>NC_140580.1:124627810-126062499 GCF_964204655.1 Triturus cristatus
ACTCCTTGTTTGTGTCTGCAATAATGTCTCTAGGAGAAAACAGGATTGCGGTTTTTCCTCCTCTAACTTCACTCTATAAGTGTCTGCAACCTTCTTTATCACCTGATTATACATTCCAATGTCATCTGGTGGGGAGGGCCTCGAGGGGTATGAGTATACCCCTTCTTCTGGTGATTTGGCGTCGAGATCTTGCCACTGCATGTCTTGCGGCTCCGAGGTTGCCGAACCGTGGTAGGTTTGGTCCTCCTCCTCTCCTTCGGCTTCGAAGTAGTAATCTTCTTCCTCCTCTTCCTCGACCGGTTCTGGCATTGTCGGCAGCTCTAGTTCTTCGACATCCTTTTCAGTTTTGGTTGAAATTTTCAGCGGAATTTTGAACTGTTTCATTTTCTCGCCGTAATCTTTCTTGCGTTGCAAGATACTCGCCATTTCGGCTTCGAGCCGCTTCTTTTTCAAATCCGGCGCTTGTGTTTCGGCATCGAGATTTTCTGCCTTTCTCTTGAAGCTTGTAGACGTCAAAGCTTGTTTAACCCTTTCTTTTTTAGACTTCGAAGAGTCCTTTTCATGAGTGCTCTTCGACGACTGTGTTTTCTAGGGTTTTCACCTTCTGTTACTCCTTGTCAAAGGAACCAACGGACTGTCTTTGGACGCACTTGGGTTGTCGAATGTTTCGACGCCAAGGCTCCTTTCAAGGACTTACAGTCACTCTTATGTGGGTCGGCTGGCGGTTTGGGGAGGGGTCGATGCTTCTCTTACCTCCTTCGGAGTTTTCTTTTCGACCTCGACGACTGGGACGTGCGTGTCTTCTTTGCCTTCAGGACCTTCGGCAATGTTGTCCTCCTCTTCGCTGGAGAGGCCCAAGTCTCGAAGCGACGGAGGTGGTCCTTGACCCTGCTTGTTATAATTTGCTCCTCTTTGCCTCTCTCTCACCATTAAAGTTTTCGGGGTGAACGCCGAGCATGCGTTGCAATCTTCGCTTCGGTGGTCTAGCTGCAGCCAAAGGTTACTGACCGGATGCTGATCCTTCTGTGCGTACTTGTGGTGACAATTGTTGCAGAACTTGAATGGTGTCTTGTCCATCACCGCGCACAGGGAGCCCCCTGTATACGCATTCTCCGTAGGATGTCGAAGTTTTGGTCTTTTTCCTCTTCGCTGTGTCCTGGTTCCCTGACTCGAAGTCCGGTACGTTGATAAAGTTGTTTTCTTGTTGTTTTTCTCAATTTTTGTCTATTTTTTTCACCAAATCCTTGGAGCTCCTTCCGTATCGATCCAGACCCAACAGCGGAAAAAAAGAATCTGAAGATGGTGACCAAAGGTATGTCGACGGCCACCGGCCATGAAAAAAAAAAAAGGAAGTTCTAGAACTTGGAGTGCGCAGAGATCGATCCGAGATACCCCTTTGGCGGCTAAGTACTGAGGCCTTGACGGACCCTCCATTTGTGGCCACGCTTTTGAAGGAGCTACGTCATTACTTTGAGGAAAACTGGAGGTCGCACTTAAGCCATGTGCTTGAATGGGAGGCCATGAAGGTGGTCATTAGGGTAGTATGTATTAAAACATCCTACGGGGTTCGCCGACAATTGGAAGGGTTGTAGCCACATAGGAGGCAAATCTGGGTAGACTAGAAACAGAGATCCCCAAGCTCCTCATAGATTGACGGAATGGTGTGCGGCCAAGAAGGCCCTGCTGACGGACCTCCGCAGATTACAAAAGCACATAGACACAGCCTATTGACAAAGATTACACAGGGAGGGAGATAGAACTGGAGTCTTGCTGGCATGACTAGTTAAACAGGAAACCCCTATCACCCCTATACTACAGCTCCACAATCGCACCGGGTAAATGGTCTATACACAAAGGGCAATTTCGGAGGCGCAGGCAAATCATTTAGGGGCTGTGTATGCACATCGGCCTCCCCTCCCCCATAAGGAGTCAATCCTTGCCTTTCTGAACACTATCAAAATTCCCCAACTGGAGCCCGATGAGGCTGAGGCACAGAACGCCCCGATCACAAAGGAGGGAAATTATTATTGTTATATGCTGGCTTAAACAGGCCAAGAGTCCTGGCTCTGATGGGCTCCCAGCGGAGTTTTATCGACAGTTCACCCCCTTACTGGCAGATAGATTGTTAGAAGTCTGTAATGATGCGCTGGAGACAATCTCTACCACCCTCCATGTGAGAGGTGCTGGTTGCCATGATACTCAAAAACGATAGGGACCCACTCTTACCCAATTCCTATAGGCCCATCTCGCTATTAAATATTGATGTGAAAATACTCCGCGGGATTCTGGCGGAACTTCTCCTCCCGAGGATACCCCATCTTAGCCACCCAGACCAAGCAGAGTTCATACCAAGACAGAGTACAACCCATAACCTGCGACACTTGGCATATGTCTGGCATGCTCCAGGTTTAATAAAGGATGACTATGCTATAGCAATGCTGGATATCAAACAGGCCTTCGATTCAGCAGACTGGCCTTATATGTCAAGAGAGGTTCCTCAAATGGGTGCAACTGCTCTACACAGCCCCTGCAGCCAGAATCAGGATTGGAAAGATTGGTGTCTAAACTGCTTACTCTGTTGGGGCACCCGCCAGGGGTGCCCACCCTCTCCTCTGCTATTCGCGGTGGCTATGGAGCCTCTACCCTGTGGGTTGAGTTGGGACCCTGGGGATTAAGCTGGGGGCGACTAACCGGTTTCCCTATACGCGTATGACACACTGGTCTACCTCTCGCGTCCGGCGTGCTCGGTGCCTCTTCTTCTTATGGAGTTGAGGAACTTTGGTGAAATCTTGGGTCTTCATATCAAACCCGGGAAGTCCAAGTTGATTCCCACTGGCAAGCTGGCCGAAGTACGAACGTCTGAACTGCCACGGGTGGAGTTGCTATGGGTGGGCGAAGGGACGCAATATCTGGGGATTCGTCTGGCAAATACAGCCTCTATCTACTTGGATCTTAATATTGTAAGGGTGATTGAGGGACTGCAGTGGTCCATACGTTTCTGGAGAGATCTGCCATTGTCACTAATGGGGCGCTTTGCAATTGCAAAAACGATTATCCTACCTCGTTGTCTCTACGCAATGCAACACTCCCTTTATATGATTCCGCGACATTACTTCCAGACATTAGATGGTCTAACGGCAGACCCCCTATGGAGAAAAAAGCGCAGAAGGGCGCGTCTGACAAAGAACATGGGCTGGCGGAGGGCTAGAAGTCCCCTATTTGGAATTGTATTACTTGGCCTCCCAGCTGCAACATGCGGTCCACTGGCTGGACAGTGAAGGTATTTAGGAGAGACATCTCTTGACGGGAAGGTATGGAGACCGTCCACTGACTGAGCTCTTGATGCTTGGGTGCGATGCCCCCCGGGAGACCCCATACATTTTGAGGCACCTAGTCACAAAGTGGGGAAACGTGGTATGCCGGGTGGTGCAACATGCCCCATATGCGCCAGACATGCCCCTGTTGGCGCTGCGCCCTTGCTTCCTTTCGCCAGTATTGCGGACTATCTTGGTGCGCCGATGGAAGGGGGGGAATACGTCAGACATTGGGGAATCTCTACATAGACGGAAAATGTATTACGAGGAAGTAAGGGTCGCCTTCAATCGGGCCAATTTCTACAATATGAAAAGATCTCAAGTGTAGTTCGAGAGATCTGATCTATGTTCCCATGAGGAACCCCCTACCACCAATACACTGAAAGTAATGTTGCATGGCGCAGGGCAGGGGGTTGTATCCCATCTCTATAGAGCATTAAGAGATGATCTACCAGGCGAAATGCTGATGATCCAGCCAAAATGTGATGCGCTAGTAGATGCACCCCTGACCGAGGGTGAATGGAGGAGAGTTCACGAAGGGGTACAGAAGGTTAGCACCAACGCACGGTTCAAGCTCCTCCAATATAACTTAGTTCATCAGATATACCTCACCCCACACACTTTACATATAATATACCCATCCCGCAAAGATGAAAGCCCAAGATGTAATGCAAGTGCAGCGGATTTCCTTGACATGTTCTGGTCCTGCCCGTAATTGCTCTCTTACTGGAGGGAGGTACTTGCGCGTCTGCGGGGGGCAACAGGATGGAGAATCCCTAGGGACATTAGGCAAGTCTTGCTGGAACGATTATCTGCTCCAAAGCGCAAGAGGCTAAGTAGATTTGAATTGCGCGTTTCTGTTGTTTCATATAGCTCTGTCAGAGACCACCGACGCTGCCGATTCTTTACTGTTCAATGACTGACATTTCCAACAATTTGCTATTTTTTCTTTTTATTTTACCTCTATCAACAGTTTAATATACATTTCTACATGAGGATTGACTACTTTTCATTTGTTGCTATGCTGCCTCACTACTGCAACTGTCTCCTCACGCTGCCTGCCATTTTGTATGTGAGTCTAAGCATTTAGAAAGGTCTGCTGCCTTTTATTCTTTGTACCTCAGTTGACCTTATTTATTTATTTTTTTTTACATTTTATTGAAAAGAACTATATGAACACTGCCTGCTGGACATTTGCTTTCCTGGCTCACATACCCTTCATAGGAGCTCCGGTATTCCCTGTAAGTGGTTTATTCCCTCGTCTGCCATTCTTCCATCAGTGCACATCTCCATCAACTAATTTCACTGGAATTTTTAGGCCCTGTGCGCCCTGAATGTTAGCTATATATGGGAAAGCTGCGTAATCCAATTTTTTTTTTCGTTCCTTCTAAGTCCGTTCCTTTGGAGACATCTTCTCACATAGGCCAAATGGCTGAAGTTGCACCTACTCGTTCTTCTTCGACGCAGCCCTCTGTAAATAAATCATCCTCACCTGCCGCGTCCTCCAAGCGCCTGAAACAGGACCCTCCTTCCCCTGATAAGGTTCCGTCTCCCATCTCTATGGAACTTCTTCTGGAGGAGATACGCGCTTTGCGGCCGTTTGTAGAGGAAACCAACAGCAAGATGCAATTTCTTGAGGAGAAGTGGTCTACTATGGATAGCAGAGTATTGTCGGTGGAGCAGCAGGCATCAGAGATTCCAATCCATTCAAAACTAAACTCCTCCTTGGAACAATCGGTTCTTGCCCTACAGCAACATACTGAGGATTTAGAAAATAGAAACAGAAGGAATAATCTACGCGTTTATGGTCTGCCGGAATCCCTGGAAGGGGACGACCCTGTCTCTTTTTCACCTCCTTTCTTCCGAAACTCTTAGATATGCCATCTACCACTTCTCTCAGTATTCAAAGAGCCCACAGGCTTGGTCCTCGCACATCTACTTCAACCAAACCACGCAGGTGTCATCATTCTGTTCCTGAAATGTACTGACCTTCTGTCCGTTCTTTCTGCAGCTAGATCTAAACGTCAACTTTCCTGGTTGGGTCAGAAAGTCTATCTCTCACAGGATGTCTCGAATGCTACTGCGACTAGAAGAAAAGAATTCCGGAACCTTCGTGCTCCTCTGCGAACTCTTGGTGCTTGTTTCACCCATGTATTTTCAAAGTCACTTATCAGAACCAAACATGGACTTTCCAAAATCCTGCGGAACTTAAAAACTTTATCCATATTCAAACTTCCACGGGCATGGATACTTCTGTCTCCTCTAACGGTTGAAAATGTAATCTTCTTTTTTCCTTACAGGTTTTGTGTTCCTATACTCTCACGTATGGTTTCTTGTTGTACTGCGGTTTTGTATCACTGATGTTTTTTAGGCAGTTTTTAGTGAAGCTCTTTCTTCATGTCTATTTCCTTTTTTGTTTGCTATTTAGATATTATTGTTCTTAAGATCTATCTTCTTTCTTGTTGCATGCTAGCTGGTTATTTCTCTCCTTTATATTTTCCTGATGTTAATTGTTACCTTTGTTTACCCATATAGATTGGTTGGTTTATTGTTCTCCAATTCTTATGGCTCCCCTTCTGCGTTCTTTCGTCCTGGTGCGGTGTGGACTCCCATTCATGGGAGGCTCATCTTGTTGAGTGTCGCCATTGCCCCGTTGTTTACGTCGTTTTTCTCCCCCTCGGGTATGTTGCCCTCAGTCATCCTTTTTGGATATGTACTGTCTTTCCTTGCACTTTCTCTTTTTTCCTTTTCCTTCCCCTTTTTCCCTTCTCTTTTTCTGTTACTTTTTGGTTGCATTTTCTTTCTTTTTTTGTTATCCCTACTTGTTCTTTCCTTCTCTAAGTATGCTCTTTTTACTCTTTTCTTCTCTATTTCTTTCTCTAAACTTTGTCTTTTTGCTCATCTTTTTCCCTCTTTTACCTATTGGTATTCTTCTCTTTCCTTTTGTCATTGTAATTTTTGTTTCTTTTACATTCTTGTTGTTTTTAAATTCAAAGTTATTTCCTGGAACGTAAGGTTTTATTAGCCCTATTAAACGACAGAGTCCTTTCCCACCTAGCTTCTTATAACCCAGATTTAGTCCTTTTACAAGAAACTCACCTTACGAAGGCTGAGTCGCTTAAGTTGAAGAGAGGCTGGGTGGGTACGGTTTTATTCTCTCCATCTACCAATAAAAAAAATGTGTCGCTATTCTATGTCACAAGAAACTAAAGTGTAATTGTGAGAAAGTGCCATCTTTCTTGCATGGTATGCCCCCACTTTTTGCTGAATTGCTGAATGTACTTTGACTGAGTGTGCCCTGGACTCCTGCCAATCAGGTGCCCAGGGCCTATGTTCCTTCCCTAAAACAAACCAAACCCAAATTGGCAAACCCTGGCCACATGTCAGCCCCTGGTAAATGGTACCCTAAGTACCCAGGGCTTTGTGACCAAGGAAGGCCTCTAAGAGCTGCAGCACTCCTTGTGCCACTCTTAGAGGCCCTGTACCCTTACACACATACACTGCCTTTGCAGGCTGAGTGTTTGGGTGCAAGACAAAAACAAAGTCGACATGGCACACATCCCTGTGTGCCATGCCCATAACATACACTGCCATGGCATACATCAGTCACCCCTCTAGCTGGGTGCCTTATGCCAATGGTGTGGGCGCAGGAGCCCTGTGCCCCTACAGTGCCCAGGTCCATTCCTGAGCCCTGTAAGTGCAGTGCTGCCATTTAAGAGTACATGGTGCTGAGAGCTCGTCAAACACGAGCTCGACAGCACCATAATGGCAACACTAAAGACTGAGAAGTTTGGTATCAAACTTCTCAGCACATTAAACCCGCACTGATGCCAGTGTGGGTTTTAATGTACCCAGCGCCCCAGAGGGCATCTTAGAGGTGCCCCCTCGAACCTAACCTACAAACCCATGTCTGCTTTGAGGCTGCCTAGGCTGCCACCCAGCAGGCATGTTGCTGGACCCCTGGGTAGGAGAGCCCCTGCTCTCCTGGTCCTGCAACAATGCACATCCTGGACGAGGTGCTAAATCTCCTCCCCCAGGATGGGCAGGGGGAAGCTTTAAAGGCATGCCGCCTCTGTGAGCTTCCCCAGGCCCCTGCAACCCCCCACTCTGGCGGGAAGCTTTGGCCGGAAACCCCAAATAAGGACAGGGGATGTGCCAGCCTGCCAACCCCACCCCTCAGGTGGGGGAGGCGAGGTGAAGCACATCTCCGGGCTCTCGCCATCTTGAAGATGGGGAGCCCTACCCTAACAGGACTAGGCTACTGCCCCCCTCCCACAGGAGAGAGGCAGGATAGGGGTTGTACCCACCCCAGGACGGGGACCCATTGGTCCCTGCCCTTCACCTACCTGTAACGCCCCTAAATCTAGTATTTAGGGGCACCCTGAACCTTCCTTCCCCAGATTCCAAACTACAAAGAGCAAGAAGAAAGGAGACCTGCCCTGCAGCTGCTGAAAAGAAGAAGACACCAACTGCTTTGGCCCCAGCCCTACCGGCCTGTCGACCCTCGAACCTGCTCCTGCTCCAGCCCGGCATCTCTTGTGGCTAGCAACCTCACCAACCCCGGAGGACCTGGCTACCTTTGAACTCTGATCCCCTGGGACTCCGATGAGTAGAGGCTCTACTCAGAAACTACCTTTCACCCCTGGCAGCAGCCCGGAACCGCGATCCCAGCCCACTCTGCACCAGCCAAGCCTGGCCGGTGCCGGAGTGAACTAAACCCACGAGGACAACCCCACGGCGACTGTGACCCCGAGTCCGGCACCCAAGGACCCCCCTCGACGATCCTGAAGAAGCCTGCAGCCTCAGAACAGTGTGCCACCCCAACCGCGATCAACAGAGGGTAAGATTTTCCGACACCAAAAGGCACCCCTGCACCCGGCGCCCCACAGCCCTCTGTGTCCAATCCCGGGGTACCTACCTATCCTCCAACTACCCAACTTACGTCTCGAAGTGGTGGTGGCACCTGAAGAGTTTTCGTCCCCGAGCCTGCAGTCTTTTTCGAAACCGGAGATTTCCCATTGAAATCCATTGAGCGCCCGAAGGCTCAAAAGCCCTCTGCACCCAGCCGCCCGAGTGGCCCTGGCAGTGAAAACTCTACACCTTCCTACTTCCCCACTTGCCCTGAGTAAGTGACCAGGAGCCCAGCTCCCACAGCCACGTGGCTTGCCAGACAGCAGCCACCAAACAAGGCCCCCCTATCCCTCATAGGATAACATTGGGCCTAACTCTCTCTGCACCCGGCCGCCCTAGAGTCTCTGAGGGTGAAGGAGTAGTTTCTTTTCTGTAACTCCAGTTCTGTAGTAGGGGTATCTCTGTTATAGTCATAATCTAATGAATAGTCCCGCCCATGTGCGCGGACCCCGGAGCAATAAAAATAATCTCTTAAGTTGTCAAGTCATGCAGACCTGCATCCACACTTAAGAGAGAATTTCAAAGACAGATAATGCAGCCTATATCCACAGGCTACACTGTCCAGTACTTCAACTAGAAAGAATTCCACCAGCAACCACTAACAGCACTGCCTGTCCAGCTTTTTCCATAGAGAAAGAAACCTGCCTCTTCCAGCAAAAGCCTCTGGAATGATAGAGAGGAAGGAATGGACAGACAAGCCCCATAGGCTGTCATTTTTTTATTTTATTTTTATTGTTCTTTACCAACATTTACAAGACAAATTAAATCATTTTTAACAACATCGCTCATTCCCACCCTCCCACCCCAGGTCCAAGAAGTAACAAAGGATAAAGAATACGAAATACAAGAAAAAAAAAGAAAAAAAAGTGGAAAAATAGACACAAAAGGGGCAATATACGATTATCGAATCTTAAGCCCAGTCATTGCAAATATATACAAAAACACCAAATGGCTGTGTACGCCACATAAGAGAGAAAAGAAAAAAGCAACCTTTAGGAGAAGAAAAAGTATTAAAAAAAAAAAAAGAAAAATAAGTCCGAATAGGAGCAAGAGACAATGGAGAGAAAAAGGGAGGGATAAATAAAATCGCAAATATAAAGAAAAAGTGCTCTGTATTTACATTATTCCTAATGGGCATTCAGAGTATCGAGCCATCTAGTCAAAGGATCCCAAACCACTAGGCCCCTCTCCCTTGCTCTTCTTCCCTTTTTAGCATAGACGGCATTCTCCAGCCTATACGTAGCAAGAAATCTAGCTTGCCATTGGCTAAAAGAAGGAGGATTCAGATTTTTCCACTGCATAGCAATGCATATCCGCAAGATAGTCATAGCAACGAACAGCAAAGCTCCACCTTCTTTAGCATTAAGTGACTCATATAACCCCCAGCATAATGGCAATTGGCATAAGTTGAATATCTAATGAAAAAATTCTATTCAAGAACAATTGAGTTTCTTTCAGAAGTGGCGCGAGTTTTGGACATGTAGCGAACATATGCACAGAGTCCGCACCATACTCAGTACAACGAGGACAAGTGGTTCCAGGCCCAATTGTCCATTTTGAAACCTTATTCGGAGTTATGTACATAAAGAATCCGGTCTTATGAAATTGTACTTGTAATTTGGGAGATAGCAGGTATGTTCGTGCTAGGCTTAATGCAGAGCAGAAAACATTAGAAGAGATTCAGTTTCAACTGCCATTTAGCATCTACTTTGCTTAGATCGTCTGGTCTTTGTTCATTCAAAGTGCAGTAGATATCTCCAATCCCGGGTGTTTTAGGGCCAAGAAGTTTCTCTATAAAAACTAGTGCTACAAACCCAGCAGACCCCTCAATATTCTTTACTAGATAGTTCATAATCGCATGATACTGAAATATCTGGTCATTACTTAGATTAGAGCCAATTTGCAATTCCTCAAATGACAGAAAGCGACCCGCCCTACATAGATCTCCCAGCCTACCAATCCCAGCGTGATATCATTGTCGCAAATATGTGCTTTTAAATATTAGTGGCAGGTTATCATTATTTCTGATCGGAGTGTAGTAGCTTAGCCTATTAATTCCATATATTTTACGGACATTACGGAAGACCTGATAGGCACAGATCATTGTCTTGAATTTCACTCGTTTGTAGTAGCTATATTCCAGCTGGCGCCAGAGACACCCCTTTACTTTTTCCCCCAACAACAAAACATAGGGAGAGGGCAGGCCTGAGGGAGAGAAAGGAAATTCCTCATGCATCAATTCGCAGCAGTGTTGTAAGGAAGCAGCCCAGTAATATAATTTTAAGTTAGGAAGAGCCAAGCCTCCCCTCTCACTAGGTAAAGAGAGAAGGTTAAAAGCCCTTCTCGGACTCGTGTATGACCAGATAAATTGAGAAAAAATGTGTTCAAAAACTGCAAGTATATGTCTATTAAAAAAAAGCTGAATTGTACGAAAAAAATAAAGCAGCTTTGGAAAGTATGTCATTTTTAAAACGTTGCATCTTCCCAATATAGTTAGATGTAAGTTATCAATTTTCCTGAGTGATTTTCTCATATTAGTGGCCAAAGGAGTCAAATTTTCATTTACCAAAGAGTCCAAGTCTGCAACAATATCAATCCCAAGATATTTTGCTTTCCTTGTGATTCTTTCATCTACCCAGGTTATCATTTTATTAACAACTATCTGTGTCTTTGTTCTGTTAAGGGCGTAACCAGAGATCATTCCAAATTTTTGAGCTTCTTGCTCCAGAGTCCTAATAGCAAGCGCGGGTGCCGGAGTAATTATAGCGATGTCGTCGGCGTAAGCCATAATCTTTGTGTCTATGCCGAACCTCGAAACCGGGGGAATTAAAGGATTGATTTCAATTCTTCTTATTAAAGGGTCGATATAAAGGGCGAAAAGTAGGGGTGAACAAGGACACCCCTGCCTCGTTCCTCTGGTTATTTGTATTGTTTTAGTTAATTGGCCATTGATAGATATTTTGGCCGTTGGATTCTTATATAATGCCTGTATAGCCTGAATAATTTTTGGTCCAAATCCAAGATGCCGCATGATGACCCAGAGGAATTGCCAGGAGACCCGATCAAATGCCTTTTCAGCATCAAGAAGTATTAACGAGATCGGGTCTCCTGTCACCTCAGCGGCGTCAAATAGAGTGATAGTCCGACGTACATGTTCAGTAGTACCTTTTTTTGGAATAAATCCATGTTGCCGTTTAGATACTAGTGGCTCAACATTTATAGCTATTCTTGTGGCGATAATTTTTGAGAAGATTTTCGAGCCGGTGTAAATTAATGTTATCGGTCTATAGGACGCCATCTCGAGGGGTGATTTTTTTTTGGGGGAGAAATATCGCAATTTTGGCTAGGGACCAGGAATTCGGTGGAGCGGCCCCCTCAAAGATAGACCTTACTACGCTAGTAAAAAGGTCTTTAATTTGATCCGAAAAGATTTTATAGAATTCGACTGGTATATTGTCCATCCCTGAGGCTTTACCATCCGGAAGGCTAGCCAGTGCTAATGCTACCTCGTCCCAAATAGGAATATTTTACAATGAGTCACGTGTAGCATCGTTCATTTTATCAGTCAAATTTCCCTCAAGATATTCTCCTATTTTCGTTTCTAAGTCTTCAGATGCACCATTGGCTTCTTCTGAGTATAGCTTTTCATAAAACTGCCTGAAAGCTTCCTCTATTTTTTCCGGGTCTGTGATAAGCCCGTCTGTCTCAGTATTAATAGAAATAATGGTGTTTGCTGTTGTCCTTTGTCTTGTAGAGATAGCGAGCTGATGTCCAATACGCTCACTCCACTCGTAGCATTTTTCTCTAGATGCAGCCCATTTGATAGCTATTTTTTCCGCTACAACAGCCCCCATTTCTGATTTAGAGACTGCTACCAAAGTCTGTGCCTCATCTAGTCCTACGCCCGTCAGAACCGCCTGAGTTAGTCTTTTTTCCGCTTCTATCATCTGTAGGTGTAATTTTTCAGTTTGCATTTTTTCCTGTTTGTTCTTTCGGATTGAAAAGCGTAGTGTTTCCCCCCTGATGCCTGCCTTAAGCGTGCCCCAGACCACCATAACAGATGCAGTCCCAATATTCATATCCTGAAATTCCTGTAACCAGCCGACCATGTATTCTCGATAGTTATGGTCATATAACAAAGCCTTTTCAAACGTCCAAGTTGATCCAGGTCTCTGAGTACCCCAGCCTTCTAAATTTAAAATAAGAGGATTATGATCCGACAAAAATTGGGGGGAGATATCAATGGAACAGCCATGGATGAAGGCAGAGGATACGAAAAAGTAGTCCAATCTAGCTAAGACCGATGAGGGGCAGAAAAAAAAGTAAAGCCATTCTGATCAGGTTTGAGGTGAGCCCAGGCATCTATTAAGCCATGTGTATTTATTAAGTTTGTCAGAGCCCGAAAGACTTTAGGTTTTCTTCCCTCATAATACCAAGATTTATGGGAGTCCCATGTGCTAGGAAGATTTAGGTTTAAGTCTCCACATAAAATTATCGGAAGTGGCCAATGTACTAATTCTTGATTGACATGATTTATAACCCCAGGGTCATCTAAATTGCTAGCATATACCGAACAGATCGTAAACACAGGATTAAAAGATAAAGAGCATTGTACTATGACCCATCTCCCTAATGCATCGGATTTAACCTGATTCACTACTATTGGTAATGATTTTCGTATCAAGATCCCTACTCCCTTTATCCGAGCCCCCTGCGAGGTTGACCCAATAAGTTTAAACCCGAGAGTGTTCAACAAAGATCTCTGGGAGCCTTCAATATGAGTCTCTTGGAGGCATACCATGTCTGTGCCCATCTGTCGTAGTACCTGCGCAGCTTTCTGCCTTTTCAATAAGTTGTTCAAGCCGCAAATATTTAATGAGACTATTCTAAGTTTATTTAATGCGTTCATATTTTTCTCTTATCTTTTTAAATGCTAATAATATCAAGGCTGATACTCTACAAGTAGTCTTATATTATTCGAATCTCCCACAAACCCATGTCCCACAACCCACTTCTTACCATTCTCCCCCTCCACACCCCTGACTATGTGATCTCTCCAGCCAAACCAATTTCCTGCTCTCTTGGATTGCCAGTATAAGTAAATCCCCAAGAATAACATTAACTGTTTTTTAGAAAAAATACTAACAAATTGACTTTTAGCCCCAAAGCATTCAATGAAAACCTGGACCCCCACCCCCAGTCCCACCCCCCCCCAAAATAAAAAAGAACAGTCAGGATCTCCCTGAATGATGGGAGCACATGTGAGACCCCAGTTGCTGAAAAAGAGACATAAAAACAGTCCAATCTGCATAGCCTATCGGTTACCCAGAGAGAGAAGTTTGAAGAAATGATTTGCTTTTTTTTTTTTTCCCTTCTCCCTACCCTACCCCCCCCCCCCACTTTTTTTTTTAAACTAACACCCCTCACTGATTAGGGTTTTTAGATATTATTTGTACCAAAAAAACCAAAAGTCCTGAGCTGCAAAAATCTGTACTGATATCGGTGACCGGGTCTCTATGGTTGAAACTCGTACAGAGTCCCTGGAAGCTGAGGTCTCCCTACTTAAGGAACAAGGAACATCCCATGAAGCTAGTCTTACCGATAAGATGACCAAGCTCGAGGAGCAGGAAAACAGACTACGGAAGAACAACTTAAGACTACTAGGGATACCGGAAGGCGTGGAGGGAGACGACCCCAGAGGATACATTGTAAAACTTCTTCGGTCCGCCTTTCCACTACAGACTAGTTGGAACTGGGATCAGGAAATACAAAGGGCTCACCGCTTCCCCTTTAATCTAAATCCAAACCGGGTTAGCAATAATCATGAAAAAGAAAGACCCAGAGTCTTTTTGTTTTTTTTTGGCAATTTCCTTTTAAGGCAATTAATTTATGATCAGGCTAGGCCAAACTCCCAGAGAGAAGCTGATGGAGTTAAATTTTTTGCCAAGCCAGATTTTGGGCACATAACAGTGGAGCGAAGATGGCGTTTGCGTCAATTAATATCTCCTTTTCAAGCGCAAGGTGCTCAAGCCTTTCTGATGAACCCGGCAAAACTGAAAGTTATTTTTGAGGGATCAACCCGGATGTTTATTTCCGAAATTAAAGCCGGAGAATATCTAAAGGAAATAACGGGAAGAAAGAAAAAATAAACCCATAGGCTGTCATTATGTGGCTCAGAACAGGATACTGTGCCTTTAAGAAAACTTTCCAGAACTTTTCCAGTATCCCAGAATGCACAGCAGGTCCCTTTTACTTTCAGTTCTTTTTGAAGGCGTAGCACGCCAGACCTGTAGCATTCCTTATATTAACATGCATCTCTCCACCGGGGAGGAGGGCGGGCGCTTATGACTATAACAGAGATACCCCTACTACAGAACTGGAGTTACAGAAAAGAAACTACTCCTTCTGTAGTAGGGGATCTCGGTGTATAGTCATAATCTAGTGAATAGAATGGCAAGCCCATCCCCACACAAAAACGGCGGTGGAGAAGATTACAAAATAATACCACTACTGTGCGAACAAATTTCGCAGCGAAGCCTGCCCAACCTGAGCATCTGCCCTGGCATCCGCGTCCAGACAGTAATGCGCAGCAAAGGTATGGACCGACTTCCAAGTGGCCGCCTTGCAGATTTCTGCAATCGGAACATTACGCAGCAAAGCAGTCGTGGCAGCTTTGCCCCTGGTGGAATGAGCCTTAGGTTTACCCCCTAAGGTCTTATTAGCCTTTTGGTAACACAACTGTATACAGGACACAATCCACCGAGAGATGGACTGTTTGGAGGTAGCAAGACCGGTCCTGACTGATCCATAATTGATAAACAATTGGTCTGACCTACGACTATCTTTGGTCTTATCAAGATAAAACTTCAACACCCTCCTCACGTCCAGGGAATGTAGAGACCTTTCCGCTGGAGAAGAAGGATTCTGAAAAAACGTAGGTAAAGTTATGGTCTGGTTGACATGAAAATCAGATATAACCTTAGGAAGAAATTTAGGGTGAGTACGCATAACAACCTTAGCAGCATGAAATACAGTATAAGGTTCTCGGCAACACAACGCCTGAAGTTCACTCACCCTGAGGGCCGATGTAATGGCCACTAGGAATACCGCCTTCCAGGACAGGTGCTGCAACGAAGCCTTGTGAATAAGTTCAAAAGGCTCCTTCATCAATTTGGACAGCACCACATTCAATTCCCAGGAAGGCGAAGGAAGTCTGACCGGAGGGAACACCTTCTTCAAGCCTTCCAAAAAATCCTTGACCACAGGGATCTGAAAGAAGGAAGTCTGTGAAGGGCATTTCCTGTAAGCAGTCAAAGCAGCGAGATGAACCTTAATGGAGTGGAAATTAAGGCCAGACTGTGCCAAATGTAAAAGATATGGAAGGATGACATCTTCCTTACATGTTGTCGGGTCAAAGTTCTTGGATTTGCACCAAATGCAGAATCTCTTCCACTTGTAAGCATAGGAAGTCCTAGTGGAAGGACGTTTAGCCTCCTTCAGTATGCCCATACAATCTTCTGGTAGATTCAAATGGCCATATTGCACTATCTCAGGAGCCATGCCGCCAAACTCAAAGACGAGAGGTTGGGATGCACCATCCGCCCCCCGAACTTCGTGAGAAGGTCCGGCCTGCACGGCAGCCGCATATGAGGATGGAGAGACCGGTGAAGCAGATCCGTGAACCACCACTGTCTGGGCCATTCCGGGGCAATCAGGATCATCCGCGCCCTGGTCTTGGACAGTTTGATGAGCACTGCCGGAATCAGGGGAATGGGTGGAAAAGCGTACAGAAAGCTGTTCGGCCAGTCGATCCATAGCGCATTCCCCAGCGTCCCCTTCTGGTAGTACCTGGATGCGAAGTCTCGGCATTTGCTGTTTTCAGCCGTGGCGAACAGATCTACGTCTGGAGTCCCCCACCTTGCGAAGACTTCTCCTAGTACCTCGTCGTTTATGACCCATTCGTGGTTCTCCTGAAGCAGCCTGCTCAGCGCGTCCGCCTGAACATTCTGCACACCTGGCAGATGCGTGGCCGTGATCATCAATCCGTGGGCCAGAAGCCAGCGCCAGATCGCCTGCGCCTCCTGCGACAGAGTGCGCGATCGCGACCCCCCTTGCTTGTTGAGGTAATACATCCTGGTTGTATTGTCCGTCTGTATCAGCAACGAGGTGGTCTGGAAGGACGGATGAAAGGCCTTCAACGCCAGGTACACGGCTCTGAGTTCCAGGAAATTGATGTGGTACGTCGACTCCAACGGGGACCACTTTCCTTGTATCTGTAAGTCTCCGGAGTGCGCTCCCCAACCTTGGAGAGACACATCCGTCACGATAGTCGTCTCGGGAATGTCCTTGTGGAAGGGAACCCCCCTGAGGAGATTCTCCGCCGAACACCACCATTTCAGAGACTGAAGAGCATGTAGAGACAGCCGGATCTTGTCGTCCCAAGAACCTGTTCTCTGATCCCATTGATCCTCCAAGCACTCCTGCAGTGGTCGCATGTCTATCCGTGCGTGCGGCGTGAGGAAGATACAGGAGGCCATCGACCCCAGCAGCGAAGACACCTTCCTCACTGTCACCGATAGAGCGGCCATGAAATGAAATGAAATGAAAATTGGTTTTTATATAGCGCGTGTTTGCCTTGGCGTCTTAGCGCTTACTGCCATTACATCTAGATTCAAATAAACTTACGATTTTGTAGGGATGCCTGTAAAAAGCCATGTTTTTAGTCCCTTTCTAAATTGTAGTAAATCGTTTTGCATTCTAAGATGAAACGGCATGGTATTCCAAACTTTAGGAGCCAGGTGGCGAAAACTTCTGCCCCCCCACTTCAGAGTCCTTACTTTTGGCACCACAAGCAGGTGGGCTGACGCAGATCGTAGACGTCTCAAAGGGACATACCGTTTACAGTATTGACCTATCTGTGATGGTCCTTGCCTGTGCAGGCTCTTATGTATCATGCACATTGATTTAAACTGAATCCTCGCGGTTATGGGCAGCTAATGTAGCTGTTCGCGCGTAATTTGACTAATAGGGCTGAATTTAGGTAGATCCAGTAACAGTCTAGCAGCAACATTCTGCAGAGTCTGGAGCTTTTGGATTACATGTTTCTTGGCTCCAATGTAGAGTGAGTTGCAATAGTCAATTTTTGACAGGATCAGTGCTGTTACAACCATTTTCCTCAATGTCATGGGGATAAATGGAAGAACTTTTCTAAGGATTTTAATTGTGTAAAAGCAGGAGGAAGTTATACTATTTACCTGGTCAATAAGGGAGAGTTGGTCGTCAATGAGAATTCCAAGATTTTTTACCTTCTTTATTGGCTGGGGGCAGAGTCCTGCTGCTTCCGGCCACCAATTTGAATTCCAAAGAGACTTGTCTCCTCCAAACATAACTACCTCCGTCTTCCCGGTATTCAATTTCAGGCAGTTATTTTGCATCCAGCAAATGATCTGACTCATACAGGACTTAAAACGCTCAGCCACCGTCTCTGGATTTGTGGCTAAAGAGATAATGATCTGTGTGTCATCAGCATAGCAAACGGCCTCAAAGCCATGTGAACGAACTAATTTAGCCAGAGGAGAAACGTATATGTTGAACAGGGTGGGTGAAAGTGCCGATCCCTGAGGTACCCCACATGGCATTACAAAGTGAGAGGATGAATGCTCATCCAATACCACAGCTTGCTTTCTATTTTTCAGATAGGAATAAAGAACATCTGCTGCTTTGTCCCTTATCCCTATCTCCGCCAGACGCTGAAGGAGAATATGGTGTTCCACCGTATCAAACGCGGCGGATAGATCAAGCATTACCAATATAGCCTTTCCACCTTTATCTAGGTGTAGTCGTAAGCTTTCGGTCGCAGCAATTAATGCAGACTCAGTGCTGTGGTGTGGCCTGAAACCGTGTTGAGCAATATCTAGTTTATTGTTGTCTTCTACAAAGGACCGAAGTTCCTCATTTAGCACTTTTTCAAATACTTTTGAAGGAAATTGTAGGCTGGCAATAGGACGATAGTTGGCCACTTCAAGAGGGTCAAGGGTGGGTTTTTTAATAATGGGCCTAATCAGAGAGTTTTTCCACTCTACTGGAAAATACCCAGATATGAGGATATTATTCAAAAGAGGCGTTAAAATTTGTGCTATTATGTTTGGGACCATGTGAAGAATCTTTACGGGACAAGGATCCAGAGAAGAGCCTGATTTAATCTCAAGAATAGCTTTCTCAACTCTATCCTGTGTAAAGGAGGAAAAGTTTCTTAAAGAAACTTTATTGTCCGATTCCTCCATCATGGACATGGCTTGCCTGATATCCTCTCCACCTATAGAGAATTCATCATAGACTTTGGTCACTTTTTCGTGGAAGAAATTAGCAAGTTTGTCGCAAAATTGCTTTGTTGTCTTTACTGCCTTAGCATTTCCAAAAGTGGCCAATTTAGTAACTGTCTTAAACAGCTCACCGGAGATATTTTTAGCAGCCATAATTTTCTCAGCAAAATATTTGGATTTAGCCTCGAAAATGGCCTCCTTGTATGTTGTCAGCGCTTCTCTATAATATGTTTTATCTGTTTCTAAGTATTCCCTTCTCCAGAGTCGTTCTTTGGCTCGACATATTCTCTTTAGATTTTTTAATTCGGGATTATACCAGGGAGCTGAGATCTGTTTAATGTTGGTCCGCGTCCGAGTTTCCAAGCCTAGGTTTTGGATCGCTTGTTTGATCCATGTATGATAGAGAGTTACTTCTCTATCTATATTAGTGTCAGTTCCAAAGAGCATTTTGGGTTTCTGTGAGAGCAAACTGGCTTCAAAAACTGGGCCATTTATTTGATTCCAGGCATACTCAAAGCCTGTTTTCTTTGACCCTACAGTTCTGTCTTGGGGTCCTTTAATGGGGACCTCAAAAAAGACAGCACTGTGATTGGTCCAGGGTAGCGCAAGAGTTTTAGTCAGTTTTATCTGGCTATGGTTTGTAAAAAAGCCGTCTAGGGTGTGCTTCACCATGTGCGTGTAGCAGGTGACGATTTGCTTCAGGCCTAGACTAGAGAAACAATCCAATAGCTCCTTGGTATCTAGGTTTTCTGATGCCTCTAGGTGGAAGTTAAAATCGCCCAGCACCGAAAAGTTAGATTGTCCCATACATGATTCCATTATCCTCATAATGGCCCCAATGAAAGTGTTTCTTGGCCCTGGTGGCCTGTAAATTAAAAGTCCATTGAAGACATCCGTATTGGAGGCCTTAAGACAGAAAAGAATAGCCTCCTCTTCAAATTGAGGTATAGCTGAGAAGGTAGCTTTAAGATGAGAACGATATACAATAGCCACCCCTCCCCCTCTTTTACCTATTCTGTCAATTCTAAAAATGTTGTATCCCTGGGGTATTGCTACATTTAAATCCGGTTCCGACGCGCTATGGGTCCAGGTCTCAGTAAGAAACATTATATCTGGCCTATGAACATCTAGGAAATCTGCTAATTTGTGACTATGTTTAGGCAGGGATCTAACATTCAGAAGGACAGCCATCAAGGTACGCTCATTACCTAGATGTTTGCCGGACCGAGAGTGATCCACCTCTTTCTGCAGATGGGTGATATGATGTCCATTTTTCAGGGTAAAATGGCATACTGGACAGCTAACGATCTGGAGTCCATTAAAAGGATAGATAGGACAGCATTTCACATTTATGGCGATATACCGCATTTCCAGTAGCGTTGCAGAGTCATATGTGATACAAGCATTTTGGCCAGGGGGGGTGGCACATGGTGCAGGTCGGCCGCGGACGGGCGCAGACGGGCTTGCCTTTGGCGCGCCTTAGGCGCGCCCGCTGCGCGGTCGCGAGAGCATGCCTTTTATGGTGGCGTCAAACAGGCAGCCCAGCAAACTAGAGTGCCAACCCCAATCCAAGATGGCGGCCCGCTAACAGAAACGCCGGACCGTTCCTAAGGTAAATAATTCAAGTTTCCCAAAGTCATAAGCTTAAGGTGCAGTAGTGCGTTTCATTTAAAAGCAATACAGTTCAATAGTAAAAAGGTTTTCTTTCCATTTCTAAAATGTTATGCTATAATTTAAAGTTTGGCAAATCGAGTATACAACATTCAATAAAGCTTTCCGTTTTAAAAGTAGTTTCTAAGCATTAAAAACGGTGATTCAAATAAACAAGAGCCCCCAAGCTGTTAATTTATCAGAGATCTGATGCAGTTTTGGCATGAGGTCCTGAGCCTTCCGAAGGAGCGATAACCGTCTCTCCTCCGAAGGAGACACGCTTGCTGACCGTGTATCGATGGAGGCCCCCAAGTACTGTATGCACTGGACCGGGGTCGGGACAGATTTGGACATGTTGACGTGTAACCCCAGCTTGTTCAAGAGAACGCACGTCCTCCGGAAGTGCGCCGGTGCTTCCGAAAAAGATGAGGCCTTGATCAACCAGTCGTCCAGGTACGGGTAGACAAACACCTTGTTCCTTCGTAGGTGCGCCGTTACCACTGCCATGCACTTCGAGAAGGTCCTTGGGGCAGACTTTAGCCCGAATGGCAGTACTGTGTATTGATAATGATTGGCGCCGACTTGGAACCGCAGGAACTTTCTGTGTTTCCGTGCAATGGGCACATGGAAGTACGCATCTTGTAGGTCTATGGCACAGAGCCAGTCTCCCTGTTGCAGCTGAGGGTAAATCTGATGCAACGACAGCATGCAAAACTTCTCTCTGTGAATCCATTTGTTTGCTTGCCGCAAATCCAGAATGGGCCTGAACTCGTTCTTGTCCTTCTTGCGAACCAGGAAGAAACAAGAGTACAGACCTCTTCCCCTTTGAGACAGAGGTACGTCTTCCACCGCCTTTTTCCTTAACAGGATGTCTGCCTCCGCCTGGAGCTCTCGCAGTTGATACCGCGAGCTTACCGGCGGAATCGCTGGAGGCGGCCTGATGAATCGAAGACTGTATCCATTGCAAACAATATTCAGCACCCACTTGTCCTGAGTAATTTTTCTCCACTCTGCCGGAAAAAATTGAATGCTTCCCCCCACTGGAGTGGGTAACGGTTGCAGGGGAAGTAAATGCTCAGGGCCGCGACCCGGCCGGGCCCTTGGTAGCAGGAGCGGCCTGCTGGCCCCCTCTACCCTTCTGGCGTTTCTGGAAGGGTTTACGGAACTGCTGCTGCTGGTGCTGCTGCTGTCCCGAGGCCTGCCCACGCCCTCTGCCCGCAGATCCGAACCGTCTCTGGAAGGGGCGTTTCTTCTTTTCTGGCTTCTCCAGACCGAAAGCCGTCAGGGTCTCCGCCTCAGTCTTCATGCGGGCCATCTCGTCGTCCGCATGCTGGCCGAACAGGGTTTCCCCCGAGAAAGGCATATTGGCCACTCTCTGCTGAGCCTCCGGCTTGAGCGAGGTAAGGCGAAGCCACGCGTGCCGCCGTTGGTGGACTCCATGACAGTACCCATGCGCCGCCAGCAGGGACACATCCGCTGCCGCACTGATCACCTGGTTGGAGACTAGCATCCCCTCGCGCAGAGTCTCCAAGAAGTCTTCCCTCTTGTCACAAGGCAGCAGCTCCGCATACTGCTGGAGAGACTCCCACAGGGCCCGGTCGTAATGCCCCAACAGGGCCCCGGCAGTTGCCGCCTTCATGGTGGTGGCAGCCGTACCACAGACCTTCCTGCCCGCCGAATCCAGCCAGCGGCTTTCCTTGTCGGGCGGAACTGTCGATGAGGGGGTGGTAGCATGCTGCTTCCTCGCCGCCGTCAGAATGACTGAATCCGGCTTAGGGTCCGTCCTCAAAAAGGTCGGGTGCGAGTCCGGAGCCCGATACTTCTTCATAAGCCGGGAGGGGGCGGATTTCGTCACTGCCGGAGTGAGGAACAACTCCATAGCTGGCTCCACCAGTCCCGGCACGAGAGGCAGCAGGGGGCGAGACAGGTGCTTCTTGTGCAGCGTCTCGAATATCACGGACGTCGTAGGTGTCGGTAAAGGTCACCGTGATTCCCAACTTGGCTGCACCTCTCAGCAGTACCTCCTGGAAGGAGACCAGATCGTCAACCGGCGACACCCTCGTCCCGGGTGAGTCCGACAGCGTCGGTGACAAGTCCCTGGCCGATGATAGAGTGCGCGATCTGGATCTGCGCCTCCTGTGGCGCCGTCTCGATGTTGAGGACGAACGCCCACGGCTCCGCGATCTCCCTCTCCGTCCGGAGCGCGATCTTCCAGGCTTCGGTCTGTTCGCCAGTGTGAGAAGTTGGCCTGATGTATGATGTCACTAGTTCTAGTGTACACCTTATATCAGTCCAAACAACCCTTATGGTGATTGGTTGTAAAGTCAACCTTATAGACCAGCTATCCTAGTGGTAGCATGGACAAGAGCAGTCTTAGGCTAAACTCTGAATGGCATGTGAAGCCAGCTTTGATACCATATATAATCCCTTGAATACCAAATGAAAGGACACCACAACAGATATATATATATAAAATAAAGTGCATTTATTCTAGTCAAACCCTCAGCACTTTTTATGAGATTAGAGGTAAGTACAACACAGTCTTATTTATGCATACATTAAGTCACACAGGTAAGTAATACAGTTAGGCCCTAGGGGCCACGCAAACCATATACTAAAGAAGTGGTATAAGGACCACTGTCACGGAAACAGGATAGGCCTAGGCCTAGGGAATCGCTGGGGCTACACTACACTAGCAACAGTTAGGAAGTGGGAGGCCCACGGGATTCAGGTGCAGAGTGGAAACACTCACGCGTAATGCGTAAAAGTCGATAGAATTACTAGCAGTTAGAAATTAACAGTTTAAGGACACTTCTGAAGCAGCTAGAGAGTCGAGACTCGGAAACTAGACCCTAGGATAGTCACTACCCTTGTGAGCACCGGATTACCCAAGTTACCTAGCTCACGGACTGCGGGTGCATAGGTGTGAACTTGCGTCGGGTTTCGTCGTGGACTTCTATGGATGCCTGAAGGAAAGTTGCTGGGTCAGTGAAGAGTGTCCGGTGGATCCCAAGGCTGGGATCAAGAAGAGAGGATACCTGCAAGCAGAAGGGACAGAGTCAAGGTCACTAGCCAGTGACCACGTGGAACCAGGAAGGAACCAGGCGATGTCGTGAAGATTGCAGGCGAAAGGTGAAGCTTGTCGCTGCAGCCACGGGTACCAGGAGGCGTCGAGGACGACCAGGACCAGGAGGCGAGCTGTCCCACGAAGGCTCTTGCTGTCGGCGGCGTCAAAGTCGAACTAGGACTCACCAAGCCTTGGCAAGCGGAACCCACGAAGAACGGAGGACTTGCTTCTGGTGCAGACCAGGAAGGTCTGGGGTGCTTCTCTTTTGCAAGGAAGCGGGAACCAGTCTGGAGGAGCCAAACCAGCAGTGAAGATTTCAGGGAGCGTCGTCACAAAGGCCACTAGCCAACGGGCAAGCAACCGGACAGACGCGGCAAGCAGGAAAATGCAGAAGGGCCCCACGCAGGACTCGTGGAGTGTGGGGGGCTGATCTTCGGTGCAGATGGTGCTTGGGGTTGGGGCTTCTCAATCCCCGGTGCACAACTTCGAGGGTGCCTCAGAAGCTGCACTGGAAGATACTAGCCACTTTTCCCAGGTAGCCGGTCCCACGTCTCTCGTCGCCTCCACGGACGTCGAATGTCGAAGGTCCAGAGTTTCTGTTCAAGTTGCAGGTTCAGGATAATCTAATCTCCTGGGGCCCAGCTACCACTCTTATCCAAATCTGGGGGGCTGGGTTACCTGCTAGGTCACGCCTTATGGGTGGGACCCCCTTCCCTTTGTCCAGTTTCGCGCCAGGACTGGGGCTGGAGTGCCCCAGCACCGGTTTGAACTGGACTATGCACGGGACACCTTGTGTGCCCCAGGCATGTCTCATTCTTTTCATCCCTCCCTGCCCCAATACACTAAGGCCTGTCTGGGGTGGTGCTCGCACCTCCCAAGGCAGGAAACCTATTGTCCAAGCCTCCCTTGCCGGGATCACTCCCAGCAGCAGGAGGTCAGACTCGTGTCTGTGGCAGCAGCATCCATTTTGTGATGCTGGGGCTCTGGTTAACTTTAACCGGGTAAGTAGGTTACAACATGTCTTCTCCCTCTAGAAGGGAGGGATAATATCCTCATCCCCAGATATGGGATGGGGGTATTATTCCAAAGTGTTAGACACCTTACACAACATGTTTTGATAAAGCCAAACCATAGTTACCATAACCGTTTAAGATTATAAGGCACTTTAAGAGTATATGGTAGGCTATATCATAGAACAGCTATAAGGACATGCTTCCGAAAGCTGCAGACAGGCTCAGCTCATGCTAGAGCACCATCTCACATGTTACCAAGCACTCTGCCTCCAGGATTGTTAAGGCCTGCCATAGGAGTGGCTGATAGGTACACATGTGTCTATATGTAAGTTAGGTATAGGAATACTACACCTAAGCAAGGAGTGATTACACAGCCTTGCCCCAGCTGAGTGATCAGCCAGTTGTGTCATAATGGAAGGCCAGGCCAGGGGTGGCATAATACATGCTGCAGCCCCTGGTAGGCCTAGGGTACACCTATGCCCTGGGTACCTAAGGTACACTGTACAGGGGCCAATAAGGTGACCCTATACAAATGGGTTATGCACCTAAAGTACATAGTATCAATTTAGAGAGAGAGCAGCAGGGCTGTGGGTCTGATCAGCAGGCCCACAGCCACATCTAAGTCGAAAACCAGTAAAGCAAAAGCAAAAAGTGTGGGTGAACATAGAAAGCAGACCCTACTCTCCTACACAACCCCCCCCCCCCCCAAACTTAGGGACATTAAACTAACCTTGACCAGTTGAGTCTTCATGTTCTAAGTGGAAATATCTGGAGAGTCCATCTGCATTGGCATGGTCAGTCCCAGGTCTATGTTCCACTGTGAAGTCCATCCCCTGTAGGCAAATGGACCACCTAAGAAGTTTGGGATTTTCACCCTTCATCTGATTTAGCCACAAGAGGGGCTTATGGTCTGTCTGAATCTTGAAGTGAGTGCCAAACAAGTATGGCCTCAGCTTCTTCAGGGCCCAAACCACAGCAAATGCCTCCCTCTCAATAGCTGACCAACGTTTCTCTCTAGGGGTCAGCCTTCTACTTATAAAAGCAATGGGCTGGTCTTGACCATCTACATTCAGTTGTGAAAGAACAGCTCCCACACCTAACTCAGAAGCATCTGTCTGGACAATGAACTCTCTGGAGTAGTCTGGACTTACCAGAATAGGTGCACTGCACATGGCCTGCTTCAGGTCATCAAATGCTTTTTGACAGCTTACTGTCCACTGAACTTTCTTTGGCATCTTCTTGGAGGTCAAGTCATTAAGTGGTGTCACAATGGACCCATAGTTCTTAACAAACTTTCTGTAGTACCCAGTCAGGCCCAAGAAAGCTCTGACCTGAGTCTGGGTAGTTGGAGGAGTCCAGTCCTTTATGGTCTAGATCTTGCTCTCCAGTGGTTGAACCTGACCCCCACCAACTAGGTGGCCCAGGTATACAACCTTGCTCAGCCCTATCTGGCACTTAGTGGCCTTGATAGTGAGGCCTGCCTTTTGCAGGGCCTCTAAAACATTCCTCAGGTGGACCAGGTGATCCTCCCAGGTGGAGCTAAAGACAGCAATATCATCAAGATAAGCTGCACAATAATCATCCATCCCAGTAAGGACTTGATTCACCAACCTTTGGAAAGTGGCAGGTGCATTCTTCAAACCAAAGGGCATTACCACAAATTGATAATGTCCTCCTGGGGTCGAGAAAGCAGTTTTGGCCTTTGCATTCTCAGCTAGTCTGATATGCCAGTAGCCTGCTGTCAGGTCAAATGTGCTCAAAAACTTAGCAGCTGCCAGTCTGTCAATGAGCTCATCTGCCCTAGGTATTGGGTGGGCATCTGTCCTAGTGACAGCATTGAGACCTCTGTAATCCACGCAAAACCTCATCTCTCTCTTACCATCTTGGGTGTGAGGTTTTGGCACAAGGACTACAGGACTAGCCCAAGGGCTCTCTGAAGGTTCAATGACTCCCAGCTCCAACATCTTTTGTACCTCAACTTTTATGCAGTCCCTGACATGGTCAGGTTGCCTGTAGATTTTACTCTTCACAGGCAGACTGTCACCAGTGTCCACCTCATGGGTGCACCAGTTTGTCTGACTTGGGGTCAGAGAGAACATATGTCTGAGGGTTGCAGAACCTGTCTGCAGTCCTGTTGCTGATGGACAGTGAGGCTGTCAGAAAAGACCACACCATCAACTGAGCCATCATCAGGGTTCTGAGTCAACAGGTCTGGGAGAGGGTCACTCTCTTCCTCCTGCCCCTCATCTGTAGCCATGAGTGAGCCCATGTCTGCCCTGTCAACATATGCCTTCGATCTGTTGACATGAAGCACCCTGTGGGGGCTTCTGGGAGTCCCAAGGTCCACCAAATAGGTGACTTCTCCCTTTTTCTCAACGATAGTGTGGGGTCCAGAACATTTGTCTTGGAGTGCTGCTGGGGCCACTGGCTCCAACACCCACACTTTCTGCCCTGGCTGGTAAACAGTCAGCACAGCCTTTTGGTCATGCCAAGCTTTTGGAGTTCTTGGCTTGCCTCAAGGTTTTTAGAAGCCTTCTTCATATACTCTGCCATCCTGGAGCGGAGACCAAGTACATAATCCACTATGTCAAGTTTGGGTTGTCTGAGAGGTCTCTCCCATCCTTCCCTCACTAAACATAGGGGTCCTCTTACAGGATGCCCAAACAAAAGCTCAAAAGGGCTGTAGCCAACCCCCTTTTGTGGGACCTCTCTGTAAGCAAACAGAAGGCAGGGTAAAAGGATGTCCCATCTTTGCCTAAGCTTGTCTGGTAAACCTTTTATCATTCCCTTTAGGGTCTTGTTGAATCTCTCAACAAGCCCATTGCACTGTGGGTGATAGGGTGTGGTGAACTTGTAGTTCACACCACACTCCTTCCACATTGCAGTCAAGTATCCTGACATGAAGTTGGCACCTCTGTCAGAAATGACCTCCTTTGGAAAGCCCACTCTGGAGAATACTCCAAGCAGGGCCCTTGCCACAACAGGAGCTGTTGTGGTCCTCAGGGGAATAGCTTCTGGATACCTGGTGGCATGGTCCACTATCACCAGTATGAATCTGTGCCCAGATGCTGTTTGTGTGTCCATTGGTCCTACAATATCTATGCCCACTCTTTCAAAGGGAACCCCCACCACAGGTAGTGGTATGAGGGGGGCCTTTGTGGTGCCATCTGATTTGCCACTGGCTTGGCAGGTGACACAGGAGCGACAAAACTCCTTGGTATCTTCTGACATGTGGGGCCAGTGAAAGTGAGGGACAAGCCTGTCCCAAGTCTTGTTCTGGCCTAAGTGTCCTGCAAGGGGAATATCATGGGCCAAAGTAAGAAGGAAGCCTCTGAACTTCAGTGGTATGACCAACCTCCTGGATGCACCAGGCTTGGGGTCTCTAGCCTCTGAATACAGTAGCCCTTCATCCCAATACACTCTATGGGTACCTTGAGCATTCCCTGCAGCCTCAGCAGCAGCCAGCTGTCTGAGGGGTTCAAGAGAGGGGCAGTCTAATTGAGCCTGCCTCAGATCTGCCCTTGAAGGTCCCCCTGTCCCAAGAAACTCAACCTGATCAGGTTCAAGCTCTTCTAGGACAGTTCCTTCAGGGCTCTCAGAATCATCCTCCTGGGAGGGCTGATCCACCACCTGAGGCAGGGGGGAAGGCACAGCCTTAACCCTGCTGCTCTTTCTCTTGGGTTGTGACTGGTCCATAGTTTCAGGATCCAGCACTTGTTCAGTGGTGCACTTTTTGGCCTGTGACCTGGTCACAGCAAGGACATGTGCATCTATCCCCAGCATTTCTGCATGGGTCCTATACTCCACTTCAGACCAAACTGAAGTTTCAAGATCATTGCCCAGTAAACACTCTACAGGAAGGTCTGAACTAACAACAACTTTCTTGAGGCCAGTTACCCCTCCCCAGGAGAAGTTAACAATAGCCACACTATGGGAAGTAGTGGCATTGCTAGCGTTGGTCACAAGGTAATTCTCACCTAGTATGATCTGTTCAGGGTCCACAAAGGCAGGTGTCACCATTGTGACACTAGCCCCAGTGTCCCTGTAGGCCTGAGCCATTCTTTGGTTGATAAAAGGAGTCTGTCTGTACTTGCCCAGGTTACTGGGGCCTACAGTAGAGGACAAAGCTAAGTCCCCATCACAGATCAGAACAGCCTGAGTAGGTATTCTGACTAGGCCAGAATCCTCCTCAGTTCCCAGGGTTAACCCTACTACACCCTTTTGCTGGGTACCACCACTTACAGCTGGACTAGGGGGTACAGTTGCCTTAGGGGCAATGGTGGCTGGGGGCTTATCCTTTTTGGTGCACTCACTAAACCAATGTGAGTTGGACTTACAATAGTTGCACCATGGTTTCTTTTGGCCATCTTTCTTTTTATCCTTTTTGGGACCACCCTCCCCCTGAGCCTTTTGGGGGCCTGGTGAAGACTTCTGGTCTTTTGGTTTCTGATCATTACCCTTCTGGTCTGCCTTTTTCTGATCGCCGCCCTGGTTCTGGTTTTTCTGCTTAACTCTAGTCCTGACCCATCTATCTGCCTTCTTTCCCAATTCTTGGGGAGAAGTCAGATCAGAATCAATCAGGTGTTGATGCAGTAGCTGGTTTTGACAGTTGTTAAGGATTTGCTCTCTCGTGATCAAATTATACAATCCTGTATAGTCCTTAACCTTACTTCCCACTAGCCAGCCTTCCAGAGCCTTAGTGGCACAATCTACAAAGTCAGTCCAGTCCTGAGTCTGTGTCTTCTGGGTATCCATGAACAACAACCTGTATTGTTCAGTGGTTAGGCCAAACCCATCAATTACAGCACTCTTCAGGACAGTGTAATTATCTGCATCCTCATCACTAACTGTGAGGAGCTTGTCTCTACCTTTCTCAGAGAAGGAGAGCCACAAGATAGCTGCCCACTGACTTTGGGGTACCTGCTGTACTTTGCAAGCTCTCTCCAAAGCAGTTATCCATTTGTGGATGTCATCCCCACACTTGTAGGGAGGGACAATCTTGCTCAGGTTTCTATTATCATAGTGCCTGTCTCTATCCTTAGGGATATTGCTGCCACCAGTGGGTTCTGACCCACTTAACTTTTGCTCTCTAGCCAGAGCAAGCTTCTCCTTGGCAAGGGCAAGTTCTTCCCTCTGAATCCTCAGATTAGCTTCCCTCATTCTGGCTTCATGCTCCTTTCTCTCAGGGGAAGTCATTCCCCTGTGAGAGGAAGCATTAGAGATGCTAGAGACATGGGAGTGGATGGATTCCCTTGAAGGGGATCTGTCCCTCCTGCTTCTCTGTGTAAGCCCACTTGGGGGTCTGTATGGGGGGACCCCATGCAAACTCCCATGGAAGCTTAGGTTAGCCTGGCTAAGTCTTCCTACTTGGCCCTGGCTGTCTACCTCCTCATCTGAAGTCCCATCTGACTCATCTGTGGTGGGTAGACCCTCCTTTGTACCTAGGGTACTGGCCTGTAAGGCCCTCAAAGCATCATACTCCTCTAGGAGCTGTACTAACTGAAGGAGGGTAGGGTTTGCACCCTGTTTTAACTTTCTGGAGGTACACAATTGTCTCATCTCCTGAAAAGTTAGGGTATCATATCTAGAGGGGGTCTTCTTCAGACCTGCCCCTCCTGAGAGAGCATCCACTTGATCTCCTCCCAGAGACATGATCTAGTGAGGGTGTGGTGTGTGCACCTACCTACACTAGTTGTTTCTACTAAACCTCTCTGGTAGTTGTAGTCAGGGTGTGTTACTCCCTTCAACCTACAACCACTAAGTCCAGTAGGACTTAAGTATTATAATCTATGTTATATGTACCTAAGCAATATCTGTGTGATCTTCCAATTTAGTATCTCAAGATTACAATGGTATTACAACAGCAAGCTCAGATCCCAACCGCTGCTCACCAATGTGAGAAGTTGGCCTGATGTATGATGTCACTAGTTCTAGTGTACATCTTCTATCAGTCCAAACAACCCTTATGGTGATTGGTTGTAAAGTCAACCTTATAGACCAGCTATCCTAGTGGTGGCTTGGACAAGAGCAGTCTTAGGCTAAACTCTGAATGGCATGTGAAGCCAGCTGTGATACCATATATAATCCCTTGAATACCAAATGAAAGGACACCACAACAGATATATATATAAAATAAAGTGTATTTATTCTAGACAACCCTCAGCACTCTTTATAAGATTAGAGGTAAGTACAACACAGTCTTATTTAAGCATACATTAAGTCACACAGGTAAGTAATACAGTTAGGCCCTAGGGGCCACGCAAACCATATACTAAAGAAGTGGTATAAGGACCACTGTCACGGAAATAGGATAGGCCTAGGCCTAGGGAATCGCTGGGGCTACACTACACTAGCAACAGTTAGGAAGTGGGAGGCCCACGGGATTCAGGTGCAGAGTGGAAACACTCACGCGTAATGCGTAAAAGTCGATAGAATTACTAGCAGTTAGAAATTAACAGTTTAAGGACACTTCTGAAGCAGCTAGAGAGTCGAGACTCGGAAACTAGACCCTAGGATAGTCACTACCCTCGTGAGCACCGAAGTACCCAAGTTACCTAGCCCACGGGCTGCGGGTGCATAGGTGTGAACTTGTGTCGGGTTTCGTCGTGGACTTCTATGGATGCCTGAAGGAAAGTTGCTGACAGGCAGTCAGTGAAGAGTGTCCGGTGGATCCCAAGGCTGGGATCAAGAAGAGAGGAGACCTGCAATCAGAAGGGACAGAGTCAAGGTCACTAGCCAGTGACCACGTGGAACCAGGAAGGAACCAGGCGATGTCGTGAAGATTGCAGGTGAAGGTGGAGCTTGTCGCTGCAGCCACGGGGACCAGGAAACGTCGAGGACGACCAGGACCAGGAGGCGAGCTGTCCCACGAAGGCTCTTGCTGTCGGCGGTGTCGAAGTTGAACTAGGACTCACCAAGCCTTGGCAAGCGGAACCCACGAAGAACGGAGGACTTGCTTCTGGTGCAGACCAGGAAGGTCTGGGGTGTTTCTCTTTTGCAAGGAAGCGGGAGCCATTCTGGAGGAGCCAGACCAGCAGTGAAGATTTCTGGATGCGTCGTCACAAAGGCCACTAGCCAACGGGCAAGCAACCGGACAGGCGCGGCAAGCAGGAAAATGCAGAAGGGCCCCACGCAGGACTCGTGGAGTGTGGGGGGCTGATCTTCAGTGCAGATGGTGCTTGGGGTTGGGGCTTCTCAATCCCCGGTGCACAACTTCGAGGGTGCCTCACAAGCTGCGCTGGAAGATACTAGCCACTTTTCCCAGGTAGCCGGTCCCAAGTCTCTCGTCGCCTCCACGGATCTCAGCTCGGCTGTGGATGTGGATCAGGGTCGGAGAAGTCTGGAAGTCAAGGCTCTGGTCGGGCTCTGCAGTCGGTCCCTCGTAGAACTTCAGCAAAGCAAAGGGTAGTCTCTTGATGGTGCCTGTTTGCACAGGGTAGCCACTCCTTGGCCACAAGGGAGATTCTTCAGTCTTCTTCTTTCGTCGAATGTCGAAGGTCCAGAGTTTCTGTTCAAGTTGCAGGTTCAGGATAATCTAATCTCCTGGGGCCCAGCTACCACTCTTATACTAATCTGGGGGGCTGGGTTGCCTGCTAGGTCACGCCTTATGGGTGGGACCTGGGAGGGGGGTGGTTACACCCCCTTCCCTTTGTCCAGTTTCGCGCCAGGACTGGGGCTGGAGTGCCCCAGCACCGGTTTGAACTGGACAATGCACGGGACACCTTGTGTGCCCCAGGTATGTCTCATTCTTTTCATCCCTCCCTGCCCCAATACACTAAGGCCTGTCTGGGGTGGTGCTCGCACCTCCCAAGGCAGGAAACCTATTGTCCAAGCCTCCCTTGCCGGGATCACTCCCAGCAGCAGGAGGTCAGACTCGTGTCTGTGGCAGCAGCATCCATTTTGTGATGCTGGGGCTCTGGTTAACTTTAACCGGGTAAGTAGGTTACAACATGTCTTCTCCCTCTAGAAGGGAGGGATAATATCCTCATCCCCAGAAATGGGATGGGGGTATTATTCCAAAGTGTTAGACACCTTACACGACATGTTTTGATAAAGCCAAACCATAGTTACCATAACCGTTTAAGATTATAAGGCACTTTAAGAGTATATGGTAGGCTATATCATAGAACAGCTATAAGGACATGGTTCCGAAAGCTGCAGACAGGCTCAGCTCATGCTAGAGCACCATCTCATATGTTACCAAGCACTCTGCCTCCAGGATTGTTAAGGCCTGCCATAGGAGTGGCTGATAGGTACACATGTGTCTATATGTAAGTTAGGTATAGGAATACTACACCTAAGCAAGGAGTGATTACACAGCCTTGCCCCAGCTGAGTGATCAGACAGTTGTGTCATAATGGAAGGCCAGGCCAGGGGTGGCATAATACATGCTGCAGCCCCTGGTAGGCCTAGGGTACACCTATGCCCTGGGTACCTAAGGTACACTGTACATGGGCCAATAAGGTGACCCTATCCAAATGGGTTATGCACCTAAAGTACACAGTATCAATTTAGAGAGAGAACAGCAGGGCTGTGGGTCTGATCAGCAGGCCCACAGCCACATCTAAGTCGAAAACCAGTAAAGTAAAAGCAAAAAGTTGGGGTGAACATAGAAAGCAGACCCTACTCTCCTACAATTGACATAACAGACGGCCTCACATTCACGGATACGAACGTCGACGGAGAAGATGCAGACGACAATCATTTTTGTCTGAGAAGAGAAAGTCGATGTTGTCTTCGTAGTTGTGGCGACGGAAATTCTCGCCGAAGGAAAAGTAGACTTCTTAGTCGACGGATCGTCTTTTTTGTGAGGTAAAAGTGTCTCCGGAAGGCGTAGAAGGCACAGATTGACCCTTAAGAGAGACAGATGCTTTTTTGTAGATGAAGGCTGATCTTCCTGTTTTGAGGTGTGATTATGTTTTTTCAACACCTTAGCAGCCTTAAGAGAGATCAGTTCCGCCTCACTAGCTATCTTTTTAGAAGCTGTTGTCTTTAAAGAGGAATCACTCTCCTCATCAGATAAAGGATTGTCCTTTGTCTTGAGCTTCTGTAGCCACAGAAGAAGACGTCCTTCCCTGTCTCTCAAGGTCTTTTGAGAAAATATTCTACAGATTTTGCAATCTCTCACCTGGTGGTCTGGGTGAAGACAGTAGATACATTTGTTGTGGGGATAATCTGAGTGAAGTCTTCGTTTCCCACAAGATTCACAATGCCGGAAGAGAGATCTTTTAGAAGAAGACATGTTCAGAAGTAATATCTGAAGAAATCAAAAGATAAAGTAGAAATACTGAGCAGAGCTCAGGGAGACTCCCTTCACACAACGTGCAGTAGAAAATCTGAGAGCCTGGAGCCTCTGTGGAGAGGGTTCTAGAGGGTGCTGTCGCCTGATTGGCTGGAGTGTGGACCATATCTAATGACTAGGACAAGATATTTGGTTTTTCTCTATTAACTTTAATGTTCGAGTGATTACTTATTGCTTTTTATGTACCGTGGGACTCCCACTTCGACGAGGGGGAATGATTCAAGCATGTGAATCTATGAAAGATAATCCAATACTGGGGAATTAATATTACTTAGAGGAGAACTGTGGAAACTGGCATGGTGGGTGAACAGCATGTGACTCATGGTACTGCCAACTATAATAGTGAGACAACTGTTCACTCCCAGCACCTTGGAGAATGCTCTCCTGGAAAGGAGGTGTCGTGAGCGCATAGTGCAACTATTGGGTTTACCTCGTCTATGAGAACTAAATACCACATGGTTTCTGTCATTCAGACCAATCTGGCAAGATTGCATCTTACCTGTTCTACGCTGCCTGCTTTGCGGTAAAGAATGTGTGCTGGACATCTGTCTAACACTCCCATTAGTCGGACCCGATAGCGGCCCATGCTCTGTGTTGTCCCCAGAGGCTACCAATCCTGATGACGGCTGTAGGAAAGTGGCTCTGTATATACTGTTCCTTAATAGGTACAGGGTGTACAGAGTCCACAGTCCCCCAGGGTTTGACAGAGGTTAAAGTTAGATATAACCTTACTCTCTAAAGTGGTAGCTTGGTCGAGCAGTAAGGCAGTATCAGAGGACAGTGTAAAGCATTTGTTGTACACACTCAGTCAGCAAATGGTGTCACACACTCAATAACTGAACTCTAGGCCAATGGTTTATACATAAAAAATATATGCTTGTTTTATTTTAGAACCAACAATAGGTATTAAAATATACTTTCTCAACAGGAGATGCTTCATATAAATACTTTTGCAATATGCAATAGACTTTAGTAAACAGTTACAAGTGGTTGCAGTAGGCAACTCTATTTTTAAACACAACAATACGTTGAGCTCAATGGTAAATTCAAGTTATTTGCAACAGATTACTTTTTAGATTACTTTTGGAATTCCCGGACTGGATCCTAGATTCAGTCCTGGGTCAGTTTTCAGAATCAAGTGATGAAAGTCGACTTTATTACTGTAATGATTTTTAACTAATATTTAGCTATTTTAAAAGTTGACACTTAGAAAATATTTCAGAGAAAACAGTCAATGATTCCCTATGGAAGAAAATGCAGGTTACAGGTACAGTATGTTCTCGTTACTTTTGTAATCCAGTACTGGGTGCCTAGACTCAGTACTGGGACCTTTATCCAAAAAAGGTAAGTAATTACGTTTTCAGATATTATACGATTTTTGAAGAATATTTAAAGATTGCAGAAATCGACACTTACAAGAAATTTCACAGAAAAACAGTCAATGGTTTCCTACGGAAGAAAATTGAGTTAAGGATAAGTACAGTTGTAGATATTTTTCAGAGTCAGTACTGGGCACCAAGATCCAGCACTGGGAGCTCACCTAAGAGCAGGTGAGTAAATTCGTGTTTGTCACTCGGCTGATTTTTGGTGAATATTTGAAGATTTGAAAAGTCCACACTTAGAAGAAATTTCAGGAAAAAGCCAGTCAAAGTTACCCTATGAGGAAAATAGAGTTTGCGGTTTAAGGGCAAGTACTCGACTGGCAGAGTTGAGGTTCTGGGCACAGACTCAGGGGTCTCCCAGGGTCAGGTAGGTACAGTTGGTTCACCCTCAGCGGCTCTAGGGCGGCCGGGTGCACAGAGAGTTAGGCCCAACGTTATCCTATGAGGGATGGGGGGCCATGTTTGGTGGCTGCTGACTGGCACGCCACGCGGCTGTGGGAGCTGGGCTCCTGGTCACTTACTCAGAGCAAGTGGGGAAGTAGGTAGGTGTAGAGTTTTCACTGCCAGGGCCACTCGGGCAGCTGGGTGCAGAGGGCTTTTGAGCCTTCGAGCGCTCAATGAATTTCAATGGGAAATCTCTGGTTTAGAAAAAGACTGCAAGCTCGGGAACGAGGACTCTTCAGGTGCCGCCACCACCACTTCGAGAGGTAAGTTGGGTAGTTGGAGGATAGGTAGGTACCTCGGGATTGGGCACAGGGGGCCGCGGGGCGCCGCGTGCAGGGGTGCCTTTTGGTGTTGGGAAATCTTACCCTCCGTTGATCGCGGTTGTGGGGGCACCTTGTTCTGAGGCTGCAGGCTTCTTCAGGAGTGTCGAGGGAGGTCCTTGGGTGCCGGACTCGGGGTCACAGTCGCCGTGGGGTCGTCCTCAGGGTCTTTGTTCACTCCGGCACTGGCCATGCTCGGCTGGTGCAGAGTGTGCTGGGTTCGCGGTTCCGGGCTGCTGCCAGGGGTTAGAGATAGGTTTCGAGTAGAGCCTCTACTCATGGGAGTCCCAGGGGCTTAGAGCCAAAAGGTAGCCAGGTCCTCCGGTGTTGGTGAGGTTGCTAGCAACAAGAGATGCCGGGTTGTAGCAGGAGCAGGTTCGAGGGTCGACAGGCCGGTAGGGCTGGGGCCAAAGCAGTTGTTGTCTTCCTCTTTTCAGCAGCTGCAGGGCAGGGCAGGTCTTCTTTCTTCTTGCTCTTCGTAGTTTTGAATCTGGAATCTGGGGAAGGAAGGTTCAGGGTGCCCCTAAATACTAGATTTCGGGGCGTTATAGGTAGGTGAAGGGCAGGGACCAATGGGACCCTGTCCTAGGGTGGGTACACCCCCTATCCTGACTCTCTCCTGTGGGAGGGGGGCGGTAGCCTAGTCCTGATAGGGTAGGGCTCCCCATCTTCAAGATGGCGAGAGCCCGGAGATGTGCTTCACCTCGCCTCCCCCACCTGAGGGGTGGGGTTGGCAGGCTGGCACATCCCCTGTCCTTATTTGGGGTTTCCGGCCAAAGCTTCCCGCCAGAGTGGGGGGTTGCAGGGGCCTGGGGAAGCTCACAGAGGCGGCATGCCTTTGAAGCTTCCCCCTGCCCATCCTGGGGGAGGAGATTTAGCACCTCGCCCAGGATGTGCATTGTGGAAGTCCCAGGAGAGCAGGGGCTCTCCTACCCAGGGGTCCAGCAACATGTCTGCTGGGTGGCAGCCTAGGCAGCCTCAGAGCAGATGTGTATTGGAGGTTAGGTTAAAGGGGGCACCTCGAAGATGCCCTCTGGGGTGCTGTGTACCTTAAATCCCACACTGGCAACAGTGTGGGTTTAATGTGCTGAGAAGTTTGATACCAAACTTCTCAGTCTTTAGTGTTGCCATTATGGTGCTGTGGAGCTCGTGTTTGACGAGCTCTCAGCACCATGTACTCTTAAATGGCAGCACTGCACTTACAGTGCCCAGGAATGGACCTGGGCACTGTAGGGGCACAGGGCTCCTGCTCCTGTGCCCACACCATTGGCATAAGGCACCCAGCTAGAGGGGTGACTGATGTATGCCATGGAAGTGTAGGTGATGGGCATGGCACACAGGGATGTGTGCCAAGTTGACTTTGTTTTTGTCTTGCACCCAAACACTCAGCCTGCAAAGGCAGTGTGTGTGTGTAAGGGTACAGGGCCTCTAAAGGTGGCACAAGGAGTGCTGCAGCTCTTAGAGGCCTTCCCTGGTCACAAGGCCCTGGGTACCTAGGGTACCATTTACCAGGGGCTGACATGTGGCCAGGGTTTGCCAATTTGGGTCTGGTTTGTTTTTAGGGAAGGAACATAGGCCCTGGGCACCTGATTGGCAGGAGTCCAGGGTACACTCAGTCAAAGTCCATGCAGCAATTCAGCAAAAAGTGGGGGCATACCATGCAAGAAAGATGGCACCTTCTCACAACGAAAGAAGAGATGGGGAGCAGCGCACTCCTTTAGCTTACTTATCGATTTTATTCTGATAAATGATGTAGGTGCTGCAGTGTTATGCTCGCTGTCTATTGGGCATATAAAGTAATAAAGGAAAAGGACAACCAACTGATGGTTGACACTGCGCACAGTACTGAGGGTAACTATGACCCTAAGTTAATAGTCACATAGATAGAAAATAATGCTCAAATGCAATAGACGGTATCAAAAAGACATATATTGATTCATATATGTGATCAGTCAATACAACGTTTTGTCAATACATTGAAAAAAATGACATTTATGGACAGTCATTGGTCTGATGATTTTCTAACAAACCAAAGATCTAGTACATAATACACTTATATAATCACATGATGACATGTTGGTGAGCCCAATGCATTTCGGGACTAAGATGTCCCTTCATCAGGGGAAATCAGTAAAAGAAAATACATCAAAATCATCAAAGGTAGTAAACCCTGAGATTACATTCTGCGATACTCAGTAGTGAAACAACACTGTTTGTATAGTCAGCAACTGTGAATTTATCCCAGATAAGTCGTAAAAAAGCACCCTGACATTGCCAATCACGCTGTGTATAAGCGGTATGAAATAAGGTGCAAAGGTAAAGGTATCACCCAGGGGTGTGAGTGTACCATTTTGGTGTAGGTAAACCACGTGCAAACTGGTTAAAAAGTGTCAGGTCAGAGAAGGGAATAATAGGACGTGATGGCTGGGGAGCCTCACCTCATGTATTATGCTTGTTGGAACTTCGAAAAAAGGGAATGAACAAGATAACCGGACAATGACACTGCTATATAGAAGACAAGAAACCAAAATAAGTAACACATAAAAACGCGTAAAGTACGACTAGAGTGACTGATAGTCGAGATGGATACCTACTTACCAACAAGTTGGTGTAGGCAAACGCAGAGGCAAGTGCTGTGAACAAAGAAACATGATGTAAAGAAGACGAAGGGTCCTAAGGGCACGGTGAAAAGTTGTAACAGTGCAGACGTAAGACTGCAAAAGGTCAAAGTGCTTACTGATGAAATTGGAATAGCGTGCCGTGAACTGTAGTGTCTAAAGGCGTCCTGTTAATGGTACACTCACACCCCTGGGTGATATTACCTTTACCTTTGCACCTCATTTCATACCGCTTATACACAGCGTGATTGGCAATGTCAGAGTGCTTTTTTACGACTTATCTGGGATAAATTCACAGTTGCTGACTATACAAACAGTGTTGTTTCACTACTGAGTATCGCAGAATGTAATCTCAGGGTTTACTACCTTTGATGATTTTGATGTATTTTCTTTTACAGATTGCCCCTGATGAAGGGACATCTTAGTCCCGAAATGCATTGGGCTCACCAACATGTCATCATGTGATTATATAAGTATATTATGTACTAGATCTTTGTTTTGTTAGAAAATCATCAGACCAATGACTGTCCATAAATGTCATTTTTTTCAATGTATTGACAAAACGTTGTATTGACAGATCACATATATGAATCAATATATGTCTTTTTGATACCGTCTATTGCATTTGAGCATTATTTTCTATCTATGTGACTATTAACTTAGGGTCATAGTTACCCTCAGTACTGTGCGCAGTGTCAACCATCAGTTGGTTGTCCTTTTCCTTTATTACTTTCTCACAACGGCATTCACTAAGATCTCACAGAATGAACATGCTACTGCTGAGGTACGAGATGGATCAACAGGCACACAGGTAACATCGGCATCGAACACTGCTACTGATGATGCATCACATCTATGTGCAGTTAGTCTTCTAAACTAAATAATCGTCCTGTCACCGACAACGGTAGACAAATTTTTGTCTACAGGAGTTCATGTTTTCCCAAGCATCTTCAAATAACTTTTGATTTGGCTCACAGTGTACCTTGTAATCTATGAATTCGGCCTTCATTTATCCAAACAAAAATGACGAAGAATAAATAAATAAATAAATTTAAAAAAAAGAAAAATCGCAATTTTGTGGATATTGATTTTTTTTATGGCTAAAAGCTCTGCTTACAGTAGAACTATTCTTAGAGAACCCACTTCTTTGAGACACTTCCAGAGACGAGTTGTCACCTTTTTTCACATTTATGTAATCATGGCATGAAATGGCTCTGAACTTTTTCCTTTCTGTGTAACTGGACCATTTCATTCCGTATGTGTATATATTTTTTGTGGTCATTCACTTGAGCATTTACTGTAAATATATGAAACATTGCTTCAATATGTACAGTGCCTTTGCATTTCATGTATAGCAAACCTTTTAACAAAGACTTCTTTTAGTATGCTTTTACAAATGTTTTTAGTGAAACATGTGACACTCAATTTTATGTGTTTAGCAAGTTTAGCCTTTATTTATTTATTTATTTATTTATGCGATTTTTAAAGCGCTACAATTACCCATAGGTGTCTCGGCGCTGTAGTAATATCGATCATTCGTCAATGGAGTGGGCGTTGTGTTTTGATTTAGATACCCGTATATAGGTTTCCCTGAATCATGTCCTTATATAGGCACAATTCGTATTGCCCTTATTTAGGCATAGGAATCCCAGTCCTTATTTAGGCATTAGCCATGCTATGCAAATACAGGCATGGTCACCTACATCCGTCCATCCCACGTCCCAACGACTTCTTAGTAACCAGACCCTTAAGCCGACGGGACTTTCCCCAGCTAGGATTATTGATTTCTCAAAGAACTCATCTATTATGCATGAACTACTATTCCTTAGGGGTTCATCCAGGACGTCCTCCTCTGCCCAACTTTACGTCAATGCTAGCATTCCTAAACACCTTCCAGGTATAAATATACCTTCCCTTACCATGGCAAACGACGGCACGACTCAGCACGACTTGACTGCATGGGTCGCCACGGCAAGTTCGGAAGAGACCATATCCCGGCCTGGCGCACTGACCAGACGCTGTCATCCCTGCTCGCAGAGAATCCAGCTTCCAGTGTTCTGACTCCCTTCGCGGGGTTTTAGAGTTTGAGACCCGGAAGGAGATACCCACCTCTCTCATTCTAAAGGTATGGAGCCAACTAGAACCTAGAGGGACTCTTGGCATACTAAACTTAGAATATACCATACTATAAGAAAGCAGCACCTACTTCTTACCTCGTACTACACTTAGGTTAGGTACACTGGGGTAGAACTATTTAGAAGCATCAGACGAGTATTCACGTTTTAGCCTGTGTTATTTATGTATGTATATATGAATATATGTAATAGCTAAAAGACAATGCTATTGCAGTATTATTTCTTCTTACTGCTTACGCTGTGCGTATTATATCTTGATTACTGTCTAATGATTGTAACAGCTCATATCTCTTACACGAGAAACAAGACTATTCAATAAATCCTTTTCTTGAAACGCCCGTCTATTTCTGTGTATCTCTGGAGAAACTAAGCATGCATGATTGACTGAGTGAAACTTATCTATTGTTTCCACGATTCTGAGAGGCGTTCCGATTCTAAGGGAAACAAAGTTGTCATGTTTATGCGGTTGTCAGAAACTAATCCCTTCTTCTTCATTCGAGAAGTTTCTGGTGACCTCTGAGTTAGCTAGCACACACAAGTAATAAGTTTAATGTACTCGATAGGAGCATACTGACCTTAGCCCTATCCAAAAACTATAGTGTATATTATTCCAATGCGCAGAGCCTATACGGCAAATAGGAACTACACTATAGTTCCCCCATGCCACTTTCGGAGTCATCACCGACGGTGCTCTGAACACAATCGAATATGCTACTTACCAGTATGCATCTGTTCTTGGCATGTAGGGCTGCTGACATTCATATCTGTGCATAGATCGCCGCCTAGTGTTGGGTCCGGAGGATTGCACATTGTTGTCCTGGAAGAGTCTTCGAAGTATCACGAGATAGGTGGCTCCTCCCCTGGACTACAGTGTGCATGGGCATCCTCTCCATCCTCAGATTGTTTTTCGCCATTGTGGCAGTGATGGAGTAGATACAGTAAGTGATGACCATTCTATACAGTAATTCTGAGTGCTGCGGCCGCTACAGGCGCCGGGGAGGAGGGTGGGCGATATGAATGTCAGCAGCCCTACATGCCAAGAACAGATGCATACTGGTAAGTAGCATATTCGGTTCGAGGCATGTGGGCTGCTGAATTCATATCTGTGCATAGATTATATAGCAGTCCCTCCATTAGCGGCGGCTGCCCGTGTCAGCTGCAGCAGTCTGAAAAAGGGTCTTAAGAACAGCCTGTCCTACAGCTGCCTGCTGTTTTGAATGTACATCTACACAGTAGTGTTTAGTAAATGTATGTATAGTGGACCATGTGGCTGCTCTACATATTTCCTCTAAAGGAATGTTCCCAAGGAAAGCCATGGACGCCCCTAACTTGCGTGTTGAGTGGGCTCTTGGAGGAATCGTTAATGTGCGTTTAGCTTTTTCATAGCAAATTTGAATACATTTAACGATCCATCTGGCTATCCCTGCTTTGGAAATGGCGTTGCCCTTGTGTTGTGGAGAAAAGGCAACGAACAGTTGTTTTGTTTTCCTAAAATCCTTTGTTCTGTCTATATAGTACATGAGGGCCCTCTTTACATCTAGTGTATGGAGCATTCTCTCTGCGACATTTTCTGGATTTGGAAAGAAAACAGGCAGTTCAATAGTCTGATTCATGTGGAACTGCGATATCACTTTAGGCATTAATTTGGGGTTGGTACGTAGTACAACTCTGTTTGCGTGAACCTGTATGAATAGCCTTGAATGGTTAGTGCCTGGAGTTCACCAGCTCTTCTCAATGAAGTGATTGCCACTAAGAAAGCTACTTTCCAGGTGAGGAATTGAATCTCACATGAATGTAGAGGTTCAAAAGGTGGACCCATCAATCTGGTGAGGACCACATTCAGGTTCCACACCGGTGCCGGTGGGTGTGTTGGAGGAATCACTCTTTTGAGTCCCTCTAAGAAGGCTTTGATGGCAGGCACTCTGAATAAAGAGAGGTGCCGCCTGTTCTGAAGATAGGCCGCTAGTGCGGTTAGATGTATACGGATGGAGCTGTATGCCAGATTGCATCGGTATAAGTGTAACAGGTAACAGATGATGTTCTGAACGGATGCATCCAGCGGATTAATGTCATTGTCTTTACAGTAAATGACAAATCTTTTCCATTTAGCCGCATAGCAAGCTCTGGTCGTGGGTCTCCTGGCCTCCTTGATGATATCCATACATTCTGGAGGAAGGTTCAGGTAGCCAAACTCTAAGACTTCAGGAGCCAGATCGCCAGGTTCAGCTGTTGCGGATCTGGGTGCTATATTTCGCCATGGTTGTGTGTTAAAAGTTTGGGTGTTAGCCGCAGTCTTTGAGGGGGCACCACGGAAAGTTCTAGTAACGTGGTGTACCATGGCTGGCGTGCCCACATTGGAGCAACCAGGATGAGTGTCATTGAGTGTTGCCTTAGTTTGCATGCCACTAACGGTATTAATGGCGCTGGGGGAAAAGCGTACGCAAATCTGCCTGGCCAGTTCATCCATATCGCATTGCCCTGCGACTGTGGATGCGGGAACCTGGCGGCAAAGCTTTGGCATTTTGCGTTTTCCCTTGTGGCGAATAGGTCTATCTCTGGATGACCCCACTGCTGGAAGTATGGTTGGAGTACTGATGGATGTAGCTCCCACTCGTGCATTTGGTGGCTGTATCTGCTGAGCAGATCCGCCATTTGGTTGTCCTTGCCCGGGAGGTGTTCTGCCATGAGGAACATGTTCCTTTGAATGGCCCACTTCCACATGCTCTGAGCCAGATGAGACAACTGTGGAGTGTGTGTTCCTCCCTGCTTCTGTATGTAGTACATGGCAGTCATGTTGTCCGTCCGGATCAACACGACTTTGTTGCACAAGTGTACTTTGAATGCCTTCATTGCCAGGAAGATTGCCATCAGTTCCAGAAGGTTGATGTGCATATTCTGTTGCTGTGTCGTCCATAGTCCCTGCACTGTGTAATTGAGTACATGAGCTCCCCATCCCTGGAGAGACGCGTCCGCCGTCAGGATTATTTGTGGAACAGGCTCTTGCACCGGTCGGCCCTTGCAAAGGTTTTGTGGATTCCACCAATGCAGAGAGTTGTATGCCCGACCGCTCACCAATACTAGGTCTTTCAACTGTCCTTGAGTCGGATTCCATTGACGTGCCAAGCACTCCTGAAGCGGGCGCATATGTAGTCTCGCGTGCGGGACTATGAAGATGCAGGAGGTCATCATGCCTATCAACTGCATGAACACTCGCGCTGGAAGGGAGTGTTGAGGTCGGAACTTTTTTATCAGCAGTTGCATGCTGTTGATCCTCATTAAATTTGGCTGAGCTGTGGCTGCCAGAGTGTCCATGGTCGCGCCCAGGTACTGCCGTACGTGGGCGGGTGGAAGATGTGACTTTGGATAATTTAGTGAGAATCCCAGACTGTGAAGAAGGTGAATGGTGTGGGATATGTGGCTGGCACACTGCTGGGCTGACTTTGCCTGAACAAGCCAGTCGTCCAGGTAAGGGAAGACGTGAATGTGCTGTCTCCTTAAGTGTGCAGCCACTGTCGCTAGGCACTTGGTAAAGACTCTGGGCGCCGTTGTTACTCCGAAAGGGAGGACTTTGAACTGATAATGCTGATCCTGAAGAGTGAACCTGAGATATTTTCTGTGTGCTGGGTGTATGGGTATGTGGAAATACGCATCCTTCAAATCCAGTGTTGCTATGAAGTCTCCCTGACTGAGTAACGGCAGAACCTGCTGGAGGGTGAGCATATGAAAATGCTCTGACAGAATGTATTGGTTGAGAGGTCTGAGGTCCAGTATAGGTCTGAGAGACCCGTCCTTTTTTGGGATCAAGAAGTACAGAGAGTACACCCCTGACCCTTGTTGTTCTACAGGAACGAGCTCTATGGCTCCTTTCTGCAGCATACTTAGTACTTCCTGCTGCAATAATGTTAAGTGCTCTGCGGACATAGGACGGTGTCTTGGTGGTATGTTGGGTGGATTGGATGTTAATTCCAGACAATAACCGTACTGGACAATTTCTCTGACCCACCTGTCTGTGGTGATGGATCTCCAGACTGGCAGGAACTGTTGGAGTCTCTCCCCGACCGGTGTTATGTGGTCGGGGGGCAGTGACAAGACGTCACTGTTTGTTATTGGCGGAGGACCTGGTGTTGTTGTGTCCTCGTCCTCTGCCTTTGGTGCTGGATCCACGATATCCACCCCTATTGTTCTTATTATAGGTACTCTGGGTACCTCCTTTACTGTACTGCTGCTGGGACCCCTGACCTCTAGCTGCTCCTCTATTCCCGGGGCGACGAAAGGAGCCACTCCGAAACTGCTGCGACTGTAGAGCCCCCATAGATTTCGCAGTTTCAGTGTCCTTTTTAATCTTTTCCAGTATAGCGTCAACCTCGGGGCCAAATAAAAAGTCTGGGTTGACTGGTTGATTCAAGATATTATTTTGAATCTCTGGTTTGAAACCTGATATTCTCAGCCATGCGTGCCTCCTCAACATCACAGTAGTGTTGATTGCCCTTGCTGCAGTGTCAGCTGCATCTAGTGCGCATTTGATGGACGCATTTGTAATGAGTTGTCCCTCTCTGATGAGGAGCTCCGCTCCATCTTTGTAGTCATCTGGTAGGTGTCCTAGCAGTGTTTCTAGAGTGTCATAGTGTGACCTGTCGTATCGGGCCAGGAGTGCCTGAGTGTTGGCAATGCGCCAGATGTTTGCTGCTTGTGCTGCTATCCTTTTTCCTGATGTTTCTAGCACTTTGGACTCCTTGTCCGGAGGAGGAGCATCACCGGTAGTCTGCAAGTTAGCTCTCTTGCGAGCATTAGAGACTACCATGGAGTCCAAAGGCAATTGACCCTTAATGTACATGGGGTCTCCTGGGGCTGGTTTGAATTTTTTCTCTATTCTCGGGTTCAATACCCGTGCTCTGGTTGTCTCCTTAAAGATGTCCGTAGCATGTTTAATAACCCCTTTTAACATTGGTAGAGTCTTGACCGTTCTTTCTGATGTGGAGAACGTGTCTGTTAGACCTGTCTGCTTCTGAGAGTCCCCTCACACCATGATTTATTCTGTTCCCCCGTGCCTCCTAAAATTTGTCGCTTTTTATTTGTCTACCAGGACCTTTTTGTGTGTTGTCCCATGGGGCTAGATGCTCCTTGACGCTCAGTTGCTCACCAAGTTCCTGGCACCTATGTACAAGGCGCCTGACGGAACCGGTGGCATTACACACTGAGGTTGTCAACCCTAAAATGGTGGACACCATTGTCCCCTATGAGAGTGACTCCCATTGGAGTCCTTCTGACCTCTGACCCTTTGGAGGTTTTGGCGCACTCTGTGTAACCTGCAAACCTGACAGGAATCCCCTCAGAAGTTACAAGTACACAAAATGGCTGCCTTAGGAAGCCCGTATGGTGGCTCCTAATGACCAAAAAGACACCTTGGAAGGGCCATGTCATTGACACAGCCAGGGAAGGTTCTAGAACCTTCTGGCTCGTGCTGGCACCCCAGGGCACTGGCTATAAAAGGCCCAGTCCCTGGCGGCCATGATGAGAAAAAGTGGAGAAGAGAAGAAACATAGAAGAGGACTTGACACCAGATTGACACCTGCCCTGTTCCCCACCCCCGAGGTAGCTGATAGCGCAGGCCGAAGTACAGCCGAGGTTGTTGGCGTGGACCCTGACTGGCGTTCCAGTCAGAAGCGCGAGCAGTGACCTCTCGCCTTCAGCGCCTGGCCAGCGAGTGCCCAATTGCCCCTCAGAGACTTTGGCCATAGTTAGAGCCTCACCGCCTCCCCCAGTGGTGAGATCGCGACTGCGACCCTTGACAGGGCCCCTTCAACTTAAGTGCCTCCTGGCGGGCGTTCGGACGTCTCCGAACCCACCGCCGTCGAAGCGCTGATCGTGGACAGAAGGTGAGGTGCTGCGCTGGGGCGGGGAAAGGCTGGCCTTCATTTGGGCGAGAGTACCGTCTCTGCCCTGCCCGAGTGACTTGGGGACTGTTGTTGTGGGCGGGAGCCCCCCCGTGAGTGAGATCGGAGGGAGGATCGCGGAGCCCCTGGAACCCCCCTTCGCCCTTGGGAGAAGGGCCATACTGACTGGAGCGCTTACTGGCGCAGCTAAAGTGAGGTGGGACCGTCTCTTCCCCTGAAGTTGCCGCATTGTTCCGGGACTGAGGTGCGGCTCCAATTTTGAACTGTGCGCGCAGGTAGTTTGACCCCTCCGGCAGCCCATTCGACGGTCTGAGGACTCGTGAACTGAAGCCGCCTTCGGAAACCCCGCCTGCGTTGACAGAGGCGCACAGACTCCTCCGGCCGCAGTAGTATTAAACCGGCTGGCCGCGGAGTGTAATTGCCGTAGTCATTGTATGTCTTTATCTTCCAGATACACGCGCAATATGCTTTAAGTGCAACTAAAGGATTATCACGAGTATCTTGTGCCCAGAGAGCCCCAACCCGTGAACACTTCAAAAACTGTAAGAGCGCGCATTCCGCATTAAATGGCAATCTAAATGTGTTTACCCTGAAAGTGATTAATTGGTGGCAGCGATACCAGTATGACCCTGAGATATTTATGTGAAACGATCGGTATCTAACTTGCTATGCAACTGTGATGTTTTGCTGATATTTATTCCAGTCATTGCTGATATTTATTCCAAATGTATTGAATCCTGATATTTATCCAGTATATTTATTTATTAGAGTCCAACCATTTATTCCTACGCAACCAGTACACAGCTAATCAAACCCATGTAAGAAAGGTGAATGTGATTAACTAATTGAACTTCTTCCAACCCAGAGAACTTTTATATAAACGAAACGTATTTTTCTATAACAGTGGTGTGGTGTCCTTTTTATGTGGTGTGCAGGGAGTTATTATTTGGTCATAGCCGGCTTAACACAACAGCCTTCTACCGCCTTGTCACTCGAGCCAAGCTACCCCCCTTTGTGCTGGGCTTGCCCATCGCAGGTCCAACATAAAATTGGTGGCAGCGGTTGGGATTACGAGCCGTGCTGTTGTGAACCTCATAATAATTCAGCGTGCATCACAGGTACACACCCGGAGTATTCTCCCAGCGGCCTTCTAATTCTGTGATTTTGTTTTTTTAAATTCTTTCCTGGAGGTGGGTGGAGGTGATCCTCAGAGAAAGTTCCCATCTTCATAACCTACTTCGGGGTGGTGGTCCACCCTTTCAACTGACAAAAATGGAATTCAAAATGTCAGAGCTGGAGACCTATACTGTGGCACAGCTCAGGGAGTTCTGTCAGGAAAGGGGAGTGTTCGTTAGGCGAGGAGCCAAGAGAGAGGAGCTCCGTACTAGTCTGCGAGCCTGGGTGGAAGCACACACGGAGGGAACGGTAGAGGAGGAGGAATCAGACAGGGAAATTGTCAGGGAGATGATTACAGAATGTCCCCTGGGGGTGGGTGCGATGTCTATCAGCCCCAAGGTAGCCCCACGGGAGGGCAGTAGTGTGTCATCAAGAGGGTTATCAGAAACCGAGTTAGCCGACAGGAGAGAGGAAAGACAGTTAAGGTGGGAGTTGGCCAAGCTGGAGATGGAAGGGAGGAGGATGGAACATGAGTTCAAGTTACGAGAACTCGACCTCAAGACCATTAACAATACTCCGGGGGGTGTCGAGTCCAAGGAAATTGCCAGGGAGCCCAGGCCCCATTTACCAAAGGACGTAGTCGCCAGTTATTCCGCTGGGGACGACATAGCCAAGTGGCTGGCAGCCTATGAGGTCTCCTTAAGAGCCCATGGGATCCATGAGAAGCACTGGGGTGGTGGATTATACCGGTACATGCCTCCGACAGGAAGGGATGCCCTATTGGCCCTAGACCGGGAGGAACAGGTAGACTACCCCGCCATGAAGGTGGCGCTCATTAGGAAGTTTGGGTTGACCCCGGAGAAATACCGGCAAAGGTTTAGGGGTAGCCACAAGCTGAGCTCACAAAATTGGGTTGACTTCCTGGATTTTGCCAAGAAAGCCCTGGAAGGGTGGGTCCAAGGTAGTGAGGTGGAGGACTATCAAGGGTTGTATGACTTAATCCTCAAGGAGCATCTACTCGAGAAATGCCTTCCCGAGCTGAGGCAACACCTGGTAGACAGCAAACTTACTTGCCCCCGTAAGCTTGCTGAGGAGGCGGACATTTGGGCAAGTACCCGAGTGTCCACGAAGGGGACTGGAGGAGATTCTCAGAAGTCCGGACAGGGCGCTCCCCTAAGGAAAGAGGGGGGAGATAACAAGAAACAGGAGTTCTCCAAAGGCCCCCAAAATAACTTTAAGGGGAAAAACACCTTTTCCAACTCTAAGGCTAACCCGCAGAAGAACCCTAACCCTGGCCAGAGTCAGCAGCCAAGGGTTGTCCAGTGCTTTGAGTGCGGTGGTATTGGACATTACAAAGGAGACCCGAAATGCCCAAAGAGACCACCCCCTCCCGCTGGAGGAAAGGCCCCGGGAGTCGCTAGTGTAGCGCTCGGGGAGGAGATGCCCTTAAGTGAGGGAAGGGAGTGGGCGGGAGTCACCTTAGTGACCCTGGGTGATCGGGAGATAGTTCCAAAGATCCAGGTGCCCTCGAATACTACCAAGTATGGGCAGTGGGTCACCATCAATGGCCATAGAGGGGAAGCTCTGAGAGATACAGGAGCCAGTATGACTATGGTAAGGAGTCAACTGGTGTCCTCGGAGCAGGTGGTTCCGGGCGTACTTCATCCAGCCGCACTGGCTGACGGCAGAATGGGCCACTATCCTGTGGCCGAGGTTCCCTTTGAGTGGGGAGGGGTTGCAGGTCCACTTCGAGTCGCCGTAAGCCCCGCCGTGCCAGTCGATTGTTTGCTGGGCAATGATATGGAGCACAATGCTTGGAAGGAGGTGGAATACCGGACCCATTCGGAGATGCTGGGTACACCTGATTGGGCCTGTGTGAGTACCAGGTCGGCAACTGCTCGGGAGGAGAAGTCGCAGGGGTCGGAGTCTGGAACAATGGCCCACCCCGTAGCGGCTGATGAGGGAGCATGCCGAGGACAGGAGGAGCCTGCCTCGACGTCCGTGCCCCGTGAGACGGATAGGCCACCTACGGAGGTGGACCCTGAGTCCACGGAGGAGGACATGGTTCCGTTGGAGAACTTACCTATCCCCGCTGATTGGCGAGTGGAGGGAGGTCCGTCCAGGGAGGAACTGAGCAGGGGACAAAGGGAATGTCCCACCCTCAAGGGTCTGAGGCAACAGGCTGAAGCCCAAGCAGCGGGTAACGAGTCTGGGAACTATTGTATTTACTGGGAGGATGGCCTCCTCTACAGTGAACCCAGGGTGCCAGTGCATGGATTGTCACGGGCCCTGGTAGTCCCACAGTGTTACCGAGCCTTCCTGTTAGAGTTGGCTCATGAGATTCCCTTGGCAGAACACTTGGGTCAGGACAAGACCTTTGCCAGGCTTGTCTCCCACTTTTATTGGCCTCGAATGAGGGTGGCGTCCGACGCATATTGTCGGTCGTGTGTGTCATGCCAAGCCAGTGGGAAAACAGGGACGAAGCTGAAGGCTCTCCTGGAACCACTTCCCGTCGTTGGCACCCCCTTTGAAAGGGTGGGCATCGACATTGCTGGGCCCTTAGATCCACCGACAACATCCGGTCACAGGTTTATCCTGGTACTGGTGGATCATGCCACAAGGTATCCAGAGGCAATTCCTCTGAGAACCATCACTGCACCGGTGGTGGCAAAGGCCCTGATGGAGATCTTTACCCGAGTGGGTTTCCCCAAGGAAGTTGTGTCTGATAGGGGGACCAACTTCATGTCAGCATACATGCGGGCAATGTGGAAGGAGTGTGGAGTGACCTACCGGTTCACCACTCCTTATCACCCACAGGCCAATGGCCTTGTGGAAAGGTTCAACAAGACGTTGAAGGGTATGATCAGAAGTCTACCCGAAAGCCTGCGGAGGAAATGGGACGTCCTCCTACCCTGCTTACTTTTTTCCTACAGGGAAGTGCCACAGAAGGGAGTGGGCTTTAGCCCCTTCGAGCTTCTGTATGGGCACCCTGTACGTGGACCTCTCAGCCTGGTGAGGGACTCATGGGAAAAGTCTCCCCGGAAAGTTCCCCAGGACGTGGTGAGCTATATGCTGGCCTTCCGGAGCCAAATGGCTAAGTTGTGGAAGCAAGCTTCTGACAACTTGGAAGCCAGCCAGGCAGTGATGAAAGCGTGGTATGACCACAACGCTCACCCAGTGGAGCTGGAGCCTGGACAGAAGGTGTGGGTGATGGAACCGGGAGAGCTAAGCGCTCTTCAGGACCGTTGGACAGGCCCATGTGAGGTATTGGAAAAGATGGGCAAGTCTACCTACCTGGTGGACGTCAAGACCCCACGGCATCCACGTCGGGTGCTGCATGCCAATCGCCTCAAGCCCCACTATGAGAGGCCCGAAGTCATGTTGATCCTGGTGACTGATGGATCGGAGGAAGAGGACACTGAGCCTCTCCCCGACCTGTTGGCGTCTCAAGAAAAGGATGGGTCATTGGAGGGAGTGAAACTCTCACCATCCCTAACTCCGGAGCAGCAGGAGGAATGCCGCCAGGTCCTGGGGTCATTCTCTCCTCTGTTCTCCCTTGTCCCGGGTAAGACCCATCTGTGTGTTCATGACGTGGACACCGGCGACAGCCCACCTGTGAAGTCTAAGTCTTACAGGCTGTCGGACAAGGTGAAGGCCAGCATCCGAAGTGAAGTAGCTAAGATGCTGGAGCTCGGAGTTATTGAACCTTCAAATAGCCCTTGGTCTAGCCCGGTGGTTTTAGTTCCTAAAGCTGCACCACCTGGCACCACGCCAGAATTGCGATTCTGCGTGGACTATCGAGGACTTAATTCGGTCACGAAGACCGATGCTCATCCGATCCCTCGGGCAGATGAACTAATTGACCGGTTGGGAGCTGCCCAATATCTGAGTACCATTGACCTCACAGCAGGGTACTGGCAGATTCCTATGACTGGTGGAGCGAGGGAAAGGTCAGCCTTCTCCACACCTGATGGACACTACCAGTTCTGTGTGATGCCCTTTGGGCTCAAGAACGCTCCTGCAACCTTCCAGCGGCTGGTGAACATGATCCTCACTGGGAAGGAATCCTTCTCTGCTGCTTACCTTGACGACATTGCTGTCTTCAGTAGCAGTTGGGAGGATCACTTGCAGCACCTGCAAGACGTTCTCCAGGCCCTGGAACAAGCTGGTCTGACGATCAAGGCCAGCAAGTGTCAGATTGGGCAGGGGTCGGTGGTGTACTTGGGTCACTTGGTGGGCCGGGGAACGGTGCAACCCCTTCAGGCAAAGATTGAGGCAATCGTGGCCTGGGAACCCCCCAAGACCCAGACTGAGGTCCGAGCCTTCCTGGGCCTCACAGGTTACTACAGACGGTTCGTGAAGGGGTATGGCACTATCGTGGCTCCCCTTACTGAACTCACGGCCAAGAAGCAACCCAGGAGAGTCATCTGGACCGAGGCTTGCCAACGAGCCTTCGACACTCTGAAACAGGCATTGTGCAACGCTCCAGTTTTGAAGGCTCCAGACTTCTCGAAGGAATTCATTGTCCAGACAGATGCATCCGACATTGGCATTGGGGCGGTGCTATCGCAACTCAATGAAGAGGGTCTGGATCAGCCCGTGATCTTCCTGTCACGGAGACTACTTCCCCGGGAACAGAGATGGAGTACCATTGAGCGGGAAGCCTTTGCGGTGGTCTGGGCACTGAAGTAGCTGCGACCATACCTGTTTGGTTCGCACTTCCTGGTTCAGACAGACCACCGACCCCTTCGTTGGCTCATGCAGATGAAGGGGGAAAACCCAAAACTGTTGAGGTGGTCTATCTCCCTACAGGGAATGGACTTTCGGGTGGAACATCGGCCCGGAGCTGCCACGCCAATGCAGACGGTCTCTCCAGGTATTTCCGCCTTAGTGTTGAGGACTCCCAAGGGGTTGGGTAGCTCTCCCCCCCTTCAGCTGGGGGGGGACGCGTGTTAGACCTGTCTGCTTCTGAGAGTCCCCTCACACCATGATTTATTTTGTTCCCCCGTGCCTCCTAAAATTTGACGCTTTTTATTTGTCTACCAGGACCTTTTTGTGTGTTGTCCCATGGGGCTAGATGCTCCTTGACGCTCAGTTGCTCACCAAGTTCCTGGCACCTATGTACAAGGCGCCTGACGGAACCGGTGGCATTACACACTGAGGTTGTCAACCCTAAAATGGTGGACACCATTGTCCCCTATGAGAGTGACTCCCATTGGAGTCCTTCTGACCTCTGACCCTTTGGAGGTTTTGGCGCACTCTGTGTAACCTGCAAACCTGACAGGAATCCCCTCAGAAGTTACAAGTACACAAAATGGCTGCCTTAGGAAGCCCAGTATGGTGGCTCCTAATGACCAAAAAGACACCTTGGAAGGGCCATGTCATTGACACAGCCAGGGAAGGTTCTAGAACCTTCTGGCTTGTGCTGGCACCCCAGGGCACTGGCTATAAAAGGCCCAGTCCCTGGCGGCCATGATGAGAAAAAGTGGAGAAGAGAAGAAACATAGAAGAGGACTTGACACCAGATTGACACCTGCCCTGTTCCCCCCCCCCCCCGAGGCAGCTGATAGCGCAGGCCGAAGTACAGCCGAGGTTGTTGGCGTGGACCCTGACTGGCGTTCCAGTTAGAAGCGCGAGTAGTGACCTCTCGCCTTCAGCGCCTGGCCAGCGAGTGCCCAATTGCCCCTCAGAGACTTTGGCCATAGTTAGAGCCTCCCCGCCTCCCCCAGTGGTGAGATCACGACTGCGACCCTTGACAGGGCCCCTTCAACTTAAGTGCCTCCTGGCGGGCGTTCGGACGTCTCCAAGCCCACCGCCGTCGAAGCGCTGATCGTGGACAGAAGGTGAGGTGCTGCGCTGGGGCGGGGAAAGGCTGGCCTTCATTTGGGCGAGAGTACCGTCTCTGCCCTGCCCGAGTGACTTGGGGACTGTTGTTGTGGGCGGGAGCCCCCCCGTGAGTGAGATCGGAGGGAGGATCGCGGAGCCCCTGGAACCCCCCTTCGCCCTTGGGAGAAGGGCCATACTGACTGGAGCGCTTACTGGCGCAGCTAAAGTGAGGTGGGACCGTCTCTTCCCCTGAAGTTGCCGCATTGTTCCGGGACTGAGGTGCGGCTCCAATTTTGAACTGTGCGCGCAGGTAGTTTGACCCCTCCGGCAGCCCGTTCGACGGTCTGAGGACTCGTGAACTGAAGCCGCCTTCGGAGACCCCGCCTGCGTTGACAGAGGCGCACAGACTCCTCCGGCCGCAGTAGTATTAAACCGGCTGGCCGCGGAGTGTAATTGCCGTAGTCATTGTATGTCTTTATCTTCCAGATACACACGCAATATGCTTTAAGTGCAACTAAAGGATTATCACGAGTATCTTGTGCCCAGAGAGCCCGAACCCGTGAACACTTCAAAAACTGTAAGAGCGCGCATTCCGCATTAAATGGCAATCTAAATGTGTTTACCCTGAAAGTGATTAATTGGTGGCAGCGATACCAGTATGACCCTGAGATATTTATGTGAAACGATCGGTATCTAACTTGCTATGCAACTGTGATGTTTTGCTGATATTTATTCCAGTCATTGCTGATATTTATTCCAAATGTATTGAATCCTGATATTTATCCAGTATATTTATTTATTAGAGTCCAACCATTTATTCCTACGCAACCAGTACACAGCTAATCAAACCCATGTAAGAAAGGTGAATGTGATTAACTAATTGAACTTCTTCCAACCCAGAGAACTTTTATATAAACGAAACGTATTTTTCTATAACAGTGGTGTGGTGTCCTTCTTTTTATGTGGTGTGCAGGGAGTTATTATTTGGTCATAGCCGGCTTAACACAACAGCCTTCTACCGCCTTGTCACTCGAGCCAAGCTACCCCCCTTTGTGCTGGGCTTGCCCATCGCAGGTCCAACAGTGTCCACCAAGAAATCCTCCTCCACAGAGTCAGAATGAAGTTCCACTCCGTGATTGGCAGCCGCTCTTTCAATTAGGGCGTTAAAAGCAGCAGTATCTTCAGTGGGAGATGGTTTTATATTATAAAGATGAGTGTCAGGAGCATTTTGTGGGTCTCCTGGGTCATTAGGGTCTCCCCATGCTTGATCCTGGTCTTGCTGTTGTTCATCAGGGTCTTTATCCACAGGATAAGTGGTATCATCCTCAGTATAGCCCTCTCCAGCATCCGCCTCCGAGTGTGTGGGAAAAAAGGATGGTGGTGCCTGATCATATGTGTGGTAAGGTTCTACAAGCACTGGTGTCGAACCTGACGCCATTTTCCTTTTTAGTGGAATTTTGTATGAGTCCAAAGCCTTTTCTGGAACAATTCTCCGCTTGCGGAACAACAGCCTACCAGTGTCGGCGTCGATAAACTGGTCTTGTGAGTCCTCGACATTGGTTCTTTCCGTGGGCACTGTACGTGGTTGTTCGATACTCTTCCTAAGTTCGAACATCTTCGGTGTCCCCGGCGGTGGCAATCCAAACTTGATCGGTGCCGGCGCCGAGTGAGCCTTGGCGACCTTGTGCGGTTCGGGACCCGTTTTCGGTTCGAGAGTGGCCCGTTCCCTGATGCGCTTCAGGGACTCTGACACCTGTTGCAACGTGAATGCTGACGGTGCTTTTGAACCGACAGGCTCTTTGGAGACAGGACTCGACGCGGTCTCCCGTTTCTTTCCAGTCTTCGGGTCTTCGATCCGAAGTTTGGGATCGACGCCTTGTTGATCCGGTATTTTGGCAGTCTCAGCACTCTTCGGTGTTGATGTAGTCGGATCGACCACCTTGACCTTGGTTGTTGGTGCCCCAACCTTCGGTGCCATAGGCCGCTGCGTCTTCCCGGGACCGAGGGCCTTCTTCTGTTTCTCGGTGCCGAAGTCCTTTTTTGGTTTCTCGGTACCGAAGTCCTTCTTTCTTTGGTCGGTTCCGACGTCCTTCTTCTGTGTCGACGGATTGGAAGGTTTCGATGCCTTCGATCCGACCTGAACCAGTTGCACTTTCGGTTGCGATTTGACCGGTGCTGGTTTTGGTTTCGATTTCACGGAATCGACTCCAGTCCTTTTCGATATTTCCGGCTTTTTTGAAATGTTCGAAGCCGGGCCTTCAGGCGGGGCTGTAGAACGATCTGACCGATCTTGGGTAAGGCCCGCAGGCGATCCCTCGACCTGAGCCTTATCAAGACTATCTCCCTCGGCCTCCGCATCGACGGATTGGCCTAGCTCCTCGCCTGAGCTATCCTCCTCGGCCCCAAGGGCCTCTTCGTCGTCTCCTACCTCGTCGACGACGTCTTCGTCCTCAAAGATCTCCTCATCATCGTCGTCATATTGGGAGTCATGCTCCGAAGCATGGCTCTATTCTATCTCTTCGACGCTCTCGACTTCTTCATCCTCGGTGCTGAATATGTTAACCGGGTTAGGCGCCGATTGTTTGGCCTCCAATCTAGCCGCCCGTCTATTCCGAAGGGTCTTCTTCGACCGGAACCGGGCGCAGGCCATACACCTGGACTCATCATGATCCGGTGATAAACATTTGTTACACACCGGATGGACATCGACGTGTGGATATTTTGCGTGACATATAGGACATCTATTGAAGGGAGTCCTCGATTCCATCTTCGAAAGTTGATCGATGGTCGGACCGAAACTCGGTCCGAGAAGGGTGAATGAGTCCAAGAACAAGTATAATAATCTATCGATACCGAACGCAAACAATACCGATGATATCTAAAGGCTTTTGGCCTTAAATAAAGTTTTCCTAACTTGAGCTAAGATAAGCACATCCGAACCCAATGGCGGAAAAAACAATCTGAGGATGGAGAGGATGCCCATGCGCACTGTAGTCCAGGGGAGGAGCCACCTATCTCGTGATACTTCGAAGACTCTTGCAGGACAACAATGTGCAATCATCCGGACCCAACACTAGGCGGCGATCTATGCACAGATATGAATTCAGCAGCCCACATGCCTCGAACACTGAGACTCTATGCTCAAATGTGTGCCTCTCCGAATTGCAATGATTTATACTGGTTTTCCACGTTATCAGCAGAAAAACAGTATAGTTCTTGAATACAGTATCCTTGCAACCATGCAGGAGACACAAATGATATACTCTGTGTAAGTATGCATTGGTTATTGACTGATACTGGAGGCTTAAACTAAAAGGTGTTCAGTTCATTAATAGAAAGGACAATCAGTCAGAAAGAAAACAACCTGTCCATTCAGAGTCATTAAATGAGACTAGAACTTGCAAATGGATAAGGCCTGTGTTAAGCTGCTGAAGTTTCTGCCATAGGTTTGGTGCTCACTAGATTCTGTGTTAGTTTCCTTTCAACCAGAATGCAGAAAGGAATATGCTACTTACCAGTATGCATCTGTTCTTGGCATGTAGAGCTGCAGATCTACACACTTGTGCATATATCGCCATCTGGTGTTGGGCCCGGATGTTTGCAGTTTGTTTTTCCTCTTGGAAAGACTTTGGAAGTCACGAGGTTGATGACTCCTCTTTTGGATCGTATTGCGCATGGGCTTCGGCTCCATCCTCAGATTGTTTTTCGCCAACAGGGAAAGATGGAGCGTAGTAGTAACAGTGAAGATACCCATGTGTGTGCTATCTAAATAAGATAAACTGGGACAGATACAGGTAGCCAGGGAGGCGGGTGGGCGTGTGTAGATCTGCAGCTCTACATGCCAAGAACAGATGCATACTGGTAAGTAGCATATTCCGTTCGAGGCATATGAGCTGCAGATTACACACTTGTGCATACATTATATAGCAGTACCCACCGTTAGCGGCAACCACCCGTATCTGTTGCAGTGGTTTGAAATAATGTTTTGAGTACAGCCTAGCCCACACTAGCTTGTTGCTTAGTTTGCACATCTGCACAATAGTGTTTGGTGAAAGTGTGCGGTGTTGACCATGTAGCTGCTTTGCAGATATCATCTAATGGGATGTTCCCTAAGAATGCCATGGAAGCCCCTATTTTTCGTGTAGAATGGGCTTTCGGGGGAATGGATAGCGTTCGCTTTGCTTTATGGTAGCAGATTTGAATGCATTTTACAATCCACCTAGCTATCCCCGATTTTGAGATGGGGTTACCTTTGTGTGGTGGAGAGAAAGAAACAAACAGTTGTTTGGTCTTACGAAAAGGCTGTGTTCTCTGAATGTAGTAGAGTAAGGCTCGTTTCACATCCAGTGTGTGAAGAGCCCTTTCTGCAACGGTCTGTGGTTGCGAGAAAAATACTGGTAGTTCTACTGTTTGGTTTAGGTGAAAGGGAGAAATGACTTTAGGGAGGAATATTGGGTTGGTACGGAGAACAACTTTGTTATGGTGCATTTGGAGAAAAGGTTCTTGAATGGTAAGTGCTTGTATCTCACTGACCCGTCTAAGGGAAGTGATGGCTACAAGAAAGGCGGTTTTCCATGTTAGGAACTGTAATTCGAATTGATGGAGAGGTTCGAAGGGAGGCCCCATTAGCCTTGTGAGAACGATATTTAAGTTCCACACAGGTGAGGGTGGCACTCTGGGGGGAATTATTCTTTTAAGGCCTTCCATGAAGGCTTTAATGGCAGGTACTCTGAAGAGTGAAAGATGTTGCCTGTTTTGTAAGTAAGCTGCAATAGCTCCGAGGTGTAGTCGAATGGACGTATAGGCTAGATTGCACCTTTGTAGGTGGAGTAAGTAGCCTATTATGTGTTGAATGGACACGTCCAGTGGAATTATGGTGTTGTTGTGGCAATAAACAACAAAACGTTTCCACTTGGCGGCGTAGCACGCTCTAGTGGTAGGTCTCCTAGCTTCTCTGATGACGTTCATACAGTCAGGGGGAAGATTTAGGTACCCGAATTCTAAGATTTCAGGAGCCAGATCGCAAGGTTAAGCTGCGCTGGGTCCGTGTGCCTGATCTCTCCATGGTTCTGGGTTAAGAGGTGTGGAGAGAGGTGTAGTTTTTGGTGCGGCACTACAGATAGTTCCAGCAGTGTGGTATACCACAGTTGCTTGGCCCACGTTGGAGCTACTAGGATTAGTGTGAGGGAGTGTTGTTGTAGTTTGCGCACCACTAGTGGAATGAGTGGCAGAGGCGGAAAAGCGTACGCAAATTTGCCTGACCAGTTCATCCATATCGCATTCCCTTTGGACAATGGGTGTGGGTATCTGGCGGCGAAGGTTGGGCATTTGGCGTTTTCGTGGGTGGCGAAGAGGTCAATCTGTGGATGCCCCCACATTTGAAAGTATGGGTGAAGAACTTGCGGGTGAAGCTCCCACTCGTGGATCTGTTGTGTCTGTCTGCTGAGCAGATCTGCCACTGTGTTTTGGACTCCTGGGACATGCTGAGCTAGGAGAAAGATTTTCTGGGGTATCGCCCATCTCCATATGCTCTGTGCTAGGTGAGAGAGCTGTGGAGAGTGTGTGCCGCCTTGTTTTTGGATATAATACATGGCTGTCATGTTGTCTGTCCGGATCAGGACTGCCTTGCCTGAAATTTGAGTTTGAAAAGATTTTAGGGCTAAGAAGATTGCTAGTAACTCCAGATGGTTGAAATGGAGTAACTTTTGTTGAGGTGTCCACTTGCCCTGTGTGGTGAGATGTAGTAGATGAGGTCCCCAGCCGGAGAGCGATGCGTCCGTTGTCAGTACTATTTGAGGAACCGGGTCCAGGAACGGTCGACCTTTGGAAATGTTTGTGGTGTTCCACCACTGCAGAGAGCGATGGGTGCGACCGTCTACCAACACCAGATCTGTTAATTGACCCTGGGCCTGGTTCCATTGGCGTGCTAAGCACTCATGGAGAGGACGCATCTGGAGTCTTGCGTGAGGCACTATGAAAATGCAAGAGGCCATCATCCCTATTAGTTGCATAAACACTCGAGCTGGAAGGGAGTGTTGTAGTGCGAATTTTCCACGTAGAGCTTGACTGCTTGCAATCCTGGCCAGATTGGGGTAAGCTAGTGCTCTTGAGGTGTCTATGGTGGCACCGAGGTATTGTTTTATGTGGGATGGTTGGAGATGGGACTTCTGGTGGTTTACTGTGAAGCCCAGCTGGTGGAGTAATTGAATGGTGATAGATGTGTGTTGAACACACTGATTGTACGACCCGGCTTTTATCAGCCAGTCGTCCAAGTATGGGAAGATGTGGATGTGTTGTCTTCGTAAATGTGCTGCTACCACTGCTAGGCACTTGGTGAATACCCTTGGCGCTGTTGTGACCCAGAACGGGAGCACCTTGAATTGGAAGTGTTGTCCGTCCACTACAAATCTGAGGTACTTGCGGTGAACTTTGTGCACTGGAATGTGAAAATACGTGTCTTTTAGATCTAGGGTGGTCAAGAAGTCGTTTTGGGAGAGGAGCGGAAGTACCTGCTGAAGCGTTACCATATGGAAATGGTCGGAGTGTATGTATGTGTTTAGGGGCCAGAGATCTAGGATGGGCCGTAGAGTCTCGTCCCTTTTTGGTATGAGAAAATATAGGGAGTAGACTCCCATGTTTTGTTGGTTGGTAGGAACGGGTTCTAATGCTTGTTTTTGTAGGAGGGAGACTACCTCCTGCTTTAGGAGTATCAAATGTTCTTGTGACATTGGGTGCTGTCTGGGTGGAATGTTTGGGGGGGTAGATATGAGTTCTAGGCAGTAGCATGATTGAATTATTTGTGTCACCCATTTGTCTGAGGTGATGGTAGCCCAGACGGGAAGGAAATGTTGGAGTCTGCCCCCGACCGGAGTGGAGGGGTTTGGGGGGGAAGTCATTGGGTAGGCGTTGTGGCAGAGCGGGAGTGGTTTGCTTTGCCTCTGCCTTTATTATTGTTACCCCTATAGCCGCCTCTTTGATAACCCCTCGTGAAGGTGGACTGAGTTGGGGATTTGTACGAAGTGGACGCGGTATCTGAAGAGTAGCCTCTAGATGTACTGCGAAAGAAAGAGCGGCGAAAAGGAGCGTCTAGGAGGGTGTGACTGTAGGGCTCCCATGGACTTCGCCGTATCTGTATCCTTCTTCATTTTTTCTAGGGCCTCATCTACCTTTGGGCCAAATAGATGTTCCTGGTCAAAGGGATGGTTAAGGATGGAGGCTTGTACCTCCGGTTTAAACCCTGATATTCTCAGCCAAGCATGGCGACGCAGGAGGACGCTTGTATTGATGGCCCTGGAAGCTGTGTCTGCTGCATCTAAGGCACAGCGTATAGAGGTGTTTGTAATGGTTTTACCCTCTTGAATTAGTTCGTTGGCCCTAGCTTTATATTTCTCAGGGAGGTGGTGCATTATGCTCTCTAACTCGTCAAAATGTGCCCTGTCATATCTGGCCAATAGCGCTTGAGTATTGGCGATACGCCACATATTGGCTGCTTGTGACGCAGTGCATTTCCCTGATGCATCCAGTAGCTTCGACTCTTTGTCAGGTGGTGGTGCTTCACCTGATGCCTGGGAATTTGCCCTTTTACGTGCAGTGGATACCACTAGAGAGTCTAGTGGCGCTGGCCCTCTGATGTAGGAGGGATCTGTGGGGACAGCTTTGTATTTTTTTCTCGATGCGCGGGTTAATGACCCTGGCTCTAACTGGGTCCTTAAAAACCTCTACCACTCCTTTAAGCATAGGTAATATGGAGGTAGACCTATGTGTGGTGTCGAACGTCTCAAGGAGGAAGTCTTCCTCCACGGGGTCGGTATGTAAATCTACCCCGTGATAGTGTGCTGCCCTTTGCAGTAGGTGGTGGAACCCCAATGAGTCTTCTGGTGGAGATGGCCTGGAGGGGTAAAGGTAATCTTGTGGGACGTTGGGGATATCAGGCATATTGTAGTCGTCCCATGGGTCTGGGGATCCTGAAGGAGTGGGGTCCCCTGTGGGTAGGTCCTGTGGGACATCCCCTATCATCATATGGGTCCCCGTGATCATCATCTTGTGGAGAAGGGGTGGGAGAACGATGAGGTTGGGGTGGAGAAGGCGGAGGGGGTGGAGGTGGAGAAGGTGGAGGAGGTGGAGAAGGTGGAGGAGGTGGAGGAGGTGGGGAAGGTATTCTGAATGGGGAGGTAGCAGAGTCCTTCCTCTTTGGAGGCGGAGGTGGAGCAGGCTTCTCCAAATGTCTCTTCTTGGAAGAAAGAGTCAAATGTCCAGTTTTTGGATCCCTGGTGAGTGTTTTTTGCAAGGGATCCAGTGTAAATAAGTCCGGTGAGGCTGGTCTGTCCGTCGGTGCCGAAGGAATCGGTGCCGCTGGCTTTTTAGGCTTTTCCGTGCCGGTTTGTTGTTTGGAACCTGGTTTTGGAACCTCCGGACGCTTGGTCGGCGCCGAGATGGATTTCGGCCTCGAAGTGTCGGTGCTGGTGGCCTTGTGTGCTTTGGTCGGCACCGAGGGTGTTGTCGGTGCCAAAGAACTGAGTTTCGACCCCGAGTGCTTCGGTGCGGAGCTCGGTGTCGATATGGAGTTTGGCTTCTTTTTCGGCACCGAAGCGTGTTTATCGGTACCAGGAGTAGGCTGGCTCGAGCCCGAGCCGCCGGAAGGCTTGCTTGGCTTCTTCACCGGGCCCGAAGGTGGGGTGTTGGAAGCAGTGTCCTTGGTCTTACCTAGGCCCGGAGGCAAAGGTGTGACCGGAGCCTTTTTCGGTGCCGCCAGGAGGGGGGGGGGTGGGGGGGGGGGCAAATCAGTACTCACGACCCTCTGCGGCGGGGTGATGTCCTCCACATCTGAGTCGTCGGCCTCGGAAGCGCTGACGAGGCCCTCTTCTGTGTACTGCTCTGGAGCGTCGATGCCTTCTCCGAAGATGTCGTCCGGAATCGTCGTCGAGGAGTGCGCCATAGTTCTTCTGGCTCTTCGGTCCCGAATAGACTTTTTGGACCGGAAGGACTTACACACCGGACAGTCTCGAGCCTCGTGTTCAGGGGAGAGGCAGAGATTGCACACCTCGTGGAGATCGGTGTGGGGGAATTTGGACCCACATCGAGGGCACTTTGTAAATGGAGTCCTTTCCATTTGCCAGGACCGAAGTTTGGAGAGGCCGAAGGCCACCGTCGACGACTGGAACTGAAGGTCCGTGCCGATGAGAAGGCGCGTCGAGTGGGGGAGATTGCGATCGACACAATACCGCGGTTTAAGGTGAGGATTGCGCGTCGACCGTCGAACTGGAAGCTGTTCTGAGCCGGAGCGCGAAGATCACATCCGAGCCAGATGGCGGAAAAAGAACAATCTGAGGATGGAGCCGAAGCCCATGCGCAATACGATCCAAAGGAGGAGTCACCGACCTCGTGACTTCCAAAGACTTTCCAAGAGGAAAAACAAACTGCAAACATCCGGGCCCAACACCAGATGGCGATCTATGCACAAGTGTGTAATCTGCAGCTCATATGCCTCGAACATATAATTTTCAAATGAATCACACTGGGAGCATTGAGGGCTTAGCATTGGCATCACAGTGAGTTGTGCAGACTCCTCATAGGGTGGACAGAAAATGATTTGTGTAGATGTTTTTCCGAACTATACATGGCACAATAAGGTCTCATTATACGGATCTACAAAATGTTCCATGCTGCACAAGTCTTTTAGCAAACAAGGTGGCGTTTACCTTCCATTGGTGTCAACCGCACATGTGGTATTCGGAACAGTTAAGCTTGAAGTGATTTTGGGTTTACTCTATAAAACTGCAACAACAATATGGGGCGATTCTGGTAACACCTATGTGCACATAAAAAAAGCCAAGGACAACAGGCAAGGCTTATGTTAACGGTGTTTTAAATTAATTTGTTGTCATGGTAACCAGGTTTTGTATTTTATAACCACCACTGGAGGACTTTAATTTGCATGATAGATTGTGAGGCCTTGTGGTCTTGAAAGTTAAGAGCATTGAGGAAAAGAACCTCTTAAAAGTAAAAACAATGAGTCAATAGTCAACCCCAATTTCCAAATTAAAATGACAGTACCTTAAGCAATGGTGTCTGACTGATGACACATGGGAGGGCATAAAGCTGTTTCACGAAACTCCGCAGCTCATTCAGAGTTAAAAGGCTTTGAGATTTACCACCACCTGATCGATACCTAAAAAGAACAAGGAAAAACTTAGCAAGAACATCGGCAGGCCAATCACAAACTGGGAGCTTGTAAAAGTCTGCACTGGTCAAACGATTATTAACCCCTTCCCTGCTCATGACGGAACCGTTCCGTCATGAGCCACGGTTGGCGTGTGCTCATGACGGAACGGTTCCGTCATGACACTCCCGTTGGCGGCCGCTCCGCCTGCGCGGCGCTGTTTCCCCGCCTGTGCGGGGGGACAACGCAAATGGGCGGAGTCATGACGGAACCGTTCCGTCATGAGCACAGCTCAACTGTGGCTCATGACGGAGCGGCTCCGTCATGAGCACAGGCCCACCGCGCTGCCCCCCTGCCCCCCCCAGCGCTGCAGCGGAATGTCCGCAGCAGCGAAGGGGTTAAACCATCAAGGGAAGAAGCAAAAACAATCACATTTTTTTTTAAACTATGAAATTAGCTGCTGCGTAACAGTCAGACAATTCAACAATTTCACCATTAGGCTGGGAAACAAACTGAAAAAGAATGTTACCTGGTCTGCCTTTTGCCTTTTAGAAGCAGTTGCGCCACTGATGCACATTTGTCTGCATCCTGGGTAACTAAACGCAGGCGGCGTAAAAGGTCGTTGTCAGGAAAATGCTTTATTTCCGATTCTTCTATTAAGTCCTTGAAAGCAGAAAGATCTAGTTGGAGAAAAAAAACAATTATGTCATTTCTAAATGTGTGTTTAGTACACTGAGTTAAGGCAGCTAATAATCCCTTTACTTCTTACTCTCAGAGGAAGATTTGCAGTTCCATGTCAGTCAATGTTTACAAGGATGACCCTTTGGCCAAATAAATAAATAAATAAATGAAAAGGATACTTCCCATGTCGGAGTACTTTTGAAGTTTAAAGAATTACCTAGATTCACATGCTGTGCATTATTTCATCTAGTGGTCAGGTCTGAAATTGTATTTTAGTCTTGTTTCTCTCTCTTTTTTTTTTTTGCATAGGCATCGTCCACCCTTTGGTGTCATTTCCATCCCTCTATGACATCAGACGTATGCCCCGGAAACCCTAGCGACTACTTTGAGTTTTTGGTTTCCCTTTTGTTGTGTTCTTTTTTTTATGCCTCTTCTTTGCAAATTCACCTCCTTCTGGGGAGGCATGTAAATGGTATGTGAATCCATAAAATTCTTAAAAATAAAAAACTACCCCTACTGTTAAGATGCCTTTTTGTTTTGCAGCAAGAATATTTTTTGGATTCACATGTGAAAAATGCCTCTTTTTTAAGGGTCTCCTCTGAGTTAACTGATGCTGCTAGTTTTTCGACTGAACTCAATGCCGGTGCCCGGACCCTAAACTGTATTTCGAATAGACTGTATCAAATTGGAAATGGCTAACTTACCTGTAAGTCCCTAGTAAATGTTACCTAGGTACCCAGGACATGTAGGTTACAAGGGTGGGTACCTAAGGGCTTGCAACAATGGTTGGGCCACCTTGGCCACCTCCCAACTAAAACAGATCCCCAAGTAAAACAGGTCCCACACTGCAGACTGGTAGAGCAATTGTGTACCTGTTAGCCCAACTTTGCCACTGAAAGCAAAGGCAAAGTCACAACTTCCCCTGTACATCTGTGTAAGTCACCCCTCTGGCCGGCCTGCCAAGTCCTAAAGAGAGGGTGCAACATATGACACAGGCAGGACATTTACTCTGCATGTCCTGACAGTACAACACACAAACCCACTGTTTTTACTGTGGAAAGATATGGTCGCCCAATTTGCGAGTACACTATTACATGCTGACCCCCTAGCTGTGCTAACTGCAATACAGTGCCTCATCAGACATGGTTAGCCCCCACTTTTTGCCTGGAATTTGATGTGGTTTTGATTGTAGTGCACAGGGTCCCTGCCAACCAGGTCCCCTTAAGCCAGTGTTTCTTTCCTACAAACGATTTCACAACTGGCCCTTCAGGCTGGTACCAAATACTCCTGTGTTCAGAGAAGCAATCGTGGTGCTGGGGAACTAGAGTTGTCGAGTTTCCAGCCCATGGACTCTCTATGGCTTCCATGGCACTTACAATATCTAAGAATGACCTTAAATAGTGTAGGGGCATATCTGCTCATGCCTGTGGTACAGTGCACCCTGCCTTTGGGCTGGAAGGCCTGCTAGAGGGGTGACTTACCTATACCTTAGGCAGTGCAAGTTGGTATAGCAGTGCCATGTCAACTGTGTTCTTTTTGTTTGCACCAGTCCATGCATGTTGCAGTGGCAGTCTGCATGGCCTAGGTGAGGGGTCCCTCTTCAGTCCAAATGCCCTAGGTAACCAGGTACCATTTTCTATACTTACAGGGGCCTGAAGGGCCAATGGGCACCTTACTTGGGGTGACTAAATCCTCTATTATGCCACCCTCCTATGGGAGGGGGACATAGACCTAGCCCTGAATGGAGGGGTCCTTAATCTTCAAGATGGCGGGGACTGATAGTTGTGCTTCACCTCGCTTCCCCAATCTTAAGGGTTGGGTTGGCAGAGGTGGGCACACCTATTCTTTAGAATTTTTCCTGCCGGTTTTCCCGCCCAAAGTGGGGGTGTAAACCAGGGGCTGCCATCAACTGCTAGCTGCAAAAAGAACTGTTGATGGACAGAATGCAGAACAATGTCATACATTCACCCCAGTACAGAGATCTGGGCCTAAATCCATCGTTGTTTTGCTCACCATGCCATTCCAGTTTGGACCCAGTCATATACAAATCAGTCTTGACCCTAGGATTTCAGGAGCCAGATCGCAAGGTTGAGCTGAGCTGAGCTGAGCTGGGTCCGGGTGCCTGATCTCTCCTGATCTCTCCATGATTCTGGGTTAGGAGGCATGGTGAGAGGTGTAGCTTTTGGTGTGGTACTACCGAGAGTTCCAGCAGCGTGGTGTACCACGGTTGTCTGGTCCATGTTGGAGCTACTAGGATCAGCATGAGGGAATGCTGTTGTAGCTTTCGCACCACTAATGGAATTAGTGGGAGAGGTGGAAAAGCGTACGCAAATTTGCCTGACCAGTTCATCCATATCGCATTTCCTTTGGACAATGGGTGTGGGTATCTGGCGGCGAAGCTTGGGCATTTTTTGCTTTCGTGGGTGGCGAATAGGTCTATTTGTGGATGCCCCCACGTTTGAAAGAACGGGCAAAGAACCTGCGGGTGAAGTTCCCACTCGTGGAACTGTTGCGTCTGTCTGCTGAGCAGATCTGCCATGGTGTTTTGGACTCCTGGGACATGTTGGGCTAGGAGAAAGATTTTGTGTGGAATTGCCCATCTCCATATGCTCTGTGCTAGTTGAGAGAGCTGTGGAGAGTGTGTGCCGCCTTGTTTTTTAATGTAATACATGGCCGTCATGTTGTCTGTGCGAATGAGGACTGCTTTGCCTGAAATCTGTGTCTGAAAAGATTTTAGGGCTAGAAACATTGCTAGTAACTCCAGATGGTTGATATGGAGTAACTTTTGTTGCAGCGTCCATGTGCCCTGCACTGTGAGGTGTAATAGATGAGCTCCCCAGCCGGAGAGCGATGCGTCTGTTGTTAGTATTATTTGTGGAACCGGGTCCAGGAACGGTCGACCTTTGGAAAGGTTTGTGGTGTTCCACCACTGCAGAGAGCGATGGGTGCGACCGTCTACCAACACCAGATCTGTCAGTTGCCCCTGGGCCTGGTTCCATTGGCGCGCTAAGCACTCTTGGAGTGGACGCATCTGGAGTCTTGCGTGGGGCACTATGAAAATGCAAGAGGCCATCATCCCTAACAGTTGCATAAACACTCTTGCTGGAAGGTAGAGTTGAAGTATGAATCTTTGTCGCAAAGCCTGAATGCTTGCAATCCTGGCCGGATTGGGGTAGGCTATTGCTTTTGAGGTGTCTAAGGTGGCACCGAGGTATTGTTTTATGTGGGATGGTGTTAGCTGGGACTTTTGGTGGTTCACCGTGAAGCCTAGTTGGTGAAGGAGTTGGATTGAAGTGGCGGTGTGGTGTATACATTGGTTGTAGGACGTGGCTTTTATCAGCCAGTCGTCCAAGTATGGGAAGACGTGAATGTGCTGTCTTCTGAGGTGTGCCGCCACTACCGCTAGGCACTTGGTGAATACCCGTGGTGCTGTTGTGACTCCGAATGGGAGCACCTTGAAATGGTAGTGTTGCCCGCCCACTACAAATCTGAGGTACTTTCTGTGAGCATGGAAGTATGCGTCTTTCAAGTCCAGTGTGGTGAGGAAGTCGTTCTGGGAGAGGAGCGGAAGCACCTGCTGAAGCGTTACCATGTGAAAATGGTCTGAATGTATGAATGTGTTTAGGGGCCGGAGATCTAGAATAGGTCTTGTCCCTTTTTGGTATCAGAAAATATAGGGAGTAGACCCCTAAATTTTGCTGATTGACGGGAACTTGTTCTATTGCATGTTTATGTAGGAGGGAGATTACCTCCTGTTTTAGTAATGTGGAATGTTCTTGTGACATTGGGCGTTGCCTGGGTGGAATGTTTGGGGGGGTAGATGTTAATTCCAGGCAGTATCCTGACCGAATAATTTGGGTCACCCACTTGTCTGAGTTGATGGTCTCCCAGACATGAAGGAAATTTTGAAGTCTGCCCCCGACCGGAGTGGGATGGTCTGGAGGGAGCGGGTGGAAGTCATTGGGTAGGCGGTGTGGCAGAGCGGGCTGTATTTGTTTTGCCTCTGCCTTTATTATTATTGCCCCTATAGCCGCCTCTTTGATAACCCCTTGTGAAGGTGGACTGAGTGCGGGATTTGTAGGAAGTGGACGCGTTATCTGAGGTGTAGCCTCTAGATGTACTCCGAAAGGAAGAGAGGCGAAAAGAGCGCCTAGGAGGGTGTGACTGCAGGGCTCCCATTCATTTTTTCGAGGGCCTCATCTACCTTTGGGCCGAATAGGTGTTCTTGGTCAAAGGGATGATTCAGGATGGAGGCTTGTACCTCTGGTTTAAAACCTGATATTCTTAGACAAGCATGGCGACGGAGGACGCTAGTATTAATGGCCCTGGAGGCTGTGTCTGCTGCGTCTAAGGCACAGCGTATAGAGGTGTTAGTTATTGTCTTGCCCTCTTGAATTAATTCATTGGCCCTAGTTTTATATCTTTCAGGGAGGTGGTGAATTATAGTTTCTAATTCATCATAATATGCCCTATCGTATCTGGCCAATAGCGCTTGGGTGTTGGCGATACGCCATATATTGGCTGCCTGTGACGCAGTGCGCTTTCCTGATGCATCCAGTAGCTTTGACTCTTTGTCAGGTGGTGGTGCTTCGCCTGACGCCTGGGAATTTGATCTTTTTCGTGCAGTGGAAACCACTAGGGAATCTAGTGGCGCAGCCCTTTGATATAGGCAGGATCTGTGGGGGCAGCTTTGTATTTTTTCTCTATGCGTGGGTTAATGACCCTGGCCCTGACTGGGTCCTTAAAAACCTCTGGCGCATGTTTTACCACCCCCTTGAGCATAGGTAGTGTGGAGGTAGACCTATGTGTGGTATCAAGTGTGTCAAGGAGGAAATCCTCCTCCACTGGGTCAGTGTGCAACTCTACCCCGTGATAGTGTGCCGCCCTTTGAAGTAGGTGGTGGAAACCTAAGGAGTCTTCCGGTGGAGATGGCCTGGAAGGGTAAAGGTCATCTTGTGGGACGTCGGGAATATCTGGGTTATTGTAGTCGTCCCATGAGTCTGGGGATCCTGTAGGGGTGGGGTCTTGGGGCACATCCCCTGTATCGTGATATGGGTCCCCCTGATCATCATCGTCTGGAGACGGGGTCGGAGAGCGATGAGGTGGGGGTGGAGAAGGCAGAGGTGGAGAGGGTGGAGGAGGTGGGGAAGGTATTTTGAAAGGGGAGGTAGCAGAGTCCTTCCTCTTTGGAGGTGGAGGCGGAGCCGGTTTGTCCAAATGTCTCTTTTTGGAAGAGCGTGCCAAATGTCCAGTTTTTGGATCCCTGGTGAGAGTTTTTTGTAAGGGATCCGGTGTAAATAGTTCCTGTGACAGTGTTTGGTCCGTCGGCGCTGAAGTTTTCGGGGCCGATGACTTTTTAGGCTTGTCCGTGCCAGTTTGCTTAGCAATGGGCTTGGGAACCTCCGATTTCTTGGTCGGCGCCGAGGTGGGCTTCGGCATGGAAGTGTCGGTGCAGAGGGCCTTATGGGGTTTGGTCGGTACCGAAGTTGGCGTCGGTACGGAAGTGCTGGGTTTCGACCTCGAGGGCTTCGGTGCTGAGCTCGGTGTCGAGGTAGAGGCCGGTTTCTTTTTCGGTGCCGAAGTATGTTTCTCGGCACCGCTGACAGGCTGGCTCAAGCCCGAGCCGCCGGAAGGCTTATTTGGCTTCTTCACCGGGCCCGAAGGTGAGGTGTGTGAAGCAGTGTCTCTGGTCTTGCCTAGGCCCGGAGGCGAAGGCGTGACCGAAGCCTTTTTGGGTGTTGGCGCGGGTGGGGGGGGGGGGTATATTACTCACGACCCTCTGCGCCGGAGTGATGTCCTCCACATCTGAGTCGTCGGCCTCGGAAGCACTGACGAGGTCCTCTTCGGTGCGCTGCTGTCCCGGATCTTCGATGTCGTCTCCGAAGATATCGACTGGAACGGAGGTTGAGGAGTGTGCCATGTTTCGTCTGGCTCTTCGGTCCCGAATAGTCTTTTTCGGTCTGAAAGACTTACAGGCCGGACAGTCTCGAGCCTCGTGTTCAGGGGAGAGGCAGAGGTTGCATACCTCATGAAGATCGGTGTGGGGGAATTTGGACCCACATCGAGGGCACTTCTTGAATGGAGTTCTTTAGCCGGGACCGGAGCTTGCGTAGGCCCGAAGGCCGCCGTCGACGACTGGAACCGAAGATTTGTCAATGAGAAGGTGCGTTGATTGAGGAGATCGCGATCGAAACAATACCGCGATGTGAGGTGAGGATTCCGCTTCGATCGTTGAACTGGAAATGTTCGGAACCGGAGCGCAAAGATTACACCCGAGCCCGATGGCGGGAAAAAACAGTCTGAGGATGGAGCCGAAGCCCATGCGCAATACGATCCAAAGGAGGAGTCACCGACCTCGTAACTTCCAAAGAGTTTCCAAGAGGAAAAACAAACTGCAAACATCCGGACCCAACACCAGATGCCGATCTATGCAAAAGTGTGTAATCTGCAGCTCATATGCCTCGAACATACTTTTTCAATATGCACTTGGCTTTTGTAGAAAGTTCAAAGTGGTTGCAATAGGCAACACAATTTTAAACACAATAATGCATTGAGTTCAATGGAAGTTTCAAGTTATTTGCAATAGATTACTTTTAGGATTACTTTTGTGATTCCAGGACTGGATCCTGGATTCAGTCCTGGGACAGTACTTAGAAACAAGTGATTAAAGTCGACTTACTGTTATGATTTTTAGACAATATTTTGCTATTTTAAAAGTTGACACTTAATTTCATAGAAAAACAGTCAATGATTCCCTATGGAAGAAAATTCAAGTTGCAGGTATAGTATGTTCTTGTTACTTTTGTAATCCAGTACTGGGTGCCTAGACTCAGTACTGGGACCTTTATCTAAAACAGGTAAGTAATTACGTTTTCACAATTTATACGATTTTTAAAGAATATTTAAAGTTTGCAGAAATTGACAGAAGAAATTTCACAGAAAATCAGTCAATGGTTTCCTATGGAAGAAAATTGGGTTACTGGTAAGTACGGTTGTGAATATTTTTCAGAGTCAGTGCTGGGTACCAAGATCCAGCACTGGGAGCTCACCTAATAGCAGGTGAGTATTTTCGTTTTCGTTACTCGGCTGATTTTTGGAGAATATTTTAAGTTTTGGAAAGTCCACACTTAGAAGAAATTTTAGGAAAAACCAGTCAATGTTACCCTAAGGAGAAAATTGAGTTATCGGCTTTAAGGTAAGTACTCGACTGGCAGAGTTAAAGTTCTGGGCATAGACTCAGGGGTCCCCCAGGGTCAGGTAGGTACAGTTGTTACACCCTCAGCGGCACAGTGGCAGCCGGGTGCAGAGAGAGTTAGGCCCAATGTTATCCTATGGGAGGCAGGGGGGCCTTGGTTGGTGGCTACTGACTAGCAGGCCACAGAGCTGTGGGAGCTGGGCTCCTGGTCACTTGCTCAGGGCAAATGGGGAAGTAGATAGGTGTAGAGGTTACACTGCCAGGGCCACTTGGGCGGCTGGGTGCAGGGTGCTTTTGAGCCTTCGGGCGCTCAATTGATTTCAATGGGAAAGCTCCGGTTTAGAAAAAGACTGCAAGCTCAGGGACGAAGATTCTTCAGGTGCCACCATCACTTTGAGAGGTAAGTTGGATAGTTGGAGGATAGGTAGGTACCCCAGAGTTGGGCACAGGGGGCCGCGGGGCGCCGGGGGGCCTTTTGCTGTCGGGAAATCTTACCATCTGCTGATCGCGGTTGGGGGGGCACCTGGTTCTGAGGCTGCAGGCGTCGTCAGGAGCGTCGAGGGAAGTCCTTGGGTGCCGGACTCGGGGTCACAGTCGCCGTGGGGTCGTCCTCGTGATCTTTGTTCACTCCGGCACAGGTCTGGCTTGGCGGGTGCAGAGTGTGAAGGGTTCGCGGTTCCGGGCTGATGCCAGGGATTAGAAGCAGATTTTGAGTAGAGCCTCTACTCATGGGAGTCCCAGGGGCTTAGAGCCAAAAGGTAGCCAGGTCCTCCGGGGTTTGTGAGGTTGCTGGCAACAAGAGATGCCGGGATGGAGCAGGAGCAGGTTCGAGGGTCGACAGGCCGGTAGGGCTGGGGCCATTGCAGTTGGTGTCTTCCTCTTCTTAGCAGCTGCAGGGCAGGTCTTCTTTCTTCTTGCTCTTCTTTGTATTTCGGAATCTGGAATCTGGGGAAGGAAGGTTCAGGGTGCCCCTAAATACTGGATTTAGGGGCATTACAGGTAGGTGAAGGGCAGGGACCAATGGGTCCCTGTCCTGGGGTAGGTACACCCCCTATCCTGCCTCTCTCCTGTGGGAGGGGGGGCAGTAGCCTAGTCCTGATTGGGCAGGGCTCCCCATCTTCAAGATGGCGAGAGCCCGGAGATGTGCTTCACCTCTCCTCCCCCACCTGAGGGGTGGGGTTGGCAGGCTGGCACATCCCCTGTCAATATTTGGGGTTTCCGGCCAAGCTTCCTGCCAGAGTGGGGGGTTGCAGTGGCCTGGGGAAGCTCACAGAGGCAGCATGCCTTTGAAGCTTCCCCCTGCCCATCCTGGGGGAGGAGATCTAGCACCTCGCCCAGGATGTGCATTGTTGCAGGCCCTGGAGAGCAGGGTTCTCCTACCCAGGGGTCCAGCAACATGTCTGCTGTGTGGCAGCCTAGGCAGCCTCTCAGACCAGACGTGGATTGTAGGTTAGTTTTCAGGGGGCATCTCTAAGATGCCCTCTGGGGTGCTTGGTACATTAAATCCCACACTAGCATCAGTGTGAGTTTAATGTGCTGAGAAGTTTGATACCAAACTTCTCAGTCTTCAGTGTTGCCATTCTGGTGCTGTGGAGTTTGTGTTTGACGAGCTCTCAGCACCATGTACTCTTAAATGGCAGCACTGCACTTACAGTGCCCAGGAATGGACCTGGGTACTGTAGGGGCACAGGGCTCCTGCTCCTGTGCCCACACCACTGGCATAGGGCACCCAGCTAGAGGGGTGGCTGATGTATGCCAGGGCAGTGTAGGTGGTGGGCATGGCACACAGGGATGTGTGCCATGTCGACTCTTTGTTTTGTCCTGTACCCAGACACTCAGCCTGCAAGGGCAGTATGTGTGTGTTAGGTTACAGGGCCTCTAAGGGTGGCACAATGAGTGCTGCTGCCCTTAGAGGCCTTCCCTGGTCACAAGGCCCTGGGTACCATTTCCCAGGGGCTGACTTGTGGCCAGGGCTTGCCAATTTGGGTTTTAGGTTTTTAGGGAAGGAACATAGGCCCTGGGCACCTGATTGGCAGGAGTCCAGGGCACACTCAGTCAAAGTACATTCAGCAATTCAGCAAAAAGTAGGGGCATACCATGCAAGAAAGATGGCACTTTCTCACAACCCCTAACTTCCCAACTTAACTCTCGAAGTGGTGGTCGCACCCAGAAGACCTTCGTCCAAAAGCCTGCTGTCTCTTTACAAACCGGAGGTTCTTAATTGAAAACAACAGGGCGTACGACATAGAAACAGCACCTGGCCGCCCTAGTGTCGCTGAGGGTGCACCTTTGGTGCTAATTTGTTTCCCCATTTGCCCTGAGCTAAAGTCCAGGAGCTTTGCTCCCACAACCCAGTGGCCTGCTTGCCAGCAGCCACCAACCGGATAACATTGGGCCTCAGCACTCTGCAACCGGTCGCCCTAGTGCCACTAAGGGTGAAACAAGAGTGCTTTGTTGACCCTGGGGGACCCCGAGTCTACCCCCAGAACCTCAACTCCCACTACCAAACACTTCCCTCAAAACCGATGACACTATGCGGTTGAACACTCGCCTGGCGCACCAGGACTTCCCGGGGAGCACGCATGCCCCTCCTGAGGGTGACACATAACTCATGTGTCGTGTGACAGTCTGCCTGGCGCAGATCTCCCGACCCCTGTCCATCTGACAGTGCACGAAGATCCCCCAGGACAGAAGTGATGTCACCATGGTCATTCACTGGTGACGCAGCCCCTCTGGCTGGCCCCTGACCCACTGAATCTTCCACTGGGGACTCTTTTCCCCTCTCACCCCTCACTCTGGACTTCTGCACCCTCCCAACTGGAGTGGCACTGCCAGACACCAGAACTGATGGAGGCCTGCTTACAGACCCTCCCAGTTCACCAGACACTAGGGGATCCCGCACAATGGGCAGCCCCTCAGGACAGACTAGGCTCCCCACCTGGTGTTCCTTTAAAGAACCATCCAGGCTCTGAGACGGAGGTTGGGCACTACCGGGACATAACCCATTCTCACTCCTTCCCCTTAAAGACAGGACGTGAGGCCCTAACCCCTCTCACTATTACAGGACCTAGCTGGGCTACTCTGAGCCACTTCCAACACACTGGGTTTGAAGATACCTGAACCACTCTTCTTGGGATCACTCCCCAATGCCTCTTCAGACCCTCTGGAATCCACCAAAAGGTCTGCCTCCAATGTGAGCTCCCTGGGGTGAGAGAAATCACTTTGCTTAGTGTTTGAGCATTATTCATTCTGAATATGCAATACATATGTATTATTTCTTATACCTATAACAATGCATTGAAGTTAATATCTCTAGAATATGTTAACTAAAAAGTATGCTGTCCTATGTATTTGGATTCCAATCAGATCTCAAGTGTTCTGATACATGGAGTTTCAGATGTACAAGAACCCTCGTCTGCTCAATGGTTGAGCAACATTTATTCTGAATGTAAAAAACACTAGATTACTAAAGGACAATGTTATATGCCATTATTCTCTACTGTGCCATGTTTCGTCTGGCTCTTCGGTCCCGAATAGTCTTTTTCGGTCTGAAAGACTTACAGGCCGGACAGTCTCGAGCCTCGTGTTCAGGGGAGAGGCAGAGGTTGCATACCTCATGAAGATCGGTGTGGGGGAATTTGGACCCACATCGAGGGCACTTCTTGAATGGAGTTCTTTAGCCGGGACCGGAGCTTGCGTAGGCCCGAAGGCCGCCGTCGACGACTGGAACCGAAGATTTGTCGATGAGAAGGTGCGTTGATTGAGGAGATCGCGATCGAAACAATACCGCGATGTGAGGTGAGGATTCCGCTTCGATCGTTGAACTGGAAATGTTCGGAACCGGAGCGCAAAGATTACACCCGAGCCCGATGGCGGGAAAAAACAGTCTGAGGATGGAGCCGAAGCCCATGCGCAATACGATCCAAAGGAGGAGTCACCGACCTCGTAACTTCCAAAGAGTTTCCAAGAGGAAAAACAAACTGCAAACATCCGGACCCAACACCAGATGCCGATCTATGCAAAAGTGTGTAATCTGCAGCTCATATGCCTCGAACATACTTTTTCAATATGCACTTGGCTTTTGTAGAAAGTTCAAAGTGGTTGCAATAGGCAACACAATTTTAAACACAATAATGCATTGAGTTCAATGGAAGTTTCAAGTTATTTGCAATAGATTACTTTTAGGATTACTTTTGTGATTCCAGGACTGGATCCTAGATTCAGTCCTGGGACAGTACTTAGAAACAAGTGATAAAAGTCGACTTACTGTTATGATTTTTAGACAATATTTTGCTATTTTAAAAGTTGACACTTAATTTCATAGAAAAACAGTCAATGATTCCCTATGGAAGACAATTCAAGTTGCAGGTATAGTATGTTCTTGTTACTTTTGTAATCCAGTACTGGGTGCCTAGACTCAGTACTGGGACCTTTATCTAAAACAGGTAAGTAATTACGTTTTCACAATTTATACGATTTTTAAAGAATATTTAAAGTTTGCAGAAATTGACAGAAGAAATTTCACAGAAAATCAGTCAATGGTTTCCTATGGAAGAAAATTGGGTTACTGGTAAGTACGGTTGTGAATATTTTTCAGAGTCAGTGCTGGGTACCAAGATCCAGCACTGGGAGCTCACCTAATAGCAGGTGAGTATTTTCGTTTTCGTTACTCGGCTGATTTTTTGAGAATATTTTAAGTTTTGGAAAGTCCACACTTAGAAGAAATTTTAGGAAAAACCAGTCAATGTTACCCTAAGGAGAAAATTGAGTTATCGGCTTTAAGGTAAGTACTCGACTGGCAGAGTTAAAGTTCTGGGCATAGACTCAGGGGTCCCCCAGGGTCAGGTAGGTACAGTTGTTACACCCTCAGCGGCACAGTGGCAGCCGGGTGCAGAGAGAGTTAGGCCCAATGTTATCCTATGGGAGGCAGGGGGGCCTTGGTTGGTGGCTACTGACTAGCAGGCCACAGAGCTGTGGGAGCTGGGCTCCTGGTCACTTGCTCAGGGCAAATGGGGAAGTAGATAGGTGTAGAGGTTACACTGCCAGGGCCACTTGGGCGGCTGGGTGCAGGGTGCTTTTGAGCCTTCGGGCGCTCAATTGATTTCAATGGGAAAGCTCTGGTTTAGAAAAAGACTGCAAGCTCAGGGAAGAAGATTCTTCAGGTGCCACCACCACTTTGAGAGGTAAGTTGGATAGTTGGAGGATAGGTAGGTACCCCAGAGTTGGGCACAGGGGGCCGCGGGGCGCCGGGGTGCCTTTTGCTGTCGGGAAATCTTACCATCTGCTGATCGCGGTTGGGGGGGCACCTGGTTCTGAGGCTGCAGGCGTCGTCAGGAGCGTCGAGGGAAGTCCTTGGGTGCCGGACTCGGGGTCACAGTCGCCGTGGGGTCGTCCTCGTGATCTTTGTTCACTCCGGCACAGGTCTGGCTTGGCGGGTGCAGAGTGTGAAGGGTTCGCGGTTCCGGGCTGATGCCAGGGATTAGAAGCAGATTTTGAGTAGAGCCTCTACTCATGGGAGTCCCAGGGGCTTAGAGCCAAAAGGTAGCCAGGTCCTCCGGGGTTTGTGAGGTTGCTGGCCACAAGAGATGCCGGGATGGAGCAGGAGCAGGTTCGAGGGTCGACAGGCCGGTAGGGCTGGGGCCATTGCAGTTGGTGTCTTCCTCTTCTTAGCAGCTGCAGGGCAGGTCTTCTTTCTTCTTGCTCTTCTTTGTATTTCGGAATCTGGAATCTGGGGAAGGAAGGTTCAGGGTGCCCCTAAATACTGGATTTAGGGGCATTACAGGTAGGTGAAGGGCAGGGACCAATGGGTCCCTGTCCTGGGGTAGGTACACCCCCTATCCTGCCTCTCTCCTGTGGGAGGGGGGGCAGTAGCCTAGTCCTGATTGGGCAGGGATCCCCATCTTCAAGATGGCGAGAGCCCGGAGATGTGCTTCACCTCTCCTCCCCCACCTGAGGGGTGGGGTTGGCAGGCTGGCACATCCCTTGTCAATATTTGGGGTTTCCGGCCAAGCTTCCTGCCAGAGTGGGGGGTTGCAGTGGCCTGGGGAAGCTCACAGAGGCGGCATGCCTTTGAAGCTTCCCCCTGCCCATCCTGGGGGAGGAGATCTAGCACCTCGCCCAGGATGTGCATTGTTGCAGGCCCTGGAGAGCAGGGTTCTCCTACCCAGGGGTCCAGCAACATGTCTGCTGTGTGGCAGCCTAGGCAGCCTCTCAGACCAGACGTGGATTGTAGGTTAGTTTTCAGGGGGCATCTCTAAGATGCCCTCTGGGGTGCTTGGTACATTAAATCCCACACTAGCATCAGTGTGAGTTTAATGTGCTGAGAAGTTTGATACCAAACTTCTCAGTCTTCAGTGTTGCCATTCTGGTGCTGTGGAGTTTGTGTTTGACGAGCTCTCAGCACCATGTACTCTTAAATGGCAGCACTGCACTTACAGTGCCCAGGAATGGACCTGGGTACTGTAGGGGCACAGGGCTCCTGCTCCTGTTCCCACACCACTGGCATAGGGCACCCAGCTAGAGGGGTGGCTGATGTATGCCAGGGCAGTGTAGGTGGTGGGCATGGCACACAGGGATGTGTGCCATGTCGACTCTTTGTTTTGTCCTGTACCCAGACACTCAGCCTGCAAGGGCAGTATGTGTGTGTTAGGTTACAGGGCCTCTAAGGGTGGCACAATGAGTGCTGCTGCCCTTAGAGGCCTTCCCTGGTCACAAGGCCCTAGGTACCATTTCCCAGGGGCTGACTTGTGGCCAGGGCTTGCCAATTTGGGTTTTAGGTTTTTAGGGAAGGAACATAGGCCCTGGGCACCTGATTGGCAGGAGTCCAGGGCACACTCAGTCAAAGTACATTCAGCAATTCAGCAAAAAGTAGGGGCATACCATGCAAGAAAGATGGCACTTTCTCACAACCCCTAACTTCCCAACTTAACTCTCGAAGTGGTGGTCGCACCCAGAAGACCTTCGTCCAAAAGCCTGCTGTCTCTTTACAAACCGGAGGTTCTTAATTGAAAACAACAGGGCGTACGACATAGAAACAGCACCTGGCCGCCCTAGTGTCGCTGAGGGTGCACCTTTGGTGCTAATTTGTTTCCCCATTTGCCCGGAGCTAAAGTCCAGGAGCTTTGCTCCCACAACCCAGTGGCCTGCTTGCCAGCAGCCACCAACCGGATAACATTGGGCCTCAGCACTCTGCAACCGGTCGCCCTAGTGCCACTAAGGGTGAAACAAGAGTGCTTTGTTGACCCTGGGGGACCCCGAGTCTACCCCCAGAACCTCAACTCCCACTACCAAACACTTCCCTCAAAACCGATGACACTATGCGGTTGAACACTCGCCTGGCGCACCAGGACTTCCCGGGGAGCACGCATGCCCCCCCTGAGGGTGACACATAACTGATGTGTCGTGTGACAGTCTGCCTGGCGCAGATCTCCCGACCCCTGTCCATCTGACAGTGCACGAAGATCCACCAGGACAGAAGTGATGTCACCATGGTCATTCACTGGTGACGCAGCCCTTCTGGCTGGCCCCTGACCCACTGGTTCTTCCACTGGGGACTCTTTTCCCCTCTCACCCCTCACTCTGGACTTCTGCACCCTCCCAACTGGAGTGGCACTGCCAGACACCAGAACTGATGGAGGCCTGCTTACAGACCCTCCCAGTTCACCAGACACTAGGGGATCCCGCACAATGGGCAGCCCCTCAGGACAGACTAGGCTCCCCACCTGGTGTTCCTTTAAAGAACCATCCAGGCTCTGAGACGGAGGTTGGGCACTACCGGGACATAACCCATTCTCACTCCTTCCCCTTAAAGACAGGACGTGAGGCCCTAACCCCTCTCACTATTACAGGACCTAGCTGGGCTACTCTGAGCCACTTCCAACACACTGGGTTTGAAGATACCTGAACCACTCTTCTTGGGATCACTCCCCAATGCCTCTTCAGACCCTCTGGAATCCACCAAAAGGTCTGCCTCCAATGTGAGCTCCCTGGGGTGAGAGAAATCACTTTGCTTAGTGTTTGAGCATTATTCATTCTGAATATGCAATACATATGTATTATTTCTTACACCTATAACAATGCATTGAAGTTAATATCTCTAGAATATGTTAACTAAAAAGTATGCTGTCCTATGTATTTGGATTCCAATCAGATCTCAAGTGTTCTGATACATGGAGTTTCAGATGTACAAGAACCCTCGTCTGCTCAATGGTTGAGCAACATTTATTCTGAATGTAAAAAACACTAGATTACTAAAGGACAATGTTATATGCCATTATTCTCTACTGTAACCTTACCCCTCATTTTTGCTACGCGTATTTTAATATAATTCTTTATGTGATTAGTCCTGACACTCATCCCTGTGTTATTGCATAGGGTTAGCCCCTGAGATGATTCTTATTGATCAGAATGAAGCATTAATTACTCTTTATGCGTTCATTCTCACCGCTTCTTAACCCGTATTATTTACTCTGAAATGGCCGCCGCCATTACAGAAGTCCAGACTACACTTGCCAGTGAGCACACAGCGCGTGCGTCGCTTGCCATTGGCTTTTCGTGCACGCGCATCGGCGTCATATATAATTGACTGCCGTCCGACCTCGTCTGGCTACAACCATTGCCAGCAACCCTTCGTCTTGCATATTAGGTAAATCATCACACCCTGTTACTTTGATGGATTATGCATTTTCACATATTGCCCCTCTAAACCGTGACCCTCATAACTACTTTCATTTCCCTGACAGACATCGGTTCTATCCGGCACCGCGTTCCTTGCCTCACATTATTGAAGCGGGACAACAGCTACTATGCCAATAACTAATTAGTAAGGTGAGTTCTCCATCGATCCAATGATACTTTCTTTAATGCTCTAAAAAAACCTTTACTTCTAATTACAGGAATTTTCTCCTCACAATTGACCTTTCCTGATGGTTCCGTTTAATAAAGGACAGCGGGCCTCAAGTGGGTTACGAAGTGCTGCCCTCATTTGGGTCACTATTCACACTAAATTTTGGTGAGTACAAAGTTGATTTAAATTCACTCATTTATAACCAGCAATTAGATACTGGGCTAATTCAGTTTCCTATCTGTAGGACCTACAGCTAACCCGGTTACTGTGAGCTACAGTGAAGCCATGCCTCTGCTTTCATTTCAAGGGTAAGCCATTCCATAGCGCACTATTACACCTATTCATATAAGCACCTCTTTAAGCATTTATGCCGGTGGTTAAATTTCCTTCCACCTTGTCATTGATAGGAACTAAGTGTCATTACCAGCTTTGAGAAGCACCCTGGAATATATTAAGAAGGATTTCTGCCTTTTAGGCACATTGATTGTGCTGCTCGGTAAACCTGTTTTACGTTCAAGCATTGGCCCACCGTTCCCACGTCCCCTTCATCAACACTAAAACCTTGTCCCATCTTTAGCCCCCAGAATCTCTGTCCTGAAGAGACCCCGTACCGCGAGGGGGTCGAAACTTCGTCGATTATTCAAAAGGGAGAGCCCCCAACAAATCAGAGTTGTCCCTGAAGAATTGATTGCATTGGCTCCTCTTTTATCTACTAATAACCACCGCCACAAGTGCTCCAATATCACCATTGATATTTCACTAGTCTGGTTATGGTCACATCACTGGGGTTCACATATCACTTTCAAATGTGAAAAATGTATATGATGTAAATACACAGACAGTAAAAAATGTTATGCCTTTTTGTATGTTAAATATTGTTTTGCAAAATAAATAACACTCACTTCGGCTGACGTGAGGACTATTAAAAAAGAAATTTCTGTGAGCTTTAACGTTTTAACGTATTACCTTGTGAAATAATTGGTATACCTTATTGAGCTAAGGTTTCCTTCTTTACCTGTCTGTTCTGTTTGAGTCAAGCAGGATACATTAATTGCTGCAATAACTAATTGTTTTCCATGAAAAATGAGTTCCTTGTGAACATGGTCTCTGCTTACGGGCAATACCCAGTTCGCAAGGAGATATGGGTCGCTCTTGTCTTTTGTGAGAAATGATTTTAATAATGTGGCAACCCCCTGACAAAGCCAGTAGGCTGGTCTTATTTAAAATATCACCCCTTTTATACTGTGATGTTACATGTGGTATAGGTGGGGAGTATTGTGATGATGAGGTTCAGGGGCCCACTAGGTGTGTAATGAGTTAGTAGGATGCCACCAAAGTTAATTCCATCTGTCTAATGTGCAGTTTTTTAATTTAATGTATAGCATTTATTAGCACTTTTCCTTTTTAAAAAAGGCACTGACTGGACAATAATGTATTGAGTGCTGTTGCATGCCAGCGAAGTGGGACTGCTAAAGCACACTAACTCCATTGAGTAGGTCTTGGACTGCTCTGCTTCACTACCCTGAAAACGTCAAGTGCTACAATGGAGTACTTCTTTTCCAGTAATAAGATAACTGCAATACGATTACTTGTGAAGGACTCTGTCGCAACTAATAACCCAAGTTCTTTCAGCACCTTAAAGGGAGGCTCAAATTATGTAAGGAATATTCAAATTTGAAATCGCTGAATCGGAGACAAAATGGGGCAGAGCCCTGAGGATTTCTCACACTAAGGTGTGGTAGAAAATCTAGTAGTCTGACTGTGAAGGAGTAGAGCTCACAGCCTATACACCTGATTGTTAAGTCTTTGCATCGTAAAAGAAAGCAGATAGGCTATTTGTGATCTACTGCTGATTTCAATGTTAATAAAGTGCTTTATTAGGTACTGCTAATAATGTCCAACAAGGATACCCTGCCTGACTAGTAATTTTCAAGCATGTGAATCTTGAAAGACAATGCTGGAAAAGAAAATAGCTATTTAATATTAGTGTTAATTCTCCACCTATAGTATCTTTCATAGATTTCACATAATTCATTCCTTCCAGTTTTCGATCTGGGACTCCCAGTTTAACAATGAGTAAAGTATGTGAATCTATGAAAGATACAATGCTGAAAAACTATTATTTATATTACAGAGCTTTACCAACAGTGTTATTAAATTTCCCTGTGCAGAGGAAGGCCATGTGGGCTGCCTTAGGCTTGCATTTGCCCTGTTGAATTGCTTCACTCCTCCACCCCAAGCCACGCCCACCCCAAATTCCTAGACTTGCCCAGGAAGGAGTGATTTATATGACACTAGTATTATTAACTTAGGTATTACTAACTACTGCTAGTTTGCTCCCAAGCGTATATTTGTGCAACTGAAACAGAGTATGTTTTCTTGCTCAGTTCTGCAGTTTCTCATTGTGTATTGTACTAATATAATGATGCATACGATAAAAAGTGTAGTTTAGTAACTCACTTTTTTATTGGCGCATTTCACTTCCAAAGCTTCTTTCACCACTGAAGCCCATTGATTGTAAGACTCTGCACGCAGCTTTAGTGAATTCATCATTGGGTAGAGGTCATCAACAGTATACTGATACCTGTAACAAATAAGATGCATACCGCTTAAAAACATCATACTGTTTGTGAACCTTTATTACAAAAACCACTTTCGTTTGCATACAAAATCTATCTTGCTCCAATCTGAAAATATATCATATGCGCAAAAAAACTGCAATTAGACTTTTTTTTTTACATTTAATTATGTTGAGTACTGCACAGCCCACATGGATTACATTTTTATTAACCTGAAGATATAAATCCCATAGTCAAATATATTCCTCACTACAGTTTTCCGAAATTACAATAAATACAAATAGAAGGCCACAAGCTCCAATAAGCAAACAACAATACTCAGTTACAACGTTCACACGAGTCAATGAAAGAAACTAAGTACAGTTTCTTATAAAATGCCGATCTAGATCCAACCCTTGTCTTGCATATGGGTTCCACTGTTTGATATTTGTACTCTTCCTTGATGTGTTATAGCAGATAATGTTTAGTTTCTGAAGCATGACAAAACTAGATTCATATGCTGTGCAACACCTCACCATGGGTGTGAAATTAGTAAAGGTGACGGGAATTTGCGGAGTCGTGCCACGCAAAGCTCCGCCAAACAATAAAAAATCTCCGCGAACACGCGGAATTGCTTGTTCGTGATGCTTTTTTCCTGTTCGCGAACGCGGTTTGCGTGCTCGGGGGGTAATATCTCGCCAACATACATTTTGAGAACGCGAACAAGCAAAAAATTCCTCGAAACGCAGAATTTTGGGCAATTCCGCGTTCTCCGCGGAACGCGAAATTACCCAAATTACGCAAATTTCGCGAGCGGAACGGAATTTACTACCCATGCCTAGAAATTAGGCAGTCAATACGACTCATGCTACATTTTAACCGACCAGTGTAGGTGACGTTTTTAGCCAGTATTTTTGTCTTACTCGTACAATGTGTGAGGTTTCAGGGTTAAGAATACATATTTAAAAAACAAACTATCACTTCTCTTCACTTGGGAGGGTGTTGTGCAAATATAGAAGGTACTCCAGCTGTAAAAGTATTTTGGATTTACATGAAGTACATTCAAAGCAGTGTTGCTCACCTTGAGGCAGTTATTGTGAGGAGCCAACAGTAGCTCTTGTTTTCAATATTATCACCCCCAACTGAGGCCTCGTGCCCAAACATTAATGCAGTGATGTTTAGGGAATGTGTGCAGCGATGACCAACTTGCCACATTGCATATGTCTTGAGGCAAAACATATCCAATGAAAGCCAAAAAAGTGGCCTTATTTCCTCGTCAAATACAAACAAAAATACAGCATAATTTTAAGCACTGATCAGCAGACCTGTTCATTTGGTGACTCTATTGCCCACGGATCTAGAATATCTAATACTCTATCTTCAACTCGTGGGTCTGCAAACGGTAGAGGGAATTTAATTACTCAGCCATCATGAAAAATGGATACAAATTGAAGACAAAGCCGAAAATGAGTAAGTAAAAACACTCTGTTATTGTGCATGGGTGACATGCCTTAAGTGCTCACAGAAGGACAGAGAGGTGTAGGCTCAAAGAGAGGGTGTATTGATTAAATGTGTTAGCTCTATATTAATGTTCTAAATATGTGCAATGTTGATAAAGAAATGTTTGGAACATTTTTCCACAAAATGTTCTGGGGGAGAAGGAGAGAGAAGGGGAGACCACTAAAAAAGGGCTCGCTGGTTCATAGCATTGTGTGACTTGTAATCTTTCTGAAACTGCTAAATGAATACCTGTTTTCTCCAGCAAGGAAACCAACATACAATTATACAACTTAATGAGGGGGGAGTCTGGAGTTGAATGCAGGATTCCTTGGCTAAGCCGCTACTAAGGCAATTCCTCGTAACATATCTTAAGATGATACATGTAGGAAACTGGAATTTTGTTGCAGTTGTCCTCCCACTTTTTGCCCCCTTTTTGACTGTCAGATGCTGGTTTTCAACTCTGACATCACACTGAGGCTTGCTAACCAGACATCAGTGCTTATTCCCCCAAAAACAAGTTAAAGTCTAACTGTAACCCAAATGGCAAGGACTCTAATTTTTAATCAATGTTTTGTAGTAATCAAGTGCTTGTCAGTACTGCTATAAGTGTAGCGTGCAGGTCAGGAATGAGGTTGCCTGCCTCATATGAACTAATGACTAAATTGCAAGTGTAACGATGCACTTGACCCTGCCCGCACTGCTTAAATTGGACATTCCAACAAAATTATACAATTTTAGCCAATGTTGTAAACTTATATGTGCTCTTTGCAAATACATTCACAAGTCAAATACCATTATAATGTTTTTATTCTCAGCGGATACCTCTCCACTAATGCATAATCATGATTTATTGTACATAGATTTACTGAAATAACTGCGTATACAACGTTAACACTTCATGCTTTCAATGAACAATATATGGACAAAATGCATCTTCTCTCAAAAGATGTTCCCAATGCATTTCGGGATAAACAATCACTTCTTCAGGGGTGAGAGAGAAGCTGCCGATAATTCGGTTTGCTCAAAACTAATACCTAAACGCGTCATGCGTATAATGATCTGAGGCTCAATACTACTGAAAAAACTGTAGCTCACAACGAAACACACAGTCTTGCTCGTAGATATCCCAAATGTCTTGTATAATAAAGTTTAAGGCATAATGCTCAGCGTCCCGAGTTGGGAGTTTCACTTCTGCAGGTTGGAGGCGGGGACAGCCCGGTAGGGCTGAGGCCAAGCCTGCTGGCGTCGTCCTCTTAGCTTCAGCACAGCTGTTCGGTTCTTCTTTTCTTCTTGATCATTTCTTGTCTGAGGAGGCAAGGTTCAGGGGCGCCCCTAAATACTAGATTTAGGGGTGTTATAGGTAAGTAAAGGTTGGAACCAATGGGTCCCTGCCTTGGGGTGAGTACACCCCCTATTATGCCACCCTCCAGTGGGAGGGGGCATATGCCTCACTCTGGTTGGCTGGGTCTCTCCATCTGCAAGTTGGCGGGGACTGAGAGTTGGGCTTCACCTCACCTCCCCCACCTGAGGGGTGGGGTTGGCAAAGGTGGGCACACCTCTCTTCCTCACTTGGCTTTCCCACCGGTTCACCCGTCCAAAGTGGGGGGTCAGAACCGGTGAGGACCAGCTGCTGGAAGCAGCAAAAGGCCTGGGGAAGCTTACAAATGCAGCAAGACTTTGAAGCTTCCCCTCCGTGGACCCTGCTGATCCTGGGGGAGGAGGCTTGGCACCTCGTCCCAGACCCGCCCCCCTCTCCCGAGAGCAGCAGGCTCTCGACCCAGGGGGTCCAGAAACATGTCTGGTGGTGGCAGCTGGGGGGCAGCCACTCAGTCTGGACACTAGTGTTTGGTCGTTTTTCAGGGGGCATCTCGAAGATGCCCTCTGTGTGCATCTTTCATTAAAAGATAGGCCAGCGCTCTAGTAATTAAGCAAAAATCTACTTATGGCGCACGCAGTGCGAACGCGCTAAGAGAAACTGACACAGGTCAGACACACGGTACCAGAGAGTACTGACTTGCTTGTTTGCTTATTTGCACAGTCTTTTTTAAAGCCAGAGTATTTTAGAAGATTGAACTTATCACTTTTTAAAATCACTCGGAACGCTTTTAAGACTATTTGCACTGTAATATTCCGCTTTTAGAATCAAATATTTTTAAAATTGAAGGTTGAATTGAATGCTTACTCACTGTGGGGAATCTTGACTCACGCCGAACAGTGAAACGGGAGCTGGGCGGGGCAGGACCTGTGAGCACAGCTGAGAGGCACCAACCTCATGGGGAGCGAGGGATAGGTCAGCGCTCTAGTAATTAAGCAAAAATCTACTTATGGTGCACGCAGCTCGAACGTGCACCGGATGCGTCGCTGGCGCGCCAAAGGCGCATCTAAGACAAGCCCGCCTGCATCCGGACATGGCCAAGGGCCAGGAACCATTGCGGACTGTCCCAAAAACGGTAAGCCCATCACATATGATAGAGACATTTTACTCTCATTGAGATACTCTGTTAAAGCCGATTGTGGGATAACTCTGGCGCCTACAAGCCTGATAGGGAAGGAGATGTCTTGCCCGCTCTGCTGGACTAAGCTGTACTCAGGCAAGAATGAAGGGCTGTGAGAAAGTGCCATCTTTCTTGCATGGTATGGCCCCACTTTTTGCTGAATGTACATTGACTAAGTGTGCCCTGGACTCCTGCCAATCAGGTGCCCAGGGCCTATGTTCCTTCCCTAAAACACAACTTGGCAAACCCTGGCCACATGTCAGCCCCTGGTAAATGGTACCCTAGGTACCCAGGGAAGGCCTCTAAAGGCTGCAGCACTCATTGTGCCACCCTTAGAGGCCCTGTACCCTTACACACACACACTTACACACACACACCCCCCTTGCAGGCTGGGTGTCTGGGTTCAAGACAAAACAAAGAGTCGACATGGCACACATCCCTGTGTGTCATGCCCACCACCTACACTGCCATGGCATACATCAGCCACCCCTCTAGCTGGGTGCCCTATGCCAGTGGTGTGGGCGCAGGAGCCCTGTGCCCCTAAAGTACCCAGGTCCATTCCTGGGCACTGTAAGTGCAGTGCTGCCATTTAAGAGTACATGGCGCTGAGAGCTTGTCAAACACGAACTCCACAGCACCATAATGGCAACACTGAAGACTGAGAAGTTTGGTATCAAACTTCTCAGCACATTAAACCCGCACTGATGCCAGTGTGGGATTTAATGTACCATGCACCCCAGAGGGCATCTTAGAGATGCCCCCTAAAACCTAACCTTCAATCCACGTCTGTTCTGAGGCTGCCTAGGCTGCCACACAGCAGACCCCTGGGTAGGAGAGCCCCTGCTCTCCTGGGCCTGCAACAATGCACATCCTGGGCGAGGTGCTAAATCTCCTCCCCCAGGATGGGCAGGGGGAAGCTTCAAAGGCATGCCACCTCTGTGAGCTTCCCCAGGCCACTGCAACCCCCCACTCTGGCGGGAAGTTTGGCCGGAAACCCCAAATTAGGACAGGGGATGTGCCAGCCTGCCAACCCCACCCTCAGGTGGGGGAGGCGAGGTGAAGCACATCTCTGGGCTCTCGCCATCTTGAAGATGGGAGGCCCTGCTCAATCAGGATTAGGCTACTGCCCCCCTCCCACAGGAGAGAGGCAGGATAAGGGGTGTACCCATCCCAGGACAGGGACCCATTGGTGCCTGCCCTTCACCTACCTGTAACGCACCTAAATCTAGTATTTAGGGGCACCCTGAACCTTCCTTCCCCAGATTCCAAAATCCAAAGAAGAGCTAGAAGAAAGAAGACCTGCCCTGCAGCTGCCAAGAAGAGGAAGACATCAACTGCTTTGGCCCCAGCCCTACTGGCCTGTCGACCCTCGAACCTGCTCCAACGCGGCATCTCTTGTGGCCAGCAACCTCACAAACCCCGGAGGACGTGGCTACCTTTTGATTCTAAGCCCACTGGGACTCCCATGAGTAGAGGCTCTACTCAAAATCTACTTCTAATCCCTGGCAGCAGCCCGGAACCGCGAACCCAGCACACACTGCACCTGCCAAGCCTGGCCTGTGCCGGAGTGAACAAAGACCACGAGGACGACCCCACGGCGACTGTGACCCCGAGTCCGGCACCCAAGGACCTCCCTCGACACACCTGAAGAATCTTCGTCCCCGAGCTTGCAGTCTTTTTCTAAACCGGAGATTTCCCATTGAAATCAATCGAGCGCCCGAAGGCTCAAAAGCACCCTGCACCCAGCCGCCTGAGTGGCCCTGGCAGTGTAACCTCTACACCTATCTACTTCCCCACCTGCCCTGAGTAAGTGACCAGGAGCCCAGCTCCCACAGCCGCGTGGCCTGCTAGTCTGGCCTGCTAGTCAGCAGCCACCAACCAAGGCCCCCCCTACCTCTCATAGGATAACATTGGGCCTAACTCTCTCTGCACCCGGCCGCCCTTGTGCCGCTGAGGGTGAACAAACTGTACCTACCTGACCCTGGGAGACCCCGGAGTCTATGCCCAGAAACTTAGCTCTGCCAGTCGAGTACTTACCTTTAAACAGATAACTCAATTTTCTCCATAGGGTAACATAGACTGGCTTTTCCTGAAATTTCTTCTAAGTGTGGACTTTTCAAAACTTAAAAAATTCACCAAAAATCAGCAGAGTAAGGAAAACGAAAATACTCACCTGCTATTAGGTGAGCTCCCAGTGCTGGATCCTGGTGCCCAGTACTGACTCGGAAAAATACTTACAACTGTACTTACCAGTAACCCAATTTTCTCCCATAGGAAATCATTGACTGTTTTTCTGTGAAATTTCTTTTGTCAATTTCTGCAAACTTTAAATATTCTTTAAAAATCGTATAATTTCTGAAAACTTAATTACTTACCTGTTTTGGATAAAGGTCCCAGTACTGAGTCTAGGCACCCAGTACTGGATTACAAAAGTAACAAGAACATACTATACCTGCAACTTGAATTTTCTGCCATAGGGAATCATTGACTGTTTTCTATGAAATATTTTCTAAGTGTCAACTTTTAAAATAGCAAAATATTGCCTAAAAATCATCACAGTAATTAAGTCGACTTTTATCACTTGTTTCCAAGTACTGTCCCAGGACTGAATCTAGTATCCAGGCCTGGAATTCCAAAAGTAATCCTAAAAGTAATCTGTGGAAAATAACTTGAAACTTCCATTGAACTCAATGCATTATTGTGTTTAGAATTGTGTTGCCTATTGCAACCACTTGTAACTTTCTACAACAGACAATTGCATATTGCAAAAGTATTTATATAAAGCATCTCATTCTGAGAAAGTATATTTTAATACCTATTGTTGGTTCTAAAATAAAACAAGCATATATTTTTTATATATAAACCATTGGCCTAGAGTTCAGTTCTTGAGTGTGTGAAACCATTTGCTGGCTGAGTGTGTGCAACAAATGCTTTACACTGTCCTCTGATACTGCCTTACTGCTCGACCAAGCTACCACTTTAGAGAGTAAGGTTATATGTAACTTTAGCCTATGCCAAACCTCTGGGGACTGTGGACTCTGTACACCCTGTACCTATTTGGGAACAGTATATACAGAGCCACTTTCTCACAAGACTCTCTAGGGAAAGGTTATTCTCATGTTCTTTCGTTTGGAAAGTGCCCTCTTTTGTGCATGGTTACCCCACTTTTTGCTGAACTGCTGATGCACTTTGAGTGTGCCCTGGGCTACGGCCAATCAGGTACCCAGGGCCTATGTTCTTTCCCTAAAACTGCATTGAAAACAAAACCCAATTGGCACTCTCTGACCACAGGTCAGCCCCCTGGTCAATGGTACCAAAGGTACTCTGGCCAGGGAAGGCCTCTATAGGCTGCAGCACCCATTGTGCCACCCTTAGAGGCCCTGTACCTTTATAATAATATATATATATATATATTGTGATCAAGCTCGCGGATGCGAGCGAAACGCGTCATGGTGGACACTATGTCCAAAGATTGTAATGGACTCACACTTGCCTTTGCTTGAATAAATGAAGTCTTGCACCGATTCTGGATTCCGGCCTTTGTTTAACAAACGTGAGCACATTGTATAGGTCCCAGCCAGCGTTCTTCCCGCCTGTTGGCTGTTAGTCAGGTGGTGCTGGATTGGTTTAGTGATATATATATATATATATATATATATTCCTTCAAGAAACGGGTCATTCCGGGATTGAGCCCGATGTCAGGTGGTGCGTTTGCCGGTATACCCTCACCGGTAATGTAATATTGCTCGACCCCAAATTACACGCACACTCGAAGTAAAATGCTTATAAAGAAGCTGATTTATTGCTCGTTACGCGTTTCGACAAGAAAAGGCGTGTGATCAAGACATTTTCTTGTCGAAACGCGCAACGAGCAATAAATCAGCTTCTTTATAAGCATTTTACTTCGAGTGTGCGTGTAATATATATATATATATATATATATATATCCTTTCTCCTACGGCCCAATTTCTTGACACTTGGGCGCTCTAGATGGTGCGTATGCGATGCGACGGAGCCAAGTCGCTTGTAATTCCACAAATGCGTCTCCAGTTAGAGAACAGTTCGCTCGCACACAGAAATGAACCCAGCCAAATCCATTTTTCTCTTTAGCAAAGTTGCAATTTTAATCAGGCGTTCCAGTAAAGTTTCCTCTACGCGTTTCAATCTTAACAAAGATCTTGTTCACGAGGGTCAATCATTACACTTGTGAAATGTTTTTTTTCCCATTTAAACCCATTTCCTCATATTTCGTTACATCACTTCCTGCTTCTTATTTGCATTGCATTCTGGTTAGTGTAGTTCCATCATTTATAGTAATTGTATTTTGCTTGATATATATAATCACCCTAGTGCGTGTTATCAACAAATCATTTTTCTTCCTCCTAACATATTATGTCTGTCAATTTCATTTACTAAAGCCATTTATTTTATTAGTATGGGCCGCTTTTCCTGTTGTTAATCTCCTTAACTTCATATTGAGGTCTAGTTCTATTTTACTGGATTAATTTCCTTTTCCAACTGACCCTTGAAGTTTATAAGCTTTCCTACCCTCCAGTGGGTATATAACTTCAACTTAATTCTATTATTTAATTTTTCATAATGCCTTATTAATAACTTTTCTTTCATAGCTTTGCAAATTACGTTAGAAGTACTTCTTAATTTTCTGTTTTCATGTTTGTGCAAACGTGCTACTTATAACCTGCTATCATTATTTTATTTTATTTTTTTATATGCTAACAACCTATATATCTACTTATGTTAAAATCATACGACAAATATGTACAAATTTACATTAGAGGCACAAAAAGTTCTAGCAAGTCACTGATTTTACAGGTGCGAATACATCTCTTCGTCCTGGTTCAGTCCATTCGGGGTCAGAGTTCGAAAATTAAGGATGTGTCGTGATTCCTTCTGTCGAAGAATCTTTTCTCTGTTGCCACCTCTTATATGTTTATCTACTGCTTCCTCTGCATAAAAAGATAGCTTCTTCCAGTCTCCCCCATGTTTTTGTTCCATGTGCTTTGCTACTGCATTGCTTCTATCGTTGTTGACTGTTGCACGCACATACACTAAAATGCGTTTTTTTAATTCACATTTAGTGCTTCCAACATATTTTAGTGGGCAGGGGCATTCAATAATGTATATCACATATTGACTCTTACAGTTGATAAGTTGTTGTATTTTCCACTTTTTGTTGTCGGCTGTTGTGATTTCTTTCATGTTTTTAGCTATGGTGCACACTTTACAGTTTGTACATTTGAAGAACCCTTGTGGTTTAAGCCATGAGTCTTGCTTCTTCATTGGTAAGAAGTGGCTGTGAGTCAGCTGGTCTTTAAGATTTTTCGTCCTTCTATATGTAATATTCGGATGGTCTCCTATTATGCTTGCCACTGTTGTATCAAGATGTAAAATATGCCAGTTTTTCCTCATTATCCTTGTTATTTGTTTGTTTTCAGTGGAGTGCGTTGTTATTAGGCGGATCTCCTGATCTTTTTTATCCTTTTCTGACATTTGTGGGGTTTTTTCTTTCAAAAGTTCGATTCTAGGTATTTTTGTTGTTCTTTCGAATGCTGATGCTACAATTTTGGGGTTATATTTTCTCTTTTTGAATCTTTCTCCTGCTTTCTGACAGTTCACTTTCCATTCCTCCTCCTGTGAACAGATTCTCCTGATCCTGAGAAATTCTCCATATGGGATGTTGTTAATCAGGCTTGTTTGGTGAAAGCTTTCGGCATGAAGAACAGCATTAGTTGCTGTACTTTTTCGATGAAGTGTAGTTTGAACTGTTTCATTGTCAATATAGATTTCAGTGTCCAAAAATACAACTCTGCTTTTACTGATGTTATATGTAAATTTGAGGCCTGTCTCTGTATTGTTCAGTATTTCAAAGTATTCTTGAAATTCTTCATTTGTGCCATCCCAAATTAGCAGCAAATCATCTATAAAACATAACCATAGTACGGTCTTGTTTACATATCGTTCATTGTCTGCAGACCAAGCAATAATGTTTTCCCACCATCCCATGGTGAGGCAGGCAAAACTTGGACTAAATGAAAAGCCCATCGCTGTTCCTTTGACTTGACGGTATATTTCTTCTCCAAATAAAAACACATTTTGTTCAAGACACAAAGTGATCATTTGAAGCAACATCCTGTTATGATCTCCGTATTGAATGTTCCTATCTTGCAGGAAATATTCGCAGGCTTTTAGCCCGATGTCATTTCTAATATTCGTATACAATGATACTACGTCCAATATATATATATATATATATATATATATATATATATATATATATATATATATATATATATATATATATATTCGGTTCAAGCTTGCTTCTGCAACCCGCCACCTCCTGAACGCAAGGCGCGTCGACGTTGATGGACCTCCGAAGCCCGGTCCAGTAATGTAATATAAACTCCAAGAAAAATGGAATGTCGACGCCGTGTCGTTTGGAAAATAATTTTATGTCAGTTGAAAAGAGTCAGACGCGTTTCGCCTGCGCAGCAGGCTTGCTCACCAACAACTCCAATAAAGTTTTTTCCCACCATATACACTCGTGAATCAGTTCCGTGTCACATGGTAAACTACTGCTATAGACAGTGAAGACATACTCGTAGTTTTCTGAATATCGCGTAAATTAAACTTGTTTGCGTTTTTTCTCAATATGTAGGAAATTCAGTTATGTGGCTAATACACATCATAATAACAGAAACCGTAATTATTTCAATACTCAATTGATGCTGAAATACATTTCTTTGGTGAAATTGATTATTGGCGTATATGTTTAGAATGACATCGTAAAACTTTCAAATGCTGTTCTAAGTGGCTCATATTATGACCAGACCAATAATTATTGTTGACATTTAATGTCTCTAGTGAGACTAATCAATCGGCTCGTGCCGCAGAATAAACATTTTTGGTCCTTCTACATTAGTTAGTGCGTCACAAATATTCAACATTTATTGCATATGATACTACCCCAGTGGGTTGTCGCACTATTTTTCTGAAAGATATCAACGCGCCAGTGCGCACAAAGGTCTGTCAACATCCTAGCAGTTCCAATGTATGTATTGCCTCATATTGACATATCTTCACATTATTTCATATTTGTGAAAAAGTGAAAACCTAAACCAATTAAAATGTTTTGCAGATTTAAAAAAGGGGAATGTAGGATCATGAAGAGTGTTCATAAGTACGTGTGTAAATCTTCTTCCACGTTTAACCCCATAGGAGTTTTTGTATTAAGTTTAATAATATAACTAGATTCTAGTCTTCGAAGGGTTTTCTGCCGATCACCCCCTCTAATATTGATTGGTACAGCATCTATGACAAAATATGTCAGACCACTCACATCTTTATTGTGCACTTGACTGAAGTGACGGGCAACCGAATAAGATTGGTCCGCATTCTTTATAGCCCGCAGGTGTTGTAGTACCCGCTTATGCACCTGCAAAATAGTGCTGCCTACGTACCTCAAGCCACAAGGGCATTGAAGCACGTAGACAGCAAACTCTGTCTTACAAGAGAACTGTCCCTTGATTTTCTGCTCCCTCTTCGTGAAGCCGGAAACATAACTGGTGGTATTCTTCCCAAAAGTGCAGGCCTTACATTTCGTGCACTTAATGAATCCATTTTTTCTGGTTAACCATGTGCCTTTGGTCTTAGTCTGTGTAGCAGAAGGTAACATATTGCTGACTAGTGCTTGTCTTAACGAACGAGCCCTTCTAAAGGTGATGAGGGGTTTTCTCTGAACACATTTTTTTAAAATTGGATCATTCCAGATAATATGCCAATGTTTTTGTAAAATATGGCGTAACTCCTTGTGTTGGTTGTTGAATGTAGTTATCATCCTACAAAGGGAATGCCCTGTCTTCCTGCTCTCTTTCTTGCTGGGTTTAAAGAGTAGTTCTTCCCTTGATTGCTTTGTGGCTCTATATACAGATGAGGTGATGCATTCCTCTGAGTATCCTCTAGCAGAAAATCTCTTTTTAAGACATTCAATTTCCGCCTCCAGATCATCTTTAATGCTGCAGTTCCTCATGGCTCGAAGACATTCACCATAGGGAATGCTTCTTACCAAATTAACTGGGTGAAAGCTTGTGGCGTGTAGTAACGTGTTACCATCAGTGGGTTTGCGGAATAATTTTGTGTGCAATTTGCCTTTGTGTATATACACAGTCAAATCAAAAAAATTTACCTCTACACTGCTGATAACACTGGTAAATTTTAAGTTCAATTGATTCGATTGTAAACTCCTCACAAAATTTTCTGCACTGGTGATATCCCCCTTCCATATGACGAAGAGGTCGTCGATAAACCGACTCCACTGGCTGACATTGTTCTGCCATTCTTGGGCAAACTGCGATTGGATCACCTGCTCCTCCCACCAGCCCATATGCAAATTAGCATAGCTGGGGGCGAAGCAGGTGCCCATCGCTGTACCGCATTTTTGGTGATATAGATCTTCACCAAAAAGAAAGAAATTGTTCTGCAAGCATGTGGTAGTCATGGAAACTAGCATTTCTGTATGGTGCCAAAATTTAGCAGATCTTTCCCCTAGGAAGTATCTAACCGCATTCAACCCATCTTTGTGACGTATGCTTGTGTATAAAGTCGTCACATCTATTGTCATTAACAGGAGATCTGGTTCCCATGGTACATCATATATTTTACGCAGAAAATCTCCTGTGTCTTGAATATATGAAGGGAGCTTAGTGACTAATGGATTTAGAAAAGAGTCAACAAATTTGGACGTATGTTCAAAAGCACTGTTTATAGCTGATATAATAGGGCGACCAGGGGGGTTTTCTAGATCTTTGTGTACCTTAGGTATTAAATAAAATACCGGTGTGGTAGGGTTGGATATTTTTAGGTAAGCATATTCCTCCTTACTGATCAAGCCTTGTCTATGCCATCCAAGTAACTGGGTATTAGAAGTATCAAAACTGTCCTGCATTAAAGCATTCTGAGTTTTAACATAGTTACTTTTGTTGCTTAATTGTTTATTTGCCTCCATCAGATATTTTTCTTTTCCCCATAGCACCACTAGGACAAAGGAGGGAATGTGGTGCTATGGGGAAAAGAAAAATATCTGATGGAGGCAAATAAACTCAGAATGCTTTAATGCAGGACAGTTGGATCGGACTTGTCATAACCTGAAAAATATGTACATTTTTCTTTGTATGTTTTCGAACTCCCTTGTTTGACAGTTGGTCAATGTTCCCATTGCATATAATTAAAAACTGTGTGTCGAACCATAACTCTACGTAAATAATGATGTTCAAAATGATGGTAACAGAAAATCTCACAATAGTTTGCAGAATTAATGCACACATCCTCTGATTAGAAAACCATATCATATTCCAACAATGAGAGCATGGCGTTTACTGTTTTAACATCCCAATCATCACAATATAACCCAGGTACCATCACATTCCCATAGAAAACCTAAACACATATGGAATCTGCAGGATCTCTGTAGGACCGAATAGGTCAAAAAGAGCTTTATGCCAAACAACTCCACCATTTGCTGGAACAGATAAATGTTCACGAGGGACAAGTCTTTTCTTAGCTCATGAGAAGAAGGGTGGGGGGGCCAACACACTGTCGCCCAGTTCTGCAGCAGAGCGTTCTGGAAGATCGTGGCCATTAATCAGCAAGACAAAAACACAAAATCCAATCCACAGGAATAGAAAAACCAAGGAAAGAGTTATCCAAATACCCAAGTTGGGGCCAGATAAGGGAGTTTCAGCCATGAAAATAAAACAGATCCGTGCAGCAGGAGTGTCTAAAACGGAAGAATCATCAAAAGAATTTGATGAAAAATCATCTCAACCCACAAAATACCCAGAAGCAGTTTGCCGAAAAACTGGTGCCACCGGTACATTTAAAGAATCTGTAAAATCCAAGAGTGATATGTATTAACGACATCAGCTGCAGATGAAATGAAATGAGGTAGGTACGGTAGAAAGTTCCGTACTCACTTCAGTCGAGTTGCTGGCAGTTTTAGCGGTTGCAGGTATGGATAGATGTGAATTCTCTGCTTCCGTCAGCAGGAGAGAACCCGCCTCGGTGGGGCTCACTAGCTGTAGAGGAATTTCCTGTATGGTAGCGAGAGGAGTTATTGAACTACCAAGGACTCCTCGTGGCCTACTGTTGAGAATCAGCCACATGATGTAACTTGATGTTATCAATGGAGACAAAACTATTGCCTTTAGAACAAGGAAGCAGTGTAAAGATTACAGTTCCTGTACCTTGAATGCCAAGTACAAACACCGGTGCTTAGTAACAGGCCAAACTCCTCCTTTACTGCCACGTTCCCTCGCACAAGATCCCCCAACTTGCGGAATCCAGCTGGAAGGTTATGGTTTCTCCTTGATTCTTGCAGAGGAAGGTGTCTTCAACTGCTCATTGGATTGGCTGTCACAGATCGTTTGTAAGTCCTATAAGACAGTACAACGTTTATTTACATCAAAGGGCGTGCAGCGGCCAGAATGTCTGGACCGTCAAGGCCTGGAAACAATATTTTGATGCCAAAGAGGACCTCATAAGCGGTCCGGCCACCAAGAGATCTTTTTGGTAGATTGTTGAGAGCCTGCTAAACCGATAGGAGTGGTGGATCCAACTACGCCCTGTGCCTAATACTCTAGCTGTGAAGGACTGCTTCATCCTCTCCACAACAGAATTGCCCTCAGGCCTATATGGAGAAGAATACTGCACCTGTACACCCAGGGATGCCATAGTGTCCTGGTAAGCTTTAGAAGCGAAAGCCGGGCCTTGGTCCAAGTGGAATGTACTGCACGCATGTGTCCCGATAAAGACTTGCATGTCTTTAATAACAGTGCAAGTGTCAGTTGAATGCTGTAGCCAAACCCAGAGGAACCAAGGAGCAATAATCAACTGCAACTAGGATACATTTAAACACCGTATCTGAAATGAAAGGACCACAGTGGTCCGAATGAATGCAGCCAAAAAGTTTGTTAGAAATTAATAGGTGTGTCTGCGGTGGACGAGCCACGGAGGAAGCTTTGATTTCTCACAAAAAAGGACATTTTTGGGCTGTTGATAAAAGCCATGACATCAACAACGTTGCTGTAGCAGCGAAATTATGGCAGTCACAACTGCATGTGTAGAAGCATTAACTTTCTGCGCACCTATCACTAAAGCTAGTCTGCTGTCTTGGTTGGGAATCAACTCCTGGAATAGTTACAAAAGGAATGTTTTGTTCACTCAAGTGGTAGATATATTTAGATGGAAATCCCTTAGGCAAGGGGGTGCAGTTTTTATTAGCTCTAACCGCAGCTAAAATATCCAAATCTATTCTTGTTTTAGAACGAGTAATTGCATCAACACTGGCAGTCGCAACTGCAGATTTGGCCTCTTCATCAGCCAAAGAAGTTCCTACAATGTGTGCAACCATACGGTGATGACTATGTATGTATAACATTATCCTATGGCAACCTATCTTCGAAGTCTGCCACTTTAACCCAAAGAAATTTTAGCTAGATTGTGCTACCGTTAGAATTTTTTTATCCATTCTGACGCCATTAAAGAACTGTACATAGTAATACGAATCACTCAAGAGTAAGTGTCTGGAATTCAGGATCCGTATGGTCAAGTTCAGGGAGCATAGCTTTTAGTTCAGCCAATTGTGCAGTGCTGTACCCTAAGATCTGGGTGAGAGTTATTTGTGGTTTGAAATTTCCACCCAGGATCACACCAGCAACGGTGGCACGCAGCGGAATACTGCAGTTTAGTGCCTATAGCAGGTTGAGCTGAACCATCAGTATAAACCATCTGTTTATACTGTTCAAGAGGTAAGACCAAATTGGGCATGGGCTAAACATACTCATACTGCAAGAATTCTGGTGTCTGTAAAGACGGGTCAAGGCACATCAACAGCTGTTAAGGATGTTGCCCAATGCATTAATCTAGGATAGAGGAATTTAGCGTTGAGAACGCTAGCCTTTGTCACAGCCTCTAGGGCCAGCACATAAGTAACGTCAATAATGCATTTCCCTTGTGCAAGTGGCTGCTCCTTAAGAATAGCCATCTGCACTGTAGCATATTTCTGCACTGGAATATAAATTATGCGATTTATATGCTATCGGCAAAGGCTCATCTTCATTAAAAGTGATATAGGTGAATCCAACTGCACCCGGTAAAGCACAGATAACTATGTTCGCAGTATTAACTTGTGTATGTAAGTGACATGAGACAAGCAAGTCAGAATGTGAAGATCTGAGTGTATCTGTGTTCTGATGTCCAAAGTGTTAAGGAAAAATCAGGCCGAGTCAATTCATATAGTGAATTAATGCATTGGACAAAATCAGGAATGTATATTCTGCCAAAGTTAAGGAATCCTAATAAGTATTGCAGTTTCTTTAATGCATTTGGAGATTGCAATTGCGCACACTTCTCCATAACCTGAGGGGCAATACTCTTATACTCAAGTGCAAGTTCATTTCCTAAGAAAAGGACACTTCGAAATGAGATATGCAATTTCTGATAGTTTAACTTCTAGCCATATGCAGTGAATCCTAAAATTATGCAATCCACTCTGGCCAAGAGTGGGTTTAATTCATCGTCTGTGAGGTAGAGATCATCTACATAAGACAATGCATCCGGGTCAATATCAAGTAGACTTGACAATGCTGGCAGCAAATAATCCCGGGCCAATCTTTTAAGCCCTAGGGAGACTTGCATATCTGCTTTGAAAGCCAAGCGTAGAGAAGGGTGTCCAATCTCTTCTTTCAGGGGCTATATTGTGAATGAAAAAAAGCGCTGGAAATATCCAAGGTCGTTTTGTATTTTTTACGAACTGTATGGTTAATTATTACCGTACTGTGTGTATTTTGTATTGCAAATGTGCGCGAATGGCTGGTTAAATGCCTGTCGCTTAAGACTGAATATGCTACTTACCAGTATGCATCTGTTCTTGGCATGTAGGGCTGCTGACATTCATATCTGTGCATAGATCGGATCGCCGCCTAGTGTTGGGTCCGGATGTTTGCACGTTGTTGTCCTGGAAGAGTCTTCGAAGTATCCTGAGATAGGTGACTCCTCCCCTGGACCACAGTGCGCATGGGCATCCTCTCCATCCTCAGATTGTTTTTCGCCATTGTGGCAGTGATGGAGTAGATACAGAAAGTGATGACCATACTTACAGTAATTCTGAGAGCTGCAGCTGCTACAGGCGCCGGGGAGGAGGGTGGGCGATATGAATGTCAGCAGCCCTACATGCCAAGAACAGATGCATACTGGTAAGTAGCATATTCAGTTCGAGGCATGTGGGCTGCTGAATTCATATCTGTGCATAGAATATATAGCAGTACCCTCTATTAGCGGCGGCTACCAGTGCCAGCTGCAGCGGTCTGAAAAAGAGTTTTGAGAACAGCCTGTCCTACAACTGCCTGCTGTTTTGATTGCACATCTACACAATAGTGTTTGGTAAATGTATGTGTAGTGGACCAGGTGGCTGCTCTACATATATCATGCAAAGGAATGTTTCCCAGGAAAGCCATGGAGGCCCCTAACTCACGTGTTGAGTGGGCTCGTGGGGGAATCGTTAATGTGCGTTTAGCTTTTTGATAGCAAATTTGAATACATTTAACGATCCATCTGGCTATACCTGCTTTGGAGATGGCGTTACCTTTGTGTTGTGGGGCAAAGGCAACGAAAAGTTGTTTTGTTTTCCTAAAGACTTTAGTCCTGTCTATATAGTACATGAGGGCTCTCTTTACATCTAGTGTATGGAGTGCTCTTTCCGCGACAGTTTGTGGGTTTTGAAAGAAAACAGGCAGTTCGATAGTTTGATTCATGTGGAACTGCGATATCACCTTGGGCATGAATTTGGGGTTGGTACGTAGTACGACCCTGTTGGCGTGAACCTGTATGAATGGCTCTTGAACGGTTAGTGCCTGGAGTTCACTAACTCTCCTCAAAGAAGTGATCGCTACTAGGAAAGCTACTTTCCAGGTGAGGAATTGAATTTCGCATGAGTGTAGAGGTTCGAAGGGTGGACCCATCAGGCGTGTGAGGACCAAGTTGAGGTTCCACATTGGAGCTGGTGGGTGGCTTGGAGGAATTACTCGTTTGAGTCCTTCCAAGAATGCTTTGATGGCAGGCACTCTGAATAAAGAGAGGTGCTGCCTGTTCTGGAGATAGGCTGATATTGCGGTCAAATGGACACGTATTGAGGTGTATGCCAGATTGCATCGGTATAGGTGTAAGAGGTAACAAATTATGTTTTGGATGGATGCGTCTAGCGGGTTAATGTCATTGTTATTGCAATAAATTACGAACCTTTTCCATTTGGCTGCATAGCAAGCTCTGGTAGTGGGTCTTCTAGCTTCCTTAATGATGTCCATACAGTCAGGAGGCAGGTTTAGGTAGCCAAACTCTAGGACTTCAGGAGCCAGATTGCCAGGTTCACCTGTTGCGGATCTGGGTGCTGAATCTCTCCATGGTTCTGCGTCAAATGCGCGGGTTTGATCCGCAGCCTTTGATGCGGCACCACGGAAAGTTCGAGAAAGGTGGTGTACCATGGTTGGCGTGCCCATGTTGGAGCAACCAGGACGAGTGTTAGTGAGTGGTGTCTGAGTTTGCGTGCCACCAGCGGTATCAATGGTGCTGGGGGAAAAGCGTACGCAAATCTGCCGGACCAGTTCATCCATATCGCATTGCCCTGCGACTGCGGATGTGGGAACCTGGCGGCAAAGCTTTGGCATTTTGCATTTTCGCTTGTGGCGAATAGGTCTATCTCTGGATGACCCCACTGCTGGAAGTACGGTGGGAATACTGATGGGTGTAACTCCCACTCGTGCATTTGGTGGCTGTGTCTGCTGAGCAGATCCGCCATCTGGTTGTCCTTGCCGGGGAGGTGTTCCGCCATGAGGAACATGTTCCTCTGAATGGCCCACTTCCACATGCTCTGAGCCAGATGAGACAACTGTGGAGAGTGTGTTCCTCCCTGCTTCTGTATGTAGTACATGGCAGTCATGTTGTCCGTCCGGATCAACACGACTTTGCTGCACAAGTGTACTTTGAATGCTTTCATTGCCAGGAAGCTTGCCATCAGTTCTAGAAGGTTGATGTGCATCTTCTTTTGTTGTATTGGCCATAGTCCCTGCACTGTGTAGTTGAGTACATGAGCTCCCCATCCCTGGAGAGACGCGTCCGCTGTCAGTATTATTTGTGGAACAGGCTCTTGGAACGGTCGGCCCTTGCAAAGGTTTTGTGGATTCCACCAATGCAGAGAGTTGTATGCCCGACCGCTCACCAACACTAGGTCTTTTAGTTGCCCGTGAGCCTGATTCCATTGACGTGCTAAGCACTCCTGAAGCGGGCGCATATGTAGTCTCGCGTGTGGGACTATGAAAATGCAGGAGGCCATCATGCCTATCAACTGCATGAACACTCGCGCAGGAAGGGAGTGTTGGGGTTTGAACTTGGAAATCAGCAGTTGCATGCTGTTGATCCTCACTAAATTTGGCTGAGCTGTGGCTGCCAGAGTGTCTATGGTCGCACCTAGGTACTGTTGTATGTGTGCGGGTTGGAGATGTGATTTCGGATAATTTAGTGAGAACCCCAGACTGTGAAGAAGGTGAATTGTGCGGGACATGTGGCTGGCACATTGCTGGGCTGACTTTGCCTGAACAAGCCAGTCGTCCAGGTAAGGGTAGACGTGAATGTGTTGCCTCCGTAGATGTGCAGCCACAGTAGCTAGGCACTTTGTGAAAACTCTGGGTGCTGTTGTCACGCCGAAGGGAAGAACCTTGAATTGGTAGTGCTGCCCTTGAATAGTGAACCTGAGATATTTTCTGTGTGAGGGGTGAATGGGTATGTGGAAATACGCATCTTTGAGGTCTAGCGTGGCCAGGAAGTCTCCCTGTTTGAGCAGCGGGAGGACTTGTTGTAGGGTGAGCATGTGGAAATGCTCTTAGAGAATGTAGCGGTTGAGGGGTCTCAGGTCTAGTATAGGTCTGAGTGACCCGTCCTTTTTTGGTATTAAAAGTACAGGGAGTACACCCCCGTACCTTGCTTGTGGACGGGTACGACCTCTATTGCGCCTTTTTCCAGCATACTTAGCACTTCCTGCTGTAATAGCGCTAAGTGCTCTGAGGACATAGGACGGTGTTTTGGCGGTATTGTGGGTGGAGTGGAGGTTAATTCTAGGCAGTAACCGTGTTTGATAATATCTTTGACCCACCTGTCCGTGGTGATGGTGTTCCACGTGGACAGGAACCTTTGTAGCCTTCCCCCGACAGGTGTTATGTGGTCGGGAGGAAGGGAGAGGGCGTCACTGTTTGTTCTTGGGGGAGGACCTGGTATTGCCGTATCCGCGTCCTCTGCCCTTTGTGCTGGAGCCACGATAACCACCCCGGGTGTTTTTATCGTAGGTACTTTGTGTGTTGCCCTTGTTGTAGGTTTGCTGTAACCCCTGTCCTCTACCTGCTCCTCTATTTCCGGGGCGACGAAAGGAGCCGCTCCGAAAGGTCTGCGTTTGGAGAGCCCCCATGGACTTTGCAGTGTCTGCGTCCTTTTTTATTTTTTCTAGTGTAGTGTCAACTTCTGGTCCGAATAAGTAGTCGGGGTTGACCGGCTGATTGAGGATGTTATTTTGAACCTCAGGTTTGAATCCGGAGATTCGTAACCAGGCGTGTCGTCGTAGCATGACGCTGGTGTTTATTGCTCTGGCAGCTGTATCTGCGGCATCCAGTGCACACTTAATGGATGCGTTCGTGAGGAGTTGTCCCTCCCTGATGAGGATCTCTGCTCCCTCTTTGTATTGGTCAGGGAGATGTTGGAGTAGGGTTTCTAATGTGTCATAGTGTGCGCGATCGTAGCGAGCTAGGAGCGCCTGGGTATTGGCAATACGCCATATGTTAGCTGCCTGGGCTGCAACCCGTTTGCCGGAGGTCTCTAGCACCTTGGACTCTTTGTCCGGGGGAGGAGCATCCCCAGTTGTCTGTGAGTGCGCCCGTTTGCGAGCATTAGCGACTACGATGGAATCCAGAGGCAACTGGCCTCTAATGTACGTAGGGTCCCCAGGCGCCGACCTATATTTCTTGTCGATCCTGGGGTTTATTACTCTTGCCCTGGTGGGTTCTTTGAAAATGTCCTTTGCTGGTTTGAGGACACCTTTCAACATGGGTAGAGTTTTGATATTCCTTTCTGAGGATGCGAAAGTATCCATTAGAAAATCGTCCTCGATTGTGTCAGAGTGGAGTTGCACACCATGATTGGCCGCAGCACGTTCAATGAGGGCGTTGAATGCGGCAGTGTCCTCTGTGGGAGACGTTTTCGCGCCATATAGCTGCGTGTCCTGTGTATCCATAGGTGCACCCGGGTCTACAGGGTCATCCCAAGCCTGGTCAGGGTCCTGTTGGCCTTCAGGGTCCATGTCTTTGGGGTAGGGGACGTCGTCACCCATGTAGTCCTCCAAAATGTCGGTTTCGGAGGGTGTCGGAGAGAAGGGCTGTGGATCTAGGTAGGAGGTATGGAGACGTTCGTAAAGAACTGGTTCCGAATCTGCTGGCAGCTTTTTCTTTAGCGGGATCCGGTAGGAGTCCAAAGCTCGCTCGGAAGATATTCTCCGCTTGTGGAGCAAAATTCTGCCGGTGTCGGCATCGATGATGTGGGACGGTGACGTCTCCGTAGGAGAGCGTTCGGCAGGTGTGATCCGAGTTTGGGTGACACGTGTTCTGATTTCAAACATTTTGGGCGCCGTGGATGGCGGGAGGTCAAAAGTGATGTTGGGTGTTGCAGGAGAAGCTTTTTGAGCTTTTTTCGTCTCGGAGCTCGACGTGTCCTGGAGGGCTGCCTTTTCTTTGATGCGTTGCAAGGACGCTGCAACTTGTCGCACCTGGAACGCCGACGGTTCTTTGGCGCCGAGCGGTTCTGTAGAGGCAGGCGTGGACTTCTTCGGGGCCACGGGGTCATCGAGTCGAGGAGAGGTAGTAGCCGTCGACGGCGTCGATGATTGGGCCTTAGGTGCTGCTTTCGAAGTGGTGTGTGACGCAGCGGCCATTTTGACCTTCGTGGCCGGAGCCGATTGTTTCGGTGCCGGGTGCCGAGGCGGTTTGGCGGTACCGATGGCCTTTTTCCATGTGTCGGCGCCGACGTCGGCTGCTGCAAGTTCGGCACCGAAGTCCCGTTTGGTGCGGTCGGTGCCAACGGGTTTGGCTGGCGTCGAAGGTGTAGTGGGCTTCGATCCGACCAGTGTCACTTTCAGTTTCGGTTTCTGTGGAACCGATACGACTTTTGGTTTCGGTTTCGAGGTAGGGAAACCAGTCGTTTTGGGTACTAATGGCTGTCGCTGAATGTCCGAGGCCGGGCCCGAGGGCGGGGCCGAAGAACTGCGGGATAGGTCTTGGGTAAGGCCCGAAGGCGATCCCTCGACCGGAGCCATAGACTGACGCACTGGGATATCCTCTGTCTGTACGGGTAGGCCTTGCTCATCACCGGAGCTACTTTCTTCGGCCCCTAAGGCCTCATCGTAGTCTCCTACCTCGGTGTCGGCTTCATCCCTGTGAAAGAGTTGTTCTTCGATGTCTTCCGATCCGGAATCGTGTTTGGAAGCGGGGCTGGAGGGTAGGTTCTCCACGCCTTCCACATCTTCGTCCTCGGCGCTGAAGATGTTGGTCGGGGCCGGTGCCGCTTGCTGCGCTTCAAGTCTCGCTGCTCGTCGATTCCGGAGAGTCTTTTTGGATCGGAATCGGGCACAGGCCATACATGTGGATTCGTCGTGATCCGGTGAAAGGCATTTGTTGCACACCGGGTGGACGTCGACATGGGGATATTTCGCATTGCAAACAGGACACCGCTTGAATGGTGTCCTCGATTCCATCGTCGATGTGGGGTCGATGGTCGGATATGATGCGAAAAAGTTGTTTTTGAAGTCAGTAAACTAACAAGTAACTGTCGATACCGATCGGGAACAGTACCGACGCGAACTAAAGGCCTTTTGGCCTGAAAAAAGTTTTCCCTAACTTGAGTCAAGATAAGCACATCCGAACCCAATGGCGGAAAAAACAATCTGAGGATGGAGAGGATGCCCATGCGCACTGTGGTCCAGGGGAGGAGTCACCTATCTCAGGATACTTCGAAGACTCTTCCAGGACAACAACGTGCAAACATCCGGACCCAACACTAGGCGGCGATCCGATCTATGCACAGATATGAATTCAGCAGCCCACATGCCTCAAACTATTCGATATGAATGAACTGGTTTCCCAACAGCAGAGGATTATTCATCTGAGAGATACAGGGTTCAATGACACCCTGGTACTCCAACTGCGAGAGTATTTCTTTAACAGGTGCCTTAGCATCTAGTTTCATTGGGATATTGTGGTGGCTGGACCTTATGGGTATGATATGATGAGTCTCTTTATCCCAGCCAACATGATCACGGTATAAAGCAAGGGCTTGTGCAAGAGCCCATTCTGCAGCATAAGCTTTTTTGACCTCATCAGAGACAAGAGCAGAAAATGAAGGAAGCATGACATCCTCACCCTGTGGGGATCTTTGGACAAAAGAGTGGGGATGTCATAAGAAAGTTAAATTCTCCCGGAAGATTACTTTAATGGTGCATTGTAGGTCACCCTCAATTTGTATATCCAAGTCATGTAACCTATCTGGAGGAGCTTCGCACCTATCTGGGGTTTCAACTGTAAAGAAGCTATCAGTTGCTTTCGCTGCCAGAAACTCTTGGAGATTTGGGTGCACTATGGTGACTTCTGCCGCGCTGTCAAGGAGAGTCACTGCCCAACTCCTGTTCAGGAGGAGGGTTCTCAGTGTCTGTGGCTTATTCTGTGGTGATTACCACAATTTTGTTTTTCGGAAATTGGGGTTTAAAGGGAGGAGATTTTTGCTCCTTATCTTTACGTCAGACGAGTCTTTTCGGCGTCACATACTCTTCTTCTCTGCACTCAGAGCACCATCCTCCCTTGTATTGTTTTTCAGATGTGTGCTGCAAGGAACGAGGAGAACATGTTTCCGAACTCTGATACCTGTCTGGAGCCTTGATTTTAGTGCAATCACAAAAATAGTTGCATCTCTTAGAGGGCTCCTGGGGTGGAGAACCACGGTGAGGTGTCCCTTTCTGTATTTGTTTAGATTTATCTTATGATTTTTTAACAAAGTCATGGTTTTGCTTAGCTTCTTTGCCTTGCCAAGAGGTACTTTAATAGGTCTGATTCCAAAAGTATTGCGTCCTATGGATGTGTACTCCTCACCAATAATTATAGGTTGCTCATGTTCACAGTCTGCTTGTGCGACCGCTACAAGCCTCTGGCATACAGCCAGAGATGCCGCTTCACCATTAATGTTGACAAGATTATTGCAGACACAACAGGAAAGTTTCCCGTTAGTTTCATCCCCAAATCTAGGGCAGCACCTTCCCGTGCTCATTCTGCATTTGTTTCAACACATGCAGCAAGACTAACATGAACCTAGTGCCATGACTGATGGAATATACAGTGGCAAAGACTGAACCCCGTGATTTGCCGTCACCTAATCCAGGAACCATTCCAAGTGGTAAGCACATAATTAATATTCTGTGTTTGTCTTGTGATCCCTGTAAGGGGAAACAGAGCTTCAAGTTGGTCTTTTTGGGCAATCTTAATTGCCATTTCCTAATTTTTCTCATAACTGAATGAACAATTACAGTACTTATTATAGGCACTGCAGACAACTGTGCTTGTCCTAGCAGGCCAGGCCGTCGTGGCACATCCAACAAAGTGCATGAAACATACCAATTCAAGCGTCTATATAGTGTAACCAATGCAAGAAATAATGCACATGTTCGTACAAGATTGAGATTAGCTACATTAATGGACGGAGTATATCCAGCTAGTGCTGGCCAAGTCTCACCATCATTACTAAGGGGACCCAGGAGTACAGGTGTTGGTGCACGAAGGAGGGCGCCAAGGAACAAAGTATTGTGTTGCCAGTAAGACAGTGGTATTTCCATGTGCACATAAGCTCTGTAATGACCTGGTGGTGCAGGAGTAGTGCATGTATGAAATGTGTTTGAATTAGCAACCGCAGCTGGAAAATCAACCCAAGAATAAAACACTTCAAAATGAGAAGCATCATTTGATTCGACCACAAAGATAAAAACCACCACCTCCATTAGTAAGTCCATGATGCATTACATGTGCATGGACAGCGGGTCTGTAATTAACAGGAATGACAACAGCGGGTGCAGCCATTATTAAAAGAAATGGAAGCAAAGTTCAACACAAAAATGGGTTATCCTTTCACACTTTTGATCTTGCAAAACTACAGAATTTGGTGCTTCTTTAACAGCGTGGAGGATCAATCCCCAAAACCACAGACTTCTCCAGTGGTAGGTGTAGGGGCTATTATAGACACACACACAAGGACTACTCAGGAGACCTGTGCAATAAGTACAGTACCAAGTGTTAGGCACCATGTTACAGGGATTCTGTAAAATCAGAACTATGCCTGGGATCACAAAACATCAGTATGTAGAGACTGGGTCACAATAACAAATTATAACCTATGAAACCCAATCCAAACTAGCTCATAGTGCCTTCCCTGCCCTCCAAACCTTTCCACAGTGAACAGGACCCCTCAGGGAACCGTGTAAACAGACCGACACATTTTGTTTTCTCACTCATGCATGTCCATAATAAACAAAACAAAGACACAAGAACAGTTTATAATGTTTATTGAAACTATTGTGCTCTATTATAAAACGCTGCAAGTAGAAAACATGCCTGCCAGCAAAGCGAGTAGCATCACAAGTTAACTACATGCAATGAGAAGCCCTACCATGTTTAAAGATATATCTGCCTATCCTTACTATGGGGCACAGTGATATATCATGGATCTCTAGGATTAGAACCAAACCCCAAACCTGTATTATTGTTAGGTAATCTGAATCACAGAAAGCGTATGGCTGGCGCTTTAGTCTCAGGACCTCTCCTCTGCAAGAAATCCCCGTTAGGTTTTCAAATGGCACTTCTCGGTGTATATGATAAAAGGTGTCTTTTTGAAAACAGCAGATGTGAATGTATGGTGCGTCTAAATACAAAGCTATGTTGCTAACCGAGCATAGAAGAGAGACACAGTGTTGGTTGACCTTGTATGAGATGTTCAGACAGAGTCCTAGAGAGAAGAACCACAAACAAACATGTGCAATGCTTTGCTAAACTAAAATAATAGTGGCACAAAAACAAACGTGCTGAGTGCAACGTGTGCAAAGCGGCCTGCAACCGGCTAAAATAAGGGAGAACTGAGTGAGCCCTAAAGGGAACTCGCAACAGCACAAATACTTTACACATTGCCTCTTTAAATAAGCCCGACTGCTCTGTGCCAAGCTACCAGAGTGTGAGCACACATTATTTTTTAGGATGCATCTAGCTCAACCTGACTAGAGTGGTGGTTCCTGCTTGTACAGGGTGTATACTCAGAACCAGAAACCTCATTTCTAACAGCGGTCCTACCCAACATTTATTTTTCTTTTTTTTTTTAATTTTTTTTTTTTTTTTAATTTTTCAAAAACCTTTATTCAGTCTGAAATAAGCAGTACACAGCCCCTGTGCCTACAACCAGCAACTGGCCGGCAGCGTGATATACGAACTGGATGATGGTGAAGTACACAGCTGTCCGCCTACAACCCCTCCAGGGGCCGGCAGCGTTACAGTAAACATTAATGCAACAGTATGATATTCAATGGGGCTGCAACATACTTTACGTCATGTGGTGTGTATTTGTCATTAAACCTTATAAACCAGTACAATTTGTGCATAGGTTGAATCCATATAGTGTAGTTGCCTCTTATGCCATACCTGAGGAATATAGTAGATCATGGTCACAGTGGTACCTGCTTAGTTGTCTATGGAGACATGAGGGATGGCCACAACCCCGTCACCTTTCTGCACCAACGAGGTGGGGCATGCCAGCTCTCGGAGGGACCACCAGTTATCAACGGGAGCTCCGGCCTGCCGGTCAAGAGTGAGATCCAGGACCTCCCCTACCCAACAGAGTCTCTACCTCCCACCGCTCAAGTGGTGCGACCCAGTGGAAGCAGCAGCGTAGAATCCGAGCAATCGGGTAAGTGAAGGTTTGCTATGTCTGCGGGTGTGATAATAGATATGTCGTAAGGGGACTCCAAATATCTACCGGTCTGGACGCTGTGGGCAGTAGCTCAGCATAGCAGAGCAGTGTATCTTGGCAGTGCACCATGTTTTCGATCCAGTCTTTGTATTTAGGAGCCCTGCCCCTTCCCCACCTGCAGGCGATTAGCCTCTTCGCAATGAGGAAAGCAACGGTGGCAAACCGACGAACCGGTTTCTTGATGGTTTTCGTGTAACCCAAAAGTGCCTGCACCGGAGATGGCGTAAGTGAGACTCCTATCATTTCCGAAATACCTGAATATATTTGTCGCCAATAGTCGGCTATTTCCCAGCAGCCCCAAGCCATGTGCAAAAAATCTGCCGCTGGTGTGCGGCAGCGCCAACAGAGATCGTCCCCTCGGAGGCCCACCCTACACATGTGAGCTGGAGTACAATAAAGCCGATGCAGGAACTTATAGTGGATAACCCTGAATCGACTACTGGAGGAGATCTGTGCGGTCTGTAGACAACAATAACTCCAAAGTTCGTCGTCTATGGGTATTCCGAAGTCAGCCTCCCATTTAGTACGGGCCCTGCAGATTCCCGGGTCGGACACCGTGCGTATAGAATGATATAGATTGGAGACCGCGTGTGCCGGAGTGGCAGCTTTGAGCAGCTGATGTAAAGGTTCTAAAGTGGGTGGTTCTTCCGGAAATCCCTCGGTCAGCGATCGCACCCCGCCACTCAGACTAATGTAAAGAAATGTATCCATGGGAGTGGGTGTGAGGTCTGCTAGCATGTGCGTCTGAGACCGAAATAGTCCGTTATGATATAGGTCTCCCCACGTCTTAATGTTGAGTTTGGCCATAAATTTCTTAAATAGTTGTTCCTGCAGAATGGGTAACAGGGGATGATATGCCAGGGGCAACAGAGGAGAATACAGCAGTGTTATACTGGCTTCTTTTGCTATCTTTCGCCACGCGAGGGCTGAGCTGGAGACTGTGGTGTGGTGTGCATTTCTAGCCTCCGGCGCACTAAAGATGGCCCCCTCCAATGGGATAGGATCTGCTAACCAATGTTCCACCGCTATATGTGGCATAAAGGGAGTGGGGTGGATCCAATGGTGAACATAGTGGGCCTGAGCGCTGTAGTAGTAAAGTTCGAGCTCCGGTAAATCAAAGCCCCCCTGCGCGAATGGACGAGTCAAGATGTCCCAGCTCAGGCGCGGCCGCTTCCCTCCCCACACCAGTCAGATGAGCTCGGAGCGCAGAAGGCGGAAGAAGGACCTGCCCAGGTAATATGGGATATTTAAGAAGAGGTAAAGTAGCTTGGGAAGGATCACCATCTTAATGAGAGATGCCCGCCCTGCGAAAGAGAGAGGCAGCGTGATCCATCTGGTCACGCAAGTTTAGATATGGTCAAACGTGCGGCCATAATTCATCCGCATCAATTCTGCCCGATCTCGAGAGAGTAGTATGCCCAGGTACCGGACCTCATCCTCACACCATCTCAGAGGGTAATCTAGTTGAAACGGCTGGGCGGCCGCGGTGAGCGGGAATATAGTGGATTTGCCCCAATTAATGTGTATACCTGACATGCCAGCAAACTGAATGAATTCCCTCAAGATAGGGTTAAGGTTAGCAGCAGGGTCGCGGATGTACAGCGTGATGTCGTCCGCATACAATGATATAAGCACTTCCCTCTGAAGACATCGCAGAGCCTTGTCCCGGTGATGCTGTCGGAGACGGGCAGCAAGTGGTTCCATCGCTATGGCGAACAGTAATGGAGAGAGGGGGCACGCTTGACGAGTCCCCCTCGATACAGCAAAGGCCTCAGAAATCCGACCGTTCACCCCCACCCGAGCCACTGGCCTTCGGTAAAGGATACCGATCCATTGTGTGAATCCTATCGGCATCCCCATGTTCCGCAGGATACATTGGAGATAGTCCCACTCTAGGGAGTCAAACGCCTTGGTGGCGTCCAGTAGGACAGCCGCCAGAGGCAAGTTAGGGTCCACATTATCCACTATAGAGAAAAGGGTCCGGAGGTTGTGGGAGGTGGCTCTGCCGGGGACAAATCCCGCTTGGTCTGCCAGTACCAGGCCCCCCAGTATCAGCTGCAAGCGATTGGCCAGCACTTTGGCCAAAATTTTTGCATCACAATTGATTAGTGAAAGGGGACGGTAGGAGTCGCAGTATTGAGGCGGTTTCCCGGGTTTTAGAAGCGAGGTAATTGGAGCTTCCTGCATAGAGGGGGGAAGTGTGCCGGATTCATGAGCCTCCATATAAACCTCACGAAGCACCGGCGCAAGTAGATCCACGTATGCCTTGTAGAAGTCCATAGGCAAGCCGTCCAGGCCAGGGGCCTTCCCGGGTGTCATCTGACTGATAGCGTCCCTAATTTCGTCCAGGCCTACGGGTTCAGCCAAGAACTCCCGGTGACGATCTGAAAGCCAACCCAGCGTCAGCTCCCTCAAGTATTCGTCCATATCCAGTGCACCCACTCTAGTAGTTGAGTAAAGGGCCGAATAATGGGCAGTGAAGGCAGCCAGGAGCGAGTCCGTGTCTCGCAGAGGCACCCCGTCGTCTCCCTCCAGCTCCAAAACGAAATTTGAGCCTCGTGGGGGCCGAACTATTCCCGCCAGAAATTTCCCGGGCCGCTCTCCCTCCCCATAAGCCCTCGCCCTGAAGTATTTGCCCCGGAATTTGACCTCTCTCTCGGCGGTGGAGGTGTAGTCTGATAGAGCCTTCCGGTATTGTGCCTGTGTATCCGAGTCGGTGGCATAGTCAGGTCGGGTTTCTAGCGTGTGTAATGTAGTTTCCAATGTGTGCAATGTGGCACGTAAAGTTCTCAGCACTCCGGAGCTCTTTGAGATGCAGATACCCCACACTGTGACCTTCAGCGCCTCCCACAGAGTAGCAACTCGCTCCACCGAACCCTTGTTATGAGTAAGGAAGTCGGCAATCTCCTGACCTAGTTCAGAGCGGAATAGTTCGTCGAGTAAAATTTTGGGTTGGAGTCGCCAGGAGGGTGGCCCTCCCATTATATCTGGTAAGCGGAGCTTAACCAACACCGGGGAGTGGTCCGAAAACGTGCGACCCACGTGTTGGACCGCGACTAGTGAGGGTGCCAAACCTCTAGACACTAAAATGTAATCCAGTCTGGCCCACGTGGCATGAGCGGTATTCCAGTGTGTGCCCTCCTTCTGAGTCGGATGTAAGTGGCGCCAGGCATCTACGATGTCCTGAGCGTCGCAAATGTCACGTAGGTATCTGTGTGTGTTGGTGTAGTGTTGGGCAGAGGGGTTGGACCTATCCAGAGCGGGATTAAGCACAGCATTAAAATCTCCCCCCCAAATAAGATGTGTTGATCCCACCTCCCTGATCTTGTTCCAGAGAGCAATAAAGCTGCTCGGGTCATCACAATTAGGGCCATATGAGCAGGCAAAGGTGACAGTTTCAACTCCCATCCTACCCCAAGCCATGCAATACCGTCCCTCCCGGTCTACAGCGTCACCCATGGGAATGTACGGGACATTTCTTTTTATCAGGATTGCAGTGCCTCTCGCATAGGACGAGTAGGAAGCAAAGGCAGAGTGCGCTGCCCACCTGGTGGCAAAGGAACCCCTGCGTCGGGGATCCATATGGGTCTCCTGTAAGAAGGCGACCTGGGCCCCCAGCCTGTCAAGGGCTCCCAGAATTTGTCTCCGCTTTCTAGGGTCTCCCAGCCCCCTTACATTCCAGGTGATAACGGAGAGCAGTCCCCCCCCCTTTGATATCAAGGTTCGCGGCGTGACTCATGTCTGCAGATAGGTGAAGAACAAGTCAGGGGACGCACTGTGCCGTCCCCTCTTTGGTGCCACTGTGCCGTTAAGGTGTCGGACGGCGTAACAACACTATGCCGAGTAACAGTATCAGTATTTACTTCAAACCAAACAAGAACAACCCCTTGAAATCCTCCCCGCCCACCCACTCTGACAACACCAACCCGTCGGGCATCTCCCCCACCCCACTTAATCCCACAACATCGAATCATATCCTACTGGGGAATACCCAATTGGGGGACACAAGGGCTCCGGACCTGCCTCCAACTCCCCCGGTATTGCACCCGCTGTCCGCTAGCAGTAGTAGCCTGCGGAAAACGCGGGAGGGGGAGGTAGGTGCCAGGGCAAAAACAGATGTAGTACGCATCCAGGAAACCATGAGATAATTAAGGCTCAACTGTTTGTAGCCCATCAAGTCCAGGCTAGAGCATAGAGCAGCAAATATAGCGAGCGCCCGGGCCTAAACCCCAGGCGGGAGCAGAACATAACTTCAGCAACATGAGGAACCAGAGCAGTAGGTGCGAAGATCACGATCAGTCAAGAGCAGAAGTGGGCGAACGGGAGCCAGCCCTCTCCGACGGGGACCCAGCAGCTCCGCGGGCCCGCCTGTGGTCTTTCATAAAGAGTTCCACCTGAGAAGGGTCCTGAAAAATGTGGGGCTTGCCCTGATGGAACACCCTAAGCCGAGCCGGGTACAACATGGAGTATTGGATTCCGCTTTGCATGAGTCGTTTTTTGACCGGTCCAAATTTACGGCGCGCCTCCTGCACCGATTGCGTGAAATCCGGAAAGAAGGAGAGGGTGGTGTTTTCGAACTGGACAGGCTGCTTCTCCCGGGCGAGGCGAAGTAGGGTATCGCGATCTCTGTAGTTCAGAAATCTGATAAGGACAGGCCGTGGGGGGGCTCCCGGCACAGGGCGAGGGCCCAAGGTACGATGCGCCCGCTCCACCACCAGCTGTGGTGAGAAGGCATCTGCGCCAAACAGGTCAGCAAGCAGTTTGTCAATGAAAAGTTCCATTTTGCCTACCGCGGAAGACTCCGCCAGCCCAAGAAGGCGCACGTTATTGCGGCGCGATCGCGCTTCTAGGTCCTCATTCTTGTCGGCGATCACCTTAAGCAGTCTCTCCATCTGCGATACTTTGGCTTCGGTGGCCGTTGCCCCATCCTCCAGGCCAGAGATCCGCTGTTCAGACTCCTTGACTCGCTCCTCCTGTTGATCAAGTCTATGCACCACTGAGTCGAGGCGGCGGGACATACCGTCAATTTTCGAGTCTATGGAGGTTAGGCTCGTTTGCATGTTAAGTAGAAGCGCCTTCCAGTCCACTTCCTCAGTATCCCTACCATCGGAATCGCCGTCTCACGGCGGCGGGGCACGGGATTTTTTCTTTGGAGTTTCAAAGGGGAGCCGAGACTGCTTAGTATCTGTCTTCCCCATTATAGTAAGATAACAGGTCTGAAGTGCCCTTTAGGTGCGTCGGTATGGGAAACCTTCTTCGGAGCTGCTACGACCACGCCGTGTAGTTCGATAGGGTGCAGCGTTCGCACCCGGTCCCACTTGGTGTCAGTGGATGAAAGGGCACTAGATTGGCAAGAGGGGGGGGGGCCACCCCATCCAAGGCGTCGACTGCAGTGCTCTGTCTCGAAGAGGGGGCCCAGCGCACCGCCACGGGTCCACCAGCCCCACTCCACAGAGTCCCCAAGAGTCCAGGGGGGACGGCACAATCCGGTTCAGCAAGTGGGAGCAACCCGGGTCAGGGTCCCAGTCCACCGGGCATATCGTTAACTTGCTTCGGCAATGGAGAGGGCCAGCAGCGCCGCTCTCCGTGGGCCCCACCGAACCTCAGGAGCCCAGCTGGTGTCGGAAGGATCGCACCCGCAGTAGGGTCCCCCCCGGGTCAGGCGCGGCTTAACCCAGGCAGCGAGTGACTCTCCGTTGTGGATCGGGAGGAGGAGGGGGGGGGGAAATAAGGGGGGGGGCCCCGGCAGCAAGGAGCCCAATCTTCTCGTATCTCCAGGGCGATATTCGGGCCGGAGACGCAGCCCCCCCCCCCGTCCCCAGAGGCCAAGTTCTAGTAAGTAGGGGCCGTAAGCAGCTCCACCCCAACGACCCTCCAGCTCCTCTCCGCCTTACCGGCACTCTGGGAGGGCAGCCGCAGCTTCCGGAGGTCCCGTCTCGAGCTCCGATCACATCTCGCCCTCTCCTGCAGACGCAGCGTCTCGCGGCCCTCCGCCCACGTGTGAGCCGCGGCCTCGCGTGCACGCCTCCGCCGGCCGCCTCGCGTCGAAGGGTCCACAGCTGCTCCCGCTGGAAGTTACGGCAGCTATTTCTCCGGGTGAACTTGGCAGAACGGCCCAGGACTCGCCACAGGTGCGCCGCAGCTCCAGCCCAACACTCGGCATTGGTCAGACGTTGATTTCCAGGGTGCAGGATGGGCTGATGAAGCTAAATCTTGCCCGGCTGGCGGGAGCCTCACGGATGTGCGGCCATTGCAGTCCGGCACCCTCTAGCGCCCCCCCAACATTTATTTTTCTTCAGATAGTCAGTGGTCCATGCTTTAATGCTAATACACCATTTGGGCATTATGGTCAGATGGAAGATGAGCATAATTATGCCTAGGGTAGGTAAAAACAGAACTGCGTGTTCACTCATGTAGCAGATCCACAGACAGAAATGTAGGTCTTGCTTGCTTTCTCCAGAAGGAGGATCCAGCACTGTGCATATCCTGCATGCAAATTCATATCTGCCCCACTTTCCCACTCTCACTAGGGCAGCAGGGAAAAAACATCCATCTCCATGTTTTTTACACACTTCCTAAAGCTATCTTTCTTCTCCATTTCTACTGCAGGTTGGATTTTGCAACTTTCTTCACAAGGAATCTTCCCCTTGGAAGTGGTGTGGGTTGCGAAGAGCCTTTTGTATGCAAGGTGGAGAGGCTATCAGCGGCAAAGTGTTTGAGGTTCAGTGGGGAATAAAGGTTTTAGGGCAGCTGTCAGAGGAAGGTTGCAGTATGTGGGTTGGAAGCAAGTCGGCTGTGCAAATGAGGGAAGTTTGTATCACTGCTGCCCATGATGTGCCCGTTGTATTTGTAATTCTGCTAGCTATATTGTACCTATTCGGTCTATAAGACAAACATGTACAATTGCTCGTCATACAGAACATCTAGTAAAATTTGGGCTGGCAGTGGAGGTAGTGCCGCTTTCAATGCTGTACGTGTGCTGTTTGCAAGGGTGTGTGCAATGCTCTTACCCATAATACAAACTGCCTGAGAGTGTGCTTTGCATCCCGGTCAGATTAGCCCAGCTTACTGTTGACCTAGTTCCACTTATTCTGAGCAGGAGGAACTTTTAATGCTGCTTTCCACATTCTACATGTGTGAGTTACTGTATTTTGTACTGCTATTACCGTCTTAATTTCCAAACGTAGTCAGTGCAATTCTTTTATAAATGCATAGCTCACCAACAATCTGAAAGATTTTTTTTTTTTTTAAATGCTCAGCTCGATTTTCCATATGCAGCTGCTGGACCTCAATATGTCCGAGAGTCTTAACATGGTGACCACCAGAGAACAACCTCTTCTCAGCAAGGGATAACTTGTCCTGTTCCACAGGCAACCTTATGAACAAGGTCAGAAATGTAAAGACAAGACATGTGTCCAAAGGCAGCAAATGCTCCTATTTTAACTGTGGTGGACTGATGTGAGAGGAGCAGCAAGCATAAGTGACTATACTCAGTTTAGCATTCAACATTGCCGTCAGCGCTGACAGACTCCATTTCAGAAAGGGTTAAAAAAATGCATTTCCATAGTCCTTCTGGACAGACACTAGTCTAGATACCTTGCAGATAACTACCTGTGAAGGAACCTTGCACTCCCCTTTAAAGACTAGGCTATTGTTGGAACGCCTGTGCAGGGCTTATTAAACAGATGGGGTTATGCAACTTGAAGCATTGCGTTCCTTTAGGATTATTTCTTTATTCGATTTCTGTACACATCGCCTACCCAGCTAATGCAAACAAGATCTAGCATTTCTCCACCATCTCTCCTTCAGTACATCATAGTATGGTAATCATAGACAAGACCAGAAATCCTCACAAGCCCATGCTGTAAATTGAGACGCTTTTAGGTACTAACAGGTAAAGATGAAGCACAGTAGTGACACTTGTAACTTAACTCTAACATCCCCATTACTTTATGCACAGCGAAATACAAATAAAGAATATGCAGCCCTAGAGCATGGTCAGTAAGGTTTCGAATACGTCTAGGCTCCTTAACCTAGATTAGTTGTTTCACAATTTATTCAGATGAGGCATTCATTACCAGGGAGCTGGATGGGTCAAAGGAATATGCCTATGAATGCAAGAATTAGTAAATGGGTGTAGTAAAGTGCCCCTTTTTGACATGGTCACCCCCACTTCTTGCCTAGTATTTGAAGCAATTTTGATAGGATATGCACTGGGTTCCTGCTATCCAGGTCCCCAGTGCCAGAACTTTCACAAAACTGTACATTTGTTCCCCAATTGGCAATACCTTTGTCACCCCTATAAGTCCCTAGTAAATGGTACCCCAGGTACCTAGGGGTCAGGGGCATGTATTGTGCCAGCCTAAGGGACCACTTACCTAACTCATGCAGACTGCCATTGCAGACTGCGTGTCTTGTTGAAGACAAAAGTCTTGTGTGCCATGTCTACAGACACTGCATACAGTATATGCAAGTCACCCCTACAGAAGGCCTAACAGCAATAAGGCAGGGTGCACTATACTTCATGTGAGGACATATATGCATGAGCAGATTTGCCCCTGTGCTGGCCATTTCAATTATTGCCAGTACAAGCGACCAGGTAAGCCATTTTAAGCACATGTGCTGGACACTGGAGAAAAAGAGTTCCCCCAGCTACATAATGGCTTCACTGAAACCAAAGATGTTTAGTATCAAACATCTTGTATTAATGAACCCACACGGATTCCAGTGATGGGTTTATTAATACAGGCACCCAAAGGGCAGTAAAGCAGCAACCCCTGAAAACCTACAAACTACTAGTGTGCTGGCTGACTGGTGGTGACCAGTCTGCCACCACACACGAGTTTCTGACCCCCGGGGGTGAGGGCCAGCACTTTCAGGATGTCAGGAACAAAACATGCTCTGGCAGAGGGTGTTTAACACCCCCTTCCAGCAGGATGACCTGTAAATGTGCGTTCCGAGGCAGGGGGCTTAAAAGACCCAGCCTCCTTTGGTATGTGAATCTGGTTTCCCTCAGAAGGATGCCACCCCCTCTGACCAAGGCCTATTTGACATGTGGACAGGCAGGAAAATTAGTAGTCAGAGAGGTGTGTTCACCCTCAGGCTAGTTCCATCCCTTAGGTGGGCCGCCTGATTAGGACACGAAATTTCAGAGTCTGCCATCTTTGTGATGGCATAATTAGGAGCACTGGGACAGTGTTATGCCCACTTCCCACAAGAAGTGGTCATATAGGGGGCGTAGTGACCCCAGGGGAAAGTAGCCCATTGGCTACTACCCTACACTCCCCTAATGCCACTAAATTTAGTATTTAGGGGAGCCTCTGGCACCAGGAAATTAGATCCTGTTGACCTGAAAGAAGACGGACGATGAAGAATTGCAAAAGCAAAACCAGAAGACCAGCAACTGACTTGGTGCCAACCCTGCCGGCCAGCCTGCTGTCCTCGACAATTGCACCAAAGAGGACTCATCCTGCAGCTGCCAGTGCCTCCAAAAGCCTGGGAAGACTTCCAGCCTTCCACTGAGACCTAGGAACTCCCGTGAAGTAGCGGAGCTGCTCCCCTGCATCCTGCAGGCACCCCAGTAGAGCTGCAAGGATTCCAGAACGGCAGACACCCATCACTGGAAAGCACCACAGCACTCGTGCCCCTTAGCCCGAGCTGAAGTGGGCCAATGGTACCAGTGGGGTTCCCAGATGCCAAGCACACCTTCGGTTTACCAGCTGCGGATTTCCCAATGCCACCTGCAGCCTCTTAAAGCAGGATCCCTCCTCTACTGCAACTGTCGCCAGTGACAGAAACCCCATTGTCTCATAACACCTCTGCATAAGGCCCAAAGAGCAGAGAACCAAAGGTGTCCCCACATCCCTGAGCATTGTGAGACCTGAGCCCCCCTTTAGTTAAGCAGGACTGCCCCCCCCCCCCCCAATCTAAACCTAAACCTGCAGCCTCTTTGTGACCGGATTGATACCTATTGACTTCAACGGGGCACCTGACTGGTATTGCACCTCTGTACCTTAGTGCCAGTGGAGGTGGCCTGCTGGTGCTGCCTTGGACCTTGATCCATTTCACTTTAAGTCCAGGAGATTGGTCTCTTAAGTCACTATGAAGAACTTGTATGCAGTATTTGTTTTTCCTCAATGGGATAACATTGCCGCCTCTGAAAATTGCACAACGTGTCAACTTTTGAAACCTGCAAATATATCTATCTCGAAACATACTTACCTGATCGTATTGATTTGGTTGCCTAAATGTATATAAAGATTTATTTTATTTTTATAAATTGGCATGGATCTCCTTAAGTCGTGTGTACCATTTATTGACTGTGTTGTGTACTGCAGATGTTGAACACTGCTCTCTGATAAGCCGAAGGCTGCTCGACCACACTACACCCGGAGAGAGCACCTTAGGATGAGAACGCACTTTAGGAGAACCCAGAGTAATATTAAAATATACATGAAACAGTCTATTTATAAGTCTATACACTCAGTTTTAAATGTAAACAAACATTTTCTAAAACACTACCAAGCTGTGGAGAGAAACACCACCAAGAGGGAAAAGAAGCAAGAACACAAACATATCATAAAAACGAGCACTAACTTATACAGTATACTAGGACCTTCAAGTGCAGGGCTGGGCATAAGCAAAGACATTGCAAAGATAAATATAAGTAAGACTCACCATCAGAATCAACAGGATCTTCCACCTCTTCCGTGTAGTTTACTTCCGTTCTCACATAAGTGCGAGCCGTTAAAGAAAACAGTCTTAATTTAATTATTATCCAGTACAATTGTGGAAATTGTGCGAGGTCAGTAGTTGGGCTGAAACAATGTGTCTGCAGCATAAACCTGGTAGTGCTACTTTGTGTAGATTCTGCACATATGAATTATACTAGAAAGCTCAGTTTTAATGATGGTTTTAGTCTCATGGTTTTATATTAGCTCTTAAGAACCAAGGCTCTGTTTGGTAAATGAGAACTTAACATAAACTGTGTACTTTATAGAACACAAGGTTTATTCTTAAAGGGCAGGGCCTTCTTTAATAGTATACCTCCCAAGGAGCACCGGCTTTTAGGCGAGACCAGCCAAGAGGCATTCTTTTACACCATAAGAGAGATTTAGAGAAGCCCAATCACATGCCAGAAGGGAATTACCTGGAAGTATAGATTGGTCAAATAAGAAAATCCCAAGAAGCGCCTGGAGAAAAGGAAACACTGGTAAGCATGAAAGGGCAGAGTGTTAAGAGGCGAGTTCTTATAACCTGGAACTACTGCCATTTGTTATAGTAATATTTGCACATAGTGCTTGGAAATGCAGAGAGGAGCTTCATGCACCTAACAGAAAATGGAACAAATTCACCAACTCCTGTAACGTAAATGTAAACATGGAAATGGTTATGAAGAAAGGCTCAACCGTACAGCAAAAGTGATATGATGGAGTCGCCACTCTTCCTCATCCCTGCAAGGTATCCAATATCCACAGAGGTAACTTCATAATATAGAAGGCAAAGCTGTTGCTCCTGTACACAAAGAAACCTTGAAAGGAACTTCACTAGCTAAGCCGTTTTCCCTGTTTAACTGCAGGGACTGGTGCTTTATTTATTTATTTGTATCGCATGGCTAATACCCTGGGGCGTTTCGGCGCTTTTCAACAAACATCAGGCCATCCCGGTGATTAAATTAAAGGCTAGAGCCTGAAAATTCAGAAATTATGCAATAAGTAAGCAGATCATGAAGCCCTTCTTAAAACGCATCAAGTCCGACGAGTTTAAGTTTGTAAGGCGGGGGGAGGACCGTGGCCGGCAGCCGATCGAAATGCCCGCCGCCTAGTGAAGCTCCGGACCTCCGCAGACTTTCCCACTAATCTGTTCACTCATTTGTAGCAGTGAGCGACAAACAAGCCAGCGGGATCGGAAAACAGCGAGCACCGTTTTGACCCGTTTCGGTACTCGCAGCTCTGCCTTCAACAAAGATGGACCGTCTGCAGTACTTGTGGTCTATGCGCCGAGTGGAAGCCAGGACCTCTGTTTATCTGCTGGCCTGGGCGGTCGGCGGCCCGTCCTGCATCTCTCCGTGTGGGGAGCGCCTGCAGTGGCCTGGAGCCGGGGCCGCATTGCTGAGCCCGGGTGTGGAACATCTGCACTGCCAGCGTCTCTGGTAGCTCGGTGTACGGCGGAGTCAGATCGCTGTATCCAGGCCCCCGTGAGGAGGGGCGGAAGGTGAGAGGAGATCTGCCCGGGCCTCACTGAAGACTGTGCGTGGCTAGCACCAACCAGCCCCAGTGATTGATACATCCTCTGTGCGCATGCGTTGGTAGCACCAGCACCTCTAGGGAGAACGACCACCCATCAACTTACACGGCGTTACGTACGTTATTGCGGACCCGGCGGGAGCCTTCATATTGCGGAGCCGCGAGTGGCTCCAGGACTGTTGAATGCACCATCCTTGGCGGAGAGTGCTCCTGGCGCGGCGGGGGAGGACGGGGGCTGCCGTTGGGCGCACAACCTACTCGCCTCAAGAATGAGAGTGGCCGGTTCGCCAGACTCCTAAAGGTCAATCTCAGTGCTCCGGGTGGCCCTCATATCCTGCCACCTGCAGTTGTTGTAGAGGTCTCGACGTGCGCAACCAGGAATACCCACAGCACCCATACCGCAATTGTATCTCCCGGGTTCACGGTGGCCCACCACATTCACTGAAGCCTTGTGCACATTGCCTTCCCTGGGCGGACTGAAAGACAGCTTGATACTGCCTCCTGGATTCCTCCATATTCCAACTAATATTTGTCGACGCCACCCTTCCCTCCTAGTCGCGTTCCAGTGGCAGGTGAACAACAAAGTGCTATTTAGGGGGTAGGAAACCCGATAGGCATGTGTGCTCCCCATAAACACTGGCAGGCGGCGGTGAGTACTACCACCTACCTTGTCGCAAAGCTAACCGCTCCATCAGTGTGTGGAACCATGGGAGGCAGGGGCAAGCGTGTTGTGCACCAGACCAAACTGGACAAATATGCATGTGCTAAGACGAGCCAGGAACAGCTGGAACGTGCAGCAACTGCCACTGAGGAACACACTGGAAAACCGAACAAAGAAGTCACTTTACAGGATATTATGTCAACACTGTGAGAAGTTGGCCTGATGTATGATGTCACTAGTTCTAGTGTACACCTTATATCAGTCCAAACAACCCTTATGGTGATTGGTTGTAAAGTCAACCTTATAGACCAGCTATCCTAGTGGTAGCATGGACAAGAGCAGTCTTAGGCTAAACTCTGAATGGCATGTGAAGCCAGCTGTGATACCATATATAATCCCTTGAATACCAAATGAAAGGACACCACAACAGATATATATATAAAATAAAGTGTATTTATTCTAGTCAAACCCTCAGCACTCTTTATGAGATTAGAGGTAAGTACAACACAGTCTTATTTATGCATACATTAAGTCACACAGGTAAGTAATACAGTTAGGCCCTAGGGGCCACGCAAACCATATACTAAAGAAGTGGTATAAGGACCACTGTCACGGAAATAGGATAGGCCTAGGCCTAGGGAATCGCTGGGGCTACACTACACTAGCAACAGTTAGGAAGTGGGAGGCCCACGGGATTCAGGTGCAGAGTGGAAACACTCATGCGTAATGCGTAAAAGTCGATAGAATTACTAGCAGTTAGAAATTAACAGTTTAAGGACACTTCTGAAGCAGCTAGAGAGTCGAGACTCGGAAACTAGACCCTAGGATAGTCACTACCCTTGTGAGCACCGGATTACCCAAGTTACCTAGCTCACGGACTGCGGGTGCATAGGTGTGAACTTGCGTCGGGTTTCGTCGTGGACTTCTATGGATGCCTGAAGGAAAGTTGCTGGGTCAGTGAAGAGTGTCCGGTGGATCCCAAGGCTGGGATCAAGAAGAGAGGATACCTGCAAGCAGAAGGGACAGAGTCAAGGTCACTAGCCAGTGACCACGTGGAACCAGGAAGGAACCAGGCGATGTCGTGAAGATTGCAGGCGAAAGGTGAAGCTTGTCGCTGCAGCCACGGGTACCAGGAGGCGTCGAGGACGACCAGGACCAGGAGGCGAGCTGTCCCACGAAGGCTCTTGCTGTCGGCGGCGTCAAAGTCGAACTAGGACTCACCAAGCCTTGGCAAGCGGAACCCACGAAGAACGGAGGACTTGCTTCTGGTGCAGACCAGGAAGGTCTGGGGTGCTTCTCTTTTGCAAGGAAGCGGGAACCAGTCTGGAGGAGCCAAACCAGCAGTGAAGATTTCAGGGAGCGTAGTCACAAAGGCCACTAGCCAACGGGCAAGCAACCGGACAGACGCGGCAAGCAGGAAAATGCAGAAGGGCCCCACGCAGGACTCGTGGAGTGTGGGGGGCTGATCTTCGGTGCAGATGGTGCTTGGGGTTGGGGCTTCTCAATCCCTGGTGCACAACTTCGAGGGTGCCTCAGAAGCTGCACTGGAAGATACTAGCCACTTTTCCCAGGTAGCCGGTCCCACGTCTCTCGTCGCCTCCACGGACCTCAGCTCGGCTGTGGATGTGGATCAGGGTCGGAGAAGTCTGGAAGTCAAGGCTCTGGTCGGGCTCTGCAGTCGGTCCCTCGTAGAACTTTAGCAAAGCAAAGGGTAGTCTCTTGATGGTGCCTGTTTGCACAGGGTAGCCACCCCTTGGCCACAAGGGAGATTCTTCAGTCTTCTTCTTTCGTCGAATGTCGAAGGTCCAGAGTTTCTGTTCAAATTGCAGGTTCAGGATAATCTAATCTCCTGGGGCCCAGCTACCACTCTTATCCAAATCTGGGGGGCTGGGTTACCTGCTAGGTCACGCCTTATGGGTGGGACCCCCTTCCCTTTGTCCAGTTTCGCGCCAGGACTGGGGCTGGAGTGCCCCAGCACCGGTTTGAACTGGACTATGCACGGGACACCTTGTGTGCCCCAGGCATGTCTCATTCTTTTCATCCCTCCCTGCCCCAATACACTAAGGCCTGTCTGGGGTGGTGCTCGCACCTCCCAAGGCAGGAAACCTATTGTCCAAGCCTCCCTTGCCGGGATCACTCCCAGCAGCAGGAGGTCAGACTCGTGTCTGTGGCAGCAGCATCCATTTTGTGATGCTGGGGCTCTGGTTAACTTTAACCGGGTAAGTAGGTTACAACATGTCTTCTCCCTCTAGAAGGGAGGGATAATATCCTCATCCCCAGATATGGGATGGGGGTATTATTCAAAAGTGTTAGACACCTTACACAACATGTTTTGATAAAGCCAAACCATAGTTACCATAACCGTTTAAGATTGTAAGGCACTTTAAGAGTATATGGTAGGCTATATCATAGAACAGCTATAAGGACATGGTTCCGAAAGCTGCAGACAGGCTCAGCTCATGCTAGAGCACCATCTCACATGTTACCAAGCACTCTGCCTCCAGGATTGTTAAGGTGTGCCATAGGAGTGGCTGATAGGTACACATGTGTCTATATGTAAGTTAGGTATAGGAATACTACACCTAAGCAAGGAGTGATTACACGACCTTGCCCCAGCTGAGTGATCAGCCAGTGGTGTCATAATGGAAGGCCAGGCCAGGGGTGGCATAATACATGCTGCAGCCCCTGGTAGGCCTAGGGTACACCTATGCCCTGGGTACCTAAGGTACACTGTACAGGGGCCAATAAGGTGATCCTATCCAAATGGGTTATGCACCTAAAGTACATAGTATCAATTTAGAGAGAGAGCAGCAGGGCTGTGGGTCTGATTAGCAGGCCCACAGCCACATCTAAGTCGAAAACCAGTAAAGCAAAAGCAAAAAGTGGGGGTGAACATAGAAAGCAGACCCTACTCTCCTACACAACCCCCCCCAAACTTAGGGACATTAAACTAACCTTGACCAGTTGAGTCTTCATGTTCTAAGTGGAAATATCTGGAGAGTCCATCTGCATTGGCATGGTCAGTCCCAGGTCTATGTTCCACTGTGAAGTCCATCCCCTGTAGGGAAATGGACCACCTAAGAAGTTTGGGGTTTTCACCCTTCATCTGATTTAGCCACAAGAGGGGCTTATGGTCTGTCTGAATCTTGAAGTGAGTGCCAAACAAGTATGGCCTCAGCTTCTTCAGGGCCCAAACCACAGCAAAGGCCTCCCTCTCAATAGCTGACCAACGTTTCTCTCTAGGGGTCAGCCTTCTACTTATAAAAGCAATGGGCTGGTCTTGACCATCTACATTCAGTTGTGAAAGAACAGCTCCCACACCTAACTCAGAAGCATCTGTCTGGACAATGAACTCTTTGGAGTAGTCTGGACTTTTCAGAATAGGTGCACTGCACATGGCCTGCTTCAGGTCATCAAATGCGTTTTGACAGCTTACTGTCCACTGAACTTTCTTTGGCATTTTCTTGGAGGTCAAGTCATTAAGTGGTGTCACAATGGACCCATAGTTCTTAACAAACTTTATGTAGTACCCAGTCAGGCCCAAGAAAGCTCTGACCTGAGTCTGGGTAGTTGGAGGAGTCCAGTCCTTTATGGTCTGGATCTTGCTCTCCAGTGGTTGAACCTGACCCCCACCAACTAGGTGGCCCAGGTATACAACCTTGCTCTGCCCTATCTGGCACTTAGTGGCCTTGATAGTGAGGCCTGCCTTTTGCAGGGCCTCTAAAACATTCCTCAGGTGGACCAGGTGATCCTCCCAGGTGGAGCTAAAGACAGCAATATCACCCAGATAAGCTGCACAATAATCATCCAACCCAGTAAGGACTTGATTCACCAACCTTTGGAAAGTGGCAGGTGCATTCTTCAAACCAAAGGGCATTACCACAAATTGATAATGTCCTCCTGGGGTCGAGAAAGCAGTTTTGGCCTTTGCATTCTCAGCTAGTCTGATTTGCCAGTAGCCTGCTGTCAGGTCAAATGTGCTAAAAAACTTAGCAGCTGCCAGTCTGTCAATGAGCTCATCTGCCCTAGGTATTGGGTGGGCATCTGTCCTAGTGACAGCATTGAGACCTCTGTAATCCACGCAAAACCTCATCTCTCTCTCACCATCTTGGGTGTGAGGTTTTGGCACAAGGACTACAGGACTAGCCCAAGGGCTCTCTGAAGGTTCAATGACTCCCAGCTCCAACATCTTTTGTACCTCAACTTTTATGCACCTCATGGGTGCACCAGTTTGTCTGACTTGGGGTCAGAGAGAACATATGTCTGTAGGATTGCAGAACCTGTCTGCAGTCCTGTTGCTGATGGACAGTGAGGCTGTCAGAAAAGACCACACCATCAACTGAGCCATCAACTGAGCCATCATCAGGGTTCTGAGTCAACAGGTCTGAGAGAGGGTCACTCTCTTCCTCCTGCCCCTCATCTGTAGCCACGAGTAAGCCCATGTCTGCCCTGTCAACATATGCCTTCAATCTGTTGACATGAAGCACCCTGTGGGGGCTTCTGGGAGTCCCAAGGTCCACCAAGTAGGTGACTTCTCCCTTTAATAGCCAGAGACTCATATCCTGTCAGAACGATTCCTATCCCATCCATATCCTGTGAAGCCATGCAGTTTGCCATCAAGTTATCACCTTTGTTTAATTTCAAAGGAATACTGATATATCGCCCCCCTGGAACCAAAACAGCCTTTCTCAACAGCATCAACATAATGATGGAATCAATTGTGCAAAAGTAGGTCGCACACTGCTCGTCACACCAGCAAGTTGCCCCAAAGGACTGTGGGAAATGTAGTGGCGACGGCGGGTACGCCTATGCCACGATGTGTAAAAAGAACAGTATGTGTTGCGTTAGCCATCCCTGGACACGTGTTTCGAGGTAGTTGCCTCTCGTCAGCAGGGAGCAGGTCAGTGTAAGGGGGTGCCGTGTGGACTGCCAAAATGTAATTAAAAACAGGTCAAGTACCTCTCATGGCGCGCAGGTGCAGATCCAAGGCTCGTCAGCCCGTTGGCTCAAGGGAGCCGTAATAAATTGTGCAAAAGTAGGTCGCACACTGCTCGTCACACCAGCAAGTTGCCCCAAAGGACTGTGGGAAATGTAGTGGCGACGGCGGGTACGCCTATGCCACGATGTGTAAAAAGAACAGTATGTGTTGCGTTAGCCATCCCTGGACACGTGTTTCGAGGTAGTTGCCTCTCGTCAGCAGGGAGCAGGTCAGTGTAAGGGGGTGCCGTGTGGACTGCCTAAATGTAATTAAAAACAGGTCAAGTACCTCTCATGGCGCGCAGGTGCAGATCCAAGGCTCGTCAGCCCGTTGGCTCAAGGGAGCCGTAATAAATTGTGCAAAAGTAGGTCGCACACTGCTCGTCACACCAGCAAGTTGCCCCAAAGGACTGTGGGAAATGTAGTGGCGACGGCGGGTACGCCTATGCCACGATGTGTAAAAAGAACAGTATGTGTTGCGTTAGCCATCCCTGGACACGTGTTTCGAGGTAGTTGCCTCTCGTCAGCAGGGAGCAGGTCAGTGTAAGGGGGTGCCGTGTGGACTGCCAAAATGTAATTAAAAACAGGTCAAGTACCTCTCATGGCGCGCAGGTGCAGATCCAAGGCTCGTCAGCCCGTTGGCTCAAGGGAGCCGTAATAAATTGTGCAAAAGTAGGTCGCACACTGCTCGTCACACCAGCAAGTTGCCCCAAAGGACTGTGGGAAATGTAGTGGCGACGGCGGGTACGCCTATGCCACGATGTGTAAAAAGAACAGTATGTGTTGCGTTAGCCATCCCTGGACACGTGTTTCGAGGTAGTTGCCTCTCGTCAGCAGGGAGCAGGTCAGTGTAAGGGGGTGCCGTGTGGACTGCCAAAATGTAATTAAAAACAGGTCAAGTACCTCTCATGGCGCGCAGGTGCAGATCCAAGGCTCGTCAGCCCGTTGGCTCAAGGGAGCCGTAATAAATTGTGCAAAAGTAGGTCGCACACTGCTCGTCACACCAGCAAGTTGCCCCAAAGGACTGTGGGAAATGTAGTGGCGACGGCGGGTACGCCTATGCCACGATGTGTAAAAAGAACAGTATGTGTTGCGTTAGCCATCCCTGGACACGTGTTTCGAGGTAGTTGCCTCTCGTCAGCAGGGAGCAGGTCAGTGTAAGGGGGTGCCGTGTGGACTGCCAAAATGTAATTAAAAACAGGTCAAGTACCTCTCATGGCGCGCAGGTGCAGATCCAAGGCTCGTCAGCCCGTTGGCTCAAGGGAGCCGTAATAAATTGTGCAAAAGTAGGTCGCACACTGCTCGTCACACCAGCAAGTTGCCCCAAAGGACTGTGGGAAATGTAGTGGCGACGGCGGGTACGCCTATGCCACGATGTGTAAAAAGAACAGTATGTGTTGCGTTAGCCATCCCTGGACACGTGTTTCGAGGTAGTTGCCTCTCGTCAGCAGGGAGCAGGTCAGTGTAAGGGGGTGCCGTGTGGACTGCCAAAATGTAATTAAAAACAGGTCAAGTACCTCTCATGGCGCGCAGGTGCAGATCCAAGGCTCGTCAGCCCGTTGGCTCAAGGGAGCCGTAATAAATTGTGCAAAAGTAGGTCGCACACTGCTCGTCACACCAGCAAGTTGCCCCAAAGGACTGTGGGAAATGTAGTGGCGACGGCGGGTACGCCTATGCCACGATGTGTAAAAAGAACAGTATGTGTTGCGTTAGCCATCCCTGGACACGTGTTTCGAGGTAGTTGCCTCTCGTCAGCAGGGAGCAGGTCAGTGTAAGGGGGTGCCGTGTGGACTGCCAAAATGTAATTAAAAACAGGTCAAGTACCTCTCATGGCGCGCAGGTGCAGATCCAAGGCTCGTCAGCCCGTTGGCTCAAGGGAGCCGTAATAAATTGTGCAAAAGTAGGTCGCACACTGCTCGTCACGCCAGCAAGTTGCCCCAAAGGACTGTGGGAAATGTAGTGGCGACGGCGGGTACGCCTATGCCACGATGTGTAAAAAGAACAGTATGTGTTGCGTTAGCCATCCCTGGACACGTGTTTCGAGGTAGTTGCCTCTCGTCAGCAGGGAGCAGGTCAGTGTAAGGGGGTGCCGTGTGGACTGCCAAAATGTAATTAAAAACAGGTCAAGTACCTCTCATGGCGCGCAGGTGCAGATCCAAGGCTCGTCAGCCCGTTGGCTCAAGGGAGCCGTAATAAATTGTGCAAAAGTAGGTCGCACACTGCTCGTCACACCAGCAAGTTGCCCCAAAGGACTGTGGGAAATGTAGTGGCGACGGCGGGTACGCCTATGCCACGATGTGTAAAAAGAACAGTATGTGTTGCGTTAGCCATCCCTGGACACGTGTTTCGAGGTAGTTGCCTCTCGTCAGCAGGGAGCAGGTCAGTGTAAGGGGGTGCCGTGTGGACTGCCAAAATGTAATTAAAAACAGGTCAAGTACCTCTCATGGCGCGCAGGTGCAGATCCAAGGCTCGTCAGCCCGTTGGCTCAAGGGAGCCGTAATAAATTGTGCAAAAGTAGGTCGCACACTGCTCGTCACACCAGCAAGTTGCCCCAAAGGACTGTGGGAAATGTAGTGGCGACGGCGGGTACGCCTATGCCACGATGTGTAAAAAGAACAGTATGTGTTGCGTTAGCCATCCCTGGACACGTGTTTCGAGGTAGTTGCCTCTCGTCAGCAGGGAGCAGGTCAGTGTAAGGGGGTGCCGTGTGGACTGCCAAAATGTAATTAAAAACAGGTCAAGTACCTCTCATGGCGCGCAGGTGCAGATCCAAGGCTCGTCAGCCCGTTGGCTCAAGGGAGCCGTAATAAATTGTGCAAAAGTAGGTCGCACACTGCTCGTCACACCAGCAAGTTGCCCCAAAGGACTGTGGGAAATGTAGTGGCGACGGCGGGTACGCCTATGCCACGATGTGTAAAAAGAACAGTATGTGTTGCGTTAGCCATCCCTGGACACGTGTAATGATGGAATCAGTTGCCACTGAAAGTGCATTTACGGTCCTAGGTGACCTGAATTTTCACTTGGACCAATTCCATTTAACTGACACGACCACCCTAATTTCCGATCTGGAAACACTAGGGTTGAAACAACGGGTCACTTCTCCCACTCACCTAGCTGGTCACATTTTGGATCCCATATTTTCCAATTTAGAAGGCCTACAAATAACCAATATATTACCCCTGCCATGGACTGACCATCATGCTATTTTTGCTACTATCACCATTAAAACTCCTTACGACAACAAACCTACTCCCATCCCTCAAAAGCCTTTTAAAGATTGGAAAAACATCAATCTGGACGATCTTAGGTCAAAACTGGATCATACTTGCCCAGTACTATCTGCTGACCACAATTCAGCACTACTTCAATTCCACTCCTGGTTGGGTTTGGCCACGAATCAATCAGCCCCGACTAAAGAATTATCAAAAAATAGATTTAAACCCACTGCCCCTTGGTATAACGAAGAACTAAGGGCACAAAAGCAAATCAACCGGAATAAGGAGAGACAATGGAGGAAAACCTATGATATAGCAAGTAAAGCAACCTATAAGGAATCTCTGGCACTCTACAAAGCCATGATTACAAAAGCAAAAAAAGACTACTACACGGACCAAATCCAAAAATCTAAAAATTCCAGTAGACGATTGTACCAAATCACAAAATCACTGTCAGGTAATTGCCCGGATCTCACTCCCCCGTCACAATCTCTATGTGACTCTTTAGCCTCTTTTTTCTTTACCAAAGTTGACGATATCTATCAGGCATTCTCGGCAAACTCACTGCCCAGGACAGTCAATTCCCTTATTTTACCTCCAGCCAACACGTTCCCCAGCTTTCAATCAATTACAACGGACCAAATTAAAATCATAGTGTCCACCATTAAATCAGGATCGGCCCTGGACCCTTGTCCAATCTCAGTGCTCCTGCCGATAATGGACTCCATCATTCCACTACTTTCCCAAGTATGCAACTCAACTCTACTTGCAGGCACTTATCCAGACCCCTTAAAAAATACCCTACTAAAACCTCTGTTAAAAAAACCTTCTCTGGATAAAAATGAGCTAAAAAATTACAGGCCTATTGCGAGTCTCCCATTTGTGGCTAAGGTGATTGAAAAAGCCATGAACATTCAAATTTCTGAATTTGAGAAACACCATCTCCTGGATGACACGCAATTTGGATTTCGGAAATACCATGGGACAGAGACAGCCTTGATTAAGGCCGCCGATGATATCAGGGTAATCCGAGATTAGGGGGGAACAGCCATCCTGGTAATGCTGGATGTATCAGCGGCCTTCGACACGGTCGACCACACAATTTTGGTCGATCGTGTCGAGGGATTTGGGATCTGCCACTCCGCAAAAAATCTAATTGCCTCCTTCCTAGCCAAAAGAACGCAGGCTGTCATCTTAGGCCCATTTCAATCGGCACAACTGTCATCTCCTTGCGGAGTTCCTCAAGGCTCATCCCTTAGTCCGACACTTTTTAACATCTATGTGTCGGACCTTGCTAAAACCATCAAAGCACACGGGATGAGCCTAACCTCCTATGCCGATGATACCCAGTTGGTATTGGCAATCAAAGGTGATGGAGATCAAATGGCTGAAAAATTTAAGAAGGGACTTACCGACATAGGAGAATGGATGGCCACTAATTGCCTCAAATTAAACTCAGATAAAACTGAGGTGGTCATATTTGGACCTCTTCTCCCAGCCTGGCCATCAAGCTGGTGGCCAGATGCCTTCGGTACCCCTCCCACTACAACAGCCAAAGTTAGGAACCTCGGTATCGTTTTCGATGAAGGTTTACACTTCATGGATCACGCCAATAAAACAGTCTCCATAGCACATCTAAAACTAAAGATGATCAGAAAAATTCGACCTTTTCTCCCGGAGTCTGCCATCAAAACTCTGGTCACCTCTCTAGTTTTTTATGCTCTGGATTACTGCAATGGCCTCTTTCTTAACGCTCAATCCAGAGTAATAACCAAACTACAAACTATTCAGAACGCAGCAGCACGCTTGCTTTCAGGAAAAACAAAATATGAATCAATTTCAAGAAGCATAAAGGATTACCACTGGCTCCCTGTCCGAAATAGAATCCATTTCAAGTCCCTTTGTATCGTGTTCAAAGCGCTCAATAATCAAGGACCTCACTTTTTGAAAGAGCAGCTGCAACCGTACAAACCTAGCAGAGCGTTACGCTCAGCTTCCCTCGGCCAACTGGTTATTCCTCGTACAAAGACGGTATCCTGGGGTGACCGACGCTTCCTGGTGGCAGCTCCAAAGCTCTGGAACACTTTACCCCTTAACATCAGGCAGAGCCCCTCCCTTCTTCACTTCCGTAAGCTCCTAAAAACTTGGATGTTCGATCAATGAATCCTCCATCTCCACGTTTTTCACCACAAGTAACTGTTCTTTTAGCGCCAAGACGCCCTAGGGTATATGCTGCGCTTTATAAATATCAAAAATAAATAAATAAATACATTTTTCTCAACAATAGTGTGGGGTCCAGACCATTTGTCTTGGAGTGCTGCTGGGGCCACTGGCTCCAACACCCACACTTTCTGCCCTGGCTGGTAAACAGTCAGCACAGCCTTTTGGTCATGCCAAGCTTTTTGGAGTTCTTGGCTTGCCTCAAGGTTTTTAGAAGCCTTCTTCATATACTCTGCCATCCTGGAGCGGAGACCAAGTACATAATCCACTATATCAAGTTTGGGTTGTGTGAGAGGTCTCTCCCATCCTTCCCTTACTAAACATAGGGGTCCTCTTACAGGATGCCCAAACAAAAGCTCAAAAGGGCTGTAGCCAACCCCCTTTTGTGGGACCTCTCTGTAAGCAAACAGAAGGCAGGGTAAAAGGATGTCCCATCTTCGCCTAAGCTTGTCTGGTAAACCTTTTATCATTCCCTTTAGGGTCTTGTTGAATCTCTCAACAAGCCCATTGCACTGTGGGTGATAGGGTGTGGTGAACTTGTAGTTCACACCACACTCCTTCCACATTGCAGTCAAGTATCCTGACATGAAGTTGGCACCTCTGTCAGAAATGACCTCCTTTGGAAAGCCCACTCTGGAGAATACTCCAAGCAGGGCCCTTGCCACAACAGGAGCTGTTGTGGTCCTCAGGGGAATAGCTTCTGGATACTTGGTGGCATGGTCCACTATCACCAGTATAAATCTGTGCCCAGATGCTGTTTGTGGGTCCATTGGTCCTACAATATCTATGCCCACTCTTTCAAAGGGGACCCCACCACAGGTAGTGGTATGAGGGGGGCCTTTGTGGGGCCACCTGATTTGCCACTGGCTTGGCAGGTGACACAGGAGCGACAAAACTCCTTGGTATCTTCTGACATATGGGGCCAGTGAAAGTGAGGGACAAGCCTGTCCCAAGTCTTGTTCTGGCCTAAGTGTCCTGCAAGGGGAATATCATGGGCCAAGGTAAGAAGGAAGCCTCTGAACTTCAGTGGTATGACCAACCTCCTGGACGCACCAGGCTTGGGGTCTCTAGCCTCTGAATACAGTAGCCCTTCATCCCAATACACTCTATGGGTACCTTGAGCATTCCCTGCAGCCTCAGCAGCAGCCTGCTGTCTGAGGGGTTCAAGAGAGGGGCAGTCTAATTGAGCCTGCCTCGGATCTGCCCTTGAAGGTCCCCCTGTCCCAAGAAACTCAACCTGATCAGGTTCAAGTTCTTCTAGGACAGTTCCTTCAGGGCTCTCAGAATCATCCTCCTGGGAGGGCTGATCCACCACCTGAGGCAGAGGGGAAGGCACAGCCTTAACCCTACTGCTCTTTCTCTTGGGTTGTGACTGGTCCATAGTTTCAGGATCCAGCACTTGTTCAGTGGTGCACTTTTTGGCCTGTGACCTGGTCACAGCAAGGACATGTGCATCTATCCCCAGCATTTCTGCATGGGTCCTATACTCCACTTCAGACCAAACTGAAGTTTCAAGATCATTGCCCAGTAAACACTCTACAGGAAGGTATGAACTAACAACAACTTTCTTGAGGCCAGTTACCCCTCCCCAGGAGAAGTTAACAATAGCCACACTATGGGAAGTAGTGGCATTGCTAGCGTTGGTCACTAGGTAATTCTCACCTAGTATGATCTGTCCAGGGTCCACAAAGGCAGGTGTCACCATTGTGACACTAGCCCCAGTGTCCCTGTAGGCCTGAGCCATTCTTTGGTTAATAAAAGGAGTCTGTCTGTACTTGCCCAGGTTACTGGGGCCTACAGTAGAGGACAAAGCTAAGTCCCCATCACAGATCAGAACAGCCTGAGTAGGTATTCTGACTAGGCCAGAATCCTCCTCAGTTCCCAGGGTTAACCCTACTACACCCTTTTGCTGGGAACCACCACTTATAGCTGGACTAGGGGGTACAGTTGCCTTAGGGGCAATGGTGGCTGGGGGCTTATCCTTTTTGGTGCACTCACTAAACCAATGTGAGTTGGACTTACAATAGTTGCACCATGGTTCCTTTTGGCCATCTTTCTTTTTATCCTGTTTGGGACCACCCTCCCCCTGAGCCTTTTGGGGGCCTGGTGAAGACTTCTGGTCTTTTTGTTTCTGGTCATTACCCTTCTGGTCTGCCTTTTTCTGATCACCGCCCTGGTTCTGGTTTTTCTGCTTAACTCTAGTCCTGACCCATCTATCTGCCTTCTTTCCCAATTCTTGAGGAGAAGTCAGATCAGAATCAATCAGGTGTTGATGCAGTAGCTGGTTTTGACAGTTGTTAAGGATTTGTTCTCTCATGATCAAATTATACAATCCTGTATAGTCCTTAACCTTACTTCCCACTAGCCAGCCTTCCAGAGCCTTAGTGGCACAATCTACAAAGTCAGTCCAGTCCCGAGTCTGTGTCTTCTGGGTATCCCTGAACAACAACCTGTATTGTTCAGTGGTTAGGCCAAACCCATCAATCAGAGCACTCTTCAGGACAGTGTAATTGTCTGCATCCTCATCACTAACTGTGAGGAGCTTGTCTCTACCTTTCTCAGAGAAGGAGAGCCACAAGATAGCTGCCCACTGACTTTGGGGTACCTGCTGTACTTTGCAAGCTCTCTCCAAAGCAGTTATCCATTTGTGGATGTCATCCCCACACTTGTAGGGAGGGACAATCTTGCTCAGGTTTCTATTATCATAGTGCCTGTCTCTATCCTTAGGGATATTGCTGCCACCAGTGGGTTCTGACCCACTTAACTTTTGCTCTCTAGCCAGAGCAAGCTTCTCCTTGGCAAGGGCAAGTTCTTCCCTCTGAATCCTCAGATTAGCTACCCTCATTCTGGCTTCATGCTCCTTTCTCTCAGGGGAAGTCATCCCCCTGTGAGAGGAAGCATTAGAGATGCTAGAGACATGGGAGTGGATGGATTCCCTTGAAGGGAATCTGTCTCTCCTGCTTCTCTGTGTAAGCCCACTTGGGGGTCTGTATGGGGGGGACCCCATGCAAACTCCCATGTAAGCTTAGGTTAGCCTGGCTAAGTCTTCCTACTTGGCCCTGGCTGTCTACCTCTTCATCTGAAGTCCCATCTGACTCATCTGTGGTGGGTAGACCCTCCTTTGTACCTAGGGTACTGGCCTGTGAGGCCCTAGGAGTATCATACTCCTCTAGGAGTTGTACTAGCTGAAGGAGGGTAAGGTTTGCACCCTGTTTTAACTTTCTGGAGGTACACAATTGTCTCATCTCCTGAAAAGTTTGGGTATCATATCTAGAGGGGGTCTTCTTCAGACCTGCCCCTCCTGAGAGAGCATCTACTTGATCTCCTCCCAGAGACATGATCTAGTGAGGGTGTGGTGTGTGCACCTACCTACACTAGTTGTTTCTACTAAACCTCTCTGGTAGTTGTAGTCAGGGTGTGTTACTCCCTTCAACCTACAACCACTAAGTCCAGTAGGATTTAAGTATTATAATCTATCTTATATGTACCTAAACAATATCTGTGTGATCTTTCAATTTAGTATCTCAAGATTACAATGGTATTACAACAGCAAGCTCAAATCCCAACCGCTGCTCACCAATGTGAGAAGTTGGCCTGATGTATGATGTCACTAGTTCTAGTGTACACCTTATATCAGTCCAAACAACCCTTATGGTGATTGGTTGTAAAGTCAACCTTATAGACCAGCTATCCTAGTGGTAGCATGGACAAGAGCAGTCTTAGGCTAAACTCTGAATGGCATGTGAAGCCAGCTGTGATACCATATATAATCCCTTGAATACCAAATGAAAGGACACCACAACAGATATATATTTAAAATAAAGTGTATTTATTCTAGTCAACCCCTCAGCACTCTTTATGAGATTAGAGGTAAGTACAACACAGTCTTATTTATGCATACATTAAGTCACACAGGTAAGTAATACAGTTAGCCCCTAGGGGCCACGCAAACCATATACTAAAGAAGTGGTATAAGGACCACTGTCACGGAAATAGGATAGGCCTAGGGAATCGCTGGGGCTACACTACACTAGCAACAGTTAGGAAGTGGGAGGCCCACGGGATTCAGGTGCAGAGTGGAAACACTCACGCGTAAAAGTCGATAGAATTACTAGCAGCTAGAAATTAACAGTTTAAGGACACTTCTGAAGCAGCTAGAGAGTCGAGACTCGGAAACTAGACCCTAGGATAGTCACTACCCTTGTGAGCACCGGAGTACCCAAGTTACCTAGCCCACGGACTGCGGATGCATAGGTGTGAACTTGCGTCGGGTTTCGTCGTGGACTTCTATGGATGCCTGAAGGAAAGTTGCTGACAGGCGGTCAGTGAAGAGTGTCCGGTGGATCCCAAGGCTGGGATCAAGAAGAGAGGATACCTGCAAGCAGAAGGGACAGAGTCAAGGTCACTAGCCAGTGACCACGTGGAACCAGGAAGGAACCAGGCGATGTCGTGAAGATTGCAGGTGAAAGGTGAAGCTTGTCGCTGCAGCCACGGGTACCAGGAGGCGTCGAGGACGACCAGGACCAGGAGGCGAGCTGTCCCACGAAGGCTCTTGCTGTCGGCGGCGTCGAAGTCGAACTAGGACTCACCAAGCCTTGGCAAGCGGAACCCACGAAGAACGGAGGACTTGCTTCTGGTGCAGACCAGGAAGGTCTGGGGTGCTTCTCTTTTGCAAGGAAGCGGGAACCAGTCTGGAGGAGCCAAACCAGCAGTGAAGATTTCAGGGAGCGTCGTCACAAAGGCCACTAGCCAACGGGCAAGCAACCGGACAGACGCGGCAAGCAGGAAAATGCAGAAGGGCCCCACGCAGGACTCGTGGAGTGTGGGGGGCTGATCTTCGGTGCAGATGGTGCTTGGGGTTGGGGCTTCTCAATCCCCGGTGCACAACTTCGAGGGTGCCTCAGAAGCTGCGCTGGAAGATACTAGCCACTTTTCCCAGGTAGCCGGTCCCACGTCTCTCGTCGCCTCCACGGATCTCAGCTCGGCTGTGGATGTGGATCAGGGTCAGAGAAGTCTGGAAGTCAAGGCTCTGGTCAGGCTCTGCAGTCGGTCCCTCGTAGAACTTTAGCAAAGCAAAGGGTAGTCTCTTGATGGTGCCTGTTTGCACAGGGTAGCCACTCCTTGGCCACAAGGGAGATTCTTCAGTCTTCTTCTTTCGTCGAATGTCGAAGGTCCAGAGTTCTGTTCAAGTTGCAGGTTCAGGATAATCTAATCTCCTGGGGCCCAGCTACCACTCTTATCCAAATCTGGGGGGCTGGGTTACCTGCTAGGTCACGCCTTATGGGTGGGACCTGGGAGGGGGGTGGTTACACCCCCTTCCCTTTGTCCAGTTTCACGCCAGGACTGGGGCTGGAGTGCCCCAGCACCGGTTTGAACTGGACTATGCACGGGACACCTTGTGTGCCCCAGGCATGTCTCATTCTTTTCATCCCTCCCTGCCCCAATACACTAAGGCCTGTCTGGGGTGGTGCTCGCACCTCCCAAGGCAGGAAACCTATTGTCCAAGCCTCCCTTGCCGGGATCACTCCCAGCAGCAGGAGGTCAGACTCGTGTCTGTGGCAGCAGCATCAATTTTGTGATGCTCGGGCTCTGGTTAACTTTAACCGGGTAAGTAGGTTACAACATGTCTTCTCCCTCTAGAAGGGAGGGATAATATCCTCATCCCCAGAAATGGGATGGGGGTATTATTCAAAAGTGTTAGACACCTTACATGACATGTTTTGATAAAGCCAAACCATAGTTACCATAACCGTTTAAGATTATAAGGCACTTTAAGAGTATATGGTAGGCTATATCATAGAACAGCTATAAGGACATGGTTCTGAAAGCTGCAGACAGGCTCAGCTCATGCTAGAGCACCATCTCACATGTTACCAAGCACTCTGCCTCCAGGATTGTTAAGGCCTGCCATAGGAGTGGCTGATAGGTACACATGTGTCTATATGTAAGTTAGGTATAGGAATACTACACCTAAGCAAGGAGTGATTACACGACCTTGCCCCAGCTGAGTGATCAGCCAGTTGTGTCATAATGGAAGGCCAGGCCAGGGGTGGCATAATACATGCTGCAGCCCCTGGTAGGCCTAGGGTACACCTATGCCCTGGGTACCTAAGGTACACTGTACAGGGGCCAATAAGGTGATCCTATCCAAATGGGTTATGCACCTAAAGTACATAGTATCAATTTAGAGAGAGAGCAGCAGGGCTGTGGGTCTGATTAGCAGACCCACAGCCACATCTAATTCGAAAACCAGTAAAGCAAAAGCAAAAAGTGGGGGTGAACATAGAAAGCAGACCCTACTCTCCTACAAACACTCCATAAGGTGCCCTCCTCCCTCGAGTCAATGATCGACACCGTCGCTACAGAACTCACGCTAATAAGAGCAGACTTCCGCAAACTGAGCACCAGAGTGTCGGATGTAGAGACAACCACAGCTAGTCTCGCTGTGGACACCGCTGCTCTCAAAAGATAGGTGCTGCACCTGGAAACCAAAAACAAAACCATGGCGGCGAAACTGGACGACTTTGAGGGCCGCTCCCGGCGGAACAATGTGCGCATTTTGGGCGTGCCGGAGGGAAGCGGGGGTCCGGCAGTGGACCTTCTTGTGGAAGACCCAATCAAAAACCATTTGAAGCCCCGGGGCCTTTCGCAGTACTTTTCGGTCGAGAGGGCCCACCAAGTCCCAGGGGGGTCAGCCCAGACCAGGTGTGCCGCCCAGACCTATCCTGGCCTGTATCTTCAACTTCAGAGATAGTGACCTCATTCTACAGACCGCCAGAGTAGATCCTCCGGTACAGTACGATCTCATTCTTTCCTGACTACACAGCTGCCGTAGCTAAACAGAGGCGTACTTTCTTGGCGATCAAGAAGGAACTCCGTTCTCGTGACCTCAAATACTCCATGATCTTCCCCTTGAGGTTGAGAGTGGTGGCTGATGGCAAGGTTTGGTTCTTCACGTCCCCGGAGAATGCCCAAGACTGGCTGGATGGGTGGCGTCAGGTCACCAATCGCGGACAATCCGGTAGAGATCACGATCAACAGGGAGCAAGTATGCCTCAATCTCAGCAACAAGAGGATGAAACCACATGTGACGGCTCCACTAAAGTTAAGTGACCAACAAACTCCACAGAACCTCTCTTAAAGACTGAGCCCCAGTCAGTGTTCCTGAACTGCATAGTTTCTTGGGAGGCAATTTATGTGACGGCAATACTCACTTGCTCAGCGTGTGTGTCCCTGACACTATGGGAACGCCGGACCAAATGCTGTGTCTAGTCCCTCAACTGTCCGTAGCCCTTAACTTTGTTTGCTGTGCTGCCTTCGGATGGTATGTTGGAACCTTGCAAGACTTGAGTCCACCGCTGGTGATCAGTGCACGGCTGGAAGACTCACCATAACAGATAAGAAACGGGGGTTGAAGGGATTACTGGGGTGGATTCCTCCCCCACAAAGGTATTGAACAATGGGAACTATACACTCTGCAAGGTTGGGGAGGCGGGTAGTTTTTAAACTGTCATGCAGGGAGAGGGGTGGGGCAACTGTTTTTCGCTTTGAGTTTTCGTTTGTTTTTTCTTCTTTGTTTAACGTTAAAGTTCATGGTACAGCAATTCAATCTTCGGGGGATGTTGCACTTTGTATGTCAGGTACAATGCTTTGAATGCAACAGTTCTAATGTCACATGTAACCACGCACCCTAACCCGATTATTCCCCAGACCACACGAGTCCAGAGCCTGCCATTCATATCCTGGACCGTGAATTGCCTCGGAGATATGGTAAAAAGAGGCTTAGTGCTCCAATTCCTTAAACGTAGCGAGCCCGCGGCAGTACTTCTGCAGGAAACCGACCTTGTAGGCACCACCTGTAAGGCCCACGACAGATGGGTATACAGGGTTACAGTCTATATCCCTCCCGCACTCCACTCAGTGGCGCTCCTGGCACTTGACGCCATTCTGCTTCGTCTCCCTGATGGAGAGCTAATACTGGGAGGAGACTTTAACGCGACCCTTAATGATTATCTTCACCGCGCGCCCCCACGCCCACAACACCGTTCCCATTCCAATCTCACTGACTTCCTTGAGACAATAGGCCTGGTGGACATCTGGCAGTCTCACATCCCACACGCACGCCAATTTCCATATCATTCCGGCACCCATAATAGCCTTTCTAGAATAGATCATGTCTTGTCCTAAGCTGATAAAGTAGGACGTTTTGTGGATATAACACACTTACCGCAAGGGATTTCAGATCACTCCCCCATCTCAGCCCAATTCACGAGGAACACTTCCACACACTGCTGTGTTTTCCCGATTTACCCGGGCTATCTAAAAAAAATCCTAAAATTTGTAAAGGCTTGCTCACAGCCACGAAACACTATTTCGACAAAAATGTGTTGTCGGTCCCATCGCCCCTTACTCTCTGGGAGGCATACAAAGCGGTCCTACGGGGGCAAGCTATTTCCTTAATTGCGGACCACAAGAAGGAGAAGGCACACATAGTCTCCACTCTCGAACACGAGTTGCAAACACTCACGACTGCTCCGACATTCACACCTGCTCCAGCTTAAAAAAAGGAATACAAGGAGTATTTGTGGGAAGGCGCTAAAACCCGACTGACAGCCACGCGCCATACCATATAGGAGGTAGGGCATAAAGCCGGCCGGCTACTGGCGTGGCTAGACAGATGAGAACGCGCGAGCCGCTGGATAGCGGAACTCCAAACCGCGGCGGGAGTGGTGGTGACGGACCCCCAGGTTATAGTGGATACACTAGTGTGCCACTACTCTGAGGTTTACTCCCCAGCAGTTTAGATGGACCAGGAAGAGGCAGATCTGTTCCTTAAAGACCTCTGTCTCCCTACGCTGGCGGAAAATGACTCCAAAATATTGGAGTCAGAGCTCACTATTGAGGAATTAACTTTAGGAATAGGGAGTGTGCAGTCAGGAAAGGCCCGGGGGCCAGATGGCTTTCCAATTGAACTATTTAAGAAGGGCACCACTAATCTCACACCCTACTTATTGGATATGTACAACACTAGCTTGGACAGGTGTGCACTGCCTAAAGATCAGAGAACTGCAACGATTGTGGCCATACACAAACCCGGGAAACCAGCCCAGGACTGTGCTTCCTACAGGCTCATCTCCCTGATCAACGTAGAAGACAAGATTTTGGCCAAAGTTTTAGCAAATAGACTCACACCCCACCTCGCGACTTTAATTCACCCTGACCAGTCGGGACTTATGCCTGGCAAGAGAACAGCCCTGAATTTGAGGCGACTCCAGTGTACTAGGCCGTAAACACACGATACAGGAAGAAGCTGTGATATTGTCCCTCGATGCCCGTATGGCATTCGATACAGTAGACTGGCCATTCCTATTTGCAGTTTGGTTTCGGACCTGTGCTCTGCTCGTGGATAAAGCTACTCTATACGAACCCTCTTGCGCATGTAGTGGCGAATGGACACATCTCCAAGGAATTCCCATTAGGGCGAGGTACAAGACATGGGTGCCCGCTGTCGCCGCTGCGCCTCGCACTGATTTTAGAGCCGCTCGCGGCGTGGATCCGACAAGACCAGATTGTTTGCAGACGGAGAGTTGAGAGGATCACATATCCATATATGCTGATGATATCCTCCTATATCTGGCGTCCCCCTACCATTCCCTACATGGTATCATAAATATCAGCAAGGCCTATGGAGAGCGATCAGGTTATACCATTAATAGGAGTAAATCCATACTGTATGGATTGCACGGCCCGATTCCCCACAGGCTGTGCGGTGGAAATAGCAAAGAGCAGCTTTAAATATTTGGGGATCCATATCACACCCGACTGAGGATTTCATTGCGTTAAATCTTCTAGAACCCCTAAAAAGACTGCGCAGAGACACCAAACACTGGCAGGTCCTGCCGCTGGCACTGTTAGGACGGGCAGCACTCTTCAAAATAATGGCACTGCCTCGCTTCCTGTATGCCCTACAGAACACCCCCTACTTGGTTCCTGCAGATTATTTCCGGGACACCGAATCGAAGGTGTCTAAGCTTTTGTGGAATGGGAAACCGGCCCGAATAGCAATGTCCAAATTATTTAGTTCGTGGTATGACGGGAGCATAATATTACCCAACATACAAATGTACTACTGGGCGACCCAGCTGACCGTAATAAACCAGTGGATACACGCACCGCACACCGATCCGGCCTACCATCTAGACCGATTCACGCTAGGGATTGAGGGAATCAACCGAGCATTAGATAACACCAACCGACGGAGGGCCTTGATAGGGTCCACTAAACATACAGTTCATCTCTGGCACACGGTACACAGAAAGCTCGGTTGGAACAAAAAGATCACACAAGCCACACCCCTGCGGGATAGAGCCATGCTGGGTACACTGCGAAATAGTAAAACATTTGCACGGTGGGATGACAGGAATATAGCGCGTAGGCGATCTTTGGGCCAAAGGGAAGGTAATTCAATTCACACAAGACCAACACGAAATGGCACCTACTGAACTGTTCCGCTACGACCAGATTCGACACACATTAGAGGCAGCTATTCCACCGGACATGGTCCTCCCGGAGGCTTCCCCCTTGGAGGACAGACTGCCGACTGAGCACATGCATGAAAAAGCCACATCCCTCACATATGGAAAGATTGTCAATAATCACCCTGACCCCACACAATCCCTAAGGGAGAGATGGCAGGGAGAAGTGGGTGACATGGATGAAGCAGACTGGCAGAAGGCACTAGCATCCCCGAGAGAGGTGGCAATCTCGTCGAAATTACGCTTAGTTCAACTCAAAGTGCTACACCGAATCTACTACACCAGGGTGACGTTATATAAAATGGGAAGGTCAGATTATCTGCTCTGCTTACGACAGTGTGGGGCATCAGGTACATTCGACCACACATTGTGGGACTGTCCCGAAATTGTACTTTACTGGGAGACAGTGATGTCCACTATATCGAATGTCAGTGGCGCCTCAGTTCCTACGGAACCCAGGAGGTGTTTACTGCATATCTGGGAAGCCACAGATATTAATGCAGCGCAAATATGAACGACACTAGGTATAACCATAGCTAAAAGATATATTGCAAAACAATGGGGAGCTTGGAGATTGGAGTAAAGACATGGACATGGCCATGGTGGCAGAGAGAGCAGTATACCTACTAAGAGGATGCCCCAAGAAGTGGGAAAGGGTGTTGGGAAAGTGGAATGTCTTTGGAGGTAATATCTGTGCAGTACCGACCGACGATCTATCAATGGATAACCGTGACTAATCATGAACTGTATGTTGATTCCAACTGCATGAAACCTGTGCCACATTGTATAAAGCAGCATGTACCGATGTATAGATGCTACATTGTAATGTGAAGTGATCATTGGTCCCACAGATTTGTAAACCTGATGACATTTGTACCTACTCTCAATAAAAAGAATAAAAAATAAAAAAAGTTTGCAAGGCAGACGATTCCAAAATGGGGTTGAGATGTTTAAGAAGCTTTTACCACCCAAGCTCCACTAGCAAGTGTGAGGAGGATCACAAATTTCTGATCGGGTATACCAGCAGAAGTGGTCAATCAAATAAGCAGGCCCCTGATTATGCAGTGCCTTAAAGGCGATGCAGAGGGCCGTAAAATTAATCCGCTTTTTCACTGGAAGCCAATGTAGAGCTTTGAGGGCCAACATGGCCGAGGAATATTTTGGGATACCAAAGAGCAAACAGGCAGCAGAGTTGTGCAAAAGCTGCAATTTCACAAGAAGTGCTTTATTTATACCGATCAGAAGCCAGTTACAGTAGTCAAGCCTTGACAAGACTAATGTAGAAACCACCGTTTTCTGTAGTTCTGATGGTGGGTATGGATATATCTTCCTCAGAATCTTCAATGTATAGCAGGTGGATGAAGTGATCGGTTTCACATGATGGGAGAAGGACAGGGTGGTGTCAGAAATGACTCGCAGATTCTTTGCCTTAGTGGCGGGGGGTGGGGGGGGCAGCTCCAAGAGCCACCAATACGAGGACAGATGGATGGATCACAGCCAAAAAGGAGAACCTTGGTCTTATTAGAGTTCAACTTGGGGCAGTCCTCAGACATCCAGCAGCTCATCTGTCACATGCGAGCACGAAAGTTGTGAGCAGTGTCCCCAGTGTTGTTTGAGATGGAAACTATGATCTGGGTGTCGTCTGCATATGACACCATGGCAAAGCCATGATATTTGACCAGTCTAGCCAGGGGAACCACATATATATTAAAGAGAGTTGGGCTCAGGGATGAGCCCTGAAGGACCCCATATGGAAGTTTAAAACTATGGGACCTGAGACCTTCCAATTTTCAAGAACTAAAATGTCTTTCAAAGTAATTACCTCACATATACCAAAGCAATTTCCGTACAACAAATGTATCTCCTTCTGGATACAATGGATTCCAAAGGGGACGGACACCTGTATAACAACATCAAGAACCAAAGCTTTGAAATGGCCTGCTCAGCAACAGAGTCCCAGTGCAGAGGTAGGTAAACAGATGCCAAAGGACCACACAAACAATAAGTGAATTGCAGCTAGAATGCACTCAATGATTCTAGTTTAAACATATGAAAATAATCCACAAACTTTGAAAGAAAATCATGTGTGCACCAGGTGAGGGGCTCTGCGGGCCACCTGATTCAAAATGAAATGGAATAAACCTAGATAAGTATCCAGGAATGCCCAGTGCACTACTAACAAGCCACTGTCTAGTGTACACAAAGTTGTCAAAACCATTTATTATGCACAATATTATCATTGTGAAAAGCGGTAAACAAAACAATTGTCAATGAGTCAGAGTTTTCAAATGAAATCTTCAAAACATGAAGTTGATTGTGATCTGCTTTATGCTTGATAGTCTCAGATGGAAATGTAGTTCAAAAAAGGCAAACGAATCAGCTTATAGTCAGCATGACAAACAAAATGCTTCATATATCCCAATGCATTTCGGGCTATGAAATGAGCCCTTCGTCAGGGGAGTCTGGAATATATCAATAATCTTATTTTAGTGAAAGGTTAAGGTGGCAAGAAACACTGTAATGATCTTTAAAAACAGAGCTCAATAGAAGGCAGAAAAAGAGAAACAAAAAAGCAAGCTAAGAGTATCCACCACATGCAGTGGCAAGAAACAAAACCAGCATCTTGCCTACTAGTGCTATAACTGGAAACCTATTGAAAACAGAAAGAAAAAGACTTAACAAAATGCGGGGACTAAATGTGAAAATCGTGAAATACGTGAAAAGCATGGGACAAAAGTGACCGTGAATCTTAAAAGTGAGTTTAAGTGAATCAAGATCAGAAGTGTACCCAGCATACCTCTAACGCTCGAGTTAATGAACTCGAAGCGAAAAGCAAAACCGACGAGAAACCTGAATTGGCTGCAGAAAAAACGAAAACTGAGAACGAGTGGGCTTAACAGTGAATTGATGAGAGAGAGAGTGAAGTGTATCCATGCTACGATGCTTACCTATGACGAAATCGAATGTGTTGTTTAAAGCACATTCATAAAGGCATGACAAACACCTGTAATATACGGAATTCGTATGAATGGGGATACACGAATAATCTTGAAGCACAATAAAGTGCAGGCATATAATACAAATGGTGACTCTCTAAAAACAGTGGAGACGCGAACAACCGCAACCACAAGGAGGATGCCGGCTACATCAAGTAAGCCCGCGTGTCATCTACGTCTAAATACGGAACGGTTTTAGATGGCAATAGAAATGGGACTGAAATAAGTATGAAACTTAATTGTCAGATGTAAAACATATCAGAAGGACTCGGTTGTGAGATGAGATACACTATGCATAGTAATATAAACTTAGCTCTCTGGACGTAATAGAAACTATCAATTGTTTAAATGAATTTTTAAGAATTTTTAGAAACTTGTATTTACTCTGTGTTTTAATGAATTTTAGATATAAAATGAAATGTTTTTTTATATGCCTGCTTTTATGATTTTAATGTTTAAAATCGAATAAAGCTCGTTTTGATTGATTTAAGTATGAAACCAACTCGGTGAGATCAGCATAAAAATTAAAATTAAGGTGGAGGTGAAATGTGAAAATAAAAAATAAAAAATGTGAGAATGAAAATTAGGGTGAGGATCCCAATTTAGCAAAAAAGAAAAGAAAAGCAGAAGCTTGCCTGAACAAGCATGGTGAGCAGCGGTGCTCTGAGGTTTTTCTAAATTCAATGAGGCGAATACAATCCACAACATAGGCATGGGAGTCATCCCATCTAGGACACCAGTGTGAACAAGCAGGTCTCCAGTTGCATTCGCTCAAGCAACTGATCTACCTTTTGAATTTTTAAGGAGCAATTTAACAGGAAAAAAATACAAAGCTCATTAGAAAAACAACTATCTCTGGTAAAAATGAGCCAAACCTACCACTACTGACCCCAGGCACCAAGGGAAATCAAAACATTGACGGCATTCCCCCCTCAAGGCAAAACATTTTTAAAAAAAAGGATAAAACCTACTCAAGGTGTCATGAGAAGATTAGCCTGATGTACAATCACCACTCTAACAGCAACTATTCAGCAAAGCTCTAATCCGTTTTGAATCTAAAGCCAGAAAGATCAATTACTTTGATCAGAGGGTACAGAACAAAACAGGTTCTGTAGGGATAGTTATAAATAGAAGACATATCAGAAGACATATCTATGGCTCAGAGGTATAGTATTATGCATCATCAGCAGAGCACCCAGCAGACACTATAGCAATTTAAATATATAACCAGACTAGGACTGTAGAAACAGAATCTCTTAGCATCAAAAACAATTGCAAAATGTAAGGCAAAGAAAATCAGCAGGATTAAGAGCAGCATCCAGCGCTGACTCTGCCTTAAAGGAAAAAGAGAAACTGGATGTCTGGATGAGAGGTCAGATATTGAGTTTCAGTCCCAAGGGCTGCTAAATTGAAGGTGCTAGTGCAGCCGCCTACACATAACTCACCCTCATTAACATAAGGAGTGTAACAAGGAAGAGGGATAGAGCTTTAAGTGGATTCTTGGAAAAGCAATATTAACTAGAGATGCAATAAAAACATTGCAAACACATGTGGCCTCTGATGTTTCCATTCATGGGATTTCTAATGCCTGCAGAGAACCTCGTAGTCCTATGGAAAGACTCCCGGGGCAATTAGCGTGACTCACTTTCTGCAGCCCTCTTAGGGCCAAAACTAGTGGCTACCTCAACAGTTAAAATTGTGACTTCGTAAAAATTACCAAAGTAGCTTTGGTCATCAAAGCAAAATTCCAAGCCCTATTCAGCTGCATGAGCATGCAAATCAAAAAATGAACAAAGCCCTCAAAAAAGATCCCTAATTAACAATCATTTTTCATGCTGTTTCCGAATGATAACATGTCACACGTTGCTACCATTGATTATGTTAAAATTGTTTCGTCTTTTTTTTATGGAGTTAGCTTAGATATAATATGCTTTGTTATTTTTAACTGAATTGCTTACTTGAGCTATTGAGTCTATGTCAGGATTATGTATTTTCTTTTTTCGTTTATTAAAACTGAAGCCCATCACCATGGTAACACAATAAAGAACTACATCATCCATGGGTTCTTAGAGAAAAGGACATAAGTATCATGGCCAATCAATAAAGTCAGTCAGTAGTAATACCATCCTCAAAAAACAGCACTTCCCGTCTTTGCTGCACAGAAGCCAGATAAGCAGTATTTCTTGAGTAGTGTTATGTTACTGTTGTGGTGCATATTATTTATAGTTGTTAGTTATTAAAGGGTACAACAAAAAACAAAGCATGTGTTCAATCTGGGAAGGGTTATTTGAGCACATTTTTTCAAGGTTTTGCTTGCAGTCAATGTTGTGCGCTATGATGTTTTTTCTACATGTAATTGGAGTTAATGTTCTGAAAGTTGCAGGATCGTCATGAGGCACCCGACAGAACATACAAAAACAAAAATGCTGCATGGAAAAGATGCTTGAACCTTCCAAGACTATGCTCTGTTACCTTTAGAACCTCCATTTTAAGTCCACTATCTGCAGTGGGCCCGTCAGGCATCCGGAGACACTGGACAAAGGCTTCAGTGAACTGCTGCACCACAGGGAAGATGAGAGCCTTGGCTGCACCCTGATTAGGAGCGACAGAAACGGACTATTAAAGGCACATTCCATATAAAACTAATATCTTACAACTAACAGTGCAGGTAAAACAGAATAAACTTTTTAACCACCTGCAACATACAAACATTAACAGAAAAGAAAAAAATATCTGATGTGCTAAGCAAATGGGTAGTTGCACACAAATATGAGTGATATGGTAATACAATGCAATCATTTATTCAGCTTTTCTGACTAGGAGAACCTTAACCAGCAACATGGGCAGCTGCTTTAGGACAGTTTGGGTTGGGATCACCAGGTCCAGGCACAAATAGAGATTTTCTCAGTCATATGCCTAGACATGCCCTACTGTCTTGCTCCACAAAAGAACAAGCATTTGCAATGCAATAGGTCTCGCATAGACGCGAGTTTGAGCTATTGACATTGTAAATTACAATGACTTATTTTTGTTTTAGTTTTTAAAACATAAATAAAAGGCATTGTCATTTACAATGCCAATAGCTTAAACTCTTGTAAATGCGAGACCTATTGCATTGCAAATGCTTGTTGGAGTTGTTAGTCATTGGTTACTGACTATCTTGTTTCATACACAATTACTTGTGCTAAACGTAGCTTCAAAAAATTCTATTCAACATTTTGTAAGGATTACATATCCAGAGGAAAAAATACCACATACTGGTCATTTTATTTTTAGACTCCCAAGTCTAATATAGTTTGGCTGCTGCATTCCACAAAACGCAATGTTACCCTCTAAGACAATATTGATTAAAGACGATGCATCGTCACTGCTAACATTCATTTACTAAATAGTGAACAAGTGAGGATTTTAGAAACCGTAGCTGTCACGTTTCCTGTCACGCTGTAGGCAAGTGGCTTCTTGAGTAACTACCATGAGACCGATCAGCTAGGACAGTTCAGAACCCCGTCATTAGCCCTGGCCTAGTTAGTTTGTGGCCCATTCTGACCTCGCTCCCATGGCAGGCATGCAGCTCATACCTCTTAAAGGGCTGTTTAGTAGTGTGCACTGCCAAAGCGGCCATCAGGCTCTGAGCAGCTTCTATTATGGCGGGGTTGCTTCATGCTAAATACCATATCACTGGTATTGCAGTGGTACTAGAATGCTGTATAGGTCAGACCCACTTCTACTCCTTTCTCTACAAAATGGTGTGGGCTGTGGTGTCCAGCTACTTCCCCAAAAAATGCGCAGAGTTTCAGAAGATGCTGGAAGCGCACAGCCCCTTGGCGATACACAGTGTTACCCTTGTAACACCTTTATGTGGATAAAAGCGGTTAGTGTAGGTGCAGTGCTTGGAGTTGTGTGTGAAAGAGTCTGTGACGCAGTGTGTTAAAACAATTTGTGGAGATGACTAGATGTTTGGGTGAGCATGTTCTGTGGAGCAGGTTTAAGTATTCAGTGACAGCTACGAGTCTGTGCGGTCCGTGGAAGTGGTGACAAACTGTAGGTACGCGTGGTTCACGAGGGTGGGCAGAGAAAATGGTGAGCGCATTCTGCAAAGTTAGTGACAGGAGAGAATGAGCATGGTTGGTGGATCCGGCCTGGAACAGATGCTGCCGTCTCTTAAGTTCACATCCATTACCGATGTGAGACGGGTGCGAAACAATAACACGGATTTTACAGTAATTACCCAAAATGCCCTTCTAAATGAGAGAGCTGAAACCAACAGCAACCCAGAGCGTCACTGACGGAGGGAGGGTGAGGGATTTAGAGAGAGAGCTCTGTTGAAAATAAGTCAGAGCAAGAGAGTGTTAACATTTTATAAATAGACATGTACACGATAGACAGAATACAAGACCATCGCTTACATGGTTGCATCATGAATGTGGACAGGATCCTAAACGGGGTGGGAGAAATTCAAACAATCAATGAGAGGTCTCCCAGAGAAACTAGCAACTTTGCTCGCTTTGCCGTACACACTAAGGGGTCGAGTGCAGACAGGGAGGAAGTGCCGATGGAGGTCTGCGACGGGAGGAAAACAACAATTAACAAGACAAGCCCGGCGGAGCGTGGCGAGCGCGTGCTTGGGGGCGGGAGAGCGCCTTCCAGGCGGGGGAGCGGACCCTTTGAAGAGGTCCCAAAAAGCAGATTGCATGGCGGCACGATGCGCGTGATTGTGCGCGTGCTAGCCATGCAATCCGCTTTTTCGGAGCACTTTTCAAACCCGCTTACAATAGTCTCGCTTGGCGATCGCTTGCGCAATAGCAAGGCGAGACCTAAAAAGTATCACCACCATAAGACCTTTGTATTTCTGCTTCAGTTAAATTAAAATTATGAGTAATAATGTTTGTAGGGAGTCAATTTATGTCTCAATTTTATGCTACATTCGTAGAATGCAAAAACCGTCTTTGCTATTATTCACATTTAATGTAATCTTGCTTCAATAATGTATTAAATATACATACATTTAGAATAAAAACAATTAATACAAAAACCCTTATGTAGGAAACTATCCTTAATATACATCTGATTCACATTGGCATACCAGATCTTTTCATATCCTCAAATTTGAGACAAAAAGGAGACTGGTGGTGGTGCACACTTATTTAAGTGAAGCAGCCAATAGAAAACTCTCCAAGTGGTAGCTGTGGAGAGCAGCCTTCATGCTTAGTCCAGAAGTAGTGTTAAACAGCTTGTTTTACCAAAACTATTCAGTGTAGGTTAAACGATTAAGAATCACTCAGTGTAGTTATAAAAATAAGTATATTTATTATACACACTCACTAACACGTTAGTATATCTCCTACCTGGATATATCAACACAATACACCCAATAATTTAAATGTAAGACAGGTAAGTAGCACAAATATTTACACAAAAGGAGGTAAGGCGAATGTCAGTCGCAACATTTTTACAAGTATAATATGTGGTTGCAAAGGGAGCACAAACACTATTAAAACTGCCCTCACCCACAACAAGTTGTGGCATGCTTCATCATAGGGCTGCTACTAAACGCCTCTGCGCAAGCCAACGCTAGAGGCAGAGCAATAGGGAGGGGTAGACCATACAAACAAAGAGAAGAAAATAAGAGGATCCTACAAAGGTGCAGACAGTGATTTAAAACGGACTATGAAATATCATCATAATAGTTTTATCCCTAGATTCCCTAGTCATGTATAAAAAAAGGATATATGAAATACCCCCGGGTGGTGGTGGTGTGAGTGGATTATGTACTCACCACCCCTCCGTTCTGCATAGAGGTCAACATGTTTGTCGGGTTCCAATTCTTTAACCGGCATTCGCCAGGACAAACAGTATCCCTATGCTACTTCTCCGAAAAAAGTCCCCTTTAGTGTACTAGATATTTCTCCACCTATAAGTCTGGAGCATTCAAGTACACTTACTCATCAGAAGGTAACTATAAATAAATAGAGTAAAAACAGTGGAAGCGATCTGTACAGTTTTTAAGAAGAACCCTTCCCAGTGCACCCTGAAGAAACCCTGTGGAAGATGGAAGGTCAGAGTGTCACCCCACCCGTGGATACCCCAGGACCTTCCGAAACCGCCGTAGACCACATGGACAACTTCAGAAAAGATGCCGCTGGCGAAGGAGTCCTGTGGAATCAAAGGATGGACTCTTGAAGAGGGGTACCTGAAAGCAGAGGGGACAGAGTCTATGCCACTCGGAAGTGACCAGGAGGCACAGAAGACCAATGACCACCGATGACGGAAGATGTAGGAGTGATGACGATGACCTTGTCGCTGCAGCTGTGAGGACCAGGCAACGCTGTGGAAGGCCAGGCGCTTTACATGAGCTGTCCCATGTCAGAAGTCAAGAACCAGGGGGTCGTTTTCCAGCGGGAGAACCAATATCCCTTTTCAGCAGCAACAGATGTGGTAAACTAAGCAGGTGCAGCGTTGTGACCAGCAAGTTCCAACAGACTCAACAAATGCAAGAGTCAGAGCATGCCCCGAGCAAGCCGGGGAGCCCACTGAAGCCAAAGAAAACCTTGAAGAGGACCCACAGGCTGAAGGCACAAGAGTCGCAAGAGCACCTCAAGCAGCTCACCAAAGATGCAGGCCCGTGGTGCAGAGGATGCGGTGAGGACAAAAATCTTGGCAAGAAGAGATGCTGGAGGCTGGAGCTTCTTGTAGCCCGAAGATCTCTTAAGGACAGAGTCAACAAGTCTTGGCAACGGCAAGTCGACACGTAGCACAGGGGTTCTGTTACAGCGGTTCTAAAGAGAGATAATAGCCTCAAACATGCTGAGAAGACAGTGCAGGCTTCGAGGGAGTTGCATAACCACCACCTGTGTTGCTGAGCCTTACGGAGTCCATAGGACGTGAGGAGCAGCAGACTGGTCAGCTTGGTTGCAGTACTTGCAGATGCAGGGGAGTGACTCCTGCACTTCAAGGGAGATTCCTTTGGGTATCTGATGCCCACTGGCCTGGAGATGAACCTGGATGAAGCACAGGCACAGACTAAGCAGAAGACTGGCAAGATGACAAGACCAGGAGCAGTAGGAGTCTTCCTTGATGTAGTGTCAGTTCCAGGCGAAGTCCAACTAAGTCCAAGGTGTCCGGACGGTTGAAGTGGTTTCGGGTTTGAATCTTGTCCCACGATAAATCTGAAGAGCCACCCACAGGTAATCCCTTAAGTACCCTAGGGAGAGCGTTGGGACAATTCGAGGATCCCTCCAGAGGAGGGGCTGGACAGACGGGAAGATACTCCCATGTCCTTTGTCCAGTTTTCATGCAGGGCGGGAGCCAATGGCTCCCTGAACTTTCTCAAACTGGAGTATGCAAGGAGGGCACCAAATATCTCCTTCAAAGCAGTCTGGTGGCGCTGACAAGCGCCCCCACCCCAGCCCAATACACTAAGTCCTGTCTGGGATGTGATCACACCTCCCTGTGGCAGGAAACCTATTGTTCTGCCTTCCCCTGCTCGAGTTCAGCTCAGCAGCAGGAGGGCAGAAACGTGCCTGTGGTCAGCAGCAGCACTAGCTTGCTGTTAGACCCTGAAAGGCTAGTACTGGGAATACAGGGTTGCACCCTAGGGGAGCCCCCAGTACATGGGGTCGTACATCCAAAACAGGAATTGGTGTTGGGGTAGGATTCCAACATGTTTGATACCAAACGGACGAGTTACTTACCTTAGGTAACGATGTATCTGGTAGAGACACAGTCCAGCCGCAGATTCCTTAACTTAGAATATCCGCAGGTGTCAGACTGGATCTGGAAAACTTTCCGCAGCCGCACCTCTGCGTGATGGGGGTGGCGCCGCATGGCTCCGTCCGGACGTCGTCCACAGACGCGACGTCAGTGGAGCCATATGAGCCCCTCCTGGCGCGATGATGTCAGTTTTCGTCTGAGAAACTTTTCTGCGCCACACCGCGGAGCCACCACCAAAAACTGAGAATATGAGAACAGTGTGCGAAAAAGATGAAAAAGAAAAAGAAATTGAATGGTGAAAAAGAGCAACATAAAGGACAGTGCCAGGCACTGTATACTGAAAAATAGTGAAGGGAAAGAGCAGAGCACCGCTCTGAGAAGCAACCCCACAAAAGCAAACGCTAAACCCGCCCCGGAGGCAGAAGATGATGTGAAAAAACATCATGGCAGATGACAAAGTCTGCAACCACAATATATAACTGTGAAGGGCAACAAGTGCGGAACACATGAGCAATGACAATCCACCACATGTGGGCACCAGAAAGGGACGTTATAACTCCTTTAAGAGACCCATAGACTGAGGCAGAGAAAATAGACTTCAAACCAATGGACTGCAGGGGAGGTAAGAGACCCCAAGGCGATTGAGAAAAGGGGGGGGGGTGAACACGAGTAGACCCCACACTGGACGACCCAGAGCGTAGGGATGTAAAGGACATGACACATGAGCATGCCGCCTAATCACGAGAATGGGTGGAGCATAGCAAGCAAAACAGAATGAAGCATCCCGTCTAGGAGTGAAGTGAAAGAGGTCACCCAGGAGAAAGACAAAGCCACCCGGAGGGAGGCGAATGCGGGGAAACCAAACCTGAAAAGGTCCTCGTAGAACAGGGAGGATGGGCGGGCGTTAAGGAATCTGTGGCTAGACTGTGTCTCTACCAGATACATCGTTACCAAAGGTAAGTAACTCTTCCATCTGATAGAGACATCTAGCCACAGATTCCTTAACTTAGAATAGATACCAAAGCCATACCCATAGAGGAGGCGGGTCTGCGACTGAACCCCACCAAGTTCCCGAGTGGACTTAGCGGTCAAAAATGTGACGAAACACAGTGGGGACCGCAATGCCAGCGCAGTCAACACCAGACCACGAAGCTCTGAAAAGAGTGGAACACAATGGGAGGCAAAGGTACCACAAGCCGTCAAAGAACAGCACGAAAACCTCCGTATGTATACCGGGTTGAGAGAAAAAGCACAGAGCCAGAAATGTCGGTGCAGAAGTGAGAGTTCATGGCTTTGTAAAAGAAGATGAACTGAGCCTAGGGTCCGATAGATCCACAGGATCCGATGTGTCGACAGGAAGCAAGACCCAGAGGGAGGACACTACGGTATGACAGTCAGCGCATACCGGTTGAGTATGCACAACAGTGGAAAAAGCACTGATGAACCTGCACCAGCTAAGATACGTGGGGCAGCATTGGCAGGATGCCGACCCATGGCCAGAAAGTGACGGCATTACCAGAAACACAAGACACTCCAGTACGCAGTCGCTCCTCCACAGGAGCATACCAAGCCTTTCTTGTAGAAAGGCAGCTAACACAGTAGCCAGCAAGTACCTCACAAAGGTAAGTCTTAACCCCGGCAAGGGGGCTTTCTCTGGAGCCAAGCTCACAGAGGACTGAAATAAAGGAAGAACCAGCTGTACTGAACAAAGGCAAACATGGCGGAGTAGCCGCCTAGACCATCTGGGTATTACATCATAAACCCAGGGTCAAAAACAAACAAGGCAATGCGGCCTATGAAGAAAAAGCAACACAAAGTCACACAACACGTGAAAAAGATAGGCCACAAGGACGAGAAAGCCAGGCCGCAAGGGCTAGAAAATCACGGGAGACCAGACATGAGGAGGGAGACTGCTGAATCAGCGTGACAGTCAAAAAGGTCCACGCCATTGAATGGCAGATCCCGAAGAGCGTCCTGAACATTGTCGGGAAAACGACTATCGCGCAGCCATGCATGACGGCGTGAAGCAACCGACAGGGCCATTGCCCTACCCACAGTGTCAGTAGAGTCCAGGGCCGATCAAAAGGAAAATTGTGCCATTCCCTGGCCATCAAGAAGGCGGCGATGCAAGTCAGCCCGGGGCTCTTCTGGGAGAGAAGGAAGAAGGAGCTCAACCAAATCCCAAAGGCCAAAGGTAGCACGCGCGAACACGCAAGACGTGTTCAAGGCACGGATGCCCGCACTGGCGGAGGCAAAAATGTGATGCCCCCTTGTCTCCAGCCACCGAGACTCCCTTGTGGGAGGTAACATCAGCAGAGCGGAAGGTGAAAGCCGCTTGGACAACCAGACCCTGAGCTCTAGCGTGAAGGAACAAGCAGACAGGATCGTCTGGGGCTGGGCGATGCCGGCGAGCAATGGTTCGATCAACAGAGGAGGATCGTGCCCAGGTACCGAGCAGAATAACAAACAAAGACCCACCAAGGGGCAGCAGTGGCTCCATGTCCACAGGCTCCATGTGGAGGAGATCCAGTAAAGGATCAGAGGGCAGGGAAACCACAGAGGGCTGCAAGCGAAGAATATCGGCAGCCCTGCAAACAGCCCTTGCGTAAGCTGCACTAGCCTCTGTCGCCATTCTGGGGGGCGACAACAAATCATTGGTCAGTTATGGTTGGAGGCTAACCCGTCCACTAGACAGTAAAGGTAGAGCAGCCTGAGGTTGATCCGAAGGCCATGGAATGCTAGGCACCTGCACCAAGGGGCACCGAAACGACCCTGGGCACGGTGAGCCCAGAGGGATCTCATCCTTCTGTAACAAAGGAGCCGTAGGTGCCGGCACCGGCGTCGCCTCGACGTCTAGAACCTCCAGAGGGTACTCAATCCGGGCGCAGCTTGACAGTGACTCGACCTCCACCTGCGGGGAGGAAAGAGGTCAACAGGGCATCGAACTCGGTGCCGCAGCCGACGTCAGCGCAGGAAGCCACACTATGCGGTGACTGCACGGGTGGGCTGAAGAGACGACTGGGATACCCCTTCGGGCCGTGTCCCGACATCGTATTGCACGCATCCGGTGCCGAGGGCGAATCCGCCGGCGAAGAGCCGATATGAGTGCCTTCCTCCTCTGAAGGCGAACCAGGGAGAGGGGGTGACCCAAAGAAAGACTGGAGAGCCTTTGAATAGGCCTCCATTTGGGTCCTTGTCGCTCTGACACCCGGGAAGGCTGGGTATGGAGGAGATGACTCCTGGGCGCCTGTGCTTGGCAAAGACCGAGAGCAGCAAGCCCCAACATCACGTTTACGGGAGGACGACCTCCGTGACTTATGCTTCTGCTTACCTGTCTCCGAACGACGTCCGCGAGAACGACCCCATGAGCGGGCCCGATCCAGAGAGGGAGAACGGCATCATGAAGGCGCAGGGCCGGATATCTGGGCAGCCAGCAGCTTCATACAATGCTCCCTTAGGGACTTTGGCTTCATCTGCCGACAGGCGTCGCACTCTTCGGAGTCGTGGTGAGCTCCCAGGCACCACATACATATCGCGTGGGGATCCGTGACAGACATTTGCCCCATACAGGTCTCACACGCCTTAAAGCCCGAAGGTATCGCACACTCTTCCGTGACACCGAAGATGTCGAGAATGCCTGAAAAACAGGCCAAGGAACCGCTGGTTTTCCAGGATCCGCGTTGGGACGCGGAAAAGAAAACTGACGTCACCGCGCTGGGAGAGGCTTATATGGCTCTGCTGACGTCACGTCCGTATATGTCAGGGCGGAGCCGTGCAGCGCCACCCTCCGGCGCGCAGAGGTGCTCCTGCAGAAAGTTTGCCGGATCCAGTCGGACACCTGGGGATTATTCTAAGTTAGGGAAACGGAGGCTAGATGTATATCAGATATGACTGGTTTCAGTGGAGCCAATATAAAGTTAGACATCTCGGATTTGACTTGATATCCACTATATGTATTAAATGGCTGACCGCACTTACAAAACCTGGAAAATCGACTCTGGGGTTTGTAGAGGGGCCCTGCTCATGCAGGGGCACTCACCCACTTGTAACCAAGCACCCTGCCCTCAGGACTGAAGAGCCTGCCATAGGGGTGACTTGTAGCATTTAAGTGAATGGACCTCCGATATAAGGAAACTTATATCTGTTGTAAGTGGTGCTAGCACCAACTTACACAGGCTGCAATGGCAGGCCTGTAGTCACAGTTTGAGTTGTCTCATAGGTGGCATAATACACGCTGCAGCCCATGGGAGACCCCTGGTGTATCTAAGCCCTGGGTACCTTAGTACCACATACTAGGGACTTACATGGGTACACCAGTAGCCACCTGGGAAGGTACCAAAGGAATTACCACAGTCCAAATTAGGGAGAGAGCACAGTGACTGGGGTACTGATTAGCAGAATCCCAGTCAGAAAACAGAATGACACCAGCAAAACATGGGGGTTACAATGAAAGCAGATCCTACTTTCCTACAGATGGTCTTTATGAAGAAAAAGTATCACCAAAACTCATATGGCCTTTACTGTATATAAAGAAAGCATCACAGCAAACCCATAGAGTCACCACGTGTTTCGCAGTGGTGAGCGCTGTGAGAAAGTGCCATCTTTCTTGCATGGTATGCCCCCACTTTTTGCTGAATTGCTGAATGTACCTTGACTGAGTGTGCTCTGGACTCCTGCCAATCAGGTGCCCTGGGCCTATGTTCCTTCCCTAAACCAAAACCTCCAACCCAAATTGGCAAACCTCGGCCACATGTCAGCCCCTGGTAAACGGTACCCTAGGTACCCAGGGCCTTGTGACCAGGGAAGGCCTCTAAGGGCTGCAGCACTCATTGTGACACCCTTAGAGGCCCTGTACCCTAACACACACACACTGCCCTTGCAGGCTGAGTACAGGACAAAACAGAGAGTCGACATGGCACACATCCCTGTTTGCCATGCCCACCACCTACACTGCCCTAGCATACATCAGCCACCACTCTAGCTGGGTGCCCTATGCCAGTGGTGTTGGCACAGGAGCATGAGCTCTGTGCCCCTTCAGTACCCAGGTCCATTCCTGGGCCCTGTAAGTGCAGTGCTACCATTTAAGAGTACATGGTGCTGGGAGCTTGTCAAACACAAACTCCACAGCACCATAATGGCAACACTGAAGACTGAGAAGTTTGGTATCAAACTGCTCAGCACATTAAACCCACACTGATGCCATGCACCACAGAGGGCATCTTAGAGAGGCGCCCTGAAACCTGACCTACAATCCACGTCTGGTCTGAGAGGCTGCCTAGGCTGCCACACAGCAGACATGTTGCTGGACCCCTGGGGTAAGAGAGCCCCTGCTCTCCTGGGTCTGCAACAATGCACATCCTGGGCGAGGTGCTAGATCTCCTCCCCCAGGATGGGCAGAGGGAAGCTTCAACGGCATGGCGCCTCTGTGAGCTTCCCCAGGCCACTTGCAACCCCCACTCTGGTGGGAAACTTGGCCGGAAACCCCAAATAAGGACAGGGGATGTGCCAGCCTGCCAACCCCACCCCTCAGGTGGGGGAGGAGAGGTGAAGCACATCTCCGGGCGCGTGCCATCTTGAAGATGGTAGGTCCTACCCAATCAGGACTAGGCTACTGCCCCCCTCCCACAGGAGGGTGGCAGAATAGGGGGTGTACCAACCCCAGGACAGGGACCGATTGGTCCCTGCCCTTCACCTACCTGTAACGCCCCTAAATCTAGTATTTAGGGGCACCAAGAACCTTCCTTCCCCAGATTCCAAGATACAAAGAAGAAAGAAGACCTTCCCTGCAGCTGCTAAGAAGAGGAAGACACCAACTGCTTTGGCCCCAGCCCTACCCGTCTTCGACCCTTGAACCTGCTCCAACCCGGCACCTCTTGTGGCCAGCAACCTCACAAACTCCGGAGGACCTGGCTACCTTTTGGCTCTAAGCACCTGGGACTCCCATGAGTAGAGGTTCTATTCAAAATCAGCTTCTAATCCCTGGCATCAGCCCGGAACCACGAACTCTGCACACTCTGCACCCACCAAGCCTGGCCGGTGCCGGAGTGAACAAAGACCACGAGGACAACACCACGGCGACTGTGACCCCTAGTCCGGCACCCAAGGACTTCCCTCGACGCTCCTGACGACACCTGCAGCCTCAGAACCAGGTACCCCCCCCAACCGCGATCAACAGAGGGTAAGATTTCCCGACACCAAAAGGCACCACTGCACCCGGTGGGCCCCTGTGCCCAACTCCGGGGTACCTACCTATCCTCCAACTATCCAACTTACCTCTCAAAGTGGTGGTGGCACCTGAAGAATCTTCGTCCCCGAGCTTGCAGTCTTTTTCCAAACCGGAGATTTCCCATTGAAATCAATTGAGCGCCCGAAGGTTCAAAAGCACCCTGCACCCAGCCGCCCAAGTGGCCCTGGCAGTGTAACCTCTACACCTATCTACTTCCCCACTTGCCCTGAGCAAGTGACCAGAAGCCCAGCTCCCACAGCCGCGTGGCCTGCTAGTCAGCAGCCACCAACCAAGGCCCCCCTGCCTCCCATAGGATAACATTGGGCCTAACTCACTCTGCACCCAGCTGCCCCTGTGCCGCTGAGGGTGTAACAACTGTACCTACCTGACCCTGGGAGACCCCTGAGTCTGAGCCCAGAACCTTAACTGTGCCAGTCGAGTACTTACCTTAAAGCCGATAACTCAATTTTCTCCATAGGGTAACATTGACTGGTTTCTTCTGAAATTTCTTCTAAGTGTGGAGTTTTCAATACTTAAAATATTCACCAAAAATCAGCCGAGTAACGAAAACGAAAATACTCACCTGCTATTAGGTGAGCTCCCAGTGCTGGATCTTGGTGCCCAGCACTGACCCTGAAAAATATTCACAACCGTACTTACCAGCAACCCAATTTTCTTCCATAGGAAATCACTTATTGCTTTTCTGTGAAATTTCTTCTAAGTGTCGATTTTTGCGGCTCCCGCCTCGCCCTCTGATAGCCCGCATGATGAACTTCCGGGACTGGGACACAGCCCTGCGTCTGGCTAGGGAGAAAGGAGATATAACTTGGCAGGGCTCTAGACTCTCGTTCTACCCGGATTTTACTGCAATGGTCCAAGAGGCCCGGCGGAAATATGTGGGGGCGAAGGCCGCACTCCGCAATCTCGGCTTAAAGTACGGCATGCTCTACCCTGCCCGCCTGAGGGTGGAGATCGGCGGCCGGGTTCGGCTTTTTGACAATCCAACTGAAGTGCAAGAATTCTGCCGAACGTACAAACCACAAAAAAGCCCTCCCAGGAGAGATGGTGGTGGGCAGTCTCCCCCACACAGTGGATCAGCGGCCAGCCAAGACCTGTTTGCGAACACTGGGGATGGGTGAGACAGCGCCTACGTCCAAGCTGCGTTTTCTCTAAACTCTTGTTACATGGGGACTATGTGACACTTTTCGTACAAATTGTTCTACTGTGCTGGGTTGACGCCGGGTCGTTGTCACCCCCCTTGGATACCGCTGGGACTCCTTTTGATTATGATGCTCCACTTGTTACTGTTTGGTTGTTACACACGATGCTGTTTGGAGCTTTGCTTTTTGTTTGCAGGTCGGGGTTCGCCTCACGTTTTCGTGATCTGGCTGGGTGGGGGGAGGGGGGAGGGGTTGGTTATTTTGATTTTCTTGACATTGCTTGGTGTGCGGTGAACTTGCTGATAAATGATGACACGACTAGTTTCCGTTTCCGATTGTTTGCTCTGTGGTTTCGATGGCTCAAATAGGCTTAAATGTAAACCCCTCCACCCTATCGTTAAATGTCCTGGAATGTCAGGGGCCTGAACAACCTGCGTAAATGTAAGCAGGTATTACATTATTTGAATCGGCACCGGGTGGACGTTGCCTTCATTCAGGAGACACACTTACACTCATCTACCAATGCCCGCTTCGCGGCGTCCTGGGGTCCACACAGGTACTTCTCCAATTTTAGTAACTATGCTAGAGGGGCTGCAGTGTTGATTCATAAGAGAGTCCCGTTTCATTGCCAACAGTTTCTGGGGGACAAGGAGGGGCGCTACTGCATAGTGAGGGGGGTGTTGATGGGCCACGTGGTCATTCTTGTGTGTGTGTATGCTCCTAACACTGATTCCCCGGACTTTTTCCACGCGCTTGCCGCCCAGCTCGCTTCCCTTGAACCGGCCAGTCTCCTGATTGGCGGCGATTTCAATTTGTTGCTCGATGTGGGGTTGGACAGCACCTCTAATGCCACTGACTCTAAGCCCCGGGCACGGCGCGCTCTCTTAGACCTCTGCCACTAATTTTCCCTGACTGACATTTGGCGCAGGCGCAACCCGGGTACCACTGACTACACTCACTTCTCTGGGCAACACAACACTTGGACCAGGATTGACTACTGGCTCCTTTCCCCGGGCCTGTCGCCCTGGTTCCGTACACTGCAGTCTTTCCCTAGAACATACTCGGATCATTCTCCGGTCCTACTGTGTTTGGACGTTCCCCGGCCCAAAGGTTTTGAGCGGCAGTGGCGATTCCCTGGGAGAGCCCTGTTGGACGACCTCTTCGTCCACGAGGTTTCCGAGGCCATTGAGGATTACTTTACGATAAACACCGGCTCGGTAGAATCTTGGGCAGTGCTCTGGGAGGGGTTCAAGGCATACATTAGGGGGGTTTGTATAGCTAAACATTCTGGGGTCCTGAAAGCGTTGCGCACGACAATCGCTCAGTTGGAGGTCCAACTAGCCTCGGTTGACGCTGAGGCGAGGCGGGCTCCGTCGGAAGACGTGTTCACTAGGAGACTGCGCCTCCTGTCCGACTACCGGGAGGCCGCAGACAGATCCTCTATCTCGGAAAATACCATACCGCACGCAGATACGGTGAGGGGGACAGACCGGGGCGCACGTTGGCACAGGCTCTGAGACCGTCATATAATAAGTCCTTTATAATGGAGGTTAGGGGCGAGGACGGTACACTCCGCACTACACCCACCGAGATTCGGGACGAATTCCTGGCCTACTTCTCGACTTTATACAAGACCAAGCAGAGCGAAACCCCGACTTCGCGTGAGGCCTACTTATCGGAGATCGCGCTGGTATTCCTTGACAAGGGAATGCAGGAGTTCATGGCAGAACCCATAACGGTGACTGAGGTTCGTGGGGCGATTAAGGTACTTCGAAGCTCCTCGGCCCCGGGCCTTGATGGGATTTTTACAAGGCCTTTTCCGACCTTCTGACTCCCAAGCTAATTGAGGTATATGCGGAGGCCTTGAAACGGGAGATTCTCCCGCCCACCCTTAGTGAGGCAGTCATAGTTCTGCTCTCGAAGCCAGACAAGGACCCGGCGCTGTGTGGATCTTATAGGCCCCTCTCCCTATTAAACATCGATTATAAGATTCTTGCTAAAATAGTGGCCAATAGACTTTCCCAACTGATGGAATTCATCATAGCGCCCGCTCAATCAGGCTTCATACCCAATCGTTCAACGTCATTAAATTTGAGGACGCTATTCACAGTATTACATGGAATAAACCCTGACACGCCCGCGGCGGCGATTCTTCTCGACACTGAAAAAGCCTCCGACTCCTTAGAATGGCCTTTTTTTCTTTCCGTGATGCAGCGTATGGGCATGCCAGCTGGCTTCATTGCCACCACGCGGCTCCTCTATAGTCGTCCCATGGCACGCTTGCGGATTAACGGCACCCTGTCCCGCACATTCGCTCTCACCCGCGGCACTCGCCAGGGCTGTCCGCTCTCGCCACTATTGTTCATACTCGCCATGGACCCTTTAATCAGGCATTTTCAGGAACGACATCTCCACAGGGGCCTACAGTTTCGGACGGGTCCCCTGTTGGTCTCCCTCTATGCGGACGATACTATATTATATGTCAGGGAGCCACAGGTTAACCTTGCCCCCCTGATACAGGAAATCCTTCGCTTCGGCCGCCATTCGGGGTTGGGCATCAACTGGCATAAGTCTATAATATTCCCACTGACTAGCGGCACCTCCCCTTGGCAGTGTGAGTTTCCGCTGGAATGGTGCTCCGACTCGGTACGATATCTGGGCATACATATACACCTGAGCGTGGATGAAATTATCCGCCTCAACTATGGCTGCGCGGTTGCGAAGCTTGAGGCGCAGGTGGACGGGTGGCTGCGACTTCCGCTCTCCATGGCGGCCAGAATCGCCATTATCAAAATGATAGTGCTTCCTAAATTTTTGTATCTTTTTAATAACATCCCCATTCCCCTCACCCAATCCTTTTTCGCCACCCTACGGTCCCATTTGATTAGACTGGTCTGGGGCGGAAAACACCCCCGGATCCGTTGGAAGATTCTCACGCTCCCGCATGACAGGGGCGGCTTCGGAGTACCGGATTTGTATTTGTACTATCTGGTCGCTCAGTGTGCACACGCCTTTGCCTGGTACCACCCTGACGCTCGGATTCCATTTCTTCGTCCTGAGGCGGATTTTGTTCTCCCGGGTCGCTTGTCGGCAGTGTTGCCCAGGGGTATCCCCCGGAGTCCAGTAGATATTCAAACGGTGTCCACCACCAGCTGGGCCTGGAATAGACTGTCTCGCTATTTGGACCAGCCCATTCTATATTCCTCATCTCTCCCGCTTCCCAATGCAGGTTGGTTGCTGAGCACTGGCGAGAAACTTGTGCAACGCACTTTAACAAAGTTTAACCTCACCAAGATTGGGGATCTATACACGGGGGGCACATATTTTCGGTATCGGAAGAGGCACGATTCCGCGAAGCCACTTTCATGGACAAATTCATCCTGAACCGGCTTTACTTTACGGTCAGGTCAGAAATTAAGAGATTCCCCCTCGAGCCGGCTTCCTTTGAACCCCTCACTCTCCTCATTGATACGGATACAGGGGCACACATTATTTCTAAATTGTACAGGGCATGCGCCGCGCTGGTTCCTTGTGCGGATGACCAGTTGCGGGCGGCCTGGGAGGCGGACTTGGGTAGACCTATTACGGACGAACAATGGTCCGCTTGTTGCAAGGTCGCTAGCACGATATCGCTCAATAGTCGTCATAAACTTCTGCACTATAGGTTTTTTCGCCGCAGCTATATGACCCCGGACAGGCTCCACTCCATTGATCCCACGCGGCCTCACACCTGCTGGAAATACGCTGCACCTCATGCTGATTTTGCACACATGACCTGGACATGTCCGCTATTACATTCATTCTGGACGCAAGTGCACAAACTCCTTGATGAGATGTTAGGGCTTACGTTGGTTCCCACTCCTGGGGTTGCATTGCTGGGCTACACTGCAAATTTCCCCAAGACAGTTCGGAGGCTTGCGTCTCTGGGCTTTCTACTAGCCAAGCGGGAAATTGCTCGACACTGGGGTGGTGGGGCAGCTCCCACGGCCACGGCGTGGCTTACGGCCATGGCTTTTTGCAACACGAACAGCGAGATTTACGCTAGTCTCCTCCCCACCGTGGCCCGTCCCAAAGATATCTGGGGTCCGTATAAAACATACATCGCGAACCTACCAAGCGCCTCTCAATCACACGCCAGCTCGGGGATACCGCCCACAGGGGTTGGATAGGTTAGACACCAGCGGGGATGCATATTCAGATGGGCCATGAGATGGTTGCAGTGCTATGGGCCTCTCCGCTTCGGGCCCGGAGTCGTGGGCTGCGCAGGGCTTGACTTTTGCAAATATGAAGATTGAAGTTCTGGGGGGCATTGCTGGGCGGATGGAGGGTCCATGTTCCGGGGTATTCCTGTCTGGGTTCGAGGGGTGGAAATGCTATGATGGTTGTTAGGACCTTGATGCCCGGAGCTTTGCTTATATGTTCTTTGTGGTCTATGGAACGGAATTGTCGTAATGTATCTATTACACTGAAGTCTATAATGCACACCGCTGAGATCTCTGTATTGTTTTCTATTTCAATCATAAACAATACATTTTTTTTTTTTTAAAGTGTCGATTTTTGCAAACTTTAAATATTCTTTAAAAATCGTATAAATTGTGAAAACGTAATTACTTACCTGTTTTGGATAAAGGTCCCAATACTGAGTCTAGGCACCAAGTACTGGATTACAAAAGTAACGAGAACATACTATAACTGCAACTTGAATTTTCTTCCATAGGGAATCATTGACTGTTTTCTATGAAATTTCTTCTAAGTGTCAACTTTTAAAATAGCAAAATATTACCTAAATATCCTAGTAGTAACTAAGTCGACTTTTATCACTTGTTTCTAATAACTGTCCCAGGACTGAATCTAGGATCCAGTCCTGGAATTACAAAAGTAATCCTGAGAGTAATCTATTGCAAATAATCTGAAACTTCTATTGAACTCAATGCATTATTATGTTTAAAATTGTGTTGCCTATTGCAACAACTTGTAAATATCTACAAAAGCCAATTGCATATTGCAAAAGTATTTACCTAAAGCATCTCATTCTGAGAAAGTATATTTTAATACCTATTGTTGGTTCTAAAATAAAACTATATTTTTTTACAAAAACCATTGGCCTAGAGTTCAGTTCTTGAGTGTGTGAGACCATTTGCTGACTGAGCGTGTACAACAAATGCTTTACACTGTCCTCTGATACTGCCTTACTGCTCGACCAAGCTACCACTTTAGAGAGTAAGGTTATATCTAACTTTAGCCTCTGTCAAACCTCTGTGGACTCTGTACCTATTTGGGACCAGTATATACAGAGCCACTTTCTCACAAGCGCTTCTTCAGGGCATAATAATATGAATAAAATCTTGAAGGCAATACCCAGAATGTCATTAGGTTATAGTTCTGAGTCCCCTCCTTCCTCACTACTGATCTCATGTGAAAAAGACCCGAACATTATCGGTCATGTGTTAATTTACAAACAGAAGGGTTACTGATTTAGTGGGTGGTAGTCTGCACAGGGCCACTTCTCAGCAGCATAGCCTAAATATATGTATTAAACTTATTTTTTCCAAATAAAAATAAATCCTGCAGTTTGCCAAGAATAAGCAACAAGAACTAGTTCAAACCTGGCTCAACGAGATTAACTTGGACAGTTTCAAACCAAATATTTCACCCAATGCCAAGTCTCTCTTAATCACTGGGCACAGATTCCACCTTCCAGGAACACATTGCCAAGAATACTATGACAGCAGTTTACCAGCTCTCTACTGAAGAAACTTAAACCATCTCTTCACGAAAGCGACTTAGGAAATGCAGTACAAGCCCATTTACACTTGCAGCAGAATGGTAGCAAAACCCTGTTAGAGGGCCTCTCATACTAAAAACACCTCCCCTCTGCAGCAGCACACCGCATCAAGAAGCTGAAGAAATATGGCTACATCACCAGCACCCTGATGGAACTCCACTGGCTGCCCTTGCTAGCCCACGCCATCCTCAAAACCAACTACATCATCAACAAAGCTATTACCATTACCATCTCTACATATATGGCAGGCAAGCTAAGCATCTCCGGTGGCTCTTGGCACATTCGCAGTCAGGACATCATTAGATTGGACATAAATAATAAGTGCAAGAAAGAAAGCAACTGGTCTTTTCCACATGTGCATGGAGGATCTGGAACCACATCCAGTTATCCATAAGAACTACAACAACCCTTCTTCAATTTTTGAAAAACTTGAAGACTAACGTCTTTGAAGAAGACAGCATCACAATGCAGCTACAGTGTCTTGGTTTTAAACCTTGTATAGCAGTGCTTCTCAAACTTTACAGGACCACAATCTGGTTTCTCTGAATAGTTATCATTCATCCATCACCAAGTAAACTGTGTTGATTTGTTTTGATCCCATTAATTTTTTTTGTTTCCTTATTTACATTTGTTTTGTGTTATACAAAAAATGGCATCTTACAGTCTCTTTTCAACTCGTGCCCCAAAAAGATAGTCACATAATTCATTTTACTTTCTTTGACTGCAAGGAGGAGTTTGTAAACACAAATTCCCATTTTAAAAAACAACAAGCAGCAAGAAGGCAGAGTACATAACTTGGCATTTGACCAAATGCAACACAAATACAAAATTTAAAAGGCATCTTTATCTATTGCTTGGACTTTCTCAACCCACCAACTATCGGTTTGTCGCGACCCGAGTTTGGGAAATACTGCAGTACAGTGTTCTGCTGCCTTTCCGCGAGGTTCAAACTATAGAAATTCAAAATGCATCTCATATTGAGAACAGCAAGTTGTTGTATATTCACCACGAAATAAGCTCTCTTGAAGTTTGCAGGAAACAGAACTGTGAAACATGTGAACAAGGGAAACAAAGAGGACAAGGTTTCTCAACCAAAGCACTATTCAGTCAATCAGCTTTATTCGGAAAAATAAAAAAAGTTACATTAAAAGCATAATATTTCAGATCAGAATACAAACAAAAACTATTTGCCCAATACTAATAGCACAGACAAAATATTTAAAAACAGGTCATATCACAACCAAAACACTAAGCAATATAACCGGGGGCAAACGGTGGTCCATAATTAGTTATGTTTTTATTGGCCCCAACCACCACTTGGCTAGTTACTAAAAAAACACAAGGCCTCTCTTACCTCCTACGTGGCCAACCTTCCCTACCCAATATCGCAGAGCTCGGTTTCAGCGTTTCATTCTTATTTCTCGACACTTGCTCACATTACTATCAGTAAACTCTGTCATATAAACTTCTCCTTTGGGTTTTCCAGCTACCTATTCGGCTTTCTCCACCTTATCTCCCTATGCACACTTCTCCAACAGTAAATGCAGCACCACCGAATACTGCACTTTGCCAAACCAAACAAGCATTGGCAAAGCCAACAGATAACGCCTTTGCTGAGCAGGATGGTTAAAAGTAAGTTTTAAGAAGCTCTGACGCAGCAAGATGCGGGCGCATCACAGCTCTTTTTAGGTCTCACCTAGACAGCGCTTGCGTTGTCTCTTCAAGACATGTTGTATATACTTTGTAGGCTTACAGCCTGCAAATTGCTATTCATTTGTTTCTTCAAGTCCTTTAAAAAGCCTTGCTTCCAAGTGGTTAATCTTTCCTATTAGTCCCTCCTTTTCGTGGGTTGTTCCCTACCACGAAGTACCGCCCCATTGCTTGTAGCCTTACATTTGTCCCATTTTAGCAACTGCTTTAGGAACTTCTTTTTTCTTTGTCTAAATGCACTTCACACTAACGCTAGTGTTTTAATCTCGCTCCAAGCTTTTCTGTAAACAGGGCTGTAATTCAGAGATCAGACGCCGTTTCCTTGCGGGCACTTGATCTTTCTCTGACTTCAAGGTGAGGGACCCCATCTTCCCACCCTCTCACTCATAACTGCTTGCCCCCTCCTTCCTTGTTATATAAATAAACAAATGGCTTCATTTTCTTGTCTTACCAACTCCCTCTCGCATAATGGTAGAAGCGGTTTCAACTAAAAAGTGTTCATGTCTGCAGCTGCCGACCAGAAGCTTCACGTCAGCTGTAAAATGAGGTGTTAGCACCTAAGGCCACAGAAGGGTGGCCTGGGATGGAAGAACATTAGAATGTACAGGGGGGCGTGTCATTGAAGCCTCTTTTGGAAGCGCTCATCAGCATCATCATGACCCGACCCCACAGCCTTTGTACAGCTTTACTGGCTCTTCCCGGTGCCGTGGCCCGGGCCAGGAGCAGTGTAAGATATAACGTATCCGAGTGAGTGTGGGGAGGACTCCCCCCACAATACCTAGAGCATGCTGTGAAGGAGGCGTGAGGGCTGTAAAGTTAACTTCACGCCCTGCAAGACCAGCACACTCCATGCTGCCTGAGTGGCGACCATATTGAAACACCTGATAATGGGAAAGGCGACAAGCATAGAGGGTGATTTGGAAATCATTTCTAATAAGGTGCATTGCTAGTGGATTTATTAATTTAGAGGTATATTGAGGAAAAATATTGAAATAAAGTACAGAGGCATGACCGAACTACTTTTCAAAAAAAACATTCACACTGAGAAGAGGCTTCTCAGGCTCTGAGCCCAGGCTTGGATGCTCTGCAACAGAGAGCAACCATATCTGGCTTCTTTTCAGGCTTATGGTCATCTTTCCCGGCGTTAAAAAAAATACATGTATCATCAGTGCTTTTGCCATTCTAGGTGCAGCTCCGGAGGAGCTTATTGATGGCACTGTGAGAACCCTCAATACCCAGCATTCTATTATCATTAATCATATTCACCACATTTGAGTGAAATTTTTCCAACTGATGCTGTGGCGCACTGTTCAAAATCATTGGCAAAGCCAGTAGGTCCCTAAGGCGATACCTATTGGCTGTGCCAATGCTTGTTTTTCTAATGGCTGGTGGGCAACATGGACAAGGAGATAATGGGCAAAACTGACAACTAGAAGCAACTTCTGATGAAGTTAGAAGCAACACATGACAGGAGTGGGAGGGTTAGAAGCAACATACAGGGGTGGGGGGGTTAGGGAAATTTAAAAGAAACACAGACAATGGGTCACCCCGAAGAAAGGCATGGCACAATTCTCTCACTGTGCATGTAGCAGCATGGCATCAGCACTCAAACATTCACCCCTCCAACCCCACAGGTACAGAACGGGCAGGAGCTATGCAAACATCAGCTACGCGCAACATCTGCAACAGTGCAAGCAAGTAGCAGTTGGAGCTTCCATCAAACAAGCGCAGCATGTTCAACAGTGTAGGCTGCAATCACATGAGGAAATGGGCAAATGTCAGTCAGTTACATACACTATATGTGCACAGGCAGAGAGTGCATACTTCTCTCAAAGACAGACGAGTCAGCAGGGTAACACAACAAAGAGTAGCAGTGCAATCGTAGTTCACACACCTGATACAGTGCGAGCAGCAACATAAAAAACGTCCCTCTCACACAGAATATATACCATAACGGTAGAAGCAGGTTAAGTTCCTCAAAGAGCAAGCAGCATTGCAATTTATTTTCAAAAGTCTCATTCACTAGTAAACAACACGTAGGAAAGTTGAATGTCTGTAAATGTGGATTTATTTTAAGCTAAGAGAAAAGAGCACAGGCAGAGCAGTAAACCTACTGACAGCTGTCAGCCACTTCAAATCCTAACATTCCATTTGTTGCCTTAAGCACAAAGTAAATACAGCATGGTCAGCAGTCGGGCACTCCTCTACGCCACATAAAGGTACAGCAAAGGTAATAGGAGCAAGCTTCCCTCAACTACATATATTTCTGATACAGCACAAATAAAAGCTGGTAAAGATTCACTTGCACACAGAACAGAGACATCAAATGGAGCAGAGCAAGCTTTTCTTCCACACAACCGATACAGCACAGCCTGCACCGCAAGCTTCCCTAGCGTCCAAGGACAATGCCAGCATCCACCATAAATACAACTGATAGCGCACAGACAGCAGAGGCACAGGCCTTCCTCTGAAGCAGCAGAGATACAACTTTGACACTGCAAGCCTCCCTCCTACAAAGAACAGGCGCAGGAGTAAAAAGTGCATGTTTCCCACAAATATACCATGCACGCCATGGGACTCGGAACAAGCTTCCTTCTCCCTGAAAATGGATACAACTGACCTCCCACACAAGCAGAACAAATATAACAGCACATGCTTCCTTAAACACTGAGCATGTACAGCACAGACAGCAGCACTGGAAGCTTCTCTCATACAGATCAGGTACAGCAAAGCAATACTATAGGTTTCATTCAGATACCAAACATGTTGTACAGGGCAAACTGTGGCAGTGCAATTTTCACTCACATTTGTTTTTATTTTGCAGTTTTCTCTAGGGCGAACATGGAGGTCAGAAGATACAAGAGCAAGCTTTGCTTGCATACTTAACAGCACATCATATCAGCAGTGCAAGTTTCCTTTAAACATGGAATTGATTAAACACACGCAGCAGTGGAAGCTATGTACGCATGCACACACAAGAGATACAATACAGGAAATAGTACTGCATTTTCCTCATGTCGAGATAAAGTTGGGACAGTAGCAATGCAAGCTTTTTTCACAAGGCGGTCCCAGGATGCTTGTTTCCGATTCAGGGAAGACCTTGCTTGGCAGTTCGGGCTGGACTGTCCCCATGAGGAACAGGTTAAGACTAACTTGCATATGGCTGGGTCTGAACTGGGGTGGCGAAGTGAGCTTAAGAACAATGATGGATTCAACCCAGATCTAATAGTGACTGGGGGTAAGTGTCTGAAAAGTTTCAGCGCTCTGTCCATCATCATCTTGTGTTTGCTTTTGGATAGCATAGGCAACACTGCAACGGTCCCTTGTACACAAAACATGTACACCAAAAGCATCAGCTGTGTAGGCTACTGGAGCACACCAGACAGGCTGAGTACATACAGCAGCAGTGCATTTTTATTTGAATGCGTAACATGTACAACATAGCCACGTTGCACACAACAGCAGGGCATGCTTCCTTCCCACATAAGGCAGATACTGCACAGGTATCAGCATTACAAAATGCTTTGCAATTTGGCAGGTAGTAGCAGTGCATTTTCATTTTTAACAAGTATGGCAGCAAAGTACAAGTAGCTACAGTACAAGTAGAAGCAGTACAAGCTTTCCTCATGGACATGCAATGCAAGCTTCCTTCACAAAAGGGACAAACGCACAAGTAGTAGCAGTGTAAGCTTAGAAATAAGAAGCAGTGCGCACTTCCTTCACACACAGGATAAATACAACACAGGTAAAATAGCAGGACACGTTGCATTCCCACTTTGACTGGTAGTGGGAGGGAAAGCTACTCTCACACAGAAAGGTAGCAGCATTGCAAGCTTTATTTACACATTGGGAACATACTATAGAACACACGTAGCAGTAGTCAAAGCTTCCAGAGTACACACAGAATAGCTAAAGTACTGAAACAAGCAGTTTTATGATATTGTTTTGGGACTTGCATAAAGCACGTCTGCTACTTTTGTGACATCTTACTATTTGTGGGCAGTCGTAGCTACACTTCAGTATAACAGAGTAAATTAGTATTGCATTGATAGTACACTCCGCAAATCTTGGAGCTCTTGTACCTTGTGCGGGACTCTTATCACCTTTTGTACTCTGCATTTTGTCGCTTCATTTTCCCCAGCACGTTGTAGAGAGCACTGATCTCTGGATTGATGTGTCGATCTGCACCCCCATGCCGTCGGGGTACACCCACGACACCCCAGGCCCCTGCTGCATCGTCTTGGCACCAGCAATAATCCACTATGTGCTGGAATAGATCCACATGGATCCTGGAATGAAGCGTGACTAAGGGACACTGCTGCAGTTTGTTTGATGGGTGAGCCAAGGGGGCAGTTGCCGCTCCCTACTTACCCCCTTCCCCCCTTTAGATGTTTGGAGGGTTCTAAAGTTAAAATTTCAATGAAATGAGATTATGCATCCATGGTCCCAACATATTCGAAGTTGAAAAATAAATTATTGAAGTTACAAGCCATTCCGCAGAACAGAGTTGTATGGGATTGTGAAGCTTTTAACTTGCAAATGTCCAATAACAATAACAGAGAGCAATCCCCTTTTCTTTCCAGCTAGCTTTGGCTAAACCATGGTGCCTCCAGTAGACCACAGACACGGGTTCGGACAGCTACACTGGGGCAGGATTGTGCTTGCCAGTGTTTTAAGTAGCCCTCAACATATGTCTGATCCATTATAAAGCTCTCAAACAACTACTCGCCCAACAAAACTGAGAAGAAAATTGCGAAAAAGCACAGGCAAATATACATATAGTCTCTAAAGAACTAATACATACTGAACATTTTTGTGAAGATTTGGGTGTACTATACGATAGGGCTGTGGGGTTTTATCATGCAGTACTCTCTTGGGTCCAGTTAGGCTTGTTTACTTAACCTCAACCCTGGGTAGCTGTGGCTGCAAGCACTAAGGCTCAGCAAAGGAACAATGTATAATGCATTTAACAGCACCAAACAACGAAATAATAAAGTCACAACACACGAAAAAATGGGGACACCAATTTATAAAAATAGATATTTTAATAAATTTTTTAGAGACCTTGATTAGAAAGATCCACCAGAGAGTTCCAGAAGATTTCAAACAATATAATAACTTTGAAATACAACTGCAAATAAGCATTTTTTAAACGTTTTAAACTTTTGAAAAGTTTGTAACAGGCTACTCCGGCCTGGGTTAGGTGACCAAATCTGACATGACAGAGGTCTAGGGGGCCAGAGATGAGACTTTGGACAGTTACCTGGCTACCAAAGAGGTTTTAGGGCAAGATCCAAACGTTAGAGAACAACCTTCATAGAATACAATGGAGTGGTCCTGATGCTTAGGGATGCAGGCGAAAAGATGATCTGGTTATGGTGTGGTCGATTGGGGTGTCTTTGTGGTGGTTCCTCGGTCCACAGGTGAAGGGGAGTGATCTTCACCACATAGGTCGGGGTCTATCTAAGTCCTCTACGTTGCAGTAGCAAGCCAGACAATGCTAGGCTACCGGTCAGTCTGTACCACGGTTGAAGCCACATCCTTGGGTGGGGGCTAGTGTCCCTTGGTTGTTAGGAATCTGAACTTGGATAAATATCCTGGGCCAGGAAGGCTCAGGTGCAACCTTTGGCTATCTCAGGTCTGTCCTCTTTGGGGGCCCGGGAACTGGTAGCTGCAAAAATTCGGCAGTGGCTACCAACTTGTCAGTTTGGGTCACTTCAGCTTGTGTCGCTTGTGCTGGTTCGAGAGGGATCAGCCAACTGATCCTTGGAGTCATTGCTGTAGGCTGGGGATCAAGCCAGGAGCCACAGGCAGAGTCAAAACAGAGGGGGGAGGGCTTGTGTGTGTGTGTGTCTCTTGCCATTGTGCAAATGGCAAAGTCGAGCTAGCATTGTAAAACACTGGCCTTCCAGTCTGCAGTGACAGGCTGGAAGCCATTTTGTACTTTGTCAAATGGGATGGCACAGATAGTAATGCAACCCTGGGTGGGGACAATGCCTTAAATGCGCTGGGTAACATATACTAGGGAGGTATAAATAAGTCAGTCCTTGCCAATTGTGAGTATCCAATTCGAAATGCAATTCGTAGAGGGTCAGAACACTGGCATTAAGGTCTGCTAAGCAGGCCTCAGTGCACTCACAAGTCGAAAAACCAGCACCATCAATCCAAAACTGTGGGAGTGGACACGCAATGAGGCATTTCCTTACAATTTTTATTTTTTACTTTTCTATCATTGGACCCTGGAAAACAACAAAAAACACCCACATGTAGAATCGAGGGACATTTATAAAATAGAAACACCCATTTCTATAAATAAAGCAAACTCATAATACCTGTGTAAAGCCCATTTTTAAGTTCTCTTTTTATTGATCTTCTAATACAAATGTATAAACTATGGGCCAGATGTACTTAGATAGCATTGTGCGATTCCCTAAATGCAAATCACAATGATTCGCAATTAGGAAATCGCAAAATGCAAAGTATGAAGGTATATAGTACAACTTTTGTGATTCCTAGGGGGTCGCAAATGACCTAACTCATGAATATTAATGAGGTAGATCGCACTTTGCAACCTCCTAGGAATCGCAAAAAACACGGGGATGGTGGCCTGCTGAAATCAGCAGCCCACCAGGTCCGTGATTGTTTTTAAATAAAGCAATCTTTTTTTTTTCGTAAAGCAGCCAGTTTTCCTTAAAGGAAAACGAGATGCTATATAAAACAAATAGAAAAGTTTTCTTTACATTATTTAAGAGCAGTCAGTGTCCGTGGGACCACTGCCTGCTCTTAAAAATGGTTTTACAAACATTCACGAAGGAGAAGGGGTCCCTTGGGGACCCCTTTCCATTTGAGAATGGGTTACCACCTACTTGCAGTAGATGGTAAAATGTGAATGTTTTGCTACCGCCAATTGCAGTCACAAAACATTCATACATACAGATGCAATTCGGTATTAGGAAATGATGCCCTAAACACGGCCCTTCCTAATACCGAATCGCAAACCCATTTTGCGATTCGGTACAGGTTACTGAATCGCAAAATTAAGTTTGCTGCATCGGAAAAGCAATTTTTGAGTTTGCAAACGGGCAGATTCTGCGAATCTGCCGATTTGCAAAGGCAAAAATGCTTGATACATCTGCCCCTTTATTCCTAAAACACACTGAATATTAAAAAGGAGTTTAAAACACACAGCAATCTTGCTTTCTAGGTCCTCAATGATCAGCTGTACTGACTCATGGTCCTTTTAAAACAGAGAAACAAAAATAAATTGTTTGCATGCAGCACAGTGGTAGCCCCCTTAGTTCATTTTGCAGTCTACTGAAATACACTATGCCTGAACCCCAGAAACCGCACTGTCAGCCTCGCAATTTGGTTTTGAAGGATGGATTGAGGATCTGAAAACACCCAATGCCAACCATTTTTCTGTGTCATGTGGGAGAAATCTATTCTCTCTGAGAAACATAAAAAAAGAGAACAGTAGGGCAAATCCCTGCCTTAGAATAGGGAGGTTAAATAGGAATGATTAATAATCCACATTTGTAAAGCGCGAACAATCACCCGTAAGGGTCTCTAGGCGCTGGGGGCCGTCGGGAAGATTAAGCAAGCTATTGCCCAGAGTCACATGGTGCTGGGCTAATCTGCTGCCGGGAATCGAACCGTGATCCCCTGATTCAGGAGTTAGTCGCCCTGGCCGCGGCGCCACACCTCTTCCTGGGTGATTATTTCACACAGTCTCTGCAATTAGACTACCTAGGGAGGCTTGACACACCAGGCTTAGAGTCTGAATGTACTCTATATATGTATGAGCTGAGGCCCAAGAAGCCACTTCACAAAAGTCTAGGACTGAGCCATTTCACATTAGAGCAGCTATGGCTGCTTTACCGAAAATGATCGGTTTGCTTTTTGATTCAGATTAAATTTTGCTACAAAATATTTCCGACTACAGTCTGCTTAGTGAAGCCAAGTCAGTGCAAATGACCGTATTAATTGGCTAATAGCAGTTGAGATTTACGCAATTCTGTTTTCTAAGTTTCTTAAAGCGCTTTTTGCATCAAGGGTATGGAGAAAGCACTCAGCCCGAGATATGGCTACCGGGAAGAAGGCGAGAAGCCGAGAAGCCAGACTGAGATTTAGGTGAAAATACAAAATAATTCTGGAAAGAAAGAAATGGCAAGCCTATTTGTGTGATCCTTTTGCCCTGAAGGGAACTGCTTACCCTCGATAGGCCACTCAGATGGGTTCCCCATCCTTCCACCAAAACATCCCTTTCAATGATCTGAGCTGGAGATTTATAAATTGGGATGCCATGAAGCTGGTTGTTCTTACATGACAGAAATTGGGACTGACTAGGAGGAGAAGGAGGAGGAGGAGTAGTTCAAGATTTGTTCGCATCAGTTCCCCGTTTTCTAAGATTATAGGTCTTCCAGACAATCTTTAAGTGGCTGCTTATGAAATCTTGCATTAAAGGATTAAAAAAATGCAAAAGGTCAATCAGCCAAATGTTTTGTAGTTGTTACATGACATTAACACTTGCTCTCTATGGAGGACACTGTCTTATGAAGGAACCAGATTCTTTATTTTTAGCATTAACCAAAAAAAGCCTATGGCTGTCATTACGAGTGGCCAAGGGCAGGGACACAGAGCAATCTTGATGCTGGACTGTTTATCTTTCCCAGTACATCCTGCTCTGGAATCAACAGGTCCAGAAACTCTGGGGTTTGCTGACCCAAGTCTTTGTGCGAAGATTCTCCCACACCCTTGCATGTTCTTTGGAGACAACATGAGGAACAGCAAACAGTCCCCGATCATCAGCTTTGCTCTCCCCCAACACCTCATACCTTACTACATGCCAGAACATCTCCTGCACCTATTTACCACCTGAATGAAACAGGTAGCAAATGTGTGCAGTTTTTGGTCAGTTATTTCTACATGCAGGACTTGGACCCGGTATTCCCGGGTCCACGTGGTAACTCCCAATCCAGCGAAAATAACTTATCATCCCTTGATTTTCGGTGTGGGATACCAGTGAGAACCAGAAATGTACAGACCCAAGACTTGAAGTAGTGAGGTGGTTGTCTGCAGAATCTAAAGCACCTTGTGACTGGAGTCAGTACTAAGCAACCAGTCGCCTAGGTAAGAATAAATTAATAAGCCTTTGTGGCAATGCAACATTTGCTAACATGGCCATGCCTTTGCAGAACGCTTGTGCTGATAGCAGTTGTTCTTCCCTATTCTCAGTCAAAGAAACTTTATGTGGTGTTTTCATACAAAGATATAACAGTAGGTGCCTTGTACATATACAGAACACATGTAGGCTCCATGTTGTAGATTCCGACTTTCTCAACACATTTGTTTCCAGAATTTGACAACATTCCCCTTTAAAGCTGGAAAAGACACATTAGTTTTGTTGATGTTTTAGAGCGAACTCTAACATATTATTTTATGCAAGAGTGTACTTTCTGTACTTGCTAGTCCAGTGCAATTTGTCTCCAAACCCTTGATAGTATGTTAGGTGATGAAAAGTGGAATTAGATTTTGCATCTATTCTGCACAATATCAAGCACTTGTGTCTGTTATGATGTATTATATTCTCCTCTACCAATAACCAATGGTGGCACATTAAAGATTTGCAGTTTTGCTGAAGAAGTCTTTCATTCAACCAAAGGCTGTTCAAAATTAATAAATAAATCAGGTTCGCCTTTTGGCTTGGCCACTGCAGACCTACGGACTTCGCCAAATGCTTTTTGCCAACGCTGTTCATCATCATCATCACAATGTTGTATCTGAGTGCAATCGTCCTCACAAGTGTATATTCGTCATGCCGTTACTGCAGCCCCAGAGTGATGTATAAGTGTGCAGGCACCACCACAAATGTACACTCGTACATAAGTTTTTTTTTTTTTTTTTTAGGTACTGCCGGAAATGTTTTCTCAGTACCGGCACACACTGTGGAGTAGCTGTGCACTTTAGAAATCTGATTAACAGTTTCAGCTGTGGTGCCAGACCTTTAGGTGTCAATGGGTTATTGCCTAATAAACTGCTTCTGTGCCTCTGAAGAAGGATCAGCTTGTTTTATTTACAACAATCAGATACCCTCAACATGAGGAGATACAAAAGAAATTGCATTGATCAAGACACACAAGGCTAAAACACAAATGAAATGTCATTTTGGTGAACTGTTCATACGCTTAAGTCAACATGGGATTATGCGGAACCAAAGTCACTCATGGACAAAGACACTTAAATCGAAGTAAGTGGAAGCAAAAGACTAGAATGGAGTCACGCAAATGTATTGTGAACTATAACAGGAGGCTGAAAAAGACTGCTGAGGAATAATATGGGGGAGATACCACCTTACCACAGACATGAATAAAACATCCAGAACAACCTTCAAGGGAAAAGAAACTAAGTTATGGTGCAGCAATTTTTGACACTACTAAAGTTCAGCAACTAAAAAGAGATGTGAAACGCTCAACAATGAGAGCCTATTAGAAGTAATGAACTATAGTCAGCACTAAGGAGTATCCTTAAAAACTGGTTGATTACAGCCAATTATGTTTCAGAAGTTCCTATCGAGCAATGATACTTTTTTCCTTCCTTCATTAGGAAATCATTTAAACGCTTCAACTACTTATATTACATGACAAAAGGCTATGCCCGCACAAAAGGCAGAAACGTATCCAACATGAAAGAGCGGGGTGTGAGGTTTTGGGGGAGGGGGCAGAACGAGCTTACAATGTTGATTCAAAACAAATACTTATTGAAAAGGTTTTGAATGACAAGCAATACGAATGGAACAGACATGGAGCATGATGAAATTAAGTACTGGAGAATTATTAAAAAGCAGTCTAAAAGCAATGGAACCTAGGAGGGAATCCAGGCAGTGCAAGAGGTGAAGCTCTGCAAGTCTATTTACAATGCATCGAGAGGGCAAGCTACAAAACCCCTGACCAATGTGCACCAAAGTTTCATTTGAGCATGCAGATCAGATCTGAGGACATGTAGTTTGGAAACCAAATTAAACCACACGTAGTTCAGAAACGGAATGACAACTAAAACTCACTTCTTAACAACTAATGCTGCAGCCAGCTAATGACCTGCATATACCAATTACTAACATCAAAGTCAAAGTGTCAATGAAGGTCTTCCAGCTAGAACCATTTCATTGCATGGTTAGAAGCAGATAAGTAGTTATGTGTGTGGAAAAGGTACAGAAACAGCAGAGCAGTGTAGATTGTAGAGGTCTTGTGTGTATAAGGAACATTTCTGATCTTAGATGGTCATTACAGGAAGCTGTACCAACTATCCACATGTGGGTCATGAATGGAAACACAAAGCGGGAAATGAAATAAAAAACCTATTTAAACTCGTATTGCTATTTGCTCTGGACAGGACACATGCAAAGAAATCAAGCTTTCCTACCTTTTCAAGCTCCTCCATGTTGCAAACCATGTGTGCACAGGTGGTGAAGATTTCCACTGCACGCGACCTTGTGCGTATCCCATACACCTGTCAGAAAAAAGCGACCAATAACTATAAAGTAATTGTTCAGCACCTTCCGAATGCACAGACACAGAAAATAAATTCATACATCATTGCATTTTATTTCAACAGCATTACAGTCCTTCATAATGCAGTATTACCAAACTTCTAACCCCACAATGTTCATTTTCTGCAACTCACTATGTTCACCCTCCTGGCAACTTTTGTTTTTACAACACCTAAAAAGGTTAAAGTGCTGGCACTTCTTTATTTGGTGTTGTCACTACTGTTAGAGTGTGTAGTTGGTATAACGGAGTCACATGAACAGGGCCACTGCCAACCCAGGTCTGGAAAGGTGTCATATACGAGTGCCTGTGTGTTGCGCGCTAACAAGAAAAAACATAACCATAACAACGTACCCACTCCCTCCATCCCCCTCCCTGCCTCCCTGCTAGACGGATTTAAAACTACCCGCCACCCCAACATTGCAGAGCGCTTCATACCCAATACCTGTAACAGTACTTGCGTTTCGGGGGTGAGAAGTCCGGGGAACGCTGTAGTCTAACCCCTCTTTGAGGATCATTATTCATTCGAATCCTGCCTTAGCCGCACGGCTAGTCCTACAGCCGCGGACCCTGGCCTGCCCTTCCGTCTGATGAAGACGGTCACACTAACTGGATATCATCCGGCGGCGTGTTCATTACTTCTTTATTGGCAGCCCTTGAATAAGTCCTTGAAGGTCGGCGATGTCCATTTGTGCCCCGTCCCCTTTTTTCATTCTTCAGCCTCCGACCTTTGTGCGCTGTCGTCTTCCTGCTCTCGACTGTGATCCTTGGGGTCCCCCTCCACCCCTCGCTGTTGTTGGCGTCTCTCTGACCGTGTGGATCCGTCCACTCGTCGCCACCCCTCGAGCCAGTCGTGGGCCTCTTCAGGAGTGTCAAAAAACCAAGTTTTGCCGTCCGCCACTACTCGTAACTTCGCCGGAAATAGTATGGAGTAAGTAAATTCTCTGCGCCGAAGTTCCTTTTTAATCTCTAAGAAGCTCCTGCGACGTTTGGTAACCGCAGCTGTGTAGTCCGGAAAAAAGGATACCACAGAGTTTTGGATGCGAATCGGCGGGGCCACTCTTGCTGTTGGCAGTATTGCATCCCGGTCACGGAAATTAAAAATTCGGGTCAGGACGGGTCTGGGAGGTGCTCCAGACTTAGGCTTACCGCCTGGCACCCTGTACGCCCTTTCTACTGAGAAAAAGGTGGAGAGCCCCCTTGGTTGGAGTCTTGTCTTTATAAGTTCCTAAACATAAAGGTCCATGGCCGGGCCCCCTTCACTCTCGGGAATGCCTGTGAGTCGGACGTTATTGCGGCGAGAGCGCCCCTCCTGGTCACCCAGCTTCGCCGCCATTATTTTGTTTTCAGGCTCCAGGTGGCTAACTTTTTTAAGCAATGTGGCTGTGTCCCCGGCCAGGGTTTTCGTTACTTGTTCCACCTCCGTGACCCTTGCGTTCATTTTCTGGAAGTCAGCCCGTAGGAAGGATACATCCATAGAAATGGTGCCCACCGTTTACTGCACATTAGTGAGAGCGGCCATAATGTCATCCAGTGTCACTTTATTTGCTCCCTGTCCTTCCAGGGCTTTGTCCGGCATTTCTTTGCGGTCCGGCAGAGCCGGGAAGTCTTTTGCGTATGCATACTTGTCCAGTTTGCCCTGGGCGGTTGTGGGTGGGCCCCTGCCCCCCCCACCCCTTCTTGTCTGGGGAACTTTGCGCCGGCCGGTAATCGCCGCCGCCAGCCGCGGAATTGTCCCTCCACGCGCGGCCTGTCGGTTTTCCCACCGCGCAATTACCTGAAAGGTGTCGGGGCAGAGCGCTAGTATTGGTCGCACCGCCAAGAAACGCGGTCCCGGGGGGGGGCACTCCACCTGGCCGAGTGACCTCTGTCAGTCACTCCGGGCGTATAGACCGTCCGAGTGCAGGCATCAGTGACCATGCCCCGGAGAAATCAGTAGACCAGGTCTGCAATGGGCTCCGGGCGTTAATTCAGCCGGCTCTCCCCGGGGTCGGTGTCCCTCTGAGTAGTTGCGGCTTAATGCTGCCCCGGGTCGCCCTGCATGCCCCAGGGGTCGCTTCCAGAGTTTATGGCTTCAATAATGGCCTCCACCACGAGGTCCTTGTTAGCTTGGGCTGTGTCCCCTGGAGATGAGCATTTACAGATGGGGCTCAGGAGTAGTGGAGGGCCGGGTCTCTGCTGGGTTCTCCAGGCCCTACTCTTCACCAAGTGGGTGCTCCCGCCTCCGTCCCGCACCTCGTTCCCCCCGTCAGCAGTCCTCGCCTGGAGCCGGGGCCCGACTCATCCCCCGATGGGCTCCGACTCACCGCAGGTCCCAGCAGCAGCAGGCAGCATGACCGTCCTCCTCCCCAAGCACCTCAGGGCAGGTCAAGCTGTAGGTCGAGCAGGAGCCAGCGCCACAGGTGTCCCTCCTCCGTCCGCCTCTCGATGCCGTAGCCAGGGGGGACGGGGAGGGGGGGGGGGGAGAAGAGGGGGGAGGGGAACCGGCACAATCTCGTGTCGGTACCCGACCGCGCCGCGCAGCCCCCAGTACAGGCCGCCGGCTCTGATGGACGTGCTCACAAAGCCGGCAGTTGAGCGTCAGCCGCTGGGTCCGAGTCTAAGGCCAGTCCCCGGCCTCAGCCTCGTGTGCAGGCCACACCGCCTCACCCGATCCCTCCAGCTTCACACGCCCGGAGGGCAGATCGATCGGTGCACCGCTGATTCCGGTCTTCTATGGTCGTCTTCAAGGTAGGATGATTGTACGGATTATGTGCCAGATTTTTAGGGGAATCTACTCTGCCCCCGGAGCGCCTCTATGATGCGGCCATCTTAATCGGCAGCAAGCCATGCCCCCCATCAAAAAGTGCTGGCACTTCTGCATAGGAATTCAGACCCAGTGCTGCAAGTTTGGACTCTTTCACAAGTTCAAAGTCTACAGTGAATTCCTTAAAAATCTAACGACAATTCATGCAGCGCTGTAGACTTTCCAACAAGGAACGCTGCTGTACTTTCTTATTCAGATACGGAATGAGCATTTGACCAAGTGCTTTGAGCTCGCCTGCCTCAATCAATTTCCTAGCTGTCCAGCAAAGTAGTTTGTGTGTGTGAAAATTCTCACAGTTTGTTCTAAATTACTCAATGTGAAATTTTCAACCAGTTCCCATTCTAGCAGGAATAAAGACACCAAGCAGTTTGGTTTGCCTTTAGGACTATCCTTTTGATTTATCCTGTCTGACTGCAGATTAAATACCCAACCTGTCCTGCTCGGTAAATGGGTATTTGAATAGCATAGCTGTTGTGGACTTGTGGATGCAAGTCTCTCAGTTTACCCTGAAACAAGTTCAGTTAGAGTACTCTGACTTCAAGGTGGGCTAGTAATGGATTTGACCTGACTGCTTCCAATACTATGGCTTCCTTTTAGGCCCCCTGCCACATTCTGACGAACCGGACAACTCAGCTGACTACTAACAATAGAATCAGGCTTAATCTAAAAACAACATTAGAATATTGATACGTATGACAAACTCAGAATTAAAGGTGGGAGGTAATTGGTGAAAGGAAAAAATAACGGTAGAACTGAATCTATGAAAAATAAATATGGCACTTCAAAAAGTGTATTATTTAATCTAATTTGAAAAACAATCATCCCAAGAACAAGGTAAAGACACTTTTGAAGCTTGCCTGTTATATGCATATGCTGGTTTGCACACCGGACATTCAGCCTTTCCACGCTGTGGCTTACAATAAGACAGGGGCTCACAAAAATGCCAAAGTGGTACCCCCTGCTATGAAAGTCACCTCCTTACACAAGTTATTTTGCACAGGATACTCAGCCTTTGCCATCTAAACTCCATGACAGATGGCGGACACCGAGGACAGATGTGTCTTTCTGTTGGATCATCTTGATGATGAAGAGGTACTTTTAACTAATGTATACGCCACAAACACTAGTCAGGAAGAATTTTATGATACCCGATCAGTAGTAGTAACCCAGTGTACTTGGTCCCACATGCTTCTGGGTGGAGGCTGTAATGGGGTGAAGGACTTTTACAGGGATAAATCTCAATCTCCACTGGCCATGGCAGCATCAATAAGGATAGCCAAGGCTTTGTCAACTTTGCGAAAATACTTGTCACCAACGGATGTCTGGCAAAGGAACATACCAATCTTAAAGAGTATTCCTTCTTCTCCTCCATTTACGACGTCCATGTTAAACTTGATAAAATATATAGCAGTTAGGACCTGCTTCCCTAGTTAGCTAGCACAGAATACTGGGTTAGGACATGCTGACCATAAACCACGGATTGTCCACTTTTTTTTCTTTTTTTTTCGGGGACATACCCAATCCATGATCTGAATGTGAAGATTGCAACACAGAGCACTGGAGGACCCTTCCTTTGGGGGAAGAAGGTGACAGAGTTTATTTAATGCCAACAAGAGAACCGCATCAGAAGTCACAACAAATTGGTGGCTTTTAAGGAGTGTTAAGCAGCTCATGAATAGCAGCAACACACAGCATTAGAGCAAAACTCACAGGAAGGTGAGCCAGCATAGAAACCCAAATTGGCCCTCTCAGATCAGATAATTCTAAAAACTTAAAGTGATAAGGAGAAACATGAGCAATATGAGGAGCAACACACCAGTGGCGTAACAAAACCTGAGGGGGGGCCCCCCCTCGGACTCAGCCAAGAGGTCTCAGGCCAAGGTATGTGCTGATGGGGCCCCCTGGAACTGGGCTCCCCCTACACCGCGGGGGGTCTATGTTACACCACTGCAACACATTACACAAAATAAAGTGAGTTGTCATAATTAAAATGCATATGCAATCTCTTAGCTGGTAGGAGCAGGTTGAATCTTGCCCTGGCTTATCTACCAAGACCAAAGAGGTTGGCCCAATAAGCAAATAATAGATGTAGTGAGACAACCCTGATACAACAGGTTATTACTTAGGTTGTTTTTCTATTATTCTACTGAGCTATACTCTGTACAACAGAGGCAACTGGATTTCTACTACTGGATTGCACTACTACAGAGACTGCACCCAGATCACAATGTAAGGGCATGGGCGTTACTTAGTCAGTGATCTTCAGTGGGTATAAATCTTACATTTCCTAACTAAGAAAGAATGGAGGTGGAGGGGTGAGAGAACCAAGAGGAAGAGGGTCAGTACTGATTTGCATAAGGTGTGCCTCCGTCTACAGTGGCACATTGGGCAACAAGCAGGGAGTTTGAATGCTAGCCCAAGGGATTGCTACTGGTTAGACTACTTGCAAGCATTCATCCCATCAGCTTTTAGGTGTTTGATTGGCAGTAGTATGCCTGGAAACCTGAGATTGTCACAGCTTTCCAAGTCATATACTACCAATGTTTGTGAATTCCCAAAAATAGTACATTTGTACCCATTCAAGGAGTACTTCTATGGGCGCACATTTACTAATTTATTTTGTTAAACTTATCACTTTATGGGCCTGATTCACAAACATAAAATTATTTACACTTTTGAGTAAGTTTAATATTTTTTAGCTATTCCCTATTTATACCAAAAGTGTCTCCACCAAATTGAAGGGTCTGAGGGCTATTCACAAGCAGCATTTTGTGATACTTCTGAAGTACTACTGCAAAAAACACAGCAGTACTTTAGAAGTGCAGTTTGTGAATAACATTTTATAGTAAGTATGTTTGTATTAATTGATTTAGACCTTTAACAAGGTCAACAATTACAGTTGAATAAAGAGAACACACAAAAATGAGACTTAATAATAAATACAGTTTGTCTAAAACATTGATAATAAATACTTAAAAAGGTATTCAGATTGTAACAAACAAATTCATTAGGAGGAGAATTAATTATAACGATCACATTGTTAACAGTAAATACCTTGTGTCTAAAGTACGTGAGGTTTAAAAAACGATGCCAGACTTCTACTATCAATGTATTTGGACAGATGTATAGCACATGGGATAGGTCTTGTTCCCCTCCACTACAGAGCTTACATAGTCTTGTTTAAGCACGTGTTTTATCCCAGTGCTTAGTATGAGAGTCTAAAGGCAAGATTCTCAAGTATAGCCTGATAATACAGCATTGAACCCTGTGATCCAGTGTAAATCTCAGATACTGCTGGTAGGTCTTATACTCAAGAGACACTAAATAGGATCTATAGTGGGATAGTTGAGAACAGTGAGCAGAATCTAGGACAAAGCTAAGATATGGTGTCATATTTTATTTTTAATTATAGTTTTAGATGGTCCAGCGTCCAAGACTGTAAGAGGGGTATTTTGCATTCAAAGTGAGATAAAGCTACTATAAGATTTTTGTTAAAAGTAAAATTGCTCTATCCAACCTCAAAGGTTGCGAGCTTTAGTATAGTTTGCAAGGTATCTTTACCTGCGTGTATCATATTATATGCCCATCTGATTATGTTGGGCAAGGCGATTGTATAGGCACTAATCAGGGACAGTTTTAGTTGGAAGTGCCTGGACCAGGGTAGTCTGACTAGTATTCGTTATTTTCCGTAGTAGTTTCCCTTCGCACTTATGCATGAAATGCCATTTATCTATTGGGACGTATTCTAATGCATATGTCGAATTTTGGCTCGATACATTTCCAAGAGTGGGTAGAAGTGCCTCTATCCTGAGAAAGAGTAAAAACTCTTTAGTGCACTTGAATGGGCTGTAGCCTTCAATTCTAAGTGCCGAAGATGAGAATTATTTTCAAGCGTCTGTGTGAACATTCTCCCTAAAAACACTTTTTGCTTTCCTCTCCCAATTTCCAGTTAAAGTGGGTATGATGTTTCCTTCCCCTAAATGGCAAACACTTTTGTATTTGAGATATTTACTTTCAGTAAATATTCTTCAGTATAGATAAAAAAGGGCGTCTAAGTTATGTTGCAGGCCAATCGGTGTTCGGTCAAATAGGACCACATCGTCTGCCTACATTAAGGTCTGGATTTTGTGAAAAGCTATTGGGGGGGCAGTGGGGCAGAAGGAGTACTTTATTCCTACTAAATACTCAGGTAAATCATTCACAAATATGGATAACAGTATAGGGGCTAGCAGACAGCCCTGCTTAAGGCCGATCAAAGTGAGTATCTTGCGAGTTAGACCATTTTCACTCCCCATCTGGACTCTACACCACGTTGCTGTTTGCAATGCCTCGATTAGCCTTAATAAGCTGTCAGGGATCCCCATTTTCTCCAATTTCCTCCATAGGGTGGGTTTGTCGAACCTATTAAAAGCTGTTGAGAAATCTACAAATTAACTATAGACTATCTGGGATTTCATTGTAATGTATTGGTCAATTAATGTTTGTAAAAGTCCGATGTTATCAATAACTGAGTACTTAGGATGAATGCCTGCCTGGACTATCGGAATCACACCATTAGAAAAGGCACAGTCTTTCAGGTGGTCCAGGATACTTGCAGCGAAGATTTTTCCAGTTGAGTCCGGTAGAGCAATTTGTCTGTAGTAACTGGGAGAAAGGCATGAGCCCTTCTTTAAGAGTGGAATAAAAATGCTCCTAGTCCATGATTTTGGAATTCGACCTGTGAACAGTGGTGCCAAGAACTTGCACCATCCTTCAGGATTATTTTTAAGGATTGTAACAGGAATCTTATCAGATCCCATCGCAACAGAGGCTTTCGCCCTCCTGATATACGATTTAATTTGTTCATCAGTCGGGGCACTTATCAGACAATCTGTTTCGTGAATACGCTTGCTATTAGAAAGGTCACTTTGACAAAGGTTGACCAGATTTGTTTTGTAGACTCCAGTAGATACCGTTCCCATTCATTTTGGGAGACCGGAGATGCTGTTTGGGATTATTGGGCTCCGGTTGCTTTCGTTATTAGGCGCCAGAACGGCTGGTTATTTTTTTGAGAAACTGCCATCTTCAAGTCAGCCCAGTTTTTAGCCATAATTTCTCTTTTTCTGGTCAGTTTTTAACTTTCTTTCTGTAAGATGGAGATTTATTTTTTCCTAGGGGCTGGGAAACCGAAGAATAGCAGTCAAATTAATCTATTTATAACATAAAAATAACAGAACGTGTATTTGTAAAGCGCACGTTCACCCATTGGTTTCTTGGTGCTGAACAACAGATGTTTATTGTTATCCAACTTAATGGTACTCATTTTATCGACCTCAGACGGAAGAAAGGCTGAGTGGACCCGCCGGGATTTGAACCTGTGACCATGAGGTAGAACACAGGCCCCTGCAGTGGATGCATTAGTCCACTGAGCCACCAGACCCGGCTGGTAAGTTATGTGTCTTGACATACCATCTATAGGGTTATTCATATTTCTTGACGGTTTTGATTTATTAATTATCGGGGCAACCAGTTTCTGGATTGCTTTAACATCTGCCGTAAGGATCTGTTCATAGTATTCAGTTTATTCAAGCTGCGAGTGTTCTATATGAGTCTGCCCAGTTTGTGGGCTATTAAAGAATCTCCATTCATTTGTGATAAGGACCAAGAGGAGGGAGATAGAAGCTTTAGTTAGATTTTTTATTTCATTATTGCAGGATCACGGCTTTGTGTAAAATGAGTACTGTGATTTCTGAAATAAGTCGTGACTACTAATACGTAATCTAATATTGACAGACCGGGGACTCCCATTCTTCTATGATGCTGAAATATTGCCTTCTGTTCTGCAGTTCAAGATTATTCCGTTAACTGACTCTAAAGTCAGTTTCCCTTGCATATTGCCTTCTATGGACCCTGGAAAAATAGGATTTGGCAGGGAACAGAGTTCATCAAAGTCTTTCCTTCTGGATGCTGTTATCATGGTGTTGGGAATTTTCGCATTAAAGTCCCAAAAAAGAAGGAATGACGGATTGATTCCAGAGTGTGTGAATGATTCTACTAGCTCAAAGATATTTACCAATAATGCGCTAAATTGCAAGCCAGGAGGAGCATAAACATTAAACAGAAATCACGTATCTGCAGAGGTCGAACTTTCCTTAGGGATTTTTAACTTAATGCACTGGAAATTTTTGCTGGGTAAGGGGATTATTTCAAAGTCCCACTTAATTTCTCTGATATCAGAAGAGCTAAACCTCTCTTTGCATGACCGCATCTCAAGCTTTCTAATGTTATTTCAAAGACAAAGTAGTATTATTTTATCAAACTTATTAGAGGCCCAAGTCTCTTGAAGGCAGGCAATTGCTGGAGAAGTATCTAAGATTAGATAATTTAGAAAATTCGAACCTTGCCATATTCCAGGAAACTATGTCTATAATTTTGCTAAAAATGTATTTTAGATCCTCTTCCCTGCCTGTTGGCATTTAAAGAGCTTGTAATCCATGTCCAAGAGTTACTTTTTAGTGAATTCCTGTGTTTAGAATTAATATGGTTCCAGATCTTCCTGTCTCCATCTTCAAGATAGATGGTTAGGATATCTGCTTGTACAGAACATGAATGCCCTTTCTGATAATTATTTTGTAGTTGATGCAGTAGGGCTGTGAATTTCGAGAAAGAGTAAACTGCGGGGCAGCGAAGCATGTTCCGAGGTAGAGTGGGTTGGTTGAAATTGACTACTGTCACTCCTTGAGATAAAAAAAACGGGAATGCAGACGTGCGGCCGGGAACGGGAGTTGTGTGCGCGCGCGCGAAAGTGGAACTCGAAAGTGAAACTGATCACGGTCCAGATGGCGCCTCGGACGGTGAAAGCTGGCGGGTGCGCACATGCACACTAGCGTGCACACAAGCTTGAGGCCACCAAAAGCATGGGGTAGCACTTTGAAAACCCCGCTTACTAAATGTCTCGCAGAGCAGCGCATGTGCTGGCTCAGGCGGTACCTAAAAACAGGGCATTTCCTAGAGACTTCTGTTCAGAAACATGGATACAAAATCTAAGATTTGGAGTTGAAGTACAGATGAACAAGTTACTTACCTTCGGTACCTCCTTATCTGACAGAGTATCTAGCAGCAGATTTCTTACCTTAGAATTATACCCAGGCGTCATCCAGATACGGACCTTTTAGAGCAGTACCTTTGCGCACCAATAGGTGGCATCTTCCGGCTCTGCGCCGTCCGCACCAGGAGTGACAGACATACGCTGTACCGGTGTAAGCCCCACCTTGGGGCACAGATGTCAGTTCATTTTTGCAACTTTCCACACTACGAGCGTGGAGCTGGCGATGAAGAGTGACCATTGGTGGGAGTTTCTAGCGTCCATAGTAAGGGGAAATATCATCCTTTAATCGGAGCGTGGAGGATGGAAGGGTTGGTAAGGAATCTGTGGCTAGACAAAGTCTATCAGATAAGGCATTACAGAAGATAAGTAACTTCTTCATCTAATAAAGGCTTCTAGCAGCAGTTTCCTTACTTTAGAGTAGATACCCTACCAATGCCTCAAAGGAGGTGGGTCTGCCATCCCAACTTAGACCAGAAAGTCCGGCAGGACCGAACAGGCAAAATGTCCATCCCGACAGACCTAACTGTCCAGGCAGTAGTGCTTAGTGAATCTGTGCATTAAAGCCCACGTTGCAGCTTGACTGATATCCAGGACTGAAACTCCACAAGCTAACGCAGTGTACGCAGTGTTCGCAGCTGTGGCTCTGGTAGAATGAGTGAGCGATTGGCCAATGCACAGAAGATCTTTATGCAGAGCACTACCTGCACAACCTTCCCTTTGCTGGCCTCAATGTACACTACGAGGAGTTAGTTGTCCATCCAGAATTCTTCTATGAGGTCAAGGTAGAACGACAACGCTCTTTTTGGATCCAGATGGTGGAATCTCTCCTCTTCCTTATAAGGATGAGTCAGGGTAAAAAGGTAGGTAGGGTGATGGTCTGGCTTACGCGAAAAGCAGTGACTACTCTCCGTAGGAAGGAGGCACATGTCTGGAGAACCAGTTAGAAAGTACTATATTGAGGGTGCACCGTGCGAGCCTGTAACTCTTTGACCCTCCTGGCGATGTAATGGCCACTGGTAAAGAGGTCTTGATGGTGAATAACCAAAGAGGGCAGTTGTGCAACGGCTCAAAGGGTGCGCACATCACAAAAGTGGGGACCAAGTTCAAATCCCATTTGGGCATGACGAATGGACTTGGAGGACATTTTTGCGAAATCTTGACACAAAGGGTGACAAAGAAGGTTGGTTCTGGAACCGCACAAATGCATAAATGGCTGAAAGATAGCCCTTAACTTTGCTTAGAGCAGAGCCCTGCTGGGTCAAAGAAAACAAATAACACCTGAAAAAGAGGATCAAATTGGGGATTAATGCTTTTCGATACACATCATGCTTCAAATTTGTCCCAGTGGCAGACCTATATCATTTTGGTGGAGGGACACTGGCTACCAGAATAACATTACAGACTTCAGGAGGAAGGTCAAAGGTGGTCAACTATCACTGCTCAATGTCCATGCATGAAGGCAGTGGGCGTGCAGGTTAAGGTACAGAATCCTTCCCTGTTGCTGAGACAGAAGATGCTCCCGAAGAGGCAGCTTGACCGGATAACCAATGCTCATGCCTAACAGCTCAGGATACCAGACTCTCTGTGCACAATCCAGAGCCACAAGAATAACTTGAGCTTGGTCGTTCCTTATCACCTTGTGAACTCTAAGCAGGAGGGGTACTGGAAGGAAGACATACAGGAGCAGGAGTTCAATAAAAAAGAATCTTTGAGCGAGAGAAGACTTAGAAACTTGACTGTGACAAAGAATACATGAACCCACTCCTCCCTGCTTGTTGCAGCACGACATGGCGATGGGTTTGAAAACACCTGTACAAACCTTCCCTTGATGGAGGGTAGAAAGGCCTTAAATGCCAAGTGAATCCTCTAAAGCTCTAACAAGTTTATGTGGAGTCCGTACTCTATCGACACCAGAGTCCTCTCATCTCCACTTGCCCAGATGGCTGCCCCATTCCAGAAGTGACACATCTGTCACTACAGTCAATTCTGGCTGGGGAAGGGAGAGGGGTCTGCCACTGACACAATCACGGTTCGTCAGCCACCACTGCAGGTCTTTTGCCCTCCGAAATCTGGACCACATTGGAGAGATTGCCCAGATGCTGCACCCACTGGAACTTCAAGTCTCACCGCAAAGCCCACATATCGCAGCGGACATGCATTACTAGCAGGATGCAGGAGGCGTGAGGCCCAGCAGCCTCACAGTCTGTCTCACACAAAACCAAGACATTCAGCGCCCTCTTCCATACAGACGCCCCAGGTGCCCAACAAGGACGCCATCCCAATCATCCTCGACTCCGACAGGGAGCAGGACCGGCGTGTTCTAGAACCATGACTTCCGGGTTGGAGCCAGGGCCTTTTGTCTTTGACAGGCCCAGAACAGGGGACGAATGGGAGGGGTGTGGCGATCCTGATTAATATCGCCACCCACTGGATGATTCTGAGGACACCTGGTTTGAGGATCTGGTGCGAATCAGTGGGTTAGACACCCGACATCAGCTTGGTCTCCACTCACACTTTCCAGATGAGAGGACTGCTCATTACCCTGCCACACCTGGGTGAGTGCCTATCTGCATTGGGTCTTAAAAACGTTTTGGCTTCCTGACTTACACCAGGACCAATCCACTTGTATCCGACCAGGACTCTATCTATCTGTTTCCATGGACTATCATTGGTGTCTTGTGGTCTTTAGCATTGTTTTCACTTAACCCTTTAAAAACTCATAAAATTCATATCTCCCATTTCCCTTATTGCATTTTTACTGTTTTGGTCTTATTTTACTCATACCTTTATCTTGAAGTGTGACTTTCTACTGTGCTTGCTCTGCTTAAATACTTTACACATTGCCTTTGTTGTTTTAACAATACTATATTATAGGTTAGATAGGGTTGTAACTCAGACCCATCAGTAGGACATCATGTCATACTTTGTTAACTATAACTTCACATATGATGGGGCGTGGTCTGCAGCCCAAGATGGCGGTCGCATAAGCGGCGTGCTCCGGGCCGGGGCAATCTATCCATTACTTTATCCGGCGATCCCCACCTTGTCCAGCGGTGAACTGGGAGCGGCTGGCGTGCTGAGTCGGCAGAGCAGCCTGGTCGGAGTTTTCCGGTGGTTCGGTTCCCCGGAGGACGGACCCTCTGCCTGTGACATCTTCTGGCCCTCCCAGGGCCTACTGGGAGCCGGGAAGCGGCGGACTTTCCTGAGGCTAGGCGGAGCTGCGGGGGCTGCTTTGGCTGGGCGGCGCCCACGCGAGACCCCAGCTTTGGGCCTGGATATGGCCATCAACGCGGATTCCTCGTGAGTGGCGCTCTGCCCGGGGGTGCTGGAGAGCGGAGGGCCCTGGCTGCGACCTGCTGCGAGGGGTGCTACAGGTACGACCAGGAGCTGCGGCGACTGACGCGGGGAGGAGTTCCTCTGAAGGGGCCCCGGGTGATTGGACAGCACAGCGGAACTGAAGGGGTCCCTTGCCAGATCTCGGGGCCGCTTTCTGGCCGTGGCAGATCGAGGGCGAGAGGGGGACTGCTGTGTTGCTGCACCCTCACCCCCCTTCACTACAGTGGGAAGATCGTGGACGGCGCTGTGAGTAAGCGCGGAGTTAATCTCGGCTGTGGGTTTCCTCCCCCAGCTCGTCGCCCAATTCCTGGAGCTAACCCACGTCCTATCCTGGCCAGGATTTTAAATTATAGGGATCGGGACCATCTACTTCGGGCGGCACGGGAGCGTGGCCCTCTGCAGATCGAGAATACCAAGGTTTCAATCTTTCCGGATTACACTCTGGCAGTTCAACGTAAAAGATTTTCCTTCATGGAAGTGAAGGTAAGGGCTCGAGCGGCGGGCCTGTCCTTCGCGTTATTGTTTCCTGCCAAACTGAAAATCCTATAAGAACAGCGATCCTTGTTTTTCGATACCCCTGACAGCACGTGGGAGTGGCTAGACAAGACATTTCCCGATGTACACCCCATGAGGCGCATGGACTCCTCATTGCCCAAATCACGAGGCCCACCTCGCAGGCGTAAGAAGGGTCTTCTCACACAAAGTTCGATCTCTGACGCCTTGGATCACCAACAGATACTGGAAGGCAGGCGGGGTCCCTCCGTGCTGCCTCCTCTTTGCGTACTTCTCGTCCTGTCATCAGCACTAGCCAGTCTGAGGGTTTGCATACAGACACTGACTCTGATGGCAGCATTGCATTGTTTCCTTCTGCTGCCTCGCGGCTCAGCAATGATCCTCTAGCCTCAGCAGATTCTTAATTGCATGTCTTAGACCTTGTATACTATGTTTAGTCTATTGTTGTCTCCCAGTCTGGACACAAGAGTCATTGTGCGATACATGTGCCCTTCCTGTAGGGCAACGCATCATAGACCGTGACCACCGTTATGACAAGAGGAAACAGATGAGTAAGTCCCTGGCCCGGACCCCGTACTGGGCTCTCATATGTGTGCCTTACTGCTATTACGCAACTGGTAAAGGTGTTAGCGACCTCCCCCCAAAGGCGGTAGCATTGGTTGTCTGTGTAGTGCACTTGTGTTGTTTGCATGGTTTGGTCGAACGATGTTTGGGCGTTGGACCCAGTATTGGGATTTTGTTAAATTTGTTGTAGTTATGCCGCATGGTCTGAAGATCCGGGGGGTGTGGGTGGAATTGGGTGGGTGGGGCCGGGATCCTGGGGGGTCCTTTATTTTATCTGATGATGCCTGCTGTTAATTCTTATACTCTGGTTTCGTGGAATGTGCGAGGCATGGGTTCCATGGCTAAGCGTCATAGAATAGCAGCCCAATTGCATCGCTGTAAAGCCCACATCATTTGTTTTCAAGAGTCGCATTTACTCCCCACTGAAACCGCGAAGCTACACCGGCGATGGCGTGGTCAATTTTACACAACAGCATACTCAGACTTTTCCCGGGTGGCTGCCATCTGGATTAGGGCGGGGTTTTCCTTCTCTCTAACTGAATGTAAAGTGGATGAACAAGGCCGGTGGTCCTTCTGCTGGGTGCGTTAGATGGAAGACCGGTTGTGCTGGGGTCCCTCTATGCACCCAATATAGACCCAAGAAGTATTCTTTGCGCGGGTGTCCTGGGCGCTTGCTGGCTGGTCCCATGTTCCGTGGCTCCTGGGTGGTGATTTAAATGCAGTATTTGATATTGGCTTGGATCGTTCCCATCCTCCTTTACTTAACACGGCAGCGAGAGGGCAGGCGGCAGCCTTGACCCGCTGGGTGCGGGGTTGGGGTTTATTAGACATCTGGAGGGCACTACATGCGAATATGAGGGAATATTCTTTTTATTCTTACCCCCATAAATTACACACACGGTTGGATCATTTTCTTTGTTCTCCTGAGCTCGCCTCCGCTATAACGCATTTTCTGGGCAAGACAATATCCGATCACAATCCGCTTGAAATGCGACTGGCCTGGGGCCCTTCCCCGGCTCCTATTCCAGTATGGAGGATGCAGCCTCTACAACTCGAAGTTCAAGTCTATCGGGCGGCTTGGTCTACAGCTGTGGACACATTTTTTTGTTGAAAATGAAGGTTCGGCCTCGTCCAGGGCTATTGAATGGGAGGCCTACAAGGTGACGATACGCGGGGTTGCCATGGGGATTCTGGAGGGGTCTCGAAGGGAAACGATCAGGGACATCACTGACCTGGAGGGGAAGCTGCAGGCTCTGGAGGTAGCGGCCCAGGGTGGCGAGGAACGTGCGGAACCATTACAGTCGGCTAGGATTAAATATGCGGAGTTGTTAGAGCGCCTATGCCTGTTGGACTTAGCTGATTATACACAGCGCACGCACTCTAAGGCAGATAGGGCGGGCACCTTACTGGCACGATTGATCCAACCGACAGTGCGCCCTACTCCGGTACTGGAAGTGAACACGGTTCAAAATGTTTTGGTTACATCCCAGGGGGAGATTAATGCGGCGTTTCAAGAATACTAGGTTCATTTATATGCGACCCCGGGTGTTGATGTTTCGGGTCCCACCCTTGCCTTTCTGTCGGAGGTTCAGCTTCCTACGGTCTCAGATATAGTGGCCGAAGAGCTGGCTGCTACGCTTACAGCAGCGGAAATCCAAATGGCGGTAAAAGCACTGGCCCGTAATAAGACGCCAGATTCGGATGGCCTTCCAGTGGAGTTTTACTCCACCTTTGCAGATAAATTGGCTCTGAGGTTGTTGCAACTCTATACTACCTCCCTGGAGAATGGGGCGCTGCCTCCTACAACCAAGGAGGCGATCGTTACGTCATTGTTGAAACCGGACAAGGAACCGACTGATCTTCTGTCCTACAGACCCCTCTCTATTCTGAACACAGAATATAAGATACTCAGTAAGGTCCTGGCATCGCGGCTCCTTACACACCTGTCGCGTTTACTCCACACGGACCAATGTGGATTCATACCCCACCGCAGTACCTCTTTGAATATCTGCCGACTGCATGCTTTGATGCACGCGGTGTCGGTCTCTTCCCCGCTAGCTGGCTGCTTGTCATTGGACGTGCGCCAAGCTTTTGATACCCTTAGTTGGTCGTATATGTGGGCGGTGTTATCTAAATTTGGCCTGCCCCAATCCTATTGTACATGGATTAAATGGTTATATACTGAACCCACGGCATGTGCTAAGACGGGACAGGTCATCTCTTCCTCGGATTCAATATCCCAGGGCACACGTCAGGGCTGCCCCTTATCCCCCATGTTATTTGTGTTGGCTCTTGAGCCGTTGGCGCAGCATCTGCGACAGACTATGGTCCCATATGGCATTCCGCTCCGTGGGATGGTTCATTCCGTATCTTTATACGCGGATGACATGCTATTATATTTTCGTGACTTGGGGGTGGATGAACACTTAATAGCTGCTACCTTTTCTAAATTTGGGGACATATCGGGTCTGGGCCTTAACGCTACAAAATCGGTAGCCTTCGCCTTTTATAATACTGTGGCAACCTCTACACTCCAATTTGGTGACTTGCATTTTAGAATTGAGCCTATTACCTTTAAATACCTGGGGATTCAAATTTATAGATCAGATGCTGATACCATCGATGGTAACGTAGTTCGTGCCATTAACTCGTTGCGCTTCCAGATAGCCTTTTGGACTTCATTGCCATTGACGTGGCGGGCCGAGTGGCAGTGTCGAAAATGGTCATGTTGCCCCGCTTCCTTTATTACTTTGTGAATCTACCAGTGGTCCTGCCAGCCTGGATTTTTAAAGTGCTAAATACGTTATTATTGTCCTTGGTATGGGGGACGGGCAGGCATCGATTGGCGCTGGCTAAATTACAACTGCCCACCACTGTAGGAGGCATGGGGGCGCCGGATTTTAAGTCCTACTGCGTAGCGGGACAATTACAGTGGCTGGCATATTGGTTGGCGGGTAAGAACTTATTCGAAATTGGGTACACCCCGGAATTGTTAAAACGAGGGCTTCTTCAATCACAATTATGTCCAGGTACACAGAAGTTGCGTGATCCTCCTTACTTGTTGCAAGTTGCGTTGAAGTACTGGACACAGGCAAAACGGATGGCTAAATTACCATCGCCGTACGCCCCGAATGTTCCCTTGTGTGGTTTGCCGACTAGGAGTGGTGTATTAGCACTGCATCAACTGCAGGGATGGACTCGGGAGGGGGTAGAGACAATTGGGGATTTCTTTCTCGAGGGCCAGCTGATGCAGCACGACGAGTTCACACGTGCTAATTCGGTGCCGGACACGTTATTCCTCACGCATGCGACCATAGTGCATTTCAGCCCCACCCACTGGTACACGGATCGGGTAGAACCCCCAACTTTCCAACTGTTGAGGTCCTTACACATTATGGGGCACGGCCGATACCTGGTGCGATGGCATTATCGTGGCTTGAGATGGCATCTGTATGTTTCATTGCTACATCTCCGGCAGCAATGGGAATTGACCTTGGGGCGGAATTTGGATGATAGGGAATGGACACAAATGATAGAGCATCCCCGAAGAGTCTCACGGAATTGCCGCTTAAAAGCGATCCAGTTGTTTATCCTCCATACATTGCATCAGCGACAATACGTAAGATGTACCCCACGGCATCCGCGGCGTGTCCGCGATGTCAGACACCTGACGCTGATTTCATTCATATGATATGGCGCTGTCCACGGCTGCGGGGGTTTCGGTCGGAGGTTGTTCGAGAGCTGGCGGAGTTGACGGGGCGTACCCCATGGGACACCATCGAGGCCTGTCTATTAGGGCTATTCCCCCTCCCAATAAAAAGCAAAGTTGATACGCATATTTGTAGGGTTGGCTCTGATATTGGCAAAACGTATGATAACAAAACGCTAGAAGTCTACCCAAGCGCCGCGAGTAGTCGCCTGGCGTGAGGAGGTGGGCAGGTGGGCGGTGGCGGAATGGGAGGCCTTATACCAAGAAGAATATAGGGGTCAGAGGAAACGACCGCTTTCGCTGGACTGGGCACATCTAGTAGAACAATTCAAGGCCATGGAGGAATTGGATCCCGCAGTATCGCAATCTGGCGAGCGAGAGAGTGGGGCAGACGGGTAGGAGCTAATGAACTCATGTTGGCCCGTATCCTGCCTGGGTGCCTTCCTAATACTCCCATCTCCCTGGCTGGGTTTCATATTCTCCCCCTCCCTCGTACCCTCTTGTCTTTTCTTCCTCTTAATCTACTCCTTGTTCCCCCCCCCCCTCCCCCCTCCTTCCCCCCCCCCATACAGGCCCCTTGTTGGGGTTCTTCGGCATGGCGCACACCGGACGCTGATACATTGGCGGGGTGAGTTTGCCATAAAGCGGCACTTACGTTAGTGGTTTTGTTTGGATAGGGTGGGGGAGGGTTATTGTGGGTGGGGGGAGAAATGGGTATTGCAATAGATTGCATTTATTGGAATCGTTCCTAGCTGCCTGGGTTAGCAGTTTGGTCATTTCTACTATAAGACATGTTGTATTCTTTGTGAGCTGCTGGTACTCTTCGATTGTTGGGGTACAACAAATGAACATGATGTCTTCCAAAGGCCTTTTGGTAAGGCTTTCAACAACCTTACTACTAGTACTATGTAATTGTGAATCATATGTGATACTCAAAAATATTTTCAAAAAAAATAAAAAACTATAACTTCACATATGCTTTCGAAAATCTAGGTCGACCTATATTACTCTTGTTTGCGCCCTTCAAGTCCTCCTGTTCCATGAAGTATTACTAATCGCTGCAATCAGTTACACCCGAACATAAAATAAGCAATGTTCTATGACATCAGGAAAACCATTGAGACCCATATACTTTGCAAATTTTTCTTAGTACGTCTGTTTTTCTTCCGAGCTTTTGAGTGGCGCTCAAGGAAACTTGCAGTGCAAGCATTATTTTAGAAGAATCCAAAAACAAATATTGTACCATCGGAGCGTCTAATTTTAATTTAAAAAGCATAATTACAGGTTCCAGTTTTCCCTGTTTCCAGATTCTCTGGACATGGGGAACACATTAAAGGATATAGGTAATAAAAATCATTTTTATGCCGTATTTTATCATATACAAGGTGCCTTTACTTTTCATTTTTGAAGAAATCTTGGTAATCCTTATTATAAACATGAAATGCATATTGCATACTTGTTTGTATAGGAAGAGCCAGCTTCCTTTAGTTACCAATCCAGTATCTAAACATCATTCAAACATGCATCCAGTCGAGATGGTAATGACCTTCTGTTCGTGCAGGTGAGAATATGGTTGGGAATGTAGGTCAAATGGAAACAAGGGTTTATTTTGGAGTCTTCCATTTCAAAAGAAGTAACGTTTAGCTAAACTTAAGAGTAGTTATGAGCTGTTCCTTAGATTAGATGTTTTCTGCGAGGTGTAACTAAGTACCACTTTTGTGATCAGCTATTTAGAGCGTCTGCAATGTGGCCTTTAATGCCAGCCTAATTTTGAAACCTCTGCTTACTCAATGCAGGCCAGACACAAAAAAAGCAGATCCTTAAAACATTTTTAGCTTCTGGAATCAAATGGTTTGAGTTAACATGAATAGCCCAGAAACGTCCCTTGCTCGTGTCCCCTGACTTACAATGATGCCAAGTGTTATGTTATGTTATCCGGATTTGTAGAGCGCACAGCTGCCCCAGCAAAGGGGCGTCCCGGCGCTATAATGGACAAAAGAAACCGGACAACAAGCAGTATCAGGGAACACGGCCATAACAGCTCTTACAAGTCCAAAGGAAAGAGGAAGGTTTTGATGGCCTTCCTGAAGACTATCAGTTCATCAATGGCACGGATATGAACAGGAAGAGAGTTCCATAGCCTAGCAGCAAGTAGTCTAAAAGAGCGGCCACCGGCTCTGGCCCTCTTAAAACGCGAAACTGTGACCAGGTGAAGCCCTGAAGATCTTAGAGACCGTGGAGGTACATACGGTAAAATAAAATGATCCAATATCTGGGGAGAAGAATGCTTCAAGATTTTAAACGAAAGACAAAGAGATTTGAACTGAATCCTCTGAACAACGGGGAGCCAATTAAGTTTATGGATAGTTTTTTTGGCCGAACAAAATCTCGGCAAACCAACCAGAGCCCTGGCGGCAGCGTTTTGAACACGTTGGAGTCTGGAAAGTTCGGCCACGTTGGCTCCCAGCAAAAGAGCACTCGCATAATCCAACCTAGACAAGATTGTGGCTTGTACAATAAGCTGTCTGGTTGGAGCATCAAAAAATTTGAGAATGGGTCTAAGTCTACGAAGAGTACCAAAACACATGGCAGCGGTTTTCTTCGTGTGGGAGACAAAACTGAGTTTTGAATGCAGCCAAACCCCTAGATTTTTTACCTCGGTGACAGGAAGAGGAGTTGGGCCAAGCTCAGACGGCCACCAATGACCGCCCCAAAGATGACTCTGCCTGCCAACAATGAGAACCTTCGTTTTTTTGGCATTCAATTGTAGGCAGTTATCAGTCATCCACCGGGCCACTGAGCTAATTCCCTCATGAAACTTAGCAGCCTCAAGGTTGGATGCCCCACTTATTGCAACCGCCAGCTGCGTGTCGTCAGCGTAGGACACCATAGTCAGGTTCCAACGCTTGGCGACAGCAGACAGCGGCTGCACATAGAGATTGAAAAGTGTGGGGCTGAGAGCCGACCCCTGTGGAACGCCTTGTGCAAAAGGATAGGGTTTAGATTGGAAAGGAGGAGTGACAACCCTAAAAGTACGACCAGATAGAAACGATCGAAACCATTCAAGAGCCATGTTGTCGACACCAGCCTCAACCAGACGATTTAATAAAATGGCGTGGGAGACGGTGTCGAACGCGGCGCTGAGATCCAAAAGCACCAAAGCCGCCGTTTGACCGGAGTCGACCAGAGTACGTAGATGATCGACCATTGAAAGCAGCGCAGTCTCAGTACTATGGCCAGATCGAAAGCCGTTCTGTGAAGGATCTAAAATATTAGCAGAGTGGAGATGAGTGGAAAGGATAGCGTTGACATGGGCCTCAGTCAACTTTGCCACCCACGGAAGAAGAGATATGGGACGGTAGTTCTCCAGCTTTAATGGATCAGGGCAGGTTTTTTTAAAATAGGCATCACCTGGGCCTGTTTCCAGCTGCCAGGAACAGAACCTGACGTCAGAGATAGATTGACGAGGTCACGTAGAGGAGGGAGACACAGTGACGCAGATTCTCTAAATTGGGCAGGTCGAAGAGGGTCCATTGGCGAGCCTGATTTGACTTTCGCCACAATTCTGTTAAACTCCTCCATTGATAGCTCTGGGAGAGAGCACAAAGACATAAGGATCTTCGGGCTGGATTTCAGCTTCTCCTGAGGTACAGACGAGCCAGGCAAAGAGCGGTAAATAGCCTCCACCTTTTCTACAAAGAAGATGGCCAAGTCCTCACAATGTGAAACAGAGCAGATCTCAGCGCCTGGGGCTCTACTGGCTGTAAGATCCTTAAGCACCTTAAATATTAATTTAGTGGGATTGGTGCTGATGTTAAATTCACGAGTGTAATAAGCGGCCCGAGCTTGACATACCGCTCTATGATACTTCTTGATCTTAACAAGATACAGCTTTTTCCTAGCAGGCAGATATGACTTACGCCAGGCTCTTTCAGCTTGTTTACATGATTTTTTTAGGAGCCGGAGTGAATCATCATACCATGGGCTAGGTTCAGCACGACGACATTTACTCTCGGCAATTGGGATCAGACAGTCTAAGGCTCTAGTCAGCCAGCTACAAAAAAGATCATAGCCCGACTCAACATCGGAAAAAGGGCCAAGCGGATAGAGCCCAAGAAGCCGATGAAAATCTGCAAGCTTTAGTTTTTTCCATGGGCGTCGAAAGGACACAGGCGCAATTGCTCTATGAGGGAAATCCTCAATTGTAAGATGCAACTCTATGAGATAGTGATCAGTCCAGGCCATCGGCCTGGGAGAAAGCACTTTAGCCGAAGTGAAGTTGGTAAAGATAGGGTCCAAAATATGTCCACCAACATGAGTGCAATGCTCAACCATCTGAAATAGCTGGAGAGCCTCCAGATCGGCAATGGTGCTGCTGACCATGGAAGAAAGAGGAGCATCAAAATGAAGATTTAAATCGCCAATAATACTAAAATTGGCAGCCCCTAAGGCTAATGCGCTCACAACTTCAGGAAGAGCTGACCTAAAGGCAGCATCCGGGCCCGGAGGTCGGTAGATAAGTAGCCCCGAAAAAGTAAAATGAGGACTAATAGAGATACGAAAGTGAACACTTTCGCAACCTGCAATGTCTAAGGCCTTCCAAGTACATGAATAGCAGGATTTTACAGCAGCCGCAATTCCACCACCTCTCGAGTTACGATTATGAGTAAAAATCGCATACTCAGAGGGGAGAGCCAAATTAACCGCTGCAAAAGCTTCCTAATGCAGCCATGTCTCTGACATAAAAAACATCAGGAGCTTCCACCGTAAGTAAATTATGGACACCCCAATGATGTCTAACCAGCGACCTCACATTGAGGTGACAAATCTTAACATTTATTAATTATCGGGGCAACCAGTTTCTGGATTGCTTTAACATCTGCCGTAAGGATCTGTTCATAGTATTCAGTTTATTCAAGCTGCGAGTGTTCTATATGAGTCTGCCCAGTTTGTGGGCTATTAAAGAATCTCCATTCATTTGTGATAAGGACCAAGAGGAGGGAGATAGAAGCTTTAGTTAGATTTTTTATTTCATTATTGCAGGATCACGGCTTTGTGTAAAATGAGTACTGTGATTTCTGAAATAAGTCGTGACTACTAATACGTAATCTAATATTGACAGACCGGTGACTCCCATTCTTCTATGATGCTGAAATATTGCCTTCTGTTCTGCAGTTCAAGATTATTCCGTTAACTGACTCTAAAGTCAGTTTCCCTTGCATATTGCCTTCTATGGACCCTGGAAAAATAGGATTTGGCAGGGAACAGAGTTCATCAAAGTCTTTCCTTCTGGATGCTGTTATCATGGTGTTGGGAATTTTCGCATTAAAGTCCCAAAAAAGAAGGAATGACGGATTGATTCCAGAGTGTGTGAATGATTCTACTAGCTCAAAGATATTTACCAATAATGCGCTAAATTGCAAGCCAGGAGGAGCATAAACATTAAACAGAAATCACGTATCTGCAGAGGACGAACTTTCCTTAGGGATTTTTAACTTAATGCACTAGAAATTTTTGCTGGGTAAGGGGATTATTTCAAAGTCCCACTTAATTTCTCTGATATCAGAAGAGCTAAACCTCTCTTTGCATGACCGCATCTCAAGCTTTCTAATGTTATTTCAAAGACAAAGTAGTATTATTTTATCAAACTTATTAGAGGCCCAAGTCTCTTGAAGGCAGGCAATTGCTGGAGAAGTATCTAAGATTAGATAATTTAGAAAATTCGAACTTTGCCATATTCCAGGAAACTATGTCTATAATTTTGCTAAAAATGTATTTTAGATCCTCTTCCCTGCCTGTTGGCATTTAAAGAGCTTGTAATCCATGTCCAAGAGTTACTTTTTAGTGAATTCCTGTGTTTAGAATTAATATGGTTCCAGATCTTCCTGTCTCCATCTTCAAGATAGATGGTTAGGATATCTGCTTGTACAGAACATGAATGCCCTTTCTGATAATTATTTTGTAGTTGATGCAGTAGGGCTGTGAATTTCGAGAAAGAGTAAACTGCGGGGCAGCGAAGCATGTTCCGAGGTAGAGTGGGTTGGTTGAAATTGACTACTGTCACTCCTTGAGATAAAAAAAACGGGAATGCAGACGTGCGGCCGGGAACGGGAGTTGTGTGCGCGCGCGCGCGAAAGTGGAACTCGAAAGTGAAACTGATCACGGTCCAGATGGCGCCTCGGACGGTGAAAGCTGGCGGGTGCGCACATGCACACTAGCGTGCACACAAGCTTGAGGCCACCAAAAGCATGGGGTAGCACTTTGAAAACCCCGCTTACTAAATGTCTCGCAGAGCAGCGCATGTGCTGGCTCAGGCGGTACCTAAAAACAGGGCATTTCCTAGAGACTTCTGTTCAGAAACATGGATACAAAATCTAAGATTTGGAGTTGAAGTACAGATGAACAAGTTACTTACCTTCGGTACCTCCTTATCTGACAGAGTATCTAGCAGCAGATTTCTTACCTTAGAATTATACCCAGGCGTCATCCAGATACGGACCTTTTAGAGCAGTACCTTTGCGCACCGATAGGTGGCATCTTCCGGCTCTGCGCCGTCCGCACCAGGAGTGACAGACATACGCTGTACCGGTGTAAGCCCCACCTTGGGGCACAGATGTCAGTTCATTTTTGCAACTTTCCACACTACGAGCGTGGAGCTGGCGATGAAGAGTGACCATTGGTGGGAGTTTCTAGCATCCATAGTAAGGGGAAATATCATCCTTTAATCGGAGCGTGGAGGATGGAAGGGTTGGTAAGGAATCTGTGGCTAGACAAAGTCTATCAGATAAGGCATTACAGAAGATAAGTAACTTCTTCATCTAATAAAGGCTTCTAGCAGCAGTTTCCTTACTTTAGAGTAGATACCCTACCAATGCCTCAAAGGAGGTGGGTCTGCCATCCCAACTTAGACCAGAAAGTCCGGCAGGACCGAACAGGCAAAATGTCCATCCCGACAGACCTAACTGTCCAGGCAGTAGTGCTTAGTGAATCTGTGCATTAAAGCCCACGTTGCAGCTTGACTGATATCCAGGACTGAAACTCCACAAGCTAACGCAGTGTTCGAAGCTGTGGCTCTGGTAGAATGAGTGAGCGATTGGCCAATGCACAGAAGATCTTTATGCAGAGCACTACCTGCACAACCTTCCCTTTGCTGGCCTCAATGTACACTACGAGGAGTTAGTTGTCCATCCAGAATTCTTCTATGAGGTCAAGGTAGAACGACAACGCTCTTTTTGGATCCAGATGGTGGAATCTCTCCTCTTCCTTATAAGGATGAGTCAGGGTAAAAAGGTAGGTAGGGTGATGGTCTGGCTTACGCGAAAAGCAGTGACTACTTTCTGTAGGAAGGAGGCACATGTCTGGAGAACCAGTTAGAAAGTACTATATTGAGGGTGCACCGTGCGAGCCTGTAACTCTTTGACCCTCCTGGCGATGTAATGGCCACTGGTAAAGAGGTCTTGATGGTGAATAACCGAAGAGGGCAGTTGTGCAACGGCTCAAAGGGTGCGCACATCACAAAAGTGGGGACCAAGTTCAAATCCCATTTGGGCATGACGAATGGACTTGGAGGACATTTTTGCGAAATCTTGACACAAAGGGTGACAAAGAAGGTTGGTTCTGGAACCGCACAAATGCATAAAGATAGCCCTTAACTTTGCTTAGAGCAGAGCCCTGCTGGGTCAAAGAAAACAAATAACACCTGAGAAAGAGGATCAAATTGGGGATTAATGCTTTTCGATACACATCATGCTTCAAATTTGTCCCAGTGGCAGACCTATATCATTTTGGTGGAGGGACACTGGCTACCAGAATAACATTACAGACTTCAGGAGGAAGGTCAAAGGTGGTCAACTATCACTGCTCAATGTCCATGCATGAAGGCAGTGGGCGTGCAGGTTAAGGTACAGAATCCTTCCCTGTTGCTGAGACAGAAGATGCTCCCGAAGAGGCAGCTTGACCGGATAACCAATGCTCATGCCTAACAGCTCAGGATACCAGACTCTCTGTGCACAATCCAGAGCCACAAGAATAACTTGAGCTTGGTCGTTCCTTATCACCTTGTGAACTCTAAGCAGGAGGGGTACTGGAAGGAAGACATACAGGAGCAGGAGTTCAATAAAAAAGAATCTTTGAGCGAGAGAAGACTTAGAAACTTGACTGTGACAAAGAATACATGAACCCACTCCTCCCTGCTTGTTGCAGCACGACATGGCGATGGGTTTGAAAACACCTGTACAAACCTTCCCTTGATGGAGGGTAGAAAGGCCTTAAATGCCAAGTGAATCCTCTAAAGCTCTAACAAGTTTATGTGGAGTCCGTACTCTATCGACACCAGAGTCCTCTCATCTCCACTTGCCCAGATGGCTGCCCCATTCCAGAAGTGACACATCTGTCACTACAGTCAATTCTGGCTGGGGAAGGGAGAGGGGTCTGCCACTGACACAATCACGGTTCGTCAGCCACCACTGCAGGTCTTTTGCCCTCCGAAATCTGGACCACATTGGAGAGATTGCCCAGATGCTGCACCCACTGGAACTTCAAGTCTCACCGCAAAGCCCACATATCGCAGCGGACATGCATTACTAGCAGGATGCAGGAGGCGTGAGGCCCAGCAGCCTCACAGTCTGTCTCACACAAAACCAAGACATTCAGCGCCCTCTTCCATACAGACGCCCCAGGTGCCCAACAAGGACGCCATCCCAATCATCCTCGACTCCGACAGGGAGCAGGACCGGCGTGTTCTAGAAGCATGACTTCCGGGTTGGAGCCAGGGCCTTTTGTCTTTGACAGGCCCAGAACAGGGGACGAATGGGAGGGGTGTGGCGATCCTGATTAATATCGCCACCCACTGGATGATTCTGAGGACACCTGGTTTGAGGATCTGGTGCGAATCAGTGGGTTAGACACCCGACATCAGCTTGGTCTCCACTCACACTTTCCAGATGAGAGGACTGCTCATTACCCTGCCACACCTGGGTGAGTGCCTATCTGCATTGGGTCTTAAAAACGTTTTGGCTTCCTGACTTACACCAGGACCAATCCACTTGTATCCGACCAGGACTCTATCTATCTGTTTCCATGGACTATCATTGGTGTCTTGTGGTCTTTAGCATTGTTTTCACTTAACCCTTTAAAAACTCATAAAATTCATATCTCCCATTTCCCTTATTGCATTTTTACTGTTTTGGTCTTATTTTACTCATACCTTTATCTTGAAGTGTGACTTTCTACTGTGCTTGCTCTGCTTAAATACTTTACACATTGCCTTTGTTGTTTTAACAATACTATATTATAGGTTAGATAGGGTTGTAACTCAGACCCATCAGTAGGACATCATGTCATACTTTGTTAACTATAACTTCACATATGATGGGGCGTGGTCTGCAGCCCAAGATGGCGGTCGCATAAGCGACGTGCTCCGGGCCGGGGCAATCTATCCATTACTTTATCCGGCGATCCCCACCTTGTCCAGCGGTGAACTGGGAGCGGCTGGCGTGCTGAGTCGGCAGAGCAGCCTGGTCGGAGTTTTCCGGTGGTTCGGTTCCCCGGAGGACGGACCCTCTGCCTGTGACGTCTTCTGGCCCTCCCGGGGCCTACTGGGAGCCGGGAAGCGGCGGACTTTCCTGAGGCCAGGCGGAGCTGCGGGGGCTGCTTTGGCTGGGCGGCGCCCACGCGAGACCCCAGCTTTGGGCCTGGATATGGCCATCAACGCGGATTCCTCGTGAGTGGCGCTCTGCCCGGGGGTGCTGGAGAGCGGAGGGCCCTGGCTGCGACCTGCTGCGAGGGGTGCTACAGGTACGACCAGGAGCTGCGGCGACTGACGCGGGGAGGAGTTCCTCTGAAGGGGCCCCGGGTGATTGGACAGCACAGCGGAACTGAAGGGGTCCCTTGCCAGATCTCGGGGCCGCTTTCTGGCCGTGGCAGATCGAGGGCGAGAGGGGGACTGCTGTGTTGCTGCACCCTCACCCCCCTTCACTACAGTGGGAAGATCGTGGACGGCGCTGTGAGTAAGCGCGGAGTTAATCTCGGCTGTGGGTTTCCTCCCCCAGCTCGTCGCCCAATTCCTGGAGCTAACCCACGTCCTATCCTGGCCAGGATTTTAAATTATAGGGATCGGGACCATCTACTTCGGGCGGCACGGGAGCGTGGCCCTCTGCAGATCGAGAATACCAAGGTTTCAATCTTTCCGGATTACACTCTGGCAGTTCAACGTAAAAGATTTTCCTTCATGGAAGTGAAGGTAAGGGCTCGAGCGGCGGGCCTGTCCTTCGCGTTATTGTTTCCTGCCAAACTGAAAATCCTATAAGAACAGCGATCCTTGTTTTTCGATACCCCTGACAGCACGTGGGAGTGGCTAGACAAGACATTTCCCGATGTACACCCCATGAGGCGCATGGACTCCTCATTGCCCAAATCACGAGGCCCACCTCGCAGGCGTAAGAAGGGTCTTCTCACACAAAGTTCGATCTCTGACGCCTTGGATCACCAACAGATACTGGAAGGTAGGCGGGGTCCCTCCGTGCTGCCTCCTCTTTGCGTACTTCTCGTCCTGTCATCAGCACTAGCCAGTCTGAGGGTTTGCATACAGACACTGATTCTGATGGCAGCATTGCATTGTTTCCTTCTGCTGCCTCGCGGCTCAGCAATGATCCTCTAGCCTCAGCAGATTCTTAATTGCATGTCTTAGACCTTGTATACTATGTTTAGTCTATTGTTGTCTCCCAGTCTGGACACAAGAGTCATTGTGCGATACATGTGCCCTGCCTGTAGGGCAACGCATCATAGACCGTGACCACCGTTATGACAAGAGGGAACAGATGAGTAAGTCCCTGGCCCGGACCCCGTACTGGGCTCTCATATGTGTGCCTTACTGCTATTACGCAACTGGTAAAGGTGTTAGCGACCTCCCCCCAAAGGCGGTAGCATTGGTTGTCTGTGTAGGGCACTTGTGTTGTTTGCATGGTTTGGTCGAACGATGTTTGGGCGTTGGACCCAGTATTGGGATTTTGTTAAATTTGTTGTAGTTATGCCGCATGGTCTGAAGATCCGGGGGGTGTGGGTGGAATTGGGTGGGTGGGGCCGGGATCCTGGGGGGTCCTTTATTTTATCTGATGATGCCTGCTGTTAATTCTTATACTCTGGTTTCGTGGAATGTGCGAGGCATGGGTTCCGTGGCTAAGCGTCATAGAATAGCTGCCCAATTGCATCGCTGTAAAGCCCACATAATTTGTTTTCAAGAGACGCATTTACTCCCCACTGAAACCGCGAAGCTACACCGGCGATGGCGTGGTCAATTTTACACAACAGCATACTCAGACTTTTCCCGGGTGGCTGCCATCTGGATTAGGGCGGGGTTTCCCTTCTCTCTAACTGAATGTAAAGTGGATGAACAAGGCCGGTGGTCCTTCTGCTGGGTGCGTTAGATGGAAGACCGGTTGTGCTGGGGTCCCTCTATGCACCCAATATAGACCCAAGAAGTATTCTTTGCGCGGGTGTCCTGGGCGCTTGCTGGCTGGTCCCATGTTCCGTGGCTCCTGGGTGGTGATTTAAATGCAGTATTTGATATTGGCTTGGATCGTTCCCATCCTCCTTTACTTAACACGGCAGCGAGAGCGCAGGCGGCAGCCTTGACCCGCTGGGTGCGGGGTTGGGGTTTATTAGACATCTGGAGGGCACTACATGCGAATATGAGGGAATATTCTTTTTATTCTTACCCCCATAAATTACACACACGGTTGGATCATTTTCTTTGTTCTCCTGAGCTCGCCTCCGCTATAACGCATTTTCTGGGCAAGACAATATCCGATCACAATCCGCTTGAAATGCGACTGGCCTGGGGCCCTTCCCCGGCTCCTATTCCAGTATGGAGGATGCAGCCTCTACAACTCGAAGTTCAAGTCTATCGGGCGGCTTGGTCTACAGCTGTGGACACATTTTTTTGTTGAAAATGAAGGTTCGGCCTCGTCCAGGGCTATTGAATGGGAGGCCTACAAGGTGACGATACGCGGGGTTGCCATGGGGATTCTGGAGGGGTCTCGAAGGGAAACGATCAGGGACATCACTGACCTGGAGGGGAAGCTGCAGGCTCTGGAGGTAGCGGCCCAGGGTGGCGAGGAACGTGCGGAACCATTACAGTCGGCTAGGATTAAATATGCGGAGTTGTTAGAGCGCCTATGCCTGTTGGACTTAGCTGATTATACACAGCGCACGCACTCTAAGGCAGATAGGGCGGGCACCTTACTGGCACGATTGATCCAACCGACAGTGCGCCCTACTCCGGTACTGGAAGTGAACACGGTTCAAAATGTTTTGGTTACATCCCAGGGGGAGATTAATCGGCGTTTCAAGAATACTAGGTTCGTTTATATGCGACCCCGGGTGTAGATGTTTCGGGTCCCATACTTGCCTTTCTGTCGGAGGTTCAGCTTCCTACGGTCTCAGATATAGTGGCCGAAGAGCTGGCTGCTACGCTTACAGCAGCGGAAATCCAAATGGCGGTAAAAGCACTGGCCCGTAATAAGACGCCAGATTCGGATGGCCTTCCAGTGGAGTTTTACTCCACCTTTGCAGATAAATTGGCTCTGAGGTTGTTGCAACTCTATACTACCTCCCTGGAGAATGGGGCGCTGCCTCCTACAACCAAGGAGGCGATCGTTACGTCATTGTTGAAACCGGACAAGGAACCGACTGATCTTCTGTCCTACAGACCCCTCTCTATTCTGAACACAGAATATAAGATACTCAGTAAGGTCCTGGCATCGCGGCTCCTTACACACCTGTCCCGTTTACTCCACACGGACCAATGTGGATTCATACCCCACCGCAGTACCTCTTTGAATATCTGCCGACTGCATGCTTTGATGCACGCGGTGTCGGTCTCTTCCCCGCTAGCTGGCTGCTTGTCATTGGACGTGCGCCAAGCTTTTGATACCCTTAGTTGGTCGTATATGTGGGCAGTGTTATCTAAATTTGGCCTGCCCCAATCCTATTGTACATGGATTAAATGGTTATATACTGAACCCACGGCACGTGCTAAGACGGGACAGGTCATCTCTTCCTCGTATTCAATATCCCAGGGCACACGTCAGGGCTGCCCCTTATCCCCCATGTTATTTGTGTTGGCTCTTGAGCCGTTGGCGCAGCATCTGCGACAGACTATGGTCCCATATGGCATTCCGCTCCGTGGGGAGGTTCATTCCGTATCTTTATACGCGGATGACATGCTATTATATTTTCGTGACTTGGGGGTGGATGAACACTTAATAGCTGCTACCTTTTCTAAATTTGGGGACATATCGGGTCTGGGCCTTAACGCTACAAAATCAGTAGCCTTCGCCTTTTATAATACTGTGGCAACCTCTACACTCCAATTTGGTGACTTGCATTTTAGAATTGAGCCTATTACCTTTAAATACCTGGGGATTCAAATTTATAGATCAGATGCTGATACCATCGATGGTAACGTAGTTCGTGCCATTAACTCGTTGCGCTTCCAGATAGCCTTTTGGACTTCATTGCCATTGACGTGGCGGGCCGAGTGGCAGTGTCCAAAATGGTCATGTTGCCCCGCTTCCTTTATTACTTTGTGAATCTACCAGTGGTCCTGCCAGCCTGGATTTTTAAAGTGCTAAATACGTTATTATTGTCCTTGGTATGGGGGACGGACAGGCATCGATTGGCGCTGGCTAAATTACAACTGCCCACCACTGTAGGAGGCATGGGGCGCCGGATTTTAAGTCCTACTGCGTAGCGGGACAATTACAGTGGCTGGCATATTGGTTGGCGGGTAAGAACTTATTCGAAATTGGGTACACCCCGGAATTGTTAAAACGAGGGCTTCTTCAATCACAATTATGTCCAGGTACACAGAAGTTGCGTGATCCTCCTTACTTGTTGCAAGTTGCGTTGAAGTACTGGACACAGGCAAAACGGATGGCTAAATTACCATCGCCGTACGCCCCGAATGTTCCCTTGTGTGGTTTGCCGACTAGGAGTGGTGTATTAGCACTGCATCAACTGCAGGGATGGACTCGGGAGGGGGTAGAGACAATTGGGGATTTCTTTCTCGAGGGCCAGCTGATGCAGCACGACGAGTTCACACGTGCTAATTCGGTGCCGGACACGTTATTCCTCACGCATGCGACCATAGTGCATTTCAGCCCCACCCACTGGTACACGGATCGGGTAGAACCCCCAACTTTCCAACTGTTGAGGTCCTTACACATTATGGGGCACGGCCGATACCTGGTGCGATGGCATTATCGTGGCTTGAGATGGCATCTGTATGTTTCATTGCTACATCTCCGGCAGCAATGGGAATTGACCTTGGGGCGGAATTTGGATGATAGGGAATGGACACAAATGATAGAGCATCCCCGAAGAGTCTCACGGAATTGCCGCTTAAAAGCGATCCAGTTGTTTATCCTCCATACATTGCATCAGCGACAATACGTAAGATGTACCCCACGGCATCCGCGGCGTGTCCGCGATGTCAGACACCTGACGCTGATTTCATTCATATGATATGGCGCTGTCCACGGCTGCGGGGGTTTCGGTCGGAGGTTGTTCGAGAGCTGGCGGAGTTGACGGGGCGTACCCCATGGGACACCATCGAGGCCTGTCTATTAGGGCTATTCCCCCTCCCAATAAAAAGCAAAGTTGATACGCATATTTGTAGGGTTGGCTCTGATATTGGCAAAACGTATGATAACAAAACGCTAGAAGTCTACCCAAGCGCCGCGAGTAGTCGCCTAGCGTGAGGAGGTGGGCAGGTGGGCGGTGGCGGAACGGGAGGCCTTATACCAAGAAGAATATAGGGGTCAGAGGAAACGACCGCTTTCGCTGGACTGGGCACATCTAGTAGAACAATTCAAGGCCATGGAGGAATTGGATCCCGCAGTATCGCAATCTGGCGAGCGAGAGAGTGGGGCAGACGGGTAGGAGCTAATGAACTCATGTTGGCCCGTATCCTGCCTGGGTGCCTTCCTAATACTCCCCTCTCCCTGGCTGGGTTTCATATTCTCCCCCTCCCTCGTACCCTCTTGTCTTTTCTTCCTCTTAATCTACTCCTTGTTCCCCCCCCCTCCCCCCTCCTTACCCCCCCATACAGGCCCCTTGTTGGGGTTCTTCGGCATGGCGCACACCGGACGCTGATACATTGGCGGGGTGAGTTTGCCATAAAGCGGCACTTACGTTAGTGGTTTTGTTGGGATAGGGTGGGGGAGGGTTATTGTGGGTGGGGGGAGAAATGGGTATTGCAATAGATTGCATTTATTGGAATCGTTCCTAGCTGCCTGGGTTAGCAGTTTGCTCATTTCTACTATAAGACATGTTGTATTCTTTGTGAGCTGCTGGTACTCTTCGATTGTTGGGGTACAACAAATGAACATGATGTCTTCCAAAGGCCTTTTGGTAAGGCTTTCAACAACCTTACTACTAGTACTATGTAATTGTGAATCATATGTGATACTCAAAAATATTTTCAAAAAAAATAAAAAACTATAACTTCACATATGCTTTCGAAAATCTAGGTTGACCTATATTACTCTTGTTTGCGCCCTTCAAGTCCTCCTGTTCCATGAAGTATTACTAATCGCTGCAATCAGTTACACCCGAACATAAAATAAGCAATGTTCTATGACATCAGGAAAACCATTGAGACCCATATACTTTGCAAATTTTTCTTAGTACGTCTGTTTTTCTTCCGAGCTTTTGAGTGGCGCTCAAGCAAACTTGCAGTGCAAGCATTATTTTAGAAGAATCCAAAAACAAATATTGTACCATCGGAGCGTCTAATTTTAATTTAAAAAGCATAATTACAGGTTCCAGTTTTCCCTGTTTCCAGATTCTCTGGACATGGGGAACACATTAAAGGATATAGGTAATAAAAATCATTTTTATGCCGTATTTTATCATATACAAGGTGCCTTTACTTTTCATTTTTGAAGAAATCTTGGTAATCCTTATTATAAACATGAAATGCATATTGCATACTTGTTTGTATAGGAAGAGCCAGCTTCCTTTAGTTACCAATCCAGTGTCTAAACATCATTCAAACATGCATCCAGTCGAGATGGTAATGACCTTCTGTTCGTGCAGGTGAGAATATGGTTGGGAATGTAGGTCAAATGGAAACAAGGGTTTATTTTGGAGTCTTCCATTTCAAAAGAAATAACGTTTAGCTAAACTTAAGAGTAGTTATGAGCTGTTCCTTAGATTAGATGTTTTCTGCGAGGTGTAAATAAGTACCACTTTTGTGATCAGCTATTTAGAGCATCTGCAATGTGGCCTTTAATGCCAGCCTAATTTTGAAACCTCTGCTTACTCAATGCAGGCCAGACACAAAAAAAGCAGATCCCTAAAACATTTTTAGCTTCTGGAATCAAATGGTTTGAGTTAACATGAATAGCCCAGAAACGTCCCTTGCTCGTGTCCCCTGACTTACAATGATGCCAAGTGTTATGTTATGTTATGTTATCCGGATTTGTAGAGCGCACAGCTGCCCCAGCAAAGGGGCGTCCCGGCGCTATAATGGACAAAAGAAACCGGACAACAAGCAGTATCAGGGAACACGGCCATAACAGCTCTTACAAGTCCAAAGGAAAGAGGAAGGTTTTGATGGCCTTCCTGAAGACTATCAGTTCATCAATGGCACGGATATGAACAGGAAGAGAGTTCCATAGCCTAGCAGCAAGTAGTCTAAAAGAGCGGCCACCGGCTCTGGCCCTCTTAAAACGCGAAACTGTGACCAGGTGAAGCCCTGAAGATCTTAGAGACCGTGGAGGTACATACGGTAAAATAAAATGATCCAATATCTGGGGAGAAGAATGCTTCAAGATTTTAAACGAAAGACAAAGAGATTTGAACTGAATCCTCTGAACAACGGGGAGCCAATTAAGTTTATGGATAGTTTTTTTGGCCGAACAAAATCTCGGCAAACCAACCAGAGCCCTGGCGGCAGCGTTTTGAACACGTTGGAGTCTGGAAAGTTCGGCCACGTTGGCTCCCAGCAAAAGAGAACTCGCATAATCCAACCTAGACAAGATTGTGGCTTGTACAATAAGCTGTCTGGTTGGAGCATCAAAAAATTTGAGAATGGGTCTAAGTCTACGAAGAGTCCCAAAACACATGGCAGCGGTTTTCTTCGTGTGTGAGACAAAACTGAGTTTTGAATGCAGCCAAACCCCTAGATTTTTTACCTCGGTGACAGGAAGAGGAGTTGGGCCAAGCTCAGACGGCCACCAATGACCGCCCCAAAGATGACTCTGCCTGCCAACAATGAGAACCTTCGTTTTTTTGGCATTCAATTGTAGGCAGTTATCAGTCATCCACCGGGCCACTGAGCTAATTCCCTCATGAAACTTAGCAGCCTCAAGTTTGGATGCCCCACTTATTGCAACCGCCAGCTGCGTGTCGTCAGCGTAGGACACCATAGTCAGGTTCCAACGCTTGGCGACAGCAGACAGCGGCTGCACATAGAGATTGAAAAGTGTGGGGCTGAGAGCCGACCCCTGTGGAACGCCTTGTGCAATAGGATAGGGTTTAGATTGGAAAGGAGGAGTGACAACCCTAAAAGTACGACCAGATAGAAACGATCGAAACCATTCAAGAGCCATGTTGTCGACACCAGCCTCAACCAGACGATTTAATAAAATGGCGTGGGAGACGGTGTCGAACGCGGCGCTGAGATCCAAAAGCACCAAAGCCGCCGTTTGACCAGAGTCGACCAGAGTACGTAGATGATCGACCATTGAAAGCAGCGCAGTCTCAGTACTATGGCCAGATCGAAAGCCGTTCTGTGAAGGATCTAAAATATTAGCAGAGTGGAGATGAGTGGAAAGGATAGCGTTGACATGGGCCTCGGTCAACTTTGCCACCCACGGAAGAAGAGATATGGGACGGTAGTTCTCCAGCTTTAATGGATCCAGGGCAGGTTTTTTTAAAATAGGCATCACCTGGGCCTGTTTCCAGCTGCCAGGAACAGAACCTGACGTCAGAGATAGATTGACGAGGTCACGTAGAGGAGGGAGACACAGTGACGCAGATTCTCTAAATTGGGCAGGTCGAAGAGGGTCCATTGGCGAGCCTGATTTGACTTTCGCCACAATTCTGTTAAACTCCTCCATTGATAGCTCTGGGAGAGAGCACAAAGACATAAGGGTCTTCGGGCTGGATTTCAGCTTCTCCTGAGGTACAGACGAGCCAGGCAAAGAGCGGTAAATAGCCTCCACCTTTTCTACAAAGAAGATGGCCAAGTCCTCACAATGTGAAACAGAGCAGATCTCAGCGCCTGGGGCTCTACTGGCTGTAAGATCCTTAAGCACCTTAAATATTAATTTAGTGGGATTGGTGCTGATGTTAAATTCACGAGAGTAATAAGCGGCCCGAGCTTGACATACCGCTCTATGATACTTCTTGATCTTAACAAGATACAGCTTTTTCCTAGCAGGCAGATATGACTTACGCCAGGCTCTTTCAGCTTGTTTACATGATTTTTTTAGGAGCCGGAGTGAATCATCATACCATGGGCTAGGTTCAGCACGACGACATTTACTCTCGGCAATTGGGATCAGACAGTCTAAGGCTCTAGTCAGCCAGCTACAAAAAAGATCATAGCCCGACTCAACATCGGAAAAAGGGCCAAGCGGATAGAGCCCAAGAAGCCGATGAAAATCTGCAAGCTTTAGTTTTTTCCATGGGCGTCGAAAGGACACAGGCGCAATTGCTCTATGAGGGAAATCCTCAATTGTAAGATGCAACTCTATGAGATAGTGATCAGTCCAGGCCATCGGCCTGGGAGAAAGCACTTTAGCCGAAGTGAAGTTGGTAAAGATGGGGTCCAAAATATGTCCACCAACATGAGTGCAATGCTCAACCAGCTGAAATAGCTGGAGAGCCTCCAGATCGGCAATGGTGCTGCTGACCATGGAAGAAAGAGGAGCATCAAAATGAAGATTTAAATCGCCAATAATACTAAAATTGGCAGCCCCTAAGGCTAATGCGCTCACAACTTCTGGAAGAGCTGACCTAAAGGCAGCATCCGGGCCCGGAGGTCGGTAGATAAGTAGCCCCGAAAAAGTAAAATGAGGACTAATAGAGATACGAAAGTGAACACTTTCGCAACCTGCAATGTCTAAGGCCTTCCAAGTACATGGATAGCAGGATTTTACAGCAGCCGCAATTCCACCACCTCTCGAGTTACGATTATGAGTAAAAATCGCATACTCAGAGGGGAGAGCCAAATTAACCGCTGCAAAAGCTTCCTCATGCAGCCATGTCTCTGACATAAAAAGAACATCAGGAGCTTCCACCGTAAGTAAATTATGGACACCCCAATGATGTCTAACCAGCGACCTCACATTGAGGTGACAAATCTTAACATCATAAGGGACCTGAGAATTAGGCTGCGGAGGAACAACGCTATCAGAGCATCCCAAGGAGGCTGGCCGGTAAGCGGAAATAGGGGCGGGGAGTGGGAGTTTAAAAGCACACTTAGGACACTGAAAAGGGCCGGATAGAGGATGTAACGAAGTAGAGATGCAGGGCGCAGAATCGCAAAAAGTAAGCAGTTCTCATCTAGAATACATTCGTAATAAACAATCCAAAAGCAATACCGAGAAACCAAAGATCCCTGCCCTGCCTTAGCCCTGACTCGGCGCGGACGAGCGCAGACGGGCAGGACTCTGGCACGACTCAGGCACAGAGAAAGCGTCCCCACTGCGCGTAACCGCTGCGCGCTTGAAGGACTGGTTTAAATAGGGTGTCAGCGTGTGGAGAAGACCGCTAGACCGCTCAAAATGGCGGCCCCACACGTCCCAAACACCACTCCAAAATGGCTGCCTAATCCCCCTACTGACTGCCCCCACCAGGACCGGACCCGCTAAAACAGCGGTGAAACAACAAATTTAAATGCAGGTAAGAGGGAGGAGGGAGGATGCCCTATATTAAGAACAAGGAAAAACAAATTAAATCAAAACGTAAATACTAAACTAGGTAGTTTAAAATACAAGCGCGAAGCGCCTTCGCTGCAGAGCACAAAGCGCGAGTCCTTAAAATGCTCTAATGAGCCAGGTTACCTTGTCCAAGCTGACCCCCTTGAAGTACCGCCTTAAATAGGGTGTCGGTGTGTGGAGAAGACCGCTAGACCGCTCAAAATGGCGCCCCCACACGTCCCAAACACCACTCCAAAATGGCTGCCTAATCCCCCTACTGACTGCCACCACCAGGACCGGACCCGCTAAAACAGCGGTGAAACAACAAATTTAAATGCAGGTAAGAGGGAGGAGGGAGGATGCCCTATATTAAGAACAAGGAAAAACAAATTAAATCAAAACGTAAATATTAAACTAGGTAGTTTAAAATACAAGCGCGAAGCGCCTTCGCTGCAGAGCACAAAGCGCGAGTCCTTAAAATGCTCTAATGAGCCAGGTTACCTTGTCCAAGTCTTTTCCTTAACACATAGTTTACTGTTTAAAATCCAAGACTCCTAAGACGAGGCTGTTAGCATTTTCGAGCATCCATTAAAAGTATTATGGAGGGAGAGACTACTGTCATCAGCCATCAACTCTCCTGAACATGCTTTCACTCAATTTTATAGGACAACTCAATGACCAGTCTTTTCAGTCACCTGTCAAAGGGACAGTTTTTCTAATGTTTTAATCATCAACTATTGTTCCAAAACCTAGACCAGGATTCTCCAAAGTCAGTCCTGGCAGGTCGGATCCATGGCAGATTTTTAAGAAAGGAATATGCTACTTACCAGTATGCATCTGTTCTTGGCATGTAGAGCTGCAGAGCCACACACTAGGATAGTAGATCGCCATCTGGTGTTGGGCTCGGAAGCTTGCAGCTTGTTGTTGTCTTCGGAAGAAGTCTTTGTGGTCATGAGATAGGGGACTCCTCCCTTGGATGACAGTGCGCATGGGCATCAACTCCATCGTTAGATTGTTTTTCGCCATGATGGGAAATGGAGTTTGTAGAAAAGAGAGAGATGTCCAGGTGTGATGTCTAAGTAAGACAATTCTGGAACAGATACAGGTCCCGGGGAGGTGGGTGGGCGTGTGTGGCTCTGCAGCTCTACATGCCAAGAACAGATGCATACTGGTAAGTAGCATATTCCGTTTGAGGCATATGAGCTGCAGATCACACATTAGGATAGACTATATAGCAGTATCTCCCCTAGCAGTGGTCACCTGTATCGGTTGCAGCAGTTTGAAATAAAGTTTTAAGGACTGCCTGTCCCACAGAAGCTTGTTGCTTTGCTTGCACGTCAACACAATAGTGTTTAGTGAAGGTGTGTGTTGTAGACCATGTGGCTGCCCTACAAATATCTTCTAAGGGAATGTTTCCTAAGAATGCCATGGAAGCCCCTATTTTGCGTGTGGAATGTACTCTAGGGGGAACCGTTGGTGTGCGTTTAGCCTTGTGGTGGCATATTTGGATACACTTAACTATCCACCTAGCTATCCCAGATTTGGAAATGGGGTTGCCTTTATGTGGTGGAGAGAAAGCAACAAACAATTGTTTTTTTTTGGCGGAATGATTTGGTTCTGTCAATGTAGTAAAGAAGGGCTCTTTTAACGTCTAAGGTATGAAGAGCTCTTTCAGCTACCGAGTCTGGATTTGGGAAGAACACTGGTAACTCTACTGATTGGTTAAGGATAGAATGGAGATATGACTTTTGGAAGGAATTTCGGATTTGTCCTAAGAACCACTTTGCTACGGTGTAATTGTAAGAATGGTTCTTGTATGGTTAAAGCCTGGATTTCACTTACCCGTCTGAGGGATGTGATAGCGATAAGGAAAGCCACTTTCCATGTGAGGAACTGTAGTTCGCATTTATGCAGAGGTTCAAATGGGGGTCCCATGAGCCTGGTAAGAACAATGTTTAGATTCCACACTGGAGAGGGTGGTAATCTGGGAGGAATAATCCTTTTTAGTCCTTCCATGAAGGCTTTGATCGCAGGTACTCTAAAGAGTGACAAGTGTTGTCGATTTTGTAAGTAGGCTGCTAATGCTGCTAGGTGGAGACGTATGGATGAGTATGCCAAATTACATCTTTGCAAGTGTAGTAAGTAGCAAATGATGTCCTGGATGGATGCATCCAGTGGATTTAAATGATTGTTAGTGCAGTAAATGGCAAATCTTTTCCATTTTGCAGCATAGCAAGCCCTAGTGGTAGGTCTTCTGGCCTCTTTTATAATATTCATCAAGTCTGGTGGCAGGTTGAGGTGACCGAACTCTAGGACTTCAGGAGCCAGATCGCCAGATTCAGTTGACTTGGATCTGGGTGTCTGATTTCTCCATGGTTCTGTGTTAATTAGGACGGGGAGAGACGCAGTTTTTGGTGTGGAACTAGGGAGAGTTCCAGTAGTGTTGGGAACCACGGATGGCGTGCCCATGTGGGAGCTGCTAGGATCAGTTTGAGAGACTGTTGCCTGAGCTTGCGTACCACTAACGGAATGAGTGGGAGAGGCGGAAAAGCGTACGCAAATCTGCCTGACCAGTTCATCCATATCGCATTTCCCTTTGACTCCGGGTGGGGAAACCTGGCGGCGAAGGTTGGGCATTTTGCGTTTTCGTGTGTGACGAACAGATCTATGTCTGGTTGGCCCCATTGTTGGAAAAAGGGCAGTAGGACCTGGGGATGTAGTTCCCATTCGTGGATCTGTTGTGTTTGTCGACTTAACAGATCGGCAATTTGATTGTGAACCCCTGGAAGGTGTTCTGCAAGCAGGTATATGTTCTGAGGAATGGCCCATCTCCAAATGTTCTGTGCGAGCTGGGACAGCTGGAGAGAATGCGTGCATCCTTGTTTTTGTATGTAATACATGGTTGTCATGTTGTCTGTGCGGATGAGGACAGTTTTGTTCTGGAGATGATTTTAGTGCTAGGAACACTGCTAGCAGTTCCAGGTAATTGATATGGAGCACTTTCTGTTGAGTGGTCCATTTGCCCTGAGTGGTGTGTCTGAGGAGATGGGTTCCCCATCCTGTGAGTGATGCATCCGTTGTCAGCACGATCTGTGGAAGAGGCTCTAGGAACGGCCGCCCTTTGGACAGGTTTGTTATGTTCCACCATTTTAGAGAGCGATGTGTGCGGCTTTCCACCAACACCAGATCTGAGAGTTGTCCGTGAGCCTGGTTCCACTGACGTGCTAGACATTCTTGCAAGGGACGCATTTGAAGTCTTGCATAAGGCACAATGAAGATGCATGACGCCATCATGCCTATGAGTTGCATGAACACTCTTGCTGGAAGAGAGTGTTGGATTTGAAATTTCGTGATAAGAGCTTGTATATTGGCTATTCTGGCTGGGCTGGGATATGCTAGGGCTGTGGAGGTGTTTATGGTGGCTCCTAGATACTGATGTATGTGAGAGGGTTGGAGATGAGATTTGGGATAGTTTATTGTGAATCCCAAGTTGTGTAAGATTTGGATGGTTTGGCGAGTGTATAGAACACATTTGTTGAATGACTTGGCTTTTATTAGCCAGTCGTCTAGATACGGGAAGACATGAATTTGTTGTCTTCTGAGATGTGCTGCTACTACTGCCAGACATTTTGTGAATACCCTGGGCGCAGTTGTTACCCCGAATGGAAGGACTGTAAACTGGTAGTGTTGTCCGTCCACCACAAACCTTAGATACTTCCTGTGGGTAGGATGTATGGGAATGTGGAAGTAGGCGTCCTTGAGATCTAGTGTGGCAAGGAAATCGCCTTGTTGCAGTAGTGGGAGCACTTGTTGAAGAGTGATCATATGGAAATGATCTGAGTTTATATACTGATTTAGGGGTCTGAGGTCGAGTATTGGTCTTAGAGTCCCGTCCTTTTTGGGGATTAGGAAGTAGAGTGAGTATACCCCTGTACCCTGATGTTCTAAGGGAACTGGATCTATTGCGTGTTTTTAATGCAATGAGCGAACCTCTTGTTTGAGGAGCGTAAGATGGTTTGGTGACATCGAACGCTGTTTGGGTGGTATGTGTGGGGGGGGTAGTTGTGAGTTCCAGGCAGTAACCATACTGGATAATTTGTCTTACCCACTTGTCTGTTGTGATGGAGTTCCAGACAGGTAGGAACTGTTTGAGTCTTCCCCCAACTGGAGTGGAATGGTCTGGGGGGAGTGGAGGAAAGTCACTGTTTTGTGGCAGGGGAGGTACGAGTATTGTTATTACCTCGACCCTTGTTGTTTCCTCTGAATCCGCCTCTAAAATATCCACTACTGGGGGATGTTTGTGTAGCGGCTTTGAATGTAGAGGAGGTGTCCGTTCCCATATTTTTGGAGGCTCCTCTGTAGAAGGAGCGTCGAAAGGATCCACGTGGTTGTGGAGACTGTAATGCTCCCATGGACTTAGCCGTCTCTGTGTCCTTCATTTTTTCAAGGGCAGTGTCTACTGCTGGCCCAAATAGCTGTTCCTGGTTGAATGGCTAAGTATAGTAGTTTGTACCTCTGGCTTAAAGCCTGAAATGCGTAGCCAGGCATGTCGTCTAAGGAGCACACTTGTGTTAATTGCTCTAGAGGCGGTGTCTGCGGCGTCAAGCGCACATTTAATTGCCGCATTTGAAATAAGTTTTCCCTCCTGGATAGGGTCATTTGCTTGGGTTTTATATTGCTCTGGAAGATGTAATAGATTCTCTAACTGGTCGTAGTGGGCCCTGTCATAGCGTGCTAGTAGGGCTTGGGTGTCGGCAGTACACCAATGATTAGCGGCTTGTGATGCTACTCTTTTGCCAGAGGCTTCTAACAGTTTGGATTCTTTGTCAGGAGGTGGTGTATCTCCTGTGGTTTGGGAGTTGGCGCGTTTCCTGGCATTGGTAACGACCAAAGAATCCAAAGGGAGCTGCCCTTTGATGTAATTAGGATCTTCAGGGGCAGGTCTATATTTCTTTTCTATCCTTGGGTTAAGAACCCTGGCACGGACAAGGTCTTTAAATACCTCGGGCGTGTTTTATGACTCCCTTAATCATGGGCAGAATTTGTACAGACATTTGAGATTGTTCAAAAGTATTGAATAGGAAGTCTTCTTCTGGTGCGTCGGAGTGCATTGTGACGCCGTGGTAAAGTGCCGCTCTATTTAATAACTGGCCAAAGCCCAGGTGATTGTCTGGAGGCAATGGTTTGGAGGGATATGGCTGAGGGTCAGGCATGTCTGGTAGAGGGAAGGCCCAATCATCCAGTGGTGAGGTATCTGGATCCGTGAACGGATCATTAGGTCACCCCCACCCCCTAGGTCATCATCATCATCATCCTGTGGAGGTTGGTGTATGTGATGGAGAGGGTATAGGTAAGGGTGGTGTAGGCAGAGGGGGTGGGTTAGAAGGCAGTATAGGAGAGGAAGGGGGCATAGGCGATGTTGCAGAGTCCTTCCTGTTTATAGGAACTGGGGCAGATGGTGTGTCCAGTTTCCGCTTTTTACATGGCACCGTGGTGACATGTCCAGTCTTTGGGTTAATATAAATCTTTTTCTACCTTGGGTCGATGGGATCTGGATGAAAAACGTATTGCTCCTCAGGAACAGTCTTTGGTGCCGATTTTTTCGGTTCCGATCGAGGTTTTGGTTGATCGGTGGAGTTTTTGGCTTTAGGAGGTGTGTGAGAGTCCTTAGCCGTTGGTTTCGGAGCCGAAGTTGTATCTGTAGGCTTGGGAACCTTCTGTGCCAGTTTATCTATTGGCCTTGGTGTTTTCGGGGCTGACGGCACCGGAGCCGATTTCGGTGCCGAGTGGTCTTTTGTCTTCGGTGCCGAAGGTGCCGGTTGAACAATGACATGCGGTTTGCTCGGTCCCGAGCTACCGGAAGGCTTATGTTTCTTCGGAGCCGAGCCCGGAGGCGGGGCTTCTGCAGGATGTTTTCGGTCTCGACTGGGGTCAGCAGGCGAAGTCTTGACCAATGCCTTTGGTTTTGGAGGGGTTGGGGCAGGGGCAGTAGTACTCACATGTTGCCTAGGAGTGATGGGGTCGTCTGAGTCGTCTGCTTCGGAGATTATTTGTAGATCTTCGGAATCTTCTTCTGGGACATCGGGGCCTTCATCAAAGATGTCCTCTGGTTCCGGAGCTGGTCTCTTTGCCATGATGCGTCTTCGAGCCCTTCGATCTCGGATGGTCTTCTTGGATCGAAAGGATGCGCAGGCTGGACCGCTGGACTCGTCATGTTCAGGTGATAGGCACAGGTTGCAGACTTTGTGGTGGTCACTGTACGGAAATTTTGCTCCACAATGGCATTTTATGAAAGGCGTCCTTTCCATGAGCCGTAGGCCTCAAGGCGTGGATAGGCCCAGCGGCCCGCGTCGACGTCCGGAATCGAGCCGATGAAATCGATGTCGAGAATGAAGGTGCTTCGAAAAGCTTGGAATTGAAATTTCCAACCAGAGCGGAAAAGTTGCATCCGAACCCAATGGCAGAAAAAAACAATCCAACGATGAAGTTGATGCCCATGCGCACGGTCATCCAAGGGAGGAGTCACCTATCTCGTGACCACAAAGACTTCTTCCGAAGACAACAACAACCTGCAAGCATCCGAGCCCAACACCAGATGGCGATCTACTATCCTAGTGTGTGATCTGCAGCTCATATGCCTCAAACACTACATTTATCTAAATGGGGATAAGTTAAAAATATGGCATGGATCCGGCCCTCCACAAAAGACTTTGGAGACCCTGATCTAGACCCTTCAGTTCTCACATTGTACACTAGCCAAACACAACCAGTCAGAATGGTTCCATGTGATTTATTTGAAGGGGGGAAAAAAGTAATGGTAACCATAGGCAATTAATCTTGTAGTCCCATTATTGTATGTACAGTAATTTCAAAACATTTTGCATAAACTACGGTAATGCTCCGAGTTTCCTTTCTTTTTGTTTTTATCTGCTGCGGATACTCTTCATCTACCAATTTCTTTAGCCCTCACTTTTTGACCTAAATCTAACCATTTTGCTAATCTCATCGCTCATCCTAACCGTATGTGTAACCCTTTCCCTTATACTACACACCATTACAGTTTATTTATGCCCCTTCCCATATCCTAGTGGACACATGAATCTCAAGTATTAATGCATTCCTTCCACTGATACAAATAACATTCCCAATGATTTCCCATTAATGCTTTTGTTCTATCAGAACTTCAGACCTGAAATCTTTGAGTCTCAAGTTCTATCTCCTGAAAAGCAACATATTTGGGAGGAAAGGTGGATGGTGATGGCTCTACAAATGTTTCAGAGAGCCGAGATCAGTCTAAGATAAAGACGTTCCGCAGCACCATAGCCATACTTTCCTCCATGATTCTGAAGGACTCAACTGACTGAGTTTATTAGGGAAGATTACGCAAACATCCCATTTTACAAGTGCATCTTGAATATCTCCTGATGCAGTAAAGGTGATCATATGTTAAGATTATGTGTAGTAGTTACCTTTTAGGCAGTGCAGGCCAAATTGTACAGAAGTCCAATCTATTATCACATGCATTCAGCCACTTGCTCTGGACACTTTATCTTACTCTTCACTATGGTGTCTCACAAGACACTAACCTTACCCTTCCCTCCTTTCTTTCCTATTCACCTTTCCTCTTGTTGCATCCATTTCCTGATTCAAGCTCTAGTGTGATTTCAATGTAGAGGAGTCAAAGAACTATTTTTCTCCTCATTTAACTCTTCACTGTACAACATTTTAATCCTGCATCGGTCACTCTCTCTTGGATGTTTAAACACTCAACACTAGACTTCGATTATCTTCTTTCGTGCTGCATCTTCTCAGCATGCCCTCTGCCAACCTCCATTCTGTTTCCTTTTTCCTGTCTCCTTAACTCGCCATCCCATTTTAATTTCCACTCCCAACATGTGTGCAAACGCACACACATTTCTTTGCAATATTTGCAGAACTGGTTCTATTCTCACTGTCAGATCACAAATTCTCATGCTCCTATATTGTTGCTGTAAAGATTATAGTTGTTTGCTTCCCGGTTGTGAGAAGTTGGCCTGATATATGCTGTCCACTAGTTATAGTGGGCACCCTGTATCAGTCCAAACAACCCCTTATGGTGATAGGTTAAAGACAATCTTTATTGAAAGCTATCCTAGTGGTAGCTATGGAGAGCAGCCTTCAGGCTAAGTCTTGAAGGAATGTAAAGCAGCTTGTTTTACCAGTCTATAATCTCTTGAATGACCAAATGAAAGGACAACCACACCAGGTATATATTTAAAATATATGTATTTAAGATAAAACACACCCCTCTAGTCTCTTTATGAGGCTGGAGTTCGAAGTACTTAAGTTACAAGTCAGTGTTCAACAGTAAAAGCACAAATACACGTTTGGGCCCTAGGGGCGCTCCAAACCATAGACCAATAAAGTGGTATGAGAACCACGACTGAACTAGACACAAGGCCTAGGGCCTGTAGAAGTGCTTGGACCACAAAGAACCACCCAAGGTAGTGACACAGGGGACCCACAGGGGACACGGGCAGTGTGAGAACACAGCCGCAAATCGCCATTAACTTCTATGGGGAACATCGCGGTTGGAAATTGAGAGTTTAAGGACACTTGGAGGATGACTACAAGCGAACCCTTTTGGACTTAGAGGTGTCTAGGGCAAACACCCACGGGAGCACCGGAGTACTCGAGTTACCTCACCCAGGGAAGCCGGGTACATAGGTGTCTTTTGGTGTCGGGTCGCGTCGCTGCTTTCAATGGAAGCTGGCAAAGAAGTGCTGCTGCCATGAAGAGAAGTGTCTGAAGAGATCCAAGCCTGGATCGAGGATGGAAGGAACCTGAAAGCAGAGGGGACAGGGTCTGGATCACTTACCAGTGACCAGGGGCACGATAGTCCAATGCCCACAGATGTCGGGTGCTTCAGGTGAGTTGACAGGTGTCTTGACTTCAGCCACGAGGTCCAGGAGGCGTCGACGGCGACCAGGAGCTGGATTCGAGCTGTCCCACGAAGTCTGTCGAGTGCTGCAGTGTCGGCGACCAGGATGGACCCAACAAGCCTTGGCAACGGCAAGTCAGGTGGAAATAGAAGAAGGACGTCGGTGTAGACCAGCAAGGTCTGGGGGATTCACCCAGCGAGGGTAAGTCGGGGCACGTCTGGAGCAACCAGGAAAGCCCAATCAGAACAGGAGTCACCGTTGGTGGGGACCCACTAGCCAACGGGCCAGCGATCGCGAAGGAGCCTCGAGCGGTCGCACTTGAAACTGGCCCACGGGTCACTCGTGGAGTGGAGGCCAGAGATCTTCGGTGCAGGAGGTGCTCAAGGCTGGGGCTACTCGGAGCCCAAAGCACATCTTCGAGGAAAGCAGGAAGATGATGGATCGGCAAAAGATCACGGTGTCCAGGGGTCACAGTTCCACGTCACCCACGATAGCCACAGGCCTCCGCTTTGCTGTGGACTCAGGGTAGCCTCGGGGAAGTCTGGAAATACACCTCTGGTGATGCAAAGACTTCGGCGTCCGGCGGGAGCTTCAGAGTTGTAGACCGGCCAGTTGCTTGTTTGGTGCCTGCCAAGCAAGGGAGTCACTTCTTGACCCCAAGGGAGATTTCTTCAGACTTCTAGCGAAAATAGAAAGTCGAAGGTCCAGGATATATGTTGCAGAGTTTCGACCTGGGTAATCTAAAGTCTCAAGGACTGGGTTTCCATACTTATACTAAGTTTGGGGGTTGGACATACTCTACGGACCCACCTATGGGAGGGTTTGAAAAGAGGGGTGGTTACACCCATTCCCTTTGTCCAGTTTCGCGCCAGAGCAGGGGCAGTTAGCCCCTGCAAACGGTATGAACTGGACTCTGCACAGGGACACCAAGTGTGCCCCCAGTGCAGGACTTCAAAGCACCAGAGAGGGCTCCCGCCCAGCCCCAATACACATCTGCCTGTCTGGGAAGGTGGTTACATCTGCCTGTCTGGGGAGGTGGTTACCCTGTCTGGGGAGGTGGTTACACCTCCCTGGGACAGGAATCCTATTGTCCAGGCCTCCCCTGCCGGAGTTTCGGTCAGCAGCAGGGGGCCAGACCCGTGTGTGTGGCAGTGGCATCCATTTTGTGATGACAGGGCTTTAGAAAGTCTTTACCGGGTAGACCAGTGTGAACATGTCTCTCCCTCTAGAAGGGTGGAATGCTCCCCCGCTGCCAGAACTGGTGGGGGGGGGGGTAGCATACCAAAGTGTTTGACACCAAACACGACATGTTTCCGTGCAGCCAGTCCAAAGTTAACATTTACCGCGAGGTTATAATGCACTTAAGAGTATATGGTCAGGCTGCACCACAAACAGCATCAGAGGAGGTACTCCGAACGCTGCAGATGGGCTCTGCTCATGCAGGGGCACCCGCTCACATAAAAACCAAGCACTCTGCCTTCAGGATTGTTAAGGCCTGCCATAGGAGTGACTTATAGGTTTTGTGTGTGTGTGCAATGGTAGTGATATAGGTAGCCTATGCCACAGTAAGGGGTGCATCGACTACCTTACCCAGGCTGCAGTAGCAGACCTGTGGTGTCATTTTGGAGTGCTTCCCAGGGGTGGCATAATACATGCTTCAGCCCCTGGTAGGCCTCTGAGGTACCTATGCCCTAGGTACATAGTATACCATATACTAGGGGCTTATAAGGCACTCCAGAATCCAATTAGGAATGTACCCAATGTACATGCAAACCATTTTAGAGAGGAAGCAGCTAGGCTGGGGTCCTGATTAGCAGGGCCACGGCCAGACTAAGGTCGAAAAACAGTGAAACACCAGCAAAAAGTGGGGGTACCCATGTGAAGCAGATACTACTCTCCTACACCGGTGCTCACCAAGTACATGCCCTTCAACACCTCAACCAATCTATAAATCAGTTGGTAACCTTATTTTTTCAAACTCTCTACTGCTTCTACTAATATTTCGACATACCTTGGTTCCCGATAGTTAGCGGTCTTTTTAAATTGGTTTTTCTATATTGCCTACAAATCATTTCATGGTCTTGGACTTTCTAATCTTAGTAACAGTCACAGCCCCAGGCGGAAGTTTAATTTACTTACACAGCACCTTATCTGTCCTTTGCCCTCCTTGTGCCATTCCTATTTGAGTTAAATCTCTACATGTTCCCAAGCTTTGGAAAACTCTCTGTAGGAAAGTGGGTTTTTGTTGCAGTAACTCACCCACTTTTTGCCAGATTTCTGATGTACATGGACTTGATGTGCCCTTAGTCCCTGCCAATCAGGTACCCAGACCCTGTGTTCTTTCCCCACAATTGTACCTTTGTACCTACAATTGGCACATCTCTGGCGACAAGTAAGCCCCTTGTAAAAGGTGCCATGGGTACCAAGTGCACTGAGACCATCAAAGGCCTTTAAGGACTGCAGCACCTACTGTGTCACCCTTAGAGCCCATGCACCTTAACACCCACACATTGCCATTGCAGGCTGTGTGTTATGGTGCAGAGAAAAGTGAAGATTCGACGTGGCCCACATCCCTGTGTGCCATGCCTGCAACCCACTGCCTGTGGCCTAGGTAAATGCTAAAACACAGAAAATGAATGGCGGAATGCTGAATTAACATTCACCCCCAGTCACAGATCTGGGTTAAATCCATCTTTTTTTGCACGGCACATGTGAGAAAGTGCCATCTTTCTTGCATGGTATGCCCCCACTTTTTGCTGAATTTCTGAATGTACTTTGAGTGTGCCAATCAGGTGCCCAGGGCCTATGTTCCTTCCCTAAAAACCTAAAACTCAAATTGGCAAACCCTGGCCACATGTCAGCCCCTGGTAAATGGTACCCAGGGCCTTGTGACCAGGGAAGGCCTCTAAGGGCTGCAGGACTCATTGTGCCACCCTTAGAGGCCCTGTACCCTAACATACACACACTGCCCTTGCAGGCTGAGTGTCTGAGTACAGGACAAAACAAAGAGTCGACATGGCACACATCCCTGTGTGCCATGCCCACCACCTACACTGCCATGGCATACATCAGCCACCCCTCTAGCTGGGTGCCCTATGCCAGTGTGTGGGCACAGGAGCAGGAGCCCTGTGCCCCTACAGTACCGAGGTCCATTCCTGGGCACTGCAAGTGCAGTGCTGCCATTTAAGAGTACATGGTGCTGAGAGCTCGTCAAACATGAACTCCACAGCACCATAATGGCAACACTGAAGACTGAGAAGTTTGGTATCAAACTTCTCAGCACATTAAACCCGCACTGATGCCAGTGTGGGCTTTAATGTACCAAGCACCCCAGAGGGCATCTTAGAGATGCCCCCTGAAACCTAACCTACAATCCACGTCTGGTCTGAGAGGCTGCCTAGGCTGCCACACAGCAGACATGTTGCTGGACCCCTGGGTAGGAGAGCCCCTGCTCTCCTGGGCCTGCAACAATGCACATCCTGGGCGAGGTGCTAGATCTCCTCCCACAGGATGGGTAGGGGGAAGCTTCAAAGGCATGCCGCCTCTGTGAGCTTCCCCAGCTTGGCCGGAAACCCCAAATAAGGACAGGGGATGTGCCAGTCTGCCAACCCCACCCCTCAGGTGGGGGAGGCGAGGTGAAGCACATCTCCAGGCTCTCGCCATCTTGAAGATGGGGAGCCCTGCCCAATCAGGACTAGGCTACTGCCCCCCCCTCCCACAGGAGAGAGGCAGGATAGGGGAGTACCCACCCCAGGACAAGGAACCATTGGTCCCTGCCCTTCACCTACGTGTAACGCCCCTAAATTTAGTATTTAGGGGCACCCTGAACCTTCCTTCCCCATATTCCAGATTCCGAAATACAAAGAAGAAAGAAGACCTGCCCTGCAGTTGGTAAGAAGAGGAAGACACCAACTGCTTTGGCCCCAGCCCTACCGGCCTGTCGACCCTCGAACCTGCTCCAACCCGGCATCTCTTGTGGCCAGCAACCTCACAAACCCCGGAGGACCTGGCTACCTTTTGGCTCTAAGCTCCTGGGACTCCGATGAGTACAGGCTCAACTCAAAATCTGCTTCTAATCCCTGGCATCAGCCCGGAACCGCGAACCCTTCACACACTGCACCCGCCAAGACTGGCCTGAGCCGGAGTGAACAAAGACCACAAGGACGATCCCACAACGACTGTGACCCCGAGCCCGGCACCCAAGGACTTCCCTCGACGCGCCTGACGACGCCTGCAGCCTCAGAACCAGGTGCCCCCCCAACCGCGATCAACAGGGGGTAAGACTTCCCGACACCAAAAGGCACCCCTGCACCCGGCGCCCCCTGTGCCCAACTCCGGGGTACCTACCTATCCTCCAACTACCCAACTTACCTCTCGAAGTGGTGGTGGCACCTGAAGAATCTTCGTCCCCGAGCTTGCAGTCCTTTTCTAAACCGGAGCTCTCCCATTGAAATCAATTGAGCGCCCTTAGGTTCAAAAGCACCCTGCACCCAGCCATCGAGTGGCCCTGGCAGTGTAACCTCTGCACCTATCTACTTCCCCATTTAACCTGAGCAAGTGACCAGGAGCCCAGCTCCCACAGCCGCATGGCCTGCTAGTCAGCAGCCACCAACCAAGGTCCCCCTGCCTCCCATAGGATAACATTGGGCCTAACTCTCTTTGCACCCGGCTGCCACTGTGCCGCTGAGGGTGTAACAACTGTACCTACCTGACCCTGGGGCACCAGAGTCTATGCCCAGAACCCTAACTCTGCCAGTTGAGTACTTACCTTATAGCCGATAACTCAATTTTCTCTAGAGGGTAACATTAACTGTTTTTTCCTGAAATTTCTTTCAAGTGTGGACTTTTCAAAACTTTAAATATTCACCAAAAATCAGCCGAGTAACTAAAACGAAAATACTCACCTGCTATTAGGTGAGCTCCCAGTGCTGGACCTTGGTACCCAGCACTGACTCTGAAAAATATTCACAACCGTACTTACCAGTAACCCAATTTTCTTCCATAGGAAACCATTGACTGTTTTTCTGTGAAATTTCTTCTAAGTGTCGATTTCTGCAAGCTTGAAATATTCTTTAAAAATCGTATAAATTGTGAAAACGTAATTACTTACCTGTTTTGGATAAAGGTCCCAGTACGGAGTCTAGGCACCCAGTACTGGATTACAAAAGTAACAAGAACATACTATACCTGCAACTTGAATTTTCTTCCATATGGAATCATTGACTGTTTTCTATGATATATTTTCTAAAGTGTCAACTTTTGAATTAGCAAAATATTGTCTAACAATCATAACAGTAACTAAGTCGACTTTTATCACTTATTTCTAAGTACTGTCCCAGGACTGAATCTAGGATCCAGTCCTGGAATCACAAAAGTAATCCTAAAAGTAATCTATTGCAAATAACTTGTGTTGTGTTTAAAATTGTGTTGCCTATTGCAACCACTTGTAACTTTCTACAAAAGCCAATTGCATATTGAAAAAGTATTTATATAAAGCATCTCATTCTGAGAAAGTATATTTTAATACCTATTGTTGGTTCTAAAATAAAACAAGAATATATTTTTTTATATATAAACCATTGGCCTAGAGTTCAGTTATTGAGTGTGTGAAACCATTTGCTGACTGAGTGTGTGCAACAACACTGTCCTCTGATACTGCCTTACTGCTCGACCAAGCTACCACTTTAAAGAGTAAGGTTATATCTAACTTTAGCCTCTGCCAAACCTCTGGGGACTGTGGACTCTGTACACCCTGTTCCTATTTGGGAACAGTATATACAGAGCCACTTTCTCACAGCACACCATTATAGTTTAGACCCAGCCATATGCAAATCAGTCTTGACCCTGTCCCCCATGGGAACAGTCCAGCCCAAACTGGCAGGCCAGGTCTTTGCTGGACTAGAAACAAGCATCCTGGGACCAGTTTTGGGGGTAACACCCCTTTTCAGCCAGGCCTGCTTGAATCAGGTGGCGTAGAGAGCACAGGACCAACATCTGGGCATACCCTTCTCACCTAGAGCAACAAATCCAAAAAGAACGGATGATGGACGGAATGATGAATTAATAAAACTTTCACCCCCAGTCACAGATCTGTCTTAAATCTATTGTTTGTTTTGGACACCACACCATTCTAGTTTATGTAAGGCAGGGTGCACTAGACCACAGGTGAGAATACACTTGCATGAGCACGGTACCACTATAATGTCTAAGTCCATTCTTAGACCTTGTAAGTGCAGTGAAGCCATTAAGAGTATGTGGTCTGGGAGTTGGTCATTACAAACTCACCATCTCCATAATGGCTTTACTGAAACCGGATAAGTTTGGTAGCAAACTTCTTCGCAGATTACACCCACACTGATGCCAGTGTGGGATTCAATGTAAGATGCTCTCAGAGGGCATCTTAGAGATGCTCTCAGGGGGCATCTTAGAGATGCTCTCAGAGGGCATCTTAGAGATGCCCCCAGAAAAACGGCCAGCCCTGGTGTTTCCTGAATGGCTACCCACCATTTGTCACCACCAGACAGGTTTCAGGACCCCTGGGCAGAGGACCTCCGCTCTCTGGGTCCAAAAACAAAGTCCATCCTGGGAAGAGGTGTCATGCCTTCTCCACAAGAATGGGCTGGGTCCACAAAGCTCAAAGTTTCAAAGGACCGCCACCTTTGTTACCTGGCCCTGCCTTTTGCTGCCCCCAGAAACTGGCTCCCACCGGCTCTGACCCGCCACTTTGGGCCTGAGAATCAGCGGGGAAAACCAGTTAGGAAGAGGTGTGCCCACCTTTTGCCAACCCCACCCCTCAGGTGGGGGGAGACCAGGTGAAGCACACATCCCAGTCCCCTGCATCTTGAAGATGAGGGAACACAGCCAATTGGCGAGAGGCTCATGCCCGCCTCCACCTGGAGGCAAGCATAATAGGGGGTGTACTCACCCAAAGGAAGGGACCCATTGGTCACAACCTGCACACCACTGTAACGCCCTTAAATGTTGTATTTAGGGGCACCCTGAACCTTGCCTCTGTAGATTCCTGCAACCTACGAAGAAGGATGGAAGAAAACGCAAAACAGAGGAGACTAAAGAAGAAATGACTTGGCACCAGCCCTATTGGACCTTCTGCAGTTTCCAGAGATCCTGCGCCAAAAGTAGACTTGTCCTGCAGCCAGCCACCTTCAAAACCAATGGGAGGACTGAAGTACTGGGAATTTTAAGCCCAGCGGTGCAGGGGAACACACCCTATGACTTCGGGTTCTTCCTGTTTCAGACCTACAGAAACACAGAGTCTTCTGGGTGAAGTCAAAGATCAGTTTATTGGCTGCAGACCAATTACAGGCATCCTAGAAGTACAACAGCGTGTATGTTCTCAGGAGACTGCTTAAAGTTACAGAAACGGGCTTCTCCTTAAATACAAAATATCATGCTTCAGGCACACATTCCTTGGTTTACGATATGGCCATATAAATGTACACATTACAAATGAAAAGGCAGAGTCATGATGACCATCCAACATTCCAGTTAAGCCAGCCCACAATTATTTACCCAGCAAGGCTCAGATCCCACATCAGATATCAATAGGCCCCAATAAACACGAGCATCTCCTGTTTGGAAAACAAGCCATAAAGCAGGAACAGTCAGGTGTGAAAGAGATTAGCTGGAGGCTCGTGTGGGATGAAAAGGCTTTATGGTGTGTCAAGCCCTGATGCTAATCACAGGTGGAGCGAAGGACGGGGAGCTCGTGAGACCGGACTGACCTGGGGCAGCGGAGCCAAGCTGCCCAGGTCACAGAGAAGTCAAAGGAAGGCACATGTGCTCTAAAAGGCCCGTATTTGCTCGTAATATGTAGCCTATGTGAGGGCAACCATAAGATGGCCACCGCTCTAAGATGGAACCCACGTAGTGATGTATAATAACGTATACACAGTGCATTCATAGCTAGAACGTTATACAAAGCACTTGTACATACCGCATTGACCATTCGCGGTTGGCTAATATCGGGATAGACAGGGGTAGCGCCCTGCCTCCTACGCGGTCCCAAATTTCAAAGTACGACAGGACTGACTGCCTTCAACAAAGACCAGAACTCCACAAACAGCAGCTCTGCTCCAAAGAAAGACTAATCCTGCTGAGGACAAAGAAACCAGACACCTCGAACTGCCACTTCTCCAGTTGCCTACGGCTCCAGTACGAGTGGCCCACAGGTCCCAGTGAGATCCCCCAGCGCTCCAGAGTCCGGATCCACCATGTGTCGACCCCTCCAGGACCCCCTGACATTGCTTGCAGGCTCTGCACGGAGACCCCCCTCCCTCCCCACAAACCGCGAATGGTCCAGTAAGGTGAAAACCGACCTCAAAAGGCACCAATGCACCCTGAAGCCCCCCCAACTTACCTGCCTCACTGTTGGTTCCTCCCGGAAGACTTCCTGGACCGAGCCTACAGGCTAAATCCAAAACAGGCAACCTCCATGGGATTGCATTGGGCTCCCGACACCTAAGCCCGCTGCACCCGGAAGCCCATGCGCTGCTGGTGGTGTGGACACGGTGCCAACCTGTGACCCCCTTTGCTCTGACAACCCTAGGAGCTTGACTCCCAAGACAGAGTGGTCTGCTTGAGAGCAGCTCCCCCACAACTGGGGTGCCCCCTAGCACAATTGGCTAACATTGGGCCCATGCACCCTGCACGCGGCAGCCCTAGTGCCGCTGGTGGTGCGATTTGAGTGCCTTCTTGAACCTTGGGGAATCTTGGTTATAACCCCAAAAAGCTATTCGTGCAGGACGTTTACTTACCTGTAAACCGATAACATTTTCTTCCATAGGAACCCACGTTAAGATTTTTTTCCCACAAATGTTCCGTGTTGAACTGCCTTTTGTATTGAAACCAAAGTAACTTTGCTTCGACCCCAAAATTGTCTTACTTACCTTTGTATTGTAGGACCCATGGCGTGATATCTAGGCATATCACCCCGAGTAGTTGATGTAACTAAATGGAAATCCAAAAGTACTCCAAATTTCCAATGTATGTTTGACTGTTTTAAAAGCAAATACAAACCTATGAAGATTCCAATTTCAATCACCATTGCATTTTCTTGTAAAGTTTTGCATCTGAATGCATGTTCTACTTGCCTGTTCTAAGTCCTGGTTCTAGAAATATAATATAAGTATACCTTTTTTTATATTTACCTAAGTGAATACAATAAACCCTTAACACACCCTCCTGATACGCCTAACTGCTCGACCACACTACCACAAATAGAGCTGTTAGTACTTACCTAATTTAGCCTCCGCTATACCTCTGGGGAACCCCATGGACTCTGTGCACACTATACCTTACTTTGTTATAGTATAAACAGAGCCAGCTTCCTACACTCTCCTTATGTGCCCTTTTGCTGTGACGTCTCACAGAACATGTTAGCTTTCGCCGCATTTTTTCCCCTCAGCATCTCTTTAGCCAGTTACAACTATTCTGCCCAACTATTGCACCATTAGCTTACAATTTGATTGCTGCTTTGGTGAAAGTGCTTGATAACAGATAAAAGAAATGAAGTAATTTACACGTACCTCAGCCATTGTAAAGATCTTGTACATCTCAGGAAGAATAACTGGAGCAACATGGGGCATCTGGGTGTCTGTCACCTCACGGGTCAACTCTAGAACGAAAGGAAGGTTTTCAGCAAATGGTCACTGTATCGTCACTGTATAACAGTGAGTTGAAAAGAATAGATGAGTCGAGATTTGCATGAGAACATGTTCAGTGCCCTAAAAACAAACAGCAATGATCAATACAAGTTTTGGATTACAGACGGAAGACAGCCTTTCTAGTGGCCATAACCTAAGCCCATAGGGATAGCATGTTCCAGTAAGGAACAATAGAACACCTTCCATAAAGACAAAGTAGCAGGACTCGCCCTGGTTTCTTTCCAAAAGCAGTGTTTGATTTTCATGTAACAAACTAGTTCCCTTTCAACTTTCTTCCAAAATCATTCTACGTCAGATGAAAGGGATTTACATTCCCCTGGAAATAAAAGGGTTCTAAAACTCTGTCTAGACAAAACTAAAGACACCAGATAAACTGACCATCAATTTGTTAATTTTAGCTGTACAAGAAATGGATTAGCCAATGCAAAGCAGTCCATTTCTAAATGGATTGTTTTCTGTATCTTATTATGTTACAGTAATGCCAAAAAGTCCTTGTCTGGTAGGCCAAGAACCCATTCAACAAAGTGTAGAGCTGCTACTATAGCATTATTAAGACACACTGTCAATTACAGACCTATGAATGGAAGCCACTGGAGGTCCATACATACTTTCAGATGTCATTTCTGTCTTGACATCGATTCCAGATCTAAATTTCAAGTGGACTAAGCCTCTGCGCATAATCTTTTTGGTTAGCTCTGCAAAACATTTTGCCCTTTGCATTAATTTCCACCTTGTTGAGGATGGACTTGATTTTCTACTTGGCAATCACTTAGCTGTGCTTCTAGTACTTTTTCAAGGTAATATTCATAATAGTCATAATAAACCCTCGCACCTCCCTGGAAGAAGGTAAGGAAAACAGCCTTCAGTTTATCCCAGGGTCCTTTCTCTCTGTAAAAAAACACAGAATTGGCTCAACTATCACCTACAGTAGCGATGGGATACCACAAACACCTCCTGTGCACTTGTTGTTTTTATTCTGGAGTTACTGTACCAAATACATAAAAATGCATATAAATGTTTATTAAAAACGAACTCTAAGAAAAAATATTTTGAAATAAAATGCTATATTACAAACTTCAAAGACTTTATTCAGATGTGACATACATACATAAAAGTTACACAGCAAATGTCACAATTAAAAAATAACATGATAAATAAGTAAAACTGAGATACATAGCATTCAATAACATCATGGCAGTAGAACAATATTAGCAGTTGTTAGATAAAACAGAGAAAACCACTCCCTATAAACAATTCTGCCGAAAGATACCTAGAGCAACATTCCAATAAAAAAACCTCACAAACGTGCATAGAATGAGCAGCAGAATTAAGAGAGCATAGTGCTACAGGCGCTCACAGCGATTTTTAAGAAAGATCAGACATGCATACCTATTTCGTGGTCTGACAACTGCAGTAAAAGAGTGAAGTACAAGTACATTCAAAGTACATTCAAATAGCTATGTCAATATATACATTGTATATACAATATATACAATTAATAGCTTTGAAATGTGACAAAATAATATAGTAATTCTGGATCAGATTGCACTCTATCTTAAGGTGATGAAGGGAAATTTATAGGAGGTCTAACATAGATGAGTAGCTGCAGTACCGCAAGATGCGCCTAGATGTCCCTAGTGAGCATGATAAACTTTGAATATAAGGTAAATTAACCCTACCCATAATGCATTGCATGCAAGACAGCAACACAGTACGTTCAATATATACAATTAGTAGCTTTGAAATGTGTCAGAAGAATTATAATAATTCGGGATTAGGTTGTACTCAATGTGGCGCTGATGAAGGGAAATTTATAGAAGGTCTAATATAAATCTAAGATGTGCTAGCGAGTAAAGTAACCACTGCCAACCTTGTTAAGGACCAAGTCAGTGTCCTGTCAGAAGGCCCCTAAGAAAATAGTGCCTTGAGGTTGTAATTAAAACCTAGGGCGTAACAACACATGTAATAGGGGATGTCCTCATGGGAGGTTACAAAGAGAGACGGGGAGGCACTAAGGAGGGACCACAAAGCCTAATAACCAATGAAAAGCCACCATTTACAAAGGACAGGGACAGGAGCCAATTAAAAAGATGGGTGGAAAGTAGGCGGAGCTTTATGCACATATCCTGAATACAGCATGGCCTTGAATAGACAGCGCAAACGCTGCCTAGGTGAGACCTAAAAAAGTACCCTATAGTAATGGTCACAAGAAAAAAAAAAGTACCTAAAAACAGTCTCTCAAACTTTTTAAAGCAAGGGGTTGAGAAAATGAAACACTGTAGCATAATAGGCGGAAACTTAAAAGGCTGGGAAAACTGGCATGGTTCATTCAAGCAAACATCACACCACCTCGGCTGACATCAGTTACAGCAAAAGGTCTTCCATTGCTGTATGCTTGAGAGATAAATAGTTCTGTCAATCTTCAGAGAACTACAAAATTACAGCCACCACCAAAAAATCCCATTGAGGTCAGTTGGACTTTGGGTTCTGGAAGGCATATGCTGTTATACATTGGTGGAAGTTAATACATTATTTTATCTTTTTATCTTGACCTTTTGGAACATTAGATATGAACCTTCAGTGTTCTCAGAACTTTTGCTGGGAAATTATTTTGCTGGCATGGCAGCAGCTTTGTTCTGAGCACCACATTAGCCTCTGACCCAACTCAAGCATTAGGAGTTTCAAAGCAGGATACTTGGATGCGTTACGTTAGGTGTTGTAATTCACCAAAGTTATTCCTTTCTTAAACACACTCAGTAAGTTACCAGTTTTCTTCACTTGCCAATTTTAAGAAGTTAAATCAATGACTAATCGCATTTGGTTACCCGCTCACTTAAAAAAAAAAAAAAATCTTTGATCTACCATCCGAAAACATAATTCGTGTTTTGAATAACCTGTAGCGATTTTGAGCAGTACTCTCCTTGCGGTGGTTTCCTTGTACAATTGTCAGGTTGATGACACTCACTCAGTTCAGTGGCCTGTGAGCTGTTGCAGGCAGCTTTGACTAGATGGATGCCTTCATTAAATGGTTCTGAAATACTTTAAATTTACAAACAGTAACTGGGGATTGGGGTTATACCGCCAAGTGTGTAGCGTTGTTCTTTTAGCATGCAGAACTGCAACACAGTAGAAAGCACCTACATTTTTGAGATGGATATTGCTTATTGCTCACAATACTAAATTGTGCACTTTTACTCTACACATGAACAAGTCAATGCGCACCTTTAATTAACAAGCATTTGCAATGCAATAGGTCTTGCATTCACGCGAGTTTGAGCTATTGGCATTGTAATTGACAATTACTTTTATTTATGTTTTGGTTTTTAAACATAAATAAAAGGCCTTGTCATTTACAATGCCAATAGCTCTAAATCTCGCAATTGCGAGACCTATTGCATTGCAAATGCGTGTTACAAAATGTGACGTTTACTGCACACATTTTAAACATTCTGCCTCCACCAAATGACGCTGCAGGACGCCCGGGATATAACGAATGCTGTCTGCAGAGACAAAGAAATGTGGTTTGTGTGATATGCAACCCAACCCAAGCCTAGCTGAATACAGTGTGGTTTATCAGAGCCATATATTTTAGCGTGCGCGGTTCTGCTGCAGTCCGTAATTTGAAGCGGATGGATGTGCCACTCAAAAATGAACGCAGATGGAAACAAACGTATACACTACCGAAGAGCGACACAGACAAAATCGCAAACACCCTGGTACTATGTAAAGCTGAAACCAAAAGGCATGCGCCTCGCCACAAAGAGAATGCCCATATGCCGTTCACGGCAAAACTACAAAGAATGCAGAACCCCAGGCTCGACAAGCGGCTCACATCTCCTCGCCTATGCAAAAAAAAATTTTTTAAATAAAAACCACAGAAAGAAGAGCAAGTTGGGCGCGAAGAGACTTACTCAAGTTCGGCAGAAAGGATCAGCGATAAGTTTGATGATGTCTCAAAATTAAAAGACTGCATGTCATGGCTCAATACGTGTTTTTGGTTTTTTTAAATCTTAATTTATACTTGTTTTCCATCCAATATAAATATGCCAAAGCTGGTTTAAGACAGTGAGTCGATATCATAGGCTTTAATTTAAGAAACAAATATTTTATTAGAGTGATGACACCCTACTATACATAGATACTAGTAGCCACTGGGGAATACAAGTCCCTGCAGTTGTTTAACAAAGGGGGATTTCTTTTTCAGCGGCTGTGTTGTGAAAAGCTAAATGCAGTCTCTCAAATTGAAGGTATCCAATGTCTGGAGCTGGACGACCCAATATCTTGTACTGTGTGGAGGGAGCATCATTATTTTTTGGGAAAAGCAAAGACCAGCAAGACAGCTAAAGCTATCTTTAGGCCAGATATAAAAAAACAATCATAAGAGTGAACAGTTATTTTCTCTTTTAGCCTGCAATTGTACTTTCGTTGATGACATTTCTAGAAAAAAAACACTCACTTCATTGCACAGTGTATTTTGTCATTCTATGAGAAACAAAATACAGTTTTTGCTTTTTTTCTCAGACAGCCATCAAATAAGAAATATTCTGTATTTTTAAAAGAGCAACAATTTGGTCCCAGGGTAACAGGTGTGGTAAGATGAAGGCAAACTCTTTAAGCTTTCTCTGAGTTTTAAGTAGATTTCATATTTCACAACTAACTCAAGCCACATCTAGGAGTGTTTTAGGGCTAAAAGATGCTGATGGATTTACCCCCTTATCCCTAACAGAAGACATCCTGGTGAGTCTAAAACCCGGACAAGCTCGTCTGTAAGCAGATATTGCTTCTAGGTGAAATAGTCCAACCATATGTCCTCATTTTCCAAAGTAGTTTTTTATTGTAGCGTATCACTCTTGCTTTATCTTTCTAAAACGGGAGAGGAGTTGGCCTAACGGCTAGGGCGGTCGACCTCGAATCGGGGAACCGAGTTCGAGTCTCGGAAATGACGCTGAACATCCTGTGATTTTGGGCAAATCACTTAATCTCTCTGTGCCAAACAAAAATGAATGTGTCCTCATGTAATGCAACTGGTGCTATGTAAAGCGCTCTGATACCAGATACCGGGTCAAGTTCGCGCTATATAAAAGTACTAAAAAGTTAACTTTTCAAGAGTTTGCAAGATGTTGTGCTGTTGTGTTTACACCTATACCAACGTTGTTTTGCAGAGTTAAACGTTGTTCGTTACTAAGTTATATGTTGTCTTTGGGGCTACATATGAAAGTGATATTGAGTGGCGAAGAGGCTTGCAGGGCCTTGCTGATGCTCCGATACTTTCTGATATCGAAAATATCCTGGTGAGGATGCAACATGCAACAAGGCGCTATCTATCTCGAAGGCAACCTGGAATCTGTATTTTAGTCGCTTGTTCTCTTCCCTGGAAAGGCTGGCTCCCCTTTGACCCTGGTGACCTATCGCGTCCTTAGTGTCTGTAGGGGCTTATCTGATCCCATACCCCCTTGTACAGATGGAGGGAGGGGGGCCGGTAGAGCAGGGGGTGCGGGGAAAGCGGAAACACACAATGGAGAAGAGGGGGCTAAATAAGACAGAGAGAGAGGTGGACAGCGAGACAGAGACAGCACATAGAAGAAAGAACAATATACACAGAAGAAGAAATATGTGCAGACAGACAGCTGGGGAGGAAATTGAAAGAATGAGTAAAAGAAAAAAAGAAGTTGAATTAATAGACAGTGGTTGGGAGAAACAGAGATGGAGACAGAAAGATTGAGAGAGAAAGAAATGGAGGGAAATATGAAAAAAAAGCTGCGAGAGATAGAGAGGCCAGAGAACAAGGCAGGGGAGAGCGAATGGTACAAACAAACAGAAAGTGGAACGAGAGTAAGAAGAGGGCAATGCATGTAATGGAATACGTGGCAGGAGGGAGAGAATGGGAGAGGATGTGGTCCGTCGGCTGCGTTGCCGCCTCCTGAATGTGTAATGTAAATACGGTGCTATGTAAAGCGCTCCAATACCTTCGGGTCGAGTTGGCGCTATATAAATATGCAACAAAAAAAACAAGACAAGCCCGGCGGAGCGTGGCGCGCGCGCTTGGCGGGGGAGCGCATTCCAAGCGGGGGATCGGACCCTTTGAAGTTAAATTGCCAAACGGATTGCATGGCGGCACGATGCACGTGATTGTGCGCGTGCTCGCCATGCAATCCGCTTTTGGGAGCACTTTTGGGAGCCCCTTACTAAAGTCTCGCTGAGAGATCGCTTACGCGATAGCCAGCGAGACCTAAAAACGCTCTAAATTGAGATACAATATATCTATATTTATCGAGATAGAGATAGACATAGATCTATCTATATTTATCGAGATAGAGATAGATCTATCTATATTTATCGAGATAGACATAGATCTATCTACATTTATCGAGATAGAGATAGATCTATCTATATTTATCGAGATAGAGATAGAGATAGAGATAGATCTATCTCTAATAGAGATAGAGATAGATCTATCTATATTTATCGAGATAGAGATAGATCTATCTATGTTTATCGAGATAGAGATAGATCTATCTATATTTATCGAGATAGAGATAGAGATAGAGATAGATCTATCTATATTTATCGAGATAGAGATAGATCTATATTTATCGAGATAGAGATAGATCTATCTATATTTATCGAGATAGAGATAGAGATAGATCTATCTACATTTATCGAGATAGAGATAGAGATAGATCTATCTATATTTATCGAGATAGAGATAGCGATATCTATATTTATCGAGATAGAGATAAAAATAGAGATAAATATATCTATATTTATCGAGACAGAGATAGATCTATCTATATTTATCGAGATAGAGAAAGATCTATCTATATTTATCAAGATCGAGATAGAGATAGAGATAAATATATCTATATTTATCGAGATAGAGATATCTATATTTATCGAGATAGAGATAGAGATAGAGATAGATCTATCTATATTTATCGAGATAGATCTATCTATCTATATTTATCGAGATAGAGGTAGAGATAGATCTATCTATATTTATCGAGATAGAGATAGATCTATCTATATTTATAGAGATAGAGATATCTATATTTATCGAGATAGAGATAGACCTATCTATATTTATCGAGATAGAGATAGAGATAGATCTATCTATATTTATCGAGATAGAGATAAAGATAGAGATAGATCTATCTATATTTATCGAGATAGAGATAGATCTATCTATATTTATCGAGATATTTATCGAGATAGATCTATCTATATTTATCGAGATAGAGATAGAGATAGATCTATCTATATTTATCGAGATAGAGATAGCGATATCTATATTTATCGAGATAGAGATAAAAATAGAGATAAATATATCTATATTTATCGAGACAGAGATAGATCTATCTATATTTATCGAGATAGAGAAAGATCTATCTATATTTATCAAGATCGAGATAGAGATAGAGATAAATATATCTATATTTATCGAGATAGAGATATCTATATTTATCGAGATAGAGATAGAGATAGAGTTAGATCTATCTATATTTATCGAGATAGATCTATCTATCTCTATTTATCGAGATAGAGGTAGAGATAGATCTATCTATATTTATCGAGATAGAGATAGATCTATCTATATTTATAGAGATAGAGATATCTATATTTATCGAGATAGAGATAGACCTATCTATATTTATCGAGATAGAGATAGAGATAGATCTATCTATATTTATCGAGATAGAGATAAAGATAGAGATAGATCTATCTATATTTATCGAGATAGAGATAGATCTATCTATATTTATCGGGAGAGATAGAGATAGATCTATCTATATTTATCGAGATAGAGATAGAGATAGATCTATCTATATTTATCGAGATAGAGCTAGAGATAGATCTATCTATATTTATCAAGATAGAGATAGAGAGATATAGATCTATCTATATTTATCGAGATAGAGATAGAGAGAGATAGATCTATCTATATTTATCGAGATAGAGATAGAGATAGATCTATCTATATTTATCGAGATAGAGATAGAGATATCTATATTTATCGAGATAGAGATAGATCTATCTATATTTATCGAGATAGAGATAGAGATAGATCTATCTATATTTATCGAGATAGAGATAGAGATAGATCTATCTATATTTATCGAGATAGAGATAGATCTATCTATATTTATCGAGATAGAAATAGAGATAGATCTATCTATATTTATCGAGATAGAGATAGAGATAGATCTATCTCTAATAGAGATAGAGATACATCTATCTATATTTATCGAGATAGAGATAGAGATACATCTATCTATATTTATCGAGATAGAGGTAGAGGTAGAGATAGATCTATCTATATTTATCGAGATAGAGATAGAGATAGATCTATCTATATTTATCGAGATAGAGTTAGAGATAGATCTATCTATATTTATCGAGATAGAGATGAAGAAAGATCTATCTATATTTATCGAGATAGAGATAGATCTATCTATATTTATCGAGATAGAGGTAGAGATAGATCTATCTATATTTATCGAGATAGAGATAGAGATAGAGATAGATCTATCTATATTTATCGAGATAGAGATAGAGATAGATCTATCTATATTTATCGAGATAGAGATAGAGAAAGATCTATCTATATTTATCGAGATAGAGATAGATCTATCTATATTTATCGCGATAGAGATAGATCTATCTATATTTATCGAGATAGAGATAGAGACAGAGATAGATCTATCTATATTTATCGAGATAGAGATAGAGATAAATATATCTATATTTATCGAGATAGAGATAGAGATAGATCTATCTATATTTATCGAGATAGAGATAGAGATAAATATATCTATATTTATCGAGATAGAGATAGATCTATCTATATTGACAGAGATAGAGATAGAGATAGATCTATCTATATTTATCGAGATAGAGATAGAGATGAAGGGAGGTGGGGAAAACATGGCGGCAGCTAGTTAGGCTGCCGTGGCGCTCCGAGGCGAGCTCCCGTCAGAGTTAACCCTACCCTACCATGCCTCGACAAGGATTGTGGCCGGAGTAATAGGATATGTCCTGGAGCATGCAGAAGAATGAAATTTTCATTTGAAGCGAGTAAAATTACATTTTCACCCGATTGCTGTTGGGCCGAGTATCGGCGGTTACCTCTTCAAGCGGTACGGTACGCAATGCAATACCGCGATTTGGCCACCGGATGTCCCACGTCAAACAGCCTTCTTTCTCTGTCCGTGTGCGTTCTCGGAGGATGGAGGACGTCGTGAATTTTTCCCCCAAGCTGTTTCTGTTGTGAGCTTTGCACCGGTAAGAGCGGCAGGAGGGAGTCAGTGTTTTTCTGAGGGGGAGGCACTCTGGGAGCCAGAAATCGGAAAAGCTGCTATACTTATACCACGTACTTATACCACGAGTGCCCCGGGGGAAGCCGCGGCTGCGCTTCTGGACAGCCGCGCTAGAGCTGAGGCGGGGGAGAAAGCTGCGGAGCCTTGGGCAGCCATTTCGTGGTTCTGCCTTTGTGACAAACTCAAGAAGTGCAGTTAGCAAAGTGTCTTCTAGAGGGATGCAGAAACCAATACTATCACCTCCTCTGAAAGCAGCCGAGGAGGGAAGGATAGAGACAGAGGCTTTTGACTATGACAAGAACAGTGAGAGTATTGTAACTCTGGCTGGGTTATCGCCAGGGTTTGCGCCAGGGTCCGCGGCTATCTGTGGTGCTTTAGGTAACTTGTTGTATACCACTGATAAGGAGCAAGACAATCAAGGGCGAAATAAGGCGGTTGTGCAGGAGGGGGAGGCTGTTGGAGAGATTGGAGAGGTTGCCTTTGCTCAGAGCACTGAGGCATCGGTTAGGAGGAAATCTTCTTCCTACTTAAATACAGAAGTGAAGGCTAGAGGTAGTAAACATAAGCCTAAGTCTAAAACCAAAGTGAAGGGACTTAAGGCAGTCTTACCTCTAGGGTCTAAGATCACCCCTTCACTTCGATCTTATTTCAAAGTGGTTCCTCAGATACTTAACCTTGTGGAAGATCACAACATGGCAGGTGTTTCCTCTACCCCGGGAGCCCTCCCTTCTCCGTCTGCCAATGTGTTATTAATATCCTCCGGTACACCAGTTGGGGTCGAAGTTACAGCAGGGGGGATGGGTACACCCCAGGTCACACCACATGTGAAAGGCTTAGAAGGAGCCGAAGTAGTTCAAGAAAGTGAGCTGGGGGTGCAAGTCGCAGGAGGCTTGTCCGCTATCGAACAGTGCCCCCCACCAAGCCTGACAACGGCAGAAGGGCCATCTTCTGGCAATCGTTTGGCAGCAACACTCGAGATGGAAGGTGTAGTCGGCGGAGAATGGGGGGACGAAGAGAACATTAAGGATCAACATCAGGAAGGCGAAGCTGCTGGAGCTAGTATAGCCGACTTAGAGGGAGAGTCCACTATTTCAGCTGCCTCTTTGTTGGGGATGTTCTCTGCGCTTACAATGGAGATAAGGAAAGGGTTTACTGAGTCCTCTGCAAATCAGCTGGAGATAAGGAACTATTGTGAAGCACTGGATAACAAGATTGATGGTCTGACCATTAGAACAGGAGTCCTGGAAGTGACCTCAGTAACACTCTCTACTAATTTGGAGCAAGCTAAGGTTGATATAAACAAGCTTACTAGAGAGGAGCAGAGCCTAAGCGAGAGGATGGAGATGTTAGAAAACAACGCCAGGCGGGGAAATATACGAATTCTCAATATTCCGGAACGATCTGAGGGTTCAGACATTAAGCATTTCATTACTGTTCTGTTAAAGGAGTCCCTGGGCTTAGAGCACTCAGTTGAGGAATTAGCCATGGACATTCAGCGAGTCCATAGGGACCCCTTTCGGCGGAACCCCCAAAGATCGAAGCCGCGTAAAATATTGGTCAACTTTCACACGTATGTGTTGAAGAAGCAGATTCTCAACCTGGCACTAAAACAAAAGTCTCTCGCAGGGATAGGTTTTACTTTCCTAATTAGGTCTGACCTCTCCAGAATCACATTGGAGAAACAATGGGAGTTTGGGAGGCGTTTGGATGCCTTTAGGAAAGTGGGAGCAACAGCTCAGCTCATGTTCCCGGCAGCCATCAAAGTAATGCACAATAACCGGATGTATAACATTAGGTCAGTGCAGGCAGCCGACGAGCTTTTGTCGACGTTAGGTAATGAGCACCAATAGACTAGGCATATTCTGTGATAGCATTGGTGAATCTTTTTAGATAAGCCTATCAGTTTTTCTGCTACTATTAACACGAAGCTGTACGCTTCTTTACCTTAGGTCACTTCTACTCATTTATTTTGACTAAAATGTCTTCTTCTTTCCACTTCCCAGCTAATTGTTAAAAATAGCTTTGGTAATTTTTTTTTTTTTTAGGGGATGTTGAAGGGCGGGGGGGGGGGGGGTCTCACTCTCTATGCCCTATACTTCTTTGTTTAGCATACTTTTTTCTCTGGGGTGGGTGGGGTTTTTCTCGACGGGAGCATGTCGAAGGGGTGCTATCTACCGGACTATTTACCGGTTAGATAACACAAGGGTTTTCCAAGGGGGGGGTTGTGGGGTTGGGGGGATGCACGGGGTAAGGAGGGGGGGTGGGAGATGGCAAAAATATAAAAAGGTCCTCATTGATCGAACAAGTGTTAAAAAGGATGGAAGCAGGCAGATGTTGAGCAAAGAATTAAAGCAACAAATGGTTATTTTAGCCTTATTTTTTCTTTTCTTGTTTAAATATGGGTAGTGTAAAATATATCTCCTGGAATGTAAATGGCCTCCGCACCAAGCCTAGAGCTAATGGAATTATGCAATATTTACGGGACTTGGATGCGCAGGTCATTGTGCTCCAGGAGACGCACCTAACTCACACTGAAAAGCTTGCCCTTATTAAGAAAAATAGGTTGATAGACTTCGCAGTTTCAACTACCCAAACAATTAACACAAGAGGGGTCTCAGTTGTATTTAAAAAAGGAGCTAAAGCTAGGCTGATATCACAGGCGGTCGACCCAGGTGGCAGATGGGCCATAGCGTCAGTTGTTATGTCTGGCATGCAAAGTACAATCTTGGGATACTATGGTCCGAATCAGGACGACCCCTCCATTCTGGAGTCTATATTTTCACACCTGCTTTCCTTTCCTGAACCCATTATCCTGGCAGGCGACTTTAATGTCGTACTGGACCCCTTATTGGACAAATCGGCTAATAATCGATCCCTAGTTTTTTCTAAGACCAGAGCTTTGCTGCAAAGTGTAATGAAGCAATATGGGTATGTTGACATTTGGAGAGAGAGGTCGGGGCAAAAACAAGGGGTTTCTTTCCGGAATTACAAGTACCATCACCAGTCCAGAATTGATTTCATTTTAATTAGTCTGAGGCTGGTAGATTCCGTCAAGGCCATTAGCTACCTCCCATTACATCTGTCAGACCACACGGCTGTTGTAATGGAAATTGTCAGACCAATCAAGAGGTCTTCCAACACATGGTCTTTTGACCGCTCTCTTCTCTCCTCTTTTGAGGACATCACATTTTTTTAAATCTGAAACCCATAATTTTTTGGATTCCAACAGGGGTTCAGCTTCGACCAAGATGATTTGGGATTTGTTTAAAGCTTTTTTGAGAGGGGTTATTATAGGGAAAGTTTCATACCGCAGGAAGATGCATAGAGAGGAAGTCATATCTATTGAAGCTCAAATATGTCAAACGCAACAAAATATAGACACCAACTATATGACCCCTGGATTAGATCTGCCCACTCTTTGTAATCAATTAGTGGCTCTGAAGGGTAGTTTGAGCTCGATATTAAACCTTCGACTTCAACAAAGATGGGAAGCCAGTAAGTTGGCCCATTTCGAATAAAGCGAGGGTGCGGGGAAACTACTGGCCTGGAAGACCAAAACAGATCTGGTTCGTAATAACATTGCCGCAATAACTGTAGATAATAATACCTTCTTTTCAGTCAGGGGTGCCTTCAGAGATTACTTTCAGGTGATTTACAAGGAGAATAAGGAGATCTCGTTAGATTCTATTGAAGGTTGGCTGAGGGACATTAATCTTCCTTCGCTAGCCGCTGAGCAGTCTCAATTCTTAGATAATGCTATTACTGAGGATGAGGTAAGATCTGCCATTAAAAGAAGAAGGGGAAGGCGGCCGGACCCGACGGGTTGCCGGCAGAAATCTATAGAGCCCTGGAAACAGAATTAGTCCCCTTTCTTAGTGTTCTATTCAATCAAATCTTAGTGGAAGGACAGAGCCCGCCCGCCTCTTGGGATAATGCCTCAATCACCCTTATCTTGAAACCAGGGAAACCAAAGACCGCTTGTGGATCTTATAGGCCAATCTCAATTCTCAATGTGGATTATAAGATCTTCACCACAATTTTGGCATCAAGGTTGGCCGGGATAGCGCCTTCGGTCCTTCACTCTGACCAAAAGGGCTTTGTGAAGGGGCGACAACTATTTGAGTTAACCTATGACTTAATAGGTGCTATCGATATAGCATCGGCCCGGACCCTTCCATTGGCGGCCCTCACGTTGGATGCGACCAAGGCTTTCGACAGGGTTAATTGGGTATACCTGTCGGGGGCTTTGGCTAAGTTTGGCGTGGGGGCAGGGTTTCGTAGGGCAATTGGTCTGTTATATCACAGCCCAGTTGCACGCCTTTTGGTTAATGGAGAGCTATCTGACCCGGTAACTATCACTAGGGGGACAAGGCAGGGTTGCCCACTTTCCCCCTATTGTTTGATTTTTATATCGAACCTTTTGCGCAACAACTGAGGGAGGAGGTCAATATTAAGCCTTTTTCTTATAAAGGGTGGGAAAGGAAAGTAGCCCTTTACGCCGATGACGTGCTTATTCTTACATCAGATGTCGGCACTGCACTCCCCATAATTTTAAAGACTGCACACTCTTTTGGCCAAGTATCCGGTTACGAGATTAATGATACCAAAACCGAGATGCTCGTCTGGAACGATGACGGACGAGCTAGGGAGTTACTAGCAGGTTCCTCGATGAGGTATTTGGGTCTACATATTGTGAAGGATATAGAAAAAATTGCTCAAGTTAATTTATCAGCAGTAGCTAAAGAATGTCGTAGGTTATTGCATTCATGGTCTCATATTCCACTTTCTTTAATTGGGAGGGTTAATTTAATTAAAATGTCGATTCTTCCTAAAATTTCTTTTTTGTTTTGTACCATTCCCCTGCACTTTGATTATTCTTGCTTAGCTAAATTACAGTCAGACATAACATCTTTTATTTGGAACAACAAACAGGCAAGGATATCATGGAAAAAGCTTAGGCGACGAAGAGACAAGGGGGGCTTGGCTGCCCCGGATTTGAAATTATACGCTTGGGCCTTCCAGTTGACTCATTCCCGTATGTTGTTAAAAATGCCTTCAGATTACGGGGTGGGTCTGATGTACTCAGCTATGCTAGAAGGGGAAGGTAATAGCCAATCGGCCTTTCTTTCTAAATTTTGCAACCCGAAGTACTTTAAAAAAATCAAACTAAAGGTCTTACAGGGATTGGCAAAATTGTGGGCTGAAGTCACAAGATCTATAAAACAAGGGTATTTCTGTGATAGAACACCGCTATGGGGGCTACCTGAAAATCCCGTCTGGCTTGGAGACATTTTAGCGGCGCCTATAAGAGATGCAGGCCTAGAGGTCTGGGGAGATCTCTTTTTTGAAGGAGAGTTGCTTTCTTGGGAACAACTCCAGGCTAGGATCGGCCCTAACCTATCAAGGTTTAAATACTTGCAAATGGCAAGCTGGACTCAGGCCTATAAAACTCAATCCCTTGAAAGAAATAAGTTTCCACTTGGAGGATATAGCCTACTTATTAATAAACTGGTCAACAACCCATCGGGTAAAAAGGAGACTTCACAGTGGTATAGACTCCTACTTGAGGAAACGGATGGAGTTTTTAGTCTGCCGGACTTGTTGTGGAGTCCTTCAATTTCTGGTCAAAATCTACAAGAACTCTGGTCAGCGTCATTCGGCCTCTTGTGTAGCATAGTGAAGCCCTCATGGCTATGCAGAAACCACCTTTTCACACTGCATAGGGCATATTATTCTCCCCTCAGATTATCAAAATTTTCTGAGGGCAACTTAGTGGCATGCTCAAGATGTGGACTTTCGGCAGCATCAGACACTCACATGTTCTTTGATTGCCCTAAACTAGAGTCATACTGGGCAGCTATTAGCAACACTCTAACCACATCACTGGGTATCCAGGTTAATATAGACTTGCCTCTTGTAATCTTCGGGATTCTGGAAGGAGTTCAAAGTGCAGCCAAAAAGTTGGTGTTCTATGCGGTGCTGTTGGCAAGAAGGGAGATCTGCAGGAAGTGGACGGACTCTTCCCCCCCCAGCTTTAGTGAATGGCAGGCTTCCGTCTTGTACACATCACGTATGGACCTGGCTAGGTCGGGTAATCAGAGTAAAAAGACTTTCTGGTATTTGTTGTCATGGGTACACTGAAATATCCAGGGTTTTTTTTTTTCTTCTTTTTTTTTCCCCCGGGTCCGATGATTACGTTACTATGGTGCCCCCCTTGCCTTTGCACCAAGAGATTAGCCGGTACCTGGTCCTAGCCCGGGTTGACTTGGCTGTCACCTATATAAAGGTCACCTACAAGATGGTAACCGGTTGGTTCTTTGCCTTCAAAGATTGAGATTGCAATAGCTGAGGGATATTGGGTACCCATTATCTCGTTTATATATCCCTGCCAGTTTTGCTATGAACTGAGACAGCTGCTTGTTTTCTTTAATCTGGTCTGGCATTGAAACTATGGTGGCAATGAGGACAAAAAAAACAAAAAAAACAAAAAAATGAGAGATAGAGATATATTTATCGAGATACAGATAGAGATAGATCTATCTATATTTATCGAGATAGAGAGAGATAGATCTATCTATATTTATCGAGATAGAGACAGAGCTATCTATATTTATCGAGATAGAGATAGATCTATCTATATTTATCGAGATAGAGATAGAGCTATCTATATTTATCGAGATAGAGATAGATCTATCTATATTTATCGAGATAGAGATAGATCTATCTATATTCATCGAGATAGAGATAGATCTATCTATATTTATCGAAATAGAGATAGATCTATCTATATTTATCGAGATAGATCTATCTATATTTATCGAGATAGAGATAGAGATAGATCTATCTATATTTATCGAGATAGAGATAGAGATAGATCTATCTATATTTATCGAGATAGAGATAGAGATAGATCTATCTATATTTATCGACATAGAGATAGATCTATCTATATTTATCGAGATAGAGATAGATCTATCTATATTTATCGAGATAGAGATAGAGTTAGATCTATCTATATTTATCGAGATAGAGATAGATCTATCTATATTTATCGAGATAGAGACAGAGATAGAGATAGATCTATCTATATTTATCGAGATAGAGATAGATCTAACTATATTTATCGAGATAGATCTATCTATATTTATCGAGATAGAGATAGATCTATCTATATTTATCGAGATAGAGATAGAGATTGAGATAGATCTATCTATATTTATCGAGATAGAGATAGATCTATCTATATTTATCGAGATAGAGATAGATCTATCTATATTTCTCGAGATAGAGATAGAGATACATCTTTCTATATTGATCGAGATAAGAGATAGAGATAGATCTATCTATATTTATCGAGATAAGAGCTAGAGATAGATCTATCTATATTTATCGAGATAGAGATAGATCTATCTATATTTATCGAGATAGATAGAGATAGAGATAGATCTATCTATATTTATCGAGATAGAGATAGAGATAGATCTATCTATATTTATCGAGATAGAGATAGATCTATCTATATTTATCGAGATAGAGATAGATCGATCTATATTTATCGAGATAGAGATAGAGATAGATCTATCTATATTTACCGAGATCGAGATAGAGATAGATAGATCTATCTATATTTATCGAGATAGAGATAGATAGATCTATCTATATTTATCGAGATAGGGATAGATCTATCTATATTTATCGAGATAGAGATAGATTGATCTATCTATATTTATCGAGATAGAGATAGATCTATCTATATTTATCGAGATAGAGATAGATCTATCTATATTTATCGAGATAGATCTATCTCTATCTATCTATATTTATCGAGATAGAGATAGAGATAGATCTATCTATATTTATCGAGATAGAGATAGATCTATCTATATTTATCGAGATAGATAGAGATAGAGATAGATCTATCTATATTTATCGAGATAGAGATAGAGATAGATCTATCTATATTTATCGAGATAGAAATAGATCTATCTATATTTATCGAGATAGAGATAGATCTATCTATATTTATCGAGATAGATAGAGATAGAGATAGATCTATCATTATTTATCGAGATAGAGATAGAGATAGATCTATCTATATTTATCGAGATAGAGATTGATAGATCTATCTATATTTATCGAGACAGAGATAGATCTATCTATATTTATCGAGATAGAGATAGATCTATCTATATTTATTGAGATAGATAGAGATAGATCTATCTATATTTATCGAGATAGAGATAGAGATAGATCTATCTATATTTATCTAGATAGAGATAGATCTATCTATATTTATCGAGATAGAGATAGAGATAGATCTATCTATATTTATCGAGATCGAGATAGATAGATCTATCTATATTTATCGAGATAGAGATAGATAGATCTATCTATATTTATCGAGATAGAGATAGAACTATCTATATTTATCGAGATAGAGATAGATCTATCTATATTTATCGAGATAGAGATAGAGATGTTTAATATAGAGATATCTCTAATAGAGATAGATCTATCTATATTTATCGAGATAGAGATCGAGATATCTCTAATAGAGATAGAGATCGAGATATCTCTAATAGAGATAGAGATATCTCTAATAGAGATAGATATCTCTGATAGAGATATCTCTGATAGAGATAGAGATATCTCTGATAGAGATATCTCTAATAGAGATAGAGATATCTCTAATAGAGATAGAGATATCTCTAATAGAGATAGAGATAGAGATATCTCTAATAGAGATAGAGTTAAATCTATCTATATTTATCGAGATAGAGATCTTTAATATAGAGATATCTCTAATAGAGATAGATCTATCTATATTTATCGAGATAGAGATATAGATCTGTCTATATTTATCGAGATAAAGATAGAGATAGATCTATCTATATTTATCGAGATAGAGATAGATCTATCTATATTTATCGAGATAGAAATAGAGATAGATCTATCTATATTTATCGAGATAGAGATAGAGATAGATCTAGCTCTAATAGAGATATCTATATTTATCGAGATAGAGATAGATCTATCTATATTTATCGAGATAGAGATAGAGATGTTTAATATAGAGATATCTCTAATAGAGATAGATCTATCTATATTTATCGAGATAGAGATCGAGATATCTCTAATAGAGATAGAGATCGAGATATCTCTAATAGAGATAGAGATATCTCTAATAGAGATAGATATCTCTGATAGAGATATCTCTGATAGAGATAGAGATATCTCTGATAGAGATATCTCTAATAGAGATAGAGATATCTCCAATAGAGATAGAGATATCTCTAATAGAGATAGAGATAGAGATATCTCTAATAGAGATAGAGATATCTCTAATAGAGATAGAGTTAAATCTATCTATATTTATCGAGATAGAGATAGAGATCTTTAATATAGAGATATCTCTAATAGAGATAGATCTATCTATATTTATCGAGATAGAGATATAGATCTGTCTATATTTATCGAGATAAAGATAGAGATAGATCTATCTATATTTATCGAGATAGAGATAGATCTATCTATATTTATCGAGATAGAAATAGAGATAGATCTATCTATATTTATCGAGATAGAGATAGAGATAGATCTAGCTCTAATAGAGATATCTATATTTATCGAGATAGAGATAGATCTATCTATATTTATCGAGATATAGAGTTAGATCTATCTATATTTATCGAGATAGAGAGAGATAGATCTATCTATATTTATCGAGATAGAGACAGAGATAGAGATAGATCTATCTATATTTATCAAGATAGAGATAGAGATAGATCTATCTATATTTATCGAGATAGAGATAGAGATAGATCTATCTATATTTATCGAGATAGAGATAGATCTATCTATATTTATCGAGATAGAGACAGAGATAGAGATAGATCTATCTATATTTATCGAGATAGAGATAGATCTAAATATATTTATCGAGATAGAGATAGATCTATCTATATTTATCGAGATAGAGATAGAGATAGATCTATATATATTTATCGAGATAGAGATAGAGATTGAGATAGATCTATCTATATTTATCGAGATAGAGATAGATCTATCTATATTTATAGAGATAGAGATTGAGATAGATCTATCTATATTTATCGACATAGAGAGAGATAGAGATAGAGATCAAGATATCTAATAGAGATAGAGACATCTCTAATAGAGATAGAGACATCTCTCTAATATAGAGACATCTCTCTAATATAGAGACATCTCTAATAGAGATAGAGACATCTCTAATAGAGATAGAGACATCTCTAATAGAGATAGAGACATCTCTAATAGAGACATATCTCTAATAGAGATAGAGACATCTCTAATAGAGATAGAGACATCTCTAATAGAGATAGAGACATCTCTAATAGAGATAGAGACATCTCTAATAGAGATAGAGACATCTCTCTAATATAGATATATCTCTAATAGAGATAGAGACATCTCTAATAGAGATAGAGACATCTCTAATAGAGATAGAGACATATCTCTAATAGAGATAGAGATATCTCTAATAGAGACATCTCTAATAGAGATAGACATCTCTAATAGAGATAGAGACATCTCTAATAGAGATAGAGACATCTCTAATAGAGATAGAGATAGACATTTCTAATAGAGATAGAGATATCTCTAATGGAGATAGAGATATCTCTAATAGAGATAGAGACATCTCTAATAGAGATAGAGACATCTCTGATAGAGATAGAGACATCTCTAATAGAGATAGAGACATCTCTGATAGAGATAGAGACATCTCTGATAGAGATAGATCTATCTATATTTTTCGAGATAGAGATAGATCTATCTATATTTATCGAGATAGAGATAGATCTATCTATATTTATCGAGATAGAGATAGAGCTATCTATATTTATCGAGATAGATCTATCTATATTTATCGAGATAGAGATAGATCTATCTATATTTATCGAGATAGAGATAGAGATAGATCTATCTATATTTATCGAGATAGAGATAGAGATAGATCTATCTATATTTATCGAGATAGAGATCTCTAATAGAGATAGAGATAGATCTATCTATATTTATCGAGATAGATATAGATCTATCTATATTTATCGAGATAGAGATAGAGATAGATCTATCTATATTTATCGAGATAGAGATAGATCTATCTATATTTATCGAGATAGAGATAGATCTATCTATATTTATCGAGATAGAGATAGATCTATCTATATTTATCGAGATAGAGACAGAGATAGAGATAGATCTATCTATATTTATCGAGATAGAGATAGATCTAACTATATTTATCGAGATAGAGATAGATCTATCTATATTTATCAAGATAGAGATAGAGATTGAGATAGATCTATCTATATTTATCGAGATAGAGATAGATCTATCTATATTTATCGAGATAGAGATAGATCTATCTATATTTATCGAGATAGAGATAGAGATACATCTTTCTATATTTATGGAGATAAGAGATAGAGATAGATCTATCTATATTTATCGAGATAAGAGATAGAGATAGATAGATCTATCTCTATCTCGATAAATATAGATAGATCTATCTATATTTATCGAGATAGAGATAGATCTATCTATATTTATCGAGATAGAGATAGAGATAGATCTATCTATATTTATCGAGATAGAGATAGATCTATCTATATTTATCGAGATAGAGATAGATCTATCTATATTTATCGAGATAGATAGAGATAGATCTATCTATATTTATCGAGATAGAGATAGAGATAGATCTATCTATATTTATCGAGATAGAGATAGATCTATCTATATTTATCGAGATAGATGGAGATAGAGATAGATCTATCTATATTTATCGAGATAGAGATAGAGATAGATCTATCTATATTTATCGAGAGAGAGATAGATCTATCTATATTTATCGAGATAGAGATAGATCTATCTATATTTATCGAGATAGAGATAGAGATAGATCTATTTATATTTATCGAGATAGAGATAGATAGATCTATCTATATTTATCGAGATAGAGATAGATCTAACTATATTTATCGAGATAGAGATAGAGATTGAGATAGATCTATCTATATTTATCGAGATAGAGATAGATCTATCTATATTTATCGAGATAGAGATAGAGATACATCTTTCTATATTTATCGAGATAAGAGATAGAGATAGATCTATCTATATTTATCGAGATAAGAGATAGAGATAGATCTATCTATATTTATCGAGATAGATAGAGATAGAGATAGATCTATCTATATTTATCGAGATAGAGATAGATCTATCTATATTTATCGAGATAGAGATAGATCTATCTATATTTATCGAGATCGAGATAGAGATAGATAGATCTATCTATATTTATCGAGATAGAGATAGATCTATCTATATTTATCGAGATCGAGATAGAGATAGATAGATCTATCTATATTTATCGAGATAGAGATAGATAGATCTATCTTTATTTATCGAGATAGAGATAGATCTATCTATATTTATCTCGATAGATAGAGATAGATCTATCTATATTTATCGAGATAGAGATAGAGATAGATCTATCTATATTTATCGAGATAGAGATAGATCTATCTATATTTATCGAGATAGAGATAGATCTATCTATATTTATCGAGATAGAGATAGATCTATATTTATCGAGATCGAGATAGAGATAGATAGATCTATCTATATTTATCGAGATAGAGATAAATAGATCTATCTATATTTATCGAGATAGATAGAGATAGATCTATCTATATTTATCGAGCTAGAGATAGATAGATCTATCTATATTTATCGAGATAGAGATAGATCTATCTATATTTATCGAGATAGAGATAAATAGATCTATCTATATTTATCGAGATAGATAGAGATAGATCTATCTATATTTATCGAGATAGAGATAGATAGATCTATCTATATTTATCGAGATAGAGATAGATAGATCTATCTATATTTATCGAGATAGAGATAGATCTATCTATATTTATCGAGATAGAGATAGAGATGTTTAATATAGAGATATCTCTAATAGAGATAGATCTATCTATATTTATCCGGATAGAGGTATAGATCTGTCTATATTTATCGAGATAGAGATAGAGATAGAGATAGATCTATCTATATTTATCGAGATAGAGATCGAGATATCTCTAATAGAGATAGAGATATCTCTAATAGAGATAGATATCTCTGATAGAGATAGAGATATCTCTGATAGAGATATCTCTAATAGAGATAGAGATAGAGATATCTCTAATAGAGATAGAGATATCTCTAATAGAGATAGAGATAGATCTATCTATATTTATCGAGATAGAGATAGAGATCTTTAATATAGAGATATCTCTAATAGAGATAGATCTATCTATATTTATCGAGATAGAGATATAGATCTGTCTATATATATCGAGATAGAGATAGATCTATCTATATTTATCGAGATATAGAGTTAGATCTATCTATATTTATCGAGATAGAGACAGAGATAGATCTATCTATATTTATCGAGATAGAGATAGTTAGATCTATCTATATTTATCGAGATAGAGATAGATCTATCGATATTTATCGAGATAGAGATAGAGACAGATCTATCTATATTTATCGAGATAGAGATAGATCTATCTATATTTATCGAGATAGAGATAGATCTAACTATATTTATCGAGATAGAGATAGATCTATCTATATTTATCGAGATAGAGATAGATCTATCTATATTTATCGAGATAGAGATAGATCTATCTATATTTATAGAGATAGAGAGAGATAGAGATCAAGATATCTAATAGAGATAGAGACATCTCTAATAGAGATAGAGACATCTCTAATAGAGATAGAGATCTCTAATAGAGATAGAGATATCTCTAATAGAGATAGAAATATCTCTAATAGAGATATCTCTAATAGAGATAGAGATATCTCTACTAGAGATAGAGATATCTCTACTAGAGATAGAGACATCTCTACTAGAGATAGAGACATCTCTACTAGAGATAGAGACATCTCTCTAATATAGATATATCTCTAATAGAGATAGAGATATCTCTAATAGAGATAGAGATATCTCTAATTGAGATAGATATCTCTACTAGAGATAGAGACATCTCTCTAATATAGATATATCTCTAATAGAGATAGAGACATCTCTAATAGAGATAGAGACATCTCTAATAGAGATAGATCTCTAATAGAGATAGAGACATCTCTAATAGAGATAGAGACATCTCTAATAGAGATATCTCTATCTCTATTAGAGATGTCTCTATCTCTATTAGATATATCTCTATCTCTATTAGAGATGTCTAATAGAGATAGAGATAGACATCTCTAATAGAGATAGAGACATCTCTAATAGAGATAGAGATCTCTAATAGAGATAGAGATATCTCTAATAGAGATATCTCTAATAGAGATATCTCTAATAGAGATAGAGATATCTCTACTAGAGATAGAGATATCTCTACTAGAGATAGAGATATCTCTACTAGAGATAGAGACATTTTTACTAGAGATAGAGACATCTCTCTAATATAGATATATCTCTAATAGAGATAGAGATCTCTAATAGAGATAGAGATATCTCTACTAGAGATAGAGACATCTCTCTAATATAGATATATCTCTAATAGAGATAGAGAAATCTCTAATAGAGATAGAGATATCTCTAATAGAGACATATCTCTAATAGAGATAGAGACATCTCTAATAGAGATAGAGACATCTCTAATAGAGATAGAGACATCTCTAATAGAGATAGATCTCTAATAGAGATAGAGACATCTCTAATAGAGATAGAGACATCTCTAATAGAGATAGAGACATCTCTAATAGAGATATCTCTAATAGAGATAGACATCTCTAATAGAGATAGAGATATCTCTAATAGAGATAGACATCTCTAATAGAGATAGAGATATCTCTATCTCTAAAAGAGATAGAGATAGACATTTCTAATAGAGATAGAGATATCTCTAATAGAGATAGATCTATCTATATTTATCGAGATAGAGAGAGATAGATCTATCTATATTTATCGAGATAGAGACAGAGATAGAGATAGATCTATCTATATTTATCGAGATAGAGATAGATCTATCTATATTTATAGAGATAGAGAGAGATAGAGATCAAGATATCTAATAGAGATAGAGACATCTCTAATAGAGATAGAGACATCTCTAATAGAGAGAGAGATCTCTAATAGAGATAGAGATATCTCTAATAGAGATAGAGATATCTCTAATAGAGATAGAGATATCTCTAATAGAGATAGAGATATCTCTACTAGAGATAGAGATATCTCTACTAGAGATAGAGATATCTCTACTAGAGATAGAGACATCTCTCTAATATAGATATATCTCTAATAGAGATAGAGATATCTCTAATAGAGACATATCTCTAATAGAGATAGACACATCTCTAATAGAGATAGATCTCTAATAGAGATAGAGACATATCTCTAATAGAGATAGAGACATCTCTAATAGAGACATCTCTAATAGAGATAGAGACATCTCTAATAGAGATAGAGACATCTCTAATAGAGATAGAGATATCTCTAATAGAGATAGACACATCTCTAATAGAGAAAGAGATATCTCTAATAGAGATAGACATCTCTAATAGAGATAGAGATAGACATTTCTAATAGAGATAGAGATATCTCCAATAGAGATAGATCTATCTATATTTAACGAGATAGATCTATCTCGATAAATATAGATAGATCTATCTCGATAAATATAGATAGATCTATCTATATTTATCGAGATAGAGATAGATCTATCTCTATTTATAGAGATAGATCTATCTCTATCTCTATTTATCGAGATAGAGATAGATCTATCTATATTTATCGAGATAGAGATAGAGATATCTCTAATAGAGATAGAGATATCTCTAATAGAGATAGATCTATCTATATTTATCGAGATAGAGATAGATCTATCTATATTTATCGAGATAGAGACGTCTCTAATAGAGATAGAGACGTCTCTAATAGAGATAGAGAGATATCTCTAATAGAGATAGAGACATCTCTAATAGAGATAGAGACATCTCTAATAGAGATAGAGATATCTCTAATAGAGTTAGATCTATCTATATTTATCGAGATAGAGATAGATCTATCTATATTTATCGAGATAGAGATAGAGATAGATCTATCTATATTTATCGAGATAGAGATAGATCTATCTATATTTATCGAGATAGAGATATCTCTAATAGAGATATCTCTAATAGAGATAGAGATATCTCTAATAGAGATAGAGATATCTCTAATAGAGATAGACATCGATATCTCTATTAGAGATAGAGACATCGATATCTCTATTAGAGATAGAGACATCGATATCTCTATTAGAGATAGAGACATCGATATCTCTATTAGAGATAGAGACATCGATATCTCTATTGGAGATAGAGACATCTCTAATAGAGATAGAGACATCTCTAATAGAGATAGAGACATCTCTAATAGAGACAGAGACATCTCTAATAGAGACAGAGACATCTCTAATAGAGATAGAGAGATATCTCTAATAAAGATAGAGACATCTCTTATAGAGATAGAGACATCCCTAATAGAGATAGAGAGATATCTCTAATAGAGATAGATATATCTCCAATAGAGATAGAGACATCTCCAATAGAGATAGAGACATCTCCAATAGAGATAGAGACATCTCTAATAGAGATAGAGACATCTCTAATAGAGACATCTCTAATAGAGACATATCTCTAATAGAGATAGAGACATCTCTAATAGAGATAGAGATATCTCTATTAGAGATAGAGACATCTCTATTAGAGATAGAGACATCTCTATTAGAGATAGAGACATCTCTAATAGAGATAGAGATATCTCTCTAATATAGATATATCTCTAAGATAGAGACATCTCTAATAGAGATAGACATATCTCCAATAGAGAGAGATATCTCCAATAGAGATAGAGACATCTCTAATAGAGATAAAGAGATATCTCTAATAGAGATAGAGATCGAGATATCTCTAATAGAGATAGAGATATCGATATCTCGAATGGAGATAGAGATATCGATATCTCGAATAGAGATAGAGATATCTCTGATAGAGATATCTCTAATAGAGATAGAGACATCTCTAATAGAGATAGAGATATCGATATCTCTGATAGAGATATCGATATCTCTAATAGAGATAGATATATCTCTAATAGAGATAGAGACATCTATAATAGAGATAGAGACATCTCTAATAGAGATAGAGACATCTCTAATAGAGATCTCTAATAGAGATAGAGACATCTCTAATAGAGATAGAGATCTCTAATAGAGATAGAGATCTCTAATAGAGATAGAGATCTCTAATAGAGATAGAGACATCTCTAATAGAGATAGACATTTCTAATAGAGATAGAGAGACATCTCTAATAGAGATAGAGACATCTCTAATAGAGACAGAGACATCTTTAATAGAGATAGAGATCTCTAATAGAGATAGAGATCTCTAATAGAGATAGAGACATCTCTAACAGAGATAGAGACATCTCTAATAGAGATAGAGATATCTCTAATAGAGAGAGCCATCTCTAATAGAAATAGAGATCTCTAATAGAGATAGAGATATCTCTAATAGAAATAGAGATATCTCTAATAGATAGAGATATCTCTAATAGAGATATTTCTAATAGAGATATCTCTAATAGAGATATCTCTAATAGAGATAGCTCTAATAGAGATCTCTAATAGAGATAGAGATCTCTAATAGAGATAGACACATCTCTAACAGAGATAGAGACATCTCTAATAGAGATAGAGATATCTCTAATAGAGATAGAGATATCTCTAATAGAGACAGAGATCTCTAATAGAGACAGAGACATCTCTAATAGAGATAGAGACATCTCTAATAGAGATAGAGATATCTCTAATAGAGATAGAGATAACTAATAGAGATAGAGATATCTCTAACAGAAATAGATATATCTCTAATAGAGATAGAGATAACTCTAATAGAGATCTCTAATAGAGATAGAGATATCTCTAATAGAGATAGAGACATCTCTAATAGAGATAGAGATATCTCTAATAGAGACAGAGATATCTCTAATAGAGACATCTCTAATAGAGATAGAGACATCTCTAATAGAGATAGAGACATCTCTAATAGAGATAGAGAGACATCTCTAATAGAGATAGATCTATCTATATTTATCGAGATAGAGCTAGAGATCTATCTATATCTATCAAGATAGAGATAGAGATAGATCTATCTCTATAAATAGAGATAGATCTATCTACATTTATCGAGATAGAGATAAAGATACATCTATCTATATTTATCGAGATAGATCTATCTATATTTATCGAAATAGAGATAGAGATCTATCTATATTTATCGAGATAGAGGTAGATCTATCTATATTTATCGAGATAGAGATAGATCTATCTATATTTATCGAGATAGAGATAGAGATAGATCTATCTATATTTATCGAGATAGAGATAGATCTATCTATATTTATCGAGATAGAGATATCTCTAATAGAGATAGAGACATCTCTAATAGAGATAGAGACATCTCTAATAGAGATAGAGACATCTCTAATAGAGATATCTCTAATAGAGATAGAGATATCTCTAATAGAGATAGAGATATCTCTAATAGAGAGAGATATCTCTAATAGAGATAGAGATAGAGACATCTCTGATAGAGATAGAGACATCTCTGATAGAGATAGAGACATATCTCTGATAGAGATAGAGACATATCTCTAATAGAGATAGAGACATATCTCTAATAGAGATAGAGACATATCTCTAATAGAGATAGAGACATATCTCTAATAGAGATAGAGACATCTCTCTAATAGAGATAGAGACATCTCCAATAGAGATAGAGACATCTCCAATAGAGATAGAGACATCTCCAATAGAGATAGAGACATCTCCAATAGAGATAGAGACATCTCCAATAGAGATAGAGACATCTCCAATAGAGATAGAGACATCTCTAATAGAGACATCTCTAATAGAGACATATCTCTAATAGAGATAGAGACATCTCTAATAGAGATAGAGACATCTCTAATAGAGATAGAGACATCTCTATTAGAGATAGAGACATCTCTAATAGAGATAGAGATATCTCTCTAATATAGATATATCTCTAAGATAGAGACATCTCTAATAGAGATAGACATATCTCCAATAGAGAGAGATATCTCCAATAGAGATAGAGACATCTCTAATAGAGATAAAGAGATATCTCTAATAGAGATAGAGATCGAGATATCTCTAATAGAGATAGAGATATCGATATCTCGAATAGAGATAGAGATATCGATATCTCGAATAGAGATAGAGATATCTCTGATAGAGATATCTCTAATAGAGATAGAGACATCTCTAATAGAGATAGAGATATCGATATCTCTGATAGAGATATCGATATCTCTAATAGAGATAGATATATCTCTAATAGAGATAGAGACATCTCTAATAGAGATAGAGACATCTCTAATAGAGATAGAGATATCTCTAATAGAGATAGAGATCTCTAGAGATAGAGATCTCTAATAGAGATAGAGATATCTCTAATAGAGATAGAGACATCTCTAATAGAGATAGAGACATCTCTGATAGAGATAGAGACATCTCTAATAGAGATCTCTAATAGAGATAGAGACATCTCTAATAGAGATAGAGATCTCTAATAGAGATAGAGATCTCTAATAGAGATAGAGATATCTCTAATAGAGATAGAGACATCTCTAATAGAGATAGACATTTCTAATAGAGATAGAGAGACATCTCTCATAGAGACAGAGACATCTCTAATAGAGACAGAGACATCTTTAATAGAGATAGAGATCTCTAATAGAGATAGAGATCTCTAATAGAGATAGAGACATCTCTAATAGAGATAGAGATATCTCTAATAGAGATAGAGACATCTCTAATAGAAATAGAGATCTCTAATAGAGATAGAGATATCTCTAATAGAAATAGAGATCTCTAATAGATAGAGATATCTCTAATAGAGATATTTCTAATAGAGATATCTCTAATAGAGATAGCTCTAATAGAGATCTCTAATAGAGATAGAGATCTCTAATAGAGATAGACACATCTCTAACAGAGATAGAGACATCTCTAATAGAGATAGAGACATCTCTAATAGAGATAGAGATATCTCTAATAGAGACAGAGATCTCTAATAGAGACAGAGACATCTCTAATAGAGATAGAGACATCTCTAATAGAGATAGAGATATCTCTAATAGAGATAGAGATAACTAATAGAGATAGAGATATCTCTAACAGAAATAGATATATCTCTAATAGAGATAGAGATAACTCTAATAGAGATCTCTAATAGAGATAGAGATATCTCTAATAGAGATAGAGACATCTCTAATAGAGATAGAGATATCTCTAATAGAGACAGAGATATCTCTAATAGAGACATCTCTAATAGAGATAGAGACATCTCTAATAGAGATAGAGACATCTCTAATAGAGATAGAGAGACATCTCTAATAGAGATAGATCTATCTATATTTATCGAGATAGAGCTAGAGATCTATCTATATCTATCAAGATAGAGATAGATCTATCTCTATAAATAGAGATAGATCTATCTATATTTATCGAGATAGAGATAAAGATACATCTATCTATATTTATCGAGATAGATCTATCTATATTTATCGAGATAAGAGATAGAGATAGATCTATCTATATTTATCGCGATAGAGATAGATCTATCTATATTTATCGAAATAGAGATAGAGATCTATCTATATTTATCGAGATAGAGATAGATCTATCTGTATTTATCGAGATAGAGATAGATCTATCTATATTTATCGAGATAGAGATAGATCTATCTATATTTATCGAGATAGAGATAGATCTATCTATATTTATCGAGATAGAGATATCTCTAATAGAGATAGAGACATCTCTAATAGAGATAGAGACATCTCTAATAGAGATATCTCTAATAGAGATAGAGATATCTCTAATAGAGATAGAGATATCTCTAATAGAGAGAGATATCTCTAATAGAGATAGAGATAGAGACATCTCTGATAGAGATAGAGACATCTCTGATAGAGATAGAGACATCTCTGATAGAGATAGAGACATATCTCTAATAGAGATAGAGACATATCTCTAATAGAGATAGAGACATATCTCTAATAGAGATAGAGACATATCTCTAATAGAGATAGAGACATCTCTAATAGAGATAGAGACATCTCTGATAGAGATAGAGCTAGAGATATCTCTAAAAGAGATAGACATCTCTAATAGAGATAGAGATATCTCTAATAGAGATAGAGACATCTCTAATAGAGATAGAGATATCTCTAATAGAGACAGAGAGACATCTCTAAGAGATAGATCTATCTCTATCTCTATTAGAGATGTCTCTATCTATATTTATCAAGATAGAGATAGAGATAGATCTATCTATATTTATCAAGATAGAGAGAGATAGATCTATCTATATTTATCGAGATAGAGATAGATCTATCTATATTTATCGAGATAGAGATAGATCTATCTATATTTATCGAGATAGAGATAGATCTATCTATATTTATCGAGATAGAGATAGAGATATCTCTAATAGAGATAGAGATATCTCTAATAGAGATAGATCTATCTATATTTATCGAGATATAGATCTATCTATATTTATCGAGATAGAGGTAGAGATAGATCTATCTATATTTATCGAGATAGAGACGTCTCTAATAGAGATAGAGACGTCTCTAATAGAGATAGAGACGTCTCTAATAGAGATAGAGACATCTCTAATAAAGATAGAGACATCTCTAATAAAGATAGAGACATCTCTAATAGAGATAGCAACATCTCTAATAGAGATAGCGATATCTCTAATAGAGATAGAGATATCTCTAATAGAGATAGTGATCTCTAATAGAGATAGAGATATCTCTAATAGAGATAGAGATATCTCTAATAGAGATAGAGATATCTCTAATAGAGATAGAGATATCTCTGATAGAGAGAGAGACATCTCTAATAGAGAGAGAGACATCTCTAATAGAGATAGAGATAGATCTATCTATATTGATCGAGATAGAGATAGAGATCTCTAATAGAGATGGATCTATCTATATTTATCAAGATAGAGATAGATCTATCTATATAATTATCGAGATAGAGAGAGAGATAGAGATAGAGATCGAGATATCTGATAGAGATCGAGATATCTCTAATAGAGATCAAGATCTCTATGAGAGATAGAGATATCTCTAATAGAGATAGAGACGTCTCTAATAGAGATAGAGACGTCTCTAATAGAGATAGAGACGTCTCTAATAGAGATAGAGACGTCTCTAATAGAGATAGAGACATCTCTAATAGAGATAGAGATAGAGATATCTCTAATAGAAATAGAGATATCTCTAATAGAAATAGAGATATTTCTAATAGAGATAGAGATATCTCTAATAGAGATATCTCTAATAGAGATAGAGATAGCTCTAATAGAGATAGAGATCTCTAATAGAGATAGAGACATCTCTAATAGAGATAGAGATAGCTCTAATAGAGATAGAGATCTCTAATAGAGATCTCTAATAGAGATAGAGATAGAGACATCTCTAATAGAGATAGAGATAGAGATCTCTAATAGAGATAGAGATATCTCTAATAGAAATAGAGATATCTCTAATAGAAATAGAGATATTTCTAATAGAGATAGAGACATCTCTAATAGAGATAGAGACATCTCTAATAGAGATAGAGATATCTCTACTAGAGATAGAGACATCTCTACTAGAGATAGAGACATCTCTCTAATATAGATATATCTCTAATAGAGATAGAGATATCTCTAATAGAGATATCTCTAATAGAGACAGAGATATCTCTAATAGAGACATATCTCTAATAGAGATAGAGACATCTCTAATAGAGATAGAGACATCTCTAATAGAGATAGAGACATCTCTATTAGAGATATAGATAGAGACATCTCTAATAGAGATAGAGACATCTCTAATAGAGATAGAGATATCTCTAATAGAGATAGAGACATCTCTAATAGAGATAGAGACATCTCTATTAGAGATATAGATAGAGACATCTCTAATAGAGATAGAGACATCTCTAATAGAGATAGAGATATCTCTAATAGAGATAGAGCTAGAGATATCTCTAATAGAGATAGCTCTAATAGAGATAGAGATCTCTAATAGAGATAGAGCTATCTCTAATAGAGATAGCTCTAATAGAGATAGAGATCTCTAATAGAGATAGAGATCTCTAATAGAGAGAGATATCTCTAATAGAGATAGAGATAGAGACATCTCTGATAGAGATAGAGACATCTCTGATAGAGATAGAGACATATCTCTAATAGAGATAGAGACATATCTCTAATAGAGATAGAGACATCTCTAATAGAGATAGAGACATCTCTAATAGAGATAGAGACATCTCTGATAGAGATAGAGCTAGAGATATCTCTAAAAGAGATAGACATCTCTAATAGAGATAGAGATATCTCTAATAGAGATAGAGACATCTCTAATAGAGATAGAGATATCTCTAATAGAGACAGAGAGACATCTCTAAGAGATAGATCTATCTCTATTAGAGATGTCTCTATCTATATTTATCAAGATAGAGATAGAGATAGATCTATCTATATTTATCAAGATAGAGAGAGATAGATCTATCTATATTTATCGAGATAGAGATAGATCTATCTATATTTATCGAGATAGAGATAGATCTATCTATATTTATCGAGATAGAGATAGAGATATCTCTAATAGAGATAGAGATATCTCTAATAGAGATAGATCTATCTATATTTATCGAGATATAGATCTATCTATATTTATCGAGATAGAGGTAGAGATAGATCTATCTATATTTATCGAGATAGAGACGTCTCTAATAGAGATAGAGACGTCTCTAATAGAGATAGAGACGTCTCTAATAGAGATAGAGACATCTCTAATAAAGATAGAGACATCTCTAATAAAGATAGAGACATCTCTAATAGAGATAGCAACATCTCTAATAGAGATAGCGATATCTCTAATAGAGATAGAGATATCTCTAATAGAGATAGAGATCTCTAATAGAGATAGAGATATCTCTAATAGAGATAGAGATATCTCTAATAGAGATAGAGATATCTCTAATAGAGATAGAGATATCTCTGATAGAGAGAGAGACATCTCTAATAGAGAGAGAGACATCTCTAATAGAGATAGATCTATCTATATTGATCGAGATAGAGATAGAGATCTCTAATAGAGATGGATCTATCTATATTTATCGAGATAGAGATAGATCTATCTATATAATTATCGAGATAGAGAGAGAGATAGAGATAGAGATCGAGATATCTGATAGAGATCGAGATATCTCTAATAGAGATCAAGATCTCTATGAGAGATAGAGATATCTCTAATAGAAATAGAGATATCTCTAATAGAGATAGAGACGTCTCTAATAGAGATAGAGACGTCTCTAATAGAGATAGAGACGTCTCTAATAGAGATAGAGACGTCTCTAATAGAGATAGAGACGTCTCTAATAGAGATAGAGACGTCTCTAATAGAGATAGAGACATCTCTAATAGAGATAGAGATATCTCTAATAGAAATAGAGATATCTCTAATAGAAATAGAGATATTTCTAATAGAGATAGAGATATCTCTAATAGAGACATCTCTAATAGAGATAGAGATAGCTCTAATAGAGATAGAGATCTCTAATAGAGATAGAGATCTCTAATAGAGATAGAGACATCTCTAATAGAGATAGAGATAGAGATCTCTAATAGAGATAGAGATATCTCTAATAGAAATAGAGATATCTCTAATAGAAATAGAGATATTTCTAATAGAGATAGAGACATCTCTAATAGAGATAGAGATATCTCTAATAGAGATAGAGATATCTCTACTAGAGATAGAGACATCTCTACTAGAGATAGAGACATCTCTCTAATATAGATATATCTCTAATAGAGATAGAGATATCTCTAATAGAGATATCTCTAATAGAGACAGAGATATCTCTAATAGAGACATATCTCTAATAGAGATAGAGACATCTCTAATAGAGATAGAGACATCTCTATTAGAGATATAGATAGAGACATCTCTAATAGAGATAGAGACATCTCTAATAGAGATAGAGATATCTCTAATAGAAATAGAGATATCTCTAATAGAGATAGAGCTAGAGATATCTCTAATAGAGATAGCTCTAATAGAGATAGAGATCTCTAATAGAGATAGCTCTAATAGAGATAGAGATCTCTAATAGAGATAGAGATCTCTAATAGAGATAGAGACATCTCTAACAGAGATAGAGACATCTCTAATAGAGATAGAGACATCTCTAATAGAGATAGAGATAGAGATATCTCTAATAGAAATAGAGATATCTCTAATAGAAATAGAGATATCTCTAATAGAGATAGAGATATCTCTAATAGAAATAGAGATATCTCTAATAGAGATATCTCTAATAGAGATAGAGATATCTCTAATAGAGATAGAGATAGCTCTAATAGAGATCTCTAATAGAGATAGAGATCTCTAATAGAGATAGAGACATCTCTAATAGAGATAGAGATATCTCTAATAGAGATAGAGATATCTCTAATAGAGACATATCTCTAATAGAGATAGAGACATCTCTAATAGAGATAGATATCTCTAATAGAGATAGATCTCTAATAGAGATAGAGACATATCTCTAATAGAGATAGAGACATATCTCTAATAGAGATAGAGACATCTCTAATAGAGATAGAGACATCTCTAATAGAGACATCTCTAATAGAGATAGAGACATCTCTAATAGAGATAGAGACATCTCTAATAGAGATAGAGACATCTCTAATAGAGATAGAGATATCTCTAATAGAGATAGAGATATCTCTAATAGAGATAGACATCTCTAATAGAGATAGAGATATCTCTAATAGAGATAGACATCTCTAATAGAGATAGAGATATCTCTAATGGAGATAGACATCTCTAATAGAGATCGAGATAGACACTTCTAATAGAGATAGAGATATCTCTAATAGAGATAGATCTATCTATATTTAACGAGATAGATCTATCTCGATAAATATAGATAGATCTATCTCTATTAGAGATATCTCTATCTCTATAAATAAAGATAGATCTATCTCTATCTCTATAAATAAAGATAGATCTATCTCTATCTCGATAAATATAGATAGATCTATCTCGGTAAATATAGATAGATCTATCTATATTTATCGAGATAGAGATAGATCTATCTTTATTTATAGAGATAGAGATAGATCTATCTTTATTTATAGAGATAGAGATATCTCTAATAGAGATAGATCTATCTATATTTATCGAGATAGATCTATCTCGTTAAATATAGATAGATCTATCTCTATTAGAGATATCTCTATCTCTATCTCGATAAATATAGATAGATCTATCTCTATTAGAGATATCTCTATCTCTATCTCGATAAATAAAGATAGATCTATCTCTAATAGAGATAGATCTATCTATATTTATCGAGATAGAGATAGATCTATCTATATTTATCGAGATAGAGACATCTCTAATAGAGATAGAGACGTCTCTAATAGAGATAGAGACGTCTCTAATAGAGATAGAGAGATATCTCTAATAGAGATAGAGAGATATCTCTAATAGAGATAGAGACATATCTCTAATAGAGATAGAGAGACATCTCTACTAGAGAGACATCTGTAATAGAGATAGAGACATCTCTAATAGAGATAGAGACATCTCTAATAGAGATAGAGATATCTCTAATAGAGATAGAGACATCTCTAATAGAGATAGAGATATCTCTAATAGAGATAGACATCTCTAATAGAGATAGACATATCTCTAATAGAGATAGAGATATCTCTAATAGAGATATCTCTAATAGAGATAGAAATATCTCTAATAGAGATAGAGATATCTCTAATAGAAATAGACATCGATATCTGTATTGGAGATAGAGACATCTCTAATAGAGATAGAGACATCTCTAATAGAGATAGAGACATCTCTAATAGAGACAGAGACATCTCTAATAGAGATAGAGACATCTCTAATAAAGACGGAGACATCTCTAATAAAGATAGAGACATCTCTTATAGAGATAGAGACATCCCTAATAGAGATAGAGAGATATCTCTAATAGAGATAGACATATCTCCAATAGAAATAGAGACATCTCCGACAGAGACATCTCTAATAGAGATACAGATATCTCTAATAGAGATGTCTCTATCTCTATTGGAGATAGAGACATCTCCAATAGAGATAGAGACATCTCCAATAGAGATAGAGACATCTCTAATAGAGATAGAGACATCTCTAATAGAGATAGAGACATCTCTAATAGAGATAGAGATATCTCTAATAGAGACAGAGAGACATCTCTAAGATATAGATCTATCTCTATCTCTATTAGAGATGTCTCTATATTTATCAAGATAGAGATAGATCTATCTATATTTATCAAGATAGAGAGAGATAGATCTATCTATATTTATCGAGATAGAGATAGATCTATCTATATTTATTGAGCTAGAGATAGATCTATCTATATTTATCGAGATAGAGATAGAGATAGATCTATCTATATTTATCGAGATAGAGATCTATCTATATTTATCGAGATAGAGATAGATCTCTCTATTTATCGAGATAGAGATAGATCTATCTATATTTATCGAGATAGATCTATCTCTATTAGAGATATCTCTATCTATATTTATCGAGATATAGATCTATCTATATTTATCGAGATAGAGATAGATCTATCTCTATTTATCGAGATAGAGATAGAGATATCTCTAATAGAGATAGAGATATCTCTAATAGAGATAGATCTATCTATATTTATCGAGATAGAGGTAGAGATAGATCTATCTATATTTATCGAGATAGAGATATCTCTAATAGAGATAGAGACGTCTCTAATAGAGATAGAGACGTCTCTAATAGAGATAGAGACGTCTCTAATAGAGATAGAGACGTCTCTAATAGAGATAGAGACGTCTCTAATAGAGATAGAGACGTCTCTAATAGAGATAGAGACATCTCTAATAGAGATAAAGATAGATCTATCTATATTGATCGAGATAGAGATAGAGATCTCTAATAGAGATAGATCTATCTATATTTATCGAGATAGAGATAGAGATAGATCTATCTATATAATTATCGAGATAGAGAGAGATAGAGATCGAGATATCTGATAGAGATCGAGATATCTTTAATAGAGATCAAGATCTCTATGAGAGATAGAGATATCTCTATTAAAAATAGAGATATCTCTATTAGAGATAGAAATAGATATCTCTAATAGAGATAGACATCTCTGATAGAGATAGAGACGTCTCTAATAGAGATAGAGACGTCTCTAATAGAGATAGAGACGTCTCTAATAGAGATAGAGACGTCTCTAATAGAGATAGAGACGTCTCTAATAGAGATAGAGATAGAGACATCTCTATTAGAGATAGAGATAGACATCTCTGATAGAGCTAGAGATAGAGATCTCTAATAGAGATAGATATAGAGATATCTCTAATAGAAATAGAGATATCTCTAATAGAGATAGAGAAGAGATATCTCTAATAGAGATAGAGAAGAGATATCTCGAATAGAGATAGAGATATCTTGAATAGAGATAGCTCTAATAGAGATAGAGATCTCTAATAGAGATAGAGATCTCTAATAGAGATAGAGACATCTCTAACAGAGATAGAGACATCTCTAATAGAGATAGAGACATCTCTAATAGAGATAGACATCTCTAATAGAGAGACATCTCTGATAGAGATCTCTAATAGAGATAGAGAGAGATATCTCTAATAGAAATAGAGATATCTCTAATAGAGATAGAGATAGAGATTTCTCTAATAGAGATATACATCTCTAATAGAGATAGAGATCTCTAATAGAGATAGAGATATCTCTAATAGAAATAGAGATATCTCTAATAGAGATAGATAGAGATTTCTCTAATAGAGATAGAGACATCTCTAATAGAGATAGAGATCTCTAATAGAGATAGACATCTCTAATAGAGATAGAGACATCTCTAATAGAGATAGAGATCTCTAATAGAGATAGAGATAGAGATAGATCTAATAGAAATAGAGATATCTCTAATAGAAATAGAGATATCTCTAATAGAAATAGAGATATTTCTAATAGAGATAGAGATATCTCTAATAGAGATAGAGAGAGATATCTCTAATAGAAATAGAGATATCTCTAATAGAGATAGAGATAGAGATTTCTCTAATAGAGATAGAGACATCTCTAATAGAGATAGAGATCTCTAATAGAGATAGAGATAGAGATATCTCTAATAGAAATAGAGATATCTCTAATAGAGATAGATAGAGATTTCTCTAATAGAGATAGAGACATCTCTAATAGAGATAGAGACATCTTTAATAGAGATAGAGATAGAGATCTCTAATAGAGATGGAGATAGATCTAATAGAAATAGAGATATCTCTAATAGAAATAGAGATATCTCTAATAGAAATAGAGATATTTCTAATAGAGATAGAGATATCTCTAATAGAGGTAGAGATATCTCTAATAGAGATAGAGATATCTCTAATAGAGATAGAGATCTCTAATAGAGATAGAGACATCTCTAATAGAGATAGAGACATCTCTAATAGAGATAGAGATCTCTAATAGAGATAGAGATATCTCTAATAGAGATAGAGATATCTCTAATAGAGATAGAGATATCTCTAATAGAAATAGAGATATCTCTAATAGAAATAGAGATATTTCTAATAGAGATAGAGATATCTCTAATAGAGATATCTCTAATAGATAGCTCTAATAGAGATAGAGATCTCCAATAGAGATAGAGACATCTCCAATAGAGATAGAGATAGAGACATCTCTATTAGAGATATAGATAGAGACATCTCTAATAGAGATAGAGACATATCTAATAGAGATAGAGATCTCTGATAGAGATAGAGATATCTCTAATAGAAATAGAGATATCTCTAATAGAGATAGAGATATCTCTAATAGAGATAGCTCTAATAGAGATAGAGATCTCTAATAGAGATAGAGATCTCTACTAGAGATAGAGATAGAGACATCTCTAATAGAGATAGAGACATCTCTAATAGAGATAGAGATCTCTAATAGAAATAGAGATAGAGATATCTCTAATAGAGATAGCGATATCTCTAATAGAGATAGAGATATCTCTAATAGAGATAGAAATAGCTCTAATAGAGATCGCTAATAGAGATAGAGATCTTTAATAGAGATAGAGACATCTCTAACAGAGATAGAGACATCTCTAATAGAGATAGAGACATCTAATAGAGACAGAGACATCTCTAATAGAGATAGAGATATCTCTATTAGAGATAGAGACATCGATATCTCTATTGGAGACAGAGACATCTCTAATAGAGACAGAGATATCTCTAATAGAGACAGAGACATCCCTAATAGAGACAGAGAGATATCTCTAATAGAGATAGACATATCTCCAATAGAAATAGAGACATCTCCGACAGAGACATCTCTAATAGAGATAGAGACATCTCTAATAGAGATACAGATATCTCTAATAGAGATGTCTATCTCTATTGGAGATAGAGACATCTCCAATAGAGATAGAGACATCTCCAATAGAGATAGAGACATCTCTAATAGAGACATATCTCTAATAGAGACATCTCTAATAGAGACATATCTAATAGAGATAGAGACATCTCTAATAGAGATAGAGATATCTCTAATAGAGATAGAGATATCTCCAATAGAGATAGAGATATCTCCAATAGAGATAGAGATATCTCCAATAGAGATAGAGATATCTCTAATAGAGATAGAGATATCTCTAATAGAGATAGAGATATCGATATCGCGAATAGAGATAGAGATATCGATATCTCGAATAGATAGAGATATCTCTGATAGAGATAGAGATATCTCTGATAGAGATATCTCTAATGGAGATAGAGATATCTCTAATAGAGATAGAGATATCTCTGATAGAGATATCTCTAATAGAGATAGAGACATCTCTAATAGAGATAGAGACATCTCTAATAGAGATATCGATATCTCTGATAGAGATATCGATATCTCTAATAGAGATAGAGATATCTCTAATAGAGATATCTCTGATGGAGATAGAGATATCTCTAATAGAGATAGAGATATCTCTAATAGAGATAGAGACATCTCTAATAGAGATAGGGATATCTCTAATAGAGATAGAGACATCTCTGATAGAGATAGAGACATTTCTAATAGAGATAGAGACATCTCTAATAGAGATATACATTTCTAATAGAGATAGAGACATCTCTAATAGAGATAGAGACATCTCTAATAGATAGACATTTCTAATAGAGATAGAGACATCTCTAATAGAGATAGAGACATCTCTAATAGAGATAGAGATATCTCTAATAGAGACAGAGAGACATCTCTAAGATATAGATCTATCTCTATCTCTATTAGAGATGTCTCTATATTTATCAAGATAGAGATAGATCTATCTATATTTATCAAGATAGAGAGAGATAGATCTATCTATATTTATCGAGATAGAGATAGATCTATCTATATTTATTGAGCTAGAGATAGATCTATCTATATTTATCGAGATAGAGATAGAGATAGATCTATCTATATTTATCGAGATAGAGATAGAGATAGATCTATCTATATTTATCGAGATAGAGATCTATCTATATTTATCGAGATAGAGATAGATCTCTCTATTTATCGAGATAGAGATAGATCTATCTATATTTATCGAGATAGATCTATCTCTATTAGAGATATCTCTATCTATATTTATCGAGATATAGATCTATCTATATTTATCGAGATAGAGATAGATCTATCTCTATTTATCGAGATAGAGATAGAGATATCTCTAATAGAGATAGAGATATCTCTAATAGAGATAGATCTATCTATATTTATCGAGATAGAGGTAGAGATAGATCTATCTATATTTATCGAGATAGAGATATCTCTAATAGAGATAGAGACATCTCTAATAGAGATAGAGACGTCTCTAATAGAGATAGAGACGTCTCTAATAGAGATAGAGACGTCTCTAATAGAGATAGAGACGTCTCTAATAGAGATAGAGACGTCTCTAATAGAGATAGAGACATCTCTAATAGAGATAAAGATAGATCTATCTATATTGATCGAGATAGAGATAGAGATCTCTAATAGAGATAGATCTATCTATATTTATCGAGATAGAGATAGAGATAGATCTATCTATATAATTATCGAGATAGAGAGAGAGAGATAGAGATCGAGATATCTGATAGAGATCGAGATATCTTTAATAGAGATCAAGATCTCTATGAGAGATAGAGATATCTCTATTAAAAATAGAGATATCTCTATTAGAGATAGAAATAGACATCTCTAATAGAGATAGACATCTCTGATAGAGATAGAGACGTCTCTAATAGAGATAGAGACGTCTCTAATAGAGATAGAGACGTCTCTAATAGAGATAGAGACGTCTCTAATAGAGATAGAGACGTCTCTAATAGAGATAGAGATAGAGACATCTCTATTAGAGATAGAGATAGACATCTCTGATAGAGCTAGAGATAGAGATCTCTAATAGAGATAGATATAGAGATATCTCTAATAGAAATAGAGATATCTCTAATAGAGATAGAGAAGAGATATCTCTAATAGAGATAGAGAAGAGATATCTCGAATAGAGATAGAGATATCTTGAATAGAGATAGCTCTAATAGAGATAGAGATCTCTAATAGAGATAGAGATCTCTAATAGAGATAGAGACATCTCTAACAGAGATAGAGACATCTCTAATAGAGATAGAGACATCTCTAATAGAGATAGACATCTCTAATAGAGAGACATCTCTGATAGAGATCTCTAATAGAGATAGAGAGAGATATCTCTAATAGAAATAGAGATATCTCTAATAGAGATAGAGATAGAGATTTCTCTAATAGAGATATACATCTCTAATAGAGATAGAGATCTCTAATAGAGATAGAGATCTCTAATAGAAATAGAGATATCTCTAATAGAGATAGATAGAGATTTCTCTAATAGAGATAGAGACATCTCTAATAGAGATAGAGATCTCTAATAGAGATAGACATCTCTAATAGAGATAGAGACATCTCTAATAGAGATAGAGATCTCTAATAGAGATAGAGATAGAGATAGATCTAATAGAAATAGAGATATCTCTAATAGAAATAGAGATATCTCTAATAGAAATAGAGATATTTCTAATAGAGATAGAGATATCTCTAATAGAGATAGAGAGAGATATCTCTAATAGAAATAGAGATATCTCTAATAGAGATAGAGATAGAGATTTCTCTAATAGAGATAGAGACATCTCTAATAGAGATAGAGATCTCTAATAGAGATAGAGATAGAGATATCTCTAATAGAAATAGAGATATCTCTAATAGAGATAGATAGAGATTTCTCTAATAGAGATAGAGACATCTCTAATAGAGATAGAGACATCTTTAATAGAGATAGAGATAGAGATCTCTAATAGAGATGGAGATAGATCTAATAGAAATAGAGATATCTCTAATAGAAATAGAGATATCTCTAATAGAAATAGAGATATTTCTAATAGAGATAGAGATATCTCTAATAGAGGTAGAGATATCTCTAATAGAGATAGAGATATCTCTAATAGAGATAGAGATCTCTAATAGAGATAGAGACATCTCTAATAGAGATAGAGACATCTCTAATAGAGATAGAGACATCTGTAATAGAGATAGAGATCTCTAATAGAGATAGAGATATCTCTAATAGAGATAGAGATATCTCTAATAGAAATAGAGATATCTCTAATAGAAATAGAGATATTTCTAATAGAGATAGAGATATCTCTAATAGAGATAGAGATATCTCTAATAGATAGCTCTAATAGAGATAGAGATCTCCAATAGAGATAGAGACATCTCCAATAGAGATAGAGATAGAGACATCTCTATTAGAGATATAGATAGAGACATCTCTAATAGAGATAGAGACATATCTAATAGAGATAGAGATCTCTGATAGAGATAGAGATATCTCTAATAGAAATAGAGATATCTCTAATAGAGATAGAGATAGAGCTATCTCTAATAGAGATAGCTCTAATAGAGATAGAGATCTCTAATAGAGATAGAGATCTCTACTAGAGATAGAGATAGAGACATCTCTAATAGAGATAGAGACATCTCTAATAGAGATAGAGATCTCTAATAGAAATAGAGATATCTCTAATAGAGATAGAGATATCTCTAATAGAGATAGAGATATCTCTAATAGAGATAGAGATATCTCTAATAGAGATAGAAATAGCTCTAATAGAGATCGCTAATAGAGATAGAGATCTTTAATAGAGATAGAGACATCTCTAACAGAGATAGAGACATCTCTAATAGAGATAGAGACATCTAATAGAGACAGAGACATCTCTAATAGAGATAGAGATATCTCTATTAGAGATAGAGACATCGATATCTCTATTGGAGACAGAGACATCTCTAATAGAGACAGAGATATCTCTAATAGAGACAGAGACATCCCTAATAGAGACAGAGAGATATCTCTAATAGAGATAGACATATCTCCAATAGAAATAGAGACATCTCCGACAGAGACATCTCTAATAGAGATAGAGACATCTCTAATAGAGATACAGATATCTCTAATAGAGATGTCTATCTCTATTGGAGATAGAGACATCTCCAATAGAGATAGAGACATCTCCAATAGAGATAGAGACATCTCTAATAGAGACATATCTCTAATAGAGACATATCTCTAATAGAGACATCTCTAATAGAGACATATCTAATAGAGATAGAGACATCTCTAATAGAGATAGAGATATCTCTAATAGAGATAGAGATATCTCCAATAGAGATAGAGATATCTCCAATAGAGATAGAGATATCTCCAATAGAGATAGAGATATCTCTAATAGAGATAGAGATATCGATATCGCGAATAGAGATAGAGATATCGATATCTCGAATAGATAGAGATATCTCTGATAGAGATAGAGATATCTCTGATAGAGATATCTCTAATGGAGATAGAGATATCTCTAATAGAGATAGAGATATCTCTGATAGAGATATCTCTAATAGAGATAGAGACATCTCTAATAGAGATAGAGACATCTCTAATAGAGATATCGATATCTCTGATAGAGATATCGATATCTCTAATAGAGATAGAGATATCTCTAATAGAGATATCTCTGATGGAGATAGAGATATCTCTAATAGAGATAGAGATATCTCTAATAGAGATAGAGACATCTCTAATAGAGATAGGGATATCTCTAATAGAGATAGAGACATCTCTGATAGAGATAGAGACATTTCTAATAGAGATAGAGACATCTCTAATAGAGATATACATTTCTAATAGAGATAGAGACATCTCTAATAGAGATAGAGACATCTCTAATAGATAGACATTTCTAATAGAGATAGAGACATCTCTAATAAAGATAGAGATATCCCTAATAGAGATAGAGACATCTCTAATAGAGATAGAGACATCTCTAATAGAAATAGAGATCTCTAATAGAGATATCTCTAATAGAGATAGAGACATCTCTAATAGAGATAGAGATCTCTAATAGAGATAGAGACATCTCTAATAGAGATAGAGATCTCTAATAGAGATAGAGACATCTCTAATAGAGATAGAGACATCTCTAATAGATACAGATAGAGATATCTCTAATAGAAATAGAGATATCTCTGATAGAAATAGAGATATCTCTGATAGAAATAGAGATATCTCTGATAGAAATAGAGATATCTCTGATAGAAATAGAGATATCTCTAATAGAGATAGAGATATCTCTAATAGAGATAGAGATAGATATATCTAATAGAGATAGAGATAGCTCTAATAGAGATAGCGATCTCTAATAGAGATATAGATCTCTAATAGAGATATAGATCTCTAATAGAGATAGAGACATCTCTAATAGAGATAGAGACATCTCTAATAGAGATAGAGACATCTCTAATAGAGATAGAGATATCTCTAATAGAGACAGAGATCTCTAATAGAGACAGAGACATCTCTAATAGAGATAGAGATATCTCGAATAGAGACAGAGATATCTCTAATAGAGATAGAGATATCTGTAATAGAGATAGAGACATCTCCAATAGAGATAGAGAAACATTTCTAAGAGATAGAGACATCTCTAATAGAGATAGAGACATCTCTAATAGAGATAGAGACATCTCTAATAGAGATAGAGACATCTCTAATAGAGATAGAGACATCTTTAATAGAGATAGAGATATCTCTAATAGAGATATCTCTGTTAGAGATAGAGATATTTCTATTAGAGATATAGAGATATCTCTAATAGAGATAGAGCTATCTCTAATAGAGATAGCTCTAATAGAGATAGAGATCTCTAATAGAGATAGAGATAAAGATATCTCTAATAGAGCTAGAGACATCTCTAATAGAGATAGAGTTAGAGATCTCTATTAGAGATGGAGATATCTCTATTTCTATTAGAGATATCTCTATCTCTATCTCTATTAGAGATATCTATCTCTAATAGAGATATCTCTAATAGAGATAGAGATAAAGATATATCTAATAGAGATAGAGATAGCTCTAATAGAGATAGAGATCTCTAATAGAGATATATATCTCTAATAGAGATAGAGATAGAGACATCTCTAATAGAGATAGAGACATCTCTAATAGAGATAGAGACATCTCTAATAGAGATAGAGATATCTCTAATAGAAATAGAGATATCTCTAATAGAAATAGAGATATCTCTAATAGAGATAGAGATAGAGATATCTCTAATAGAGATAGAGATAGCTCTAATAGAGATAGAGATCTCTAATAGAGATAGAGATAGAGACATCTCTAACAGAGATAGAGACATCTCTAATAGAGATAGAGACATCTCTAATAGAGATAGAGACATCTCTAATAGAGATAGAGACATCTCTAATAGAGACAGATCTCTAATAGAGACAGAGATATCTCTAATAGAGATAGAGATATCTCTAATAGAGATAGAGATAGAGATATCTCTAATAGAGATAGAGATATCTCTAATAGAGATAGAGATATCTCTAATAGAGATAGAGACATCTCTAATAGAGATAGAGACATCTCCAATAGAGATAGAGAGACATCTCTAATAGAGATAGATATCTCTATTAGAGACAGATAGAGATATCTCTATTAGAGATAGAGATATCTCTATTAGAGATAGAGATATCTCTATTAGAGATAGATAGAGACATCTCTATTAGAGATAGAGATAGAGACATCTCTAATAGAGATAGACATCTCTGATAGAGACATCTCTAATAGAGCTAGTGAGAGATCTTTAATAGAGATATCTCTAATAGAAATAGAGATATCTCTAATAGAGATAGAGAAGAGATATCTCGGAAAGAGATATCTCGAATAGAGCTAGAGATCTATAATAGAGATAGAGATCTCTAATAGAGATAGAGATAGAGATCTCTAATAGAGATAGAGATAGAGACATCTCTGATAGAGATAGAGACATCTCTAATAGAGATAGAGACATCTCTAATAGAGATAGAGACATCTCTAATAGAGATAGAGACATCTCTAATAGAGATAGAGACATCTCTGATAGAGATAGGGATCTCTAATAGAGATAGGGATCTCTAATAGAGATAGAGAGAGATATCTCTAATAGAAATAGAGATATCTCTAATAGAGATAGAGATTTCTCTAATAGAGATAGAGACATCTCTAATAGAGATAGAGACATCTCTAATAGAGATATCTCTAATAGAGATAGATATCTCTATTAGAGACAGATAGAGATATCTCTATTAGAGATAGAGACATCTCTATTAGAGATAGAGACATCTCTATTAGAGATAGAGATAGAGACATCTCTAATAGAGATAGACATCTCTGATAGAGATAGAGATATCTCTAATAGAGATAGAGATAGCTCTAATAGAGATAGAGATCTCTAATAGAGATAGAGATAAAGATATATCTAATAGAGATAGAGATAGCTCTAATAGAGATAGAGATCTCTAATAGAGATATAGATCTCTAATAGAGATAGAGACATCTCTAACAGAGATAGAGACATCTCTAATAGAGATAGAGACATCTCTAATAGAGATAGAGATATCTCTAATAGAGACAGATCTCTAATAGAGACAGAGATATCTCTAATAGAGATAGAGATATCTCTAATTGAGATAGAGATAGAGATATCTCTAATAGAGATAGAGATATCTCTAATAGAGATAGAGACATCTCTAATAGAGATAGAGACATCTCCAATAGAGATAGAGAGACATCTCTAATAGAGATAGATATCTCTATTAGAGACAGATAGAGATATCTCTATTAGAGATAGAGATATCTCTATTAGAGATAGAGATATCTCTATTAGAGATAGATAGAGACATCTCTATTAGAGATAGAGACATCTCTATTAGAGATAGAGATAGAGACATCTCTAATAGAGATAGACATCTCTGATAGAGACATCTCTAATAGAGCTAGAGAGAGATCTTTATTAGAGATATCTCTAATAGAAATAGAGATATCTCTAATAGAGATAGAGAAGAGATATCTCGGAAAGAGATATCTCGAATAGAGCTAGAGATCTATAAGAGAGATAGAGATCTCTAATAGAGATAGAGATAGAGATCTCTAATAGAGATAGAGATAGAGACATCTCTGATAGAGATAGAGACATCTCTAATAGAGATAGAGAGAGATATCTCTAATAGAAATAGAGATATCTCTAATAGAGATAGAGATTTCTCTAATAGAGATAGAGACATCTCTAATAGAGATAGAGACATCTCTAATAGAGATATCTCTAATAGAGATAGATATCTCTATTAGAGACAGATAGAGATATCTCTATTAGAGATGGAGATAGAGATATCTCTGTTAGAGATAGAGATATTTCTAGTAGAGATATAGAGATATCTCTAATAGAAATAGAGATATCTCTAATAGCGATAGCTCTAATAGAGATAGAGATCTCTAATAGAGATAGAGACATCTCTAATAGAGATAGAGATAGAGACATCTCTAATAGAGATAGAGATATCTCTAATAGAGATATCTCTAATAGAGATAGAGATAGAGATATCTCTAATAGAGATAGAGACATCTCTAATAGAGATAGAGACATCTCTAATAGAGATAGAGACATCTCTAATAGAGATAGAGATATCTCTAATAGAAATAGAGACATCTCTAATAGAGATAGAGACATCTCTAATAGAGATAGAGACATCTCTAATAGAGATAGAGACATCTCTAATAGAGACAGAGATATCTCTAATAGAGATAGAGATATCTCTAATAGAGATAGAGATATCTCTAATAGAGATAGACATCTCTAGTAGAGATAGAGACATCTCTAATAGAGATAGATATCTCTATTAGAGACAGATAGAGATATCTCTATTAGAGATAGAGATATCTCTATTAGAGATAGAGATAGAGACATCTCTATTAGAGATAGAGACATCTCTAATAGAGATAGAGAGAGATCTCTAATAGAGATATCTCTAATAGAAATAGAGATATCTCTAATAGAGCTAGAGAAGAGATATCTCGGAAAGAGATATCTCGAATAGAGATAGAGATCTATAATAGAGATAGAGATCTCTAATAGAGATAGAGATAGAGACATCTCTAATAGAGATAGAGACATCTCTAATAGAGATAGAGACATCTCTAATAGAGATAGAGATATCTCTATGAGAGATAGAGATATCTATATTAGAGATAGAGATAGACACATCTCTAATAGAGATAGACATCTCTGATAGAGATAGGGATCTCTAATAGAGATAGAGAGAGATATCTCTAATAGAAATAGAGATATCTCTAATAGAGATAGAGATAGAGATTTCTCTAATAGAGATAGAGACATCTCTAATAGAGATCTCTAATAGAGATAGAGATCTCTATTAGAGACAGATAGAGATATCTCTATTAGAGATAGAGATAGAGACATCTCTATTAGAGATAGAGATAGAGACATCTCTATTAGAGATAGAGATAGAGACATCTCTATTAGAGATAGAGATAGAGACATCTCTATTAGAGATAGAGACATCTCTATTAGAGATAGAGACATCTCTAATAGAGATAGAGACATCTCTAATAGAGATAGAGATATCTCTAATAGAGATAGAGATATCTCTAATAGAGATAGAGATAGCTCTAATAGAGATAGAGATAAAGATATATCTAATAGAGATAGAGATAGCTCTAATAGAGATAGCGATCTCTAATAGAGATATAGATCTCTAATAGAGATATAGATCTCTAATAGAGATATAGATCTCTAATAGAGATAGAGATAGAGACATCTCTAATAGAAATAGAGATCTCTAATAGAGATATCTCTAATAGAAATAGAGATATCTCTAATAGAGATAGAGATATCTCTAATAGAGATAGAGACATCTCTAATAGAGATAGAGACATCTCTAATAGAGATAGAGATCTCTAATAGAGATAGAGACATCTCTAATAGAGATAGAGACATCTCTAATAGAGATAGAGATCTCTAATAGAGATAGAGACATCTCTAATAGAGATAGAGACATCTCTAATAGAGATAGAGACATCTCTAATAGAGATAGAGACATCTCTAATAGAGATAGAGACATCTCTAATAGAGATACAGATAGAGATATCTCTAATAGAAATAGAGATATCTCTAATAGAAATAGAGATATCTCTGATAGCAATAGAGATATCTCTAATAGAGATAGAGATATCTCTAATAGAGATAGAGATATCTCTAATAGAGATAGAGATAGCTCTAATAGAGATAGAGATAAAGATATATCTAATAGAGATAGAGATAGCTCTAATAGAGATAGCGATCTCTAATAGAGATATAGATCTCTAATAGAGATATAGATCTCTAATAGAGATAGAGATAGACATCTCTAATAGAGATAGAGACATCTCTAATAGAGATAGAGACATCTCTAATAGAGATAGAGATATCTCTAATAGAGACAGAGATCTCTAATAGAGACAGAGACATCTCTAATAGAGATAGAGATATCTCTAATAGAGACAGAGATATCTCTAATAGAGATAGAGCTATCTCTAATAGAGATATCTCTAATAGAGATAGAGATCTCTAATAGAGATAGAGATAAAGATATCTCTAATAGAAATATCTCTATCTCTAATAGAAATAGAGATATCTCTAATAGAGACATCTCTATTAGAGATAGAGACATCTCTATTAGAGATAGAGATAGAGACATCTCTAATAGAGATAGACATCTCTGATAGAGATAGAGATATCTCTAATAGAGATAGAGATAGCTCTAATAGAGATAGAGATCTCTAATAGAGATAGAGATAAAGATATATCTAATAGAGATAGAGATAGCTCTAATAGAGATAGAGACATCTCTAACAGAGATAGAGACATCTCTAATAGAGATAGAGATATCTCTAACAGAGATAGAGACATCTCTAATAGAGATAGAGACATCTCTAATAGAGATAGAGACATCTCTAATAGAGATAGAGATATCTCTAATAGAGACAGAGATATCTCTAATAGAGATAGAGATATCTCTAATAGAGATAGAGATATCTCTAATAGAGATAGAGACATCTCTAATAGAGATAGAGATCTCTAATAGAGATAGAGACATCTCTAATAGAGATAGAGATCTCTAATAGAGATAGAGATCTCTAATAGAGATAGAGACCTCTAATAGAGATAGAGACATCTCTAATAGAGATAGAGACATCTCTAATAGAGATAGAGACATCTCTAATAGAGATACAGATAGAGATATCTCTAATAGAAATAGAGATATCTCTGATAGAAATAGAGATATCTCTAATAGAGATAGAGATATCTCTAATAGAGATAGAGATATCTCTAATAGAGATAGAGATATCTCTAATAGAGATAGAGATAGCTCTAATAGAGATAGAGATAAAGATATATCTAATAGAGATAGAGATAGCTCTAATAGAGATAGCGATCTCTAATAGAGATATAGATCTCTAATAGAGATATAGATCTCTAATAGAGATAGAGATAGAGACATCTCTAATAGAGATAGAGACATCTCTAATAGAGATAGAGACATCTCTAATAGAGATAGAGATATCTCTAATAGAGACAGAGATCTCTAATAGAGACAGAGATATCTCTAATAGAGATAGAGATATCTCTAATAGAGACAGAGATATCTCTAATAGAGATAGAGCTATCTCTAATAGAGATATCTCTAATAGAGATAGAGATCTCTAATAGAGATAGAGATAAAGATATCTCTAATAGAAATATCTCTATCTCTAATAGAAATAGAGATATCTCTAATAGAGACATCTCTATTAGAGATAGAGACATCTCTATTAGAGATAGAGATAGAGACATCTCTAATAGAGATAGACATCTCTGATAGAGATAGAGATATCTCTAATAGAGATAGAGATAGCTCTAATAGAGATAGAGATCTCTAATAGAGATAGAGATAAAGATATATCTAATAGAGATAGAGATAGCTCTAATAGAGATAGAGACATCTCTAACAGAGATAGAGACATCTCTAATAGAGATAGAGATATCTCTAACAGAGATAGAGACATCTCTAATAGAGATAGAGACATCTCTAATAGAGATAGAGACATCTCTAATAGAGATAGAGATATCTCTAACAGAGACAGATCTCTAATAGAGACAGAGATATCTCTAATAGAGATAGAGATATCTCTAATTGAGATAGAGATATCTCTAATAGAGATAGAGATATCTCTAATAGAGATAGAGATATCTCTAATAGAGATAGAGACATCTCTAATAGAGATAGAGACATCTCTAATAGAGATAGATATCTCTATTAGAGATAGAGATATCTCTATTAGAGATAGAGATATCTCTATTAGAGATAGATAGAGACATCTCTATTAGAGATAGAGACATCTCTATTAGAGATAGAGATAGAGACATCTCTAATAGAGATAGACATCTCTGATAGAGACATCTCTAATAGAGCTAGAGAGAGATCTTTATTAGAGATATCTCTAATAGAAATAGAGATATCTCTAATAGAGATAGAGAAGAGATATCTCGGAAAGAGATATCTCGAATAGAGCTAGAGATCTATAATAGAGATAGAGATCTCTAATAGAGATAGAGATAGAGATCTCTAATAGAGATAGAGATAGAGACATCTCTGATAGAGATAGAGACATCTCTAATAGAGATAGAGACATCTCTAATAGAGATAGAGACATCTCTAATAGAGATAGACATCTCTGATAGAGATAGGGATCTCTAATAGAGATAGAGAGAGATATCTCTAATAGAAATAGAGATATCTCTAATAGAGATAGAGATAGAGATTTCTCTAATAGAGATAGAGACATCTCTAATAGAGATAGAGACATCTCTAATAGAGATAGAGATATCTCTAATAGAGATAGAGATATCTCTAATAGAAATAGAGACATCTCTAATAGAGATAGAGACATCTCTAATAGAGATAGAGATATCTCTAATAGAGACAGATCTCTAATAGAGACAGAGACATCTCTAATAGAGATAGAGACATCTCTAATAGAGATAGAGACATCTCTAATAGAGATAGAGATAGAGATATCTCTAATAGAAATAGAGACATCTCTAATAGAGATAGAGACATCTCTAATAGAGATAGAGACATCTCTAATAGAGATAGAGATATCTCTAATAGAGACAGATCTCTAATAGAGACAGAGACATCTCTAATAGAGATAGAGATATCTCTAATAGAGACAGAGATATCTCTAATAGAGATAGAGATATCTCTAATAGAGATAGAGATATCGCTAATAGAGATAGACATCTCTAGTAGAGATAGAGACATCTCTAATAGAGATAGATATCTCTATTAGAGACAGATAGAGATATCTCTATTAGAGATAGAGATAGAGACATCTCTATTAGAGATAGAGACATCTCTAATAGAGATAGACATCTCTGATAGAGACATCTCTAATAGAGCTAGAGAAAGATCTCTAATAGAGATATCTCTAATAGAAATAGAGATATCTCTAATAGAGATAGAGAAGAGATATCTCGGAAAGAGATATCTCGAATAGAGATAGAGATCTCGAATAGAGATAGAGATCTATAATAGAGATAGAGATCTCTAATAGAGATAGAGATAGAGACATCTCTAATAGAGATAGAGACATCTCTAATAGAGATAGAGATATCTCTATGAGAGATAGAGATATCTATATTAGAGATAGAGATAGACACATCTCTAATAGAGATAGACATCTCTGATAGAGATAGGGATCTCTAATAGAGATAGAGAGAGATATCTCTAATAGAAATAGAGATATCTCTAATAGAGATAGAGATAGAGATTTCTCTAATAGAGATAGAGACATCTCTAATAGAGATCTCTAATAGAGATAGAGATCTCTATTAGAGACAGATAGAGATATCTCTATTAGAGATAGAGATATCTCTATTAGAGATAGAGATAGAGACATCTCTATTAGAGATAGAGATATAGACATCTCTATTAGAGATAGAGATAGAGACATCTCTATTAGAGATAGAGACATCTCTAATAGAGATAGACATCTCTAATAGAGATAGAGATATCTCTAATAGAGATAGAGATATCTCTAATAGAGATAGAGATAGCTCTAATAGAGATAGAGATAAAGATATATCTAATAGAGATAGAGATAGCTCTAATAGAGATAGCGATCTCTAATAGAGATATAGATCTCTAATAGAGATATAGATCTCTAATAGAGATAGCGATAGAGACATCTCTAATAGAGATAGAGACATCTCAAATAGAAATAGAGATCTCTAATAGAGATATCTCTAATAGAAATAGAGATATCTCTAATAGAGATAGAGATATCTCTAATAGAGATAGAGACATCTCTAATAGAGATAGAGATCTCTAATAGAGATAGAGACATCTCTAATAGAGATAGAGATCTCTAATAGAGATACAGATAGAGATATCTCTAATAGAAATAGAGATATCTTTAATAGAAATAGAGATATCTCTGATAGAAATAGAGATATCTCTAATAGAGATAGAGATATCTCTAATAGAGATAGAGATATCTCTAATAGAGATAGAGATAGCTCTAATAGAGATAGAGATAAAGATATATCTAATAGAGATAGAGATAGCTCTAATAGAGATAGCGATCTCTAATAGAGATATAGATCTCTAATAGAGATATAGATCTCTAATAGAGATAGAGATAGAGACATCTCTAATAGAGATAGAGACATCTCTAATAGAGATAGAGACATCTCTAATAGAGATCGAGATATCTCTAATAGAGACAGAGATCTCTAATAGAGACAGAGACATCTCTAATAGAGATAGAGATATCTCTAATAGAGACAGAGATATCTCTAATAGAGATAGAGCTATCTCTAATAGAGATATCTCTAATAGAGATAGAGATCTCTAATAGAGATAGAGATAAAGATATCTCTAATAGAAATATCTCTATCTCTAATAGAAATAGAGATATCTCTAATAGAGATAGCTCTAATAGAGATAGAGATCTCTAATAGAGATAGAGACATCTCTAATAGAGATAGAGATAGATACATCTCTAATAGAGATAGAGATAGAGATATCTCTAATAGAAATAGAGATATCTCTAATAGAGATAGAGATATTTCTAATAGAGATAGAGATAGCTCTAATAGAGATAGAGATCTCTAATAGAGATAGAGATAAAGATATATCTAATAGAGATAGAGATAGCTCTAATAGAGATAGAGATAGCTCTAATAGAGATAGAGATCTCTAATAGAGATATAGATCTCTAATAGAGATAGAGATAGAGACATCTCTAATAGAGATAGAGACATCTCTAATAGAGATAGAGACATCTCTAATAGAGATAGAGACATCTCTAATAGAGATAGAGATATCTCTAATAGAAATAGAGATATCTCTAATAGAAATAGAGATATCTCTAATAGAGATAGAGATATCTCTAATAGAGATAGAGATATCTCTAATAGAGATAGAGATAGCTCTAATAGAGATAGAGATCTCTAATAGAGATAGAGATAAAGATATATCTAATAGAGATAGAGATAGCTCTAATAGAGATAGAGATCTCTAATAGAGATAGAGATCTCTAATAGAGATACAGATCTCTAATAGAGATAGAGATAGAGACATCTCTAACAGAGATAGAGACATCTCTAATAGAGATAGAGACATCTCTAATAGAGATAGACATCTCTAATAGAGATAGAGATATCTCTAATAGAGACAGATCTCTAATAGAGACAGAGACATCTCTAATAGAGATAGAGATATCTCTAATAGAGACAGAGATATCTCTAATAGAGATAGAGATATCTCTAATAGAGATAGAGACATCTCTATTAGAGATAGAGATAGAGACATCTCTAATTGAGATAGACATCTCTGATAGAGACATCTCTAATAGAGCTAGAGAGAGATCTCTAATAGAGATATCTCTAATAGAAATAGAGATATCTCGAATAGAGATAGAGAAGAGATATCTCGGAAAGAGATATCTCGAATAGAGATAGAGATCTATAATAGAGATAGAGATCTATAATAGAGATAGAGATCTCTAATAGAGATAGAGATAGAGACATCTCTAATAGAGATAGAGACATCTCTAATAGAGATAGAGACATCTCTAATAGAGATAGAGATATCTGTAATAGAGAGGGATCTCTAATAGAGAAATCTCTATTAGAGATAGAGATATCTCTAATAGAGATATCTCTAATAGAGATAGAGACATCTCTAATAGAGATAGAGACATCTCTAATAGAGATAGATATCTCTATTAGAGACAGATAGAGATATCTCTATTAGAGATAGAGATATCTCTATTAGAGATAGAGATAGAGACATCTCTATTAGAGATAGAGATAGAGACATCTCTATTAGAGATAGAGATAGAGACATCTCTAATAGAGATAGACATCTCTGATAGAGATAGAGACATCTCTAATAGAGCTAGAGATAGAGATCTCTAATAGAAATAGAGATATCTCTAATAGAGATAGAGAAGAGATATCTCTAATAGAGACAGAGATATCTCTAATAGAGATAGAGACATCTCTAATAGAGATATCTCTAATAGAAATAGAGATATCTCTAATAGAGATAGAGATAGAGCTATCTCTAATAGAGATAGCTCTAATAGAGATGTAGATCTCAAATAGAGAGAGATAGAGACATCTCTAATAGAGATAGACATCTCTAATAGAGATAGACATCTCTAATAGAGATAGAGATATCTGTAATAGAGATAGAGATCTCTAATAGAGATAGAGATATCTCTATTAGAGATCGAGATAGAGACATCTCTGATAGAGATAGAGATCTCTAATAGAGATAGAGAGATATCTCTAATAGAAATAGAGATTTCTCTAAAAGAGATAGAGATTTCTCTAATAGAGATAGAGACATCTCTAATAGAGATAGAGACATCTCTAATAGAGATATCTCTAATAGAGATAGAGATCTCTAATAGAGATAGAGATATCTCTAATAGAAATAGAGATATCTCTAATAGAGATAGAGATAGAGCTATCTCTAATAGAGATAGCTCTAATAGAGATGTAGATCTCAAATAGAGAGAGATAGAGACATCTCTAATAGAGATAGAGACATCTCTAATAGAGATAGAGACATCTCTAATAGAGATAGAGACATCTCTAATAGAGATAGAGATAGAGATCTCTAATAGAGATAGAGATAGAGATATCTCTAATAGAGATAGAGATAGCTCTAATAGAGATAGAGATCTCTAATAGAGATAGAGATCTCTAATAGAGATAGAGATGTCTCTATCTCTGTTAGAGATAGCTCTAATAGAGATGTAGATCTCAAATAGAGAGAGATAGAGACATCTCTAATAGAGATAGACATCTCTAATAGAGATAGACATCTCTAATAGAGATAGAGATATCTGTAATAGAGATAGAGATCTCTAATAGAGATAGAGATATCTCTATTAGAGATCGAGATAGAGACATCTCTAATAGAGATAGACATCTCTGATAGAGATAGAGATCTCTAATAGAGATAGAGAGATATCTCTAATAGAAATAGAGATTTCTCTAAAAGAGATAGAGATTTCTCTAATAGAGATAGAGACATCTCTAATAGAGATAGAGACATCTCTAATAGAGATAGAGACATCTCTAATAGAGATATCTCTAATAGAGATAGAGATCTCTAATAGAGATAGAGATATCTCTAATAGAAATAGAGATATCTCTAATAGAGATAGAGATAGAGCTATCTCTAATAGAGATAGCTCTAATAGAGATGTAGATCTCAAATAGAGAGAGATAGAGACATCTCTAATAGAGATAGAGACATCTCTAATAGAGATAGAGACATCTCTAATAGAGATAGAGATAGAGATCTCTAATAGAGATAGAGATAGAGATATCTCTAATAGAGATAGAGATAGCTCTAATAGAGATAGAGATCTCTAATAGAGATAGAGATGTCTCTATCTCTGTTAGAGATGTCTCTAAGAGATAGAGACATCTCTAATAGAGATAGAGATAACTCTAATAGAGATAGAGATATCTCTAATAGAGATAGAGACATCTCTAATAGAGATAGAGACATCTCTAAGAGATAGAGACATCTCTAATAGAGATAGAGATAACTCTAATAGAGATAGAGATATCTCTAATAGAGATAGAGACATCTCTAATAGAGATAGAGACATCTCTAATAGAGATAGATCTATCTATATTTATCGAGATAGAGATAGAGATCTATCTATATTTATCGAGATAGAGATAGAGATAGATCTATCTATATTTATAGAGATAGATCTATCTATATTTATCGAGATAGAGATAGATCTATCTATATTTATCGAGATAGAGAGAGATAGAGATCAAGATATCTCTAATAGAGATAGAGATATCTCTAATAGAGATAGAGATATCTCTAATAGAGAGAGATAGAGATATCTCTAACAGATATAGAGATAGAGACATCTCTAATAGAGATAGAGATAGAGACATCTCTAATAGAGATAGAGACATCTCTAATAGAGATAGAGACATCTCTAATAGAGATAAAGACATCTCTAATAGAGATAGAGACATCTCTAATAGAGATAGACATCTCTAATAGAGATAGAGACATCTCTAATAGAGATAGACATCTCTAATAGAGATAGAGACATCTCTAATAGAGATAGAGATAAAGACATCTCTAATAGAGATAGAGATATCTCTAATAGAGATAGAGATATCTCTAATAGAGATAGAGATATCTCTAATAGAGATAGAGACATCTCTAATAGAGATAGAGACATCTCTAATAGAGATAGAGATAGAGATATCTCTAATAGAGATAGAGATATCTCTAATAGAGATAGAGATAGAGAGAGTTTTTGCCAGTAAGTGCTTGCTTCCATTTACTGTGCCAGGGCTACAATATATGGCTGGCTCAATAAGGCCACCCCCCCCCCCCCCCTCCCCTTTCATCCATTGCTTTATAGAAGCCTGTACAGCTAGGTCTTAGGCACTCATGGGACTCACCAGTCAAAACCCTCATGGCTCCATGCACTGCATTCAGATCTCCACTGACTAGCATCTCCATCAGCAAGTTGAAAAGCTGAGGCCAGGCCTCAGGCCAGTCCCAGTGCGCTATCGCAGATACCGCTTAGGCCACGCTGGAGCGCACCTTGCTGATTGACTCCCTCAGCCCGTTGGGAAGCAGCTGCCTGATGACCATTTTCGCCTGCAAGATCAAAAGCAGTACAGTTTGAGGCATACCTAAAAAAATAGGATGAACTAGGGCACATGGAATAAAGTAATCGCTGCAGGAAAAACTAATTTAAAAAAGCTACAAGAGACCTTTTCCTGCAGACACCGACCTGACAAGTGGCAAGCCGACCAGGACTGGGCCCTCCTGTTGGCCTACTCTGTGAATTTTTAAGTGCCTGCCCTGAGGTCCTGTGGGCCTTTAGAAGTGTACTTCTGTGGTGGACTGGGACTTAAAGGATTAGAGTAAGAGGGTAAAATGTTTGACTAGCATGACCTAATCACTTCAACGCGGTCAGTGTCAAACTGCGCCCATGTCCTGTTCTACTGCAACCATTGATTACTACTACCACTGTGTGGTATCTGGGTTACCCTAATAGGATTTTTGACAATTTGGTGCCATTCTGTTGATGACATTTTACTCTGTTTTTCCAATTCATTTTGGGATTTTCATTGATTTGCATTTCCACTGCAAATTATTACTTTAGTACTGAATAAATACACATTTTCTCAAACTGCTCTGCATCATAGCTACCTGGGGGTTGAGCTCAGGTAAATGTAGGGACTTTAAGGGATCACCCTTCCAAAGATTGTGATTATTGATCCCAAGTGGTGCCAACCCAGTCCTGGGCCCTTGGAAGTAGGTATAAACTGCTGCTCCAGCAAAAAAGCATGCATCGAAGATGTGTGCGGTTCGGAACCGGTGCATCTCCCTTGACGATGACGCATCCCCACTACTGCAAGGATTGACCGCAACGCATCACCACCACTGTGAGGTCCCACTGCAACGCAGCCCCAACTGCGCAGTGCATCGACCCTAGTTCTGACGCATCACCCGCCTTTATCCTAAGTATCACACTGCGTACTCTGGTCCTCATGGTGGACGCAAACATGGTACATTACAGCGGGTCAAGGCTGGTCCCTGTATCTGACCAGCACTCCATCGTGGTTGGCCTGAACTTTTGGATTTGACTCAGTGTGGCGCAACCAGATAGCCCTTTTTCATGATTTATGTTTTTAATCACTGCAATTCAGTTTATTCTTTAAAAATTCATAACTGCGGTTATACTTACTGGACTTTTGTCCTTTTAGTCTTGTTTTGTTCTTTAAATTAAGCTATAGTTTTCTAACCAGGTGTGGTATCTTTTTGTGATGTGTTTCCACTGTTTGAATGGTTTCTCAAATACTTTACACTCTGTCTCTGAAGAGAAGCCTGACAGCTCTGTGCCAAGCTACCAGAGGGTGAGCACAGGTTAATTTAGGGTGTGTATCTGACTTAACCTGTTTAGGATTGTGGTACCTGCTTGGACAGGATGCATACCTCTGCCAAACAAAAACCCAATTTTTAACAGTAAACATAACTGAGAATCTGTACACCTCATACCTTTATTAAGACCTACATAGTTTGTTACTGTGTCACTTAAATTTAGATCATCCCCTGAGACACTCTTCGACTACAACACTTAAGGTCATACTCTACTCGCACAAACTTACAAATATGCTTGCAAACCCCGGGCTGTGATCATTCTCAGACAAGGCAGTAATTCCCTGCATGCAAGTAATTAAAAACAGCATGATCACTGCAACTAATTATTTTTGGATGCTTTGTTGGTGGCAGAGAGTTTGGTTCAAGAAGCAAGATGCAGGGCACACAAGCAGTTTCACAATATACCATTTTGTCCACCCAGAGTTAGGAAAATAGGAGAACCAGAAATATACAATTACCTTTATCATAGGTCAGTCAAGGCACACAGGTTAGATACTCGTTATCAGAAAACCCTAACATTTAAGCTAGTGGGAAACCTTAAGATCTAACCTAGTACACCAAGAAGTGTGTAATGGTTAATGGCAATCCAAATACATACCCTTTCAGTGGTCTCCGGTGATCTAAATTTTTCCGACTGGGAGCACCAGTGAGTTTCCACATACTGTTTCAGAACAACCGATGCAAGCTGGAAAGACAATCATCAGATTTAAGCTTCAAACATGCAGTATTTCGTTTTTCTTTAATTTGGTAATGTAAAAGTTTGTTACATAGAGCCCTGAAAATTTACCACAGTCCTTAACGAGAAGGCAATGATACAAGCAGCTGAGAAATCCAACCAGCAATGGGCCCTCAAACGGATAAGTTCAGTTTACATTCATGACGATATGTAGTACCCACACCAGATACCAGGCAGAGGGAAAAGTGCATTGTTTATAAATACAGGAAAATAAACCAAGTGTGTAAAGTCTAAAAACCTAAACGTTACAGGAATGGTTACTAACATCACACACATTTGTAGAAGCAGATTGCACATAAGCCCTCCTGCCCCCACACATCCTTCTCTCTGCCCCCCCCCCTTAACGGAGTTCCACAGATCCTATTGATTTCAGTAGTATGAACCACTTTAGGGTTCCCCAAAATTTGCAATGGAAGACTTGCTTTAAAGCGCATGCCAGAATGCCACCTCAAAAACAGTGCATGCTATAAATGTGGAATTGGCAATACCCGGTCACTAGCAAACTCTCATATCCTTCGGCAAGGATGGTCCTATGCAAAACTATCAAAAATAAAATGTGGATTCCGCAGATCACGCACACTCTACTCAAATCCTCCAAGAATTAAGGATAAAGCATTAACCTCTGATCCCAGAAAAAGATTGTCTATCTAGACAGAATTGCACAGTGTGAAACTGGAGAATTTGGAATGATTCCCAGTTTCCCTGCTTGACCAAACTGCGTGATCATAGACAATTTATTTCACTAAGCCTCCATTTTGTTCCTTATCACATATGAGAGAACCTTCAAATACAAGAACTCACAACGTATGCTGGAGAAAAACCTCTTTTGCTTGCTTTAATAGACTAGAATATTGCTCCATGTACAAAAAGAATTCAGCCCACGTATAGGGTACACATCCCCTCTAACTTGCACCTTAGTTCACTAAAAGCACCGTCATCCAAAAGGATCAGGAATGTTTGTTAATCCATGTTTAAAAACTCTTGCTTGGCTTCAAATACAAAACTTTATACAAAAATATTTGACTTAAACTTCACTACTGATGTCACTACAGTAATACTAGGCATCTTTGCTGCGGAGACTATTCCGCCCCTTAAACAAACCAGATCTTCTCTTGATCAGCCTTCTACTGATCTGTGAACTAAACTCATTCTATCAGTATGAAAATGCTTGACAAATAAAAGTGGCGTGCTCATTAAAATAGCAGCAGCAAGACGGCGTCTGAGTAGAAGCCACCTTACCTCTCTCCCCCTTGGCGGTGTAAATATCCCGGCTGGTGGCTACGAGTATGCGCTGGAGCTGCAGTGAAGTCCACGACTGTCGCGGTGTTCTTCGGTGGATTTCTCCGACATTCCATCAAGTCTGACAGCGAGGACATGCCTGCGAGGCTCAAGGGAACTTCTGCGGGGGGTACTGGGAGGCCCTAACGCGGCTTCTGCTAACAGCGTTGGCAGGTTCCGGGCACGCCTACGGTGGCTGCCAGGAAACAAACACGCTATCGGCTGGAGCACTGCTAGACACAGAGCACGAGCCCAACACCAAGACCGTTGCAATGGCTGCTCAAGGAAGGGTAAAAGCAGCGAACGACCACTACTGCCGTACAGTTGCGGCGTGAGGGCTCTGATTTGAAAATCGATCTCAAAAAGGGGGAGCTACGGCTAAATAAACGCGACAAACAGGGAAAAATCGAACATCACAAAATTGAACTTCCAGGAAAAACAAATCTACGGCGAGCTAAACCACCTACTGATGTAGGGAAATCGCAACCATCCATCTTAAACATCTTCTCACCCAAAGCTTTGGGTGGGGAATGGGTCACCCAAATTGAGATGCAAAAGGATTCCAGCATTAACAATGGCAATGAGGATATGGACAGGGCTTGAAGCGACCATATATCAGAAACTGACCAAGCAATAATATCTGCAGTGCAAACATCCACTGGACAAAGTAAAAGGTCAGACGTCCCGGACGGGGGAAACATGACTCCCTGGCAGGAAAATTGTGAGAACACCACCATAGAGGCACATGTACATGCCGTACATATTAGTCCGAGGGAAGACGTCTTAGTGGAGGGCACTCGACCCCGGATGATGGATGCGGGTATGTCTGGCATAACTAATAGCGAACAGGAAAGCAGAGTAGCAGCTGTGGCTAGAAAGACTGGGCTACACTCTCTTGGAGGAAGTGAGGGCCAAATATGGAAGTTGGCTGTTTGACCCCAGATGTACCGGGGAAAAATTAATCTCACTGACAGAAGAGTCAGAGGTTTCAGACATTAGCCTATCTATCAGTAGTGAGGAGGATGGTGTGGGGCTCCTCCTCAGATAATACCAGCCCTTCAGAGATAGCCACAACCACAAAGAAAAAAAAATAAACGGAAGATCCCAGGGGAGCACAAGATGGTGGAGGAAGTAGGGTGGGACTATTTAGCAACACAAATGCTCCCCCCGAGGGGATAGATGAAGGTGAGATGCAAACGGCGGTGAATTCCAATGGGATCTCAGATCATATGAAGCGAGTAAACCCCGCCTAGTCCTCATTGGCTCTGATCTTGCAGTCCCTGCGAGCCTTTCAGGATGCTGTTAAAACCGACAATCGACAGGCACGGCTAGCCACTAAAACTCCAAGGCTCCGTACAGAAAGTTTGAAAGATCTGCTCGGACATTGCTGAGTGACTGAATATGGTGGAGTAACGCATTGGAAATGCTGGAAAGCACAGTGGTAATGTTGAAGGCGCAGGCCTCATTGCAGGACAGTACTATAAAAGGATGTGATGTGGAAGCTCGAGGACTATGAGAACCAGCAGCGGCGCAATACTCTAAGGCTGTTAGGGGGGCCGGAGAACTGTGAGGGCAACAATGTAAGAAAGTTCGTAGTAAATATGCTGAGAGGCCCCCTACCAGAGCTTTCTACAGGAGATTGGGACAAGGAAGTTCAATGTGCTCACAGATTCCCTATTTCACCATCAAGGCATTCCTCCGGAGAAAATCTCTACCGAGTGCCAAATTGATTTATTTTGCCGACTTTTTGCTTCGTCAAGCCGTGTATGATCTAGCTGGACCCAATGTCAAAAGGAGGTTTGAAGGTTTTTCCTTTTTTACTACGACTGACTTTGCACATGCTACGGTCGAAAGGAGATTATGGCTCAGGCAATTAATGACCCCATTTCAATCTGCAGGGGCCTTGGTTTTCTTACAAAATCCAGCCAGGTTGAAGGAGATATACAAATGCCAGAATTTCAGTTCCACTTCTGAAGTTCAATGACAGAAACTTTTGGACGATATTGCAACAGGGAATATTGGGGGTAAATAGTAAAAATATCTATTGTAAGCAAGGATTTCAGGCTTATGAACAGTGGTTCCTCGGGATACGAGTATCTGGCAAGCCACATTCAAAGGGGGAGGAGGTAAAGGGAGAGGATGGGTGGCACAGACGTGCTCACACGGGCTCATGTTTAAGCCTGGTTGCCTGATTTTTGGTGTGGGGGGTAGAGGGGGCGATACTTGGGGGACGAGAGGAACATAGTTAAGTTTGCATTGTTTCTTATATGTCAGACATTTGTGCAGTACTTTGTAGTAAAAGGATAGAGATTTTTGGAAGTGTGGCAAGGTTTAATGGAGATAGGGTATCAGTCATAGGCCAGCACCATAAAAGTGTATGGGGGTATTGAGAGTGGCATCCATCAATATATGTGGCCTAAATGATGTGAAGAAAAGACATAATGTTGCGGTTGGGTTACAGTCGCTGGGTGCTAATATCATTTGCATCCAGGAGACACATATAGATGGGTCACAACTACAGATTTTAAATACACTGAGATTTAGGGTGGTAAGTGAGATGACACAGGGGGCCAAGGTACGGGTGTGGTGATCCTGGCCAAAAGAGGGGGGCTGCAGTTTAAGCGATCATGTTCAGATAAATGTTGTCATTGCGCAATCACTGAATGCCAATATGGGGCGGGGAAGAAACTAACGAGTACAATATTTGGATGCAATGGTGATGATCCTACAGTATTGAATACTATCTCGAGCGAACTTGCTCACTAGCCACTCGCACTTATTGTATGTGGATACTACAATATTAATCTACCAAGCGATTGTTCTCTTGAGGGAGGAGATATGTGGGACAGAAGCCAAAAGGATTTTTTTTTTTTTTTTTACCAAACCTTCTGAGTGCCTACCTCCCCTCGCCTTCGCATATTGAAGTTGGTTGTAGTCGGAAGGAAAATATAGAGTCAATCGGATGTTTAAGAGCTGTGGGGAGACTGGAGATTGGAACAAACAAAGGATTGCTGTGGACACTACCGGAGCGGTGAGCGGGGCGTTGAGTACGAGACGAGCTGAGTCCGGAGGAGTCCGGAGGAGAGGGGCGCCGGGAGGAGAGGGGCACCTGACCCAGCGGAGCACCCCAGAGCGGTCCAGAGTGGTCTACGGAGCTTTTTCTTGCTACAAAGAGGTCTGCCCTGCGGGTACTTTGCCACTTATTTACTTACTTTTGTGGCCTGTGTCAGAGGCCTCTCTTCGCTCTGCTTTGCCGCATTGGGGGATTGACCGGCGGGAGCTTGCTTTTGGGGAGTGCTGTCGCTTGGTTGCCAGGTCCCTCCCGCCGCCGCGCTTCGAGCCGCGGCCGCAGTGCGGGGGACTACAGCCCCCACAATCCTCCGCAAGTCCCGCCCACCGTCGACATCGCCGGAGGCGCAGAAAGGCACCGGCGTTTCTCCTGCGACGCGTGCGGGACCAGCCGGGCTAAGCTCGGGCACCCCTCTAAGCTGCTGTTAAGGTGAGCCCAAAAAAGCATTATGGGGAAACGAAACACCAGTGCCATCACACAGGCCTCTGAGGGCCCTTCTGTCCTCCCACCCTCCTTTGAGAGTATGCTGGAAAATGCTTTCAATTTGGTTAGCACTGAAATTGCCAATACCGAGAGGAGGATGTCATTGGGTCTTATGACTTCACATTTAGAGCTCCAGCAAGACTGCCCAAATAATGCTGTGCCGCTTTACCCTGCGGTCACAGTCACGAAATCTACCTTGTCGGTTAACCCACTGGCCAACCCCATGGTAGCTCAATTTGGGGGTAGCAGTTCAACTATTATCATTGACTCACAACAAGATCCTGTCATTCTAACCGTTAACCCTCCCCCGACCTCGAGTAATAAGACTGTCGGAGATAAGAGGAAAAGGGGTCTCTCGAAACAAACAATAAATAAAAGGAAACAACCCCTACGCAACAAGAATCAACCCACACCCCAGAGTATGTGGACCAGAGGGAAACAATTATCAGGGGGGCGGCATGGATGGAATGGATAGTAATGAGTCTTTGCAACTGGTTGAGGGGGGATACAGTTATAATCCCCCATAAAGAAGGACATAACTCTGCCTGTACACAGACTGAGCCCATAATTGAAAGCGTTACTCAAAAAAAGTTAAACAGAAATTTTATTGAGACTATAGTCGACACAATTTTTAAACAAATGGAAAGTCAAATGATCAAATAGTTTAATACAATTTTTAAAAAACTTCATAGATTGGAAAACCTGGTAAAAAAGGAAGATGTAAAAAGGAAAGGGGTGATTAGCCTGGATCTGCTGAGGGGAGAACGACTACTGAAAGATATGGAGGCCGCTAGTAAGGTCATATTGGGAGACGGGCCAATCATTAACAGTAGTACACTGGTAAATAACACTGCACCTAGGGATGCCTTAGCAGGAAAAAGCCGACCTGCAACACCATCGCAGCATACTCCAGCTGTAGAAGCTGGACCGCCGTGCCCCGCTAGTGCGGCTGCCGGTATATCAAAGGGGGGACCTAGTTCAGCCACCATAAAGTCGGGGAAACAAACTAATATGGGTTCAGACAAGGGTAAATCCGTTGATACTAGGTCTACAAAACAACCAGGGCCAGCCCTTCACTTGCCCCCTGATGCCTGCCCTTATGTCTTGATCTTAGCAGGTGTACCATTGCTTAAGGGGGGACAAGGTGAGTCCTGGGTCCAGTTCAACAACAAGTGTATCGACTGGTTGACTAAACATAAAGGGGTTGGGACAAATATTTAGAGGGAAATCTTGTCAGTCCGTCGAGTGAGTTGGGTTGGTCCCTTATTTAAGAATATTAATGGAGACTGCATTGTAATTAATTTCAGGCACCCCTCAACAGCAAATTTTATACTCAATAGCAATAATATCTACCCCAGTCCCTCTACTGTTGTAACTCTACTACCGTTGAGTTACTTCTATAGGCCCCCTCAGAGATTATTTAGCCCAGCTCTACCATCTTTTCCACTGTATAATAGATACAGTGTATTATCTGAGCTTGAGACCCAGGACTGACCATCAGCTATCCCTCCAGCTACAGCAGACAGTGATTACTTGAATGTAACTGACTCCGTGGAAGAATTGATAACTGGCCTCCCTATAGAGGTGTCTAACGGTGAAATTGAGGTAATTCTGTCACTTGATCCTAAAATGACTGCTCATGCCACCGCCACCCCTATATCGTCTGACAAATTAACAATTTTGAGTTGGAACATTGCCGGTTTAAATGCGAAAATGAAATTTAGGGACTGGATAGATTGGGTTACTAACTTTGATATTTTAATGTTCCAAGGAACTTGGTGTACTAGTTCTATGCTTCATGAGGGGTATAGCTGTTACAATCAAATTGTACCCGTTCTGGCTATGGGACGACCTAGTGGGGGTTTATCTATCTGGGTTAAGATTACTGCAGGAGCTAAAATTGAACCCTTGAAGACCAATGATATGAATTTTCAGGCCTTAATTTACACTAATGGGTTTAAATTATGCTTAATTATTTTTTATAATAATGACTTCACAACACCGCTTAATCATTTAGCCACACAAGACTTAGTTAATATCATGGAGAAGGTAAATATTACCGCAAATAAAGGACCTGTGGCCACTTATGTTGGGCGTGGGAGTTCAACTACAATAGATTATGTATTTATATCTTCCCTGTTTGGGGATTGTCTATTAGAGGCTGAGGTTGTTAGCACTATATATAGTGACCACAACCCTATTCTGTGCAGTTTTAAATCCATCAAAAAAACGGGGAAACAGAGAAATTGGGGCAAAAAACTTGGTGGCGTCAACGGACAAACTTAGGGTAGTTTGGAAGGAGATAGACAACAAAGGGGTCTTAGCCCGCACAATTAAAATGCACCCTTCGTTAGTGTCTGTCTGTTTATCTAGTGATAATTCTGGACATGACATTATCGAGGCTTTTACAGGGTTGTGTATGGCCATCAAAAAGGAGATTTCCAAACCTTCGGCCAATAATAATAATAATAAAAACCCCAGGTGGTTCGACACTTTGTGCTCTAAAGCAAACCGTGAATTACGGGCGGCCCTTATAGCTGAACCACGGGACCAGTTCTTGGTGAGGAGGCTGAGGTCAAGCTATAAGCACACTGTAAAAATAAGAACAGAAGTGATATTAAAGGATCATTGGGAATCCCTTGTACGCACGGCGGCACTGAGAGATGTTGCCGGTTTCTGGGGCGAGGTTAAGAATTTAAGATCAATTGGATCCAACATTACCCCCATAAACTGCAAGATATCAGGGGATTTGTGGGTGAAGCATTTTTCAAGCATTTATGCTGCACCGCACCTATTAACGGAAACCTCCTACCCCTCTATGGCCCTTAATATCTCAATAACGAAGGTGGAAGATGCTATCTCTCAAAGCGCGAGCAATAAAGCACCTGGTCCCGATGGATTATCCATCGACCAAATTAAATCAGAGCCTGAATTTTGGTCACCTTTATTGTGCAATATTTTTAATAACTTATCTAACACCCCAGCCCCAGCAACCTGGTCAAATAGCATTATCGTGCCAATTTTTAAGAAAGGCGACAGACTAGATCCTGGCTGTTATCGGCCCATATCTTTAATAGATAATACCTTGAAGATCTTAGGAAGGGTCATTTTCAATAAGATCAGGACCTGGGCAGAGGAAAATATGATTTTACACCCGTGCCAGCTAGGCTTTAGAAGCAACGTGGGGACTATTGAGCAATGTTTAAACCTGAATTTAATATTTGCCAAATACACCATTGCCAAAAAATCCCCATTGTATTTGGGGTTTATGGACTTAAGTTCCGCTTTTGGTTTTGTTAACCGCTCCCGCTTATGGTCAGTTTTGTTAAATTATGGGTTAGATGAGTCACTTGTTTATTTTTTGGCTCACCTACATAGTGACTTGAAAGCCCGTGTTCGAATAAATAATGATGGTGAAGTCTCAGGGGACATTATAATTGGCAGAGGGGTGAAACAAGGCTGTGTCTTGGCCCCCCTTCTTTTTATCTTGTATATAAATGAATTAAGTAACTCTTTGTGCAAATTGACTAGTGATGTCCCGAATATTAATGGAAAATTACTTCCCGCACTTCTTTACTCGGATGATGCGGTCCTTATGGGCCGCACACCCAATGCATTACGCATTCTAATAACAGGTTTTGTTTTATATATGGCTGATCTTGGCCTATGCACCAATTTTAATAAATCCTATATAATGTCATGTGGCCCTAAAAAGCATAAAATCTGTCATATTATGTCAGGGAATAATGTTTTAAAAAGCACTAGTACTTTCCCCTACTTAGGCTTGCTGTTTTCCGATTCCGGATCTTGGCAGCCTCATGTTGCCAGGGGGAGGAATACAATGGGCAAAGCTATCAATTCCATAACTAGCCTCCGCAAACCCAAACACGCAGAGGTAATAATACCATTGTTACAAATCTACAAAACCCAATGTTTACCAACAGGAACATATGGTGCAGAGGTGTGGGGATACTCAAATTGTACTGCCATACAGACCGAAGAGAATAGATTTTGTAGGAAGGTATTGGGGGGGGTCGTCTCAGCTCCAACTTATGTTTGCCACAGGGAACTGAATCTCCCATACACAGAGGACTTCATAAGATCTAGGCCCGCCCTGTTTTGGCTGAAAATATGGTGGAACTCTGCTGCCTCTTTGACCCGCGAAATTATCATGGACTGTCTAAAATGTGAGCAGGCAAATTACATACCCTGGCTCAGGGAAGTAGGAAAAAAGCTTAGTAAGTGTGGAGAAGGGGCATTTATTCTCATTGCCCCTAACCATTGATTGCACCCATAGAACCAAGTAACAAGCATTTACAATGCAATGGTCTCGGCATTGGTAAAGTTAGAGCTATTGGCATTGCTCATGACATTATTTTTGTTTATGTTTTTGTTTTTAAAACATTTAAAGAAACGGCATTGTTATTTACAATGTCAATAGCTTAATCACTCTCAAATGGACGGGTTTAGGTAGTAAGAGAGGAGATACTTTACTGAAACTCGAAAAGAGGAGACTATCACACTTGGGAACAAGAGCCCTGGTAACATGACGTTTAGTGTTGCAGACGAGGAGATGCATACACACCTGCTTCCTTAAATCTCTTTTGCATCACTTACCAACGTGATAATGACTCTAATGTTTCTATACATACGTCCTCTTAAAACACTTTCATTTCTGAATCGGGGGTCTGCACCACTGATACATTTAAACAAGGTAATGAATGGCAGAGTAAGTTTGAGCAGTGCACTAAAAGGGTTGAAGCAAGTTTGAGGGGTTGTTTTCTGTATCTAAAAACACACTTTAAAGCTTTAAAAGCAGTGCATTGTGCTAACCATACGTGTCCGATGAAGGGCCGTAAAGAGATAATTATCTGGATGATTTAATTGGGTATTTATAATTGAGCAGTGAACTAACGGAAGGGAAACTTATTAATTGAATGTTTTAAACTGACAGCTTTGCACGGACAAGACGATCACAGGCTTTTTCTGGATTCCCAGCTCAAACTAGTACCGAGCAGGGCACACGCAGAGTAAATGTGATACCTGTCGCACAGAACTAAGCTCCGCTTTGAGCCCATGGCATATTTCCTGATAGGACAGTGCCTGCACGTAGCAAGCCATTCACTCTGAAGCAGGAGGCTCCCCAGGGGCATTTCCCGTCCACACCGAAGCTGCTGGTCAGTGGAAAAGCAGGAGGGCTGCGTGCCGATCGAGTGAACGCGGAGCCCGTGAGACCTGGGGCTCCGACCGGAGGCGAGCTGCTCCGCTATCGGCGGATGCCCACGCGCTTCACTGGGCCGATTCTCCCAAGTAGTGACAGGCAGTGGTGAAAATCCCTGGGCCCTGCCCATGATCCAGGGAACCAAGGAACATTGTCGTGGACCCGGACATTGTTCGGAGTCGTCGGGCCAGAGAGCTGCGGCCCCCCTGGTGTGCAGAGTTGTGCGGTCGGCCTCACTCCTGTCGGACACACATCAGAGGCCTCATTGAACACAGAGGTACCGGGGCACCCACACAGAAGCAACGGGGACGAGCAGCCGCGAGTGGGACGAAGTCGCCACTGGAGCAGCGCTCGGGTAAGGAGCGAGGGCATACATGAACTTTGCTGCGACCACCCCACTGGGCTCCTGCCTCACACTGTGCAGCCGCTTTTCGAAAACCAGAACATGGTCAAGATTTTATCAGAGGGAAAGGAGAGCGAAGGTAGAGGAGCAAGTAGCGAGTGAGCTGTTAACACACACATGGAAAGCACGGATACCAGAGACGTGTCTATTACAGCGAAAGAGACCAGTAAGCTCCCATTACACAGTACTTAAAGAGATGGCATATGGCAAAAGCCGCTGGGATTTGGGGATTCTGCGGATGTGCTGGTTTAAAATTACCCCCAAAAACTTGTGCTGTGGTTTTAGAACACACTCGAACAAGCACACCACTGCCTTTCTCCGAGGCGAAGCAGAAATGCCTCGGAGAAACGCAGCGGCGTTTTCGGATTCGGGGGCGTGTTTTCTTTTTCTCTCCTCTTGCCATTGGCTGGAGGAGATAATCAGAAAAGTAGCAAAAAACACGCCCCCGAATCCGAAAAGGACGGGGCCTGTTCGGAGAGACAATCCTCTTCTCCAATGGCTGGCGAGCATTCAAGAGGCCAGCCAATGGAGAAGAGGAGAGAAGAGGGGCGGGTTCAAGCCCCTCTTCTCCAAAACATTAAATCTTGGACCGAGACTGCGCAAGCGCAGCCTTCGAGCTGAGACCTAAAAATTGCCACAATACCTCAATCCCATATTAAAGGGCAATACAGTGAGTTTAGCTACAGCGCTTTCTCGTACATAGTACAATACGCGCATTTGTTCAAATTAGAAAATTGAAAATAAGAGCATTAGAACTAAATCTATATATATCCCGTAACTCACTGTAAAACAATCTAATTTGGTGCGCTTCAGAATTTCCCCCACCACTGTATCGTTTAGACAAACAACTAGTCTATGTCTAACATAGCGCGAATTCACCCAAATTGGTTTCAATAAAGCTTTATAGAAAACGCGCAAATACAAAACACTGCCATAATGCCCCCTTCCCATTTTTTGGGGGCAATACCAATACTTTTACTATTGCGATTTCTCGTAAGAACTGCAATATACGTATTTATTCAAACACGACAGTCGCGGCAAAAGACACTGGAACTAAATCTATGTGTGTATAACTCAACCGCAATTGATCAGCAAAGAATAGTTGTGTAACCAGTCTATCAAGAAATATATACAGCGAGAAAAGATAAAAGGATGAAAGGATAAAATTAGAAGCAATACATGGTTTTGTCTAGATAGAAGCCTATGTAAAGATATCACATGTCTCACAAGGATACCAAAATCGGCATATTAGGAATAGACATGGTAAGAGCTGAAACCTCTCGTTTTCAAATGTGGGTTAATCCAAATCAACGTTGGATCAGGCGTTGTGCATCCTACCACTGCAGGCATTGAGCATCCCTTGTGCATCCCTACCACTGCAGGCATTGTGCATCCCTACCACTGCAGGCACAGTGCACCCCAGTGCTTGGTTCAGATACCAGAGTGTCACATACAGCTAGGTAGGTACTGTGCCCCTCTAACCCTGGATCCTGATTCCTTATGCAGGTACTGAACGCCCCATCGCTGGATCAGTTTCCAGTGTCACACTCTGTCAGGTATTGTGCCCCTCTAACCCTGGATTCGGATTCCTCACATTACCACTGCAGGCATTGTGCACCCCATTGCTTGGTTCAGATTCCACGGTGTCATATACTGACAGGTACTGTGACCCTCTAACCCTGGATTTACATTCCTCACAGTCTATACAGTGTTTGTGCCAAGAAGGGAATTATGAGTCTGCCGCAAATTCCATTTGACAGGTAGGAGTGGTCACCGATCGCAGTTAATGCGCACTGGAATGGGGAATAACATGCTGTCTGTTTTGAAGTCCACAACTCCGACCCGGGCGCAAACTGTGCTCTCTAATTAGCGAATCCCACGTCAGCTCTAATTAACAGACGCGCTCTTGCTCCCGCGTTCAGACACTCGCCTGAGGTCGGATTTCTGCCTCACATACCACTCCAGCTCAAGTGCTTAGACAAGAGAGGCCGGGTTTACTGACGCGATGTGAAGAGGGCCGCGGAGAGCGCGGAGGTGAAAACACACGACTCAAAAGTACGACCCACGCTATCCTTGGCGAGGGAGCCGAGTTCGCAGGCCTCAGTCACCCGCGAACCCCGCAGGGTCCTGTCTGTCTTTCTGGCAAGGCCTCCCTTGTCTGAATTAATTTCGCGTGTAACTTATCTCGGGAACAATCGAGGTTCCGCGCGGCGGGACGGATCCGGAGGAGGTATTTCTTGTTTTGATTTTATGACCCGAGTGGAAACGCGATCTACGGTTTGGCTGCGGCTGGGTGTGCCAACGGGGGCCTCAATGCGCCGCGGACCCGGAGGACGCCCGTGCTGCGCCCTGTGAAGAGCTCCGACGGCGGGATGGATCAGACACAAGTGCCCCCACCAGGAGGGAACATACTCAGAGGTGCGGAGACACGGCCGCGATTCCCCGGGCCTCGTGGGGGTCTCTCGTCCCCCGATGCCGTGCACTGGTGGTTGACATGAAGCGGGCTGACAGGTCTTACGGCTGCCAGAGGTGCGTCACTTTTGAAGCAGTTCTCCGGAAAGCTAACTAGGGAAACTCTCTCAAACTTTGCCAAGCCTGGCTCCGAAATGTTTATGGGCTGTTTTAGAATAATAACGAAAAAAACAGTGGGTCTGGTAATGAGAAAGGCAAAGTTCCGACATTGCGATCCAAGATTTTTTCTATGTTAAAGTTGATGGGAGGGCACAGCATTCCTAAACACAAAACTGAAAGAGTGCAAGTACCAGAGCGCACTGTGACCTCAGTAGAACCAACATTTCACAGACAAGAACACCACTGCCTTTCTCCGAGGCGAAGCAGAAATGCCTCGGAGAAACGCAGTGGCGGTTTCGAATTCGGGGGCGTGTTTTCCTTTTCTCTCCTCTTGCCATTGGCTGGAGGAGATAATTAGAAAAGTTGGAAAAAACACGCCCCCGAATCCGAAAAGGACGGGGCCTGTTCGGAGTGACGGACCTCTTCTCCAATGGCTGGCCAGCATTCAAGAGGCCAGCCAATGGAGAACAGGGGAGAAGAGGGGCGGGTTCAAGCCTCTCTTCTTCAAGTCATTAAATCTCAGACCGAGACTGCGCAAGCGCAGCCTTCGTGCCGAGACCTAAAAAGGGCTTTGTATGATCTTTACCGAAAAGAGAGGGAAAGGACCGAGCTTGTAAAATCTGCTATTAAAAGGTACATTCCCGTTTTGGAAACAAGTGACAGGTCTAATAATTTGCCCCAGGGTTACTTGCGAAAGAAACAGGCAGATGGAATAGGAGTTTGCTGTTTCGTTTCAGGGACGGGAGCATTAAAAACCTACTTTGCTTCCCATTAGTCTTCCACAAAAATTCGGAACATTTAAGCTGTCCCTGTAATTTAGGTGGAAAACAAAGCCTTTTACATTTTATGTTTTTCTGTGGTTTTTATGTAAAATATACTAAACATTACCTAATCCCGTATTTTAGAGAGAATGTACTGATGGATTTTAACCTGGCATTTAGAGATTTATTGATGCTAGGCTCTGACGATGTAATCTTCAGAGTTAGTTGTTTTCTTCAATCTGCTATACGTTCTCGAGCATCAATGATCATGGTCTGATTACTCAGTTTGCATATTGTATATTTGTATTAGTGGTAGCTCTTTTGCACATGTTATAGCTAATCAGTTGTGGATTGTCTCAACTGTAGCATATGCCAGGCTGAAATATAATGCACGTAGTACTGTAAAATAATGGTATTGTTAAGATACCTGTATTTGACAGGAAGTTTACTTTATAAAATTAACTGTGATATTTTCTTAACATTTTTTAAATGATTGTTTTAATTTGGATGAATTGTTGTGATGTACATGTACTTTTATGGATGTTTTTAATATCCGAATAAAGATCGTTGATGATGATGAAAAGTATTTCACGCCTTAAGGAATATGTGTCAGACTCATGGCTTAGTTGACTGCTGGCAGTTGTTAAAATCAAACGATCCAGGGTACACTTATTTTTCTAATCCACAAATGCCCCATGCTAGATTAGATTACATGTTTATTTCTAACTCATGTAATTCAATTTGCCATATAGAGAAACTACCACAAGTACTATTGGACCATAATCCGTTAGTACTAGAGCTGGAAATAGAGGTAGCCAATTTTAACTCTAGGTCCTGGACATTTGACAGAGCTTAACTCCCGGATACTGAATATTGCACCCATATAAAAAGCTGGATCCCAATATTTTTGGAAGAGAATATAGGGAGCACCACAACTGAGGTGGTATGGGATGCCATGAAAGCAGGAATTTGGGGGGAAACATTGTGATATTCCCTGAAACTTAACAAGCAGTCGCTAAAGACATTACAGGATAACCTGGTGGTAGCAGAAGAGAATTTGTTCAGGGCGGTTAAGGAAGGTCAGGATCTTGGGTCAACACAACGGCGGATAGCAATTGCAAAGGCAGCCATTATCAATGTATTTACGGACAAAGCTGTAAGCAAAGTTGTAGCATGGAAGGAAATCGTTTATGAACTAAATGAACAGGTTGGCTACCAACTAGCAGTTTGCACCAGGCAGCAAACGAAACCCAATATAATTCGAGGAATTATCGATCCGGAGATGGGGCAGACCACCATTCCAGATTCCATAAGGGATGCATTTGGGAGGTTTTATTGCTCTCTTTATACGTCTGATGACAAGAGGGATCAGGGGGATATTAAGGGGTACCTAAATCCCGTACCATATGAGAAATATGAAAAAGAAGAACAGGAAAGCTTAGATAGCCCACCATGCTGATCAGAATTATGGGTGACCTTGAATAGCTTAGCAAAGGGGAAGTGGCTGGGACCGAAAGCATACCAACCGAGTTTTACGTCATCTTCGCGAGCCAGTTAAAAAAAAAAAATCCTTAATGAACTGTTCGTATATATTTAACGGAGGGCAACCCCCGCATCATGGTCACGAGCAAAAATTGTGGAGTCCTTAAAATAATTTTTTTTTTAAAACCCTGGCACAATTGGGTTCATACCGCCCCATTACATTAATAAACTGCAAATCAAAAATGTACTCAAAATTACTAGCGAGCAGATTAAAACGCATAATATACAAGGTTATTTCAGAGCGTCTGACAAAGGTTTGTCCCTGGGAGGTCCACAATAAACCACACCTTGAGAGTTATCACACTGTTTGATATCACTACTGTTGCAGGAGACCCTATGGCATTGGTTTTATTAGATGCAGAAAAAGCCTTCCATAGGGTCTCCTGGCAATATCTGTGGATTGCCGTGTCTAGGATCGGGATAGGGGAGGGATTTATTCAAGCAATTAAACAACTATATGTTGAACCATCAGCCGCAGTGATGGTGAACGGTATACTCTCGAAAGAGTTTCCAATCTCTCGGGGTACCAGGCAGGGCTGCCTATGCTCCCCTCTTTTGTTTGCGATCTATATTGATACATTTATTCGTAGATTAGAGAACAATGGCCAAATACCAGCAATATGGTCTCAGAATTGGGCTACCAAGACCCTCGCCTACGCAGACTATATTGCTTTCGTGATGGCAGACTTGCACTCTGCATTAACGGTAATTGAAGAGGCAGAATGCTTCAGACAAATCTTGGGGTATGCATTGAATCGAGAAAAGACCCAGGTTGTCCTCAATGATGAGATCAAGATGACAGGCTAACGGGTGGTAGAAAAGGCTATATACCTAGGCATCAGTGTTACCTCCAGGTTAGACAATATGGTTAAGGAGAAATCTGGAACCCGTGGTGCGCAGTATGAAAAAGGACCTCCAAAAGCTTAACAACCTTTATTTATCCATGGGAGGAAGATGCGACGTCATAAAAGTGCTCTTCCTTCCTTCCATAAATCTTATATCTTTTTAGAGCAATATGTTTGGAATTCACACCACAGTGCTTCAAGTTAATAGAGCATACATTCTCTCGATTTATCGGAGCATATGCACGACCACGGCAGGCATTTAGGTTTCTCACTCTGCCTAGGGATAGAGGGGGGCTGGCTCTCCCGAATTAGAAATATTATTGGGCCACTACACTAATACATAGCCAAGAGTTATTACAGACCCAATCGGACAATGGACAGATAAAATCCCCTCTGCCTTTGAACGTATATTAGGGAAAGAAACCAGTGGGTGTCTGTGGCACCAGCTGCAGGACAGCTACTAAAAAAAAGTCTGGTTCAAGACCCTCTTTAGTGTTTTTAAAGTATGGAGTGCCATACGGAGAGTATGTGGAATTGGTAGATTACCATTCTATACACCCTTAGATAATAATTTTGCACTCGCGGAAGTTTTTAGAGATGCTTGCGTGGGAAAATGGAAGAGGGCGGAAATTAATCGGATTGGTAGTGCTTTTTCCCCCCACTGGTCTTTGATCCTTCAAAGAACCGAAAGAAGATTTTACTTTGGATTGGTGACATTTTTTAAAATGTATCCATATTAGATATTTTCTTGTAGAGAAAGGAGGGGGCAGGCAAAATTTGAGAAAGTTGAAATTATTGAAAGAATAAACCAAGATAAAGTAAGATCTATTGGGGGGATACACACACTTATAAACGCAGCCCTCCCAAATGTCTGGACAAGTACTCCAGAAAATGGCAGGTGAAAGTAGGAGTGTCAGACGAGACATTTTTGTATGCCCATGAGTTATCGAAGTGGGTTTTAATGTCTACCAGGCTACAGGCACAGTTTTATAAAACTTGCTTTTTGTGTTATACACCTGACAAAATCGCAAAATGGGGTGGAGGGAAGGGAACATGTTGTCCTCACTGTGAATTTTAGAATACAGATAGTGTTCATATTTTTGCATCATGTCATGTTCTGCAAAAATGTATTAACGACATTATGAATTTTCTATCGGAAGTTTTAAAAACGGAAATAACTGTCTGAGAATGTAATCCTGCTAGGGACTTTTGAGACTAATCGGCTAAGGGCAGGGCATTAATTGATTTTTATTTCTATGGCGGTTTTACAAATGTTTATTTGAGGCTGCCTGGTTGGATTCCAATGCCCCAGCTTTTCAACAATGGCTTGCCAGGTTGCTAACAATGTATAGTCTAGAAATAGCCATATAGGCGAAAAGGGAGTAATCAGCGTAGAAAAGGTATGAAAATGTTTAACCCTCTACGTGTCTGGATCCAAACTCAAAGCAAGGAATGAAGATGAAGTAAGAATATGTACTTTATCGTATTTGCACTAGTCACTTTAGGACAATATCTTTTCTGGGGTTATTTTTGTTATTTGTAATAAATGAAGTAAATTGTATTGTAATTAGAAATAGGAGATGGAAGTAGTTTACCACGTTGCATGAAATAATGTAATGAATTTTGGAATGTATATGGCGTATTAAACTTTTCTCCTGTCTGAGCAGGGGGTGGCGGAGTGGGTGGGATATGTGTGGGGTGAAAAATGCAAAATGAATAAAGATTGTTACAAAATAAAAAAATAAAAAATGCTTGACAAATTTAACATTCCATACTTGGTGGACATGGCTTTGCATCATTCACAGTGTAGATTACACAACCTACCACAAAACACACTCTGCATTCTTCTAGGAAACTACACCCTTGATGTCTACCTACAGAAAAATAAACTGCCAAAATTGATCCATGTCAAACACTTAAAGAATTTTACAGATATCACAAGGATCTCCCATGTCCCTTTTAAGAGGGGTACTATTCAAACAATAACCAGATCTAGAAGAGACCGCCCCCTTTAACTCTTAACTTCCATTCTCTGTGTATCCCCTTTATATGCCACTTTCCAGTAAGAATTATTGCCTCCATCTAGGTACGCCGATCCACATTCCATATTATACCAAAAAGTAAATTCACTTACCAAGCCAAAGGTGTTTCACTATATTAGACTTTGACAGGCCAATTGGGTCCAACATTTTGTGTATTCAAATGCTTCTAATTTCATTAAAAAAAAATTGTAGCTTCTACACCACCTGTGTCTTATCAGACGCTGGGCTCATCATTCAACTCTTCTATTCACAATGGTGTATTTAATGTAATGCTTATCTGACCGCTCTCTGAGATTTATCACGTACCAATGTTATTTTTCAAAAAATGTAATAAAAAAATACTCAATTTTAATAATTACTTCTCTATGCAGTCGTATAACCTGATGTACTTGGGTGAAACGCTTCCATGTGAAATACTTTTTCTCCCAACTGTCGCAGGTACCCACCAGGGAAGCCAACTTTCCCCATTCTCTTTCTGCTGGTTACTGAGCCATTGCTAGCGACACTTGGGTATAATCCCGATATTAACAGTATTAACTTCAGCTCTTGCAGGCAATTGGTAGCTGCATAGGCTGAGGGCGTTCTGTTATTTACCGAGGAGGCTGATTGGGTCATTCCCCGCATTATGCAGGAGCTAGAGAGGCACTCCGTGTCAGGCTGCTCCCTTAACAGGGACAAAACCGAGGTCTTACCACTAAATATCCACTGTACTTCCTCAGTGATAGACTATTTGAGTTTGAAATGGCAGCCAGAAGCCCTTAAATATGTAGGTATCTGGTTTGGTAGAGACTTGAAAAACTAAATCACCACTAATGACAATAAAACACTGACCAAAATAAAATAAAAAAGTTGAACGCTTGGTCTCCCAAACTTGTTACCTGGTGGGGTTGGGCCGAAACTGTCAAAATGACAACAGCTCCACTGGTTAATTTATTTTCCAGTATGCTCCCAGACGTTCCTTCCCCCCTCCTTTTTTAAAACCGTGGACAAACACATCTCTGAATTCCTACGCAATGACAAGAAAGCGAGGATCTCCATGAATACTTCGAAAATGAATAAGACCAAAGAGAGCCTTAACCTTCCCGACTGTCCAGGATATCAAACAGGTGGTTTAGGACGCAGGATGCCCACTTCATCATATTCTGGAAAGCTTTGTTACATGCCAAATAGTTTTAAGGCTGATCTCATGCACAGGCTCATAGAGCCAGAAGTTACCCTTTGCTCGGCTCTGGTGGGCTCTCTCCGAGTATTTGTTGGCTTGCGCAGCCTTCAGAATGACAGGTTAACTCTCATAGGATCGGGGGGTGCGCTAGGTGGCGCGCGATCAAGATGGCCGCACACCAGTGAGGCTCCTGCCCTGCCGAGCGGAACAATATCATTAGGCCCCATCCTTGGCTAAAACTAAGCTCTGTTTTCTACACCACAGAAGACCGGAATCGCCACTGATCACGGCGGTGCAGTTTCTGGACGAAGGAGACCGATCGCGACGAAATGGCAGACTGATGACGGTCCCTACAGACGGCTGCCCCTCCGGCCTCGTTTGGGAAGACGGCTGCGACGGCTAGGCGAGCCCAGGGTCGCGTGGGCCCTGCGGGCGGGTGTGGTTTGCCGGCCCGTCATACTACTGTATGCCGTAATAGCACTGTGCTCCTCCGAGGCGGGTGCCTCTGCCGGATCCCCTGCCTAAGGACACTGCGCAGTATAGCGCCTGGCCCGGGAGACCTTCACCGTCCCCTGATCAGGTGTAGCTGCCATAGCCCGGGGGGGGGGGGGGGGGGGGGAGACAGCCGCCATTTCGACTGACGGGCGCCACGGGAACCAGCACAAGATACTGCAATAGTAGACGCTGGCGGGTGACCTACCCAAGCATAACTGTGTGCGGCGGGGACCCAGCGGAGCCTCTCCCTTCTGTGATCGTGTGCAGCATCGCCACCAGAGTTGTCATCCTGCAAATACCCATAAAGAATACGCTGCGTGACGGCCATTTTGAGTGAGGTGCGGAGTCCCTCTGGCACCATTGGCGGCTGACTGCGGGGGGAGGTGCGGCACTCCTGACAGCCACGGATTAAGGCTGCGAGTCCCGACTATCTCCGGCGCATCTAGTGGTGGCTCCCTGCATTGCCAACGATTCACACAGTGACATACCGCGTCATAGCACCACCAGCACACGCGAGGAGCGGGCACAAAGAGAAGGTTAGGCCGATGCCCGGAATAGTAAGGGGGACGGACAGCTCAGCAATACAGTTGTGGGGGTTGGAGGGAACAGTGGGCCCAACACGCCGAACACCTGTGCCGCTCTGACAGGCTTACGTCCTGGGCGCTCTTGGGAAGGACTTACTGGGGCAGCCTCCAGATACATCTCGACGTCTAGGGAGTGACGGTATATACCGACACTACGCCCGAGGGCGCCCCGTTAAGTCTCAGCATGGGGCGTACCAATACCAAGCAGACAAAATTGCCATTTGAAACACACAAAACACCCAGGTCCAGCTCGGCGGATCACGCAGACTCGGATAGCATGGACACTCAGGAGGAGGAAGATTGGAAGGCGCTCCTACATGGTATGAAACAAAGCCTCACAACCATCGCTGAGAAAATAGATACCATGAATACACGTATGGACTCAGTTGTTAATAAACTAGACCACCATGAACAACGTCTCAAAGAAGCAGATAGAGTGTCTGACCTGGAGGATGGCGCCACGGCAAACAAAGAACATGTTTCGCAGATGGATAAATTGCTCAAAATAATTGCAGATAAGAACGAGGATTTAGAAGCCCGATCCAGAAGAAACAATGTGCGCATCCTGGGCTTAGCGGAATCGACCAATACGGGTCGCATGGAAGACTTCATTGTAAAATTGGTCGTGGAGCTGTTCGGTCGAGACTCCTTCTCTGCCCACCTCACGGTGGAGAGAGCGCACAGATCCCTGGCTGTCCGCCCACCCACTGGAGTACCACCTCACCCAGTGATAGCACATTTTTTAAACTACAGTGACAGACACGGTGTTTCGCCTTGCTCGAGAGAAGAAACAAATCCACTATGAAAACACCATACTGTCGTTCTTTCCAGACTTCACGCAAACCGTGCAAGATGCAAGGCGCAAATTCACTGCTGTGAAGAATAAACTACAGGCGCAATTGATTGCCTACACTATGATGTACCCAGCGAAACTAAAGATAACACTCCAGGGGAGGCAACATTTCTTCCAAAACCCACAACAAGCAGAGGACTACCTCAAACGGAATCGTCGAGCTGCATCTGCCGGAACGGGCAGGCAAGAACACTCCAGATCCCAGTCTCCCCTATCAAATCCAGACTAAGACGAGCAACTGCTACCGAAACCCGCGTGATCAGCATTGGTGATCTGAATCCGAGGAACTGGCCTACATTGGTGATGTATTGAAGTTTATATATCATTATTATCTGTTCCGCCCGGACTCTCACCTCCCTCCTGCCATGGCTGCCCGCTGATGCAGCGGTGTAGCGGGTAGGTGCAACAGTGGAGGAGAGTGGGTACTGCGTGAGCCCCTAGTGACTCTCCCACGAGGGCGTTCCCCCAAATCTCCTACAAGGAGGGACAGTATTGGTTGGACTGAAGGTTCTTAACAGTAGGGAGGGTACGTATGCCCGGCGAGTTGGGGATGCCGTAGTGGGTGGGGGGAGGGTGTTTTATGTTTGATGCAATGTTATCTACCCAGTTGGTTAGCAGGGGCAATATAGTATTCAGTCGCAGTCACGATAGACGAAGGCATGACAGACATCACACGGGATATTAACAATCTAAATGTATGATCATGGAATATACGGAGTCTGAATAACCCTAGGTAAAAGAGGCAGGTACGAGGCTACTTAGACATCGCATCGCAGTCGCACTGCTGCAAGAAACACACTTGAATGCGGAACTCGTACCTCATATCGTTATTTTGCATTGTACTCCGGTTACTCTCGGGGAGTGGCCATTTTCAAACGAGGAGTGAGGTTCATGCCCAGTGGGTCAGAAGCGGATACTAACGGGAGGCACTGCCTGGTATGGGGGAGGCTCAACTCATATGACGTGACATTCGCGAATTATTACGGACCTAATACTGACGATCCACATACTTTGCTTTTACTATGGAGTAAAATCCAAACGATAGGTACCACTTATGTTATCTGGGGGGGGGGGGGGGATTTTAATACAGTGGTGCAGCCCCAGATGGATAGATCTCTAGTTTCCCCAATGCATTTCACGACCACGCACCGAGTACTAAAAGATATAATAGACAACAACTACCAACTTGACACATGGCGGTATAAACACCCTATGCAGCGGGAGGGCACGCACCACTCGGCGGTTCACTCGTCTTGGGCTCGACTTGACTACCTGATCGTATCAGTCGGGATGGCGCATTGGCTAGTACATGTAACCCATGTGGCTCACACATATTCAGATAATTCCCCCGTGGTGATGGAGCTGCAGCCCCCGATAAGCCACACCCCGTATAACAGTTAGCGTCTCAATCCCCTGCATCTCCAAGACACAGTTTTTAGGACGGAAATTGAGCGGGAAATTAAGGAATTTTTTTAACGGAATGTGCAGTCTGTTTCCAGCCTCACTGCTGTCTGGGAGGCATTTAAGGTCACGGCCAGGGGATGGTGTATCTCAAAGGGTGGGGGCATACTCAAAACTCTACGCAGGGACCTGCATAGCCTGGAAGGGGAACTTAAAGCGCTAGAAACAGAGCTTCAGGCACACCCGAATGATGGGGCACATAGAGCTAAAATACGGGAAACACTCACAGAATACGAGGAAACCACGAGCAGGGAAAGTAACTTCTGAGGGAAACCATACCTGGCCAGGGTTTATGGTGAAGGTGATCGTCCAGGGAAGGTTTTAGCACGCATGATTAGGCCCCCTCCCCCCCCCCCCCACCCCGCCCCCCCCCCCCCAAGTTCTCAAACTTTGTCGCGGAGATACAAGATGCACAGGGGACCATATATAGAAACCTCTCTGATCAACTCAATACGTTCCGGGAGTACTATAATACACTGGCACCCCGCTCGATTTGCCACAATACTTAGAGGACACAGCATTGGCATGGTTAGGACCTAATCAACAAAAATTCCTGAATTTGGAATTGGAGGTGGACGAGATTACTGAGGCAATAATGCATATGAAATCAGGGCGAGCCCCGGGCTCAGAAGGCCTGCCAATAGAATTTTATAAAGCCTTCGCACCAATTTTAGCACCCATCTTGAAAGAAGTGTTCTATGCGGCGTTAGAGGAGGTCAGCCTACCGAGAACCATGCGGGAGGCTCAAATAACCGCGCTACTAAAACCCGGCAAATCCCCGCTACACTGTGAATCATACCGACCCCTATCTTTACTGAATTGTGATACTAAAATCCTAGCAAAGGTTTTAGCGATCCGCCTCAGTTTTTCGATGGAAAGATTGGTGTTGCCGGATCAGGCGGGATTCATCCCAAATCGTGCCACATCCCACAACCTTAGAACACTTTTAGCAGTACTGCAAGGCATAGATCCCAATTGCTCAGCGGTGGCGGTTTTTGACGCCACCAAGGCGTTTCATTCAGTGGAGTGGGATTACCTGATGGGAAATCTGAGTTACATGGGGATGCCCTTTACCCTCTTGAACTCGGTTAAACTGCTGTACACGCGGCCGATAGCCACAGTCCTGCTGAATGGTGCACGTTCTTCTCACTTTATCGTTTCCAGAGGCACAAAGCAGGGATGTCCGCTATCCCCAATTTTATTTGCTTTGGCCATCGAGCCCTTGGCAGCAAAGCTACGACAGCATCACAATGAGAGATCCCTGATTTATCCTGCTAGACAATTGCTTATCTCCCTCTATGCGAACGATATGACCCTGTATATCAAAAAGCCTCAAGAGAATCTTAATCCTGTGTTGAGGGAGATAACCAAATTCAGCGCCATTTCTGGAATACAAATAAATTGGACTAAATCTGCAGTATTCCCCCTCACGCACAAAACCCTACCACACAATTGAATTATCCCCTGGTTTGGGAGAGTGACGAGTTAAAATACCTAGGGGCACATAAAACCAGGGATGCGTGCGAATTATGGCGTAGATATTGACAAGACAACATCACCAAATGGATACGACTACCACTGTCGATGGCAGGGAGGATATCCCTTATTAAGATTATTCTACTACCTAAATGCCTGTATCTCTTCATCAACATCCCATACCATCCCAGGAGGTCCTTCTTTAACACACTTAAGACACAACTTATAAGACTTATATGGGGCGGGAAACAGGCGTGGCTCAGCCTAGCCACATTGATGTTGCCGTACCAACAGGGGGGATACGATGTTCCCAATTTTGAGTACTATTACTATTGTGCGCAGGCACATTTCGCAGTTTACTGGGTTCACCCGCCTCCCTTCATGCCTCATCTGGTGGTGGAAGACGGCTATATGTCGCCGATGCCTCCAGAGGGCTACCTCTTTACTAGGGCGAAGGAGCGAGAGCGAGACCCCTCCACGGTGGACGGTACTCTCGCTGCGTGGAGACAGATTGCACGCAGGTTAGGAGCCCCCATGATGTATTCCCCTAGGATGCTCCTGCTACGTAATCCCTTATTGCAAGTCACAAATGAGGGGATATGCCGCAAACTGCTTGATGGTCTGCATTACACCACCTGGGGGGGGGCCGGGGGGGGAATCTATATATCGGGGGACAATTTCGCTCTAAGGCACAATTCTTTGGCACACGTGCCCACAACCAAGGACACCTTTATGTATATTCGACTTAGGCAAAGCGTAAAAGCGGTAACCCCTGCATTTCCCGAAGAGCCAGATATATTTGCACCCCTACATGACTTATTACAGGCGGAAGCCCCACGACAGGTCACATCACTCTTGTATAAACACATACAGAATGCGCCACCTCCCCAAACTCCACGGGCCAGACGGGAATGGGACAACGACCTAGATATACCACTGACAGACGAGCTATGGGAATTTAGTTGCAAGCAGACGGAGGAGGTCACAGGCAATAGTAGGCTACGCCTCATACACTTAAAATTTCTGCATAGATTATACCATACTCCGGTCAAACTGCACAAACTCCTACTGCGGGAACATGACAACTGTGCAAGATGTGGAAGTGAAGGAGCAGATTTCATACATTTAGTGTGGAGCTGCCCTCAGGTGGCTGCCTACTGGACACAGGTTTTTGACGGGATGTCCACAATGATAGGTGCTCAAATATCCCCGAACCCGCTCATGGCTCTTCTAGGGCTCACTCAGGACATAAAAACAGTGCATAGGAAATATTTGGCAATGGGTTTGCTCCTAGCGAAACGTAAGGTAGCATGCAAATGGGGACGGGGGCGCACTCCTAAGTTCAAGGAATGGATAAATACGATGTCCACGTGGCAAGATCACATGTATTATTATGCCGAAATATTACCCATAAAATCGCGGCCGAAAGACATCTGGGGACCCCTGACTGTCTTTCTCCTGGGGAACGAGACAGTTCAGGGAGAGGGCCAGGGAGGGGGTGGGGAACCAGGAAGGAGGACAGTCCTAGAGCCCGCTCGTGGTCCTCACAGGCAGAATCTGAGGCATTGTCGAATTGCAGTGAAATTGTGGCAAATGAGTAGTGATGCTGGAAAGTGGGACAGGTGAGTTTTTGGGTACCTGCCATAGTGGTAGGAGGCTAAACTACCCTCCTAGTTTAAGCAGTAATTGTGATGTCCGCATATCGCATACCCTAATGACCCCGTATACTACGGAATGTAATGCTATTTGTATACTATAATCATGTGCTGCCCTATGGTCACTGGATGGGGGTTTTGCAAATGTTAGATAAGGGGGCGGGGGGGTAGTTGATGCTATGCAACAAATTTGTACGGGAAGGTGTAAGATTAGCGCATCATTAATGCACCTGAATTGTTGATTGACATTACACTGATGTACTGTAAAAGAAAAAAAAAAGAAAGAAAAACTCTTAATAGGATCAAACAGCCCTTTGAAATACTAAGAATATTTGCTACACAACAAAAAATAAAACTTGATAAAAAGACTCCCAACAAGAGCGGGTGTGACAGACAGAGAGGCATGCATTCACAGAGAATTTGCTTAATTCAGACTGCTCTTGACCAGAAAAGCTCAGCCCAAATGTATAGCTACCGAGATGTTCAGTGATTCTTGTCTACAAGTGAAAGGTTATGGAGGGTGTTTTTTTTCCTTTTCTGTTCTCTTTATTCCTGCAATTGAGAATAAATACCAGGCAGTAGGCAAGTTGCTTCCATAGGGAACCCAGCAGACATTAAAACTTTAAATTAAAGGTAAAGAGACAGCCTACAGGGAAAATTATGAACCTATATCAGTGGACTATATCCAGAGAGGCAATCCCAATAGCTTAAATCTACTAACCAGCTTGGGTCGTGAGCACATTACCTTCTCCATGAGTAATTTGTATTTAGAGATGTGATGAACACGCACAGATGGAGGTGAAGTAAATATATACATGTAATAATACTCGGACTCACTTGTCGAATGGCAAGTGCTCCCTGTGGGTCGACAGTCAACTCCGCCAAATGAACTCCGAACTCTGCAAACAGGAGTAGAAAGAAAAGCCAAAGTGAATAGAGTTTTGTACAAATAGTGAAAGTGATTTGCGAATCAGACATTCCCTTCTGTATGCAGCGCGCACAGACTTCAAAGCTGCTACTGGTTGTGTGCAAAATGAAGTTCACAATGTAGTTTTCTAGGATTGTCAGATTACTAAAGTACTGCTCCCTTCCGAGAATTCATCATCAATACTGTAATTTTCCATTATAACTGCTCTTTTTTAAAACCCACCCGAAAACAAAATTAAATATTCTTTAAAAAAAAAAAAAAGACGATGGAGCCAACAAAAGCAACAGTGTGAAGATTTCAAAACCAAAGTGTCTCTATAAACATTTTGTTGTGCTTAACATGACAAAGTTTCATAAAACTAAAACAATGGCTGTGAATGGGTCAACCGAATCCTGTTCAGAACGGGAGAAATATATATATTTTTTGAAGTCTGGACGTGTGAGTTGGAGAAAACTATATGTGAACAGTGGAGACAGACAAAGAAAGCTGAGGCAACGTGGCTTGGTCTGAGGTACAGGGTTCATGCCGATTGGCAATGCATTATTGTTTGCCTCAAAGATTTGAAACATGATGGAAAACAGCTAGTCGGAACTTGCACCCTAGAAGAACAAGGCCTTTGCAAGACCTAATGAAGAGCTGAGGCCAAGGAAGTCATGCAAATGGGGCGAGCCGAATCATGAGAGGGGGGGCCTGCCTCAGTGCTTTGAAAGCCAGCTGTCCCTGACCTCGTTCTCGCGTACTAGCGAATGATCTACCCTATGTGCTGTGAATGGATGAAAGTGTGGACAGAAATGCTCAAGTTCTCATTGGTGTGTAATGCCAATAATCCATACATTCATTACTTCAGCAATGTATGTCTGACTTGTATTACCATCTGTGTTATTGCATGTAGGACTGCCCCTTCCTATTCCGCATCTGAAGGTGGGGCTGCAGAGCACCTATCAGACAAATTTGATAAGTGGTGCCATGTGAAGTGTACTAACCGCAACCAGTCCTTTAGCCAAATTCGCATTTTGAGACTTGGGTGTATACTTTTTCAATTAAAAAAATACAAGCTGCAGAAGGTACGGCGTTGCTAGCTAAAAATACCAGACTGACAATGTCTCCTGACAATTGGCAAACACTGCAGTCACAGGTAAGTATCACTTAAGAGAGAGAGGTACAGTGGAAGCAGGGGTGGCAGGCAGGGTTGAGGAAACATTCGTCACATGTTGGCATCGCCTGTAAAAGACCGGTAGTATTAGGTAAGGCTCAGTCACATGGCTCTGAAAGGCGGCTAGGACTCGTTCAGATTCTGTCACAAGTCAAAGGAATGACAAAGACTGTAGGGCTTGGCAGTCAGTCACTTGGCAGGATCACATCGCAAGGTTGTGTGGGCTGGGAATAAATTAGTTGTATGACAGTTTTGCATGTGAAAGAGTAGAGTGGGGACAGCGTTACTCCACTCACAAGGACCCCTCTACACATTCAAGGCCTCGTCCACCCCTACACTGCTGCATCACAGGACGGAAAAGAAGAATGCAATAATTTTGACCTGGTAGGAGGTCTTTTAAATTCAAACATCCCTCTGGACGGCCTTCCAGTGCATCTGCGAATGCAGTCCAATCACCTGATGTTTTGGCGTATCATCAAGATCGACACTACCCACACATTTGGCACATTCCATTTACCCGTATCAAATGTTTCCATGAAGCTTGAAAAGAAACTTTCAATAAATTGGTATTGGCTACATGAGCCATGTGTCGAAGATGCACCTCAATGGTCATATAGAGCAACACATTGAGTACAGGGATAAAGTCTTAAAATGCACAAAATGCTGGCTTCCCTCGCCTCCTTTGATTTTACCATTGCCACAACAACTGACCAAACTGTTCTGAAAGAGTTACGGTTTAGAGTAAAACTCTCCTGCTCCCTTGAAAGACTGGAAAATATATGGAAATGAAGATTGTAAGCTGTGCATGTGAGTGGCTAGCCTGGTATATGATACACTTATGTAAGTTGACAGACTGCATAAGTCCAGAAAACCCTTATGGTGAATTAGGAGGTCTAAGACAACCTTAAAAAGCTCTCTAAGCGGTAGCTGTGGAGAGCAGCCTTCAGGCTTAGTCCAGAAGAAGTGTAAAGCAGCTTGTTTTACCAGAATGCAATCTTCTAGGTATCGATTAAATGAAAAAGAACCACACAAGGTATTTATAAAAATATATATTTATTATATAATACTAACTAACATGTTTAGATATCTCCTACCCAGAGATATGCACAATGCACACAATACTTTGCATACAAATCACATAAACAGCACAGAATACACAGTGAACCCCAGAGAGAGACCAAACCATATATTAAGAAAGTGGTATAAGAACCACGACGTGTGTCAAGACAATGTCTAGAGGATGTAGAAGTGCCAGGCCCCCAAGGAACCACCAAAAGGTGAGTGACTAGGAACCCCACGGAGATAAGTGTGCAGTGTGGGAACAGGACTGCATTCTCTGTACAAATTAACGTGCAAGTCGTGATTGCAATTTTAAAGAAAAAAGGACCTTTCCCAGTTGTCCCTGAAGAAATCCAGTGGAAGACTTAAGGTTGGAGCGACACCCCACCTGTGGATACCCTAGCACCCACATTACCTACACCAGGGAAGCTGGGTGCACAGGTGTTAAGTAGTGTCAGAAACCGCCGTCGAAACCAATGGAGGACTTCAGGAAAGTGTCACTGCTGGAGAAGGAGAAAGTGTCCGGTGGAATCCGAAGGTGAATTCTAGCTGTTAGGTACCTGCAAGCAGAGGGGACGGTGTCTATGTCACACAAGATTGATCTGGAGACCTGAAGACGAATGCCCACCAATGTTGAGTGTTGCAGGAGAGTCGACAGTGACCTTGACTCTGCAGCTGTGAGGACCAGGCGACACAGATGAAGACTAGGAGCTGTGCACGAGCTGTCCCACGTCGGATGTCGAGAGCTGATGGGTCGGTGTCCATCTGAAGCACCAACAAGCCTTGGCAACTGCAAACAACATGGATGTCGAAGAAGGTGCAATGTCAGGACCAGCAAGGCTCAGTGGACTCACCACAAGCATGGGAGTCAGGGCAGGCCCCAAGCAATCATGAGCCCAAAAGAAACAAAGATGACCCTCAAATGGACCCACAGGACGGAGGCACTGGTGTCCAGAGAGGACCTTAAGCGTCCCACCAAAAGATGCAGGCCACGATACAAACAATGCAGACGAAGATTCTCGTCACTGGAGATGCTCGAGGCTGGGGCTACTTGGAGCCCGAAGATCTTGGTGGAAGGTAGCCAACGAGTCTTTGCAACGGCAAGTCGACGCAGTGCACAGGGGTTCGGTTACTGCAGCTCCTCTGGGGGATACTGGCCTCAAACTTGGTGGTGAGAGGGCCAAGCAGGCCTCGAGAGATGTGGAGAACCCCCACCTGTGTTGCCGAGCCTTTCTGAGTCCCTGGGAGTTCAGGATCAGCAGACCGGTCAGCTTCGTTGCATTACAAGCAGATGCAGGGAAGTGACTCCTCCTCTCCAAAGGAGATTTCTTCAGGTGTCTTTGGTGCCCACAGGCCTTGGAAAGTTCCTGTATGGTACACAGGCGATGCAGCAGACTGAAAGGGGGACAAAGTCGAGCCCAAACGTAGTACAGCGAAGTCCAGAGTGCCCAGATGGTAGAAGTTGAAGTGGTGTCTGAATTGAATCGTGTTCCATGACGAATCTCGGGACCTACCCAAAGTTATGCCCTTAAGTACACTAGGGAAAGGGTTTGGACGATTTAAGGTTCCCTCCCAAGGGAGGAAGTGTACAGTGGGGAGGATACTCCCATATCCTTTGTCCGATTTCGCGCCAGAGCAAGAGCCAGCGGCTCCCAGAGCTGGTTTTAACTGGACTATGCAAGGAGGCACCAAATGTGCCCGTCATGCAGACTGAGTGGCGCTGGCAAGGACACCCACCCGGCCCCAATACACTAAATCCTGTCTGGGAAGTGGTCACAACTCCCTGTGACAGGATACCTATTGTTCTGCCTTTCGCCTGCTCGAGCCTGGCTCAGCAGCAGGAGGGCAGAATCGGGTCTCTGGTCGGAAGCAACCATGTTGTGCTGTCCGGGTTTAGAAGACTGGTGCCGGGAGCACTGAGAGCCTAACAGAGGTGTTCTGGTGCTTGGAATCATACCTCACACCGTTTACGGTGTGGGGGTATGATTCCAACATGTTTGATACCAAACATGATAGGAATCGTTGCAGCCAGTTTCAAGAGGGTTGTCGCGTAATTACGCGGTGCCCCCTTGTATGGTATATGGCTGTTTCACTTACAACCCAGGAGAATGGACTCCGTAGGCTGTAGGGGTATCCTGCTCATGCAGGGGCACCCTCACACTTCGAACCAAGCACCCTGCCTTTAGGATTGCAAAGGCCTGCTATAGGAGTGACTTATAGGTTTTCAGTGCAGTGACCCTAGATATAGGAAACCTATATCTTTCGTAAGTGGTGCTAGCATCAGCTTACACAGGCTGCAATGGCAGGCCTATAGTTACAGTTTGAATGGTCTCCCATGGGTGGCATAATACATGCGTCAGCCCATGGGGGACCTCTGGGGTACCTATGCCATGGGTACCTTGGTACCATATACTAGGGACTAATAAGAGTACCTCGGTAACCAATCTGGGATGTACCCAAGTACTGAACAGAACAATTTAAGGGAGAAAGCAGAGAGACTGGGGTCGTGATTAGCAGGATCCCAGTCAGACTAGTCAAAACAGCTTAGCACCAGGCAAAACGTGGGGGTATCCATAAAAGCAGCTTCTACTTTCCTACAGTACAGCTTTAAGAGGAGTGAATTTGATGCACATTAATCCAAAAAGCATATTAAATGTGTTAGCGCACTCAGACCCACAGGTGGTGGGGGTGGTATAAAGGGATGTACAGAGAAGCACCACTAAGAAAACGCATGTGAATGCTTAAAGGCTCGATATTAAAATCCGGCAACCAAAGGCATTAATGATGAAACATAACATGGTAAGGGTTCTTTATCTGTTTTCCAACTAGTTGGGTTACTCTTTCTCTTCCTGAGGCAGCCGCGGCCCTCCCTACAAAGCTTCATTCTTATGTGCACGACTTAAGGGTGTGACGTTATTTGCAAAGGCAATGACAAACATGGGAACCTCCTTTTACATGCAACAAAAAATACATTAGAAGTGCAGGACCAGTTTATCATTACTCAACTCTTTGGGATGCCAGAAAGGATGCATGGCCAGGGCTACAAGTGACGATTGGGTGGCTGCCAACGTCGAAGAGGAATTTAGTCCACGTGCCCATCTCCCCAACACCTCGACATTGCGGAAAGGTACTGTAAGAAATTGTATTTGGGGTAGTTGACTATCCACCTCAAGAAATAATCACTAAATTAACCTGAGCTCAATCACTCGGTAGCTATTTCACAGAGCAGACCAGCCTAACTTAGGGCAATGTGAAAAGTATTCCTGCAGCAGCAAATAGTAACAAAGTCAAAATGCCGAATAAAAATCCCTAACCGAATTAGAAATAGAGTAAAGTGTAATAAACAAAGCGACACCAAAATGACAAAAACCCAATAAAGAGAACCGGAGATATGAATTTTTAAAGATTTCAAGGACAATAACACCAAAAAGCACAGAGCGATAATATTATGGGCCGGTAGACAGTTACCTAGACACAATTTCAGGCTGGCTGTGATGGAAAGTGGGTCAGATACATCAACCAAGTTGGTCCCGGTTGCTGACGAGAAGTTACTTATTTGTAAAATGCTTTATTAAAATATAATGTGCAGAGTTTTATCTTTAAAAATGAAGTGTTAAGTGCAAAAATTGTAGTAGTCATTAATACTTCAAAACTATTGGCATGTTGCCTAGAAATGAAGTATAGTTTATTAATTTGACGTAACCACAGACCCTGTTAATGAAATAAGACATGAATACCGAAAAGCTTGTTTTTTCAGACTTCACAACCGTTGTGCAAGATGTTTTTCTTCTCTTTGCTGCCGACGTTGCAATTTTGAAAGCTACTGTTTATAAACTAATTATCAGACATTTGTTGTATTAGACGACTGATAGTACAGTTCTCTTTACAAATGATGTAGACGACAGGGAGGATGATTCACATACACATGCTTAAAAGACAATTGAACTCGGGTGAGAATATGAGGGTAAGCCTGTTTCCAGGAGTGTGCTGAAATCCAATTAGTCAACAAGAAGAAGAAAGAATATATTTGTTGCAACAAAGTAAATGTGCATTTAATTAGTGTGTGATCTTAGACTAGAGAGAAGTTAGGTGTGTCCCCTGTCCCAGACTCTTCAAGAGGATACTCTTTACTGGGTTGTCTTGGACATCTCCTTCCAAAAGTCTCACTTCCTGATTTGCTATTAGAGCTGAGGATACTATCCAGCGTATTATGCTAAAGCTTTATGCTTGATTCTCTATCGGGAACATTCATTCTCTATCGGGAACATTCATGGGTATCTGAGCGGACACCGCCGCAATTAGCTCCAAAAGCATCTTCCAGATCCTCGACAACCTTATCCACCCCGACTGTGCCAAAAAAACCATCCCCCCCACACAGACCCTCTGTGATAATCTCGCACAGTTCTTTAAGGACAAAATTGAGACCATCATCCACATTGCCATTCCCCCTTCGCAAGATAATCTCAACTCCCCCGGGGCAGCCACGACTTACCTCGATCCATTGAGCCCAGGACTCCTACCCAGGGAATGTCTGCAGACTCTCCCCCCTATCTCGGAAGCAGACTTCGAGAGAATGGCACACGGAATCACCTCTGGGTCCCCCCTCGACCCGTTGCCAGCAAAAACATGGAAAGCGTGTGGAACTGAACTCTTCCGCACCCTACGTAGGATCTGCAACCAATCCCTGTGTTGTGGATTTGTCCCTACCCCCTGGAAGCAAGCACTCATCACCCCGCTGCTAAAGAAACCCTCATTGAACCCCGAGTGTCTATCTAACTTTCGGCCTATATCGCTCCTACCCTTTCCGGTGAAAGTTGTGGAACGCTGGGTTAGCTCCTGTCTATCGACACATCTAGAGCAGAATCACATTCTGGACGACTTCCAATTCGGATTTCGCCCAGCCCATGGTACCGAAACGGCTGTGCTTACAGCCATGGAAGAACTTCGCATGCGTGCAGACAGGGGCCACGCAGTGGCCTTGATCTTATTGGACCTGTCTGCCGCATTCGATACGGTCAACCATGTAATTCTGCTAAAGAGGCTCAGAGAGGCAGGGGTCGACGGCACCGCCTTGCTCTGGTTCCACTCATACCTGCGAGATAGGAAACAGGCGGTATCCCTCCCCCCTTTTCAATCCGCCTTTTCCCCAGTACCTCACGGGGTGCCCCAGGGTTCGTCCATCAGCCCGATCCTTTTTAACGTTTATCTGAAACCACTAATCACCCTGATTAAATCCCACAGACTGAAAACTATAAACTACGCGGACGACACCCAGCTTATCCTCTCCTGGGAGGGGGAAGACTCAATTCCCATGGAATCGTTCCACGACTGCTTAAGAGACACAGCCGGCTGGCTGCACAATAATTCCCTGCAATTCAATTCCTCCAAGACCGAGGTACTGTTCTGCACTGGGAGCCGGATTCCTCGCCGGATTCCTCGCCTATTCCCCACGGAATTCTGGCCCCCGGAAACCCCAGAAAAACCACAGCCGGTCACTAGTGTCCGCAATCTGGGTGTTATGCTAAACAACAAACTCAGCATGGAAACGCAGGTAACCAAAACAGTCTCCACCTGCTCGGCCCTACTGCGTTCTTTACCCAAAATCATGCCACTACTCCCCGCACAGGCTCGAGCACTAATAGTCAGGTGCACTATCCTTAGTCGCCTTGACTATTGCAATGCACTTCTGCTCGAGTCCCCAGCTGTGCTACTGGACAGACTCCAAAGACTCCAGTCGGCCGCAGCCAAACTAGCCCTCGGATGGACCAGGAGATCCTCGGCCACAGCAGCCTTAGCCGAGCTACACTGGCTCCCTTTGAAGCAGCGAATAGCCTTTAAAGCACTCTGCCTTGTCTTCAAAGCACTACACGGAAATGGCCCCAGATCCCTACAAAAAATGTTTTCCTGGTACACCCCCACCAGAACTCTCCGATCCGCCTCAGCCTGCCTTGTGAGGGTACCCAGATTCAACAAGGTAAGGATTGGGGGAAGATCCTTCAGAGTGGCCGCCGCTAAACTCTGGAATAGTTTGCCGGTCGACATCCGCCAAATTTCACAACTCCTTCCATTCAGAAAGCGGATTAAAACTTGGCTCTTCCCCTAAATCCCTCACAACCCCTCCCCAGTCTCCCGTCTCTTTTCATCTTAGGAGTAATCTCTCAGCGCCAGGATACCTGCCAGGTGACAGTTGCGCTATATAAATGTTTTAAATAAATAAATAAATAAATAAATTTAATCCTTCTTGCATTAATACCGATTTATTTAGAATACGGAAGTTTATTTATGGAACACTTGTTGCATTTTTATTGTATCAATTCCTTATTGATTTGCTATATTGATTTACGTTATTACCACATAATTGATTGGTATTAAACTTTTATAATGAGATTTAGAAAATAAAATCTTAAAGAATGAGAAACTAAAATATTTGAAAATGAAACCCTTTAGCTCAACGTAACTCTTTTGACTGAACTAAAAGAAATAACTGATATTGTTTTATACTGACTTCCCCTCCTCACATTTCTGTCGACATAAAAGATCCATCAACCTGTACGCAGGGTTCATGACTGGTAAGTGACAGTGAAACCATGTGCTCCAACAGTGGTAGCAGAGTATAGTTTATGTCACGAGAGAGGATCTGAAATAATTAGTCCTAGTTGAGAAATGCCCATGTCCTTAAGACCAAAGCCAAAGCCAAAGCTTTAAGATTGACGGCGTTGCGGTTTCGAAGGTGGTTGCAGTAGTGGGAGTATCAATAAGCTTGTGTGTCGCTATGATCTTTGTTGAGATTTGGTTGTGTTGTTTTGTTGTGCTTGGGAATAGTAGTGTGTAAGCGTAAATTGTTGAGCAGTTGAAGTAGTTGAAGTAGTTATCGGACTCGAAGTAGTACAAGATCCCAGAATAGATAAGCAGTTCAAACTGTGGTGTTATTTGCGGTGCACAATTGTAAGATATCTTCGAATTGCACAATTGATATAGGGACTATAACAATGATGTGATTGTACTAATATTGATTGGGGTTAGTGGAGCCTATTGCCAAAAGGAGAAGCTACATAGTTGGAGTAATTTCCCGCTGGTCAAGATTTAATTCGCGTATGTGTAAGATTAGGGAAGTCGGAGGGTGTTAAAACCTTACTTCCGATAATTTTTGTATAAATGAATGATTTGGAATTTCTTAAGTGGAGCAGACAAAAGTTAGTTGTTTATTATGCTTAGAGTTGTAGAATTTGTGTACGAGAAAGTTGAAAAGGAAGGTGAACCGATGAAAGGAGTCAGGAGAACGTCATAGGGTGCCATGCTGAGATTGGTCAGCTGGCATTAGAGTCGAGCTGTTATTGGTTAATGACGACAGAGTGCCATGCTGGGATAAAACAGCTGTTGTGAAGTGCCTTGCTGAGACTGGTTGATGAGAACTCAAATATTAAGCTGTGACATGATTGGAGAAAGATTGAAGTATACGGAATTAGAACCAGAATCAAAACCAGAATCAAAACCCCGAAATTTGAACTTAATCATTGCACATCATTTGTTGAATTATTGCAAAAATGAAATGTTTCATAACCCTTGGAGATTGGATTAGAGGTGATATAGTTCAAGAAAGTGAATATTCGTCACCAGAAGGTAGGCCAGTTTGTTACATGACGACAAATGTACGGTTTCATGCAGGTTTGTGGCTTTGTCAATGGTGCAAGATTACTGAAAATTAGAGTTCATTTATATTTCCACTAAATGGTACATTTGATTTAGAGGTTATTGAACATTTAAAGGAGAAATTATACAATATGAAAACACCTCCTAGACCCTCACATTAAGAAGCATGTAATGCTTGGGAGACAGCAGCACGTGATAAAGAGAAATATCAGAACAGGACAAAGAGCTAAGCGAAATTATGCAGATGCTCAATAGGACAAAAAATAGCAAAGGTGGAGAAAATGTATAATCGAGGAAGCTAGAATGTACCCTGTCGTGACCACAGAAAAGACTAAAAGAAATTGGAAACAAATGATGAAGAAGCTGGAAAGAAAACGGACACTGATAGCGATTCATGGATGATGTTCTGGATGCTTTATTGGCTTCAGTTCCACCACATGTGGCACCTACAACAAATACTGATAGTGATATAGCTTCTAGTGCTACAGGGGCTTCAGGCCCTGTTGACCCGAATGCAATTCAGAACAAGCGATCATTTCCAGCACTTCAAATTGCAAATATACCTGCTGAAGTGGCTCATGCTGTAATAATTCCAGGTTTTACTGTCTCAATTTTGACTGTTCCTGCGCCAGTGTCACAAGTGGTGTCAACATGGACATTGGTAGTGGCAGTTGCGACTGCACCGATCCATATTGTCCCAAATAACGTAGCTCAAGGTGCTGTAGGAGGCGAAGCTGCGACAGGGTTCATGCAGACATCGCAGAATTCACATACTGTTGCGTAGACACCACTGCAAAATGTTCAAACATTGAGAGAAGGAAGGAAGGATTGTTTTTACGACACCAGTTGCCAAAAGTGAGACCTCACCATTTGAGGGTGGAATTTTTCCATCAGGGTTTGAAGAAACCACAGACAATAAAAAGACTGAGGTGCCGAGAGATCCTATACTAGCAAAGAAAAGAGCAAGACCATTAGGTGTTTCAAAATTAAAGGTGGAATTAGAAGAAAGGATTAGGAGAGGTTTAGAACTTCCCCATGTGGAAAATTATTAGGAAAATGAACTGATATATTTGAGTAAAGAAATAATGAGACGTGCAGCTATTTCACATGATAAATTAACGGAATTAGCATGAAAATATGAAGTGGAGTGTTCCATTACAAAGATGAAGCTAATGTGACAATGTGATCTTCAAGAATGAAGTTATGTATTGGGGAATTGGTAAAATGCATCCGCAAATAGAATGATTTTGACAGATTAGAAAGCAAGTGTACAAAGAAACAAGAAATGAAACCATCACATGCAGCAGAAGCAAATATTAAACCACCACCAGCACCCCCAGATGAAGAGAAAGCATTTACTTTTCCTGTTAGGGAGATGCCAGGTGGAGAATATGTGCAAGTACCACGGATTGCAGGTGATATTGCAACACTTAAGAACAGTTTTCAGAAATTGAGAGAGAATCGTGCACAGTGGCCTGTACAAGCTGGCAGGTTCTGAGAACAGATCTGAATATTTTGACATTGTAGTACAAAGTGATTTGTGGGCTAAGTACAAAATAGCTGTACAGTGGCCATATTCTGAACCTCCAAGATATGCGCAAACTCCTGCACTTTTACCAGTGATAAGTATGATGAGGCGATTACGTTTTTGAAAGGAAAAGTTCCCATGTTGGAAAACAAGATTTTTGACTGACAATTCACATTTAAGGCGCCTGAAAGGGTGGGGGGGGTTGCCAACTTTGCGCTGTTCTAGAGGTAGATCAAAGTGGCCCATCTGTAGAAGGAAACGATAATGGCCACCAAGAGTAATTTCTTATTGACACCGGAGCGATCCAATCCACTGTTTGAACAGCGGTAGTCCTAGACCTACCCCTCTCGGGAATGAAGATCCAAGTTGTAGGTGTTACGAACAAACAATTAACCAATCCTGATTCAGAGAATTTGCATTTAAAAATAGGTTCATTTGAGGTGAATCATCAATTTGCACTAGTTACTGCACACCGGACTGTGATGAAAATGTTGAATTTGAAACGGCTCGACAAAGAACAGCTGTAGGATTATATCCAGTGAGGACAGTGGAGGATTTACATCCCTATGTGCAAGATACCTCTGGATTTACTGTATTGGACTTTTCAGGAAAAGACATTGGACTAATCAAAGGTGCAGAACCGGTCAAAATTACAGTAAAGCCGAATGCAATTTTCCCCAAGAACCCCACCTTATAATATAATGCCAGAGACAGTAGCAGTAATAACACCAGCGATTGAGAACATGCTAAAACAGGGAATTTTAAAAGCGACTCTGAAAGGATGCAACTGGTAAAGTTGTTTGGGCAAAATTGGTTCAATCCCCGATTCAGAGTCCTAGCAGAGGAGTTGTGCCACACATGTGTAAAATGTCAACAGATGCATGCAGGAAGAACACCAGTAGCTATGAGTCACAAAGGAAGGTCATGTGGACCCTTAAATAGAATGCAGTTGGACTTTATCAAGATGCCTGTATGTACCGTGCTGAGCTATGTCCTGGTTATAGTGTGCATTTTCTCTCGATAGGTGGAAGCCTACCCAACACGGAAAAATGACAGCTAAACTGCTGTTGCGTGAACTTATACAAAGGTATGGATTTCTGGTTTCTTTGGAGACAGACAGAGGCACTCATTTTAATACTGAATTCCTTAGAATGCTGTGTGTGCCTTTCCAAGTGGAACACTGTAGTGATCATCCCAAGGCTTCAGAAACAGTGGAGCAATTAAATGGAGCCCTGAAGTCATAATTGGTCATACTTTGTGCCTCTACTTCTACTAGTCATTACCATTGGTTCTGATGAGTCTTTGAAGTATTCCTGACAGGAGAACAGGATGATCACCTAATAAAATCCTTATGGGACACGCAATAAGAGTGCCTGCTGTACCTGCAAATGCACTTGTGAAATTCACAGATGACATGATACTCGATTACTGGAAAGGACTGGCTGATGTGGTACGTTCTGTTTCTCACCAGGTTGGAGTGGTCACTGCCTATCCACATCAGGAGCAGTACCATGACCTTAGTCCTGGTGATTGGGCTTTGGTGAAGAAGCATTTGTGGAAGTCCTGTTTGGAACCAAGGTGGAAAGGCCCCTACCAAGTCATCTTAAATCACAAACACTGCTGTCAAATGTGCTGGGATACCCAACTGGGTGCATGCACCACAAACTCAGAGTAAAGCGACCGCATGAAGATACAGTGTTCTTTGAGCAAAGTCAAAGAGCTCCTCTGACAGTACATCGGGAAGAACAAGAGAGGGGAGAAAAACAGCAAGAACTCACCAGTACAAGTTTGTGAAATATCGCAAAGTTGTGTGGAAATACCCACTGAAGAAACAATTAGAGTATCACAAGAGCAACTGAATAACCCAAATGAAGGAACGAGTGAGAAAAAGATAAATATGAGGATTTGAATGGCCAAATGGTAAGAGGCGATTAAGATCAAGTGCGTCTATCGAACGTATACCGCCAACAATAATCGAAAAAACAGTATCCAGTGATATAAGTGACACAGAGGAGGATCTGCACACACTGAGGAGATCCAAGAGAGCAAGAGTACCTTGTTGAAGATACTCATTACCTAAATTGACTTACAATGCCAGAAATGTGGGAAGTGGTTAAAAGTCAAGATAAATTGAGCTCAGAGTTGTTTGAACCTCCATGATATGCTACACTGTCAAACAGGGTGGATTAAAACAAAATATTTTAAATAAATATGCAATTGAGAACTTAAACATTATTCAAATTTAAGACTGAAAGCATCTTCAACGACAAGTGAATAACGGTGTTAAACTCAAGAAGTAAAAGAGACTGAAGTAAGAAAAGAGTTAATAAAATAAAAATAATTAAGAAAAATTCCCTAAGGCAAAGGCTGCAGTAGAACATTAGGCATAACACACTTAGAAGTAGACAGAGTAGGACTAGGGATGCCTAGTATTGGAGTTTGTACAAACAAAATGGGAAAGCTATCAAAGCATTAAAAACAAACCTAATGATGTTTTGCCATCACAAAGGGCTTCAAAAACTACTTTACACTTGAAACACCCCTCACAGAGCAGGTGAGAGAGTGTACCTTCCCGGGAATTGACATAACAGAAAACAAAATGGCACAAAGGACATACACAGAAGTAGCACTCTCCGAATACAACTTGCGGGACAAATCTTGCGCTTTGTAAGGGGGATGAACAGGCACTTGATTTCTCCCACTACTGAGGCGTATAAGCTATTGCCCAGAATGCTGTTCTGTAAGGAGCAGAGATCTGGGGCTATTCAGAGCAAGCTTTTGTTGAAGCTTTTTGATCTCAATCATCTATTAAATCTACCCTCCAGCACCTTAATAGTCCTGTTACATCTAGACATTGAGATGCTGGATACTTTCAGGTTAGTCAAGTTGCAACCTGTATTTTACTGGGCCGGGGAAATGGGGCACACCCAAGCTAGAGCAATATAAGAAGGTGCTGCAGGAAATATTGTCCCTTACTGGAAGTGGCTCATTGGCCTGGTTCAAACATGTACGAACCGTGTAATGACAGATTGCTAATTATGATCTTTGGACCAACCCAGAGTCTATAACCCAGGAAGTTGAAAGCAAGATCAGACTTACATACAAAAAAAAGTGCATGGTAATGCTATAAAACGACAGGATCATAGGCACATAAACTAAAGCCTCTCTTGATAGGAAGTGCTCCCCTAGTTTTGAGATATACTTGGATAAAGTTGAACCATCAGTGGCTAAAACTTTGTATATTTTGCTAAGAATTGGCACCTTGACCCTGAACCATTTTATTTAAATAGAGGCATGGTCATGGTAAAACAACCCATTGTTATAAAAATCGGGAGTACATTGCACATGGAATCCACTCTTTAGCCTTCCGTCTAATACACAGATTCCAAAGAGCAAAATGGCTAAAAGCACAAGTTCAAGAATATGGGTATTTGTAACATGGGAGCCACTGTACAACTGATAACGTGAGACACCTTGAGCACTATGGTATTTTCCATTCCACATTTAACTAAAATGCTGGAAAGTTAGGAAAAGTCAAACATCTGAAATATCCTAAAGGTCTCTCCTTTCAGCATGTTTTATAGCTATATTCAGTAGTTTTTAATTACCCTTTTATGTTTTATGGGCATTGTCCCCAAATAAATTACTTACAAATGTTTCTTTTATGTTTAAATGGCTATCTACAAAATATACTGGATATCAACTAAATTATAATGAAGAACTTATATAGTGTTCGGTGGTAAAAGAAAAATCCTGCAATTGATGGAGAAAATGCTACATACACCAGCAGAATGTTCTCCACCATACTATGCTTAGGACACAAAATTCCACCAGCGGACTTAATAGTGGATTTCGAATTTCGTTCACTTATTGAAGGAATTTCTTTTACTACCCACCTTTAGATCAAACTGACCAAAAAAGCCAACTCAGGGGATTGGTAGGGACTGTGTGGCAAACCAGAACACTGCTCCACACCCTAGTGGGCCACCAGGGTGGGGGCTGGTTTTGGCACCTGGGTGGCAATTTTTGTTACCGGGGGCCAGCAAAATTGTCCCATTGTAACAAAATCGCCCGAAACCGGCCCCAGCAAACAGATCGGCGGCACACCCCCCCTACCCCCTCGCAGTTTGCCAGGGCCAGTTTCGGTTCCCAGTCTGGCCCTGGCCAGTAGGCCACAATCAGCGCAAGGAGGGCAATATAGACTATCCGTTCAAGATAAGGTGGCTGTGGAAGGCCAAAATACTGCCACTCCCCACCCCCTGCAGGAGCCCCAGTTGCCTTGAGGAGCCGGAACTGTGCTGAGCAACTCATGCCGCTTCCTTGAGAGGGCCTAGCGGGCCCAGTGCCACAGTATAAGCATGGTTATTTAACACCAGTGGTGGGGGGTCTCTGGCGGTCCCGCACAGACAAATATCTGGAGATGGCAAAGTATAAACCATCTTCAAGGCAAAACAAGCTGGATAAATACATCAAGCCATTGCCGCACATCGTAGACTACACAGACCCCGTAGGACCATAGATACCTATAGAGGGTACAAAATCGGCATCAGTCGTTAATAAAGCCCTTTACACATCTTTAAAAAAATCAAGAGACTAACCCTAGAGGCCAAAATTGGTGAGGTCAGCAAGGATGTCTCACTCCTCCAACAGGACCCGCAAAACACGTGGGGCCAAGTGACAAATGCTGAGAGATATAGCTCCGCCTTAGAAGACCCAGAAATTACACTACAACAGATGGTCAGCTAACTACAAGTAACGTGCTCCGAAATGGCAGGAGGGATAGAAGATGCTGAGGCCCCCGCCCTGCCAAACAACCAGAGCAGAAATTCCTGGAAATACCACTCTTTAGTTTCCTGCCGGCAGACCAGATCTCCACCTACTTCATCACTGAACACGCTTACAAAACGCGCTCTCCCGACAGCCAAACACAGGGGGCCTGCTGCAGGCCATCATCAGCCAGCTCCACAATTGCCAGGACAGAGACGTGGCCCTGCGCAATGGAAAATTTTAAGGCAACACCCCCTATGAGTCCTCAAAACTCCTCATCTTTTTGGATCACACAAGGTCAGTCAGGGCTCAACAGAAATCGTTCGATCAAGTAAAGCAGAAAAGCGAGCCATGGGCCTAAAGCATATGCTACTTTTTCCAGCCAAACTGAAAGCGGTTTTCAGGGAAAAGCAATATTCTTTGACCACTTGGACAGGGCTTCGGATTGGATGGAGGAGCACCCCCTCGCAATAACTCTGGCAAGCCATGCCTGATAAGCGATGGTCCCCTGGGGAAAGACCTGGATGGGCGCCTAGCGGGTGCAAGCTCACGCAGACACCAGGACACCTGTGGCAGGGCCCAAAGGTCTTGCTCAGGACCAATAACACTAAGTCCAGAGAACACAACTCTAAAGAGACTCTGAAGAGAGCAGAGGATCCTCTCAGATGAGAATTGATGCATCCCAACAAGCAACGAATCAGGGCAATAATGGTTGACTAACTAGGCGCAACTCCATGTTTACATGTTTTGTTTCAGTGGGTGTTTTGTAATATTGAATGGGGGGAAGGCATGATTCTTCTGGGTGGGAAGTGTAGGGAGGACAGGGTAAATTATGGGTTTTTTGGTTTTATTGTATTTTTATTTTTTGCTAAAAACTGTGTAATTGCAGCGTTAATTACATGTACATATAATCCAAACATAAAACCGTAATTTCATTTGAAAAGCAAAGATCAGGTAATACACTGTGCATAATAATCAATAAATCATAAACAAGAGACTAACATAATGTAACAGAATTTTCAGAATGGACTAAGATAAAAAATTTCAATTTATAAAAAAAAAGACGCAATCAAGGAGGAGAGGGAGCCCCAGATCCTATTTCCTGCCTTTTCTGCCTCTCCTTTCATAAAAGTGCCTTTTCAAAATTATATATTTGTAAAAATCGTCCCTTCCACTGCTGGAAGGTTGGAGGTTGTGAATCAAGCCAGGCAGAGGGGACAGAGCCTGAGAACTGCCATTGCTATGAAAGCGAGTTCTACCCCCTTTGTTGCCGACTAAATCATTTACCCCTAATAACATCTGCTGAGGTGTCAGAGGAACATCTTCATTAAGGACCTGTTGTAAAAAGCCTGAAATTTCACGACCTAAAGATTCTATACAAGGACAAGTGGCAAAAATATGCACTAAATCCACACCAAAGGTTGCACATCTAAAGCAAGAAGTCCCCTCAGTTCCACCCCATTTAACAATCTTCGCAGGTGTAATATATAGATCAAGTAAGGTCTTAATGAGCTCATAAAACAAGAATCCTCAACCCCCAGCCTATCCTGCCATCTCAGCTTATGTTTATCTAGATCATCTGGTACTCCTTCCAGCAGGCATCTATATATTTGTGTAATTGAGGATCCGGCACTACTAGTTAACAATTCCATCAAAGGTACTTGTCCAAAACCTGCCGCCCCACCAGCCTTTTTAAGCAGGAAATCTCTCAGCTGTAGAAATTTTAAAAAATCCCAGGGGCCCACACCAAACATTTCCCTAACCACTACGAATGAAGTTATGTGATCCCCAACTAACAGGTCCCCTATCCTGTATAAACCACCCTTTCCCCACCCTGCCAGGCATGCATCTTGTAATGCCCTTGGCAGTTGGTCATTCCCAATCATGGGAGAATAACAGTTGAACCTACCTACCCCAAGTTTCTTCCTTATGCCTGCCCAATTGCGAAAAGCAGTGATTAGTACCTTGAATTGAGTTTTCTTGAAATAGCTTGCTTCATAGAATTTCAAGAAACAACCGTTAACCCGGGCACCTATCAGTAGCTCATATACTGTCGGCACATGACCGGGACCCTCCCTATCCTTTTCCTTAACTTCAAAGAGAGGCCGGTAATATTGGAATGAAGCTGCTAAATAATATAGCTTAAAATGCGGGAGCCCCATCCTCCTCTATCCCTTGGAAGGGATAGGAATACATTAGCTCTCCTGGTACTTTGGTAGCACCAGATAAACCTAGCCACCTCCTTCTCTATTTGTTTAAACCAAAAATTATGAATTTCCAAAGGAATTGCACGGAAAATATACAAAACTTTTGGCAGGATCATTTTAATGAGAATACATCTCCCTACTATTGACAATTTAAGATTATCCCATCGCTGGAGATCGTTCTTAATTTTCCCCATTATAGGGATGATATTTAAATCCACTATATCTTCCACCGTTTTTTCTACAATTCTGTTATCCGTACCTGTAACAAATGTATTTGTCACAATCTGTGTTTTAGCTTTATTCAATAAAAAATCTGATTGAGTCTCAAAGTTCTTAGTAATACTTTCAACCGCAGACATTGCACGATCAGGGTCAGATGAAATAATAGCCACGTCATCGGCGTTAGCGCATCTTCCCCTTATTTTGATATTTTGTATTGCGGGACACGTGGCAAAAGAGCACCTTCCCAAACCTGTATATATACTGGGGGAATGTCCATTCTCCCAACATTTGTGTCTGTAGTAGCCCAGACACATGGGGGAACGGAATTGAGGTCCGAGCATGGGGAAATATTACATTGTTTGGGTGAGGTCTTTCTTCCAACGATAACACTCACCTCAGATGGGAAGCAATGTATGGTAGCATGAAAATGTTTCAATAGGTCAAGTCCCAGCAAATTATGAGGAGCATGCGGGGGAAGCAAAAAGGGTGCAGAAGTACTAACATTGTTAACCTGTAAGGGTATTTTTCAGGACACCGGGTTGGGGTTAGGGTTCCATCGAACCCCACTAATGTTGTTATCTGGCCAGACAAGGGTGTCCCAGGGACCAGTTGTTGAGAAATCGCGCTACGTGTCGCCCCTGTATCTACTAGGAATTTCTGATCCTGCCCAAGTAGGGGAGCTGTTAAATAGGGTCCTGACTGATCTACAGGTATCTCAACTGGTCCTCCTTGTCCTACGCTGTCCTAGCCGGTCCTGGCATCATCCGGTTTGTAAACATCCAAAGAATATTGATTATTCCTTTGATCAAATAAATGTCTGACGAATTTCTGCCTGAATTTTGTTGTGGCTGTCTGGGGGCTTGATCTCCCAGATTATTACTTGCTTGTCCCCTGCCCTTCCCACTAGAAGCTAAGACGGGGCATTCAGAACGCCAGTGCCCTACCTCTTTACAATAGGCACATTGATCCAGTCCCAGTGGTGTCTGTCTACAAGGTGGGCCTGGTGGGGGCATTTGTCTGTGATTTTGACCACGGCCTCGACTCTGGGGTCCATAAGCCTGAACCATCATAACCTTAGTCTTTAAATCCTTTATTTTACCTTCTTTCCTGTCATGCTCATCTGTCACCTGATTCTGGTAATACTGAGCTATATCCAATATGGCCTTAGGTGAGACTGAGGTCCATGTACTTTCAGACCCCTTTAAACGAACAGATATTTCGGAAAGTAAGTTTCCAACAAATCAGTCTACAAATAAATGGGAGCCCGTGGGTGTAGATGTGTCTTGGCCACTAAAATTGTGAAAAACGTCCTCAAAGCGAGTAAAGAAATCAGGGACAGACTCGTCCTTTCTTTGTTTACAAGCAGTAAGGAGCGTCCAATCTATCTTCCGTGGGGGAATTATCATCTTTATTTAAGTGAGTATGTTGCCAGGGAGTTCCAGTATGAGCTGAGCTGGTATTTTACCAGGCTTCCTATCAGCTTCGGCCGCTATTACTGCAGCCCAATCTCCTCCTAACTAGGCAACATGATCCTGTTTCCGGGCGAGTCACCACATATCCGGCGGTAAGATCACACCGAAAAACATATCAATATCAGCTAGCGTCATAACGCAAGAGTCAATAGCTGCCTGTACTTCATCATAATAACCTCTGGGGTTCCTCCGAATATCCGGTAAAGAGGTTTTAAGAGTGAGAATATGCATCCGTTTTCAGGGCATGTAAATCCAATTATACAAGAAATGGGCTCTAGCATCGGGGCTGTTAGGATCATCATGGTTTGTGTTTCTTCTCCCGGGCATAAACTGGGGTGCAGCTTACCTCACAGGTCTTATTCGGGGAGAGGCAAAAAGTTTGTTGCGATGCTGCAGTATTGTGGCTATGGCAGTATTAACCCTTCCTACAGGGAAGGCCCCTACCTGTCACTGCCGATTAATGCCTCCAACATCGTCTGGACCGTTTTCCCCTGTAATCATCTCCCATTGGGCCAAAAACTAGTAAGAAAGTTTGTTTATGAGACAAAGGAGCTCGCCTTCAGAAAAATCTTGTATCTGGTGTATCATTTCTCCTGCCTCCATTTCCAGATCATTTAGCCAACTCAATACTATCTGTTTTATTACATCTTGGCGTGGTTGAGGTATGGCAGAGCAGAGAATTCGGGGAGCTGGGATAGGTATGGGAGCAGCTGCTGCTCCAGGTGCGTCAACTTGGGATGGGGGGGATAAGGGACAAATCTGGACAGGTGGAAAAGTAAGGGGTTGGTGGTCCAGGAGGAGAGTGTGCCAAAGGTGCGTATGGGGGAGGGGGTCGTTCAATTAATAATCTGTCAGTTTCTGAGTCAACATCTAATAAGAAGGGGGACCCCTGAAATGAGATAAGGCAGGTACAACAGGGGGACTGACAGAAAATCTATGCGAAGGAAAGTAACCTGCCAACAACTATATGATAAAACAAGGCCCAGAGAAGGGTCCAAAAGAATAAATGCTCAAGACCAAAAAGGCAAACCAGGACAAAAGGCAACTCAAAAACAATGTGTCACAAAATTCATTAAATCATTTTTTATTTTTTTGTTATTTTAAATTGATTTGCTAGAAAATATACATGAATATATACACACACAGGTTTTTTTACTTTAGACGTGTTGATAAATTACACCCGATAAGGTTGAAAGTAAGGAGCCTAACAAATTTCACATATAAAACAAATAATCATCCCACACTCTCCCTCAAAACAACACAGTCATACTACTGCACATTCAACAGCAACATCAAAACTCGGGTCATATCAGTACACATAAAATAAAAACAATGGATAATTTGAAGGGAAATTCTATAATTCAAGTCCCCTAGAGGGAATTTCAGCAGCCCGATAGGCTAAAGAACACCGGTAGATACGATCTCAGGAGCCCAATGGGCTTACAAACGCCAACACGTGTTTCGGTGTCACGAACAGATGGGGGCTACACCTTCATCAGGGCAAGGGAGGGCATGTGAAGTGGGCCGAACACACCTGGGAATAAAAAATTGTGTAAGTGCACACAAATATAAATACACATTCTGTTGCCCACAAAATATATACGCATAGAGTGAAGGTTACATGATTATAGAATAGACATTTCCTATGAGGAGAATCACTAGGCTTTGTGTTGTGTTTAATAGTCAAGTAGATATCTGCCAAGGGGGCCTGCATAGAAAGGCTCAATTGTCACATAGGTTTGCCATCGGTCAGGAGAAGGAGATATAACATTATGCATGATAAAAATTAAAATTAGGAATATTGTGCAAGAACAGGGGAGTGAAAAATGAGCAGATGAAGAAACAAAAAAAGATATGAATGCATATTAAGGTGATACAACATATATGTTGATGAACATATATCCAGACATAAAAAATAAAGAAATATAGAAAGAGACCCTCACCAGGGACAAAGCAGTAGAAAGAAGTACACAATACACAACGCCCGGTGCACATCAAAAGGTGAACCATTAACGGCTGAAAGGGACAAGCATTAAACTTAGCCTAGCAACCTTACAGCCCGCATAGGGTTAAGAGAAAATAATTAAAGGCCACATTGTGTGGGAAGGCATAAAAGAGTGTTAAAAAAAATGGAGATAAAAATAAAGTAAAATAAACTAAAATGAAATGAAAAGGCCATGGGATACCTCTCAATAAAAATGGCTCTCAACAACAGTAGGGGTTCCCAAACGATGAACAGGGTTCAGGTAGTTAGAAAACGCCTGGAATGTAGGTGCTTCTAGGAGATGGGGGGGAACAGAGGCAACAATAGAAAATTAGGTCCCACCAATAATTGGCATCCTGCATGGATGGCCAAGGGTGAATTGAAGATGTAGTCAGACCACCCACCGTAATTGGTCAGAGTAACGGTCCGAATATAAATACAGATGCAGGCGTGGGGAGGTATCGTCGCTGGGAAGTCCGAACAAACGGGGGTTATAGTCCTCAAGGAAGACGGAGGGGAAACAAATTCCTCCCAGCCGGAGGTATGAGGCGCACAGCGTCAAGACGTACGGATCAGCGAGAGGATCAAAACAGAATCTAAGAAAACAAAAAAGGTTAAGGGTAGGGTGGGACGGATGGTTGTCAATACAAACGTCCGTATATTAGGCGGGGATAGGGGTGAGGAATAAGATGAGGACTGAGGTTCAAGGTCACTCACCAGTAGAGACAGTGTGTGCATGGGGCGAAAAGACTCGCTACTTCACGGCGGATGGTGTGCTTCTAAGGGTAGAGAATCGACGGGAGAACGGGCGCGTCTTACGTCGGGCCTGGGAGAGAGCTGGCCAATGAGAGATCGAAGCTCAGAAGCGCGAGGATAAACAAGAAATAACAAAAGGGGACTAGTTAAGAAAACAGAAGGGAAAGCATGGCGGCCATGTTGGGCAAGTGGGTCAGGAAGATAGCAGCAACAGGTAGTCCAGCTAATCGCTGTCTGGGTCTGGAAAAAAAAGGGGGGGGGGGGACAAAGGGTGTAAGATGAAAGGTAGGAAGATGCAGGTGACAGGAGTAGCCCCATGAGCTAACGTCCGCTTCTGCTCACTTTCTTGAATATCCCAAGAACAACACCCCCCCCCCTTTTTTTCCCCCCCTCTTTTTCTCCTCCCCTGTTGTTCTCCCTCTCTGTTATCTCCCTCTTCTCACATCACTGAGCTACTCCTGTCACCTGCATCTTCCTACCTTTCATCTTACACCCTTTATCCTCCCCAGTTTTTTATCCCTTTTAGTTTTCTTTTTGTGAGTTCTTACCTCTTTTTTGTTTTACCTTGTTTTATATTATCAACAACCCCCCCTTTTCCCCCTTTCCCTCCCCCCCCCTTTGTCCCCCCCCCTTTTTTCCAGACCCAGACAGCGATTAGCTGGACTACCTGTTGCTGCTATCTTCCTGACCCACTTGCCCAACATGGCCGCCATGCTTTCCCTTCTGTTTTCTTAACTAGTCCCCTTTTGTTATTTCTTGTTTATCCTCGTGCTTCTGAGCTTCGATCTCTCATTGGCCAGCTCTCTCCCAGGCCCGACGTAAGACGCGCCCGTTCTCCCGTCGATTCTCTACCCTTGGAAGCACACCATCCGCCGTGAAGTAGCGAGTCTTTTCGCCCCGTGCACACGCTGTCTCTACTGGTGAGTGGCCTTGAACCTCCGTCCTTATCTTATTCCTCACCCCTATCCCCGCCTAATATACGGACGTTTGTATTGACAACCATCCGTCCCACCCTACCCTTAACCTTTTTTGTTTTCTTAGATTCTGTTTTGATCCTCTCGCTGATCCGTACGTCTTGACGCTGTGCGCCTCATACCTCCGGCTGGGAGGAATTTGTTTCCCCTCCGTCTTCCTTGAGGACTATAACCCCCGTTTGTTCGGACTTCCCAGCGACGATACCTCCCCACGCCTGCATCTGTATTTATATTCGGACCGTTACTCTGACCAATTACGGTGGGTGGTCTGACTACATCTTTAATTCACCCTTGGCCATCCATTCAGGATGCCAATTATTGGTGGGACCTAATTTTCTATTGTTGCCTCTGTTCCCCCCATCTCCTAGAAGCACCTACATTCCAGGCGTTTTCTAACTACCTGAACCCTGTTCATCGTTTGGGAACCCTTACTGTTGTTGAGAGCCATTTTTATTGAGAGGTATCCCATGGCCTTTTCATTTCATTTTAGTTTATTTTACTTTATTTTTATCTCCATATTTTTTAACACTATTTTATGCCTTCCCACACAATGAGGCCTTTAATTATTTTCTCTTAACCCTATGCGGGCTGTAAGGTTGCTAGGCTAAGTTTTATGCTTGTCCCTTTCAGCCGTTAATGGTTCACCTTTTGATGTGCACCGGGCGTTGTGTATTGTGTACTTCTTTCTACTGCTTTGTCCCTGGTGAGGGTCTCTTTCTATATTTCTTTATTTTTTATGTCTGGATATATGTTCATCAACATATATATATGTTGTATCACCTTAATATGCATTCATATCTTTTTTTGTTTCTTCATCTGCTCTTTTTTCACTCCCCTGTTCTTGCACAATATTCCTAATTTTAATTTTTATCATGCATAATGTTATATCTCCTTCTCCTGACCGATGGCAAACCTATGTGACAATTGAGCCTTTCTATGCAGGCCCCCTTGGCAGATATCTACTTGACTATTAAACACAACACAAAGCCTAGTGATTCTCCTCATAGGAAATGTCTATTCTATAATCATGTAACCTTCACTCTATGCGTATATATTTTGTGGGCAACAGAATGTGTATTTATATTTGTGTGCACTTACACAATTTTTTTTTCCCAGGTGTGTTCGGCCCACCTCACATGCCCTCCCTCGCCCTGATGAAGGTGTAGCCCCCATCTGGTCGTGACACCGAAACGCGCGTTGGCGTTTGTAAGCCCATTGGGCTCCTGAGATCGTATCTACCGGTGTTCTTTAGCCTATCGGGCTGCTGAAATTCCCTCTAGGGGACTTGAATTATAGAATTTCCCTTCAAATTATCCATTGTTTTTATTTTATGTGTACTGATATGACCCGAGTTTTGATGTTGCTGTTGAATGTGCAGTAGTATGACTGTGTTGTTTTGAGGGAGAGTGTGGGATGATTATTTGTTTTATATGTGAAATTTGTTAGGCTCCTTACTTTCAACCTTATCGGGTGTAATTTATCAACACGTCTAAAGTAAAAAAACCTGTGTGTGTATATATTCATGTATATTTTCTAGCAAATCAATTTAAAATAACAAAAAAATAAAAAATGATTTAATGAATTTTGTGACACATTGTTTTTGAGTTGCCTTTTGTCCTGGTTTGCCTTTTTGGTCTTGAGCATTTATTCTTTTGGATCCTTCTCTGGGCCTTGTTTTATCATATAGTTGTTGGCAGGTTACTTTCCTTCGCATAGTTTCTGAGTCAACATCATCATGGTGGGCCTGTGCCGTCGCCGTTGGCCTAACGACATTCTTTAGATGTTGTCAATCTATGTTCTCGACCTAAACATTCTATTTTTTTCTGACCTTCATTATCCTTTAATTCCTTAAACTTTTGATAAACTGTCTTCCTTTCCTGTTTCTCTCTCACTTTCTCTTCCTTGAGCTGCCGCTTCTTCACTTCCTTCCTCCACATACGCAAACTGTCAAACATAGCTGGTCCAACTTTCCTAGCAAACAATACTTTTTCTAAGTACTCAAGTTTATGAGGGTCCATCGTCCCCTCTAATGGCCACTGAAATTAGGGTTCCCCTTTTGTATATTTGTTCCACAATGCACTATACATGATGGGACAAATACCATTTTTAACATACATTTCAAAATTCGGCCTGCCTTCTGGGGCGCTGGCTGACTCTTCCAGCAGCAATAACAAAACTTCCATAATTTACTAAAAACAGGCGTGTTGTATAAGGTATAAACAATAGCTTACAAACAGAGAAAATTCTCACATTACCTGTATAATCTTAACATTTGCAAATGTTAATCAAACAAATACCAAACAAACAAAAACTGGTCCAATACAATCCGACCTATTCGTACTCTTCAACTCCCACCTGTCGATCTTCCGTGATCAAATGATCAATTCCAAATAGCCGTTCGGAAGCCCAAGTCAAGGTCAGCAGCCCCCGGGAAGACCAGAGTCGGGAAGCCAAAAAAGTTACCTTGGCCAAGAGAACTAGTCTCCTCAGGTGGTGCGCTCCTGAGTGAAGTTTCTTCTCACCGACACTATCTCCTTCCCCGGTCCAACTGCAGGCCTTTGATGGGGCTCCACATTTGGGTGCCAACTTGTGGAAGTGTGCCTTCTGCCAGAGAAACTGGTGCAGGATCACCCTTCGTCCACGGGTTCAAACAAGTAAGGAGAATCAACACTGGAGTGAAGTAAGAATCAGGCAATTTATTAACACTCATGAGTGGGGGCTCTGTCCGACGAGCACCAAGAGGCACTCAAGGAGGAAGCACACAGAGCAATGATTACATGGGTTTTTATAGGAAAAGGTCACAAACAGGGGACGCCCAATGGTGTAAATAGAGCTTGAGAAATACACACACAATGAGGTAATACAAACACCAACAGCCTTGGTGTTCAAGCAACTTCGAGCCACATAACAAGTTACGCTATCTATGTACACTCTATTCATGGTTTAACTATAGATAGGAAACTCCGAACAGACGCCAGCTGTTCTTTTGTGCTGCTTCTGTGTGTACACATTTCACAATACCCCAATCTGGTTTCTTTACACACGATTGTGCAGGGGGAGTGGGGCAGGGGCTGGAAAAGAGGACAGAGAAAATGGATGACGCATAGGTCAACACGATGCGAGAAGTTGGGGTTTTTACATTTTAACAATGTGGGTGGGTGCGAATCATATGTGAAAGTACTAATTGACATGTACTCCGGGGGGGGGGGGGCGGAGATGAAAGCCTCTAGTGGAACTGCAACTAAACAGGTCATACATTTCCTGAAAGAGTTGTTTGGAAGGGAAGGTATACCCAATGTTACGCTTACAGATAATGGCGTACAATTGGTGTCACATGAAATGGAGGAATTTTGGGGAAAGTATGGGATAAGACACAAGAAGTGTTTATTATACCACCCAGAAACAAATGGCATGATGGAACGGTTTAACCGGGCATTAAAAGAGACTATTGCTATGGATAAGTAGAGTAGATTGGATCGGAAAGAGGAGATTGCTAAAAAGGCTGAACCATACAGTCTCTCTCCTCATGCAGTCACATGAAGTCTCCTTTTGAATTGTTCATGGGAAGGCATCCCTACACTTTGGTGGCACCCTATGGGTGAATTATATGGAATCAAGTCAGATTTGCTCAAAAGTGATAGGAGTTGGGAATCCAGGAAAATAAGGATAATAGAGGCTCGTGAGAAAATTTTTGATGCAAGGAAATCTGTAAAAACAACAAAAGTCAAGGTTGGAGATTGGGTCATGGTTAGAAAACCATGCTGGAGAGTGGATTCGGCTGGGTACCATATGTCCCTGAGAGTTATCAAAGTTTTGACCAATGCTATTAGGACGGAAGACTCCCGCATATGAAATCTCAATAGAATTGTCGTTGTCAGTGGGAATGTTGTTAGAGAAGGTGCTGCGATGATACCCACTTCAAACTTTCACTTAAGAAAATCTATCACAGAAGGTAAAGTCCCTTTGTACTTGAAGGACTAATGAGTGGGATAAAGTATGTTCCTGGTGCATCTTTGTCTATTAGGATTTCTGTATCTATCCAATATTTTATAATGTGGCTGATCCATTTTCCTTTTGTATTACAAGTTCTGAATCTTTCCAATATTTTATGTAATATTGTATATAGGTAATACATTGTTTGTTGTTATTTAAGGGAGGAAGGTGTAAGGTATCTCAAATGCTGGTGTATGTACAAACTAACATTTGATGGTAACCATGGTGATGAAACCAGGTGAAGACATAAAAGTAGGAGAGAGAGAGAGAGGAAAGGAGTTAATGAAGAGCAGTTACTGAAGATGGATGGGACTATTTGTATAAGGAATAAACTTCACGTTTAACTACCCTGTGACTCAAGTATCTTATGTTGCAGCCACCTTGTTACAGTCCAAGCCTCTCTCTCTCGTACTGTCTAAACTTGATTACACCAATGGCTTCTTCCATGGATCATCTTTAGCAAATTTGAAAAGACTAAAACGGATTCAGAACTCTGTTGCCAAACGACTCCTACATGTAAAGCCACAAGCCCATGTCTCCCCTGCCTTGAGGGCCCCACATTGGTTGTGGGCTGCCAAAAGATCCACATTCAAGCTGCTTTGCATCACCCACAAACCTATACATGAACGGAACCGCTTTTTAATCAGGAATAAAATCACCAAATAAATTCAACATAGGAACCTCGACTCCAGATTGGCCCTCGCCTCAAGATCCCACCATACAAGAAACAAAAACCATGGGTGGCACAAATATTTCTGTTCAAGCAGCGAAACTATGGAATTCATTAACCCCCAAACATAAGACCCACAGTTAACTATCTTTCCTTCAGAAGGTTACTCAAGAGTTGGCTCTTTCCAATATAACACAAATGGAAGGCATATCCCAGTGTAAATAAACATTTAATTTGATTATATGTATCTAGATATGTGTATTTCTGAATATATCTATGTATGATAATGTGTAGGTATGTATCTAGATATTACTTTAACCCTGATAAAAGAAATTGACTCTCTACAATGCGCTACCCTATATTTCACCCTATACCTCTAAATATATACTCTACCCCCACTCTCTGACTCAACCCAAACGTCATTCTACTACTATGATCACCAAAATAACCCTTTCTAGACTATCCCCTCCGCTATCCCTCTTTAAATCACCTCAAACCTTATTTTAATACTATCATCTCCCAAACAACCCTTCTCAAGTCTTCCTTCACCTATCCATCTTTTGACTCATCCGAAAAGTAGAAAACCAAAGTCCCGGGCATAAGTAAGCTAGGTAAATTACTTACTGTCACAAAATGTCACATATTTTCTCAATGTCTGATAATAAATGTCCACGCATTAGTTTCTTCAAGTATTTGATCTTTATGAACGAACCAGCCAACACCTGTTTCGTCACATTTGGGAAGTATCCCGTGAATTCTTCAGCGCTATATTAGGAGCCTCGTTATCGGGTGGTGTCGCTTCGCCGGTGATAATTCCAACCCGGCTCAGCTGGCAGCGGAAGATAATTGAAAAAGAATACTCAGGGTAGCGAGTTGTCAGGAAAGGCCAATCCAGGCAAGACGGCGGTAGAGGGAGCCTGCATACCGGACACCAGTGACTCCCCCAGTGGCAGTGGGGGCGCCTAACTCTGAAGGCTACTTAGGGGCGAGATCCCTGGGGAATCTGCACTCGAGGGCGGTGAAAGCAGGTCGGACGGCGAGCGGTGGCTGCAGTGGTGGACCTGGCGGCTTCCCCGAGTCCCCTGGCTCCGGGGTATGGACTGAGGGCAGTGGCCCGGGCGAGACGGGTCGGACACAGCAGTGAGAGGGCCGCGGAGCCCCCCAGCCGGGCACTTCCCAGGACAGGAACACAAGACAACAGGTGCGAGGCGGCTGGAGTGGCGGCGGGGGCCCCCTGCGGCCTTGGGTGGATCCGAGTGGGCCTGCGGTGATTGAATTTTCCGGAACGCACAGCCACTGAAGGATTCGGGCCCCATTCTCGGGCGTTTGAGAGGGGCTTGTGTGACACTCACGACCGCGCACCGGAGCGGCGGACCGTTCCAGTATGGGTCGCAAAAGGCCGCCGGGGCAAGGCCAGTCTAATCACATCGATAAATACACGGTGGCCGTGGGAAAGGCGCATGGAACCCCCGGTGGCAGTCCTCAAAGGGAACCAGAAGACGGCGACCCAGACCCGTCGCTCAGGGACATCATGGGCGCGATCAGAGACCTGCGGGGCACCTTGGAACCCAAACTGGACTCCGTGACGGAGGAGGTCAACCTCCTGCGGGCCGACTTTCGCAAGATGTCCGAAAAGGTCACGGCGGCGGAAACCGGGATAGGCAGTCTTCAATCTAAAACGAAGAGACTGGAAGACCAAGCGGCCGCTTTAACGAGAAATCAGTCTGCCATTCAGGCCCGGCTAGAGGACCAGGAAGGTCGAGCGCGGCGGAACAACATCCGCATAGTTGGGGTTCCGGAAGGAATGGAGGGGCAATCCACGGACTGGTTCGTTGAGGACTTAATCCTTAATCACCTGAAACCGAAACGACTCTCCAACTTTTTCTCCGTTGAACGGGCCCATCGAGCACTTGGAGGTAAACCTAAACCAGGGGCCCCGCCGCGCACGATCATCGCCCGGATCCTGAACTATAAGGACCGAGATGCTGTTCTGCAGGCGTCGAGGGTGGCTGGGGATCTTCAGCTGGACAACGCCACCATCCGTTTCTTCCCTGACTTTACGCTCCACGTTCAGCGCCTCCGCCGGTCCTTTGAAGGTGTGAAGAGAGCTCTCCGGGAGCAAGGTGTAAAGTATATGATGCTCTATCCTGCTCGTCTCAAGATCCTAGATGGTAGTAAGTCCTATTTTTTCGAGTCGCCTGAGGAGGCCAGTGACTGGCTGGAGGGATGGCGGTCGGTGGGCAGGAGTGGGAGCCGGCGCGGACCTGGACAGACCTCGCCGAGACGGGAGGCGATGCCAAAGGACACCCACGGTATAGAGAACAGCGAGAGTGCCCCTAGTGGGACTAGATAATGGGGACATGGCATTATATCAAGGTCCTGGGGCCTGCGAGGTGGTAGGGGAGCGTTGATGCCCAACGGGGACATGCACTGGACAAGCTGGTTGGGACATGCACTTACCTCGGCCGGCTGGGGCGGGGGGAGGACCTGGGGGGTTGACCAGGGGCTGCTAGTTAATGTTTATCATTCAGGGTGTAACGTCCGTCACTTATGTATAGCCTTCTTTGCTGGCTGCAAGCCCATGTTTCCTTTTCAGGTTTGAAATGGGGCAGAAGGGACGACAGGCGCTCTGCATGTTTGTAGGGTGGGGAGGTTGGGTACCCACCACGCAGGGAGGCAGGGAGGGGGGAGTTACTGAGGGGGGGGGGGGGGAAGTTATTGTTTCAGGGGTGAGTTATGCTCGGGACCAATGCAGTTCTTTCATAGGCCGAATCAGCCCAGAGGGGTCACTGGGGGACATAGGTGATCAAACCAGTGGTAGATCAGATGTCGACGATGGGTAATCAGACACGCATTACAGTTTGGACGTGGAACGTCAATGGGCTGGGAAACAAAATAAAGCGGACGTTAGTGCTCCAATATTTGAAACGACACGCGCCGGATGTCGTCCTGCTTCAGGAGACGCACCTGCGAGGCAACAGATGCAGGGCCCTCGACAGGTTTGGGTATAAAATGGTGGCCCACTCGGGGTTCACGTCGGGGTCCAGAGGTGTGGGCATCTTAATCCGCAACGCACTGCCCCTAATAATATCAGGCACCTGGGTAGACGACACGGGGTGTCTGGTCGCAGTGGCAGGCAGGTGGGAGGGACGAACCATAGTACTGGGATCCTGCTATGTCCCGCCTGGACTTCACTCCTCAACATACACACGACTGGGTTCTTTCCTGACTGGCCTCCCATGGGGTACCCTCCTGCTGGGCGGGGACACCAACGCCGTAATGGACGCTAACATGGACCGATCGAGTGAGGGGCGGAGTCCCGGGGGGGGGGGGGGGAGTTTGGGTTGAGGGACTTCATCTCTTCGTTGGGGCTCAGTGACATATGGCGCACGCATCACCCCACACAGCGACAATACACATTCTTTTCGGCTAGACATGGGTCCTTCTCCCGGTTGGACCACTTTTTCACGAATATTGCCCAGCTGGGCGACTTTGAGGAGCCCCGCATCCTAGCCCGGGGAATTTCCGACCATTCACCGGTGGGGGTGATGATTAAAGGGCCACTGATTAACAGGGCCTCCTTCCCGAGGGTGGACCCGTGGCGCCTCCGAGATGATACTATTAGTGCTCGGCTCCGCGAGGGCTCCCAGCGGTATTTTGAGGAAAATAAGGGGTCGGTGGAGTCATGCATCACGCTCTGGGAGGCCTTCAAAACCGTTCTAAGGGCACAGGCCCAGGCCCTGATAGGGGCAAAAAAGAAGAGTCCCTGCAGGCCAACCGGCTGGAGGGGGAGATTGAGGAGATGGAGAGGGAGGCCAGTGTATCGCCGGCGCCGGATGCCAGTCACCAGTTGGCTCTCAAACAGAAGGAGCTTCGTGCCCTAGCGGAGGGTGAGGCGCGAGCCTACTCTATCGCATCCCAGCACAGACTTTACGATGTGGGGGATAAGGCTCTCAAGCTGCTGGCGTGGCTCGAGCGAAGAGATAGGGAGCGCTCATGGGTAGCCGAGGTGCATAACCCTGCGGGCTCACTGGTCTCCAAGAGTGCAGAGATAGCAGAGGCCTTTGCATTCTATTACGAAGGGGTATATACCTCGGTTTGCACCCGCACTGAACAGGAGTGCACGGAATTCTTGAAGGACTTTGCGCTCCCCACTTTGTCGGCTGAACAAACAGACCGCCTGGAGGCAGACTTCACGGTGGAAGAAATGGGAAAGGCCCTCAATTCCCTCCAGTCTGGGAAGGCGCAGGGACCCAATGGCCTCCCGGTGGAGCTTTTCAAGCGACAGTCCAGTATTATCACGGACCCGCTCCTCCGGATGTACCGAGAAGCGCGGGAGGCGGGCAGGCTTCCGCCTGACCAAAGAGAGGCCACGATTGTGGTGATCCATAAGGCGGGCAAACCAGCCGATCTCTGCTCGTCCTACCGCCCGATCTCACTCATAAATGTCGAACCCAAGGTATTGGCTAAGGCCTTGGCAGATAGGCTGCTATCGGTTCTGCCGGATTTGGTGCACGTGGACCAGTCCGGGTTCATGCCCCGTAGGAGCACCCGACACAATCTACGCCGCCTCTTCGGAGTGCTCTATATGACAGAGGAGGTGGGGGCCGCCCAGACAGCACTGATGGCGCTGGACGCCTCAATGGCTTTTGATAGTATCGAATGGCCCTATCTGTTTATGGTGCTCCGCAGACTGGGATTCGGTCCCGTATTCTGTAGTTGGGTTCGGCTCTTGTACGAACAACCGAGGGTGAGAGTGAACGGGGCGGTGTCTAGAGCCTTTCCGTTACGAAGGGGCACCAGGCAGGGGTGTCCTCTATCCCCCCCTCCTTTTCGCATTAGCCCTGGAACCGCTGGCACACTGGATTAGGAGGGATAGGTCGTTCTGGGGCCTGGCATTGAGTGATGAGTGGGAGGAGCGTATTTCTCTATATACAGATGACATTGTGTTATACATGGCCAGGCCCTACCACTCGATCGCACAGGCGCTACACCTCTTTGATTTGTTCGGTAGCTATTCGGGCTACACAATCAATTGGGGAAAGTCGGTGATTTTCCCGCTCTCAGGCCCTCCACCGAGAGTCCCGACTCGGTGTCCCGCTTCCATTGCTGTGGACGGATTCAAATATCTGGGACTCTACATTACACGGGACAGGGCGGAGTTCTTCGCCAGGAACCTGGAACCCCAACTATCGTGTCTTAAAACTGACGTGTACCACTGGAGGTCGCTGCCTCTCTCCCTGATGGGTCGGGCGGCGCTGTTTAAAATGCTCGCATTGCCGCGCCTGCTTTACATCCTGCAGAACACGCCATACCCGATACCAGCGGGGGTGTTCAAGAAGATAGCGCAGGAACTACGTGTCCTGCTCTGGGATGGTGGCAGTCCCAGAATATCGTTGCCCAAGCTGACGAGGGGGGTCTTGATGGGGGGCTGGCACTTCCGGACGTCAGGCTCTATTACTGGGCCTCCCAGTTACAGGTGGTAAATGGCTGGGTCTACGCGGATCGGTCGGAACCGGCCTACAGAGTGGACCGATGGGTAATGCCGCACGGTAATTGCGAGCCCCTGTTGTATGCCCGTAAACAGGGTAGGTATTGGCCGTCACATACCAGAGTGGTGATTCAAAGTTGGAGGGAGGCCAATGAATACTTGGGGTGGTCGGACTCCCTGACGGGACGAACCCCTTTATGGCACGGGGACCTGCTGTCGGACGTGACTAGATTGACAGGGTTTCGGGGCTGGAAGCTCATAGGAATCTAATACCTGGGGGACGTCTGGAAGGGAGACGCTCCGCGGTCTTTTTCCTACCTTGAAAAAGAGTATGACCTACAGGACTCCCAACACTACCACTACCTACGCCTCACCCACGCCCTGCGGACGCACATAAGGTGCGGCACGTCCATCCCAGAGTACTCCCCTCTGGAGGATAGGCTACTCCTGGACCCAATAGCAGGAAAACTCACTTCCACAATATACCGCAAACTCATCAATAACATGACGGACCCCCTGGTCACATTGCGGGAGAGATGGGTGGGGGACATAGGGGAACTGGAGAACGAAGACTGGCAGGACGCCCTGCAGAGCCCAAGGGAGATTGCAATCCGGTGTAGGTTCCGGTTAGTACAGCTTAAGATCCTGCACCGAGTATATTACCCCCGCACCCATCTGTACGCTTGGGGGAGGGGCAGATCGGCCCTTTGTGTACGGGGATGTGGGGAGGAGGGCACCTTCTATCACATCCTATGGGAGTGCCCCCAGATAATCCCGTTTTGGACCAAGGTAGTTGACATAATGACGGCAGTGGTGGGCTCAGTGGTCCCGCTGGAGCCCCGATGGCTGCTATTAATGATTAGGAGCGACTCGGACTGGACTAGACACAAGGAGATTTGGCTGGCCCTAGCGGCGGGGGTGGCGAAGAGGAATATCGCAAGGGACTGGGACTCGCGGACCCCGCCCAAATGGGACCAATGGGTACGGGATATGGACTGGTGCCAAAGGGCCGAAGAAACTATCTACAAAAGCAGAGGTTGCACCAAAAAATGGCGTAAGATATGGGGCCATGGCGGAAATACAGGCAGCCGGGGGGAGGACTGGGACCCTAACAGCTATTGTTATTTGTCTCATCTGTGTCCTTGAAGGTCGGTCATTGTTCAGAGGATGGGTAATTCACTGCATGTATCGTGCTAAATGTCCTGTATTGTTCGATGGTCTGAGCAAAGTTAATAAAAAGATTTATAAAAAAATAAAAATATGCAACTCATGTTTTCTAATGCTGTTGGACAAAGTATGCCGAATGTTTGAATCAAGGAAACTGACTTTTCTGTGCATCCTGTCACGAGAACACCACCACCTCCACACCCAGGCCTTGGTTCTCTTCTCTGGGACCTCTTCATATGCTAATAGGCTGGCAGAAGTGGGAGAGCAAGAGCAAATGGGCCTCTAGATGCTTTAGGCAGGGAAAAGGTTACTTTTTTAAAGTACTGTTTCCTTAATATTTATCGAAAATTCAACTTCACCACTGAATTGTATTTTTAGCAACTATCAAAAATAGTTGTTTTATTGTGTTTCCCAACTGACAGTGAAAATATCTTATCAGGAGTTTTCACTGCAAGAACAACTTTAATATTAAATTCCTACATGGCCTACCATGTACCCTGCCTTACAGGCCTTAGGGTGACATCGATATTTTAAAGTAAGGTTTTGACCTGTCAATGGGGCTCTTTTGACAATTCAAATTTACAATTTAAACCTGCAACAGCCAGGATAGAAATGGCAGGCCTGCAGCCATGTTTGCGCTGTCACTGCAGTGGATGACACAATGGATGCTGCAGTGCACTACTGATATTTAACTTACAGGCCCTGCATATCCTCTGTACCATATACCAGGGATATACAGGTAAGTTAAATATGCCGCTTTCGTTACATTGAAAGGGGGAACATGCCTTTAATGGTTAGCATGGGTAAACACCACCTAGTCCTACAGCCAGCAAAAATATTAGGTGTTCAAAGGGCAAAGAAATCATGGGAAACCTTGCAGAAACGGCAAATTTTCTACAGGGTCACCTATAATGAAGCATAGCACAGGATTGCGGGTGAAATTTCCCTGTCTCTAAAAAAAAAAGTCACTCAGTACAAAAGGATTAGGTTACTGGTATCCCTTTCATTACACTATACCCCCTTGTGTTATATGCGTCTTTATTATCGAATTAGTTTGTTGTGAACTCCACATCAACCCCGATTCATAAATAAGTAGTCAGGATAACACTAAGACCTAGGCCCAAAGTCACTGATCAATCGGTCACAGGTGGGGTGGCTGGTAGCCAGCAGACAAACACATGAACAGAAAACCTTAGATCAATCCCACAGATAGGCGCAGCAACACTACAATGGTCAGGGAGTGTTGTCCAAACAAAGCACAAATGGCCGGAGAGGTATGCGCGCTCCCAAAACACCATAAAGTTAGATGCCACATGAGTTAGAAACATATAGTCAATAAGGACACAGCATATGCAGTGATCACGCGCTCCCATTGCCAGACATCTGGACATGTTACTCACTGGCCACATTGTGTCAATGCAAGGTCGAGGCCCACCTATAAGTTCCATTAGACAACTAATTTACGACTCCAAAGGCAGCAACATACGTTCCTCACCATACACGGATCACCGGAAATTCTTTATTACCTACAATGAACTGTATAAAAGGAGGACACAAACCAATTATAAATTGAGACAGCCCTCAGACCCTGTGCTTGCAACTGTTCTCCCGGCAACTCTGTTTAATTAAACAAACTGTTCCTGTTTTGCCAAATGCCTCTTGTTTTTTCAAAATATTTTATGTTACAGCAACAGTGGTACAATGACGAAAAGCACAAACAGTAGAAATTGGTATTTACGATTACAATGCAAATGTGACTTCAAAATGCAATAACTAGAGAACCGGGTAATGGCTGGAACAGCTCTGCAATCAGGACAAACAGTTGCAGCTAATAGAACACACAGCCACAATAAACGGCAGCCCCTCTGGCACCAGAGTGAAGTATGCACACGTTTGGAAAGCTCCTTACTCCGTTATATTGATCTCCCAAGACCTCATTGTCAGAAGACCGCAAGAATTGTGGTCTATTTTATGGACATGCTTTCTAGCCAATGTCAAGAGGGTTTCGTCTCAACATCAAGATGCCAATTTGGGGTCTATACTGCGCTCAAATAAGAAATAATAATAGTAATTCAAACTAGGGGACCACCAGTCTGCAATTTAAAAGGACTGCCCGTAAATTCACTCCAATGTCCATCACTGATGTTTTAATGGACAGCATTTACCCTTTATTTTAGACATTCTGGTAAAAAAAGAGGTTAATTCTGACTGTTAAGATGCTGCAGATTAAAAGTCCAATGCAGGATGTTGAACTCAGTCACAGTATAGGCTGTCACCCTGCACAACAATTATGGAAAAACTGCATCGGCTGAAGAAGCCATTACGAACAGCAGTCCGAAATTAAGGATTGTCCATGTAAATAAAGGAGAGGCGGTCACCCTACCGGAGACAGAAATCACTTTGAATGTGAGACTCATTATTTTAAACTTGCATTTAGAAACAATATAAAATAGGCTGCCACAAAATATGCAAAGAATTAGGTTCAAGATAAAATACTACTTCCAAAGTACAGATTATAGTAATACGTAAACTGTACTTAGTGCAAGCATTTCTTTTAACAACTGTCCATTAAATGTTTATTTCCTAACTTAGGCTGTTAGTGTGTGGGGAAGAGTGGCGGGATTCCTCAAAGTACTCTTACTGCATTTTTCAAGACAACATGCCAAAAAAAAAAAAAAAATACAGAAGATTTCCAAAGTGCTTTTGTTTTATGCACTATTAAAGAGCAAAGGCTGAGTTCATACGGAGTTCATATTTTTATCTGGCAATGTGGATTTCTGTGTTTGCTAAATTGATGTCCTACTGTTCTACACAGTGCATCCGGGATACATTTATAATCTAATGTTGCATTTCCTGGGGGGGAAAAAAACGTGCTTAGGAGACTTAAACTGCATTTTTATATTAGACACCCTTGACTGTTGTGGGTCTCATCAGCACATCATGTATGTCACAAAAAGTTAAACGGAGGTTTGCATTGGGTTATTGAATTAAAGTTACCTTAATATTAGGAAATGCTTGGGGGTTTAGATGACTGAAAGATGCCAATTAGGTTGTTCACTCTCATACGCTGCTCAAATGAGGTGCAACTTATCTTTCTGAAACTGTTAAATGTGCTCTTTTGGTTTGGGGATTGATATTTGATTTGTTACTTGCTCTAGTGCTTAGCCTAAGAGAGTAAGTGTATTGCACATTTATACCAAACATCTTATTATGGTGGATTCTCTCCCGAGAACCACTTCAAAGATGCCTTCTGTAGGAATTTGGCTCTGTATATACTATACCAAAATGAGGTATAGTGTGCATAGAGTCCAGTGGAACCCCAAAGGTAGGCAGAGGTAAAAGTAGATGGCACCTCACTCTCTATTTGTGGTAGTGCGGGCAAGTAGTAAGGCTTTATCAGAGGGTAGTGTTAAGCATTTGTTGTACACACTCAGGCAGCAAATGATGTCACAACTCAAAGACTGAACTCAGACCAATTTGTTTCTTTCAAAAATATTATGTAGTTAATTTAATTTTTTAGAGCCAAGCAAGCCTGGTACAGGTAAGTGTAAATGGTACTTTTCAAGGTAGGTTGAACAATACAAGCAAGCTGAATGAAAATGCCTTTGTTACAGGTTTGTAAATCTTTTCGATACAGTGGAAATTGATGATTGGATTACTTTTCAGATTACTTTATGAATTACTTTTTATACTCAGTGTGAAATGGCTAGATATCACACTGGGATATTTCCTAGAGAAAAGGTAAGTTAAGCCGTTTTTGGTTATTGGCAGTTTTCAAGTTCTCATACAAAACCAACTACACACCATTTAGAACAATTTGCAAGGAAAAACAGTCAATGTAATCCTATGGAGAAGACGTGGTTATCGTTAACAGGTAAGTACTTGGTTGTGGGAGTTGGATTTCTGGGGTTAGACCAGGGTTCCCCCAGGGTCAAGGATGCACTCTCAAACCAACCTCAGCAGCACTAGGGAGGCCGGGTGCAGAGTGCTGAGGCCCAATGTGATCCAATGGAGGATAGGGTGCCACCGGTTGGTGGCAGCTCATGAGCAGGCCACAAGGTTGTGGGAGCAAAGTTCTGGTGTTAGGCTCAGGGCATATAGGGGGGGGATCAGAGTTAGCACACAAAGTGCACCCGCAGCAGCACAGGGGCAGCTGGGTACAGGGTGCTCTTTTGGCACTGGGTGCCCTGTTTTCAATGGGAGTTGCCGGTTTTGGATTTTTGCTGCAGGTTCGGTCCAGGAAGACTTCCAGGAGAAACCAACGGCTGGGCAGGTAAGTTGGAGGGCTCGGGGACGTAGGTGCACCTCGGGTTCTCTTCTCCAGGGAGCAGGGTTGCTGAATGCTAGGTGTCTTTTGAGGTCGGATTTCACCTTACAGGGCCACTCGCAGTTGGGGGGGGGGGGTCTCCGTGCAGAGGCTGCAGGTGAAGTTGGGGAGTCCTGGAAGAGTCAACTCACAGTGGACTCGGACTCTGGAGTGCTGGGGACCTCACAGGGACGGGTGGGACACTTGAACTGGGGCTGTAAGCAACACGTACAGTGGTGGTTCCAGGCGTCGGGTTTTGTTGTCCTCAGCAGGCTCAGAGTCCATCTTGGGAGTTTCTTTTGAACAGAGCTGCTGTTCACAGGAGATCCGGTCTTTGTTGAAGGCACTCAGTCAGGTCACTGGCTGAAAGACAAGGCGACTTTTGGCGCAGAATCTGTGGATTCTGCAGAGCTTCACCTAGCCTCCCCCACCTGAGGGGAGGGGTTTGCAGAGGTGGGCACACCTCCTGGGTTGTGCTGATTTTTCCCGCCTGTCTTCCCGCCGAAAAGGAGGGGAGACAGGAAGAGGGCCAGCTCCTGCTAGCAGGAGAGGCTGGGGGGGTCGCATTACAAAGGTGGCAAGGCCCTTGAAGCTCCCCTGTCACAGATGGCCCTTCCTGGCCTGGCGGAGGTGTGACAACCCCTGCCCAAGAAAGTCCCGAAACATATCTCGTGGAGGCAGGCTGGTGTGTACCAGTCAGGGAACCCACCGGAGGATGGTCGTTTTTCAGGGAGCATCTCTAAGATGCCCTCTGAGTGCACTCTTCATTAAATCCCACACTGGCATCATTGTGGGTTTAATGTCCTGAGACGTTTGAAACGAAACCTCTCAGTTTTCAGTAAAGCCATTATGGTGCTGTGGAGTTTGTAATGACAAACAGTCAGCACCATATACCCTTAATGGCATTACTGCACTTACAATGTCTAAGAATTGGTTTAGACACTGTAGTGGTACAGGCTCATGCACCTGTACCCTCACCACTGGTATAGTGCACCCAGCTAGAGCGGTGGCTGACCTATGCCAGGGCAGTGTGTTGAAAGCACGGCACACAGGTATGTGTGCCATGTCGACTCTACACTTTGTTCTGCACCAAAACACGCAGCCTGCAATGGCAGTGTGTGTTTGTGTAAAGGTACAGGGCGTCGAAGGGTGACACAATAAGTGCTGCAGCCCTTAGAGACCTTCCCTGGCCACAGTGCCCTTTTTACCCATGGTATCTTCTACAAGAGACAGACATGTGGCCGGAGAGGTGTCAATTGGGGGTACCGCGTACAGTTTTGGAAAAGAACACAGGCCCTGAAAACCTGATTGGCAGGGTCCCAGGGCACATCAAGTCAAAGTGCATCAGTCGTCTGGCAAAAAGGGGGGGGGGGTTACTGCAACAGAAACCCAGCTTCCTACACCTTCCTTCTATTATCATACATTTAGTGAATAGGTCTAGCTCATCTTGAATGTTGACCGATGATCTCCTGTGCACCTTAGCCCTCACAGTTTGCAAAGGCCTATATTTTTTCACTAAGTCAGGCTGATAAAGTTAAACGTTGTAGCTCAAATAGTGACAGGAAAATAAATGAACTTGTTGTATATTTTAAGACAGCTAAGATTGAAAGTAACTACTTCCTTGGAATTGTACCTTCTTTCTTTGAATACATTTTGTTCTTAAACACAATGCCAGTTACACTTCTGAAACTGTATCACAAAATATACTGATAGCAAAACCAAGGATATAATTCTTACTGCTGACCTTCAATGACCACATAAAAATTGGCTATATTTATCCCCATTGTCCTCCATTCTGTGATAATTCAAACCAGAGGCATTCAAATAGATCCTGCTCTGCTTTGTAATGTATACAGTGAGAAAAACTTGAGGATGAACAACAGAAGACATCGGCTCCAGCATTCGCAGAATCCTATTTTCCAATGTGTACATTCCTTTCCCATGTATTTTCTCACAGTGCAGGCCTCGAAAAATCAAAAAATGTTACTAGACCTGCAGGTCAAGTAACTTGAATAAACTACTCAACCTAACTGTAATGAACTTGACCAGTAAACTGGTCTCAAATTGTGTGATCATTGACAAATATTTTATTTTAAAGAGTTGCCTTTTTCTTCATTCTCATATGAGTGCACCTTTAAATATGAGAGTTCAGCCTTTCTTCTTTACAAAACAAAACTCTTTTTTTGGGTTAAGTAGACTAAATGTTTGCTCCATGTGCAATAAGAATCTAGCCCACATATAGGGTACACATGATCCCCGACTTGCCTCTCAATTTACTAAAAGCATTGCTATCAGTGCAGAGGCAGGAATGTTTCTCAGTTCATGTTTAAACACACATTTTTAATAAATATAGTACCCAAGCATGATGTGGTAGCGCACAGTCATTTACAGACCGGAAATGACGAAGAAATTGTCAAAAACCTTCCCACTACCTTGCAGCTTTACTGATAAAACTATATAATGTATTAACAATAATCTGTGAAAATTGGTTTTCAGAAAACATTTATCATTTGCACATCATCAATTAATGTGCTCTGATTTATTTTCATCCTATTAAAATATATTTCTCATCATCGCACAGAAGTGCAAAAATGGGCTTTCACAACTACTGAAATATATTTTGAAATGTTTGTACAGTTGATTTATTAGCTATTTAAATGTGTTTTAGGAAAAACCTGATACCCTACATACTTTCCTTTCAGATTTCGTACAGTAGGTCAGACAGTTCACTTTACAAAATCCTGGAACTCTGTAGTCAAAGAACAAAAAGTAATTGTAAACTGACTTCGGACCTCTGTCTCTGAACACAGAGCAAATGTGACACGATCAAGATTTAAAGGCATCTTTATAACTCCTTTACTTTCTGAATGAACAGAACACGTTCTTTGTCAACTCGCCAGAACGGGCGAGTAAGTCCTAAATATAGCTCTGTCAGACTGACTTGCCACAGCGAGAGGGTGAGTGGATTTTTCGAGGTCTGCAGTGCTATGAACTCAAGGTTATTGCTTCCTTTTAGTGCAACCTAAGGCTCTTGATATTTTGTACCATGTGTGTCCAGACATTACTTTTCGCATCCAAACCTTGAGCCGATCACCTGACCTGGCTGGAGTGGTGAAGTAGCATTAGCCTAGTAACAGAAAGGCTGTTTACCTGACTAATAATTATAGAAATACCTAGCATTACACAATCTGCACCTGCAGATAATGTTTCTTGCTACAGTCTTGCATCCTCAAACTGCATGCCACCTCACAAACATCTGGCTGCATCCCCAAAATCCAACATGAAAAACTGACTTTTAATTAAAACTTCCCTATTTTCCCTCTCCATTTTTCTTTAAAATGGCCCTCTCATTCTCTGCATGCCTCTTCTCTCTGAGCACAAGCTTCTGTCACATAGATGTGTGCCTTAATCTCTACTATTGTATTTCAGCAAATTGCCCACAACTCATTTTCAAAAACACAACCTCTCTTTCCTCTGAAAGTCAGACTGCTCCAACCCAAAAATACCTAATTAACCACTAACCTTGGGTTCCGAAGCAGCGTGCTTCCCAGAAAAAATCACTGCAAAACCTCGAAATGGGTATTAAGCGCGATTTAAAAACAATTACAATATGTAAATTCAGAAAATTTGCTGCCCAAAAACATTGTGTTTGATATAACAGACTATCATGTTGCTCCACCTGTGAGATGCTAGTCTACTCATAGGATATCCATAACTGACTAATTAATTAGTGCCGTTTTTGTTATGGTATGGGAACAGGAATGTTTCTAAGTTCATGTTTAAAATCTATCACTTTTAATACACGTCCATCAATGCAGTGTGGCAAGACCGTAAGCTCCTTATTATACTGTTGCTGCCAAGATCGATCTGAGGAAAGGGGAAGAATGCTATATAGGATGTATATAATGCTTCAACAAGCCTTTCAGTCAGCACCTGTCAGTCATTGATCTGTTATTCACATTTTACTTCCACCCTAGAGCAGTGTTTATTAAACTGTGGTCGGGAGACGTGGGTCCGCAACTGCTTTGAAAATTAAATATAATAAACAGATATAGATAGATAGATATATCTCTAACACACAAAATTGAACATTTTAAAACATTCTTTAAATGTGTGAAGGAGTTTGAAATTGGAGGCCATAAATTAAGTTAGTGGCCTCAGATTCAATTGTGAGAGCAGTGCAAGTGCATCAAACAGACTATAGTATGGATGATGAGCAGCCTCAACTTGCATTTAGAAAAGCTCCAACCTTCCCAATAGTATAAAAATGGATTTACTTTTAATTATAATAGTTGGTGTATATTTGATGAACGTTTGTTTCTGTATTTTCTGTGTATTATTTTCCAGGTCAAGTAATCAAAAAAATGCTTAGGCAGAGGTCCCCAGCTACCAGTAATAACTCAGTGAGGGTCCCCAAAATTAAATAAAGATTCAGTGGGGGTCCCCGAGTTCCAGTAATGATTAAGTGGGGGGGGTCCACAGACGTCAAAAGGTTAACGACCACTTCATATAATTACGCACTGTCTAGGAGTCTATGTTAATCAAAAGAGAGTGCTGTGTCTGGTACCAACATTCATGTTAAAGAAGGAGAATCCCCCAAAAAATGCTCCTTATACCAGTGGTCAAATTTTAACAAGTGTGCATGTGTGTTAGTTTCGAATCTTCAAATTTGTCCAGTTGCATACTGTTAATGTATTATACAGACCAATACCATAAACCTATTTTGAATTGTACTCGTGTTAGACATATGTCTATAAAATTGACAATTTGTCTTAAACTTTGTCCTGAATTTTGACCCTCTGTCCAGAATTAAAAATTTGCAAACATTCGTGACAAGAATTTTCAATTCTATTAAGGACAAGGAGGCGAGGATTATGCTTTCTCATTTCTTTATTAGAAATGCCCAGCAGCCAATCAGAACCGTTTATGAAACGAAAAAACTACAGTACCCATGAGCACCAGGGTACCACGTGACCAACCATAGAGTCTCTCATATAAAAGGCACAATAGGAGAAAGTACGTCCTCTTTCTTTGGTGAGGAACAGTTCACAGGAAAAAACATGAAATCCAATGGAAAACGAAGCATGCCAGGAAACAGAGTCCATCAGCCACAGCCGGTGATCATCCTGACGCTAGAAACACAGCAAACGCCGAACAGAGGAAGGCAGCAGATCATCCAAGCGGAGTAAGCAGGATAAACAGCAGAATCACTATTTCGGGTCAGAACCTGAAAAGAAAGTACAGCCGTAATACTCATCCGATAAAGAGAGTGAAGGCAATAAAAGGGAAGGGTAAACAGAGAGAAAATCAATGCATTGTCATAAATCAAATGCAACTGTGACAATGATAAACATGAGAATCAAACATGACTTTGGGTGGGATAATCCTCGCCTCCTTGTCCTTAATAGAATTGAAAATTCTTGTCACGAATGTTTGCAAATTTTTAATTCTATGTCAGGACAGGAGGCTCCGATTATGTTTGTTCAAAGCTGATCCACCACTACAGAAGCAATATGTTCGATAGGCTTGTAATAAAAGGTCTTGAACATAGAATCAGAAGACCAATCTGCGGTTTTCATGATGTCCAGTAATGAAACACCCATCGAGAACGCTTTAGAGGCCATGGCCCCGCGAGCCGAATGAGCACCAAAAATGGAAACATCAATTCCAGCCTCAGACAAGAGCCATCTAACCCAGCGAGCTAAAGTAGCAGGAGTAACAGGACGAAAAGGTTTCTGCAAGGCAATAAGTAGTTGACCCTGTGTATCAGAACGTAAAGGGGCAGTACATACCTCGTAATCCTTGACACATTGAACAACGCAAAGGTTGGGGTGATGAGGAAAAGAAGGATAAGTAACCGAAGAGGTAGCAGTCTTGGTGCGTTTAGAAATTAGAAAAGTGACACCCTCAGGTGTAAATCTGCGACCTGCCAAGTCTAACGCCCGCACGTCAGAAACTCGTTTGCAAGAAACGAGACATAACAGCATAGTCAATTTAGCAGAGAGTTGCTTGCGAGAAAGTAATGAATTAGAAGGCCAAGCCTCCAAAAATCTCAAAACAATGGAGACATCCCAAAGCGAAACATATTTAGGGCACGGAGGATTCGCTAAACGAATTAAGCAATTTGGAAATTAAGGGATGTTCACCCGCCGGTTTGCCATTGATGGGAACGTGAGCGGCAGAAATGGCGGAACGGAAGTTGTTGACCGTACGATAAGCCAGACCAGAAGAAGCGAGAGAAGCTAGAAAATTAATAATCAGAGCCACATCTGCTGAAGCGGGATCAACTTCCCGCTGAACACACCAGTCACACCAACGTTTCCATGAGGCTCTATATCTTTTGTGAGTACTGGGAGACCAGGCGTCACTGATGAATTTGGAAGCGTCGCATGAAAGGCCTGGGAGCGACCAGCGATCCCCGAAACTCGGCACGCCAACAGAAGGAGATTGCCGGATAGAACCAGGGGATGCGGATCGCCTAGGGGATCCAACAACAGATTCCACTTCTGGGGAAGAAGGAACGGGACCGCACAACACATCTCCAGAAGATCTGGGAACCATGGTTGAGCTCTCCACAGCGGAGCAATGAGAATTAGCTCCGTTTGAAAACGTTTCGAGTAGGCCAGAACCCTGGGAATCAACATGAACGGGGGAAAGGCGTAACACAGAGTGGACGGCCAAGTCTGAAGAAGTGCATCTGTGGCCAGGGCTTTCGGATCCGGCCTCCAGCTGAAGAATAGAGGGAGTTGAGTATTTAGGCGAGACGCAAACAGATCCAGGTGACATTGACCCCAAGTCCGACGGAGAATGCGAAAAATGCGCGGGTGAAGGCGCCAATCGCTGAAGTCGCGAAGATGGCGAGAGTTCCAGTCCGCAATCTGATTGCGGCAACCGGGAAGATATTCGGCAATAACTGTGATCTTCTGTTGAAGACAGAAGTGCCAAAAATCCTTGGCGATCTCCGCCGAAATCTTGGATCGTGTTCCCCCCAACTTGTTGACATACCGGACCGCTGAAACGTTGTCCATGCGGAGAAGAATACAACAATTGGTCTGATGAGGGGAGAAGCACCGAATCGCAAAGGACCCCGCTAGAAGTTCTAGGCAATTGATGTGAAGAGACAGTTCCTGGGGGGACCAGCGACCCCCGGTGGAGATGGGACCGCACCGGGCTCCCCAACCCCAAAGACTGGCATCGGATTCTATCACCAGATCCGGAGCGGAGCCGAACAGGGCTCGTCCATTCCAGGCCTCCATGTGGTCCAACCACCACTGCATCTCGCTCTTCGCATCCTCGGAAAGAGGAATCAGATCTGAATAACGAAGACCTTTTTGGAGATGACGAATCTTCAATCTCTGAAGTGCTCTGTAGTGCAGCGGACCTGGGAATATCGCCTGAATGGAGGACGCCAATAGACCGACTACACGTGCTAACGACCTCAACGACACAATCTGTCTGGAAAGAACAGACCTCAATTCCCTCTTGATGTACCGAATCTTTTGGTGTGGTAATAATAGTTGACAGGATAGGGAATTCACTTGGAAACCCAGAAACTCGATTACTTGAGTAGGGTTCAAGATAGACTTCTGCGGATTGACTAGAAAACCCAGGGATTGTAAAAGGTCGATAGACCATTCCAGATGTGTTAATACTGTGAGGGGGGTGTCCGCCATGAGAAGAATGTCGTCGAGATAGATTATCAGGCGGACACCCCGAGCACGCAGACATTCCACTACGGGCCTCAGAAGTTTTGTGAAGCACCAGGGTGCTGACGAGAGGCCGAAAGGAAGAACCGTGTATTCGTACCAAATCCCCTGCCAACTGAATTGAAGAAAACGACGATGAGGCTCGTAAATGGGAATGGAAAGATACGCATCCTTGAGGTCGAGCCGAACCATCCAGTCCCCTTCGCGAAGAAGATCGCGCAAAAGATGGATCCCTTCCATTTTGAAGTGTCTGTAAACTACACTTCCGTTGAAATCCTTCAAGTTGAGGACCAGACGATTGCCACCCCCTTTTTTCTGAACCAAGAAAACATTGCTGATGAACCCGTGAGGGTGGGGGACAGTTGAAATGATTGCCCCTTTGGCGAGAAGAGATTCTATCTCTGCCGAAATAAACTTTTGGTCCTGAAGAGAAAAATGGAGAGGAGTTGGGGGGAGGGATTGATGTTGGGTCTGATAGAATTCTATTTTGAAACCTTGAACAGTTTGCAGAACCCAAGCATCGTTGGAGATTTGACGCCAGTTCTGGAGAAAAAAACGTATTCTGCCCCCCAGAACCACCTCGGAAAAAGAAATCAAACTCACCTGAGGTATTAGAGTCTTGATAAGCACCTTGGTTGCCACCGGAACGGCCTTTCCGGAATTGACCTCTCCCTTTTCGGGAAGGATAGAAGTTCGAGCGGGAGTTGTAGCCGGAGTCCTGACCACCGCCTCTCTGGGACTGATAACCTCTCTGGGAGGGGTTATTGGAGCCACGGCCGAACGAGCGTCCCCTATGTCGTCCGGCCCTGGCAAAAACCGGACGAAGTGCACGCTTGATGGAAGCTTGCGCCTTATCCAAACCGCTGAAGGTTGCAACAAATTTAGTGAGTTCCTTAAGAAACGGTTGGCCGAATAACAGACCTTGTGCCACCGGACCAGACTCGGAAGTAGAGAGTTCCGCCAATTTGGGATCAATTTTTAGAAGAATAGAGCGGCGGCGCTCACTTGAAATGGCACAATTTGCGTTGCCTAACTGGCAAATAGCCCTCTGAGCCCATTCTATGAGTTCATCCGGATCCACAAGGGATTCAGCTTCCTTGGCCTGAAATCCGAGATCAAGGATCTTGGTAAGGGGTCCCATTAAATCCAGCATTTTATCCTGACAGGAACGCCAAGATCTGTCCAGACCCTTTTTAGGATCCTTAGCAAATTTTTTCAGATAGGAAAGCATTGTGGGGTCAATTTCAGGAGTGTCTGCCAGGTGATCTGCAAGATCCGGGCGAGGGCACTCGGAGCGGAGGCGAGCCCTAACATCCTTTTCAAAGGGTTGACGGATGTGCGCCTGGACATATTCCGCTACCGCAGGAGAAGGAAGCCATGAAGACGAATGGGGGTGATAAATCTCTGATGGTTCAAAGGTTAGGACCTGAGGGTGAGTAGGAGCGTCCACGTAATGCTCCTTGCGAGCCTTCTTGCGTGGTGGAGGAACATCCTGGTCAGAAGAGGAAGAAGGAGGACCTTCAGTGTCAGTATGGCAGCCTGCCGAGGTAGAAGCGCCTACCAAAGGAATGGAGGAAGCCTTTTCTGAGGCTAGAGATTTAGCCAAACGTTTAAAATCCGACCTATGCGGATTTATTGGTGATTTGGAAGAACGAGAAGAAGGCAACCAACCCTGTTGCTTGGCATATTGCGTCAAATGACGCTTCAGCGGATTAATAGCGTGGACCAGGGCTTTATTAACGGAGTGCTGAACTCCTTGGTCCAATGCTTCTACTAAATCCTGCTCGAGGAAACTTGAGCCCTCATCCTCAAAGGAGTAATCATCCTCATCAAAATACTCCTCCATTTTACCTTGCTTCACTGGAAAAGTGAAAGTAATGCCCACAAAATGACACTCCAATGTCAATAGATATCACAATGCCAAAGGCACAATTCAGGGGGAGTGAAAAACCCCACAGCAAGCCACTTAGAAGGACAGAAAAAACCTGACCAAAAAATAAATAAATAAATTAATTGTGGAGGGAGGGCTTGCTGAGTCACTCTAGGCAGAGCCTATGCGTTATTTTACAGCCCCAGGCCTTTAAACAGGAAAGGGCGTCGATGGGGCTGAAGAGAAGCTGAGGCAGTGGGCAGCGGTGTGAAGAACAACCGATTCTTTTGAGCTCCGTGTGAAAACACGCTTTGTAAACAAAGAAAATGGCCGCCGCGCATGCGCGGTAACGGCCGCCTCAGATTCCGATGTAAACAGAGAAGCTAGCGCGAGCTTCTCAGCCCCTTTACTCCCACTCCACCAAACACGGACACCGACGCTCGAGCGAGCGTCACGCCCTAGGGAGGTGAGACCACGCTCCCTGCATGTGCACCGCGCGAAAGCGGAGCTGAATAAATAAATAAACCGCGTGAGACAGCGCGCAACAATGTAACGAGTAATAAATAACAATTTGCAAGCGAGCGCGTCAAAGCGGTATCGCACAGACAATAATGCAACAATGTAACAAGAGTAAGAAGAAAAAGGCACTTAACTGGCTGCGGAGCAGCAAAGAAAGAGGACGTACTTTCTCCTATTGTGCCTTTTATATGAGAGACTCTATGGTTGGTCACGTGGTACCCTGGTGCTCATGGGTACTGTAGTTTTTTCGTTTCATAAACGGTTCTGATTGGCTGCTGGGCATTTCTAATAAAGAAATGAGAAAGCATAATCGGAGCCTCCTGTCCTGACATAGAATTTTAACACCCACTGTCCAGAATTTGCTCCCATTGCATGTGGTCAACCTACTTCAAACATACCATTGCTTTCAAGCAATCCTCCTTTAGTGGGTAACCTCTCGTTTTTTACCCACATATTAAGATAGTAAAGTGCAGTTCTAGGGAAAGTAATACAAGTCAGACCTACAATACAGCTATAAAAAACGGTTAACGCAACTATGACAGGTTTGACAGACTTGTGCACTCATCACATGTGCCGCCCATGCCCTATGGTACCCCAGCACTCACCCTCGGTCACCTCCAGAACCTTCAGTTGCTCCTCCGCTGCCGCGCGCACCTCGTAGGTAGCGGACAGGATGCCACTCAGGGTTTCTGCCCATGCCGCCCGGTGCAAAGCTTGCCTGCCAGAAAGGAGGAGCTGCCGAGCCCTCCAAAGAGCCAGCAGCCCCATCCCGGACCTCTCCTAGAGGCAGAGCGGCAGCCATCTTGAAGAGGAGCTGATTCCGAGTGCAGTCATAGAAGAGAACTAGGCGGCAGGAAAACGCAATGCGGTTTTCAGTGAAACCTTGCATTACTGTGTATGTGTACCACAGCCTTGAAAGAAACGAAACAGACGCTTAAAGTAATGGGCAAATATTTTACACAATTTGAAAAAATAAAATCTTACCAAGAGAATAGCTTGTAATTAGAAAATAATACGAAATGTAAGAGATTTTTTCCAATAATGTATTGTTTCCCTTTGACATTGCAGCTTTGGAAAAACAAATTCCAGTTCCTCTGTGACCAATCTGTTTACGACAATTTTTGGAAGGGGTACGCCCTGTGACCAGGTCATCTAGATTGCTCTTCGAGTGTCTTTGGGAGTGGGGCTGACACATCTATTTCTGAAGGGGCGCTTTTCGAATGTGTGGTTTGATGCGTGATTTCATAAAATATTCAAACACTAACCTCCTATTTCAGAAATTTACAAAACTCTAATTATTTTCAATATTATCAAAACTATTATTTAATTTGCAACACTTAAAATGCTTAATGCCAAGAAATGCTTGCAACTTTTTGACTGAAATAAAATATTGGTAATTACTTCTGGCTTGACAACGTACAAGTTGCTATACATTTGCTGCCAAACTTTCAACTTTGATCAAAGGGAGAAACGTGCCCTACTGCAAAGGTCTGAATAACGGTAAACGGGGTGGAGGGCCAACTAAAAGGTTTTTTTTTTTCCATCTTCAAAAAATAAATTGTTTTTCATGCAAATTCATTCTAACCACACCAAGTAAACATATCATATTCTCGTCCAGAATGTCAGCAATTGTAGTGTCCTGCTGGACACTTTCTAGTGTCTCAACAGGCACTAGGTTACCAGCCGCTCCGTCGAGGCTGAACATACACCCATCCAACACAGTCGTCACCTGTCAGGTGACCCTGTAAATAAAAGAGGCGAGTGCACGTGCTCGAGGACAATTTAGTACCCTCAATAAGGTGTGTCTGTGTCTTCCTTTACTAAGTATGTGGGTCTTGAGCCCACAACTTTACAATGGCGACGAGGGGTCTGACCCCACCTTCTGTGCCGCCTAAACTGCCCTGAAGAAGGAGGGTGTATGGCTCCATAGATGCTGCACCATAGCCTGTCAGGGGAAGTAAGCCCCTCACCCCCACGATGAGAGTGAACTCTTTCGCTACCAAAAGAAGGCGAGAAAGGAGACTGGTTGTTTCCAACACCACACCGCAGCTGCTGCCATAGGCCTGCCCCCAACTGCGCTGTCACACGCTGCCTGCAGTGGCAGGATTAGCGAGGCAGACGGACTCGTACGAGTCTGTGGAGAAACTGAGCAACAGCCCGATGAGGAGTGGAATACTCCCTGTTGTGCCCACCCGATGTGTCCTAACACATACAAATAAAGGTATGATCTGGTTTGGGCAGGATGCCTAGTGCAGTACCGCCAGCCCCCACCAATGGGAGTGGGGCATGACCCTCTGCCTAGTTGGCTGGGTCCCCTCATCTTCAAGATGGAGGGGACTGAGATGTGTGCTTCTCTCTTCTCCCCCACCTGAGGGGTGGGGTTAGCAAAGGTGGGGACACCTCTCCTCCTAGCTTGATTTTCACACTGATTCTCACACCCAAAGTGGGGGGCAGAACTGATGGGGCCAGTTGCTGGGGGCAGCAAAACGCAAGGACAGCTTACAAAGGCAGAAGGCCTTTAAAGCTTCCCCTTCGTGGACCCTGGCCATCGTGGGAGAGGAGGCATGACTCCTCTGCCCAGGATGGGCTTTGTTTCTGGACCCAGAGAGCAGAGGCTCTCTACCCAGGGATCCAGAAACCTGTCTGGTGGTGGCAAATGGCAGGTAGCCATTCAGGAACCACACCAGGGCTGGTCATTGTTCAGTGGCATCTCTAAGATGCCCTCCAAGTACATTTTATATTAAATTCCACACTAGTATCAGTGTATCAGTGTGGATTTAATGTGCTAACGTTTGCTACCAAACTTTCCAGATTTTAGTAAAGCCATTATGGATCAGGGAATTCATAATGACCAAGTCACAGCCCATATACTATTTATGGCTTTCCTACACTTTCCTTGTCTAAGAATGGACTTATACACTGTATAGGTACGGGGCTCATGCCACTGTACCCTCACCTAAGGGCTAGTGCACCCTGCTAGAGGGGTGACTTACCTAAGGCCACAGGTAATGGGTTGCAGGCATGGCACACATGGATGTGTGCTGAGTCAACTCTTCACTTTTCTCTGCACCAAAGCACGCAGCTTGCAATGGCAGGGTATGGGTGCTAAGGGTAGCACAATAGTTGCTGCAGCCCATAGAGGCCTTGCCTGTTCACAGTGCCCTTGGTATCCATGGTACCTTTTACAAGGGGTTTATCTGTGGCCAGAGATGTGACAATTGTGGGTATAAAGGTACAGTCTCAGAAAAAAGAACACAGGCCTTGGTAACCTGATTGGCAAGGACTCAGGGCACATCAAGTCAGGTTGCATCAGATGTCAGGCCACAGGTGGGGGGTAACCATGTAAAAAGGGGCACTTTACTACACACAGCCTCTACAGAAAACGTTTGAGGTGGCAGTCAAGCGACTGCACTTATATGATTTGGGTGATATTAAGCCAAATCTCAAGTGCATTAGTTAAGGCTTTACTGTAAAGTTTATAGGAAGTGATAAGTACACAGGACGGGTCACTGGGTGATATATAACAATATTTAGGTCAGCGTGCTTCTTGGTATTGTTGGAACATAGGTCCTCATGGGCTAACAAGAGCCTTGCTAGCTTCATTAGTAATTTTGAGAGACTTTTTGGGGGCAGAGCAGTCTTCAAGAGGTCTCTAGCAACCAGATGGTCTGTGACAACCTGGATAAACATATAGATGTTAGAGTTCGGATTCTGAGTAATGTCTCATACAAATTTATTTTAGAGATCCCCGCTCAGCTATTGCAAGCTTGGAGCACATAGATAAAAAGCTGGCATATCATGCATAGTTATGACGAACTAGATTCACTCCAAACAGATCTGTGCTTGTGTAGAACCTGCCAGTAATTTGAAAAAGAGCCTATAACATTGGCATTGAGCCCAGTCAAGCCAGCATGTGATGCGATTAAAAATAAACAAATGCTCCATATGCCAGTGTAGGCATCAATTTGCTTTCAATAACTTAGCGTATTGCTGTGAGATCCGGGCCAGAGAGATTTTGAAGGCGGCCCCGGAAAGCAAAAATAAGGGCCTTGGCTGATGTTGCCAAAACCTCGAGATGAGGGGTTGGAAAGCCATTTTTATTATTTCAAAGTTCTAGGTTCTTGATGCCAGGTGCTCTTTTAATCTTCTGGGTATTTCTATACCAAGCTCCTTTTTTTGCTTGTTAACGAAGATTAAGATCTTAGTTTTCGATGTGTTGATACTGAGTTTATCTCACAGTAGTGAGCCAGAGAAGTTAAGGCTCTTTGAAGACCAATTGTGGTTTGGTGAAGAAGCCTCGTATCATCGGCGTATTGTTGCACTAGCACCCCCTTCCCTTGGAGTTTCAGTGGAAAGTAGTTCGCTCTGCTGAGATGGTCATTCAGATATGCAAGATAAAAAGTTGGTATAAATCTTGTGTGAGTAGGCCCATTTGCTGGATATTCGTACTTTGACCCATGTGTTTGTATGGAGACTCCTTGTTGTGTCCAATAAACGTGGTGGAATCCCCCATGCATCCAGTTTGGCCTACAGCAGCTGTCTATCTACTTTGTCGGATGCTGTTGCAAAATCAATAATTACACTATCGAGCTGCTGAGCCTCCCTTTTAGTCACATTATTGATTAGGATAGACAAACATAGTAGATTGATCTCCGTACCCTGACCCTTTTGAATGCCAGTCTGTGTGGTGGGAATTATTTTATTATGTTGTGCCCAAGCCTCCAATTCCTTGTGGAGGATTTTCCCCTCCACGAACAAAGAAGCAATCAGTCTAACGTTTTCAGGCTTGTCCCTTGCACCTTTCTAATATATTGGGACTACACCAGTGCATTCTGAAAGCAGTAGTTAAACAAAGGAGTCGAATAGGTGGTCCATTTACTGATTGTGACCTTAGAAATGCTTGCAGGAAGGCCGCTGGGACCAGGAGCACCTGCAGTGTGGATTGATGCTAAAGCTTCCCTGGCTTTTCGTCCGTGATTTGAGTTGAAAGACGACCTGCAGGGCTAAACATTCCATTCAAGTGCAACGGTTAAATAGCCCCTTGGACAGCAGATGGGTCAATGAATAACATAGATGTATGCTGTCCAGTTAGCCGTGGGGATGTTAAACAACTCCTCTTGTTTTTGCTTCCCACTCGCCTCTAGTGCCTCTAGTTCTTGAACACTGACTTGATCTTTTCTCTCTGTGCCATCTTTATTGGATCCGTGCACGCAGCCATTATGCATCTTTTAAGGTCTCTTTTCAGTTATGTTAGTTGGTAGCTATTCGTCAGGCAGAGGCATGTTTTGAGCAGCGGACCTTGATGAGGTTGCACTTATTTCAAAGAATTTAGTAAACTGTTGGTGAACTCTGGCCAGGTTTCTATTAGAGTGGAGGCCATATTTGAAGTGTGTGACAGAAATGAATCAAGGAATTTTATGGTTGGTGATTCTTGATGTACGTGCAACCTGATTCATTTGACTGGTTCCAACCCTGCTTGCTCTCCCAACCGAGTTTCCTTATGTAAGGTAGCAGTCATCAAATGAAAAGAACATGACAGTGTTGCATGATCCCTTATTAGGTTATGATAGATTTTAAAGTCTGAGATCGGATGGAAGTCTTGGATCGTGACCCATAGGTAGTCAAGTGTTTCCAGCCTTTCACGAGAGGCGTACGTGTTAGCAGCATCACAATCTGTGCTACTCTTGCCGTTCAGGGAGTGCAGGCCCATCGTATGGAGACTTGAGGACAGCTCGATGTCAAGTTTTGAACTTCTCTTGGAGGAGGAGGGATTTAGAGATGAAATGTTCCAAAGTTTGTCCTCAACATCTAGCCACTCATGGGCATTCATCTGTTTTAGCAGATCGACATTGAAATCGCCTGTTAATAGCCAGGTACAATTTAGGTGATCCTGTCGTAAGTCTTGCAGTGTTTCGATGAGATATTGTATTGTAGTACTTTTTTTCCTCATGATTCGGATTAAGATAGATATTTGCCAGTACTAATGAGTTTGATTGGCTCCACTATGCTGGAGAGGATAAGAATTTGATGATGACGATCGCTCCATTTAGTTTAGCCAGGATGGAGATGATAAAACCCAACTGATTGCATACGTGGATTGAGACACCCCAGATGTTAGGCCCCACTTGATGGAACTGAGTACAGGAGAGTGATATTCAGCATAACCCCACGAGGAGTTTGCTGATAATTGCCATGTTTCTTGCAAGCAGATTAGATTAAATGTACATAGAGAATCCAAATGTGCTTGAGAAGACGTTAAGGTGTTATATCCCCTAATGTTCCAAGGAATGATCGTTAGGGAGGTTGACACTTTACCCGGAGGTGTTTATGGCAAATATGAGGTCACATTGATTAGCTTAGCTTCAACGGAGTTCAACATGTTCGTCAGGCGACAAAAATCAACTCCCTGACTCTAGATTTTTATACATGATTACATCATTATTAAGGGAGGAGGGGGCTGTCGATTTTGAGTGCCTTTCAAGAATGTGAGCGTAAGATTAAAGGAATTTGAGGCAATATTGTTCCTGTGAGGCTGAAGCTGCTTGAGGGCAAAAATTGGGGGATATTTTGCTATAGCCTGTTTGACTATCCTTATGCCAGATTCAGCCAGTCTCTTCTTTTAAGCGTGTACCAGGCGAACTTCGCTGTTATCAAAGAAGCAGACTTCTGTTCTTAAATTACTTTCATCACTCAGCCCTTTTGTGAAGGCGATGTAGTCTGTAAGCTAGGGATAGCGGCAAATATCTTTATTAGGTTGCTCCTGTTAGAGTATCTTCATTGCCCTGTGATGCATTTTCAGGGTATAACAGGATATTTTGCAAGAAAGACCCATTGCGCACTTAGGGTTGGACCCCAAGGGGACTAATGGAGACTCTCCAATGTCCCTTTGACACCTTGTCTGAGGGTGCCATGTACCCGACTTGCGCTGGCCACTTCATTCTAAATGACAATTTCAATTGAGTACGTAGAACCCATTTTGCATACATGCCAATCCTCCCGATTCAGGCAGGAGACTACTGATTTCAAGGCTAGTCTTCCGCCTTTCGAGTCCTGCATGCAGAAATCCAATTCGGATTGCCGAATCATGATCTGCTGGAAACAAGGCAAAAGTGAAATGCTGATGCCTGTCACGTGCAATCCCATCTCCCTCCTCCAAGAATTACCTGTGACATCAAAGATTAATGCTTTCTATGTAATACTTGGAGGGGGAGAGTAGTGCATGGGACAGGCCTCAACATTCTATTTTTATGGCAGTTTACATAGCGCATACATAAACAGAGTTTAGAAATCTGTTTTTTGTTTTCACTATGTTATTAAACTGCCAAAAATGAAATGCTGATTGTCTGTCACCATTCATGCCAATAGACTCGATTTAGGCAGATTGCCACTTCTTCAATCTAAGTATATGGGGCAAATACATTCTCCCAACTTTTTTTTGAAATCTCTCACTTGCCTGCTGTAAAAAGTTGGCTTGGATGCATTTTGACCTAGAAAAATGAGAGAGTACATTTAAGCCTTAAAGGTTTATTTTCTGATTCTAAGTCTTATAGAAATTGATCAATATACAGAATCAATGAATCAGTGTAGCGCTCAGTTAAAACGTGTAGAACTTACTTAAAATACAGAGTCAGTCAAAGAACTCCGTAAAGTTCGGGTCTGCAAAATACAAACTGTACAATTGGAGAGAAATCCAGCATGGATTCTCTTACAAGGGTCAGTAAGGAACGGCCTCTCACACATCCAAAAACAGCACAACACTTTTATAAAGCTCTAAACGAAAGATTTCATATGTTCGCTACAGTGTTATATGGTTCTCACACATTAGACCAATCAGTTAAACAGGGTGCAACATTTGCAAGAAATTACATTTGGAAAATCTTTCATCATTCTCCAACATGGAGCATCTCACGGACACCACCTATATCAGAAAAAATATTGTTACATCGTGTGGAACTTTGCTAAGAAACACAGGTGCAACCTTGAACAGGAGCAGTTGTACTAAAGGAACAGTTTAATATTCTAGTGAAGGTTGTTGTCTTGCCTGTGAGCAGAACATTCAAGCATTATTCTATTGAAAGATTAAAATACGAGTTTATCCATGTGATACAGGTCACTTGGCATTAAAGTCTGAAACAAGGTAGAGTATGAGATCTAAAGTTTCTATATTAGCAAGAGTTTGAGTTTAATTTCAGAAAAACAAAGTTATCCATTATTAGTATTAGTGTCTTAAATGTATGATCAGTGAGTCTAGTGGGCCGTCTCTCTCTGCCCACTTTTTCATTTTCCCCGCAGCCTCTTTTCAGAGATCAGTTATCATCTAACAACGTTTTTTTCTTCAGGAGTATCACCTTTTGCAGCTTCAACAGAAATGAAAGGATGATGGGCCAGCCTTGGCAGTTTGTGCAGTCCAGAGTATACATTTGAAATCTAGTACTCATAGTCCATTGTATAAAATTCAGTATTGTAAGTATTAGGATACAAATAATACATCTTGACTGAATGAGTGACTGTTTTATGGGATCAGAGGCTCAAAGTATCTAGAGCATGTTTAATGAGAGCCTTTGTTTTTTGGGGCAATAGACACAGAAACTTTACCTGACCTGCCCAGAGTGCTGTCGCCGTTGCTGTCTCCCCTCCTGCTGCCGCAACTGGACTCACAGCGGCCGCCGAGTGGAGGGTGGGAGACTACATCCCCCAGCCTGCCCTGCTCCTCGTGACGCCAATCCCGCGCCTTGAGCGCACATAAAACACCGCAGAGCCCGGCGGAGCGGGCGCTTTGTTTTTTGGGGCAATAGACACAGAAACTTTACCTGACCTGCCCAGAGTGCTGTCGCCGTTGCTGTCTCCCCTCCCGCTGCCGCAATTGGACTCACAGCGGCCGCCGAGTGGAGGGTGGGAGACTACATCCCCCAGCCTGCCCTGCTCCTCGTGACGCCAATCCCGCGCCCGGAGCGCATATAAAACACCGCAGAGCCCCGCGTCGGGGGATCGCGCGCGGGTCGCGCCGGGCAAAGCCCGGGCAAAGGGCGGGCCATCTGTGGCCGTCAGGGGCAGACAGAGGCTGGGCTGGGCCACCCCCCTTATTGCCCGAGGTTTGACATTCTGATCGGTGCCATTGACTTTTTGCTGACCAGTGAGGACTGTGCTGCCCAGGACTTTTTGAGTTAGGATTTTGTTGGTGTAGCACGTTAGGCGCCTGGGAGGTGCTTATCGCCACGCCCGTATCTGCACGTGGCTGAAGAGGTTGGCCTTGTCCCGGTATTTCAACGTTAAGCTTATTTAGGCTGTGTGCGATTTGGGGGTGTTTTGTACCTTGAGAGTTCCCATCTTCTTGCCAGTTGTTAAAACTGTAAGTTTTGAGTATTGTTTTTGTTTATTTCTTTCCATGGCTAAAAGTAACAGTAAGTGTTCTGCAATGGGGGGTACGGGGACATTAGACGCTTTTTTGAAAAAAGCTGAAACTGTTGTTTCTAGGGAAATTGAAATGGTGGAAAGGAGGCTATCTTTGGAGCCATTATCCCAGCCTAATTTTGTGAAACGATCTGGTGATCCTATTTTAGGTTCAGGTGTCATACAGGCTGGATGTCATTTTTCCGTTGAGTCTGTGTCAGAGTCCAGCTCTGTTATTCCTCCAGTCTCTGTGAATACCTCTAGTCCTCTTTTCTCACCGCCAGCCACACGTACTAGGCAGTCACATGCCCTTCCTGTTGTTGCTACTAAAATAGTTAAGGGCAAAAGAAAAGCGAATAAAGCCCCTAAAGGAAGTCGTCAACAAGCTAAACAACCCAGGAACATAGATTCCGCTCATGGGTTGGTTTCTCAGGAAAGTACTGTGGCCATCCAGGCCACGGTCGACAAGAGTCATGGGCGTAACGAGAATACCGATCAGGGGGAAATAATTACTACGGGAGTTAAGACGGCCGATTTATTACAGCTTATGGATGAGCGATTGAGAGCGATTATACTGCCAGTTATGGACAGACTTAATAAAATTGATGACAGACTCGCTCTCATCGAACGTCACATAGCGGGCCAGGAAGTATCAAAGCCAAGGCTAAATCCACCCGAGATGCACCCTTTAAGTGGAGTAGCAACCAGAGTTTCTGATCTAGTTGAGTCTATGACGACCACTGCTGTAGGTCCCATTAATCCTCTTCCAGCTGCCTTAGGGACCAATGGTGGTGTTAGCTCGAGGCTTAGGGACATGATAGGGAGATTAAGCCCTCTTCCTGCGCATCCATCAAGGGAACGACCTTTGCATTTGCCGCCGGAGGCCTGCCCGTATACTGTAATTTTGGCAAATGTTCCGAAACCTAGCGATGGGAGGGAAGAGCATTGGTCTTCCTTAAAAAATAAAGCCCTCCACTTTTTGGCAGGTAAGACAGTTCTTGGGAGCCACCTTTTCGAAAGTTTTAAGATGGTTAGAAGGGTTCCTTGGGTGGGGAAGACCAATAAAACGTTGAAGGGTGACTGTGTTGTAGTGAGCTTCAGCTCTCCCGATTTAGTAGTCAACATCTTAAGACAGGCAGGGTCGATCAGATTACACCAGGACTATGTTAATGTTCTCCCGTTGTTTTTTTTTTTATCCACCTCATATTTTGGGGTCCACTGGAAACAGTGGACATATCCCTCATTTCGTCCCTGCGAGTAGGACATTGGCTCTTAGTAACAGATATGAGGTCCTTAGCACTTTAGATGTCAATGATTGACTCAGTGTGGTTAATATTCAGGCCCACCACAATGATCCTAGATTGTTTTTTTCTGAAGAATCTGGGTCGGTGCTGACCGCGGAAGACAATATCGACCTTAATGGCTCTGGTGATAGAATTTTACCCCTAAAGGCAGTTTATGGTGAAGGAACTAGTCAGATAACCTCCGAGGTGGTCCAAGTAGACGAGAGTGAAATAGTTCCTCCTGGTATAACTGGTAACGTGACTGTCACGGTTTCTGTAAATAGTGAGGTTGGTGATTTTCAACTCCGTTCATTGAATCTGGTGAATTTGTGCCACAAGAGAGGGGGCAGGGGGGGGGGGGGGGAACCTCATCAACTAATAAAATTATGACTTTGTCATGGAATATTGCCGGCCTGCGAACTAAAAGAGGCGATACAAACTGTAAGGCTTTCCTTTCTACCCACCATATAATTGCCCTTCAAGAGTCGTGGGAGGCTAAAGATCCCTATTATTTGGATGGGTATCAGTCCTTTAATAAAAACGCTGTGCCCTCCTCTATGGGGAGATCTCAGGGGGGTCTCTCGTTATTATTTAGCCTCAAGTTACTGTATAGTATAGAACTATTAGCGACTAGTTCTCCAAATATACTGGCGGTTAAACTTGAAGGTGCCCATCTCCCGTCATTATTAGTGGTGAATTTTTATAACTCATTTACTAGGTCTGATGAACTGGAGCACCTAAAAGCACTGTTTACATTCTTGGACGAGTTTGATGCAAGTAATGTTACACCTTATTCTTTTTCACATTTTGGCGATTTTAATATTCATGTATGTCATCTCAATTGTTTTGAAAATATTAATTATGATCATTGCCCTCAAGAGGTAACTCACTTTGAACACTCTAAGGGTGGGATGTACCTAGAGGGTATTGTATCTGCCCTTCATTTATTTGCTCCTGTACAAGATTCCTTATCTCCTGTCCCTACATTCACTGGACAGGGCCATTATAGTACTATTGATTATATTTTTGTTTCTTGTCTTTTGAAGGACCTTATAGGTTCTTTTTGTGTCACTCAAAATGCCTTAAGTGATCACAATCCTCTCACTATGGAAATTAACATTAAGGCTGTGACTAGGATAAACCCTCTGCCTACGATTGCTAACTTAAACTTAGTCTCTATAAATCAGGGATGACGTTTGAGATGGGACGTCATCACCCCGGCCGATTTCCTCGAGAATTTCTACAATAGTAATATCGTGGATTTAAGTATATGTTTGTCAACAGAGTCACAACCAGTGAAAATCCTTGGTGCTTTCGAGAGAATAACAAAACAGGTAGTGGGCAACCTAACCCACCACGGGAGACCAAGGCCTAAGAAATTTAAAAACTGGTTTGATCATGCATGCTCTAGTGCGCATTCTGCACTCTTGTCGGCATTAAAAGAAGGTGGGAAAGATGCAAGTAAGATTGTGGAGGCAAGAAGGTCTTACAAAAAAGTAATAAAGGCAAGGAAAATTCAGTTAAAGAATATGGCATGGGAGGAATTGTCAGAAGCAAGTGTTTTAAAAAATAGCACCCAATTTTGGAAAGTGATTAATAGCCCACTTTTTAACGAGCTGGAGAACACAAATAAAGACTGTCTTATTCCACCAGATAAATGGGTGGCTCACTTTAGTGGTCTCTATTCTGAAATTCTTCAACTTAACCCAGTAAACTATGGGGATATTAACCAGGCTTCGAAAATTCATTTTAAGGAAGACGAAGTCCAGGAGGCCATTGAGTCAATGGCAAAAGGCGAAGCACCAGGTCCGGATGGTGTCCCCGCGGACCTTTATAGGGCAGATTCAAGGTATTGGGCGAAGCTTTTAACTTCTGTTTTTAATGCAGTATCTAAGGCGGGTGCTCCTAGTTCATGGGGCAAAGCAGTCATAGTACCATTATTCAAAAAAGGCTCAAGAGAGGATCCGGCATGTTATCGGCCTATCTCTCTCTTGGATTCTGCCATGAAGATAATGGGTAAAGTAGTTCTCGCTAGATTAACAAATTGGCTGGAGGATAAATCTATAATTTCTGATCTACAATATGGGTTTAGACAAGGAAAGGGCACTGTGGGTCAATGCCTCAATTTACATCTTATCACTGGGAAGTACACGGTCGCTTAGCAGGGGGACTTACATCTAGCTTTCATGAATCTGTCCACTGCTTTCGACCTTGTAAATCGCCAAAAACTATGGGCCTCCCTAGTGGTTTTGGGGCTTGACCCGGTGTTGATATCCTTCCTGGCGCTTATTCACGAGGACACCACCGCAGTCGTCCGCTACAGTGATGACGGGAGTCTGTCAGAAGCTTGGCAGGTGAAGCGAGGGGTAAGACAGGGGTGCATTCTTGCTCCCCTGCTTTTCTCGCTTTACATTAATAATCTGGGTGATGCTTTAATTTCGACCAGCAAGGATATCCCCAGAGCCGGCATAAAATTGATCCCCGCATTATTGTATGCAGACGACATGGTTCTGCTGGCAAGAACCGCGAGAGGCCTACAAGCCCTTTTAAACGGATTTAATGATTTTATGGTCTCTTTAGATCTACTAATAAATTTAAAAAAATCACATTCCATGTCAATTGGTTGTGGGGGGGGGCGAAAAAGGCTAAATTCTACTGCAATGGGCAGGAGCTCACAAAAGTGCAGACCTTCCCATATTTGGGGATTGTCTTTGATGACAGGAGAACTTGGGTCATGCAATGCGCCCAGAAAAAGAATATTCTTGCTAGGGCAACAGGAGCCCTGTTGGGCTATGCAAAACGTGTGGGCTGTAAACCCCTGCCCGCTCTTATGAAGATATATAGCGCCAAGTGTGTTCCTATGGCCCTATATGGTAGCGAGGTATGGGGTTATAAGGCTTCGACAGAGATCCAATCAGTAGAAAATGCTTTTTTCCGGAAATTGCTGTCACTCCCCACATCTGCTCCTATTTTTAATATTCATGAAGACTTGGGGGTAGGTTACCTTACTGATCAAATTTCTGTGGCTCCATTATTAGGTTGGTTGAGAGTTTGGGCACAGCATCCTCCGAACCTAAATCAACTTGTTATTCAAGACTGTTTGTCTCTTGATAAAGCCATGTGTATTCCTTGGTTGCGATATATCAAAACTAACTTGGAGTCACTCGGCTACCTCGAACTATTTGATAAACCAAGCGCGCTGAGTAAAACAGAAATAAAAGCCTTCAAGACTCAGTTCTTGAGTAGAGCAATGTTGCTGAGGGAAGGAGGGGAACTGGGTAAGCCGACAGTCAGGAGATTTGTCACGCTACGTATAGGCAGAGAGATTCAGCCATACCTGACCTATATAAGCAAACCATTCCATCTGTTTTTGTTCATAAGGTTCAAGCATGGCATGCTTCCCTGGCTTCTAGCTTACCCTAAGGGTTTTTTCAAAGAGGGAACCCTGGGGCCCTGTCCTTGTGATAACACCTCAGAACAAAACACGCTGCATATGGTTTTCGTTTGCAAATTTTACACTTTGCAGCGCAAGAAATTTATCTTTCCTATTTTTAAGAACCGTAATTTTGAGCAAGTGAGGCCCGCATTGGTTTATCTGCAAATGCTAGGGTCACCACTGGTATGTTTCGGGGTAGCCAGCTACATCACAGGGGCCATCAGGTGTAGAAATAGGGTGCAGTCCTCTGGTAACCTCCCTCATTTTTAGTTTCGTTTGATAGTTGAAGAACGTGGATTAATGAATTAGTTTTGGTTTTATGGGATATGTAAAAATTGTAGAATCATTTGGATGACATACTTTTTATTGTGATTATGTGCCAATTATATTGTATTATTTACTATTTATGAAACATTGTTAATTGTGTTTATTTGGTATTGTATTAATGGACTTTTCAGATTACTGTAATTGTAACTATTTGCAACATGAAATATCGTCGTATGCTTTGATGGTTTTAAAATTTTTAACCGAATAAAGCTATTCTTGACTTGACTTGACTTGAGAGCCTCACTGCCACAGAATGCAAATGTTAACCCCTTCGGTGCTCATGACGGAACGGTTCCGTCATGAGCCACGGTTGAGCTGTGCTCATGACGGAACCGTTCCGTCATGACCACGCCCGCGCAAGATTCCGTCAGCACAGCGGCGGAATCTGCGCAGCATGGAAGGGGTTAAAGCTCTCTCCCATTTTGCACAAACAAAAATGTTGTATACATGTGAAGGACACCCTTTAGCTCTCCTCAACCTCCTTGTAAGTTTGCCTCTATTTCCAGGATATGTGGTTGAGACAGCGAAACCCTTTAAGGAAATGCAACAAATCTGCAAAAGTTTCACAATTTTATTCTTAGAGTCTGTTCTGTTTTATGCTCTTTTCGTGCCTGAGATATTGATAATGGCCGCAAGGAGCATGTGTACCAGCCGACTTTGTGTTATTATATTTATAGCCCGAAGTTCAGGAGGATGAGTATATGTACAACATAACTGTTTTTTGACCAGACACAGCTGACTATTGACTTGGTGGCCTTTCTAGTATCTGGGAAACCAAGAATACATTGTGTTCACCTATCGCTGGACAGAGGTACATCATGTGAATTTACTGTGACAGCACTTGACACTCAGAATAGACATACAGACTACAGTGGAAATGGCAAACATCACATATTGCCTTTACAGACTCTGGAGTTTTCCATCAAAAAAAGGCAGTAGGTCTGACATATTTATGGTGAAGAGCAAATGTTAAAGTCAATAGGCATTTAAGGGTGGATTGTCATTCTCTGTCTTGAAGCCTACACATAGGTATTTTGTTGCATCAGATCTCGCAGTGTATCATTGTAGGCAAGAGGTTTTGTGTTGGTTATCCCCTGTAAGACACTGTGGATATAAAGGATTTGCTCTTTCAGAATCATTGTCAAGCATTTTTAGAAGAAATTGTATTTTGCTTAACCAACTGTAATTTTGTATGCCATTCGAATTGTACGACTGTGTGGCTGATGGTTACCTTGTGGAAATGTTTACACTCAAACCTGTAGGCTTGAGTTGGTTATGGTGACAAGCTCTAGACACGATTGGTGCATTGGGAAGCATTATGTCTAATGCTATAAGTGTGATCTGCTCATTATGAAAAGTTACGACAAAGGTAGTAGGCTTAGTTTATTTATTGTAAAAAGCATTTGTGAAGGCTAGTAGGCATTTAACAGTTGGTTGTCATCACATTGTTATAGACTTTCGACAGGCATATTGCTGCGTGCAATGTCACAGGTTACCATAGTAGGCAAGAGTTTTGGCGTTGGCCACCCGCTCTGACAAACCCTCAGGGTTTTCACTATGCTGATTTTGGTAGACGCTATTGAGAGGGGCTGTACATTGTTTTGAAAACTGTATCTTACTGTGCATTTGTAATTTTATAACTATGCATGATGGAAATTTGTTACATGGAATCTCATAGATCACCATAGTAGGCAAGGGTTTTGGTGATGGTGAGCCATCTGCACAAACTATGGGGATAAAAGATATCCACCATGATAATCCTTATTAGGCTCTCTTAGGAGAGATCGCGTTTTTTTGCCAACTGTAATTGTGTACACATTTGTAATTTAATGAGTCATGCCTGATGGTTGCCTTGTGGGAAATCTCACTCTCATTGCAGTTGGCCTGAGTTGGTTATAGTGACAAGTCAATTATAACAGCTATAAGCCTGATTGTTGGACAGAGAAAAGATATGCAAAAAGTCATAGGTCTCGTCTGTTTACTATGAAACGTGATGACAAAGACAGTAGGCCGTTTTTGTGTGAACAGCAGTTGTGAAAGCCAATAAGACTCTAACGGTGAATTGTTATCACACTCTGTTACAGGCTGCAGTATTTTGCTCCATCTAACCTCACAGATTACCAAAGTAGGCAAGGGTGTTGGTGTTGGGCACCCACTCTGACAAACCACGGAAGTAGATTTTCACTGTGAGGAGGTTCTTGTTAGGACCTATTTATAGAGGCTGTGTATTGCTATGCCAACTGTAATTCTGTACATATTTGTAATTTTATAACTGTATGCATGATGGCTGCCTGTTTATGCACACTTCAGTATGCCTGTGTTGCATGTAGTATCAAGCAAATGGTAAAGGCTGTAGGACTTAACACTTCACTGGGAAAATATAGGAAAGTGCCCCTCTTTGACATGATCACCCCCACATTTTGCCTGTTAGTCTATGCTATTTTGACTGGAAGTGCGGTGGGCTCCTGCTATCCAGGTCCCCAGTGCCAGATCTCTTTCTCAAAACTGTACAATTATTCCCCCAATTGGCACTCCTGTAAGTCCCCAGAAAACAGTACCTCAAGTACCCAGGGCATGGGTACCAAAGAGGGTCCCTAAGGGCTGCTGCATGTATTGTGCCACCCTAAGGGATCCCTCACCTAACTCATGCAGACTGCCACTGCAGGCTGCATGTCTTGGTGCAAACAAAAGTGAAAACACGAATATGGCACACAACCCTGTATACTATGTCTGCATATACTGCATGCAGTTTATGTAATTCATCCTTACAGCCCTAGAGCAGGGTGCACTATACTGCATGTGTGGACATATCTGCATGAGCAGATATTCCCCTCTGCTGGCCAGTTCAATTACTGCCAGTACGAGTGTCATGATCCTGTGCACTAGCCGAGGCACATTGGTGAGGCCCATGTGCTATAGCAAGGTTACAGGAGAACAAATGAGGAATGTGTGTTGGGTTATGCACTAACCTGGGATAGGAAACTCCAGATCCCAAAGTTCTTTGACCTAGCAGGTAAGTCCCTCAGCTGTACCCTTGCAGCCATGTTGATTAATGGGGTTATAAATGCTGTCTAGTTCAGATCCTCGTTGCTTGATAATTGTTCCTCAACACGAAGACTGGTTCATTGTTATCCCCATTAATGAATCAATCCTCGTTTGGCTTTCATTGGTGTCAGCCTTACGTCTTAGAGTGGGTGTGTCTACTTCCATGCTTGGTGGCTGGGAATTGCCTATGTGATTCTCTGATCGGTGACAGGCTTCCCCGAAGGGTGGCCGAGTTGACGTCAAACTCCCCTGTCGGCCAATGACATCCCAGTTCAGCTACAGAGCAGTCGACAAGCCTTTCCTGCCGGCTGTGGACTTCCCCGCTTGGCTACAGTGATTGTCAGCTCCTCGACCTCGCTGTCCATCTAAGTCCCACAGAGGGGAGCGCTGGTTAAAGTGTTGGCAGCCAGCTTCTGGGGAGGCTCTTACAATGGCCCATCCTGGACTCCAGCAACACTGGGTAAGTGCAGGGCACTCCTGAAATGGAGCATTTATCCTTGTCACTACAACTTTCTGCTCTGCTACGGTACGTGACATCAGGGCCGGTCGTAGAACTTTTGGGGTCCCGGGCAGAAAAGGAATGTGTGAGGCCCCCCTAATTTGCACACATAGGAAGTGCCATTAATTAAATATTGTTTAGCGACTTTGCAAGAAGCAACTTTCCTGGTGCGGATATCAGTAAAGCAAAAACATAAATAATAACACTAATAAATTAAGCACATATATGTTACATTTAAATTAACTGGAAATACATTATATGAGTCACAGAGGATAGAAAGGTTTGGCCTAAGTCTCTCCAAAACGTACAAGTTCAATCAAATGTTACCATTTGTTTCCAGATTAGTGCATTAGATACATATATGTGCATATATGTGCATGCAGTATTTATGTAGCACAGACAAAGCCGAAAGGCTGCTAAGAACTGTACAGATTCAAAGACACAGTCAACATGTGATAGGAGGAGTAGGTGGTTTGTGGATCGTGATTGCATCATGCTTTAGTTTTTGTTTTTAAGTTAAGTATTCGCTATTCCCTAAATTGGAGCTGACTTCGGGCTGTCCGGATGGATATGGGAATAATATTCCAGATCCTTGGTGCATAGATCGGAAAGGCCTTTTTCTTGTTTGTTTTTTTCATCTATTTTTAGAACATCTTCTGGTGTCCTTGCTGCGGGTGTGTGGAGAGCCACTGGAGATTAAAAGTTTGTCATCCAAGAAGGCAGGGGTGTCAGTCGTTTAGTGCAAACCTAGCCAAAAGCAGCGGAGCAATGTACAAGGTTAATGGCAAGCATAAAGTCAAGGGGTGGTGGGAAAGGTTGCTGGATTGTGGACTGTTATTGCATTATGATAGCTTTGCAGATAATGCAGCTGAGCTTGAAGATGATGCGGGCCAGTATGGAGGACTTGTGGAGTCGCATCACTGTATTATGATGTGGTCACATTTCTTCATGCCTTAGTGAGTTGAGCTGCAGCACGTGGAATACTCTTGGGGGGAGGCAGTGTGGATTAAAATTCCGAGATGGTTTCCCAGATAACCAGTGCAATTTAGGCTTATCTGCAATAAAGATCTGAAAGCAAATAAAACAGTTGAAAATAGCTTGACTTCTATTGAAGGCATCACCCTAGTCACTGAAAAACACCAGAAACTACCAGAATACAATCATATGCAGCCTAATAGGATTCAATGTCATGTGCCATGAACCATGGCTAAAACTCCCGTATAAACGTCCTCTGAAGCCTTTAAATGTTCTGATACTAATCATTATTAAAAACGTACATGGTTTAATTTTTTAAATTTGCATAATGCAGATTCAGTTAACATCTCCTCTCATTTGATTTCTCCAAATTTTAAACAAAACCTGGAAAGCACACGTTTAAATGCTCTTAAATAATGCTACGAGCCAGGTCTACTAACTGGACCATTTCCTTGGGCCTGACAGTGCTGGACTATGCCTGCAAGGCCCATGGCAGAGGGGACAGGACTCTAGGGTTGTGTCTGGTCAGTATTGTACTGACATGGATAGTATTTTTTGTCTAAAACAGAGCAAAAAAGCTGAAGATCTCAATAGAACCGATAGGGATATAACAATATAGAACAACATATTCGTGCCTCATCAGCTAAGTAAAATCTTTCAAATTGGAAGTGCACAAAATATAAAGATAAATGGTGTGAGCAGAGGTCTTCAAATTGGGATACGGCTCCCCTGGTGGACCTCAATTTATCATAGGGGGCATCAGCCTCAGCAGTGGCTGAGATTAATTCAAGCATTCCATCCTTCATTTTTTGTATACTTTAGTGAGTCACCCTAAGTGGGACGGTAATGCCCAGACGTGAGTCCCATGCACACTGTCACTGGAACCAACATATACCTGGCTGATGACCCCTAACTAGGAAGACACCTGTTCACTTTCTGTATACTTTTTTGTGGACAGTAAAATACAGCCATAATTTGGGTGCATTGGACCCAGGCCACGGTCCCACTGCACTTTCAGCGCTATTGATAGCTATACCCTTCAGAGGGCATTTTGCCCTGGGTCTTGCAGCCGTGTGACAGTGCTGCAAGACCCAGAACAGCTGGCTTCCTCCCCTGGGCCTTCTTAGAACTGGCCTATAGCTGGTAGGCCTAGGGTAGAATGGACCTTTCCTGACATTAGCAGCTCTGGATCATGGTTGTGTGGTGCATGAGAGAGGGGTCAGTGGCAAAGTAATGTAGCAATGGGCCCTGATGCAAGACAATGATACCAGACAGTAAAACACAGCTTTAATCTGGGCGCATTGGATCCAGAACATCCATGAGCCCATGTGCCACTACACTTGCTGCACTGCTGATAGCTACACTAAAGTCCCCTTCCACTCCCGATAGTATCATATCTTCCAGTCTGTAATGTGAAGTACTGGCTAAAAGTTTCATCGAGAAGGTTGAGCGTATCTATAGCAGGTTCTGCCCTGGTGATACCCCCTGCGGCATGGGTTTGAACACGTCCTTAAGTTCTGTGACCCACACTCTCTCCTCGTTCCCACCCATCTCCCCTAAAGCTATGGAAACACTGTTTGCTAAGGTAAAACAGGGTCTCAAGATGATGCCTGAAACCTGACTTGCCTCAAAAATGTCAACAGTGTCTTCTGCCCGAGTGCTCGGAGCTGATTAATCTGTCCCTATCTTCGATGTTGGTCCCCAAGTCTTGGAAACATGCCAAGGTGGTCCCTTTGCTGTGATGTGTCCAAGCCTGAAAATGTTCTACCTATATCACTCCTCCCGTTCTTATCCAAAATCATGGACTCATATGTCAACACGCTTCTAACTCAATTTCTGGAAGTGATTTAAATACTGAACACATCTCAAATGGGTTCAGGCCATGGCCTAGCACCGAGTCTGCTCTGCTGGCGGTCATAGGATAGCTACGGTCCTCTCTGGATGCGGGCAGAACTATGGCATTAGTTCTGCTAGATATGAGCGCGGCCATCGACATGGTCTCCCATGAGATTCTGCTACATCGCCTGGCAGAGATCGATCTCGATGACAAGGCCCTCTCTTGGTTCTCGTCCTTTCTTGCTGATCGGACCTTCCAAGCAATTGTCCCTCCTTTTTCTCCCATTACGCTGTGGTGTTCCCCAGGGGTCAGCATTGAGCCCGACGTTATTTAACATCTACATCAGACCACTGGCTCTGATGGCTAAAACCTGGGGCATCTCTCTGGTGTCATACGCTGATGACACCCAGTTTGTGATTACCTTTTCCAACAATCCTAGCCAGGATTCTGAAAAATTTAAAGCTGATCTAAAGGCCATTTCAGAGTGGATGGCAGTCAACTACCTGCAGCTAAATTCGGCTAAATCCAAGATCCTTCTGGTAGGGAAGGGCTCTCATCTGTGGGGCAAACAGTGGTGGCCTCTTGCTGTTAGAGTACCCATAGGCCAATCCTGTGGTTAGGAACTTGGAATTTCTGGTGGACAAGGACCTCACCTTTGAAGCCCAGGCCAAATCAGGGGCAGGTAAATGTTTTGGACTACTACGTGGCCTAGAATCAATACTAGGTCTCTTTGATTCTCAAAGTTGGCAGTTGATCATCTAATCTTCCATTATGGCTAGACTGGATTACAGCAATGTGCTACTCCTGGGAGCCAACAAGTCCGTGACCAATAGGCTTCAACGCATCTAGGACCCTGCTGCCTACGCTCTGTTTCCTCTCCCTAAGCACTGCCATGTCTCTAGCCTCCTCCATCGGTTACACTGGTTACCTTTGGAACAGAGAATACACTCCAAAGCCCTGTGTATCATTCACAAGATCCCTTTGGACATTGGCCTAGAATCTTGAGCGAAATATGCTCCCATTATGTACCCACACGTGCTCTGCAGAGCTGCGACTGGCCAGAGTCCCTCGGATATGGAAGGCCAGAGCGGGTGGCTGCTCTTTCCACACACGGGCCCCCGCTCTGTGGGACTCCTTACCCCTTCCTAACTGTAGCACCCCTGACCACTGGACCTATTGAAGGATGGTGAAGTCCTGGCTTTTCTGCAATTATTAACTCCCTTGTGACTCCTCATTCTATGTTCAACTGTATCGCTGGGACACCCCGTTGTTGAGGCAGCCATGCTCTCTACAAATAATTTAACATAATATAACTACTGAGGGAGGCCTCCAATGAGCCTCACAGCCATACCTCTGGTCTGCTAAGCTCATTGACTGGCACCTCCTCCCTTCAGTGTTCAACCACGGCCGGTTGCAATGCCCAGAGGAGGGATGGCCTCTCCTAGGCCTCACAGCTTTGGAACATGGCTGCAATGCCCAGGGAAGAGAGGCAAGTAGCACAGCAATAGTGCAATGGGCACTGGTTCAAAGTAAAAGCATCCCCTCACTCTTGTCTACTAGCTGCACAGTAAAATAAATCCATAATTTGGGAACATTGGGCCCTTAATACCCCATGGCCTAGTGCCACTGCACCTGCTGCACTACTGATGACTATGCCCCTGACTGATGACTATGCTCAGGCACAAACGGAATGCATTAGGCCCCTTTCATTTGCATGCAGGGTGAAATCATAGGAAATGACATCACAGGACATATACCTTGACATTGACCTATGCACAGTGCCATGGTACAGACCTGTGAGATAGTGTCAATTGGGCCCAGGGGAGGGGTCCACATGAGCCTTCGCCCCCACATCCTGGGCTTCTTAGACATGGTGTAGCACTGGGAAGATTAGGGGAGGGACCCACTAACCCATGGGCTTTCCAGCACATAAGTACGGCTGCAAAGCTCAGGAGAGAGGGGCTCTCCCCATGGCCTGGCAATGCTCCACTATGGCTATGAGGCATACGGTAGGGACCTCCATTTGCCTTGGCCTCGCTAACGTAGTTTAGTGCTATGAGGCCCAGGAGAGGAGACCCAGGATAGGGGAGTCCCCAAGCATTGGCCTCACAACAATAATGTAGCACTGCAAGCTCAGGGGAAAGGTGTTCCCTTCCAGGGACCACCTCACCATGATCCACAGCTGTGATGCCCATGGGAGTTGTGTCCCATCCTCTGGCCTCACACATATGTGGTAGTGCTACAAGGTGCATTGAATGTGGCCCTGCTGCTCTAGGCGTCACGTTCATAGTCCGGTGCTCCAAGACCCAGGGAAGGAGAGTCCTCTTCCCTGGGCTTTACAGCCATGAGCCCTAGTCATCTCTGCAAGAGCCAAGTAGAGTTGAAAATTTTCCATTATCGCTTCCCAAAACAATTTATGCCTTTGGAGAAACACTGCACGTGTGGAGACACATTTTGGGTAACTAAGAGTCACATAGCAGATTTTTGGGGCTTCATTCTAAATCCCCCCCCCTAAAATGGATCATTTTAAAAGACAATTTAGCTGGAGATTGAATTTATCAAGTGTGATTACTCTTCATACTATATGTGTGTTCTAATCCCTTTACCATTTCCTGGAGCAAGCCTTGACTACTCGAAATTGCAATTTTTAAGTGACAAGTGTAGAAAATTAACTCTGGTATTCAAACAGAATGAAATAGTCTTAAGCTGTTCAACATCAGTGTTATCAGTATCTACCATGCATACTGTCCAATAAGTGGCCACTGCCACAGGACCTGGTCCAACTGGTACGTTTTAACCATAGAACCAGGATATTTGACATCTAATCTCAGTTTTATGATTGAAAGAATCACCATGTTCTAAAGCTGAGCAGGATCGATAACAGAGTGACGATTCCCTGGGAGGGACAGCCCCTTCACCTTGTCATCAGAATCACTGACACCCCAGTTGCGTTCTAGTGGACAAGTTGGAGATATGGAACCAGGAGACGTGTTTTTTAAACCTGGCTCCCATTTAGCCAAATTGCGTATTCTTGGGCAATGATTTTTCTGAATTTATTGCCATGGCCACTAAAATTATGCGATTGCTCGGCTGCTATATTTTCGCATCATTATAGATTTGCCAAATTTGCCACATAATTTATCATCTGCTGCATAATCTGCAGGTTTTAACAAATTTTGTTTATATCTCAAATGGTTCAAACGTTCCTAATATCATGACATGTGTTACTGCGCAAAGAAAGATCCTTTGCACAGCTAGACTGGTTACCTTTCTGTTGCTTATTGGTAAATTTGGATGTTAAACTGGTACTAATTAAGTGCAACAAATGCCCAGGCAGTGTTAATAAGTGTAAAAATGACAATATAGTGAAGTAGTACTATCATGAAATGCGCCGAAGTATGCTGCATAATATGCCTTATCTTGGTACACAATTTACTCATCCCTGCCGCATAATTTGACCCTCCACTGCCACATAATTCCAGTGGCTCTGCTTATTGCTGTGCTGCTCCCTGTTTTTGGCTTGTTTGGAAGTATTTTGATTCAATGTAAAAACTGCTAATCACCGAGATTTAAAAAAATTTACTGAATATTTCCTGAGAGAAGGGAGGTTCCCAGTCATATGTAATAGTCACCTAAATGCAGGACCATGGTAAATATATAGCCTTTATGCAATTAGCAGTGCACTACAATCCTGGGTATACTAATTTAACAAACTGTATGATCCTGGGCAAGTAACACTCTCCCTGTGCCTCGTCCACTGATCTGACAATATGGCAGCACTTTGAAACAGGCGTAATGTGAGAAATGGCCACTAAAGGCATACTCTCTGGCTCTGGCTAAGCTCATGGTCCAGTTTGAACCACAAGTCTATAAAGAACTGAGCATTCATATGCCTTCTGCCTGCCACCCTCTGTCTAACCAGGATGTGGCATTACTTCTAGAAATGCCAACTTTGTAACTGGGGAACCAGGTTCAGGTCTTGGCGTCAGCTCAAGATCCTGTGATTCTGGGTAAATCATTTAGATATATACACAGCTTTGGGTTTGTGATTACCTAATATTGATTTTTTGCAATTTGCTAACAGGTAATCGCAAACAGCTATGTACAAATGTGTATTTCACACATTTAGCGATTCCCAGTGGGTCGCAAACAGACCTACCTCATTAATATTCATGAGGTAGGTCTTGGTTTGCTACCCATTGGGAATCACAAAAATTACTGGGATGGTGGCCTGTGGGGGTCAGCAGACCACCATGCCTGTGATGGCTTTTAAAGGAAGCAATGCTCTTGTTTTTTTAATGCAGTCTGCTTTCCTTAAGGAAAACAGGATGCATTAAACAAGCATTGGCATAGCCAATAGGTCTCGTATTTGGGACCTTATAAGTGGTTAGCCAGAGGTTTTGGCTTTGCCATTGTTTCTAAGCTATGTCGTAGAGAAGTGTGGCTGATGTGTATCATGTTGAAAATTATAATAAAGAAGACTGACCACATTATTGTGCAGGCACGTGCATACATTACCATGTGAAATGTATTTTTATTTTTTTATAGATTTATTTAGCGCAAACGCAACCCGAAGGTATTGGAGCGCTTTACATCAGTTACGTTACACAAGGACACATTCATTTTTTTTGGTAGGCACGGGGAGATTAAGTGATTTGCCTAGAATCACAGGATGTGGAGTCGACCCCGAGGCTCGAACCTTGGTTTATCGTCTCCAAAGTCAGCAGTCTAGCCGTGAGACCACATCCTCTCCCCAGAGACGCATGACTCATGCGCCTTTTGTTTACTTGTATGATCCAAAAAAGAATGCAATAGCTTTCGCATTTGCTTGAGTTAGAACTATTGATGTTGTAAATGATGATGTCTTTTACCTATGTGTTATGGAGTGTATGTATGTTGTGTGTAGTGGAATTCTGTGAGTTGGATTGGAATTGTTAGTTAAGAATTATGTGGAATTATGTGGAGAGGGGTTGGGTGTGATGGAGTGTAATTATGTGCAATGGTATTTAGTGGTGTGGAGTGGTATGTAGTGGAGTTTAATTATGTGGTGTGCTGTTGAATTTTGTAGCATGATGTGGAATTATGTGGTTTGGATTGGATGTATGTGGTGTTATGTAATTGTGTTGAGTTGAATTATGGGGTTTGTTGGTGAATTATGTGGTGTGGAATGGAAATGTGTGGAGTTGAATTGTGTGGCATGGAACTGTGTGAGTGTGAAGAGTGAAGGAGCAATGTGATAGAGAGATAAGGGAAGGATGGGAAGAAAGGGGGAAGGGATTAAGAGAAGGGAGGAAAAATGGTGAGGATTTAAGGAAGGGAGAGAGGGACGGAGTGAGGGAGAGAAAGAGGAAAAAAGGATAGGAGAGAAAGCAAAAAGACCAACGAAAGGACTTAGTGAAAGGCGGAAAGGCAGGATATGAGTGACTGGAATAAGTGAAGTTGAAATTAGGGTTTAGGAAATAAGGTGAGGGTATAGTATTAAGGAGTGAAGAGAGGGATTAAGAAGGGCAAGAAGGAGGAAAGGAGGTAATGAAGAAAGATAGGGCGGTAGAGAGGAAGATAGGCAGATGGGACAGTGGAAGAACATAGGAAGGAAGAGTTTGGGGGAAGGAGGAATCGAGGAAGGGCCAAGAGATGGTTGGAGTAATGAAGAGTGGGAAAAGGAAGTAGGGTTAGGAACGAAGGAGGGTAAACAAGGAAGGAAGGAAAGAAGTAAGAGGGATTAAGGAGGCCAATAAGGAAGAAAGGAACAAGGGAATAAGGAAGAGAGAGATAAAGGAAGGAGGGGTGGGTCTGAACGAATTATATAGGGAGGATGGGTGGAAGAAATGTTGAAAGCGAGTAAAAGATAGGAGATTAGGGTGGGTTTGAGGGAAGGAGATCAACAAACGTACATGATTGGTACTTGTTTTATCGAGTTAAGCTGTCAACTGTAAAAGAAGAATGTTATACTATATGATATAACGAGAAAATTGTTCAGGAGTACTGACTATACCTATAGTTTATAGATGATGGTGAGAATTTTTGTTGTCTGCATGCTGTTTGTAGAGGTGGTGGAGTTGCTTGGTAGATAGGGGACAGATGTTGGGGATTCCAAGGACATTGTATTTGGTATTATGGTGAAAGTTTTGGTTGTGTGCTTGGTTCAGCCTGCACGAGAGAAAGCATGTTTACATATGTATAAAGCGGGAAGTTAACCAGAGGGTATTGGAGCGCTATGTATGAGCAGCAGTTACATATTTACACAAGGACACAGTGATGGTTTTACTTACAGCGTCCGCGACCCCACTAAATGTGCCCCACCACTCAGGCAAATTCCTTCTCACTGTCGGGTTCGGAGGTAACAGAGAGTGCCACTAACCTGGAAGCCGGGTACAGCGGGAACGATGCTAGGTTAGCCCTACCTCCTAGGAGGTAACCCCTGTGCGTGGAGATATAACACGCCACAGGAGGCACCTCTACCGGGGAAAGGGTAAAAAGGGACAAAGGAAACAAAAACAGGATTGCCTCCAGACAACGGAAAGGACTGGCGTGAGTGGTGAAGACTCGCCTCTCCTACTCTCAACACTCCCAGACCCTGTAAAAGGAGAGACAACAAACATACATCAATATAGTAGTGAACGTACCTCTCAACCCCCTCACTAGTCTGGCTGTCTAGATACACTTACATGTAAAGGAGCATTTCAAGCATGTAGTAATAGAGGCAGTCCGTACACTGTGAAATGAGGTGTGAGAATTCAGCAGGATTATGCAGTCTTGAATATATGCAGTAAATGTAGTTATCGTTTTGTTGTAACTTCTGTGTGTTCCCCTGGTTCTGGAGGCATGCAAAAGAATACGTTCAGGAAACTCGCTCCTGGCTTCAGAGGCTCTGAATCATGAGGAGCAGTGCAGGTTACGGCGGACCAAGTGCTAGGGAACGTGCCTAGCGCGGAAAAAGCGCCCTTCGTTTTCAGCCCGTACTTCACGGACTGTTCTCAGGCATCAGTGCTCCGAACAAGCTTCCCGCTCGCTCGAAGAGAACGCGTTGGAGTCTCGACTCCCAATTCCGGGTTACAAGACGTCACCGCTGGTGTGCCGGGTCCTCTGACATCGTAGGACTGAGCTCACCGGAAGGAGGGTCTTGGTGCTGTGGGATTCCCCCGAGCCGCCTCATATGATGAGACGCGCTCGGTAACCTCTAGGATATGTCTGTCTTCCTCGGCGTGGGAAGTCTCTTCCAAAGGTAGCGACGCAAGGGCAATCCCCGTGCTGTGCGTGAAGTGAAGACACGCCGGGAACGAGCAGCAGAATAGATGAAGGTCACGTCGGATGCAGTCTCTCGGTAGTTTAGCAGAAGTTTGCACTGCATGGACGATTCCAGGAAGGCTCGCATCAAGGGGTTTAACGTGAAGTAAACTCGAGTGACAAGCCCCATTTAGAACAAGAGGCGGGGCTTATATACCTCGTGTTCCTGCCCACTGCCTTATGGGCAATGTAGTGTATCAGCCAGCAGACGCCCTATACCAGTATAGTCTTGCTCTTTGGCGCCCTCTAAGGTGGGACATGACAGAACCCCCTCTCAATGTCGCCGTCTCGGCGGACCTCCGGGTGTAGAAGGGTGGAGTGAATGGAAGTGTCTCAATAGGTCTGGACAATGCAGGTTTCCTTTTGGTTCCCATGACCTATCTTCCGGCCCGTACCCTTTCCAATCTACTAGATAGTAAATTCTGCCTCTGCTTATTTTGGAATCTAGGATAGCATGTACCTCATATTCTTCCTCCCCTTCGACGTCTATTGCTGAGGGCAGGTTAGGGAGGCGTGTGCTGGGTCGACAGAGATTGAGAAGTGATACATGAAATACTGGGTGGATATGCCAGTTAGCTTGCAGCGAGAGTTTCATGGCCACAGGGTTGATAATCTTGTTTATTGGATAGGGCCCTATCTATTTAGGCTGTAGTCTATTGTTGCCCTTGAGTTTTAGGTGTTTTGTACTCAACCATACCATGTCTCCTACACAATACCCTGGCTCGGGGGATCTCTTCTTGTCTGCCTGTTTCTTATCTCTTGTTCTTGCCTCTCCTAGGTGTGTTTTAGCCGTGTCTAAGACAGATTTGAGGTGTGTGTGGTGTTCTTGAATGGAAGGGAGTTTGGAAGTAATTGGATGCTCAAATGGCAGCATGTTCGGATGGAACCCATTAAGACAGAAAAAAGGAGAACACCCCAAGGAGGAATGGTGAGCGTTGTTATACGCAAACTCTGCAGTCCACAATAACGTACTCCATTCCTTGGTGTGCAGGAGCGTGAAACATGTGAGATATTGCTCTAAGGTCTGATTAAGTCTTTCTGTCTTGCCGTCTGTCTGTGGATGATAGCTGGAGGATAACCTCGCATCTACCCTCATGATCTCACAAAGTTCTGTCCAGAATCTGGAGGTGAACTGGGTCCCTCGATTTGTGATAATAACGGCCGGAACTCCATGTAGCCGAATCACCTGTTGCAAGAAGATCAGTGCGACTTCAGAGGACGTAGGTAGTTTAGGGAGCGCAATGAAATGGCCCATCTTGGATAGATGGTCTATGACGACCAGAATAGTGTTGTTCCCTCGACTAGGCGGCATTTCCACTATAAAGTCCAGCGATACGGTGTGCCAGGGAGCGGGAGGTGTAGGAATAGGCCTCAATAACCCGCTAGGGCATTGATGTGTAGCCTTTGCCTGAGTACAGATGGTGCAATCTGCCACATAGACTGTGGCGTCTTGTCGGAGGGTTTCCCACCAGAAATATCGCGATAGGGCAAGTTCGGTTTTCCGACTCCCTGAATGACCTGCCAAGGGGGTGTCATGAGTCCACTGCAAGGCTTGTTGTTGCAAAAGTTCATTAGGCAAATAGAGTTTGTTAGCATGGAATAACAGTCCGTCTTCTAGTTTTCTCTGTTGGGGTTCTTCCTGGATCCATGTATTTGTGTCTAGGGTAGCTGTCTGTTGTTTCACTTCAGCAAGAAAGAGTTGTGACGATACCAATGCCATCGTTTTCGTAGGAAAGGTCGCCTTCTGTAAAATGATAGGAGGTTCCTCCTCCTTCTCGGAGTCTGAAGGACCCAATGGTACTGGTCTAGAAAGTGCGTCTGCCTTTCCATTTTGTGGTCCTGGACGGTATTTAATAATGAAATCGTAATCCGCGAAGAACAGAGACCATCGCAACTGCCGAGGCGTTAGAGCTCGAGCGCTCTTTAAGAACAGAAGGTTACGATGGTCTGTAAATATCTCCATGGTGTGTCTTGCCCCAAGTAGATGATGTCTCCACTCTTCACAGGCTCGCTTGATAGCCAACAATTCTTTGTCCGTCGTACTATAGTTTATTTCGCAGTTGGTTAGTTTCTTCTAGGAGAAGGCAACAGGGTGGAGTTGTCCTGTATCTGGGTGTCGCTGCGATAATATTCCTCCCAATGCGTAGTAGGAGGCATCTGTCTCAAGCATAAATGGGAGAGATGCATCGGGGTGTCTGAGGATTGGAGCTGTGGTGAAGCACTTCTTGAGGGTGCAGAAGGCCTCCTCGGAGTCTGTTGTCCATTGGAATTTAGCTCCTTTCTTCAAGAGGTAGGTTAATGGATGAATGAGGGTAGAGAAGTTTTTGATAAATCTTCTATGAAAGTTGGCAAAGCCTAGGAAGCTCTGCAGAGCCTTAATGCTTGATGGCGTTTTCCATTCTTGGATGGCCTGTGTTTTCTTGGTGTCCATACACACCCCTTCTGGACCAATGACGTATCCTAAGAATTCTACCTCGCTCGTGTGAAAAAAGCATTTTTCCAGCTTGGCATAGAGGGCGTAGCGCTGAAGCCGCTCCAAGACTTCAGTCACATGGTGAATGTGTTCTTTCAAGGAGGAAGAGTACACCAGGATGTCATCGATGTACACGATGCAGGAGACGTCCAGCAGGCCCCTTAATACCTCATCCATGAAGTATTGGAAGGCGGCGGGGGCATTACAAAGGCCAAAAGGCATGACTTGGTATTCATATAGGCCAAACTTGGTTCTAAAAGCCGTCTTCCATTCATCCCCCCGCCGCACTCTGACCAGGTGATAGGCACCACGGAGATCCAATTTCGTGAAGACTTTGGCTCTCTTCAATTGGTCTAGTAGAACTGGAATAAGAGGGAGGGGATACCGATTCTTTTTGGTAATGCGGTTCAGGGCTCTGTAGTCAATGCAAGCCCTCAAGCCTCCCTCACGTTTTGGTATGAAAAATAGAGGAGAGGACGCAGGAGAGGATGAATGCCGTATAAACCCGTTTGCAAAGAGAGAGCTGAGGTATTGTTGTAAGTATGTCGTCTCTGCTTCGGTGAGGGCATATATGCGACTGCAGGGAACACTCGCTCCGGGTTCTAAGTCAATAACACAATCATATGCCCTATGCGGAGGTAATTTATTTGCTTCCTGCTCATTGAAAACATCACAATATTGCTGATATTCTAGGGGCAACGTGGAAGTACACCCAACGGACGTGAGGCCACCGCCTTTAGCCAGAAATCCTGACGGAGTATCCGTCTTAGCTCGTGCAGACGCTCGGTCACGAGTACAGTGTTCTGAACAATACGGAGAATTTAAAGTAACTGTTCTGGCTGCCCACTGTATGTGAGGATCATGTAGTGTCAACCATGGCATTCCCAATATCAGGGTGAATTGAGGGGCGTCGATTAGATCAAACTGGATGGATTCACAATGGTTGTCCCCCACAGTCATCTGTACAAGTTGTGTGTGGTATGCCACCGACGTTAGTTCAGTGCCGTCCACCGCCTTCACCATCTCTGGAACGTTCTTCTTGACCCACTGAATGCCGATTTCCTTGGCATACTTACGATCCATGAAATTTCCGGTCGCACCGCAATCTAGTAGCGCGTGAACTGACACTATTCCAAGGTTAGCTACCGCTAATCTGACACATACGTTAATATGTGCTACCGCACTTTGTAGTGTATTGATGATGGATGGACAGACCTCTTCCTCCTGAAGCCGCAAACAAAGGGCCTGTTCCTTGTCTGGGCGCTCTAGTTTTCCGACGCCTCAGACAGGTACTCCGTGGCATTCACCTTCTGTGCTTCTTTAGGATCTCGATACGGGTCCTTAGTTCTAGCCTTGCATTCTCTTATGAAATGCCCAGACTTCCCGCAGTACATGCACAATCGTTGTTTTCTTCTCCGTTCCCTTTCTTCTTGATTTAAGGGGCCTCGAATTCCGCTGATTTGCATAGGTTCAACCCCTTCACTTACAGGCGGTGGTACTGTACTCACAGGGCGCACACGTGGAGTTGTGTATCGGTTTTCTATCCTCGTTTTGTCTCCTCTTCTTTCTTGGAGGCGGTGGTCCAATTGGACCGTGAGGTCGATGAGTTCATCACAGGAGGTTGGAAGATGCACCACCTGTGCAAGGACATCCTTCAACTCGCTTCTCAGACCTTGGTAGTACAAGGAAGTACGTTTTTCTGCGGGCCAATTCGTTTCTGACACCAACCGATTGAACGTGGTGATGTACGTTAATAACTCTTGATTTCCCTGTTTTAGGGTGATGAGTTCACGATCTAAGGATAGTAAGTGAGCTTTTCTGTTGAATAATTTGCGCATTTCTTCGCAAAAGGTGTCGAAGTCCCGCAATGCCGGGTCATTTCTTTCAATGAGGGGAAAAGACCAGCTTGCCGCATCACCCCCCAGATAGGACATTACGAAGGCAGTTTTCGTTTGGTCATCGGGAAACACAGCTGGTTTGCACATGAAGTGTAATTTACACTGCCCAAGGAAGATACCAAACTTCTTCGGATCCCCGAAGAATCTCTCAGGAGGGGCCAAAGGCAAGTTAGCAGGTTGGATGACTTGTATTGTAGATGGACCTATACTGCCTCCTCCCCGGTGTAGATTGTCCTGTACTCGTGCTACTAGTGTTTGGTGGAGGAAGTGTCCAGTGCCTAATATATTGCGCTCCTCTTTGCTCACTAGCACTAGGACGGGATAGCCCCGCTACTTCACGCCTCATCGTACTCATGGCGTTACGTAACTCCAAATTATCTCCCCGGACAGCTTCCACTTCCATACGTAAGGCGGTCAAGGTTTCTAACACTGATGTCAGGACGGTGTTTGTATCCATCGTTCAGGCTGTATATAACCGTGGGCTTGTCACTCTGTCGGGTTCGGAGGTAACAGAGAGTGCCACTAACCTGAAAGCCGGGTACAGCGGGAACGATGCTAGGTTAGCCCTACCCCCTAGGATGTAACCCCTGTGCGTGGAGATATAACACGCCACAGGAGGCACCTCTACCGGGGAAAGGGTAAAAAGGGACAAAGGAAACAAAAACAGGATTGCCTCCAGACAACGGAAAGGACTGGCGTGAGTGGTGAAGACTCGCCTCTCCTACTCTCAACACTCCCAGACCCTGTAAAAGGAGAGACAACAAACATACATCAATATAGTAGTGAACGTACCTCTCAACCCCCTCACTAGTCTGGCTGTCTAGATACACTTACATGTAAAGGAGCATTTCAAGCATGTAGTAATAGAGGCAGTCCGTACACTGTGAAATGAGGTGTGAGAATTCAGCAGGATTATGCAGTCTTGAATATATGCAGTAAATGTAGTTATCGTTTTGTTGTAACTTCTGTGTGTTCTCCTGGTTCTGGAGGTGTGCAAAAGAATACGTTCAGGAAACTCGCTCCTGGCTTCAGAGGCTCTGAATCATGAGGAGCAGTGCAGGTTACGGCGGACCAAGTGCTAGGGAACGTGCCTAGCGCGGAAAAAGCGCCCTTCGTTTTCAGCCCGTACTTCACGGACTGTTCTCAGGCATCAGTGCTCCGAACAAGCTTCCCGCTCGCTCGAAGAGAACGCGTTGGAGTCTCGACTCCTAATTCCGGGTTACAAGACGTCACCGCTGGTGTGCTGGGTCCTCTGACATCGTAGGACTGAGCTCACCGGAAGGAGGGTCTTGGTGCTGTGGGATTCCCCCGAGCCGCCTCGTATGACGAGACGCTCTCGGTAACCTCTAGGATATGTCTGTCTTCCTCGGCGTGGGAAGTCTCTTCCAAAGGTAGCGACGCAAGGGCAATCCCCGCGCTGTGCGTGAAGTGAAGATACGCCGGGAACGAGCAGAAGAATAGATGAAGGTCACGTCGGATGCAGTCTCTCGGTAGTTTAGCAGAAGTTTGCACTGCATGGACAATTCCAGGAAGGCTCGCATCAAGGGGTTTAACGTGAAGTAAACTCGAGTGACAAGCCCCGTTTAGAACAAGAGGCGGGGCTTATATACCCCGTGTTCCTGCCCACTGCCTTATGGGCAATGTAGTGTATCAGCCAGCAGACGCCCTATACCACTATAGTCTTGCTATTTGGCGCCCTCTAAGGTGGGACATGACACTCACACATTCAAGAAAATTACAGAAACAGAGCCAGAGGTGTAGCCCTCTTGTACACCACTTGTAAAACATGGGTGGGATGGCCTCACACCACATCAGAGCACTGCATGTATTTATTGTAATTAGCAGAATTGTATTACTAAGTAACATAGGTTTTGTAAATATTTCTTAGCAGAAACCTTATTGAGCATTACTAGGCGAAGTAATAGTTTTCTCGCACCTTTTAACTGAACTCACATAAGAGCAGCTTTTGTTACACACGCTGCTGCCGTGGTGCTGAAAGTTAAACACCAGAAAGACACTCTCCCTTTAACTTACTTTCCTTTGAAGTAGCTAGGGGTGGCGCCGCCGAACTCCAGTGCCCGAGGCAAACAAATGTTTGTGAATCAGATAGGGCTGTGTCAGCGACAAACTGCTGACTACTGGGGGGCAGATCTGATTTCCAACACATGTGGCGCCAGGCGGTAGGATGCCTCCTTTGTTAATTAGGGTGGTCGCAGAAGTTACAGGCAGGTAAAAAGAAGGAAGTAGGGGGGTGAGCCTGAAACAATAAAGGGCAAAAAGGTTTGGTGCGGGGCTTTACAAGTGCTGGCATGCCCAAGCAGTGAGGTATGCATCTGATCACAATTGGGTCAAAGGAACGAAGGGGCAGGTCTTCAGGTTTATGGGGCAGGCCAAAGGTCAATGCAAGAACAGCAACACCCTCATAGGAAGGAATTGCTCGTGTAGCAAAAAATGTATGTTTGCGGTATTACTGTGGAGAGGCAGACAGTGGAAGAGGGGCGTGGCGAAGCAACCCCAGGCTGCAATATGACTGCGAGGCACAATTCTGTGAATCGGACGTACACTGCGTGGATTGTAGCCCAAAATCTGGCTGTCGGCTCAACTTGATTTTACTTGCACAATTAAGTTAGGAAAAATATTGGTGAATTGTGGGAGATGTAGCCGAATATGTCAACCTTGCTGCAAAATGGTCCCAAGGCGTGGAGGGGGAAGGAGAGATTTGGGGGGGGGGGGTGTCTGGAGGCCTCAGAGCACGAGTTTGCGGGCTGGGGGAGGGGGAGCTCAGGGAGAGGGGAGGAAACATGTTGTGGGAGCCTGAGCTTTCCCATGGTCGGTTGTTTAAAAAGCACAGAAAGCAATGTATATTATTGCTAGCTGGACGGCAGTCGGCATGCTGCAGAGAGGTTCTCCCCTGCTGTTAGGGGTTTCTGTACTGGCACTGCTAAGCGGCGACAGTGTATTGTTGGGGAACTGTCACAAAATTGAGAGGTGGGGCATGCATGTTTCCGAGGACCAGAGCTGCAGAGGACCTCGTGCTCTGCTGCCCGTAGTTCTGCTGAAGGGTGTTTTCCTGCAGGCTTTCCGCTCCGTCTGACACTTGAATGACGCAGAGACTTTAGAGAGGAATGACGATTAAAGATCAGTATTTTGGGGGATTAAAGCAAAGTGCAGACGGGGTGAGCTGCTACAGATCACGTTAGTGGAGCAAAAGCACTATTCACACAGAGTAACAGCCCGGCTGCAATTAGTGGCTGCAGGGCCCTACAAAAAGAGTAATTTTAATAATACATTTTTTTTACATGACTGCAAGTAGTTGGCTAAGGAGCGGGTGGGAGGGGGGCAACATGGGAATGGAGCAGAGGGGAAAAGCATCACACATGCAAGAGAGAATAAGGGAGAGCGAGGGTGAAACAGGCAGTGGAGGAGCAAGCACGCACCGCCGAAGCTAATTGAAAACGCGCCGCTGCACGTCAGCTCTTTTCAAGCACTCGTGCTTGTGCTGGCATCCACCTTGCGGGAGTGAGCAGCGGCGCGAGGACCATCTGTTTTCAATTAGCCCGCGCGCTGCTGCTCCCTCCCGCAAGGTGGATGCCAGCACAAGCACAAGTGCTTGAAAAGAGCTGACCAATTTCTAAAGGTCATCTCCTAGTGCAGAACATGCGCGCTGCGTAGGCGAGACCTAAAAATGAAACAATTTCTTTGCATTTTTTAAGAGCAGACAGTGGTTTGTGAGACCGCTGCCTGCTCTTAAAAAAAGTTTTTAGAAACATTCACAAAAGGTAAAGGGACCCTTCCTTTTGCGAATGGGTTACCACCTACTTGAAGTAGGCAGTAAAATGTGAATGCTTTGCGTAGGCATTTCAGGCAGAAAACATCCACACATACCACCGAGAGAATCGATATTAAGGGATGCCCTTAACAATGCCCTTCCTAATACAGAATCGCAAACCCGTTTTGCAATTTGGGAATAGGTTACCGAATCGCAAAATAGGCCTTTTTGAACATAAAGCGAATGCTTTTTTACCTATTCACAGAATCTGGATGTTCGCAACTTAAAAGAAGGCTATGTACATCTGGCCCTTAATCTCCTTGTGCCTGAAATAAGAATGTGTCCTTGTGTAATGTAACTGGTTCTCATGTAAAGCACTAGTGGACAGAAAGAACATAGGCAACCAAAATATTTATCAAAAGTACAGAAAAATAATTTATTTAAATGTTTTTAACAAACAACCACTTAAAAAATCATACTCTCACTTTTATATCCATCAATCTCACTCTCATTCAAGCATGAACGATGAAAAAATGTGACAATTTTGTGACGATTGTGACGATATTGTTGGACTTTTATGTGATGACTGAATGTTTTTTTCCCTGGGTCGCTAAAGCTGTGAGTCAGAACCCCATATCCGGAGGTTTTCGTATCTACGAAAAATTCAGTCATCACGTAAAAGACCACCAATATCGTAGATTGCCACGACAGCTAGTGAACACAAATATTAACTTCGTCAACAAAGTCTACAATCCAGCGTTTGAACAGGAATACAAAATCTGAAACAGCGATTCTTTTCTTTGCGGCATTCGGATTTATTTGTTATCGCTAATCTAGAAAATTAAGCGTGGACTATATATCAGATATTTCACTGTTTCAAAGTTTTAACTAGATCTCTGGTCATCCCACATAAATCGATTGGAGATTCTACATATGTTCCAGCTGTGGCTCTCTTCCTGACGAAGGCACCCTGCTGTGCCGAAACGCTCGTAGAGACATCACCAGTCATTCGAATTTATGCCACATTGTTTTTAATCTGACCTTTTTTTAAATTATTTTGTCATTCCATTATTACATAAATTGTCACATTTTTCATCGTTAATGCTTGAATGGGAGTGAGATTGATGGATATAAATGTGAGAGTATGATTTTTTAAGTCATTGTTTGTTAAAAAATGTAAATAAATTATTTTTCTGTACTTTTGATAAATATTTTAGTTGCCTATGTTCTTTCTGTCCACTACTACCTTATTATCATCCACATATTCTAAGTTGGTTGCCTTAAATTTGTACATTGACTGATAATTGTCCCTACCTTAAGGAACCTTTATCTTAATAGTAGGGGGCCTCTTCTTTTGCATTATATCTCATGTAAAGCGCTCCAATACCTTTAGGGTCACATTTGCTCGATTCAAAACTGCAAAAAATGGGTTTTATTCCTCATTGAAGGCTGTTTACATCTTGGGTTGCCACCTGGCTGGTTTTCTGTCCCGTTCTGTTTTGTTTAATGTCCTGGACGGTACAAAAATAAGCAAATCACCTAAAGCTGTTATTGTTAGCCCTTCTCTATAAATAATCAAAACAGCAAATATAAACAGAAAACACATTTAAACATGTTCTGGAGCTGTGTTCCATCCCTGAATAATAATTAAGGTAAACAAAGACAGAAACGTCTTGTTACAAATGAATACATACGATTTTCTTTGCAGTGCGATTTAGAATTGTGTCCTGATCTTCGCAGACTCCTAAAACAGCAACAAATGGCCTGGATAATTATCTGGGAAATATGGCAACCCTATTTTCATCCCTATAGTTGAAGGTGTCCCTAAAGGATGTATGACGTTACAACGCACACTTTTACAACGCATGCACTTACAACACATTTTTTACAACGCATAATCCATTACAACGCATGACATTACAACGCATGACACTACAACGCATTTTTAAAAACTACCTTTACAACGCATTTCCATTACAACGCATAATACCTTTACAACGCATACCATTACAACGCATAATATTAAATTGCATTTAAGGTAAGTATTAGATAGTATAGGGGTAAAAGTTACTTTTCTAACTCCAGGGGGTGCAACAGTAGGGTAAGTGTTGGATAGTATAGGGGTAAAAATTACTATTCTAACTCCAGGGGGTGCAACAGTGGGGTAAGTGTTGGATAGTATAGGGGTAAAAATTACTATTCTAACTCCAGGGGGTGCATCAGTAGGGTAAGTGTTGGATAGTATAGGGGTAAAAATTACTATTCTAACTCCAGGGGGTGCAACAGTAGGGTAAGTGTTGGATAGTATAGGGGTAAAAATTACTATTCTAACTCCAGGGGGTGCAACAGTAGGGTAAGTGTTGGATAGTATAGGGGTAAAAGTTACTTTTCTAACTCCAGGGGGTGCAACAGTAGGGTAAGTGTTGGATAGTATAGGGGTAAAAATTACTATTCTAACTCCAGGGGGTGCAACAGTAGGGTAAGTGTTGGATAGTATAGGGGTAAAAATTACTATTCTAACTCCAGGGGGTGCAACAGTAGGGTAAGTGTTGGATAGTATAGGGGTAAAAATTACTATTCTAACTCCAGGGGGTGCAACAGTAGGGTAAGTGTTGGATAGTATAGGGGTAAAAATTACTATTCTAACTCCAGGGGTTGCAACAGTAGGGTAAGTGTTGGACAGTATAGTGGTAAAAGTTACTATTCTAACTCCAGGGGGTGCAACAGTAGGGTAAGTGTTGGATAGTGTAGTGTAATATTATGCGTTGTAATGGTATGCGTTGTAATGGTAGTATGCGTTGTAATGGAATGCGTTGTAAAGGTAGTTTTTAAAAATGCGTTGTAGTGTCATGCGTTGTAATGTCATGCGTTGTAATGGATTATGCGTTGTAAAAAATGCGTTGTAAAGGTAGTGCGTTGTAAAAGTTGCGTTGTAAAGGTTGTTCCCCGTCCCTGAACCGTCATTGTGCAGGATCCCTCCTGTGCAGCAGCGCCCCCTCCTAGACATTGACAAGCATCTCTTTCACAGCTCATCAAGAGCTGGACCTACAGAAAGGTGGAGTTTTTAGGCGCGGTGGAAAACGCCACCATCGGCACCTCTCTTGGAAAGCAGCTGCGGGAGTTTGGTACATTAACAAACAAACATGAGAGCATGCCAATGGCATACAAGCCAGGAAACATTCCAAGCATGAATACTCTACACTTTCCTTTTAAGGTCCAAGCACGGTGATCTAAGATGGCTACTTATTGTATTCCATCACCATATCCCACGATGCAGTGCAGCTTTTAACACCCAGATGTTAATGACATTCATTACAGAAATCAATCAGTATTCTCTTCTATGTTTTAATGCTGTGGCTGCTTTGGTCACTTGTATTTCTATCTTGAGGGTGTAGTGTCTCCAGTGTTCTGCAAATATTTTATTTTGTTGCAATTCTTTTTATTTTCAAAAACATTTGTATTAAAGACGAGACTTGCAGTGGTAACCTTGCGATATGAGGGATCCATTCAACAGTATTTCTCCTTTATACAATATTGAAAACATAATTAAACAATATGTCGTATGTACATCTTGTGGCTTGTTAATAAATAGACAGTGTTTCTTTGTTAATCATCATCTTCGGAAACTGGAACTATAGTCGGTGGAGTACAGATACCTCCTCTATATGTATTCCATTTACCCCACACCTGCTCCCATTTTTGAGGGCAACCTCTATGAACATGCGTAGCTTTCTCAGCTGCCAGCAATTCTTTTTATTGATCATCGGCAATCACAAAAGCAATACAATTCAGCAGTGTGACTGGAAGAGTAGAACAAGCACACAATCTTCCATGCCACTACAGATGGAATAAGAAGGAATAGAACAAAATAGAAAAACAAGAAATTAAAAACAAAGGTGTGTCTTGGCTACAGTACAATTCTAGAGGGGTACACTTATTCATAGTCACAACACTGACTCCATCCCACTGTTTGTACCAGACAGGGTCTTGGGATGCTTCATAAACAATGGGTGGGTGATCTAGCAGACACAAAAATCAACCGAGGGACAGGTAGGTGAGCAACTGGTCTGCCCATTCATACCATATTAGCATAGACAAAAGAGGAGATGAAAAGAAGAGAGATGGCCCTTTGTCGCTATGAACCCTTCAACAGGTCCATACCATATTGTTGGATCCTAGCGGTTAACAGTCATGGGGCCATCGGCTTTAAACAGGGCTGGCCTGCAAATTTCATGTCATATACCAATGGTGACTGAAATTGGCCCAAAAATAAAAATTATTTTGCTGATATATGTAGCTTCAAGAAAGTGTTTAAAGCCTAGAAGTAAAGAAACTCCCATAGGGAGTATAGGGTTTGCTGTGCTGGTTGAAGCAATTGCGTCTGGCTAAGGGTGAGAGCAGACAAGGGCAGTAGGTGACTAGGCGGGAGTTGACAGAGGACCCCCTTCGCGTCTCCATGAAGGCTTCTTCTGGGTGCCTGGTGGACTTTGTTGTCTCCAGCATCATGATTTAGCCAGTCTGACAGAAATATGCAACGTGGGTGATCTGTACATTGGACCACTAAACAAATGTTATGGTTTGTCATACTGAGCTCAAGTCTTATAAGCAAATGTATACCATGTATAAGCTGAAAAAGAAACTGTACATATCTCTTGAAATGACCACGGGTGAATGCGCGTCCCACTCCATTCCCCGTTACGATACAGCGACTTTGGAAGAATTGTACTAAAGTATGAGTCCATAGCAGGATCAGAAGAGACAACCAATTCAGACAATATGAATCTGACTGAGGAAGAATGGCAGATTCTCTAAAGGGAGATGAAATTTAGAGCGGCTCCCCTGCCCGCTAGGCAGATTCTGCATCAGCAAAAGCAAGGAGAACATGAAGACTGGTCCTGGCACCGCTGGAGAATGGGCCAAGAGCAGGCAGTTGGTTTATTCCAAAGCACCCAAAGAGTAAACTACAGTCACTCAAATACTTCAACATCAACATGAAAACGAAGCTGAGAAGGTGTTGGCCAAAGCCTTCATCCGCTCGAATTAGTCCCTGGAAGACCTGATGCAACCTGCCCCTGAGACCACTTGTGATTCATTACATCAGATGAATGAGGCTGTTGTTTCTTCTTGAGTGACTGTAGTATCTGAGGAAAGCTGCAAAGTGTCAGCTCTAAATCCCTGCAGAGTTAACTGACAAACTTGGCATGCTGGGAAGTGCCAAACCGTACCACCACACAACATATTAGTCAAAATCAGGATGACGGGACTGGAGAAGCGCCACAAAGGATATTGTTAGCAGCCAGCCCAGTACTGCAGATAATGCCTCCTTCATGCCATAGTTGCTTCCCACCATCATACTGACGAGGTGACACACTGACCCACGAGGTGTATTGGAAAATTGGATGAAACGTGGACTTCCAGAATGTGAGTGAGGCCTGCGACTGCGGAGAAGGTTGTTGTACAATTCAGTCAGTACACCTGAATTCCATCAACATTTCCAGGGTTGAGCTGTGCAGATAGTTGACTGGAAAGCCTCTCCCCTTGAAATAATTGTAATTGTCATATCTAGATATATTTCTGCCTGGACTATGGAGTTCATGGCAAAAGGATTGGTTCTGACTAATCTTAGAGCGGCTCAGTTTAACGGCTATTTCTCTCGTCCCAGCCAAAACTGGAGTAGTGGTAGAGAAATCTAAAAACACGAGCTATGTGACATTAGCAAGAAAAGAGTGCTCCAAGAGTTGACTTTTTACCGAAGAGGGAGGGAAGCAAGTTATCTAACATGATAATCAGATCTTCTTGGGATACTGCTATGTTATGTTACTAGTATTTGTAGAACGCACATACACCAGTCGGCTTCTTGGCGCTATTCTTCCCCAATATGAAATGTTACCCCTTTAATAGTTGGTAATGTTTTATTCTTGTATCTTTTGCAACTCAACTATACTTGTAAACCCCAATGCCAACCGGGTCACTTACTTATTGGTATTAGTTAGGCTTCATGAAGCTCTTGCTCAGAGTCAGTTAATTTTTAATATTTCTCAAGATGTCGTGTTTTAAAGGACAGATGCATTTTATATCACGAGATTGAAATACTTTTTGGGCATTTAGGTTGTAAAAAAAAATGCCTTTTTATATTTCCTGCTGTGATTCGGTAAAAAGAAAAGAAACCCTCCCTGAAGCAGTGATTTCACATATGCTCTTGAAAATTAAATCTAGAAAAGAACCATTTAAGGTATAATTATTTTCATATGTATATGCAGAATCATGTATTAATGAAATGAAGCATTTTCTCTTAATTTTCACATGTTGCAATGTCCCTGTAATGCCAAAGAGGGCTGGTGAGTTGGAAAAAAAAGATGCTAGGGGCTGCTGGTTCTCATGAAAGACCACTTTAGGATGAAATCTAGTTTTAAGGCTTGCTCGTTATCCAGGTTGTAAAATGTGTTTTATTTTTACCTTGTCAGTGTACCTACCATTATTAAGGAGGTGTCTATCATTCAATCAAGAGTGTAATAATCAACAAGACTACTTGGATTGCACAGCATTATTATTATTTAATTCATTTATAAAGTTGAATGGCAATGATGTATGTTTACTATATATATTGTATTAATTTATGCACATAATGGATTAAAAAAATAACAATTCAGTTATTTTATTTAATATTTCAATATATTGCCTGAAGCGAAAGGCACTTATGGAGAGGAGAAGTGCACCGGTGTGTCTGGGAATCTCACTGGCCAGAGTTAAAGTCATATAAGGAGGAGGATAAAGTACATACGGTCTATGGCTGTTTTCAATATTACTGAGTGTATGCGTAGACTACGTTAACATTGGCTTCAGAGGAATTCCATCCTGACAACGGGGAATCATTTCAGCACACAAATGTATGGAACATTGAATGCTGGAAAATATAGGATGACTGCTAAGCTTGTTCTTGACCACTCGTTTGTGTGCCTGTCATTTTCTATAGTACGGGTGCTTTTACTGTATAGATTTGCTGTATGAGTGTCCATTGTGCATTTCATCAAAAAGATGATCCACCTTAAAAGGCGATGCTGCTGAATCCAGAAAGTAGCATCCACGCGTGACGTCTCATCAGTAGCGCAGCGTTCATCTGACTGCACTATCCAAGGGTCATCAAATTCCCATGTTAGAAATTGTCTTGCACTCTTGTATTATTTCTTGTGTCCTGCATGTAACTGTGGAATATATTGGAGTATATTATCCATCTCCTCCACGCTTCCGAAGCGAGGCATGGAACTGCGCACTCCCCGGTGATGGCTACTCCCACAACCACCCTCATCAGCTCCATCCCAGCATGAACCTTCTCTGCCACCTGAGAGTGTCCTTTTTTTGGCTGCATGCACGACCCTTGATTCTGGCTGTTTATTACGCCAAACAGACACTAGATCATGGGTGATTTTTAAAATTTCATCTTGAGCCTTGATGTGCTCACCCTGTTTTTTACTGGTATCCTTTGTAGATCTGAGAACTGTCTTTATCATTGAGATGTATTGATCAATCTTTTCTGTACAGGACAAAGCTTCAGTACTAAAATGGACACCCTCTCCTGTGTAGAAACCTCATGCAGACATCCTGATCTCTTCATTAATGCACAGAAACTTTAATGGGCTTTCTTTCCAAAGCATCTCTCTTTGATTCCACTCGGTACTTGTTCCTCGCAGTGTTTGTTACTCTTTCCTGTTCTACTTCTTCATGTATACGGGTAGTGGGAGATGTGGAGCCCAGAAACAAAGACTTTCAGGCTCTTCCTGGCCGTCCCCAGGCCAGAAAGAGCCATCTGTGGCAGGGGAGCTTCAAAAGCCTTCCCACCTTTGTAATGCGAACCCCCAGCCTCTCCTGCTATCAGGAGCAGGCCCTCTTCCTGTGGCCCCTCCTTTTCAGCTGGAAGACAGTCGGGAAAAACTAGCCAGCCCAAAAGGTGTGCCCACCTCTGCCAACCACACCCCTTAGGTGGGGAAGGCGAGGTGAAGCCCACTCTTCAGTGCCCACCATCTTGCAGATGGTAGGCACTCCCCAATCAGGATTAGGGATTGTGCCCACTCCCCCATGTGGGGTGAGAAACCATGGGTATAGTCACCCTCAGGTCAGTAGCCCATTGGCTACTGACCTTGAGACTCCTAAAACACCCTCTAAATACATTATTTAGGGGGCAGCCCTGAACCACGAAGACAGATTCCCGCAACCTACAAAGAAGGACGAATGAAGACGCCCAGCAGAGGAGACTGCAGAGAAGAACTGACTAGGCCACAGCCCTACCGGCCCATCTGCAGTTTCCAGAGATCCTGCACCAAAAGTCACCTTGTCATGCAGCCAGCGACCTCCAGAAACCCTGGGAACACTGACTGTCTTCAACAAAGACTGGATCTCCTGTGAACAGCAGCTCTATTAGAAAGAAATAGCCAAGAAAGACTCTTTCGAGCCTGCTGAGGACAAAGATACCTGACGCCTGGAACCACCACTGCACCCGATGCCTACGGCCAGTCAGGGTGGCCCACCAGTCCCAGCTAGGTCCCCCAGCGCTCCAGAGTCCGAGTCCACTGCAGGTTGACACCTTCAGGACTCCTCGACGTCGCCTGCAGCCTCTGCACAGAGACCACCCCCCAACTGTGAGTGGCCTGGTAAGGTGAAATCTGACCTCAAAGATACCACTGCATCCAGCTGCCCTGCGTATTGGAGAAAAGAACCCAAGCCCTCCAACTTACCTGCCCAGCTGTTGGTTCCTCCCAGAAGTTTTCCTGGACCGAACCTGCTGCCAAAATCCCAAACATTGAAAACAACAGGGCATCCGACGCCAAATCAGCACTCTGCACCCAGCTGCCCTGTGCCGCTGTGGGTGCACCTTGTGTGCTAACTTGGATCCCCCTTAGCTCTGAGCTAAACCCTAGGAGCTTTGCTCCCACAACTCATGAGCAGCCACCAACCGGAGGCCCCCTATCCCCCATTGGATAAAATCGGGCCTCAGCCACCCTAGTACCTCTGAGGGTACTTTGAGAGTGTATCCTCGACCCTGGGGGAACCCTGGTTCTAACCTTAGAAACCCAACTCCCACAACCAAGTACTCACCTGTAAACCAATAACTCAGTTTCCTCCCATAAGATTGCATTGATTGCTTTTCCTTGAAAATTGTTTCAAGTGTGGAGTTGGTTTGTATGGAACGCTCAAGAAACTGCAAATATACAAAAACTGATTTACTTACGTTTTCTCTAGGATGTATCCCAGTGGGATATCTAGACATATCTAACAGTAATTTAAACTGTATGTATGTATTTACAAACCTGTAACAACGTCATTTTCATTCCGCTTGCTTGTATTGTTCAACCTGCCTTGATTAGTACCATTTACACTTACCTGTGCTAGGCTTGCTTGGTTCTAGAAGATAAATATAACTACATAATATTTTTATACAAACAAAATTAGTCTGAGTTCAGTCTTTGTGTGTGTGACATCATTTCTTGCCTGAATGTGTACAATAAATGCTTAACACTACCCTGATAAAGCCTTATTGCTCGCCCAAACAATCACAAATAGAGAGTAAGGTGCTACCTACTTTTACCTCTGCCTACTTTTGGGGTTCCACTGGATTCTGTGCACACTATGCCTCACTTTGGTATAGTATATACAGAGCCAGCATCCTACATTGGTGGGACAGCGGTGGGGTCCACAACTTTGCATTTGTTGGACTGACTTGGTCAACACCTGATCACACGGCAGAACTCTTAAATTGTCTTTAGAATTCTGAATTTTTGAATTGATAAATGTTTCCAAATTACTAAAATTCTTGTTATGGCCATGGTTAAGTCCCTTTAAAATCTTAGAAAAAATAAAACTCACCATAGTTAGGGGTAAGAGGGTTAGAATCTTTTTGTACAATGTCTCTTAACAAGAACCCAACTGTTAGTGAAAACATAACAAATGACATAGAGAGCATGGTTGGGGAGGTCAACCTCACCCCTTACCTCCATTTAGAATTTAGGGAGTTAAGATCTCTATGTAAACTCAAATACATTGCTATGGGGTCCCATCCCTCCAAACAAAAGCTCCAGGAGCTGTTGGCAGGGTGTGCTAAGGATCATCCCTCTGAGAAAGGTGAAGACCTCTCAGATGGGGAAGAGGATGGAGGGGATGAGGATAACTTCCACCACCCCCTCACTTGCTAGGGAGAACAAGGCACACTACACCTCATGTTGGAATAGTATATACAGAGCCAGCTTCCTACACTACTGATTTTTGGAAACTACACGACATGGCACCGCCAAAGTTGGCTGGTATCTTATTTTGTATGGATCAACTGAGTAGTTCAATTGTGGTTCCGCAGAGTTCCCTACACACCTTTCAAACCAGTGCCGTTCGTGATGGTAGGGAATATCCTCCTTGGCTGAGTAGGTATACCCTATGAATTGGCTGTTGGTAAATTCAAGCTTTAAAGGATATTACCGCTGTGTTAGCCGAACTCTGTAATTCATTTCTTACACAACATAGCACAGAATATTTCAGAGAACAGCAGACATGCAGTCACTCAAAAACTACTACAACATGGCCTCTCACTAGATGGTGGGGAGGTTACCTTCATAGTGGAGGCACACAAGGCATTTAGAACAGAGGCGTTTTACTGTTGGGTTAAGTTCCCTGCTGCAGATGATGCTACACGGATGGTACACAGGTTTTTCACAAAGCTGAAGTAGGCGAAATACCGGAGAAATACACTCCTTATGAGGAGATAGAAATCCCTCCAACCTACCAAGGACATACTAACTGGTTTAAAAGCGCCCTCCTTCATTTTTTTTTGTTGTAAAATATGTTTATTAACATTTGAGATCATGCAAGCACATTACAGTCAGCAATCAACACTTACGTAAAACCTCCAACTGGACAGCTTTCCTAGTATAGCCATGCCCACTGGTACCTGATGACATACTGTCTGAATTATCGCTCCCCCTATACACCTTGCAATATAGCCTCTAGTAAAAGCGCCCTCCTTCATAATATGCAAGATGCAAGACTGGGCCACTCAGCAATGAAGGGGCGGCATGGCCAGTTCTAGCCAGTTACACATTGCATCCTGGTGTTGATCGTTTAACCGGAGGCCAGCTGCAGAGACTATACAATAATCTAGTAACAATATGCAGAAGTCTAACCCAATTCATGATGTGAAAATTAACACTTGCTCCTGCATGGACTTTTCAAGCAGTAGCACCACAATTACCTACACCAGGCATTAGTCCTCAAACCGTGAATGCAATAATGGGAAAAATTCCCACCAAAACGGAAGAAAGTCCGGATTTGATTGCACAAAAAACAAACCACCTTGAAGCAGTGTTTCCCAATATGGGCCCACAGGAGAAGCACAGGATACTGACAATTTGTTTGCCAATTGGGATGGCTCCCCCGATAGAGGATTGTGCCACTTGGGGCATAGCCTTTGCTGCAGTATATACCAGAATACATGGTACCCCTTCGTTGGCGGTTCTACCAGAGGTATCAAAACAGGTACAGAATGAGCATTGGGCAGCACCTGCCCTGGACTTAGGGATAGAACTAATGGGCAACGTTGCCGCAGTATCTGCCATGATGTTAAGTAACATCAAAGGGAGAGCAGCAGCGTTAGCTATACACCAATGCCTAAGGGATTTGACTCCTACCCAGCAGGAGTGTGAATTACCTAAAATTATCAAAGAAACCTATGCTATGCTGAGAAGAGATAATTTGGGATCCAGCCCAGGAAAACCACAATTGAGGAGTAATTTTGAAAAGGATAACTCTAAGCAAGCACACGACTCTTCAACGAAGAAGTGGGTCAATAAGAAAATAAAAAAAATAAAAAATCATGGGGTGGGTCTCCTACACAGGAATCTACCGAAAAACGTTACAAATTATGTAACCGTGATAATGTTAAACCACCTGTTAGGTATCAGGATACTGATATACGTTCCTTTAGTTCCTTTCAGGATTCAATCATTCAGAGAAAGGAGGCTGATCAGAGCACAAATCAGGAGAGCACGTGAAATCAAGAAAAGACTCGATGCTCTAAATACATAGCAAAACAGGAAGACCAGCCTAAAATATCGAAACCTCAATTCAAAAAGAAGAAGGTAGCTGGACTAAAGGTCAGGCATGCCATGGATTTTGAGCACTCTACTTCTGAACAGGAAATGGGCATTGACGATGCTGGATGGTGCGGCAGAAGTAGCAAAAGTTCGACTGAATCCGATGGATTGTCTGGTGGGAGTAGCGCGGTGTGAGTATATCACGGTGGAAACATCGGATACCAGGGTAAGCATTCCACATTGTTTATACGAAGTCCATCTATGACTGAAAGGGACGTACCACGATTTATAAATGTCCTCTTTTGGGAGGAACTCACTCCAGGTTAAGACATTTTGCTGGCCAAAAAAAAATTGGCCCCCTGAATTGAGAATGGATTGCTCAAATGGGGACACAGTGATTTTACCAGCCTTCTCCGACCTTGTTCCAGAATCAATTAAACACTAGTACACCAGTGAGTGGGCTTTAGTGCTAGCTCCTACGTTATACCACAACCATGTGGTGTGGGATGACGGTTCACCTTATCATGATATACCATTCAGGACAACCCCACAACTTCAAAGACAATACCCAATAAAAAATGAAGCAAAACAACAAGTTAGGGAAATCGTAAAACAGCTTAAATATCACGGTGCGAGTGAAATTTGCACCTCTTCAATGAATAACCCTCTGTTCCAGTAATGAAACTGGATCACTCATACTGCCTAGTACTAGATTACAGACATTTGAACACAGCTACTGTCACATTTACAGTACAAAATGCATACAGCGCCGCACTAATGAATAGCATCATGCAGAATGAGTACAAAACAACACTAGAAATGGATTAAAAAAAATGTAGCACCTGGAAGGAGATATTTGAAATCCTTAAGGGAGCTAGGTTCTCCCCCAAAAAGTTGCCATTTGCCACAGGGGTATAAGCATAGCCCCGGGCTGTTTTCAGCCAGAGTCACAGAATTACTTGAAAACTTTGATGACCAGGAATTGTCATATGTCGATGACACATACTTAACGAACGATGACCTGATCGAATACTTGACCATAGTGGACCGCATCATTTTGGTGTTTGCTCATGTAAGCAAAAGATTTTTATTTTTTTATTTTAAATCAAAAATTGCCCACTTCAGTGTTCTGTTTCTAGGATACGGGATATCAAGTGAGGACAAGACCCTGGCAATGCATTTTTGGGAATCCATTGTAGGATTTCTAAATTTTGGCAGAACATTCATTCCTGATTACGCAGAATGGGTAAAACCATTCTACGACCTATTCGTCCATATTTTTCAGGTACATATTGGACATAAGAACATACAGAAATTTTACGTTCCATTCAAGCAGTCATGATCGCTTCCAAACACTTACACACAAATGTAAACACTACAAACCGGGTGATCTGTGTAATTGCGGGTACATCAGGGTACACATGTTGCGTTCAATTAAGGTAACAGTACAGATTGAATATAAATCACATCTTTATACAAATGTGGAAATGCGTTTTGCACCTACTGAAAAAATACTGACAGCAGTACAGACTGCCATAGTGAAAGAGAGTGCCGTGGCTCAAGGGAAATGCATCTTTGTTGTGACCCAGGTACCGACCTTAAAGGCGGTTACCAGAGCAAGTGTTCCAGACGGTAAAACTTTACATCCAAGATGGCTACAATGGGAAAACTCCTTCACTGCAACAGATGTAGACTATAGATTTGACGCTACATTACAGACACAGGCATTTCTCTACTAGCAAGAATATTCTCCTCCTATTGAAATAATGCCTCTAGAATACTATTACTATATCACATACACTGATGGTTCTGCTCAGCTTGCTGTAGGAACCAACACCAATATTCAGTCGCATATGCAGTTGTGAAAGGCCTTATGCACAATGTAAGCTTCCATCCTAAAAAAACCTACACGCAGTCTCTAGGTGATTGCACGGCACAGCTGGCAGAACTGAAGGCTCTAATACTGGCATTACAGAGTACGGATGCTGGTTTCCCCACACTTCTCCTACAAGCTAGATGCACAAAACACACCATATGCTCAGATTCCAAGAGTGGGGGACAGATTAATACCAAACATTGATCACAAACTAGGATTCATTCTGGTTGCACAAGGGTCTGCAACGCTATTAGTAGCCAGGTCCTTTCAACCAGACTAAGTACTTGGTCCTGAGATGTGACATCTGTTAGCAGATGAAGGGTTCCACTGTGATGCGTCCACTTCAGACACCTCTTTTGATTTCAAACAAGCCTCTGGCTTGTGTGCATTTGGACCACTGCAGTCCCTTATCATCTGACGGGGCTTACAAGTACATCTTGGTGGCAGTGGATTCCTGCTCTCGATTCTTGTGGGTATGGCCACAGCGATCGGCTGACGCCCAAACTGTTATAAAGGACCTGCGAGTCTTTATTGGGACAAACGCAGTTCGCACACTATATTCTGATCATGATCTGGCGTTTAGATCTCAGGCTTACAAAGAGGCAATTGGAAATTTGGGTGTGACCCTGCAATTCCCGTCTCAATATCATCAAGAGGGAAACACGGTCATGGAGAGGAAAAAATGGAACTTAAAGCAGTCTTTAACAGCAAGGGTATTAGGCTCTGGTCGCAGTTGGGTCCATTGCCTATAAGGGGTCCAGAGGGCTTTGAACAATATGCCAAGTAAATCCCTGGGTGGGCGGACTCCTTATGAAATCCTGTTTGAGGTTAAGATGTAGGTTCCAGACCTCGATAATACCAGCACAGTGGCGGCAGAAACACTGTTTGACACCAATGAATGTTTGGCTGTTTTACAGGAATTGAACAATTCCTGGGATGAACAAACCAACGTCCAAGTAAAACGCACCACCACTGGAGAAGATCTGGTCTGAGAAAAGATAGTGGGCAAAAATGAGTTTGGGCCATCTTACAGCGCGCCTGTGCCTTTCCTGGCTGTTGTGGTTACACAAACGGTACTTCTCCCGCTCCTTGCTGGACGCTCTGACAAAAGGTTTGTCTCTATTGATCTGACCAAACCACACTATGTGTGCGAATCGCAATAGTAAGCCAAGTGGACTCCTGGGTATATACCAATCTCCTCTTGCAGCCATACAAGAGGTTCAGATAGAAGCTTTAATTACAAATGTAGTCTGCTCTCTTCAAGAAAAGACAACGATGAACAACAATGAAGTATGCCTTCTACATGTTTCAAAACAACAACTGTGCAGTGTACAAGTACAGAAACACAGATTTCAATTCGGAATCTTTAGAAGAACAAAGTCTATGTCAATGAACCACAGATGGAGTCTTCATCCAATTCAAACCAGCCGGCTGAGCTGCCCAAGATAGACTGGACAGCATCTGGATACTTCATCCACTTTGATGACTTCTCCTCCGATGCATCAAAGGTTCCACAGCTCCACCGCCCCTGCCTTTCAAACTAAAGGTGCATGTCTTATATTGTTGGCTGAAAAAAACATACTTTGTTTCTCCATGTTTACATCTTTGGATTACAATTGCATTACTGTTCCTTGTACTTTGGATTGGTTTTGTGACTGTGTTCTTCCTTCCCCTAAATGGACACTTTTTTCCAGAACACTCTGCTGTACACACCATGAATTTGGTTCTAAAACCACACGCATCATCACACGGTGAGCAGAGAGACTTGTCCCTGGCGAACATTTCAGCTGTTCCAGTTCCAGATGGGACTGTATGGGACAGGGTATCATTTGATGTGTATTGTCCCACTAAACGCTTGCAAATTCCATATTAATTTAAAATTTCATTGAATGAAATTCTCAACTTCAGTACTATTTCTGATGATTGGGACATTGATATGGTATGTGAAATGTTAGAAGATCTAGAACATGGAACTGTATTTTCTTCCTAGAAGTTTTATGATAGTACAGCTAGTTTTGATGAGATGTTCTGTTTTTCACATTACGGTCTTCATTTTCTACACAAGGCTAGTACACCTCGTGACGTATTTAACTTTACACATTGAGAACATTGCCCTACAGCACCAAGGGGTAGTTCAAGAGCAGTTGCACAGAAGTTTGACTATTTTTCTGGTTATGACACATCGGACCCGGCCTCATTTTATTATAGGCTTGCACTGTCACCTGCAAAGAAAAATATGTTACGTGATACTAAACTGATTTACTCTGCGTCTTTCCTTTCTCAACTCTCTGTACAAGGTTTCGACTTTTGGAGGAATACAGTAGATGTAAAATCTATCTGGGGGACTAAATATTGGCAGGTTTCATTCAGAGCCTGCTTAATACCACAAAAGATGATTTTCCTGAACAAAACTGTGCAACAGACAACATGTCTGGGCTTAGCCTAGATAAAAGACTTGAACACACCAAGAGTTCCCAGTCTTACACTATTTCACAACTGGCAGCGGTTAACACCATACGATTAAAACATTATTGATAATATGAAGCGTAAGAGTAGGCATAACTCATCAGAATTCAATTAGAGGGGATGGCTAATGTGGACACTAGACACTAACAAATGTCAGGATAGATTCCTAGGTAACATAGAGGAATTTACAGCAAACAGTTGTGACTTGATTGCCTAAAAACTTCGACACTGTCTCGGTGCAGTAGTGGACAACGGTATGACTATCTTGCCATCTAGGATTTATATATACGTGCTTCAGCAGGACTTATCTCAATTACAACATGGGCAGTCTGAATTTAGGTCAATTCTATTGTTAAGCTGGACATTACAGACATTATATTCTGGTCATGTGCTGTGGCAACATCAACATCACTAATCGGTTTTCACCATACCTCCTTTCGGAACAGCAGATAGCTATGGCACGGATAGAAGCGACATACACAATGTTACACATCGAAAGTCTTGAAAAATTACCTTTTACCATTGCTAAGATACTATCCATAGGTACATTACACTACCAATATCGAGTTTCCACTTTCAGTACGGTCTACAACACCATCAAGGGGGCAGATATGAAATGTTAGGTGACGGGTTGGGTTCAGACATGAAAAATGGGTGCTTCCTTTCATATTCCGGTGCCGGAATAAGGATACTAAAGTCATTCTCAGTGGCTCAGACTGCAAGAATACTTAAGTGGGTCCCTAGTATGTCAGGATGTTTTGTTGCATGGGGCAAGTAATGCGTTGGTGGCTGTTAGACCCGGTATCCCTGGTTGGCTGAGGTAGGTACCTTAGGCCAAATAGGGACCAGCGATTCCATGTCAGGGAAAGGAAGGACACCTTCTTAGATAGCCCCCGCTCACCCCCTTGGTAGATTGGCACGAGCAGCCAGGCTTATTTTCAAGGCAAATGTGTAAAGTATTTGCAACCATGCTCACAGCAACCCAATGATGACACCACAAATAGGCTCCACACGAGTTTCATAAAAACGAGTATAAATTTATATAAAAGATATATGATAAGACCACACAATATAAATCCAACATATGCGTATTTGTAATATTCTTCCTGGTCAGTTATTAGGCCAGCCAGCCCTTGTCAGTTCTGGCGATATTACTGAGCACTTCTAAACGTTCCACCGCAGTCCTAATACAATGCTATGCAGTTCATAATGTTAGAATCAGGCACTTTGCAAGGTAACAATAATTCAACTCGTAATGCTAGAATCAGGCACTTTGCAATGTAAAGATAATAAAGCGATACCAAAGGGGATGATGGACGGAGCGCTTGAGCAAATCAAACACTCACCCCCAGTCAACTGATCTGGGTTTAATCCATCATCATTCTTTAGTTCACTCCACCACCCCAGTTCAGATATGGCCATATTCAAATCAGTCTGACCCTGTGCCTCATGGAACAGTCCACCCGAACTGCCAAGCCATGTCTTCCCTGGACCGGAAACAAGCATCCTGGGACCGGTTTCGGGTTCATAACCCTCATCAGCCAGGCTATCTTGAATCCAGTGGCAAAGTGAGCATGGGACCCACAGTACTTGAGCAAATCAAACACTCACCCCCAGTCAACTGATCTGGGTTTAATCCATCATCATTCTTTAGCTCACTCCACCACCCCAGTTCAGACATGGCCATATGCAAATCAGTCTGACCCTGTGCCTCATGGGAACAGTCCAGCACCAAACTGCCAAGCCATGTCTTCCCTGGACCGGAAACAAGCATCCTGGGACCAGTTTCGGGTTCATAACCCTCATCAGCCAGGCTATCTTGAATCCAGTGGCAAAGTGAGCAAGGGACCCACGTCTGGGCATACCCTGCCAACTTAGGGCGAACAAAGCGATACCAAAGGGGATGATGGACGGAGCGCTTGAGCAAATCAAACACTCACACCCAGTCAACTGATCTGAGTTTAATCCATAATCATTCTTTAGCTCACTCCACCACCCCAGTTCAGACATGGCCATATGCAAATCAGTCTGACCCTGTGCCTCATGGGAACAGTCCAGCTGGAACTGGAACGGCATGGTGAGTAAAAAAACGATGGATTTAGGCACAGATCGCTGTACTGGGGTGAGTGTATGACATTGTTCTGCATTCTGTCCATCAACTGTTGTTTTTGCATGTGTCACCCCGAGTGGGAAGGGTATGCCCAGACGTGGGTCCCGTGCTCTCCATGCCACTGGAATCAAGCTATCCTGGCTGAAGAGGGGTGAAACCCCAAAACCAGTCCTAGGATGCTTGTTTCGACTCCAGGGAGGACCTGGCTTGGCAGTTCGGGCTGGACTGTTCCCATGAGGCACAGGGTCAAGACTGATTTGCATATGGCTGGGTTCAAACTGGAACGGCATGGTGAGCAAAAAAACGATGGATTTAGGCCCAGATCGCTGTACTGAGGTGAATGTATGACATTGTTCTGCATTCCGTCCATCAACTGTTGTTTTTGCAATGTAAAGATAATGCAATACGTAACGCTAGAATCAGGCACTTTGCAATGAAAAAATAATGCAATGCGGGATATGCTAATCAGGTAGTTTGTTATGCAGAACCCATGCAATGAGTAATACGCTAATCAGGTAGTTCGTTATGCAGAAACAATGAATGCGTAATACGCTAAACAGGTAGTTCGTTATGCCGAAACAATGCAATGCGTAATACGCTAATCAGGTAGTTCGTTATGCCGAAACAATGCAATTCATAATACGCTCCAGCACCGATCACGGTGCCTCAGGCGGTCTCTCCGCTACTCGTACTACTCTCTGTCAGCCTCTGTCAACAGTTGCCCCCCACACGGGTATGATGTGAACAAAGAGTACAGCTCTGCACTCCGGCCCCGGTACTGCCACACCTCTGGCAAGTATGGGCCGCGATACGAGCCGAAGCAGGGGCTCACACTTCAGGAAGGAGAGAGGCCGAGAGCGTCTCCCTCCGAGCCTGCACCCCGCCCCAGGTGTCCACACATTACCTGGGGGGGTGCGACCTCGCTCTCCTCTCCTCTTCCCGCGATTTGAGCCTCAGATGCAATCTTCGTGAACTCTGGGCAGTGGGTCTCGGGCCCTCCCCCAACAAGGTTGGCTTGCGGTCCCTCTTTGGCAACAGCGGGCTCGGGCTGGCGACTCAGCTCCTCCGGGGCTGCCGGTCCGGGCCGCTGACACTAGATTTCAGGCGGCCACAGGGCACACACACACAGCGTCGCTGAGACTCTCCTTAACTTCGGGTGCACGATCACAGGGCACTCCTCACGATGGTCTCAGGCTGCACAAAGCACACGCACACAACGTCGCTGAGACTCACGTTAACTCCAGGTGCACGATAACAAGGCAATCCTCACGAAGGTCTCAGGCTGCACATGTACACAGCGTCGCTGAGACCTACTTGGATTCCGGTGCACGATAATAAGGCAATCCTCACGAAGGTCTCACTCTGCACAAAGCACACGCACACAGCGTCGTTGAGACTCACCTGGATTCCGGTGCATGATAACAAGGCAATCCTCACGAAGGTCTCATGCTGCACAAAGCACATGCACACAGCGTCGCTGAGACTCACTTGGATTCCGGTGCACATGATGACAGGACAATCCTTACAAAGGGTTCAGGCTGCTAAAAGCACAATCACACAGCGTCACTGATCCTCGCTTGGACTCCAGGTGCCCACGATTCTCAGGGCACTTCTTACCAGGGTCTCAGGTTGCAAAAAGCATACGCACACAACATCGCTGAGACTCTCCTGAAAACTTTTGTGTTCCTGAGTTTCCGCAACAGGGAGCCAGCTCACCTTGGGCCCTTGGGGATAAGTTACTTCAGGACAAAGCACAGCAAAGTCCTTTCAAGCAGGGGGGCACAGCACACCGCAAAATCCCTTCAGCCTTTCCTTGGTCAAAACAGCAAACTGCAGGCCAGCCCCAGAACACACAGCAAGGGTCAGTCCTTTCCTTCAGTCTCTTCAGATGTTTCTTCCTTGGCAAAGGTTCCTCTTGGCCACTTAGTAGCTTCAGTCTTATTCACTCTTGATCAAGCCATCATTCCAAAGTTCAGGGGCTTCAGCTCTCATAGTTATACCCCTAAATGTTTTTGAAGCCTTTGTGTTCAGAGGGCACTGACCCCTGTTCAAACCAGTTCTGGGTGCCTCCCTGCCAATCACTCAGCAGGAGATGGGACAATTGTTTTATGGCAGCAACCCAGGCCTCTTCATCTCTAAGGGCTACTCCTCCCCCTACACTCCAGATGCAGGTCAGCCTGTTGCTTTCTCACCTCCTCCCCTGGGTCAAGACATTCCCCAGATCCTATCGCTTTCAAATCCAGACATTCAATCCACAACCTGGCAGAGAGGGACAGAAATGTTAGAGCACAAAGATCCAGCCACTTTTAAAAGAGTGGCTTCTAAACACACAATGCAAAAACCACCTTCATAAAAAGATGTGTTATTACATGGTGAGTTCAGGCACACTAAACTTCACCTCTTCATCTTAAGCCTTTGGGAAGATAGGCTGGCAAACATATTACACAGCCTTCCTATTCTATCCCATGGGCAAGATGGCCTTTTTAACAGTGAAAAACGAAATGGAGATTATTTCATTGTCAGGACATGGTACACACCTTAGTACATGTCCTACCTTTCACATGCAATGCACCCTGCCCAGGGGGTACCCTGGACCTACCATAGGGGTGTCTGATGTGGATAGAAAGGGAAGGGTAAGGTCTGGCAAGTGGGTGCACTTGTCAGAACAACATGGCAGTTTAACAAACTGCGCGCAGGCACTGCAATGGCAGGTGTGAGTTCCCTTTTTAAGGCTACTGGTGTGGGTGGCACAATTAGTGCTGCAGGCCCACTAATAGCATTTGCATTACCAGCCCTGGCACACATAGTGCACTTTACTAGGGACTTTACCAGTAAGGCAACCATACCAATCATGGACAACCAATTACCATTATACTTTATACAGGGAGCACTTGCACTTTGACACAGATCAGCAGTGGCAAAGGGCCCAAAGCATCTAAGTTGGTAACACCATGTCAGAAAAAAGGTCTAGGGGGGAAAGCCAAAGGTTTAGGGAACTTTAGCCAAGAAGGGCCAAGTCCTACACAGGCGAACCTATCTTGCTACTTGAAAGGGTCTCCGGCGGCCTTGATACGTCAAACTTTCAGATTACTCTTAAATGGGAGTTACCTGATATGGACTGGCAGGGTTCTTGTGAGATGAATCCAGGGGTTGCCTATGTGGGGACCATATCTTCCACTGTAACATGTAGAACGGCACCAAATAAATGAATTAACTCCAACATGCAGGGTTGACACCTATATATAGCTCCATGCAGTCACTTCTGGCGATGTCGCTGAATCCAATGGTGCCACTTATCAGCACACAGCAGCAATTTCTGGAAAAAGCTTCCTGATATAGTATGGCTCCTGGGGAAATTCACAAGGTGTGGAACCTGTAGTTAAAGGTATCTATAAGAACAATACTTTGGGTCAACCCATTGCTCATGTTTGGTTGGCTTGGCTGTTTATTTAGTGGCATTGCTTTTTGCTGAGGTGTTTGTCTCTCCCCTGGATCATAACTTCTTTACCATTCTTTTGAATGGGTGACTTGTATCCTTCCTATGCTTACATTCAGGGGGCTACTTTTTTCTTTTAGCAATCCTCAACAGTGCACAAGTATTCTAGCTCTCTCTTTACCCCCATGCTGCTTCCTGCATGCTCTGTGTTGCTCTTTCCTCAGTACTGTTCAGCTATTTTGTTTTTTTCACCCCTCCTTTGTGGGCATTGTTGCTCAGCATTCAATTGCTAACACTGCTCATCCCTGTCCCCATTTTTAACTTTTTTTGAGGACCGGCAGAAATGTGCTGTCGGGCCACTCCTTTCCTTATACTGTACTTTTGCGCTAACATATATATTTTTTTAAATGTACTGCTTCATGATGGGCATTTGCCATCGTGGAATGCTAAATGCAAAAGAGCCAAATTAGCCACCGGTGTGCAACTCATCTCACACAGTGGGGAACTATTTGGCTTTTTTCTTCTATTAGCAGATGCTGCTCAGTATCGGCAACAAACACTGATGAAACCAAATTGGCGAACCGCTTTGAAAGAAATGACCTATTTGGTTTGCAAATGCTTGTTTTCCTGGTGTGGCATTTTCTGCCTGTCACTCATAGGGTGCTGGCTCCTTTATAGTTTGATTTGGTTGTGCAAGCTCTAATACACTGTATATTACCCTTTCTCAAAGGAATTATATATACCAACATTCAGAAATGTTAATAGAGATTGCAAGAGTGCGCCTAGAAAATAATTTTTTCATGTTTGGCAAAGACACATTTCGACAAGTAAGGGGTACAGCAATGAGCACCTGCTTCGCCCCCAGTTATGCCAATCTACATATGGGCTGGTGGGAGGAGCAGGTGCTCAAGGTCAGATATGCCAGATAATGGAGGTAGAATGTCATTATCTGGACAAGATTCATAGCTGACCTATATATCCTCTGGAGGGGTTCACAGGAATCAGTGAAGATATTTGTGGCTGCACTGAATGACAATCCTTTAAATTTACAATTTACTGGCACAATCAGCGATTCTCAAGTTTTGTTTTTTGGATCTTGAGGTGTTCATAAAAATTGATAAAATACATACACCAACACACAGAAAGCCCACAGCAGGGAACTCTATATTGCACTCACTCAGTTTCCACCCACCGAAACTTAAGCATAGCAATCCGTATGCAGAACATCTACGGATGAAAAGAAACTGCAGTGAGACTTGCTCTTTGAAGGATGCTCAGACCAGTTTTGCAGAGCGATTTAAAGAGAGAGGTGACAGCATTCAGTTTCTGAACCAAGCCCAAAGTAAGGTGCTCTCTTTCCAGGTGCTTGTTTGCTACTAATTTTTTCCATGCTCTGCTTTTTGGGTGTGTTCTCCTCACCCCTCCCTCTCTCCTTCTTGACCAGATGTTTTGTTCACAAAGCCATTTTGCTTTTGAACAGCCAATATTCCTGGGTGGCAATCTTCAAGTTTCATTTTATCTTTAGTAGTGAAGGCCATCTACATAATGTCCATTTTGTAACTATAAAAATATATTTAACAATAGGAAAAAATAGAATTCCAAGATGGCCACCAAATTGTGCCTATACTCAATATAGGTGTAGGAAAGTGCCTTTTTTGCATGGTTTCCCCCACTTTTTGCCAAACTGTTGATGTACTTTGACTGAGTGTGCCCTGGGTTCCTGCCAACCAGGTACCCAGGGCCTATGTTCTTTCCCTAAATTGTACTATTGCAAAACCCAACTGGCAACTCTCTTGCCACATGTAAGTGCCTTGTGAAGGGTACCATATGTACCAAGGGCACTGTGACCAGGGAAGGCCTCTAAGGACTGCATCACTTAATGTGCCCCCCCCCTTAGAATCCATGTACCTTTACACACACATACACACACACACACGCACACACACACACACACACACACTGCCCTTACAGGCTGCTTGTTTTGGTGCAGAACAAAGTGAAGAGCCAACATGGCACACATGGCCTACAATCCACTGCCCTGGAATAAGTAAGCCACCCCTCTAGCTGGGTGCACTATACCATTGGTGAGGGTACAGGTGCATGAACCCTGTACCACTACAGTGTCTAAGTCAATTCTTAGACTTTGTAAGTTCAGTAATGCCATAATGAGTATATGGTGCTGTCAGTTTGTCATTACGAACTCCACAGCACCATAATGGCTTTACTGAAAAGTGGGAAGTTTGGTATCAAACTTCTCTGCACATTAAACCCACACTGATGCCAGTGTGGGATTTAATGCAAAATGCACTCAGAGGGCATCTTACAGATGCCTCCTGAAAAACGACCTAAGACTAGTGTCCTGGCTGAGTGGCTGCTCGCCAGCTGCCACCACCAGACATGTTTCTGGACCCCTGGGTCAGGAGCCTGCTGCTCTTTGGGTCCTAAAACAATGCACATCCTGGGACGAGGTGCCAAGGCTCCTCCCCCAGGATGGGCAGGGTCCACGAAGGGGAAGCTTCAAAGGCTTGCTACCTTTGTGAGCTTCCCCAGGCCTTTTGCTGCTTCCAGCTACTGGTCCCAACCGGTTCTGACACCTAGTTTGGGCGGGAGAATCATTGGGAAAACCAAGTTAGGAGGAGAGGTGTGCCCACTTTTGCCAACCCCACCCCTCAGGTGGGGGAGGTGAGGTGAAGCACAACTCTCAGTCCTCGCCATCTTGCAGATGGGGGACCCAGTCAACCAGAGTGAGGCTTATGCCCCCTCCCACTGGAGAGTGGCATAATAGGGGGGTGTACCTACCCCAAGAAAGGGACCCATTGGTCCCTACCTGTACCTACCTGTAACACGCCTAAATCTAGTATTTGGGCGCTACCCCGAACCTTGCCTCCTCAGACAAGAGGAGAGAAGGACCGAAGAATCCACATTGAACTAAGAAGAGAAGGACGCCCCCTGACTTGTCCCCAGCCCTACCGGCCTGCCACCCCAGAATTCTACTTTTTAAAAAATTATTTATTACTGAATTCTAGGATGGCCACCACATGATACCTGGCTGAACACCTGTGATCTCAACCTCAAATTCACGCACAGCTTCGACAAACACAGTACAACAATTCTGGATCTGGAGATACAAGCAGAGGGAGGTGGACTGAAAAGCAAAACCCACTTCAAACCCACTGCCCGCAATTCTCTCCTACATTTCACTAGCTTCCATCCTAGAACCCTGCGTGAAAATCTCCCCTACGGACAGTTTCTCCGGCTCTGTAGAAACTGTAGTGATGTACAAGACTACAAAAGCCAGGCCAAAGCCCTAAGTACAAAACTGTAACAACAAGGCTACCCCAAACGATCACAGAAAAAGCCAGGAAACGCGCCCATAACCAAAACCGTAAAGGTTTAATAGAAACAACGCTACTGGAACCTACCACCACACCTCTTACATGTGTAACCACTTTCAACGCAGTCTCGAACAAAGTCACGCACATCATCAAAAAGCACTGGAAAATACTTCAGACCGGCAACTTGAACTGGGAACTTCCGCTTTTATCACACAAAAGAGCCAGGTCCATAAAAGATACTCTAGTATCTACAGGCCCAGCACCACCACTACAATCAACCAACTTAGTCATCAATGCCTGAGGGCTTCCGAACATTGTTGGCCATTTTCCATGTGGAAACTGCAGTGTATGCCACATCACAGAAACCACTAAAAGCCTCAACCTGGAACCCGGGAAAACATGGCAAATAAGGCAACACACAAACTGTAACACGGCGCACGTCATCTACCATATCTTATGCCCCTGCAATGTTACATACATCGGGATGACAAATCGAAAGGTAAAGACCAGGATCTGTGAACATCGCAGTACCATCAGATGTAAGAAAAATACCACACGAATGACTAACCACTTCTTAGAGGTAGGCCACACAACCAATGACATGCGCTGGGTCGTCATTGAAACACTGGATCCCAACCTACCCAACATACAGAGTCGCCTCTTAGAAAAAGAGCAGAGATGGATCTACCGCCTGTCCAGTCCCAAGACAGGCCTTAATGATAACTAGGCTTTCCTGTTTTCAGTTTCTATTTTTGGTAAATTCTGGTGGGGTTTTTTCGGTGTTTTCAAGTGATTTCAATACCTTAAAAAAACAGTGGTTATCAGTGATTACACATTTTCGCGCCATTAAAAACTACAGAAACAGTGTGTTTCTGGTGTTCATGGAACATTTTGCTTTTATTATTGCTTACTTTCTGCATGTATAGCACATGGTATATAGACAGTGTAAGTATAGTGTATATGAGGTCCAAATAGATTTTTGCAAATTAAACTTATTGTAGTACACCATACAATACTTCTTCAGTGAGTCTTTGCCCATGTGCGCTCGCTCTTTCCTTCCCATGTAAACTTTTGTGAAAAGGCCCTCTCAACATCGGCACTTGAGATGAGCATTGCCAAAACGGCCAGTACACAATTTGTTAACTCTGGCCACTGACAAAGCTTTCCATGGCAATACTGGTTCACTTGAAGATTGCGATTCTCAGGGTAGGTTCTGCAACATTTTTGCTGATCTGGGCGCCTATGCCCTCAGAGTTACTGAAGCAGTGAAAAATGAAGCAGCACTTTTGAAACTATGGAGGAAATTCCCCTTTATCGAAGGGATCTAGAACAGAGTACCACAGTGAGGTTTCATTGACTTCAAATGCCATTGGCTGTGAAGGGACATTTCTATGCATCATTGCAAGCCATTTCTCATACCTTGTATAATAAAAGTTCGTGAATTGCTCTTTACCATTGCTTTGCTTACCAAGTGGCAAGCACTCTAACATGGAAAATGTTGCAGTGCCAAAGTCACTAAAGGTGTCACCCACCCTACTCTCAAGGAGATGTTATACATCTACACCAATTATGCTGAAAACATGGCAGACAAGGGTGTTTTCAGACTCTATTATGTTCACTGTAGCAGTTATGTTTTCCTGTAAAAATCTAAGAATGCAGTAGAGTGTACTTTTTTCACATCACTATCAATATGTGACCATAGATCCTTACATTTCTTGCCTTTGGCATCATCACTCTGCAACAATTCTGTAAACAGTTGCCACGTGGTTAATATAGCATTCATAGCCCCTTGGACTTAGAACCATCAGCTAAGGGACACAGTTGGGATGACTCTTTCTTTGATGACACACAAAGCACAAAATGATAAATATTTGCGTTTTAGTTCCTGTGCATAAGAAAACAGTGCAACAGAATGGACTAAAAAGTCAATAGCATTCCTCATTAACTCTGAAGATTGTAAAGATGCGTTCAGCATACCATCTAACGAGTGGCAAGGATCTCTTACAGGCAAGCCCTTCAGCTCAGATATCGATTTTGACAGGTCATCACACAACTTTTTCATAAACATAGCTGAATCACTGCAAATACAAACAATTTCACTCCAATCTTTGTTGAACTTGGAAAGAACCATTTTTGCAGAGCATTCCAAGTGACACTGCATTCCATGTTTTCCAAAAGTCTGGTGCCATGTTTAACCACAATCCCAGATGCTTTGTGATAGCGCTCTTTTCACATATACTTGTCACTATACCTTGCATTGAATGTTTAAAGCTTGAGGTGTTGCAAATTCACCTACTATCAATACTGACTCACTAGAAACTGGGGGCTGATGTATCAAGGGGTTTTACCCATTCTCTGTGGGTAAATGTGATGACACATATTAGAAAAGATTCTTATGAAACCAGCCATTTTACCTATCAGTGAAAGACTCAAATGCAGCTAAAATATCAAATATGATTTTGATATTTCCGGATTCTCTACAGTTTATAAAATATTTAAACAATACCTAAAACATGCTTCCAAACCCTGCATCTTTAGACCAAAGACCACAAAACTGAAAAAAAAACAAAAGGAAGAAGAAACAATATTTTAGTGGCATCCCTAAACAACAAAACTCAAGCAGAACAGTGTTAACCCAGACTTTCTTACTGCTTCTTGCATAACAAAGATACATTGTATTGGCCCCTTCAGGAAGAAAAAAATGACTATCACTCTGTTTTTCCTTTCTTTGAATAACATTTAGTTTGTGGTTGTGCAGGTGTTTTTTCAGTGTTTATATGTTTTCACTGGTGAGGGCTATTTCTCTTTCAGTGGGGTTTTATCAGTTTTTGTAGGTTTAAACCTAATACCGGACAGCCTAATGATAACATTCCATGGAACAGCCTCAGGAAGCCTCTATGATATCTACATATGGCTTATTAAACAGCTGTTCCAATAATCAACACCATGGGCGCAATATCAACCAGCCCAGGTGGTACTGAGAATAATGGCGCTTGACCAACAGAATCCAGACGGCTAATGCACCACTTTCTCCACTTCTAATATCAACAAGACATGGCAACACTGGCATGCCAGTCATGCATTACCCTTCCTGAAGCAAGGCTCACATTTTTTGATATCCCAAACTGCGGCCTCTTTTCTCATCTTTCTTTTAAACCCTGGTGGCCAATACACCACCCCCTCTGTTCGTAGGACTAACAGGACAGGGCCACACCAACTGGCCATCCCCTCCCTGAAGCAAGACCCACAATTTTTGATATCCCAATCAGCGTTCTTATTCTTTTTTATTTTTTATTCTTTTGCATTCATTTGCAGGTAGATTTTACTGAGTCTACCCTTTAATGGAGGCAACATGCAGCCTTGTAGCTCCTTAACAGGACCATTCCAAGATGGCCACTAGAAATGGACCCATTCCCATCTAACTCCTTTGCCTCTTGTCTACCGTTTGGCAGCGCATGCACGCACTTGCGCAGCATTAGTTCTGCTAACACTATTCCCTCGACGGGACGCTCAGTCCCGCACGCATCTGACAGCGCCTGCCTGATTATAAGCCTCAGGCACACTAGCGGTCTTCACCAGCCAGGACTACAGGAGACCACAGCAGGTTACTAGCGGGATACTCATCGAAACCAAGTAAGGTTGCGCTTCTGTTATTCTAACCCGAGGCATTGGAGCACTCCCGGACATCAGTGCTCACATGTCTCCCTCTTTCCAATTCTTTAGAGTGGTACTACAGATGAGACCCCTCCCGAGCCTCGAATCTCTGCCTCACACTTAAACCTAGTGTAATTATGAGATCTAAACTTTATTTTTGCATGTTGGCAATATAGTTCTTTCTAATAACTTTATACCACCTTATACGACCGCATGTTATTTTACACGTGTGGTCACTCTTTGCCTAGCACAGCGCGCTCCTAGCAACCAAGGGCCTCACAGGGTTAACACATTGGCTCTGTGATTTTTATCCTCCTATGAACACTATCACCCATGACGACACGCCGTCAACGCTGCATAAACTTCAGCCTGGAGTCCCTCGCTGCATGTTACAATATAGCCGCTGCGCACACCATGAGTCTTCAGCAGCATGCTCCGCCACCTAATCACGGCTATGTATTAAATCACTGTGGTAGTCACTTACCTGAGACAATGACTGCGGCACTTTCAAAAGATTGCATTTTATGTTGCTATTATATGTGTCTTGTCTTGTCCTTTTCTCTCCCCAACATGGTTTTATTGACAGTGTGTCTGTGAGTGCGCCGACATTACTACCACACACCTTAGCGCATGTGTAGGTACTTCACCATTTCATGTGGCTATTTCACTCTTGCCACTCACTTTTTCACATACCCGGTCCTGTAGAAAGCCCACCTTATCTACCTTTTGGGTTGAAACATGTAGACCACATTATCTAGTCAACTAAGGGTAATAACTCTCTAGTAGTTGCATCACATACTTTTATTCATATCCTGGCCCGCCATTAATAAATTCCACAGGCAAGGATCCTCAGAGATATTTTTAATATTCACAACACTTCACACAATCACACCACACCAGCTCCGCTGTAATCAGTCGTTGTAGCACAACCGGGGGGCATTCGGCCACCCGGTTGGGACCCCAATGATGAAGCATGACACCAACTAGGTTGGTGTGTGAAGGGTCTTTTAAGCAAACCTAATGGGTTCATGTACTCACCACAACAGTGACTGTTAAACATTTACTTAGTGGGTCCATCCACATTGTTTAGTCTAGTATTGTATTGGGGACAAGGACGTACCCCCTATTTCCCTTGCGCTCTCCTTGTTTTCCACCACATGATATCAACATCAACATGGTGATAATCTTAGAATTTGTTTTCTTTTTACTGTACTTCGATTGTTTCAAAATGGCCACTATGTTGCATCTTGCGTCTATTGTTGGATTGTTTGTTATAGTCTTTTGTCATTCCAAGATGGCCTCCATGTACCATGTAAAGACAACATGACAGCACTCCTGGACGGTATGTCATACAATCACTATACTGAACCATAATTCCACCCAGGGTATTGACTTTGCCAGTGCATGAACTACACATGCACTGGCAAAGCAAGACCACTTGACTTCTCTGTGAATGAGACTCTAGTACGCAAGTACTTTTTTTGTAATCCGGATGGCGGCGACAAATGAAGACACACAACGCTGAGGCCCTGAAACATACGAGGAGGGGGCTGCTAGCCCCGCTATTAACCCAATGAGACAGGAACCTATCCAAAGTTAACCGTTCAGCGGTTCCCCGAGAGAGACTCTATGCGGATAAGGGGTTCCCAACTCCTCACCCTACAAAGGTACCGGTTAATGGGAAATAGGCACTCTGCAAAGTTGGGGTGGCGGGAAGTTTTAAAACCGTCTTGCAGGGATGGGGGTATGAGTTTTTTGTGGGGACAGTTCGGATTTATTGAGTTTGTTCGTTTGTGTATGTTACATGGCACACCATAGGTCACTTCATTCTATTCGGGCGCTACTACCACACAATTTAGATCGTAAAGAGCAGGGTACACACATCCCCTATGCCGATGTCCTATCCCACGACACCTATGACACCCTACACACAGCACCTACCACTTATATCCTTGAATGTAAATGGTCTTCAAGATAAGCTTAGAAGAGGACTAGTTCTACAACACTTAAAGCATAAGGCACCAGCAGTGACTCTCTTACAAGAGACCCACTTAACAGGGACAGTCCGCAAAGCCCTAGATAGGTGGGATTTTAAGCTCGTGGTACACTTGGAGTTTACATCTGGCTCGCGGGGAGTCGGAATCCTCCTTAAGAAACAGTACCCGATTGTCATTAAACACACATACACAGATAACCAGGGCCGTTTCGCGGTGCTGTCGTGTCAGTGGGAAGGTCGTATGGTTAACATAGTGTCCGTTTACATCTAACCCACGCTCCACTCTTCAGCATTTCAGGCGCTCAGCGAATTCCTACTTTGGCTCCCACAGGGCTACTTAATAATAGGACTTATTAAACAGAAAGAACACTATTCAGCACACCCTGCACACCTATAAAAACTCCCAAGTTGCAGGTCAATGAGATGACCTCAGACCAAATATATGGGTCTAACAGTCATACACAGTTGTCAAATAATAATGACCAATCACTTTTCGAAGTACTACTGGATAAGCAGAGTCCACATTGTTCGATATCTTCAAAAGATGTAATTTATTTCCCTGTAGTTGTAAATCCATCAAACAAAACTGCCACTGAGCCAACACGAGTTTCATCTTCCCTTAGACTTTGTCAAGGCGAATGGCAAACAAACTCTTGGTCGTACTTTTCATCAGGCAGCAGGAACTGTCTCATAACACTGCCACTGTAATAGCCACAGCTTAAACTAAACTTTCATCCTTCGTGGCACCACCTGCTTCTAAAAAGTGGGTAGCGCGCTCCGTAAACAGTTGATGTTTCTTAGAGGTGATAAATGAATCTTCAAATTATGTCAGGAAAGAGGTCAAAGTCTATGCTATGGTAGGGTCAGGATAAATTGAGAAAAAGTACCGATATCGGACCATGATAAGTTCCGACCCGTAACAAAACCCCGATCCATCCTCTCCTTCTCTCCTGCCTGTGACGACCGTATCGTAAGCCTCTTAGATATCTGTAGCTCATATGGATGTTATTCAGGGTACACGATCAATTGAACAAAGTCAGTGCTCTACGTCTTGAGGGGTCCCCACCCACTCCTACCGGCTGGCTGCAATGTAATAATTGGAGAAGACACTTTCAAATACCTAAGGATTCACATCACCCCTGACCCGGAGGTATTTATGACATTAAATCTCCAAGCCCCTCTGAAACGGCTGCAAAGGGATACCAAGCACTGGCAGTCGCTGCCCATGTCGCTTCTGAAAAAAGCGGCGCTTTTCAAAATGATGGCGCTCCCCAGGTTTCTCTACACCCTCCAAAACGCACCCTTCTTAGTCCTCCAATCTAACTTCTGTGCCATTGAGGCAGAAGTCACTAAACTCCTCTGGGACAACAAGCCAGCCCGCATAGCTATGGTGAAACTATACCACACCTGGTATGATGGAGGCATCGCACTCCCGAACATACAGTCATATTACTGGGCCTCTCAACTGATAGGTTGCAGTTGGATGAGGCGGGGCCTTATCGGGCGCTCTACAACAAGACCCGGACCCTAATGGGCCCCACAAACCACATACTCCAGGTATGGAATATAGTGCAAAAAAAGTTAGGGTGGCATAACATACTCACGCAAGCAACACCTCTCTGGGTCAAGGATAGGCTGGGAAGGTTTGAAAAAAGCAAAGACTTTACTCACTGGGACCATATTGGAATATCTAAACGTGGGCGCCCTCTGGGTACGGGAGAAAATGATCCTATTTACACAGTCCCAGACGCAGTATGAGATGGCATCAACGGAGCACTTCCGTTACCGACAGATCAAACACGCCCTTGAAGCGGCAATTCCCCCCGACACCACCCTACATGAGGCCTCCCTGCTAGAAGATAGGCTGTTGACGGATCACATGGACAAAAAAGCAATATCTATGACCTATCGAAAAATTATCAATGACGTGCTAGATGCGGTGCAGAAGCTCAAAGACAAATGGAAGGCAGACCTTGGAGAGTTGGACGATACGGATTACCAGGAGGCCCTAGCATCCCCTAGAGAGGTGGCGATCGCATCTAAATTACGCCTGGTACAACTTAAGATCTTCCATGGAGTCTACTACACCAGAACTACTCTCTGTAAGATCAGGAAAGTGGAGACCCCGCTCTGTTTGCGACAATGTGGGAAAATTGGCAATTTTATTCATACTATATGGACATGCCTGGAAGTTGGACGGCATACTGGGAATCAGTTATGTCCCTTATCACAAGGGTGAGTGGAAACCGAGTCCCTACAGAGCCCAAATGCTGCTTACTCAATATTTGGGATGCGACAGACCTGAACTCGACGTTACAGACCTGGGCTACCCTGGGTATTATGCTAGCCAAAAGAAATATTGCTAGACACTGGGGTGTAGCAACCGCCCCCACACTCGCAGAATGGTGCAGGGATATGGACACGGCCATGGTGGCGGAGAAAACTGTATACAAACATAGAGGTTGTCCTAAGAAATGGATAAAAAATGGGGAGGATGAAACACATACCGAGGAGATAATAATCAACTGCCAATTACACTGAATGTGGTAACGACTTATATGCAATCGATTTGATGGAAGTATTTCTGTAATGTATATAGAAGGTGACAAAGAATGTATACTGTATGGACTGTATCTGTTCTAATGATACATGTAAAGGACTACTAATTGTGCCTGTCTTTCATATATAAATAAAAGTAAAAAAAAAAAAAGACTACTTGACTTTACCAGCGGATCGCTCTGTCGGTATTTATTTATTTATTTATTTATGGGATTTTTAATGTGCAACTAATACCCTAGGGTGTCTAGGCGCAATGAGATGCTCTAGGATACACAAAATTGAGGACAGGAACTTATTGATTAAATAGCCAAGTTTTCAGAGCCTTACGGAAGGCAATGAGTGTTGGTGCTGTTTTAATATACAAGGGGAGTGTGTTCCACAGTATGGGGGTCGCTACCAGGAAGCGTCTATCTCCCCATGTGGCCGTTCTTGTTCGGGGAACATGCAATAGGTGGCTTGCTGCTGATCTTAGATTCTTTCCAGGTATGTACACCTGAAAAGCTTCCTTTAAGAACTTTGGTCCAGTCTGATGAATGGCCTTGGAGGCGATGCAGAGAGCCTTGAATTTAATTCTGCTCTCCACTCTTAGCCAATATAGATGGCGTATGGCTGCTGAAGTAGAGTGTCGCCAAGGAATATTAAGCAGAATTCGTGCTGCCACATTTTGCACGGACTGCAGTTTGTTCAGGATGTATTTGTGAGTGCTAAGGAAGAGGGCGTTTCCATAGTCCAGCTTCGAAAACACTAAGGTGGTAATCAGTGTTTTCCCTGCCGAAGCGGGTAGGTATGGCATGAGTTTTTTTATTTTCTTCAGCACGAAGAATGCAGCAGAGACCACCTTGTTGACATGATAACCAAAAGATAGCCTGTTATCAAAGATCACTCCCAAATTCCTAACCTTGACAGCTGGAATCGGGGGGGAGCCCATCTGACTGGGCCACCAAGTTGGGGACCATTCGGGGGAGATCTTACCGAAAGTCATAACTGTGGAAGTGGGAAAGAAACATTTGCCATTTTTCTTTAAGGTGTGATCTGCAAGTCATTAAAGGAATGACAGTGAATGAAGACTTTTGACAATTTAATTCCAGGGCCCTGAAAAACTAGTTACTTACCTTCGGTAACGCATTATATGGTAGAGAATATCTAGCTGCAGATTGCAGTCAGGTGGCTTCATTAGTCTCCATGTGAGGTTGGCGCTGTTACCGTCAATTTTCACGTCGCAGTCACCTATATAGGCACCACTCAGGGGCGCGGACGTCAGTTCTTTTCTTTCCGTGCCAGTCAAGCGCCGAGCTGGTAAAAGCTACCCCTCTGTCACTTTTTGGCAGGTTTTTTCCACTTTTTGTCAACCAAAACATTTTTGGTGTGTTGTGCCTGTCACCGCACCATGTCCGTAACCGACCCCCACCTTGTATGTCTTGGGTGTCTCGAGCGCGATCACGACTCCAAGTCGTGCTCGGCCTGTCGGACAATGGCTGAGAAGGCCTTGCAGGAGCGGGCTATGAAGCTCCTTGCAGCTGGTAGTTGACACCGGCCATCGAGACTCAGCAGAGATCTCGGTCCCGTTCAAAGAAGAGGAGGTTGTGCGGCCGCTCCCGGAGCCCCAAGTCCTCTTCCTCCCACTCGAGGTCTTCAGGACACTCGGGAAAGAGGCAGAATAAAAAGAAGAAGTCTCAGCAGACTTCACCTTTGCCTCAACTATCGTCCGTCGCTGAATGAGGTAAGGAACACTGACGCTCTAGGCAGGGTTCTGCAGAGACGAACCAGAGTCGACTTTGTGCCTCCCTCCATTTTTGGGAGCCGGAGCAACGCCCGCTCAAATAAAATTACTTTACAAGGCCATGTGCCACGTATTTGAGCGGGCCGACTCTGTTGAGTCTTCTGGCCCAGGGGGTCGGATGGGCCCCCATCGGATTCAACACAGTCTAATAAAGCAACGGCGCCGCCTCATGGATCCGATCTCGGATCCGGGGCGACGGCGTTCGTGCCTATGTGACCTTCCCGGACATCGGACCCGAAGCCGGTGCCACCAATGCCCACCGGTGGTGCTAGCCCCAGCCTTATCACAGATGACTGAGTCAGATTGGTTCTTTTCTATTGGCTGGTCATTTTCAGGACATTTCAGGCACGGGAGAGGATTGGGAGGGGTCTATGAACCTTTTGGAATACCAGGATGTGTCTGTAGAACAGAAGGACTGGTATGACGAACTTGTGGAGGCCAGTGGACTGGACACATCCACAGATACTGGCATGCTCCTTCCGCCAACAGTGGCTACGGAGGAGGGGGCTTCTTATGCCATGGGGGTAAGGAGGGCAGCTGAGGTCCTTGGACTGGAGTTGCCCTCTTTGCAGGTCAGGACTAATCTACTGACCGAAGTGCTCCATTCTGTGGCTTCCACCTCTAAACCCCTATTGCCCTTTAATAACCACTTACTGATGTCCTTCTAGGCACATGGTCCAAGCCTAGCACAGGGGATACTGTGACTAGGACAACTGCACTATTATAAAAAGATCGATGGTGCAATAGAGGCCACTTGGGTCCTCGGGTAGCCTGGGCTACTATTATTTAAATGAGCCTTAGTGCTGTGAATAAATGTGATGTCATATCAACCTTGTGTATCAGAATATGTTGTGTAACGAGTCCCCCGAGCACTCATTCCTTGTCTCTCTTGACTCATTTAAATAATAGTAGCCCAGGCTACCCAAGGACCCAAGTGGCCTCTATTGCACCATTGTTCTTTACATAATATAGATTACCCCTGGTCAGAATACTGGGAACCCCTTGTTTGGGGACACAAAGTTCCTCAGCCAACACTCCACTGTGGAGAGCTTGGTGGTGCAGGCTTCGACTTCTCATGGCACAGTCCTTCCGCACCTTGGATAGGAAATCCAAGGGGCTGGAAACACTTCGGAAGAAGATGTTTTCTTCTGCCATCTTGACAATGTGGTCAGTGAATACCGCATGCTTATTGGGCCATTTCTCTCACTTCCTTTGGGAGACGGTTGCGCAAGTGCTGCCACAGGTCCTGGAGGAGGACCTAGCTGTACTCCCCTAGGCATTGAGGACAGGAGAGATGCAACAAAATTCAACATTAGGTGTGCCTTGACACGACTAACTCGCTGGGCAGAGCGGTTTCGTCAACAGTGGCCTTACTGCGCCATACCTGGCTAAAATAATCTGCCTTCTCTTCTCTGGCGATGTCCTGGCTAATTTGATGAACATGCCCTTTGACGGTTCTCATCTTTGTGGAGAGAAGGCAGACTCGGTCTTGTAGCGCTTCCAGAACTCTAGTAGTACGCCTGAGATCCTTGGGCCTATCAGTTACACCATGTAGCCAGTCTAGTTTTCACCTCTTTCGTGGCAACGGAAGGGGTTTCCAGATGCGTCAACCGTATCCCATCCACATCCGGCACAGACTTCCCAAGTTGTGCGAGGATGTGGACGTGGCTCATTCCGACCTCGGAATGGAAACCAGAAGTTGTTTGCCACCCAGCCCTCTGCAGCTGCAGCCTCAAAACACTCCTAGTCTGACTCTGCAAGACCATGCTACTCCAGTTGGAGGGAGAACACATCATCTTTTCTTCAACTGGAGGTCCATAACATCGGAAAAGTGGGTCTTGCAGATCATTCAGGAGAGATAATCTCTTCATTTCTTTTCCTCATCCTCTTCTGCCACTTCAAGAATGGCTGGCAGAGGATCATTTAACTTTACTTCAAGAGGAAGTTACAGCTCTCCTGGTCAAGGAGCAGTGGTTGCTATTGCCGCTACTTTCTGACTCAGAAGAATAGAGGGTTACAGCCCATTTTAGATGTTCAGACCCCCAATCTCTTCCTCAAAAAGGAGAAGTTCAAGATGCTCATGTTGGCTCAGGTCTTGTCTGCCCTAGACCAAGGGGACTGGCTGGTAGAGTTGGACTTGCAGGATGCGTATTTTCACATCCCCATCCTGCTGGGCCACAGACGTTACCTGGGGTTCATGGAAGACCATGAACACTTTCAGTTTACTGTGCTATCATTTGGCCTTACCAGCGCCCCTAGGGTGTTCACCAAGGTGATGGCGGTGGTTGCAGATCATCTGCGCAGGTTAGGGATTTCAGTCTTCCCATACCATGACAACTGGCTGTTAAAGGCATCTTCGCCCCAGGTTGTCGTCTCCCATCTCCAGACTATGGTGGATCTCCAGCATTTGCTGGGGTTCTCTATAAATGTGCAGAAGTCAACCTGACTCCTTCCCAGGCGCTCCCTTTTATCGGTGCTGTTCTGGACACAGTGCAGTTTCAGGTTTATCCTCCTGAGCAGCAAGTCCAGGATATTCAGGTTATGATACTGATGTTTCAGATTCAATCCTGGATTATGGTGAGCCAGACTCTGAGGCTGCTGGGCCTCAAGGCCTGTTAGTGATGGCATATGCGGGCTCTGCAGTGGGCCCTGAAGTTCAGGTAGGCGCAGCATCAGGGGAATCTCTCCGACATGGTCCAAATCTCAGAAGGAACTGCAAAGGACCTGCAGTGGTGGTTAACGAAACGCGATTGAGTCAGAGGCAGACTCCTCTCTCTTCCCCGACTAGATTACACAGTAGTGACAATTGCATCACTTCTGGGGTGGCGCGGCCTCTGAGAGAGGTGGAGATAAGGGGACACTGGTCTCTGGAGGAGTCGAGGCTTTGCATCAATTTATTAGAGCTTCGAACGATCTGGTTGGCATTGAAAGTATTCCTTCCCTCTCTCAATGAGAAGTTAGTGCAGGTGTTCACGGACAACACCACCCCAATGTGCTACTGCAACAAACAGGGTGGGGTGGGGTCATGGACCCTTTGTCAGGAGGCCCTGCATCTCTAGACATGGCTGGAACAGCAGGGCATAAGCCTGGTGGTTCAACACCTGGCAGATCTTTGAATGCCAGTGTGGATGAACTCAGTCGTTGATGCCTAGCAGATCAGGAATGGCATCTCCAGTCAGAGGTGGCAGAAGGTCTCTTTCAGCAGTGTGGAATGTCTTGGTTAGATCTGTTTACCTCCGAAGAGAATGTGCAATGTTAGCAGTTTTGTGCAATGGAGTTTCCAAGACGGCTATCGCTCGGCAACACTTTTTGTCGCAGGTGGAGCTCAAGCCCGCTGTATGCCTTTCCTCCCATACCACTTCTGCCCACTGTTCTCAAGTAGATCAAGAACGACCGGGCCCAAGTCATTCTTCTGGCTCCAGACAGAGTTTGGTATCCAGAGCTTCTGGAAATGAGCATCGATCCTCTGATCAGACTGCCGCCTTCGAGAGGATCTTCTGTTGCAGCAGCAGGGGAGGATCCTCCATTCAAACTTGTCAACTTTCACCATCCATGGGACCTTATTGGTATCTCGAGAATTGGGGACCTCTGGGAAAATGGGGAAGTAGTGGCGTTCGCTCAACTACAAACAACATATCAAATGGCTGACACAGAACTGTTTCGCTACACACTAATTAAGCACGCACTTACAAGGGCCAGAGGCACTGATCTCCCCGAATCATCGCCACTCGAGGACTATCTCCTTACAGACCATCTAACTAAGAAAGCCATTTCTCTCACCTACAGCAAGCTAATTAATAATCAGAAAGATCCCACACAAGCCTTACGAGACAAATGGCGGGCAGACCTTGGAGACATGGACGACCAGGATTGGCAGGAAGCGTTGGCGTCCCCACGAGAGGTGGCAATCCTGTCTCGATTACAGTTGGTGCAACTGAAAATCCTACATAGGATGTACTAAACTAGAACCATGCTCCACAAAATCGGCCGAGCTGAGACACCTCTCTGTCTGCGGGGATGTGGGACACGGGGCACATTTTACCACACGCTTTGGGACTGTCCTCACATAACACACTACTGAGATGCGGTTATGGAGACAATTACTCGGGTGTGTGGCTTTGAAGTTCCCCCTGAGCCAAAAAGGTGCCTCCTCAATATATGGGAACCAACTGACCTTAATCACGCAGCACAGGACTGGGCGACCCTTGGGATCACGTTAACAAAACGCAATATCGCACAACATTGGAGTGCGCCCACAGCCCCCCTACAATGACACGGGTGTCAAGATATGGATAGATCAATGGTGGCCGAAAAAGCAGTCTTCATACTCAGAGGATGTCCCAAAAAGGGGGAGAGGATGTGGGGCAAGTGGAATTCATTCCGGGGCAATATTTGTGCCCCCACCGATAGAAATGTCAGACCCAGACTTAAGCAACTAGCTAGCCCACAAGGTCTATTAGAGGGACAGATAAACGCCCAGGATCGGGGGTCCAGACACTTTGACAATCGGAGATGTAAATTAAGGCAACTCTTTACTATGCATTACCTGTGTATATAACCTATACTGTATGTGCCATGATAATGGACATTGCTAAGTGTAACCAGCACTGTTTTGTTTTACTTTTCTGAGTAAATGATAACAAAAGAATAAATTATTAAAAAAAAAAAAAACTTTCACCATCCATGCGTGGAGATTGAGCGACAACAGTTGATTGCTTTTGACCTTCCTGAAATATGCGAGGTTATTTTGCCAGCCAGGCGGCCCTCCACTAAGACGGTATATGCCTGCTGTTGGCAAAAGTTTATAAAATATTGTACAGAAAGGTCTATTGACCCTCTTACTGTTTCTTAACTACTATCCTTTTCATTCTTACCGTTGCCCAGCAGGGCTCTGCATTGGGTACTCTCAAGGGTTATATTTCTGCTTTGCCTGCTTTCTTGCGGCTGCCAGACCAACCTGCTTTGTTTAAATCTCCTATTGTACATAGATTCTTAAAAGGGCTCGTACATATGTTTCCACCTATACCCTTTGTCATGCCTCAGTGGGACCTTAATGTAGTCCTCACATTTCTCATGTGTGCTCCTTTCGAGCCATTGCATAATTGTCTTCTCCGGCTGCTTAGCATCAAGACAGCCTTTCTAGTGGCAATAACATCTGCCCGGAGGATGAGTGAGTTGCAGGAATGGTCATCCAAGCCTCCCTATATGATGCTCTTTGCCAATAAAGTGGTGCGTCACACCCCGCCATCCATGTGTGCCAAAGGTGGTGACCCCATTCCATCTGGGTTAATCAATAAATCTCACTGTCCAACTTTTTTACTCCCCGCATCCCTCTAAAGAAGAGGAGCGTCTCCATCATCTGGACCTAAAAAGAGCGTTGTCATTCTACCATGACTGCACAAAAGAGTTCTGGGTGCATGACCAACTCTTTGTTGGGTATGTGGGAGCTAAAAAAGGTTGGCAGTGCAGAAAAGGACCATTTCTCGCTGGGTCATTCTCTGCATTAAGATCTGCTACACCCTGGCTAAGAAGCTGCCGCCAGAGGGCTTAAGAGCTCATTCCACCAGGGGGAAGGCTGCGACCATGGCGTTGTCTTGGGGTGTCCCAGTCCAGGACATCTGCCAGGCAGCAACATGGGCATCTTTGCACATGTTTTCCAAACACTACTGTCTAGATAGTCAAGTCCGCAGGGATGGGCATTTTGCCTGTTCGGTCCTGCAGGACATTTTAGTGTGAGAATTTGCCTGCAGCCTACCGTCAGGATGGTATGGCTTGGGTATCTATTCAAAGGTAAGGAATCTGCAGCTAGAAGTCTATCAGATGAACAAGTTACTTACCTTTGGTAATGCATTATCTGGTAGACACAATATCTAGCTGCAGATTCCTTACAGACCCACCCATGCCTCCCCGCACTGCGGACTCATTGTTAGGGCTAGGGTTGCTCCATTTTCAGGGTCCTAGTTATGACACACAACCAAGTCTGTCATTTCATGACTCTGCGCTTCTGGCGTGGAAAAGTGAAAAGCACGACATCTGCATGCCTGGGTGGCACCTATATAGGTGACCGCGACATCATAACCAAGGCTAACAACGCCTAAGACCGCACGTGGAGCCAAGTGGAGCCACCCGATGGCGAGCACAAGGGTTACTGCTCATGCAAACGTTTCTGGATCCAGCCTGATGCCCGGGGAATTGAAAGTTAAGGAATCTACAGCTAGAAGTATCTATCAGATGCTCTGTATAAAGGCAAGTTGTTGGTATCGTACCAGAGAACTTCAATGCATTTTTAGAAAACCTTAATTTTACATTATCATTCACATGTTTTTAAAAGAAGGCTATATGGCTGCACAGAGTTCTGTATGAACAGAGCTCTGAAGGCTCCTTGGTGATGTTCAAATAATCTACTGCAGATAATCTGTTTATGTAATGTTCCATTTTGAGACTTCAGTTGCTCGGTTGAGGATTTCTATCTGCAAGCGTTGTTTGACTTTGTCCTCCCTATTAATTGTTTGGTTATTGCTTTTGCTATATGGGTTTGCTTTCCGGGGTGCTGTGCTGTAGATTAGAAATGATACATCCAGTGACGGGGAATTTTATTAACAATTTTACTAGTATTCTGGTTGCAACGTAGCTGCCTCTGAGCTGCCACGACTAATGTTACGCCTGAGGATGGTCAAAAGTGGGGACAAGGAAAGACTACTGAAGTGAATTCTCATCACAACACTTGCCTGAAACCTGGATAATTCCAAATCTGTACCCCATATTTTCACTGAGGCACTTGTTTTTCATATGGTGTAGAGATGATTCTAGTGTTGTACTATTTTCACTTATTGTGTGGATTTATTGGGGAATAAATCCTTTGCAATACATTTTAATACCTTCCAACATTTTTTCTCTATCACTTCGGGGTTTTGTTCACACTATAAATGGGTTTATAAGTAAATATATCATGCAAGAGAAACCAGGTCACGTTTGTTTAATGGCATAAGAGCCTTTCTCCCATTTGGACTCTGCGGTTTGATACAAGGAGGAGGATTACCCAGGGTAAGTAACTTGTTTTTCTCATGGAAACTTCTAACCACAGATTCCTCACCTTTAGAATAGATACAAAAAGCAGTAACTCCCAAGGTGGAGGGTTTGCGGAATGGGCTCAGACCAAAATGCCCTGCAGGACCGAAATAACACATCAGTTAGGGCTGCATTAAACTTCATTAGGGCTCAGATGGGGCCTGCCCAACCTACAACACTTCTCTAAGTACATTAGTTTTAACTTTTAGAGAGGAGAGGAGTAGGTCTAGCTGAAAATCTAATTGCCACAGCAAAATATGCACTTTCTTCTGATGGGTGTTGGTGGGGGTAATCATTCCAGTATCAGGCAACTATTGAGCCCACTAGCCTCTTTTATGTCCATAAATAGGTTGTTGTTGTCATAATGTGGGGGAGAAATCACCCCTTCATCTCCATTGTCATCTCCAAGTGGTGGTTGACTTTGATCTGAGTCCGAGCCAAAACGCTGATGGAGCACCTAATTGTACTGTATTACAATATTTACATAGCGCTTACTACCCCCTATGTGGGGCTTTGAGAAATGCTTGCCTACATGAGTAGCACGTTACACCTTGTAGGGTGAAGGTTGGAAGTGTTTTCTTTGCTTTGATCCTACAAGGAAAATGTTTCCATGTCAGGCGAAAGCACCACCAGGGTGCAGTTATCATCTTATGGGACACAGCTCTGAGGACTGTGATGGAAGAAGTGTAAGGGTCTTGTGCACAGTTCATGATTTTCAGGGAGCTATCAGCTCTTCAGATCCCGTTATGGAATTTCTTATATTCATACACCACTTAGTTAGTTACTGCACAGGGTTGCCCAATCTGAGATATTTTATTTAAAGTTTATGGTCCGTAGCAGGCATAGGTAGAGATATGCTGGCATGGCCTTTGTTAAAATTAACCTATATCTGATTGTCATTGTCAAGTGCCAGGAAGAGGTCATGTGTGTAGCTACTTGGGACCTGCAGTCGTGGACTAAACTAAAATCCGTTGTTGGCCTGTAGCATCTGGCAGATATTCCATGCCTAATCAGTTGGTGATGGAGGGTTTATTTGCTGTTGACTGGTGCAGTACTGGATTATGGACATTTCCCTTAGCAGTTGCGTTGCATGTGTGCGTCAAATTATGCTGCTTGTATAGACTATGACTGCCCATCTGCAGCGTGTTATGGAATTAGTTTAGTGTGGGCTGTACATTGTTTTTGTATTGTAATTGCATTAACATAGCGTTAACTACCCATGTGCACGCGGCTCCGAAACAGAGGGTTAGTAGCTTTGCTTTGTTATTGTTGGCTATTGGGATTAGTCTTGATTTTTTTAAGGAAGCCATGCCATGCATTTACACCAGTTTCTAGGTGGTAGATTAAATAAATAGTAGTTAGCTGTGATCTTCAATGGAGAGGCAGGGTATGTGAATTCATGCACTGGTTGGCGGTTTTAATAGAGGAGCTACCAGTTTGCACAGATACAATAATAAGAACTCATGCAAACATACATGGGACTTTGAGTAAGCCGTGCACAGATAGAGGCAAGCAGAGGAAGGAAAGAGTCATTTGAAAGGAAATGGAAAGTCAACAATCCACTGTTGTGCTTAAGACCTGATTTGAAACAAGCTTGTCATGCAGATGTATTTCCTAAAAATCTTTCCTGTGCTTTCTTGGCCATTTGTCAGTGAACCTCTGCAAAGACCACCAGAGTGACCTGTCATAGTGGTCTACTAATGCTCCATAAAGGAAGGCATAAGCAGGATGTCCTGCTTACAATGGCGTCCGCATACCACGCGAATACACCATTTGTGGATCGGGATTATACCCAGAAAGATGGTGTCGCACAGACTATAATCAAGTAAGTAGATGAGGATTTACACCCCTCAATAATATTTTTTTCAAGCAATTAGCTTAAATCGCTAGCAATATGACCCGGCCTCACAGCATTTGGCTTTCGATTTTCATTTGCAACCTGATTCCGCAGCGTTTGAGGTTCTTTATTATATTTTGTAAAGCGTTGTAATTTAGCTACTTTAAACGCCCGCACCCCCACCGAGGCCCCACAGCCAGCATGCACTCACTGCTATTGTAAAGGTGCCTACAAGGTAAGGGGGGGAGGGTTCACGAGTGTTTGTAAAGCGCTGCTTGCAATGACGAGGCTTACACCACAAGTCTTATTTGGGCTGGAAGTCCCGTGCGACCTCCGCCCATTTATTTATGCTCTCTGGCCACGCCTGGCCAGAGTGTGTTACATTGTGTGGTTGCCCTTCCGGGCTATGATTATTGTTGGGCTTAACAACTAGACCGTTACATCCCATCCCAAGTTAGTGTTCTTTCAGAATGCCAACATGCGAAATCTGCCAGTCTCTGACTCGGTCTGGGATTGGGCCTCAGGTTGTATCGGTGTTGCGTGTCCTGTTGACTTGTCCCTGGGCTGGCTGCTGATGCGGCTTCTCTGGTGTTGTCTTGTCCACATTCTGCGGATGACGTGTCAGGTTCGTGGAGTCTGTTTGGGATACTTTCTGTACGCAATGGCAAACTGTCATTGGTGGGGTAGTCATCGTTGGGGTCACTGGGGCTCGCTTTGTCGTTGGTCATAGTCCGTCGGCTTTGGGCTTCCTCGGGATTGTATGGCTCTGGCGCCCAGCCATCTGCCACCAGAATAGTGTCTCGTCAGGGCCCAGCCAGAATCAGCGCCCACGGCGACCGTTGTGTGGTGCAATGAGGGGTACTTCGGTATTCTCTTAGAAAACGGTGAAGAGCTACTTCAGGGTACGACTGTTCTGCTACTGCTATCCGAAGTATTTTATTGAGTGTTCGCATGAAGCGTTCTGCTTCACTATTTGCTTGCGGCCATTGCGGGGTGATGCAATGGTGTTTGACCCCTAGGTGTGATAGCAGTGCCTGGAATTCCCCTCCCTGGAACGGTGGTCCGTTGTCGGTCTTGACTACCTGGGGCAAGCCAAACAGGGCGAACGCCTTTTCCAGTACGGTTGTAAATAGTTGAAGGACGTGGATGGTATGACTTCCACGAGAGGGTACTTCGTGTAACTGTCTACCAAGACAGCGGTCACTCGTCTGTCAGGGAAACTCCCGAAGTCTAGGCTCACCCATGACCACGGGGAGGGTGCAGGATCCTCTTATCATAGGCGCTGGTGCTTCAGGGCTGCTTGTGAGTTGACAGGCGCGGCAGTTTCTCACGACTGTGTCCATGGCTGCTTCTAGCCCGGGGAACCATACTTTTCTCCCTCATGTGCGATTTCATCCTCACGGTGCCTTTATGGCCTTCATTCGCCAGAACTGTCGCTTGTTCCTGGAGGCCTATCGGGATGACAATCCGTGGCCCACGTAGCACCATGTTATCGTCAGCCGCGCTTAGTTCATCATGGACTCTCCACATTCTCCCCAGCCGGGCTCGGTCGTCTTCGTTCCATCCGGTGATGCCCTGGAGGAATCCTTCCCACGATCCCTGGCGTAGAGCTTCCAGTACTTTCTGTAGCACTGCGTCTTTGTATGTTTCTGCTTTGATTTCCTCTATAGTGAGAGCTCGTGGACAGGCCCATTGAGATAACATGCACACGTACTCTTCGGTACACTGTTCTTGTTCATTTTGTTCTGCGCCCTCTGCTAGTGGGTGTCGTGACAGAAAGTCAGCCGGATTCTTGGCTCCTGGTCGGTATTCTATCTCCATTTGGTAATGTTGTAGTTGGATTGCCCACCTTTCAATCCTTGGGGGTGGGTACGGAGCGGTGCCTCTGAACAGAGGGAGCAATGGTTGGTGATCGGTTACCATTTTGAACGGGTGTCCACTAATGTACAGGTGAAAGTGGTTACACGCCCACTTGATGGCGAGTGCTTCCCGTTCGATTTTGGAGTAGCGTGCTTGAGTGGGTGTGAGTGATTTGCTCGCAAACGCTAGCGGTGCCCATTTTCCGGGTTCTGTCTCCTGGGCCAGGAGCGCTCCTAACCCTACGGGGCTGGCGTCCACGATAACCTCCGTCCGTCGCGCAGTGTCGAAGTACGCCATCGTGGTCTTGCTCAACAGAGTCGACTTCACTTTCTGGAACACTTCATCCTCCTGTTGTCCCCACTTCCATTCCACATCATTCTTGGTCAGGGCTCTTAGGGGGTTCGGCTATGGTTGCAAGGTTGGGTATGAACCGACTACAATATGTGGCCATACCCATGAAACTCCGGACCTCCGATGCTGTGGTAGGGGCCGGCGCCTGCTGAATAGCTTGTGATTTCTTGGGATCTACTTGCACGCCATCTTGACTAAATACGTAGCCAAAGAATTCAATTGATTTTTGAAAGAACTGACACTTGTCCCGGTGGACTGTTACTCCATGGTCGACTAGGCATCGTAGGGTGGCTTGGAGAAGCCGGTGATGTTCTTCGAGTGTTGCCGAATGTATGAGAATGTCATCACTGACGTTGAGGACCCCTTTAGTCCTGATAACATTTCCCTGGCCGCATTTTGGAATATCTCCGCTGCTGAAGAAATGCCAAAGTTCAACCTTTTATAGCGTCGTAGCCCTAGATGAGTTGAGAAAGTTGTGATGAATCCACTTTCTTCCGCCAGCTTCAACTGGTGATAGCCGGCGTTGAGGTCGAGTTTTGAAAACCACCTAGAGCCGTTGAGATCAGCTAGGATATTATCAACTGTTGGGGTGAGATGGTGTTCACGCTTGATTTCTTGATTTGGCATGTGCATGTCGATGCAGAGGCGGATCTTTCCGGGCTGCTTTTGTTTTTCTGCGATGACCATCGGCGACACCCATGGCGTTGGCCCCGTGACCTTCTCAATCACTCCTTGCTGCTCTAGACTCAGCAGCTCTTGCTCGACGAGAGGCCGGAGGTGAAACGGTAAACAACGGTGTCGTAAGGCAATTGGTTTCACGGCTTGGTTGATATCTTCATGCATCCGAGGCCTTTAAAGAGTTGTGGGAACAGCTCCATGATGTCATCATTCCGCAGTGTCTTGACTGCGTTGGCAAATGCTACCAGCCCTAAATCTTCGGCCGTGTGGCTGCTTACTAGGATTTCCGCCTCTCGGTCTATGACATGGAACGTCGTGTTGACTTCGTGGGTGTCGGACTTGACCTGTACCTTCAACTTTCCTTTGAAAGGTAACGGCTTCTGGCTTCTGTATGTTAGGATTTTCACGTTCGACGGGGTTAGTGCTGGTCTTGGCTTCAACTGTTTATATTGTTGGCAGCCCATAACGTTTACTGACGCTCCGGTGTCAATGAGCGCTGTCACTGGTGTTCCTGCGATCTCAATGGCACATGTCGGCTGAGGTCTCCGCCGTCTCTTGAGATCGCTTGCAAATGATATCAGGTATGCTTCCGCCTCTTCATCACTGGATGAATCTTCGATATATTGCTTCCGACTGGCTGTTGCTTTCGTCGCTTTAGAGCTCTCTCCTTCCTCAAGTGACAGATGTCGTACTGCTTTGGACGGAGGTCGTCTTCCGCGCGCTCCTATGCTTTGGGCACCTCCCCGACAAACACTTGCATAGTGATTTGGGATGCCGCATTTTGAGCATGTCCTTCCTTGTGCGGGGCATTCCTCTGGAGGGTATTCCTCATTCCCACAGTAGCCACAGCGTGGCCCTCGCGAGCTCTTGTTTGACCATCGTCCTCGGGTGCCTCTGGATGATGTCCGTAAGGCATCTGCTCTCTCCGTCTTGATTGTTACAGGTTTTTCTGCCTGTTGGGCAAGCGCCGCATCCATGACTGTTGCTCTAGCATCGAACAGCTCGTGCGATCTTGCTAGGATAAGGATATCTTCTAGAGTGATTCCTGGCTGTCGCAATATGAGAGTCCGAAGATGTTTGATGCGGCATCCTTTGATTGCTTGTGCTCTCACCTCTTTATTCTGGTCATCATCCGTGCATGTACTGGCCAGTTCCCGCAGGTGAGCGTGGAACGCGTCCATTGTTTCGACTTCCCTCTGACGCGCTTGATGGAGCTTGAAGCGCTCATAGTCGGGGTTGAGTTGCGGGTCAAAATGGGCATTTAGTGCCCTGACAGCGGCGTCAGAATCCGTGGGAGGGCCTGTGTTCAGGAGGTGGGCAAAGAGTTTGTATATCTCCTCCCCGCCAAAATGGAGCAGTAGTGACCTCTTGACCTCGCCGTCCATTTCGTGAGTCGCAGTGAAATAGTTGTTGAGTCTGCCGATCCACACCGTCCATCTGGGTGACGCCGTGGCAGGGTCAATTAGTTCGCTGAACGGGGCAGCGCCGTAATCTGGGAGTGTTGTGAGGTGGTCCACGCCACTTGTGGAGCGGGGGATGCATTCTGTTGGGCTGCGGCTGCGTTACCTGGGTTCGACATGGTGGTGTCACAGGTGCGTCAGCTACGTGGTACCTGTCAGCAAGGTGAGACCAAGTATGACTGGATGTGCTTTGCCCCTGGCCGTCAGACTTCTTTCTTCTGCCTTGAATGCTGGGGTGTTGGGGCCTGTTCTCCTGGCTTGCAGTGATTTTCCCAGTCAGACTTATTTCTTCTGCCTTGAATGCTGGGGTGTTGGGGCCTGTTCTCCTGGCTTGCAGTGATTTTCCCCCTCCAAAAGGCATCAAGACAGGTGTGCTCCCTTGTATGCACAAACCGGGCGATAGCAGGACCAAGGCTGTATTATACAAAACTGCAGCGTTGGGGGCATGCAGTACTGACCTTCCTCCAGCAGGTGGCGCTGCGCGGCACCCTGACGGAGCGATCAGGAGGCTCAATCGGCAGAGAAACACCGTCTCCAACAAGCGCGCGTGCGCTGAAGCGAGAAGTCAGGGACGGCTCAGGCTCACGGGGCAGGATGACGCCGCTGTAGGCCTCAGGCACCGCGACCCACACGGAGATTTATCGCTGCTGATGACATGCGGCCGCAGGCTTCGTAGGGAGCGCGCCGGCTCCTGGAGGCACAGCACCACAGGGAAATGTTGTGGAAGGTCGCAGCCAGGACCGGGGCACACGACGGGTGCACCTCGGAATCTCCTCACAGATGGCACCCACCCTTCGTCGCCAGTGTAAAGGTGCCTACAAGGTAGGGGGGGTTCACAAGTGTTTGTACAGCGCTGCTTGCAATGACGAGGCTTACACCACAATTCTTAGTTGGGCCGGAAGTCCCGTGCGACCTCCGCCCGTTTATTTATGCTCTCTGGCTACGCCTGGCCAGAGAGTGTTACATTGTGTGGTTTCCCTTCCGGGCTATAATTATTGTTGGGCTTAACAACTAGACCGTTACAGCTACGTCATGATAATATTTCACACATGGTTGTAAAGATTAAGACCGGTACAGAATTCGAACTTTACGTCAAAAACTATGAGCATGAAATACGCCAGCGCCTAGCCTCACGACACGCACCGTTTGTAACTCCTGGGCAAATATCTAAAAGTCAACCAGTATAATGCTCTGAACAGATCTTTTTCGACCAATGCCAGTTAATGTGACTTTGGCAAGAGTACTAGACGTGACATAAATGGTAGCAGTAACCAATGCACCGCATCGGCTTTCAACCCTCGATCAGACTGCATCGAAGTTATGCGGTAGGCTGAACGCCGGGGCTGCTCAAAGACAACACCTAGTTTGCATTAGACAACCAAGAAGAACGATGTTCTTTTCCCCTATTTCTGTGGTCAATTAAATGCAATATTATGTTATCTCTCCTGTTTTGGATATGTATTCCTGACTTTTGAACTGTGTGAAATATAAGAGTTATCTGAAACAATATTGAAAATGTAAGAATTGATAATAACCATCTTAAAAGGTATTTGCCCGCATAATCATGCATATCGACTGTCCACACGAATGGGCTCATGGCACTAACTTACCTTTCTAATAAACACGGCCGTAAGACAGCTGTAATCCTCTTTCAAAAATACGTTTTTCTTACCTATCACTTTAAAACATAATACACATTACTGACCAACAGTGCATGAATTGGTTAGATCAATCTTTTGACAACAACCTTTTTTAACATACTACCGTAAGGCATGATACGAACTATCAATCAAAAAAGCCTGGACTAGGTCATGTTGCTAAATTGTATTCGTGTTGCCAACACTTTTGCTAAGTCCCGTTTCATCCATCCTTTTATGAATTGTTCTTTCAATAATTTTCATACATTTCTAAATTTTTTCTTTAGTCACAATATCATTACACCATTTTAGCGGTCATTCAGACTGAAAACGCATGGCACAATAATCACCAAAAACTATCTTTACCTTTGTCACATACTACTTGGTGGGGGCTATGAGTGATCTCTTTAATATTGAATCATAGACTTTTTATTAAATCTATTGCAGCCTTGAGAAGCCCTGGTCCGAATTACCTTGTAAGAGTGAAACACGCGTCAGCTGTTAAAAGTTCCCAACTGTACCTTCTAACATCTCGATCAAATGATGAAAACTTAAAATTTATGAACAAAAGCAAAATAAAAAATCATCACTAGAAGCCGTAGAGCACTCTCTTCTTACTGACACTGAAAAAGGAGGAGGAGGCACTTACATACTTCCAATTATGCACTTGTCTTCATGCCTTTAGCTGCAGTGCAGCCCATCTTCATCCAACCAAATCCATCCTTTTGCTTTCCTTGTCAGAAGGAAAAGTGGCTAAGGAGCAACAACATGAGTTCCAAGCAGCCAACATGATGACAGAATCTGGTGGTGGAACCATCCTTCTGAAATTCAGATCTTGGTCTGGCACTTTGTTTTTTTCCCCCCTGCAGTCTAGATGGAGCAGACTTTGCAGAGGGCAGGATTAAGAACAGCTGTTTCACCTGTTCTTTAAGGGCAGAGGTCAATGGCAAGAAAGGTTAAGAAGATGTTCTAAGATGAAATATCTTAAAAATAACCAATGTGGTGGTAGTGGAAGTCCCTATGCACATACCCAGTTTTGCTTCACTCCTTACCAATACTTATTTAAAAGTACTGACATCATCTACAGGTGAAAATGCATGCCTCTCTTTCGATCGATTTCTCTGGCTGTCCTTAGAGCATGAATATGGAGTGGAAATAGATGCCAAATCATCACTATCATAACCCCCCTCCCACCCACCGAAACATCCTGAAGTTACCTAAGTCTCTCCTGCAGCCAGTGCCACACTATCTTCTGACTGTTCTTTAGTGTCCCCTTGGACATCTTCTGGCAGTGGTAACAGTCTTCAGGGTGGTGATCATCTGGGCGGCAGATTATACAGAGAAGGGGTGGGCGACACTGGCAGAGTTTCGTTCTGCTGAATAACGCAGAAATACATTAAAATTCCACAAAATTCTGCTGTGTGGCAAACTGGGCATTTGGCCCTATTTTCATAGCTCTAAATGCACCCTCACCTCGAAATAAAGATGTGAGGGTTCATTTTGCACTATGAAAATAGAGCAGCCAAACATACAGAGTGTTATGCAGTGGTTTCTAAACTTTCTCAACCACTGCATATCACTTGGCACCCGCCCCTTATATACTCTGCAGTGATTACTTTTAATCACTGCAGAGTATGGAGGGCACCGGTGAGTGGGATATGCAGGGGTTTCTAAACTTTACAAACCACTGCATAAATCACTCCGCGGCCTTAAAATACTCGACAGTGATTAAAAGTCAATTACTGTAGAGTATCGGAGGGTGCCAAATGTGCAGTGGGTTCTTCTGTGTTCAAAATAGTTTATCAAATTTTATAATAAACTGAGACAATACAAAAAAAAGAGTACTATAAAAAGTACCCAAGGAGGCTACATAGTTATGAAGAACAATAGTTATATATAAAACAGGTACAATGTAATATAGAATTAATAGTAATAAAAACAAAAGGGAAAGGAGAGGAACAAGCATAAATATATTACAAATAAATATTTGAGTAGAGCTATTATCAAATAGAGGTATGAGTCAGTTATAATATAAGTAAATAAGAAGAGAAGGATATATCTAAGAAGATAAATAATGATCAATAGGTTTCCTCAAATATGTATAAGAGTTACAGTTGTGAGTAATACCATCCAAAGATAAATGGGCACCTCTTCTAGTAAAAATAATCCATGACCACCAAACATGAACAGATAATAATGAAACATCTTTCCAACATGCTGTAATGAATTTTAAAGCAGCTGATAACAGAAAGGTAAGAGCAACATATTTACAAATCAACAATTGAAATGAGAGATCCTCTTGGATATTAAGTATTTTTTTATAATATCCCAAACTTCATTCCAAAATTTAAAAACAGATGTACAATCAAAAAGGATATGTTTTAATGAACCAACATGTAAGTTACAATGCCAACAATTTGAATTCGGAAGAAGTTTAGCTTGCAATAATCTTAAGGGAGACCATAAGCAGTTAGATAGAATATAAGAATTTGTTTGATAAAGTGATACAGGTAACCAACCTGAGATATTATTCAGCCACCTTTTTTTCATGTATCATATGAGAAAGAGATTGAAAGTTCATTGTTCCAAAATGTTGAAATTTTATCAATGCAGGATATGTAATGTGATTTATTAAAAGTGACTGTGCTTTGTATTTACTTGTACCTCAACCAGCGGATCAACAGTATGACATGTAAAAGGCAATAAAGTTTGTTTAAAAAAAAAAGAAATGCATTCATTTTCTTATACAGAGGATACAGTTTGAATATAAATTAATAAATCTGACTTAGTATTTGAGGGAATATGATGAGGAAAGGAATCTAATATAGAATTACATAAAAGTTCATATTTGAGAAAATCAGAAGATGGTAAATTATTTTTTTCTGTAAAACATCAATGATATAAAAGTATTGTTATTGTAGACATCTTTGAGGTAAAAAAAATACCAGTCTTAATCGATGAATGCCAAAATCCAACAGTTCGAGAAAGTTTTAAGCGTGGATTATACCATAATGACATATCTACAGTGTTGGACATGGGTTATTGAAAAAAAGAGTCAAAATCGTTTAATATTAGTTTTGTGGATTTTAAAATAATGAATTTATGAAAAATTATTGATTTATTAGACATGGATAACAAGGTAGACAATGGAGACGGAGTTACCAGACTCCTTTCTATCAAAAGCCATATAGGTGGATTAATCAGGTGAGAATGATTAAACCAAAGGGAGCTTTGTTTTAAAATAAATGCTTTATGATAATTAAAAAAGTTTGGTAAACCAAATCCTCCATTACATCTAGCCATTTTTATTTTTTTATAACCAATACGAGGGGCTGTATTGTTCAAAAGAAACTTAGAAAGGAGTTGATCAACAACTTTATAAAACTTCATAGGAAATTGACTAGGGCTCATGGCTAGGGAATAAAGAAAATTCGGTGCTATAATAAATTTTATTGAGTCAATTTTTCCCCACCATGAAAGATTAGGCGAAGACCATGTAGATATTTTATCCTTAATGTAACTTAAAATAGAATCACAATTTAATGATATTGTTGTTTTTACAGATGAGGAGAACAAAATACCAAGGTATTTGAATGTATCTCGTTGCCAAATTATCTCCTTAATAGGTAACATATCTGGGGTACAATGAATATTTAAAGGAAAAATTCAGTTTTATTGGGGTTTAACGTGTAACTAGAAATTTCGAAATATGATGAAATTATCTCGAATAAAGGAGGTAGGGAGGATTCAGGGTTGCTAATAAATACAATTATATCATCTGCATATGCTAATGTTTTAATAATAACCTCATTAAGGTTTAATAACAAGAAGAAATAATAACGGGGAATGTGGACAACCTTGTCTGGTACCTCTAAATAGAAAAATCGATTCGAGGTTTGACCATGATAAAATAAACGAGCAGTAGGAGTAGAGTAAAGAGTAGATATCATATGGATAAATAAATCACCAAAATTAAATGTAGTTAAAGTACGAAATAAAAATTGCCAATGAACTTTTGTCAAAATCTTTCTCAGCATCCAATGCAAGTACTCCAGATGGTAGGGATAAAGTGGATCCCTGTTCTATAGCAAGTAATACAGTTCTTGTGTTATTGACAGAGTATCTATTTTTCATGAATCCAGACCGATAAGGATGGATAAGAGAATCTAAAATAGGGGTTAGTCTAGTTGCAAGTATTTTGGCATAAAGTTTACAATCCTGATTTATTAAGGAAATAGGGCGATAATTTAATACAAGTGTAGGGTCTTTATTAGATTTAGGTAACACAACAAGCAGAGCCTCAGTAAAAGAACCTGAAAATGATCCCGCAGAACTAAAAATGGTAAAGAGTTTCAATAAATGAGGAATACGATGCAAATGAAATTCCTTAAAAAAATTCTGCTGTTGTTTTGAGGTAGGCAATTTTCATGTCGCCTCAATACGTTTTGTGGCCTTGCCTGTCGCGGGTACTTGGGCCTCCCACACGAGTGAGGCACCGTTTTTATCGGGAGACCCGGGGGAACGCTGGGTGGTAGGAAATTTGTGTCAGCCCGGTGATGCCTCAACTTTCCCACACAAAAATGTGTGAAAAAGGTGATTTTTTCAGCTAAATTTGAGGTTTGCAGGGCATTCTGGGTAAGGAAACGTTGGGGGATCCATGCAAGCCATACCTCCCTGGAATCCCCCGGGTGTCTAGTTTTCAGAAATGTGTGGGTTTGGTAGGTTCCCCTAGGTGGCCGCTGAGCACCGGGCCAAAAACCCAGGTGACCCCCCTTGCAAAACCAGGTCATTTTGAGGTATGCAATTTTCATGTCGCCTCAATACGTTTTGGGCCCTTGCCTGTCGCGGGTACTTGGGCCTCCCACACGAGTGAGGCACCGTTTTTATCAGGAGACCCGGGGGAACGCTGGGTGGTAGGAAATTTGTGTCAGCCCGGTGATGCCTCAACTTTCCCACACAAAAATGTGTGAAAAAGGTGATTTTTTCAGCTAAATTTGAGGTTTGCAAGGCATTCTGGGTAAGGAAACGTGGGGGGATCCACACAAGCCATACCTCCCTGAAATCCCCCGGTTGTCTAGTTTTCAGAAATGTGTGGGTTTGGTAGGTTCCCCTAGGTGGCCGCTGAGCACCGGGCCAAAAACCCAGGTGACCCCCCTTGCAAAACCAGGTTGTTTTGAGGTAGGCAATTTTCATGTCGCCTCAATACGTTTTGGGGCCTTGCCTGTCGCGGGTACTTGGGCGTCCCACACGAGTGAGGCACCGTTTTTATCGGGAGACCCGGGGGAACGCTGGGTGGTAGGAAATTTGTGTCAGCCCGGTGATGCCTCAACTTTCCCACACAAAAATGTGTGAAAAAGGTGATTTTTTCAGCTAAATTTGAGGTTTGCAGGGCATTCTGGGTAAGGAAACGTGGGGGGATCCACGCAAGCCATACCTCCCTGGAATCCCCCGGGTGTCTAGTTTTCAGAAATGTGTGGGTTTGGTAGGTTCCCCTAGGTGGCCGCTGAGCACCGGGCCAAAAACCCAGGTGATCCCCCTTGCAAAACCAGGTCGTTTTGAGGTAGGCAATTTTCAAGTCGCCTCAATACGTTTTGGGCACTTGCCTGTCGCGGGTACTTAGGCCTCCCACACGAGTGAGGCACCGTTTTTATCGGGAGACCCGGGGGAACGCTGGGTGGTAGGAAATTTGTGTCAGCCCGGTGATGCCTCAACTTTCCCACACAAAAATGTGTGAAAAAGGTGATGTTTTCAGCTAAATTTGAGGTTTGCAGGGCATTCTGGGTAAGGAAACGTTGGGGGATCCACGCAAGCCATACCTCCCTGGAATCCCCTGGGTGTCTAGTTTTCAGAAATGTGTGGGTTTGGTAGGTTACCCTAGGTGGCCGCCGAGCACCGGGCCAAAAACCCAGGTGACCCCCCTTGCAAAACCAGGTCGTTTTGAGGTAGGCAATTTTCATGTCGCCTCAATACGTTTTGGGGCCTTGCCTGTCGCGGTTACTTGGGCCTCCCACACGAGTGAGGCACCGTTTTTATCGGGAGACCCGGGGGAACGCTGGGTGGTAGGAAATTTGTGTCAACCCGGTGATGCCACAACTTTCCCACACAAAAATGTGTGAAAAAGGTGATTTTTTTAGCCAAATTTGAGGTTTGCAGGGCATTCTGGGTAAGGAAACGTTGGGGGATCCACGCAAACCATACCTCCCTGGAATCCCCCGGGTGTCTAGTTTTCAGATATGTGTGGGTTTGGTAGGTTTCCCTAGGTAGCCGCCAAGCCGGGGCCAAAAACTCATAGGACCCCCTTTGCAAAACCAGGTTGTTTTGTGATAGGTAATTTTGATGTCTCCTCAATAGGTTTTGGGCCCTTGCCTGACGCGGGCACTGTGCCTACCCACGCAAGTGAGGTACCATTTTTCTCTGAAGACTTTGGGGAACGCAGGGTGGGTGGAATTTTGTGGACCCACGCAGATTCCAGAACTTTCCGACAAAGAAATGTGAGGAAAAAGTGTTATTTTGAACACATTTTTAGGTTTGCAATGGATTCTGGGTAACAGAACCTGGTGAGAGCCAGTGAAGTCACCCCATCCTGGATTCCCCTCGGTGTCTAGTTTTAAAGAATGTACAGTTTTGCTAGGTTTGCCTACGTGCCAACTGCGCTAGGGCCCAAAATCCACAGGTATGCACATTGCTAAAAAAAAAAATCGGAGCCCAGTGGGCTTTCTGCCGCCCTGGGGGGGAATCGGGGAAGGGGGTTTCATCCTGATATGCCCCTAAAGGGGCAGAAAGACTGTGGCTATTTTTTGTGGGGGTGGGGGCATTGGTATGACCATTTTGGGTAGCCCCCACCCCCACGCATAAAAAAAGCCTGCATACTCGCTGGCGCCTACTGGGCTTTCTGCCCCCCCAGGGGGCAGATCAGGCGCCACTGCCACCATCTGCCCTCCCGGGGGGCAGAAAGACTGGAATTTCTCTGGGGGTGGGGTGGGGTATTGTCATGCCCATTTTGGGGAGCCCCTACCGCTACACTAATAAAACAAAAAAATCCATGGTTTCTAGTCGGCATTCTGCGCCCCCAGGGGGGGCCAGATTGGGGGCTACAGCTCCCATCTGCCTCCTGGGGGGCAGAAAGACTGACATTTTTGTGGGGGGGAGAGTGGGGGCATTGGCGTGCCCGTTTCGGGCAGCCCACACCCTAAAAATAATTGCGCCAAAAAAATCCCTGGTGTTTAGTGGGCTTTCTGCCCCCCCCGAAGGGGCAGATTAGGGGATAATGCTCCATCTGCCACCCAGGGGGGGGGTAGAAAGACTGTAATAATTGGGGGGTGGGATGGGGTGGGGGTATGGGCCTGCCTGTTTTGGGCAGCCCCCACCCCGATTTTTTTTTTAACAATTCCCTGGTGTCTAGTGGGCTTTTTGCCTCCCAGGGGGGCAGAAAGGCTATAATGGTGGCGGGTGGGTGGGGGCATTGGCGTGCCTGTTGCGGGCAGCCCCCACCCTAAAAATAAAAATAAAAACGAATCCCTGGTGTTTAATGGGCTTTCTGCCCCCCCGAAGGGGCAGATTAGGGGCCAATGCCCAATCTGTCCCCCGGGGGGGGCAGAAAGACTGTAGAATTGGGGGGGGTGCAGTGGGGGCATGGGCCTGCCCGTTTTGGGCAGCCCCCACCCCTATTTTTTTTTACAATTCACTGGTGTCTAGTGGGCTTTTTGCCCTCACGGGGGGGCAGATTGGGGGCCGATGCCCCATCTGCCCCCCAGGGGGGGCAGAAAGGCTGTAATGGTGTTGGGTGGGGGCATTGGCTTGCCCGTTGCGGGCAGCCCCCACCCTAAAAATAAAACTTCAAACTAATCCCTGGTGTTTAGTGGGCTTTCTGCACCCCCCCGGGAGGGGTAGATTAGGGGCCAATGCCCCATATGCCCCCGGGGGGGGCAGAAAGACTGTAGTAATTGGGGGGGGGTGGCATGGGCCTGCCCGTTTTGGGCAGCCCCCACCCCTATTTATTTATTTATGTAACTTCCCTGGTGTCTAGTGGGCTTTTTACCCCCCGGGGGGGCAGATTGGGGGCTAATGCCCCCATCTGCCCCCCAGGGGGGGGCAAAAAGACTAAAATGGCCAAAATATACAGGGGGAGCAAAGGCCCTTGCCCAAGGGGCCGCTCCCCCCCTCCCTGGTGTCTAGTGGGTGGATGCCTGCTTGGGAATCGCCCTCCTGTGGCGATCCCCAAGCAGGGATCCACTGGGGAGGGGTACCATTGGAAAGGGGAGATTCTCCCCTTTCCAACAATACCTCTCCCGTGTTTGTACGTGCTCAGGGGGCTGAGATAGCCCCCTGAGCACGTACAATGTGAAACCTGAAATGAGCCTCTTGGCTCATTTCAGTTTCACTTTCACTGTAATGACGTCGGCGCGACGTGCGCGCCGATCGTCATTGCAGTGAAAGGGGGGGGGGCCTCGGGTGCTGGGGAAGCTCTTCCCCAGCTCCCGAGGCTATTTTGCACGAAAGGGAATCCCTCTTGTGCCCGCACCAGAGGGATTCCCTAGGGTATGCCTCATGACGAGCTGGACTCGTCATGGGCACAGCGCGACTGTGCTCCATGACGAGTCCAGGTCGTCATGTGCATACAAGGGGTTAAACAAAATAAATCCCCCAGGCCCTGACGGCATTCCAGCAGAATTTTTTTAAGGAATTTCATTTGCAACGTATTCCTCATGTATTAAAACTCTTTACCTTTTTTAGTTCTGCGGGATCAACTTCAGGTTCTTTTACTGAGGCTCTGCTTGTTGTGTTACCTAAATCTAATAAAGACCCTACACTTGTATTAAATTATCGCCCTATTTCCTTAATAAATCAGGATTGTAAACTTTATGCCAAAATACTTGCAACTAGACTAACCCTTATTTTAGATTCTCTTATCCGTACTTATCGGTCTGGATTCATGAAAAATAGATACTCTGTCAATAACACAAGAACTGTATTACTTGCTATAGAACAGGGATCCACTTTATCCCTACCATCTGGAGTACTTGCATTGGATGCTGAGAAAGATTTTGACAAAAGTTCACTGGCAATTTTTATTTCGTACTTTAACTACATTTAATTTTGGTGATTTATTTATCCATATGATATCTACTCTTTACTCTACTCCTACTGCTCGTTTATTTTATCATGGTCAAACCTCGAATCGATTTTTCTATTTAGAGGTACCAGACAAGGTTGTCCACATTGCCCGTTATTATTTCTTCTTGTTATTAAACCTTAATGAGGTTATTATTAAAACATTAGCATATGCAGATGATATAATTGCATTTATTAGCAACCCTGAATCCTCCCTACCTCCTTTATTCGAGATAATTTCATCATATTTCGAAATTTCTAGCTACACGTTAAACCCCAATAAAACTGAATTTTTCCTTTAAATATTCATTGTACCCCAGATATGTTACCTATTAAGGAGATAATTTGGCAACGAGATACATTCAAATACCTTGGTATTTTGTTCTCCTCATCTGTAAAAACAACAATATCATTAAATTGTGATTCTATTTTAAGTTACATTAAGGATAAAATATCTACATGGTCTTCGCCTAATCTTTCATGGTGGGGAAAAATTGACTCAATAAAATTTATTATAGCACCAAATTTTCTTTATTCCCTAGCCATGAGCCCTAGTCAATTTCCTATGAAGTTTTATAAAGTTGTTGATCAACTCCTTTCTAAGTTTCTTTTGAACAATAAAGCCCCTCGTATTGGTTATAAAAAAATAAAAATGGCTAGATGTAATGGAGGATTTGGTTTACCAAACTTTTTTAATTATCATAAAGCATTTATTTTAAAACAAAGCTCCCTTTGGTTTAATCATTCTCACCTGATTAATCCACCTACATGGCTTTTGATAAAAAGGAGTCTGGTAACTCCGTCTCCATTGTCTACCTTGTTATCCATGTCTAATAAATCAATAATTTTTCATAAATTCATTATTTTAAAATCCACAAAACTAATATTAAACGATTTTGACTCTTTTTTTCAATCACCCATGTCCAACACTGTAGATATGTCATTATGGTATAATCCACGCTTAAAAATTTCTCGAACTGTTGGATTTTGGCATTCATCGATTAAGACTGGTATTTTTTTTACCTCAAAGATGTCTACAATAACAATACTTTTATATCATTGATGTTTTACAGAAAAAAATAATTTACCATCTTCTGATTTTCTCAAATATGAACTTTTATGTAACTCTATATTAGATTCCTTTCCTCATCATATTCCCTCAAATACTAAGTCAGATTTATTAATTTATATTCAAACTGTATCCTCTGTATAAGAAAATGAATGCATTTCTTTTTTTTTTAAACAAACTTTATTGCCTTTTACATGTCATACTGTTGATCCGCTGGTTGAGGTACAAGTAAATACAAAGCAGAGTCACTTTTAATAAATCACATTACATATCCTGCATTGATAAAATTTCAACATTTTGGAACAATGAACTTTCAATCTCTTTCTCATATGATACATGAAAAAAAGGTGGCTGAATAATATCTCAGGTTGGTTACCTGTATCACTTTATCAAACAAATTCTTATATTCTATCTAACTGCTTATGGTCTCCCTTAAGATTATTGCAAGCTAAACTTCTTCCGAATTCAAATTGTTGGCATTGTAACTTACATGTTGGTTCATTAAAACATATCCTTTTTGATTGTACATCTGTTTTTAAATTTTGGAATGAAGTTTGGGATATTATAAAAAAATACTTAATATCCAAGAGGATCTCTCATTTCAATTGTTGATTTGTAAATATGTTGCTCTTACCTTTCTGTTATCAGCTGCTTTAAAATTCATTACAGCATGTTGGAAAGATGTTTCATTATTATCTGTTCATGTTTGGTGGTCATGGATTATTTTTACTAGAAGAGGTGCCCATTTATCTTTGGATGGTATTACTCACAACTGTAACTCTTATACATATTTGAGGAAACCTATTGATCATTATTTATCTTCTTAGATATATCCTTCTCTTCTTATTTACTTATATTATAACTGACTCATACCTCTATTTGATAATAGCTCTACTCAAATATTTATTTGTAATATATTTATGCTTGTTCCTCTCCTTTCCCTTTTGTTTTTATTACTATTAATTCTATATTACATTGTACCTGTTTTATATATAACTATTGTTCTTCATAACTATGTAGCCTCCTTGGGTACTTTTTATAGTACTCTTTTTTTTGTATTGTCTCAGTTTATTATAAAATTTGATAAACTATTTTGAACACAGAAGAACCCACTGCACATTTGGCACCCTCCGATACTCTACAGTAATTGACTTTTAATCACTGTCGAGTATTTTAAGGCCGCGGAGTGATTTATGCAGTGGTTTGTAAAGTTTAGAAACCCCTGCATATCCCACTCACCGGTGCCCTCCATACTCTGCAGTGATTAAAAGTAATCACTGCAGAGTATATAAGGGGCGGGTGCCAAGTGATATGCAGTGGTTGAGAAAGTTTAGAAACCACTGCATAACACTCTGTATGTTTGGCTGCTCTATTTTCATAGTGCAAAATGAACCCTCACATCTTTATTTCGAGGTGAGGGTGCATTTAGAGCTATGAAAATAGGGCCAAATGCCCAGTTTGCCACACAGCTGAATTTTGTGGAATTTTAATGTATTTCTGCGTTATTCAGCAGAACGAAACTCTGCCAGTGTCGCCCACCCCTTCTCTGTATAATCTGCCTCCCAGATGATCACCACCCTGAAGACTGTTACCACTGCCAGAAGATGTCCAAGGGGACACTAAAGAACAGTCAGAAGATAGTGTGGCACTGGCTGCAGGAGAGACTTAGGTAACTTCAGGATGTTTCGGTGGGTGGGAGGGGGGTTAGGATAGTGATGATTTGGCATCTATTTCCACTCCATATTCATGCTCTAAGGACAGCCAGAGAAATCGATCGAAAGAGAGGCATGCATTTTCACCTGTAGATGATGTCAGTACTTTTAAATAAGTATTGGTAAGGAGTGAAGCAAAACTGGGTATGTGCATAGGGACTTCCACTACCACCACATTGTTTTTTTTAAAGATATTTCATCTTAGAACATCTTCTTAACCTCTCTTGCCATTGACCTCTGCCCTTAAAGAACAGGTGAAACAGCTGTTCTTAATCCTGCCCTCTGCAAAGTCTGCTCCATCTAGACTGCAGGGGGGAAAGAAGACAAAGTGCCAGACCAAGATCTGTCTTTCAGAAGGATGGTTCCACCACCAGATTCTGCCATCATGTTGGCTGCTTGGAACTCATGTTGTTGCTCCTTAGCCACTTTTCCTTCTGACAAGGAAAGCAAAAGGATGGATTTGGTTGGATGAAGATGGGCTGCACTGCAGCTAAAGGCATGAAGACAAGTGCATAATTGGAAGTATGTAAGTGCCTTCTCCTCCTTTTTCAGTGTTAGTAAGAAGAGAGTGCTCTACGGCTTCTAGTGATGATTTTTTATTTTGCTTTTGTTCATAAATTTTAAGTTTTCATCATTTGATCGAGATGTTAGAAGGTACAGTTGGGAACTTTTAACAGCTGACGCGTGTTTCACTCTTACAAGGTCATTCGGACCAGGGCTTCTCAAGGCTGCAATAGATTTAATAAAAAGTCTATGATTCAATATTAAAGAGATCACTCATAGCCCCCACCAAGTAGTATGTGACAAAGGTAAAGATAGTTTTTGGTGATTATTGTGCCATGCGTTTTCAGTCTGAATGACCGCTAAAATGGTGTGGTGATATTGTGACTAAAGAAAAAATTTAGAAATGTATGAAAATTATTGAAAGAAAAATTCATAAAAGGATGGATGAAACGGGACTTAGCAAAAGTGTTGGCAACACGAATACAATTTAGCAACATGACCTAGTCCAGGCTTTTTTGATTGATAGTTCGTATCATGCCTTACGGTAGTATGTTAAAAAAGGTTGTTGTCAAAAGATTGATCTAACTAATTCATGCACTGTTGGTCAGTAATGTGTATTATGTTTTAAAGTGATAGGTAAGAAAAACGTATTTTTGAAAGAGGATTACAGCTGTCTTACGGCCGTGTTTATTAGAAAGGTAAGTTAGTGCCGTGAGCCCATTTGTGTGGACAGTCGATATGCATGATTATGCGGGCAAATACCTTTTAGGATGGTTATTATCAATTCTTACATTTTCAATATTGTTTCAGATAACTCTTATATTTCACACAGTTCAAAAGTCAGGAATACATATCCAAAACAGGAGAGATAACATAATATTGCATTTAATTGACCACTGACATAGGGGGAAAGAACATCGTTCTTCTTGGTTGTCTAATGCAAACTAGGTGTTGTCTTTGAGCAGCCCCGGCGTTCAGCCTACCGCATAACTTCGATGCAGTCTGATCGAGGGTTGAAAGCCGATGCGGTGCATTGGTTACTGCTACCATTTATGTCACGTCTAGTACACTTGCCAAAGTCACATTAACTGGCATTGGTCGAAAAACATCTGTTCAGAGCATTATACTGGTTGACTTTTAGATATTTGCCCAGGAGTTACAAACGGTGCGTGTCGTGAGGCTAGGCGCTGGCGTATTTCATGCGCATAGTTTTTGACGTAAAGTTCGAATTCTGTACCGGTCTTAATCTTTACAACCATGTGTGAAATATTATCATGACGTAGCTGTAACGGTCTAGTTGTTAAGCCCAACAATAATTATAGCCCGGAAGGGAAACCACACAATGTAACACTCTCTGGCCAGGCGTGGCCAGAGAACATAAATAAACGGGCGGAGGTCGTGGTGCCTGAGGCCTGCAGCGGCGTCATCCTGCCCCGTGAGCCTGAGCCGTCCTTGACTTCTCGCTTCAGCGCACACGCGCTTGTGGGAGACGGTGTTTCTCTGCCGATTGAGCCTCCTGATCGCTCCGTCATGGTCAGCGCAGCGCCACCTGCTGGAGGAAGGTCAGTACTGCATGCCCCCAACGCTGCAGTTTTGTATAATACAGCCTTGGCCCTGCTATCGCCCGGTTTGTGCATACAAGGGAGCACACCTGTCTTGATGCCTTTTGGAGGGGGAAAATCACTGCAAGCCAGGAGAACAGGCCCCAACACCCCAGCATTCAAGGCAGAAGAAATAAGTCTGACTGGGAAAATCACTGCAAGCCAGGAGAACAGGCCCCAACACCCCAGCATTCAAGGCAGAAGAAAGAAGTCTGACTGCCAGGGGCAAAGCACATCCAGTCATACTTGGTCTCACCTTGCTGACAGGTACCACGTAGCTGACGCACCTGTGACACCACCATGTCGAACCCAGGTAACGCAGCCGCAGCCCAACAGAATACGGCCCCCGCTCCACAAGTGGCGCGGACCCCCTCACAACACTCCCAGATTACGGCGCTGCCCCGTTCAGCGAACTAATTGACCCTGCCATGGCGTCACCCAGATGGACGGTGTGGATCGGCAGACTCAACAACTATTTCACTGCGACTCGCGAAACGGACGGCGAGGTCAAGAGGTCACTACTGCTCCATTTTGGCGGGGAGGAGATATACAAACTCTTTGCCCACCTCCTGAACACAGGCCCTCCCACGGATTCTGACGCCGCTGTCAGGGCACTAAATGCCCATTTTGACCCGCAACTCAACCCCGACTATGAGCGCTTCAAGCTCCATCAAGCGCGTCAGAGGGAAGTCGAAACAATGGACGCGTTCCACGCTCACCTGCGGGAACTGGCCAGTACATGCACGGATGATGACCAGAATAAAGAGGTGGGAGCACAAGCAATCAAAGGATGCCGCATCAAACATCTTCGGACTCTTATATTGCGACAGCCAGGAATCACTCTAGAAGATATCCTTATCCTAGCAAGATCGCACGAGCTGTTCGACGCTAGAGCAACAGTCATGGATGCGGCGCTTGCCCAACAGGCAGAAAAACCTGTAACAATCAAGACGGAGAGAGCAGATGCCTTACGGACATCATCCAGAGGCACCCGAGGACGATGGTCAACCAAGTGCTCCGAGGGCCACGCTGTGGCTACTGTGGGAATGAGGAATACCCTCCAGAGGAATGCCCCGCACAAGGAAGGACATGCTCAAAATGCGGCATCCCAAATCACTATGCAAGTGTTTGTCGGGGAGGAGCCCAAAGCAGAGGAGCGCGCGGAAGACGACCTCCGTCCAAAGCAGTACGACATCTGTCGCTTGAGGAAGGAGAGAGCTCTAAAGCGACGAAAGCAACAGCCAGTCGGAAGCAATATATCGAAGATTCATCCGGTGATGAAGAGGCGGAAGCATACCTGATATCATTTGCAAGCGATCTCAAGAGACGGCGGAGACCTCAGCCGACATGTGCCATTGAGATCGCAGGAACACCAGTGACAGCGCTCATTGACACCGGAGCGTCAGTAAACGTTATGGGCTGCCAACAATACAAACAGTTGAAGCCAAGACCAGCACTAACCCCGTCGAACGTGAAAATCCTAACATACGGAAGCCAGAAGCCGTTACCTTTCAAAGGAAAGTTGAAGGTACAGGTCAAGTCCGACACCCACGAAGTCAACACGACGTTCCATGTCATAGACCGAGATGCGGAAATCCTAGTAAGCAGCCACACGGTCAAAGATTTAGGGCTGGTGGCATTTGCCAACGCAGTCAAGACACTGCGGAATGATGACATCATGGAGCTGTTCCTACAACTCTTTAAAGGCCTCGGATGCATGAAGAGGCCTCCGGTGAAATTACATATCGACCAAGCCGTGAAACCAATTGCCTTACGACACCGTCGTTTACCGTTTCACCTCCGGCCTCTCGTCGAGCAAGAGCTGCTGAGTCTAGAGCAGCAAGGAGTGATTGAGAAGGTCACGGGACCAACGCCATGGGTGTCACCGATGGTCATCGCAGAAAAACAAAAGCAGCCCGGAAAGATCCGCCTCTGCATCGACATGCACATGCGAAATCAAGCAATCAAGCGTGAACACCATCTCACCCCAACAGTTGATAATATCCTAGCTGATCTCAACGGCTCTAGGTGGTTTTCAAAACTTGACCTCAACGCCGGCTATCACCAGTTGAAGCTGGCGGAAGAAAGTAGATTCATCACAACTTTCTTAACTCATCTAGGGCTACGACGCTATAAAAGGTTGAACTTTGGCATTTCTTCAGCAGCGGAGCTATTCCAAAATGCGGCCAGGGAAATGTTATCAGGACTAAAGGGGTCCTCAACGTCAGTGATGACATTCTCATACATTCGAAGAACATCACCGGCTTCTCCAAGCCACCCTACGATGCCTAGTCGACCATGGAGTAACAGTCCACCGGGACAAGTGTCAGTTCTTTCAAAAATCAATTGAATTCTTTGGCTACGTATTTAGTCAAGATGGCGTGCAAGTAGATCCCAAGAAATCACAAGCTATTCAGCAGGCGCCGGCCCCTACCACAGCATCGGAGGCCCGGAGTTTCATGGGTATGGCCACATATTGTAGCTGGTTCATACCCAACCTTGCAACCATAGCCGAACCCCCTAAGAGCCCTGACCAAGAATGATGTGGAATGGAAGTGGGGACAACAGGAGGACGAAGTGTTCCAGAAAGTGAAGTCGACTCTGTTGAGCAAGACCACGATGGCGTACTTTGACACTGCGCGACGGACGGAGGTTATCGTGGACGCCAGCCCCGTAGGGTTGGGAGCGCTCCTGGCCCAGGAGACAGAACCCGGAAAATGGGCACCGCTAGCGTTTGCGAGCAAATCACTCACACCCACTGAAGCACGCTACTCCCAAATCGAACGGGAAGCACTCGCCATCAAGTGGGCGTGTAACCACTTTCATCTGTACATTAGTGGACACCCGTTCAAAATGGTAACCGATCACCAACCATTGCTCCCTCTGTTCAGAGGCACCGCTCCGCACCCACCCGCAAGGATTGAAAGGTGGGCAATCCAACTACAACATTACCAAATGGAAATAGAATACCGACCAGGAGCCAAGAATCCGGCTGACTTTCTGTCACGACACCCACTAGCAGAGGGCGCAGAACAAAATGAACAAGAACAGTGTACCGAAGAGTACGTGCGCATGTTATCTCAATGGGCCTGTCCACGAGCTCTCACTATAGAGGAAATCAAAGCAGAAACATACAAAGACGCAGTGCTACAGAAAGTACTGGAAGCTCTACGCCAGGGATCGTGGGAAGGATTCCTCCAGGGCATCACCGGATGGAACGAAGACGACCGAGCCCGGCTGGGGAGAATGTGGAGAGTCCATGATGAACTAAGCGCGGCTGACGATAACATGGTGCTACGTGGGCCACGGATTGTCATCCCGATAGGCCTCCAGGAACAAGCGACAGTTCTGGCGAATGAAGGCCATCAAGGCACCGTGAGGATGAAATCGCACATGAGGGAGAAAAGTATGGTTCCCCGGGCTAGAAGCAGCAGTGGACACAGTCGTGAGAAACTGCCGCACCTGTCAACTCACAAGCAGCCCTGAAGCACCAGCGCCTATGATAAGAGGATCCTGCACCCTCCCCGTGGTCATGGGTGAGCCCAGACTTCGGGAGTTTCCCTGACGGACGAGTGACCGCTGTCTTGGTAGACAGTTACACGAAGTACCCTCTCGTGGAAGTCATACCATCCACGTCCTTCAACTATTTACAACCGTACTGGAAAAGGCGTTCGCCCTGTTTGGCTTGCCCCAGGTAGTCAAGACCGACAACGGACCACCGTTCCAGGGAGGGGAATTCCAGGCACTGCTATCACACCTAGGGGTCAAACACCATTGCATCACCCCGCAATGGCCGCAAGCAAATAGTGAAGCAGAACGCTTCATGCGAACACTCAATAAAATACTTCGGATAGCAGTAGCAGAACAGTCGGACCCTGAAGTAGCTCTTCACCGTTTTCTAAGAGAATACCGAAGTACCCCTCATTGCACCACACAACGGTCGCCGTGGGCGCTGATTCTGGCTGGGCCCCGACGAGACACTATTCCGGTGGCAGATGGCTGGGCGCCAGAGCCATACAATCCCGAGGAAGCCCAAAGCCGACTGACTATGACCAACGACAAAGCGAGCCGCCAAAGGAGGGCACGATCCCGAGTCATGGCACCGGGGTTCACTGTCCTAGTGCGTCACCGTCGCCAAGGAGGAAAGTTTCGCACACTGTACGAGCCAGGCCTGTTGACCGTGCAGGACGTCAATGGGACAGCCGTCACGGCTACGAAAGGAGGAGAGACCATCACCTGAAATATATCCTGGTTTAAGCAAGTACAGCCAGACATGGTTGCTGCAGCATCCCAGTGACCCCAACGATGACTACCCCACCAATGACAGTTTGCCATCGCATACAGAAAGTATCCCAAACAGACTCCACGAACCTGACACGTCATCCGCAGAATGTGGACAAGACAACACCAGAGAAGCCGCATCAGCTGCCAGCCCAGGGACAAGTCAACAGGACACGCAACACCGATACAACCTGAGGCCCAATCCCAGACCGAGTCAGAGACTGGCAGATTTTGCATGTTGGCATTCTGAAAGAACACTAACTTGGGATGGGATGTAACGGTCTAGTTGTTAAGCCCAACAATAATCATAGCCCGGAATGGCAACCACACAATGTAACACACTCTGGCCAGGCGTGGCCAGAGAGCATAAATAAATGGGCGGAGGTCGCACGGGACTTCCAGCCCAAATAAGAATTGTGGTGTAAGCCTCGTCATTGCAAGCAGCGCTTTACAAACACTCGTGAACCCTCCCCCCCTTACCTTGTAGGCACCTTTACAGTAGCAGCGAGTGCATGCTGGCTGTGGGGCCTCGGTGGGGGTGCGGGCGTTTAGAGTAGCTAAATTACAACGCTTTACAAAATATAATAAAGAACCTCAAACGCTGCGGAATCAGGTTGCAAGTGAAAATCGAAAGAAAAATGCTGTGAGGCCGGGTCATTTTGCTAGCGATTTAAGCTAATTGCTCGAAAAAAATATTATTGAGGGGTGTAAATCCTCATCTACTTACTTGATTATAGTCTGTGCGACACCATCTTTCTGGGTATAATCCCGATCCACAAATGGTGTATTCACGTGGTATGCGGACGCCATTGTAAGCAGGACATCCTGCTTATGCCTTCCTTTATGGAGCATTAGTAGACCACTATGACAGGTCACTCTGGTGGTCTTTGCAGAGGTTCACTGACAAATGGCCAAGAAAGCACAGGAAAGATTTTTAGGAAATACATCTGCATGACAAGCTTGTTTCAAATCAGGTCTTAAGCACAACAGTGGATTGTTGACTTTACATTTCCTTTCAAATGACTCTTTCCTTCCTCTGCTTGCCTCTATCTGTGCACGGCTTACTCAAAGTCCCATGTATGTTTGCATTTATTATTGTATCTGTGCAAACTGGTAGCTCATCTATTAAAACCGCCAACCAGTGCATGAATTCACATACCCTGCCTCTCCATTGAAGATCACAGCTAACTACTATTTATTTAATCTACCACCTAGAAACTGGTGTAAATGCATGGCATGGCTTTCTTAAAAAAATCAAGACTAATCCCAATAGCCAACAATAACAAAGCAAAGCTACTAACCCTCTGTTCCGGAGCCGCGTGCACATGGGTAGTTAATGCTATGTTAATGCAATTACAATACAAAAACAATGTACAGCCCACACTAAACTAATTCCATAACACGCTGCAGATGGGCAGTCATAGTCTATACAAGCAGCATAATTTGACGCACATATGCAACGCAACTGCTAAGGGAAATGTCCATAATCCAGTACTGCACCAGTCAACAGCAAATAAACCCTCCATCACCAACTGATTAGGCATGGAATATCTGCCAGATGCTACAGGCCAACAACGGATTTTAGTTTAGTCCACGACTGCAGGTCCCAAGTAGCTACACACATGACCTCTTCCTGGCACTTGACAATGACAATCAGATATAGGTTAATTTTAACAAAGGCCATGCCAGCATATCTCTACCTATGCCTGCTACGGACCATAAACTTTAAATAATATATCTCAGATTGGGCAAACCTGTGCAGTAACTAAGTGGACTATGAATATAAGAAATTCCATAACGGGATCTGAAGAGCTGATAGCTCCCTGAAAATCATGAACTGTGCACAAGACCCTTACACTTCTTCCATCACAGTCCTCAGAGCTGTGTCCCATAAGATGATAACTGCACCCTGGTGGTGCTTTCGCATGACATGGAAACATTTTCCTTGTAGGATCAAAGCAAAGAAAACACTTCCAACCTTCATCCTACAAGGGGTAACGTGCTACTCATGTAGGCAAGCATTTCTCAAAGCCCCACATAGGGGGTAGTAAGCGCTATGTAAATATTGTAATACAGTACAATTAGGTGCTCCATCAGCGTTTTGGCTCGGACTCAGATCAAAGTCAACCACCACTTGGAGATGACAATGGAGATGAAGGGGTGATTTCTCCCCCACATTATGACAACAACAACCTATTTATGGACATACAAGAGGCTAGTGGGCTCGATAGTTGCCTGATAATGGAATGATTGGCCCCACCAACACCCATCAGAAGAAAGTGCATTTTTTGCTGTGGCAATTAGATTTTCAGCTAGACCTACTCCTCTCCTCTCTAAAAGTTAAAACTAATGTACTTAGAGAAGTGTTGTAGGTTGGGCAGGCCCCATCTGAGCCCTAATGAAGTTTAATGCAGCCCTTACTGATGTGTTATTTCGGTCCTGCAGGGCATTTTGGTCTGAGCCCATTCCGCAAACCCTCCACCTTGGGAGTTACTGCTTTTTGTATCTATTCTAAAGGTGAGGAATCTGTGGTTAGAAGTTTCCATCAGAAAAACAAGTTACTTACCCTGGGTAATCCTCCTCCTTGTATCAAACTGCAGATTCCAAATGGGAGAAAGGCTCTTATGCCATTAAACAAACGTGACCTGGTTTCTCTTGCATGATATATTTACTTATAAACCCATTTATAGTGTGAACAAAACCCCGACGTGATAGAGAAAAAATGTTGGAAGGTATTAAAATGTATTGCAAAGGATTTATTCCCCAATAAATCCACACAATAAGTGAAAATAGTACAACACTAGAATCATCTCTACACCATATGAAAAACAAGTGCCTCAGTGAAAATATGGGGTACAGATTTGGAATTATCCAGGTTTCAGGCAAGTGTTGTGATGAGAATTCACTTCAGTAGTCTTTCCTTGTCCCCACTTTTGACCATCCTCAGGCGCAACATTAGGCATGGCAGCTCAGAGGCAGCTACGTTGCAACCAGAATACTAGTAAAATTGTTAATAAAATTCCCCGTCACTGGATGTATCATTTTTAATCTACAGCACAGCACCCCAGAAAGCAAACCCATATAGCAAAAGCAATAACCAACCAATTAATAGGGAGGACAAAGTCAAACAACGCTTGCAGATAGAAATCCTCAACCGAGCAAATGAAGTCTCAAAATGGAACATTACATAAACAGATTATCTGCAGTAGATTATTTGTACATCACCAAGGAGCCTTCAGAGCTCTGTTCATACAGAACTCTGTGCAGCCATATAGCCTTCTTCTAAAAACATGTGAATGATAATGTAAAATTAAGGTTTTCTAAAAATGCATTGAAGTTCTCTGGTACGATACCAACAACTTGCCTTTATACAGAGCATCTGATAGAGACTTCTAGCTGTAGATTCCTTAACTTTCAATTCCCCGGGCATCAGGCTGGATCCAGAAACGTTTGCATGAGCAGTAACCCTTGTGCTCGCCATCGGGTGGCTCCACTTGGCTCCACGTGCGGTCTTAGGCGTTGTTAGCCTTGGTTATGATGTCGCGGTCACCTATATAGGTGCCACCCAGGCATGCGGATGTCGTGCTTTTCACTTTTCCACGCCAGAAGCGTAGAGTCATGAAATGACAGACTTGGTTGTGTGTCATAACTAGGGCCCTGAAAATGGAGCAACCCTGGCCCTAACAATGAGTCCGCAGTGCGGGGAGGCATGGGTGGGTCTGTAAGGAATCTGCAGCTAGATATTGTGTCTACCAGATAATGCATTACCAAAGGTAAGTAACTTGTTCATCTGATAGACTTCTAGCTGCAGATTCCTTACCTTTGAATAGATACCCAAGCCATACCATCCTGACGGTAGGCTGCAGGCAAATTCTCACACTAAAATGTCCTGCAGGACCGAACAGGCAAAATGCCCATCCCTGCGGACTTGACTATCTAGACAGTAGTGTTTTGAAAACATGTGCAAAGATGCCCATGTTGCTGCCTGGCAGATGTCCAGGACTGGGACACCCCAAGACAACGCCATGGTCGCAGCCTTCCCCCTGGTGGAATGAGCTCTTAAGCCCTCTGGCGGCAGATTCTTAGCCAGGGCGTAGCAGATCTTAATGCAGAGAATGACCCAGCGAGAAATGGTCCTTTTCTGCACGGCCAACCTTTTTTAGCTCCCACATACCCAACAAAGAGTTGGTCATCCACCCAGAATTCTTTTGTGCAGTCATGGTAGAATGACAACGCTCTTTTTAGGTCCAGATGATGGAGACGCTCCTCTTCTTTAGAGGGATGCGGGGCGTAAAAAAGTTGGACAGTGAGATTTATTGATTAACCCAGATGGAATGGGGTCACCACCTTTGGCACAAATGGATGGCGGGGTGTGAAGCACCTCTTTATTGGCAAAGAGCATCATATAGGGAGGCTTGGATGACCATTCCTGCAACTCACTCATCCTCCGGGCAGATGTTATTGCCACTAGAAAGGCTGTCTTGATGCTAAGCAGCCGGAGAAGACAATTATGCAATGGCTCGAAAGGAGCACACATGAGAAATGTGAGGACTACATTAAGGTCCCACTGAGGCATGACAAAGGGCATAGGTGGAAACATATGTACGAGCCCTTTTAAGAATCTATGTACAATAGGAGATTTAAACAAAGCAGGTTGGTCTGGCAGCCGCAAGAAAGCAGGCAAAGCAGAAATATAACCCTTGAGAGTACCCAATGCAGAGCCCTGCTGGGCAACGGTAAGAATGAAAAGGATAGTAGTTAAGAAACAGTAAGAGGGTCAATAGACCTTTCTGTACAATATTTTATAAACTTTTGCCAACAGCAGGCATATACCGTCTTAGTGGAGGGCCGCCTGGCTGGCAAAATAACCTCGCATATTTCAGGAAGGTCAAAAGCAATCAACTGTTGTCGCTCAATCTCCACGCATGGATGGTGAAAGTTTTTTTTTTTTATAATTTATTTTTTTATTATCATTTACTCAGAAAAGTAAAACAAAACAGTGCTGGTTAAACTTAGCAATGTCCATTATCATGGCACATACAGTATAGGTTATATACACAGGTAATGCATTGTAAAGAGTTGCCTTAATTTACATCTCCGATTGTCAAAGTGTCTGGACCCCCGATCCTGGGCGTTTATCTGTCCCTCTAATAGACCTTGTGGGCTAGTTGCTTAAGTCTGGGTCTGACATTTCTATCGGTGGGGGCACAAATATTGCCCCGGAATGAATTCCACTTGCCCCACATCCTCTCCCCCTTTTTGGGACATCCTCTGAGTATGAAGACTGCTTTTTCGGCCACCATTGATCTATCCATATCTTGACACCAGTGTCGTTGTAGGGGGGCTGTGGGCGCACTCCAATGTTGTGCGATATTGCGTTTTGCTAACGTGATCCCAAGGGTCGCCCAGTCCTGTGCTGCGTGATTAAGGTCAGTTGGTTCCCATATATTGAGGAAGCACCTTTTTGGCTCAGGGGGAACTTCAAAGCCACACACCCGAGTAATTGTCTCCATAACCGCATCTTGGTAGTGTGTTATGTGAGGACAGTCCCAAAGCGTGTGGTAAAATGTGCCCCGTGTCCCACATCCCCACAGACAGAGAGGTGTCTCAGCTCGGCTGATTTTGTGGAGCATGGTTCTAGTTTAGTACGTCCTATGTAGGATTTTCAGTTGCACCAACTGTAATCGAGACAGGATTGCCACCTCTCGTGGGGACGCCAACTCTTCCTGCCAATCCTGGTCGTCCATGTCTCCAAGGTCTGCCCGCCATTTGTCTCATAAGGCTTGTGTGGGATCTTTCTGATTATTAATTAGCTTGCTGTAGGTGAGAGAAATGGCTTTCTTAGTTAGATGGTCTGTAAGGAGATGGTCCTCGAGTGGCGATGATTCGGGGAGATCACTGCCTCTGGGTATGGCCCTTGTAAGTGCGTGCTTAATTAGTGTGTAGCGAAACAGTTCTGTGTCAGCCATTTGATATGTTGTTTGTAGTTGAGCGAACACCACTACTTCCCCATTTTTCCAGAGGTCCCCAATTATCGAGATACCAATAAGGTCCCATGGATGGTGAAAGTTGACAAGTTTGAATGGAGGACCCTCCCCTGCTGCTGCAACAGAAGATCCTCTCGAAGGCGGCAGTCTGATCAGAGGTTCGATGCTCATTTCCAGAAGCTCTGGATACCAAACTCTCTTTGCCCAGTCTGGAGCCAGAAGAATGACTTGGGCCCGGTCGTTCTTGATCTTCTTGAGAACAGTGGGCAGAAGTGGTATGGGAGGAAAGGCATACAGCGGGCTTGAGCTCCACCTGCGACAAAAAGTGTTGCCGAGCGATAGCCGTTTTGGAAACTCCATTGCACAAAACTGCTAACATTGCACATTCTCTTCGGAGGTAAACAGATCTAACCAAGACATTCCACACTGCTGAAAGAGACCTTGTGCCACCTCTGACTGGAGATGCCATTCCTGATCTGCTAGGCATCAACGACTGAGTTCATCCACACTGGCATTCAAAGATCTGTCAGGTGTTGAACCACCAGGCTTATGCCCTGCTGTTCCAGCCATGTCTAGATATGCAGGGCCTCCTGACAAAGGGTCCATGACCCACCCCACCCTGTTTGTTGCAGTAGCACATTGGGGTGGTGTTGTCCGTGAACACCTGCACTAACTTCTCATTGAGAGAGGGAAGGAATACTTTCAATGCCAACCAGATCGTTCGAAGCTCTAATAAATTGATGCAGAGCCTCGACTCCTCCAGAGACCAGTATCCCCTTATCTCCACCTCTCTCAGATGGCCACGCCACCCCAGAAGTGATGCAATTGTCACTACTGTGTAATCTAGTTGGGGAAGAGAGAGGAGTCTGCCTCTGACCCAATCGCGTTTCGTTAACCACCACTGCAGGTCCTTTGCAGTTCCTTCTGAGATTTGGACCATGTCGGAGAGATTCCCCTGATGCTGCGCCTACCTGAACTTCAGGGCCCACTGCAGAGCCCGCATATGCCATCACTAACAGGCCTTGAGGCCCAGCAGCCTCAGAGTCAGGCTCACCATAATCCAGGATTGAATCTGAAACATCAGTATCATAACCTGAATATCCTGGACTTGCTGCTCAGGAGGATAAACCTGAAACTGCACTGTGTCCAGAATAGCACCGATAAAAGGGAGCGCCTGGGAAGGAGTCAGGTTGACTTCTGCACATTTATAGAGAACCCCAGCAAATGCTGGAGATCCACCATAGTCTGGAGATGGGAGACGACAACCTGGGGCGAAGATGCCTTTAACAGCCAGTTGTCATGGTATGGGAAGACTGAAATCCCTAACATGCGCAGATGATCTGCAACCACCGCCATCACCTTGGTGAACACCCTAGGGGCGCTGGTAAGGCCAAATGATAGCACAGTAAACTGAAAGTGTTCATGGTCTTCCATGAACCACAGGTGACGTCTGTGGCCCAGCAGGATGGGGATGTGAAAATACGCATCCTGCAAGTCCAACGCTACCAGCCAGTCCCCTTGGTCTAGGGCAGACAAGACCTGAGCTAACATGAGCATCTTGAACTTCTCCTTTTTGAGGAAGAGATTGGGGGTCTGAACATCTAAAATGGGCTGTAACCCTCTATTCTTCTGAGTCAGAAAGTAGCGGCAATAGCAACCACAGCCTACTTCTGAAACTGGGACCCTCTCTATAGCCCCCTTGACCAGGAGAGCTGTAACTTCCTCTTGAAGTAAAGCTAAATGATCCTCTGCCAGCCATTCTTGAAGTGGCAGAAGAGGATGAGGAAAAGAAATGAAGAGATTATCTCTCCTGAATGATCTGCAAGACCCACTTTTCCGATGTTATGGACCTCCAGTTGAAGAAAAGATGATGTGTTCTCACTCCAACTGGAGGAGCATGGTCTTGCAGAGTCAGACTAGGAGTGTTTTGAGGCTGCAGCTGCAGAGGGCTGGGTGGCAAACGACTTCTGGTTTCCATTCAAAGGTCGGAATGAGCCACGTCCACGTCCTCGCACAACTTGGGAAGTCTGTGCCGGATGTGGATGGGATACGGTTGACGCATCTGGAAACCCCTTCCGTTGCCACGAAAGAGGTAAAAACTAGACTGGCTACATGGTGTAACTGAGAGGCCCAAGAATCTCAGGCATACTACTAGAGTTCTGGAAGCGCTACAAGACCGAGTCTGCCTTCTCTCCACAAAGATGAGAACCGTCAATGGGCATGTTCATCAAATTAGCCAGGACATCGCCAGAGAAGGCAGATTATTTTAGCCAGGTATGGCGCAGTAAGGCCACTGTTGACGAAACCGCTCTGCCCAGCGAGTTAGTCGTGTCAAGGCACACCTAATGTTGAATTTTGTTGCATCTCTCCTGTCCTCAATGCCTAGGGGAGTACAGCTCGGTCCTCCTCCAGGACCTGTGGCAGCACTTGCGCAACCATCTCCCAAAGGAAGTGAGAGAAATGGCCAAATAAGCATGCGGTATTCACTGACCACATTGTCAAGCTGGCAGAAGAAAACATCTTCTTCCGAAGTGTTTCCAGCCCCTTGGATTTCCTATCCAAGGTGCGGAAGGACTGTGCCATGAGAAGTCGAAGCCTGCACCACCAAGCTCTCCACAGTGGAGTGTTGGCTGAGGAACTTTGTGTCCCCAAACAAGGGGTTCCCAGTATTCTGACCAGGGGTAATCTATATTATGTAAAGAACAATGGTGCAATAGAGGCCACTTGGGTCCTTGGGTAGCCTGGGCTACTATTATTTAAATGAGTCAAGAGAGACAAGGAATGAGTGCTCGGGGGACTCGTTACACAACATATGCTGATACACAAGGTTGATATGACATCACATTTATTCACAGCACTAAGGCTCATTTAAATAATAGTAGCTCAGGCTACCCGAGGACCCAAGTGGCCTCTATTGCACCATCGATCTTTTTATAATAGTGCAGTTGTCCTAGTCACAGTAGCCCCTGTGCTAGGCTTGGACCACGTGCCTAGAAGGACATCAGTAAGTGGTTATTAAAAGGCAATAGGGGTTTAGAGGTGGAAGCCACAGAATGGAGCACTTCGGTCAGTAGATTAGTCCTGACCTGCAAAGAGGGCAACTCCAGTCCAAGGACCTCAGCTGCCCTCCTTACCACCATGGCATAAGAAGCCCCCTCCTCCGTAGCCACTGTTGGCGGAAGGAGCATGCCAGTATCTGTGGATGTGTCCAGTCCACTGACCTCCACAAGTTCGTCATACCAGTCCTTCTGTTCTACAGACACATCCTGGTATTCCAAAAGGTTCATAGACCCCTCCCAATCCTCTCCCGTGCCTGAAATGTCCTGAAAATGACCAGCCAATAGAAAAGAACCAATCTGACTCAGTCATCTGTGATAAGGCTGGAGCTAGCACCACCGGTGGGCATTGGCGGCACCGGCTTCGGGTCCGATGTCTGGGAAGGTCACATAGGCACGAACGCCGTCGCCCCGGATCCGAGATCGGATCCATGAGGCGGCGCCGTTGCTTTATTAGACTGTGTTGAATCCGATGGGGGCCCATCCGACCCCCTGGGCCAGAAGACTCAACAGAGTCGGCTCGCTCAAATACGTGGCACATGGCCTTGTAAAGTAATTTTATTTGAGCGGGCGTTGCTCCGGCTCCCAAAAATGGAGGGAGGCACAAAGTCGACTCTGGTTCGTCTCTGCAGAACCCTGCCTAGAGCGTCAGTGTTCCTTACCTCATTCAGCGACGGACGATAGTTGAGGCAAAGGTGAAGTTTGCTGAGACTTCTTCTTTTTATTCTGCCTCTTTCCCGAGTGTCCTGAAGACCTCGAGTGGGAGGAAGAGGACTTGGGGCTCCGGGAGCGGCCGCACAACCTCCTCTTCTTTGAACGGGACCGAGATCTCTGCTGAGTCTCGATGGCCGGTGTCAACTACCAGCTGCAAGGAGCTTCATAGCCCGCTCCTGCAAGGCCTTCGCAGCCATTGTCCGACAGGCCGAGCACGACTTGGAGTCGTGATCGCGCTCGAGACACCCAAGACATACAAGGTGGGGGTCGGTTACGGACATGGTGCGGTGACAGGCACAACACACCAAAAAGGTTTTGGTTGACAAAAAGTGGAAAAAACCTGCCAAAAAGTGACAGAGGGGTAGCTTTTACCAGCTCGGCGCTTGACTGGCACGGAAAGAAAAGAACTGACGTCCGCGCCCCTGAGTGGTGCCTATATAGGTGACTGCGACGTGATAATTGACGGTAACAGCGCCAACCTCACATGGAGACTAATGAAGCCACCTGACTGCAATCTGCAGCTAGATATTCTCTACCATATAATGCGTTACCGAAGGTAAGTAACTAGTTTTTCAGGGCCCTGGAATTAAATTTTCAAAAGTCTTCATTCACTGTCATTCCTTTAATGACCTGCAGATCACACCTTAAAGAAAAATGGCAAATGTTTCTTTCCCACTTCCACATACCGACAGAGCGATCCGCTGGTAAAGTCAAGTAGTCTTTTTTTTTTTTTTTACTTTTATTTATATATGAAAGACAGGCACAATTAGTATTCCTTTACATGTATCATTAGAACAGATACAGTCCATACAGTATACATTCTTTGTCACCTTCTATATACATTACAGAAATACTTCCATCAAATCGATTGCATATAAGTCGTTACCACATTCAGTGTAATTGGCAGTTGATTATTATCTCCTCGGTATGTGTTTCATCCTCCCCATTTTCATCCATTTCTTAGGACAACCTCTATGTTTGTATACAGTTTTCTCCGCCACCATGGCCGTGTCCATATCCCTGCACCATTCTGCGAGTGTGGGGGCGGTTGCTACACCCCAGTGTCTAGCAATATTTCTTTTGGCTAGCATAATACCCAGGGTAGCCCAGGTCTGTAACGTCGAGTTCAGGTCTGTCGCATCCCAAATATTGAGTAAGCAGCATTTGGGCTCTGTAGGGACTAGGTTTCTACTCACCCTTGTGATAAGGGACATAACTGATTCCCAGTATGCCGTCCAACTTCCAGGCATGTCCATATAGTATGAATAAAATTGCCAATTTCCCCACATTGTCGCAAACAGAGCGGGGTCTCCACTTTCCTGATCTTACAGAGAGTAGTTCTGGTGTAGTAGACTCCATGGAAGATCTTAAGTTGTACCAGGCGTAATTTAGATGCGATCGCCACCTCTCTAGGGGATGCTAGGGCCTCCTGGTAATCCGTATCGTCCAACTCTCCAAGGTCTGCCTTCCATTTGTCTTTGAGCTTCTGCACCGCATCTAGCACGTCATTGATAATTTTTCGATAGGTCATAGATATTGCTTTTTTGTCCATGTGATCCGTCAACAGCCTATCTTCTAGCAGGGAGGCCTCATGTAGGGTGGTGTCGGGGGGAATTGCCGCTTCAAGGGCGTGTTTGATCTGTCGGTAACGGAAGTGCTCCGTTGATGCCATCTCATACTGCGTCTGGGACTGTGTAAATAGGATCATTTTCTCCCGTACCCAGAGGGCGCCCACTTTAGATATTCCAATATGGTCCCAGTGAGTAAAGTCTTTGCTTTTTTCAAACCTTCCCAGCCTATCCTTGACCCAGAGAGGTGTTGCTTGCGTGAGTATGTTATGCCACCCTAACTTTTTTTGCACTATAATCCATACCTGGAGTATGTGGTTTGTGGGGCCCATTAGGGTCCGGGTCTTGTTGTAGAGCGCCCGATAAGGCCCCGCCTCATCCAACTGCAACCTATCAGTTGAGAGGCCCAGTAATATGTCTGTATGTTCGGGAGTGAGATGCCTCCATCATACCAGGTGTGGTATAGTTTCACCATAGCTATGCGGGCTGGCTTGTTGTCCCAGAGGAGTTTAGTGACTTCTGCCTCAATGGCACAGAAGTTAGATTGGGGGACTAAGAAGGGTGTGTTTTGGAGGGTGTAGAGAAACCTGGGGAGCGCCATCATTTTGAAAAGCGCCGCTTTTTTCAGAAGCGACAAGGGCAGCGACTGCCAGTGCTTGGTATCCCTTTGCAGCCGTTTCAGAGGGGCTTGGAGATTTAATGTCATAAATACCTCCGGGTCAGGGGTGATGTGAATCCTTAGGTATTTGAAAGTGTCTTCTCCAATTATTACATTGCAGCCAGCCGGTAGGAGTGGGTGGGGACCCTTCAAGACGTAGAGCACTGACTTTGTTCAATTGATCGTGTACCCTGAATAACATCCATATGAGCTACAGATATCTAAGAGGCTTACGATACGGTCGTCACAAGCAGGAGAGAAGGAGAGGATGGATCGGGGTTTTGTTACGGGTCGGAACTTATCATGGTCCGATATCTGTACTTTTTCTCAATTTATCCTGACCCTACCATAGCATAGACTTTGACCTCTTTCCTGACATAATTTGAAGATTCATTTATCACCTCTAAGAAACATCAACTGTTTACGGAGCGCGCTACCCCCTTTTTAGAAGCAGGTGGTGCCACGAAGGATGAAAGTTTAGTTTAAGCTGTGGCTATTACAGTGGCAGTAGTGTTATGAGACAGTTCCTGCTGCCTGATGAAAAGTACGACCAAGAGTTTGTTTGCCATTCGCCTTGACAAAGTCTAAGGGAAGACGAAACTCGTGTTGGCTCAGTGGCAGTTTTGTTTGATGGATTTACAACTACAAGGAAATAAATTACATCTTTTGAAGATATCGAACAATGTGGACTCTGCTTATCCAGTAGTACTTCGAAAAGTGATTGGTCATTATTATTTGACAACTGTGTATGACTGTTAGACCCATATATTTGGTCTCAGGTCATCTCATTGACCCGCAACTTGGGAGTTTTTATAGGTGTGCAGGGTGTGCTGAATAGTGTTCTTTCTGTTTAATAAGTCCTATTATTAAGTAGCCCTGTGGGAGCCAAAGTAGGAATTCGCTGAGCGCCTGAAATGCTGAAGAGTGGAGCGTGGGTGAGATGTAAACGGACACTATGTTAACCATACGACCTTCCCACTGACACGACAGCACCGCGAAACGGCCCTGGTTATCTGTGTATGTGTGTTTAATGACAATCGGGTACTGTTTCTTAAGGAGGATTCCGACTCCCCGCGAGCCAGATGTAAACTCCAAGTGTACCACGAGCTTAAAATCCCACCTATCTAGGGCTTTGCAGACTGTCCCTGTTAAGTGGGTCTCTTGTAAGAGAGTCACTGCTGGTGCCTTATGCTTTAAGTGTTGTAGAACTAGTCCTCTTCTAAGCTTATCTTGAAGACCATTTACATTCAAGGATATAAGTGGTAGGTGCTGTGTGTAGGGTGTCATATGTGTCGTGGGATCATAGGACATCGGCATAGGGGATGTGTGTACCCTGCTCTTTACGATCTACATTGTGTGGTAGTAGCGCCCGAATAGCATGAAGTGACCTATGGTGTGCCATGTAACATACACAAACGAACAAACTCAATAAATCCGAACTGCCCCCCAAAAAAACTCATACCCCCATCCCTGCAAGACGGTTTTAAAACTTCCCGCCACCCCAACTTTGCAGAGTGCCTATTTCCCATTAACCGGTACCTTTGTAGGGGGAGAGAGCTCCCGTGGTAGTCCCTCGGCGGCCTTCTTGAGGACAGAGATACCCTCCCAGCTTTATTTAAAAGAATAGAGTGAGGAGTTGGGAACCCCTTATCCGCATAGAGTCTCTTTCGGGGAACCGCTGAACGGTTAACTCTGGATAGGTTCCTGTCTCATCGGGTTAATGGCTAGAGTACTAGAGTCTCATTCAAAGAGAAGTCAAGTGGTCTTGCTTTGCCACTGCATGTGTAGTTCATGCACTGGCAAAGTCAATACCCTGGGTGGAATTATGGTTCAGTATAGTGATTGTATGACATACCGTCCAGGAGTGCTGTCATGTTGTCTTTACATGGTACATGGAGGCCATCTTGGAATGATAAAAGACTATAACAAACAATCCAACAATAGACGCAAGATGCAACATAGTGGCCATTTTGAAACAATCGAAGTACAGTAAAAAGAAAACAAATTCTAAGATTATCACCATGTTGATGTTGATATCATGTGGTGGAAAACAAGGAGAGAACAAGGGAAATAGGGGGTACGTCCTTGTCCCCAATACAATACTAGACTAAACAATGTGGATGGACCCACTAAGTAAATGTTTAACAGTCACTGTTGTGGTGAGTACATGAACCCATTAGGTTTGCTTAAAAGACCCTTCACACACCAACCTAGTTGGTGTCATGCTTCATCATTGGGGTCCCAACCGGGTGGCCGAATGCCCCCCGGTTGTGCTACAATGACTGATTACAGCGGAGCTGGTGTGGTGTGATTGTGTGAAGTGTTGTGAATATTAAAAATATCTCTGAGGATCCTTGCCTGTGGAATTTATTAATGGCGGGCAAGGATATGAATAAAAGTATGTGATGCAACTACTAGAGAGTTATTACCCTTAGTTGACTAGATAACGTGGTCTACATGTTTCAACCCAAAAGGTAGATAAGGTGGGCTTTCTACAGGACCGGGTATGTGAAAAAGTGAGTGGCAAGAGTGAAATAGCTCTCGGGTCTGAGCAACTTTAAAACTTGAGCATGAAAGCAAGGATACTATGTGAACACTGTGTCTGAAATGACAGTACCCTAGTGAGGAAAAGGGTAGAAATCCCTTTAGGACGAATGCCCTCACTCACCCGAAGGTGACATGCTTCATCATTTGGGCTTTCTCCTCTCAGTGGGAAAACCTAGTCCCACTGAGGGCTACAACCACCGCACTGAGAGGTGGGAGCTCAGGGATGTTTTAGGATTTAGGATACTTAGATCCCAAAGATGAGCACTAGCGTGAGGTGAACACGCCATACCCTATCTTAAAAATCGTAGGCTAAGATTCTTGCCGTACTGTCAAGAATCTTAGCCTACGTTTGCCTACCTTATCTTTACTGTCACAACTCTGCAGAACACCCATGAAGGGTCGTCCTCAAGATGTATGTGCCAATTGTCTTTATTTTTAAGATAGGGTATGGCTGTTTGGGTGATGGTAACTCGATAAAAACTTCATATTGCCCATTAGATTTACGTTTTGACCCCATCCAAGAACACCTACAAGGGGTCTATTCTAATTAGTTTAATGCATGATGTACATCTTCTGCATTTAAATAGGAATATGTGCATCAGACTGTATGCCTCTAACTCTGATCCTCTTGGTTTTTACTGATTTTTTTCACATTTCTTGGCACCTTGTGAGTAAGCAAAATATATTGATTAGTTCACGCTTGCTTATTTTTCTAGAGCGGGGCTCCATTCCCTGAGTTGCAACCAGGTTGAGGTGGGCCTACTTGTCCCAAAATTTGGGTGAGTCTTTATTACTAGAGCTTTTTAACAGTTTGGACTCTTGCATTAGGTTTGAGACACATATACCATGGTCTCAAACACCACTGTTATTGAGTAACAAGGGTTACTTTGTTTCTACCTGTGTCTTCTTTATTTTCAGACAAGTTCCAGCGAGATCGTATCCGCAAGAGCATTAACTGGTTTGGTCTTTTTTTCAAACTTTATTTGCACGTGTGTTACACTTTCTAGCAGCAGCTTTGTTTTCCTCGGTCCTGATGAAAGCCATACATACTTTCTAGATGGTCATTGGCTGAAACATGTTGACCTTTTTTCATCAAGCAGTTTTCAATAGTCACTGCTTTGCACTGCTTTTATTTCTGACAGGGCTAATGAGCCAATAAAAATCATTTTTTCAATAGCGCTAGTCAGATTTAGATCATTTTTTCACATCTTCTTTAAAACAAAATACTATCTTTTTGCGCTGCGCCCTCACCTCACGCTAGTGCTCATCTTTGGGATCTAAGTATCCTAAATCCTAAAACATCCCTGAGCTCCCACCTCTCAGTGTGGTGGTTGTAGCCCTCAGTGGGACTAGGTTTTCCCACTGAGAGGAGAAAGCCCAAATGATGAAGCATGTCACCTTCGGGTGAGTGAGGGCATTCGTCCTAAAGGGATTTCTCCCCTTTTCCTCACTAGGGTACTGTCATTTCAGACACAGTGTTCACATAGTATCCTTGCTTTCATGCTCAAGTTTTAAAGTTGCTCAGACCCGAGAGTTGATTTGTGTGTTATAGTACGATTTGGGGAAAAAAAACTACTCGCAGGTCTTAAAATTTGTTCCCTCGGACCCCCCCTTCCTCTTCTTTGTGTGTTAAAAAGAGTGAAATAGCCACATGAAATGGTGAAGTACCTACACATGCGCTAAGGTGTGTGGTAGTAATGTCGGCGCACTCACAGACACATTGTCAATAAAACCATGTTGGGGAGAGAAAAGGACAAGACGAGACACATATAATAGCAACATAAAATGCAATCTTTTGAAAGTGCCGCAGTCATTGTCTCAGGTAAGTGACTACCACAGTGATTTAATACATAGCCGTGATTAGGTGGCGGAGCATGCTGCTGAAGACTCATGGTGTGCGCAGCGGCTATATTGTAACATGCAGCGAGGGACTCCAGGCTGAAGTTTATGCAGTGTTGACGGCGTGTCGTCATGGGTGATAGTGTTATAGGAGGATAAAAATCACAGAGCCAATGTGTTAACCCGGTGAGGCCCTTGGTTGCTAGGAGCGCGCTGTGCTAGGCAAAGAGTGACCACACGTGTAAAATAACATGCGGTCGTATAAGGTGGTATAAAGTTATTAGAAAGAACTATATTGCCAACATGCAAAACTAAAGTTTATATCTCATAATTACACTAGGTTTAAGTGTGAGGCAGAGATTCGAAGCTCGGGAGGGGTCTCATCTGTAGTCCCACTCTAAAGAAATGGAAAGAGGGAGACACGTGAGCACTGATGTCCGGGAGTGCTCCAATGCCTCGGGTTAGAATAACAGAAGCGCAACCTTACTTGGTTTCGATGAGTATCCCGCTAGTAACCTGCTGTGGTCTCCTGTAGTCCTGGCTGGTGAAGACCGCTAGTGTGCCTGAGGCTTATAAGCAGGCAGGCGCTGTCAGATGCGTGCGGGACTGAGCGTCCCGTCGAGGGAATAGTGTTAGCAGAACTAATGCTGCGCAAGTGCGTGCATGCGCTGCCAAACGGTAGACAAGAGGCAAAGGAGTTAGATGGGAATTGGTCCATTTCTAGTGGCCATCTTGGAATGGTCCTGTTAAGGAGCTACAAGGCTGCATGTTGCCTCCATTAAAGGGTAGACTCAGTAAAATCTACCTGCAAATGAATGCAAAAGAATAAAAAATTAAAAAAGAATAAGAACGCTGATTGGGATATCAAGAATTGTGGGTCTTGCTTCAGGGAGAGGATGGCCAGTTGGTGTGGCCCTGTCCTGTTAGTCCTACGAACAGAGGGGGTGGTGTATTGGCCACCAGGGTTTAAAAGAAAGATGAGAAAAGAGGCCGCAGTTTGGGATATCAAAAAATGTGAGCCTTGCTTCAGGAAGGGTAATGCACAACTGGCATGCCAGTGTTGCCATGTCTTGTTGATATTACAAATGGAGAAAGTGGTGCATTAGCCATCTGGGTTCTGTTGGTCAAGCGCCATTATTCTCAGTACCACCTGGGCGGGTTGGTATTGCGCCCATGGTGTTGATTATTGGAACAGCTGTTTAATAAGCCATATGTAGATATCATAGAGGCTTCCTGAGGCTGTTCCACGGAATGTTATCAATATCATTAAGGCCTTTCTTGTGACTGCACAGGCGGTAGATCCATCTCTGCTCTTTTTCTAAGAGGCGACTCTGTATGTTGGGTAGGTTGGGATCCAGTGTTTCAATGACGACCCAGCGCATGTCATTGGTTGTGTGTCCTACCTCTAAGAAGTGGTTAGTCATTCGTGTGGTATTTTTCTTACATCTGATGGTACTGCGATGTTCACAGATCCTGGTCTTTACCTTTCGATTTGTCATCCCGATGTATGTAACGTTGCAGGGGCACGTTATGGTAGATGACGTGCACCGTGTTACAGTTTGTGTATTGCCTTATTTGCCATGTTTTCCCGGGTTCCAGGTTGAGGCTTTTAGTGGTTTCTGTGATGTGGCATACACTGCAGTTTCCACATGGAAAATGGCCAACAATGTTCGGAAGCCCTCAGGCATTGATGACTAAGTTGGTTGATTGTAGTGGTGGTGCTGGGCATGTAGATACTAGAGTATCTTTTATGGACCTGGCTCTTTTGTGTGATAAAAGCGGAAGTTCCCAGTTCAAGTTGCCGGTCTGAAGTATTTTCCAGTGCTTTTTGATGATGTGCGTGACTTTGTTCGAGACTGCGTTGAAAGTGGTTACACATGTAAGAGGTGTGGTGGTAGGTTCCAGTAGCGTTGTTTCTATTAAACCTTTGCGGTTTTGGTTATGGGCGCGTTTCCTGGCTTTTTCTGTGATTCGTTTGGGGTAGCCTTGTTGTTGCAGTTTTGTACTTAGGGCTTTGGCCTGGCTTTTGTAGTCTCGTACATCCCTACAGTTTCTACGGAGCCGGAGAAACTGTCCGTAGGGGAGATTTTCACGCAGGGTTCTAGGATGGAAGCTAGTGAAATGTAGGAGAGAATTGCGGGCAGTGGGTTTGAAGTGGGTTTTGCTTTTCAGTCCACCTCCCTCTGCTTGTATCTCCAGATCCAGAATTGTTGTACTGTGTTTGTCGAAGCTGTGCGTGAATTTGAGGTTGAGATCACAGGTGTTCAGCCAGAAATCATGTGGTGGCCATCCTAGAATTCAGTAATAAATAATTTTAAAAAAAGTAGAATTCTGGGGTGGCAGGCCGGTAGGGCTGGGGACAAGTCAGGGGGCGTCCTTCTCTTCTTAGTTCAGCGTGGATTCTTCGGTCCTTCTCTCCTCTTGTCTGAGGAGGCAAGGTTCGGGGTAGCGCCCAAATACTAGATTTAGGCTTGTTACAGGTAGGTACAGGTAGGGACCAATGGGTCCCTTTCTTGGGGTAGGTACACCCCCCTATTATGCCACTCTCCAGTGGGAGGGGGCATAAGCCTCATTCTGGTTGACTGGGTCCCCCATCTGCAAGATGGCGAGGACTGAGAGTTGTGCTTCACCTCACCTCCCCCACCTGAGGTGGGGTTGGCAAAAGTGGGCACACCTCTCCTCCTAACTTGGTTTTCCCAATGATTCTCCCGCCCAAACTGGGTGTCAGAACCGGTTGGGACCAGTTGCTGGAAGCAGCAAAAGGCCTGGGGAAGCTCACAAAGGTAGCTTCGTGGACCCTGCCCATCCTGGGGGAGGAGCCTTGGCACCTTGTCCCAGGATGTGCATTGTTTTAGGACCCCGAGAGCAGCAGGCTCCTGACCCAGGGGTCCAGAAACATGTCTGGTGGTGGCAGCTGGCGAGCAGCCACTCAGCCATTACACTAGTCTTAGGTCGTTTTTCAGGAGGCATCTGTAAGATGCCCTCTGAGTGCATTTTGCATTAAATCCCACACTGGCATCAGTGTGGGTTTAATGTGCTGAGAAGTTTGATACCAAACTTCCCACTTTTCAGTAAAGCCATTATGGTGCTGTGGAGTTCGTAATGACAAACTCACAAGCCCATATACTCATTATGGTATTACTGAACTTACAAAGTCTAAGAATTGACTTAGACACTGTAGTGGTACAGGGTTCATGCACCTGTACCCTCACCAATGGTATAGTGCACCCAGCTAGAGGGGTGGCTTACCTATTCCAGGGCAGTGGATTGTAGGCCATGTGTGCCATGTTGGCTCTTCACTTTGTTCTGCACCAAAACAAGCAGCCTGTAAGGGCAGTGTGTGTGTGTGGGTGTGTTTGTGTGTGTGTGTAAAGGTACATGGATTCTAAGGGGGGGGCACATTAAGTGCTGCAGTCCTTAGAGGCCTTCCCTGGTCACAGTGCCCTTGGTACATATGGTACCCTTCACAAGGGACTTACATGTGGCAAGAGAGTTGCCAGTTGGGTTTTGCAATAGTACAATTTAGGGAAAGAACATAGGCCCTGGGTACCTGGTTGGCAGGAACCCAGGGCACACTCAGTCAAAGTACATCAACAGTTTGGCAAAAAGTGGGGGAAACCATGCAAAAAAGGCACTTTCCTACACCTATATTGAGTATAAGCGCAATTTGGTGGCCATCTTGGAATTCTATTTTTTCCTATTGTTAAATATATTTTTATAGTTACAAAATGGACATTATGTAGATGGCCTTCACTACTAAAGATAAAATGAAACTTGAAGATTGCCACCCAGGAATATTGGCTGTTTAAAAGCAAAATGGCTTTGTGAACAAAACATCTGGTCAAGAAGGAAAGAGGGAGGGGTGAGGAGAACACACCCAAAAAGCAGAGCATGGAAAAAACGAGTAGCAAACAAGCACCTGGAAAGAGAGCACCTTACTTTGGGCTTGGTTCAGAAACTGAATGCTGTCACCTCTCTCTGTAAATCGCTCTGCAAAACTGGTCTGAGCATCCTTCAAAGAGCAAGTCTCACTGCAGTTTCTTTTCATCCATAGATGTTCTGCATACGGATTGCTATGCTTAAGTTTCGGTGGGTGGAAACTGAGTGAGTGAGTGCAATATAGAGTTCCCTGCTGTGGGCTTTCTGTGTGTTGGTGTATGTATTTTATCAATTTTAATGAACACCTCAAGATCCAAAAAACAAAACTTGAGAATTGCTGATTGTGCCAGTAAATTGTAAATTTAAAGGATTGTCATTCAGTGCAGCCACAAATATCTTCACTGATTCCTGTGAACCCCTCCAGAGGATATATAGGTCAGCTATGAATCTTGTCCAGATAATGACATTCTACCTCCATTATCTGGCATATCTGACCTTGAGCACCTGCTCCTCCCACCAGCCCATATGTAGATTGGCATAACTGGGGGCGAAGCAGGTGCTCATTGCTGTACCCCTTACTTGTCGAAATGTGTCTTTGCCAAACATGAAAAAATTATTTTCTAGGCGCACTCTTGCCATCTCTATTAACATTTCTGAATGTTGGTATATATAATTCCTTTGAGAAAGGGTAATATACAGAGTATTAGAGCTTGCACAACAAATCAAACTATCAAGGAGCCAGCACCCTATGAGTGACAGGCAGAAAATGCCACACCAGGAAAACAAGCATTTGCAAACCAAATAGGTCATTTCTTTCAAAGCGGTTCGCCAATTTGGTTTCATCAGTGTTTGTTGCCGATACTGAACAGCATCTGCTAATAGAAGAAAAAAGCCAAATAGTTCCCCACTGTGTGAGATGACTTCCACACCGGTGGCTAATTTGGCTCTTTTGCATTTAGCATTCCACGATGGCAAATGCCCATCATGAAGCAGTTCATTTAAAAAAATATATATGTTAGCGCAAAAGTACAGTATAAGGAAAGGAGTGGCCCGACAGCACATTTCTGCCGGTCCACAAAAAAAGTTAAAAATGGGGACAGTGATAAGCAGTGTTAGCAATTGAATGCTGAGCAACAATGCCCACAAAGGAGGGGTGAAAAAAACAAAATAGCTGAACAGTACTGAGGAAAGAGCAACACAGAGCATGCAGGAAGCAGCATGGGGGTAAAGAGAGAGCTAGAATACTTGTGCACTGTCGAGGATTGCTAAAAGAAAAAAGTAGCCCCCTGAATGTAAGCATAGGAAGGATACAAGTCACCCATTCAAAAGAATGGTAAAGAAGTTATGATCCAGGGGAGAGACAAACACCTCAGCAAAAAGCAATGCCACTAAATAAACAGCCAAGCCAACCAAACATGAGCAATGGGTTGACCCAAAGTATTGTTCTTATAGATACCTTTAACTACAGGTTCCACACCTTGTGAATTTCCCCAGGAGCCATACTATATCAGGAAGCTTTTTCCAGAAATTGCTGCTGTGTGCTGATAAGTGGCACCATTGGATTCAGCGACATCGCCAGAAGTGACTGCATGGAGCTATATATAGGTGTCAACCCTGCATGTTGGAGTTAATTCATTTATTTGGTGCCGTTCTACATGTTACAGTGGAAGATATGGTCCCCACATAGGCAACCCCTGGATTCATCTCACAAGAACCCTGCCAGTCCATATCAGGTAACTCCCATTTAAGAGTAATCTGAAAGTTTGACGTATCAAGGCCGCCGGAGACCCTTTCAAGTAGCAAGATAGGTTCGCCTGTGTAGGACTTGGCCCTTTTTGGCTAAAGTTCCCTAAACCTTTGGCTTTCCCCCCTAGACCTTTTTTCTGACATGGTGTTACCAACTTAGATGCTTTGGGCCCTTTGCCACTGCTGATCAGTGTCAAAGTGCAAGTGCTCCCTGTATAAAGTATAATGGTACTTGGTTGTCCATGATTGGTATGGTTGCCTTACTAGTAAAGTCCCTAGTAAAGTGCACTATGTGTGCCGGGGCTGGTAATGCAAATGCTATTAGTGGGCCTGCAGCACTAATTGTGCCACCCACACCAGTAGCCTTAAAAAGGGAACTCACGCCTGCCATTGCAGTGCCTGCGCGCAGTTTGTTAAACTGCCATGTTGTTCTGACAAGTGCACCCACTTGCCAGACCTTACCCTTCCCTTTCTATCCACATCAGACACCCCTATGGTAGGTCCAGGGTACCCCCTGGGCAGGGTGCAGTGCATGTGAAAGGTAGGACATGTACTAAGGTGTGTACCATGTCCTGACAATGAAATAATCTCCGTTTCGTTTTTCACTGTTGAAAGGCCATCTTGCCCATAGGATAGAATGGGAAGGCTGTGTAATATGTTTGCCAGCCTATCTTCCCAAAGGCTTAAGATGAAGAGGTGAAGTTTAGGGTGCCTGAACTCACCATGTAATAACACATCTTTTTATGAAGGTGGTTTTTGCATTGTGTGTTTAGAAGCCACTCTTTTAAAAGTGGCTGGATCTTTGTGCTCTAACATTTCTGTCCCTCTCTGCCAGGTTGTGGATTGACTGTCTGGATTTGAAAGCGATAGGATCTGGGGAATGTCTTGACCCAGGGGAGGAGGTGAGAAAGCAACAGGCTGACCTGCATCCGGAGAGTAGGGGGAGGAGTAGCCCTTAGAGATGAAGAGGCCTGGGTTGCTGCCATAAAACAATTGTCCCATCTCCTGCTGAGTGATTGGCAGGGAGGCACCCAGAACTGGTTTGAACAGGGGTCAGTGCCCTCTGAACACAAAGACTTCAAAAACATTTAGGGGTATAACTATGAGAGCTGAAGCCCCTGAACTTTGGAATGATGGCTTGATCAAGAGTGAACAAGACTGAAGCTACTAAGTGGTCAAGAGGAACCTTTGCCAAGGAAGAAACATCTGAAGACACTGAAGGAAAGGACTGACCCTTGCTGTGTGTTCTGGGGCTGGCCTGCAGTTTGCTGTTTTGACCAAGGAAGGCTGAAGGGACTTTGCGGTGTGCAGTGCCCCCCTGCTTGAAAGGACTTTGCTGTGCTTTGTCCTGAAGTAACTTATCCCCAAGGGCCCAAGGTGAGCTGGCTCCCTGTTGCGGAAACTCAGGAACACAAAAGTTTTCAGGAGAGTCTCAGCGATGCTGTGTGCGTATGCTTTTTGCAGCCTGAGACCCTGGTAAGAAGTGCCCTGAGGATCGTGGGCACCTGGAGTCCAAGCGAGGATCAGTGACGTTGTGTGATTGTGCTTTTAGCAGCCTGATCCCTTTGTAAGGATTGTCCTGTCATCATGTGCACTGGAATCCAAGTGAGTCTCAGCGACGCTGTGTGCATGTGCTTTGTGCAGCATGAGACCTTCGTGAGGATTGCCTTGTTATCATGCACCGGAATCCAGGTGAGTCTCAACGACGCTGTGTGCGTGTGCTTTGTGCAGAGTGAGACCTTCGTGAGGATTGCCTTATTATCGTGCACCGGAATCCAAGTAGGTCTCAGCGACGCTGTGTACATGTGCAGCCTGAGACCTTTGTGAGGATTGCCTTGTTATCGTGCACCTGGAGTTAACGTGAGTCTCAGCGACGCTGTGTGCGTGTGCTTTGTGCAGCCTGAGACCATCGTGAGGAGTGCCCTGTGATCGTGCACCCGAAGTTAAGGAGAGTCTCAGCGACGCTGTGTGTGTGCCCTGTGGCCGCCTGAAATCTTTGTAGTGTAAGCGGCCCGGACCGGCAGCCCCGGAGGAGCTGAGTCGCCGGCCCGAGCCCGCCGTTGCCAAAGAGGGACCGCAAGCCAACCTTGTTGGGGGAGGGCCCGAGACCCACTGCCCAGAGTCCAGGAAGATTGCATCTGAGGCTCAAGTCGCGGGAAGAGCAGAGGAGAGCGAGGTCGCACCCCCCCAGGTAATGTGTGGACACCTGGGGCGGGGTGCAGGCTCGGAGGGAGACGCTCTCGGCCTCTCTCCTTCCTGAAGTGTGAGCCCCTGCTTCGGCTCGTATCGTAGCCCATACTTGCCAGAGGTGTGGCAGTACCGGGGCCGGAGTGCAGAGCTGTACTCTTTGTTCATATCATACCCGTGTGGGGGGCAACTGTTGACAGAGGCTGACAGAGAGTAGTACGTGTAGCGGAGAGACCGCCTGAGGCACCGTGATCGTTGCTGGAGCGTATTATGCATTGCATTGTTTCGGCATAACGAACTACCTGATTAGCGTATTACGCATTGCATTGTTTCGGCATAACGAACTACCTGTTTAGCGTATTACGCATTCATTGTTTCTGCATAACGAACTACCTGATTAGCGTATTACTCATTGCATGGGTTCTGCATAATAAACTACCTGATTAGCATATCCCGCATTGCATTATTTTTTCATTGCAAAGTGCCTGATTCTAGCGTTACGTATTGCATTATCTTTACATTGCAAAAACAACAGTTGAAGGACGGAATGCAGAACAATGTCATACATTCACCTCAGTACAGCGATCTGGGCCTAAATCCATCGTTTTTTTGCTCACCATGCCGTTCCAGTTTGAACCCAGCCATATGCAAATCAGTCTTGACCCTGTGCCTCATGGGAACAGTCCAGCCCGAACTGCCAAGCCAGGTCCTCCCTGGAGTGGAAACAAGCATCCTAGGACTGGTTTTGGGGTTTCACCCCTCTTCAGCCAGGATAGCTTGATTCCAGTGGCATGGAGAGCACGGGACCCACATCTGGGCATACCCTTCCCACTCGGGGTGACACATGCAAAAACAACAGTTGATGGACAGAATGCAGAACAATGTCATACACTCACCCCAGTACAGCGATCTGTGCCTAAATCCATCGTTTTTTTTGCTCACCATGCCGTTCCAGTTTGAACCCAGCCATATGCAAATCAGTCTTGATGCTGTGCCTCATGGGAACAGTCCAGCTGGACTGTTCCCATGAGGCACAGGGTCAGACTGATTTGCATATGGCCATGTCTGAACTGGGGTGGTGGAGTGAGCTAAAGAATGATGATGGATTAAACTCAGATCAGTTGACTGGGTGTGAGTGTTTGATTTGCTCAAGCACTGTGGGTCCCATGCTCACTTTGCCACTGGATTCAAGATAGCCTGGCTGATGAGGGTTATGTACCCGAAACCGGTCCCAGGATGCTTGTTTCCGGTCCAGGGAAGGCATGGCTTGGCAGTTCGGGGTGGACTGTTCCATGAGGCACAGGGTCAGACTGATTTGAATATGGCCATGTCTGAACTGGGGTGGTGGAGTGAGCTAAAGAATGATGATGGATTATACCCAGATCAGTTGACTGGGGGTGAGTGTTTGATTTGCTCAAGCGCTCCGTCCATCATCCCCTTTGGTATTGCTTTATTATCTTTACATTGCAAAGTGCCTGATTCTAGCATTACGAGTTGCATTATTGTTACCTTGCAAAGTGCCTGATTCTAACATTATGAACTGCATAGCATTGTATTAGGACTGCGGTGGAACGTTTAGAAGTGCTCAGTAATATCCCCAGAACTGGCAAGGGCTGGCTGGCCTAATAACTGGCCAGGAAGAATATTACAAATACGCATATGTTGGATTTATATCGTGTGGTCTTATCATATATCTTTTATATAAATTTATACTCGTTTTTATGAAACTCGTGTGGAGCCTATTTGTGGTGTCATCATTGGGTTGCTGTGAGCATGGTTGCAAATACTTTACACATTTGCCTTGAAAATAAGCCTGGCTGCTCGTGCCAATCTACCAAGGGGGTGAGCGGGGGCTATCTAAGAAGGTGTCCTTCCTTTCCCTGACGTGGAATCGCTGGTCCCTATTTGGCCTAAGGTACCTACCTCAGCCAACCAGGGATACCGGGTCTAACAGCCACCAACGCATTACTTGCCCCATGCAACAAAACATCCTGACATACTAGGGACCCACTTAAGTATTCTTGCAGTCTGAGCCACTGAGAATGACTTTAGTATCCTTATTCCGGCACCGGAATATGAAAGGAAGCACCCATTTTGATATGTCTGAACCCAACCCGTCACCTAACATTTCATATCTGCCCCCTTGATGGTGTTGTAGACCGTACTGAAAGTGGAAACTCAATATTGGTAGTGTAATGTACCTATGGATAGTATCTCAGCAATGGTAAAAGGTAATTTTTCAAGACTTTCGATGTGTAACATTGTGTATGTCGCTTCTATCCGTGCCATAGCTATCTGCTGTTCCGAAAGGTGGTATGGTGAAAACCGATTAGTGATGTTGATGTTGCCACAGCACATGACCAGAATATAATGTCTGTAATGTCCAGCTTAACAATAGAATTGACCTAAATTCAGACTGCCCATGTTGTAATTGAGATAAGTCCTGCTGAAGCACGTATATATAAATCCTAGATGGCAAGCTAGTCATACCGTTGTCCACTACTGCAAGAGCCTGTTCTAAGTTGGCCCTCTCAATATCACATAGCCTTTCAGCAGCTTCTTGTTGACATATTTTCCATATCTCATTATAGACAGCATAAAGGAAGCACTTTTATGTGGTTTACGAGGACTTAACAAGAATCTCGTAACTCCAAGTCATCCGATAAAAGGGACAAGTGCTGTTTTACCGGAGACAGAGTCGAAGTTTTTAGGCAATCAAGTCACAACTGTTTGCTGTAAATTCCTCGATGTTACCTAGGAATCTATCCTGACATTTGTTAGTGTCTAGTGTCCACATTAGCCATCCCCTCTAATTGAATTCTGATGAGTTATGCCTACTCTTACGCTTCATAGTATCAATAATATTTTAATCCTATGGTGTTAACCGCTGCCAGTTGTGAAATAGTGTAAGACTGGGAACTCTTGGTGTGTTCAAGTCTTTTATCTAGGCTAAGCCCAGACATGTTGTCTGTTGCACAGTTTTGTTCAGGAAAATCATCTTTTGTGGTATTAAGCAGGCTCTGAATGAAACATGCCAATATTTAGTCCCCCAGATAGATTTTACATCTACTGTATTCCTCCAAAAGTCGAAACCTTGTACAGAGAGTTGAGAAAGGAAAGACGCAGAGTAAATCAGCTTAGTATCACGTAACATATTTTTCTTTGCAGGTGACAGTGCAAGCCTATAATAAAATGAGGCCGGGTCCGATGTGTCATAACCAGAAAAATAGTCAAACTTCTGTGCAACTGCTCTTGAACTACCCCTTGGTGCTGTAGGGCAATGTTCTCAATGTGTAAAGTTAAATACGTCACACGGTGTACTAGCCTTGTGTAGAAAATGAAGACCGTAATGTGAAAAACAGAACATCTCATCAAAACTAGCTGTACTATCATAAAACTTCTAGGAAGAAAATACAGTTCCATGTTCTAGATCGTCTAACATATCATATACCATATCAATGTCCCAATCATCAGAAATAGTACTGAAGGTGAGAATTTCATTCAATGAAATTTTAAATTAATATGGAATTTGCAAGCGTTTAGTGGGACAATACACATCAAATGATACCCTGTCCCATACAGTCCCATCTGGAACTGGAACAGCTGAAATGTTCGCCAGGGACAAGTCTCTCTGCTCACCGTGTGATGATGCGTGTGGTTTTAGAACCAAATTCATGGTGTGTACAGCAGAGTGTTCTGGAAAAAAGTGTCCATTTAGGGGAAGGAAGAACACAGTCACAAAACCAATCCAAAGTACAAGGAACAGTAATACAATTGTAATCCAAAGATGTAAACATGGAGAAATAAAGTATGTTTTTTTCAGCCAACAATATAAGACATGCACCTTTAGTTTGAAAGGCAGGGGCGGTGGGGCTGTGGAACCTTTGATGCATCGGAGGAGAAGTCATCAAAGTGGATGAAGTATCCAGATGCTGTCCAGTCTATCTTGGGCAGCTCAGCCGGCTGGTTTGAATTGGATGAAGACTCCATCTGTGGTTCATTGACATAGACTTTGTTCTTCTAAAGATTCCGAATTGAAATCTGTGTTTCTGTACTTGTACACTGCACAGTTGTTCTTTTGAAACATGTAGAAGGCATACTTCATTGTTTTTCATCGTTGTCTTTTCTTGAAGAGAGCAGACTACATTTGTAATTAAAGCTTCTATCTGAACCTCCTGTATGGCAGCAAGAGGAGATTGGTATATACCCAGGAGTCCACTTGGCTTACTGTTGCGATTCGCACACATAGTGTGGTTTGGTCAGATCAATAGAGACAAACCTTTTGTCTCAGCGTCCAGCAAGGAGCGGGAGAAGTACCGTTTGTGTAACCACAACAGCCAGGAAAGGCACAGGCGCGCTGTAAGATGGCCCAAACTCATTTTTGCCCACTATCTTTTCTCAGACCAGATCTTCTCCAGTGGTGGTGCGTTTTACTTGGACGTTGGTTTGTTCATCCCAGGAATTGTTCAATTCCTGTAAAACAGCCAAACATTCATTGGTGTCAAACAGTGTTTCTGCCGCCACTGTGCTGGTATTATCGAGGTCTGGAACCTACATCTTAACCTCAAACAGGATTTCATAAGGAGTCTGCCCACCCAGGGATTTACTTGGCATATTGTTCAAAGCCCTCTGGACCCCTTATAGGCAATGGACCCAACTGCGACCAGAGCCTAATACCCTTGCTGTTAAAGACTGCTTTAAGTCCCATTTTTTCCTCTCCATGACCGTGTTTCCCTCTTGATGATATTGAGACGGGAATTGCAGGGTCACACCCAAATTTCCAATTGCCTCTTTGTAAGCCCGAGATCTAAACGCCAGATCATGATCAGAATATAGTGTGCGAACTGCGTTTGTCCCAATAAAGACTCGCAGGTCCTTTATAACATTTTGGGCGTCAGCCGATCGCTGTGGCCATACCCACAAGAATCGAGAGCAGGAATCCCCTGCCACCAAGATGTACTTGTAAGCCCCGTCAGATGATAGGGGACTGCAGTGGTCCAAATGCACACAAGCCAGAGGCTTGTTTGAAATCAAAAGAGGTGTCTGAAGTGGACGCGTCACAGTGGAACCCTTCATCTGCTAACAGATGTCACATCTCAGGACAGAGTACTTAGTCTGGTTGAAAGGACCTGGCCACTAATAGCGTTGCAGACCCTTGTGCAACCAGAATGAATCCTAGTTTGCGATCAATGTTTGGTATTAATCTGTCCCCCACTCTTGGAATCTGAGCATATGGTGTGTTTTGTGCATCTAGCTTGTAGGAGAAGTGTGGGGAAACCAGCATCCGTACTCTGTAATGCCAGTATTAGAGCCTTCAGTTCTGCCAGCTGTGCCGTGCAATCACCTAGAGCCTGCGTGTAGGTTTTTTTAGGATGGAAGCTTACATTGTGCATAAGGCCTTTCACGACTGCATATGCGACTGAATATTGGTGTTGGTTCCTACAGCAAGCTGAGCAGAACCATCAGTGTATATGATATAGTAATAGTATTCTAGAGGCATTATTTCAATAGGAGGAGAATATTCTTGCTAGTAGAGAAATGCCTGTGTCTGTAATGTAGCGTCAAATCTATAGTCTACATCTGTTGCAGTGAAGGAGTTTTCCCATTGTAGCCATCTTGGATGTAAAGTTTTACCGTCCGGAACACTTGCTCTGGTAACCGCCTTTAAGGTCGGTACCTGGGTCACAACAAAGATGCATTTCCCTTGAGCCACGGCACTCTCTTTCACTACGGCAGTCTGTGCTGCTGTCAGTATGTTTTTCAGTAGGTGCAAAACGCATTTCCACATTTGTATAAAGATGTGATTTATGTGCAATCTGTACTGTTACCTTAATTGAACGCAACATGTGTACCCTGATGTACCCGCAATTACACAGATCACCCGGTTTGTAGTGTTTACATTTGTGTGTAAGTGTTTGGAAGCGATCATGCCTGCTTGAATGGAACGTAAAATTTCTGTATGTTCTTATGTCCAATATGTACCTGACAAATATGGACGAATAGGTCGTAGAATGGTTTTACCCATTCTGCGTAATCAGGAAGGAATGTTCTGCCAAAATTTAGAAATCCTACAATGGATTCCCAAAAAATGCATTGCCAGGGTCTTGTCCTCACTTGATATCCCGTATCCTAGAAACAGAACACTGAAGTGGGTAATTTTTGATTTAAAATAAAAAAAAAAATCTTTTGCCTACATGAGCAAACCCCAAAATGATGCGGTCCACTCTGGTCAAGTATTCGATCAGGTCATCGTTCGTTAAGTATGTGTCATCGACATATGACAATTCCTGGTCATCAAAGTTTTCAAGTAATTCTGTGACTCTGGCTGAAAACAGCCCGGGGCTATGCTTATACCCCTGTGGCAAATGGCAACTTTTTGGGGGAGAACCTAGCTCCGTTAAGGCAGTCAAATATCTGCTTCCAGGTGCTACATTTTTTTAAATCCATGTCTAGTGTTGTTTTGTACTCATTCTGCATGATGCTATTCATTAGTGCGGCGCTGTATGCATTTTGTACTGTTAATGTGACAGTAGCTGTGTTCAAATGTCTGTAATCTAGTACTAGGCAGTATGAGTGATCCAGTTTCATTACTGGAACAGAGGGTTATTCATTGAAGAGGTGCAAATTTCACTCGCGCCGTGGTATTTAAGCTGTTTTACGATTTCCCTAACTTGTTGTTTTGCTTCATTTTTTATTGGGTATTGTCTTTGAAGTTGTGGGGTTGTCCTGAATGGTATATCATGATAAGGTGAACCGTCATCCCACACCACATGGTTGTGGTATAACGCAGGAGCTAGGGCTAAAGCCCACTCACTGGTGTACTAGTGTTACATTGATTCTGGAACAAGGTTGGAGAAGGCTGGTAAAATCACTGTTTCCCCATTTGAGCAATCCATTCTCAATTCAGGTGGCCAATTTTTTTCCGGCCAGCAAAATGTCTTAACCTGGAGTGAGTTCCTCCCAAAAGAGGACATTTATAAATCGTGGTACGTCCCTTTCAGTCATAGATGGACTTCGTATAAACAATGTGGAATGCTTACCCTGGTATCCGATGTTTCCACCGTGATATACTCACACCGCGCTACTCCCACCAGACAATCCATCGGATTCAGTCGAACTTTTGCTACTTCTGCCACACCATCCAGCATCGTCAATGCCCATTTCCTGTTCAGAAGTAGAGTGCTCAAAATCCATGGCATGCATGACCTTTAGTCCAGCTACCTTCTTCTTTTTGAATTGAGGTTTCGATATTTTAGGCTGGTCTTCCTGTTTTACTATGTATTTAGAGCATCGAGTCTTTTCTTGATTTCACGTGCTCTCCTGAATTGTGCTCTGATCGGCCTCCTTTCTCTGAATGATTGAATCCTTGAAAGGAACTAAAGGAACGTATATCAGTATCCTGATACCTAACAGGTGGTTTAACATTATCACGGTTACATAATTTGTAACGTTTTTTGGTAGATTCCTGTGTAGGAGACCCACCCCATGATTTTTTATTTTGTAAATTTTCTTATTGACCCACTTCTTCGTTGAAGAGTCGTGTGCTTGCTTAGAGTTATCCTTTTCAAAATTACTCCTCAATTGTGGTTTTCCTGGGCTGGATCCCAAATTATCTCTTCTCAGCATAGCATAGGTTTCTTTGATAATTTTAGGTAATTCACACTCCTGCTGGGTAGGAGTCAAATCCCTTAGGCATTGGTGTATAGCTAACGCTGCTGCTCTCCCTTTGATGTTACTTAACATCATGGCGGATAATGCGGCAACGTTGCCCATTAGTTCTATCCCTAAGTCCAGGGCAGGTGCTGCCCAATGCTCATTCTGTACCTGTTTTGATACCTCTGGTAGAACCGCCAACGAAGGGGTACCATGTATTCTGGTATATACTGCAGCAAAGGCTATGCCCCAAGTGGCACAATCCTCTATCGGGGGAGCCATCCCAATTGGCAAACAAATTGTCAGTATCCTGTGCTTCTCCTGTGGGCCCATATTGGGAAACACTGCTTCAAGGCGGTTTGTTTTTTGTGCAATCAAATCCGGACTTTCTTCCGTTTTGGTGGGAATTTTTCCCATTATTGCATTCACGGTTTGAGGACTAATGCCTGGTGTAGGTAATTGTGGTGCTACTGCTTGAACAGTCCATGCAGGAGCAAGTGTTAATTTTCACATCATGATTTGTGTAAGACTTCTGCATATTGTTACTAGATTATTGTATAGTCTCTGCAGCTGGCATCCGGTTAAACGATCAACACCAGGATGCAATGTGTAACTGGCTAGGACTGGCCATGCCGCCCCTTCATTGCTGAGTGGCCCAGTCTTGCATCTTGCATATTATGAAGGAGGGCGCTTTTACTAGAGGCTATATTGCAAGGTGTATAGGGGGAGCGATAATTCAGAGAGTATGTCATCAGGTACCAGTGGGCATGGCTATACTAGGAAAGCTGTCCAGTTGGAGGTTTTACGTAAGTGTTGATTGCTGACTGTAATGTGCTTGCATGATCTCAAATGTTAATAAACATATTTTACAACAACAAAAATGAAGGAGGGCGCTTTTAAACCAGTTAGTATGTCCTTGGTAGGTTGGAGGGATTTCTATCTCCTCATAAGGAGTGTATTTCTCCGGTATTTCGCCTACTTCAGCTTTGTGAAAAACCTGTGTACCATCCGTGTAGCATCATCTGCAGCAGGGAACTTAACCCAACAGTAAAACGCCTCTGTTCTAAATGCCTTGTGTGCCTCCACTATGAAGGTAACCTCCCCACCATCTAATGAGAGGCCATGTTGTAGTAGTTTTTGAGTGACTGCATGTCTGCTGTTCTCTGAAATATTCTGTGCTATGTTGTGTAAGAAATGAATTACAGAGTTCGGCTAACACAGCGGTAATATCCTTTAAAGCTTGAATTTACCAACAGCTAATTCATAGGGTATTCCTACTCAGCCAAGGAGGATATTCCCTACCATCACGAACGGCTCTAGTTTGAAAGGTGTGTAGGGAACTCTGCGGAACCACAATTGAACTACTAAGTTGATCCATACAAAATAAGATACCAGCCAACTTTGGCGGTGCCATGTCGTGTAGTTTCCAAAAATCAGTAGTGTAGGAAGCTGGCTCTGTATATACTATTCCAACATGACGTGTAGTGGGCCTTGTTCTCCCTAGCAAGTGAGGGGGTGGTGGAAGTTATCCTCATCCCCTCCATCCTCTTCCCCATCTGAGAGGTCTTCACCTTTCTCAGAGGGATGATCCTTAGCACACCCTGCCAACAGCTCCTGGAGCTTTTGTTTGGAGGGATGGGACCCCATAGCAATGTATTTGAGTTTACATAGAGATCTTAACTCCCTAAATTCTAAATGGAGGTAAGGGGTGAGGTTGACCTCCCCAACCATGCTCTCTATGTCATTTGTTATGTTTTCACTAACAGTTGGGTTCTTGTTAAGAGACATTGTACAAAAAGATTCTAACCCTCTTACCCCTAACTATGGTGAGTTTTAATTTTTCTAGATTTTAAAGGGACTTAACCATGGCCCTAACAAGACTTTTAGTAATTTGGAAACATTTATCAATTCAAAAATTCAGAATTCTAAAGACAATTTAAGAGTTCTGCCGTGTGATCAGGTGTTGACCAAGTCAGTCCAACAAATGCAAAGTTGTGGACCCCACCGCTGTCCCACCAATGTAGGATGCTGGCTCTGTATATACTATACCAAAGTGAGGCATAGGGTGCACAGAATCCAGTGGAACCCCAAAAGTAGGCAGAGGTAAAAGTAGGTAGCGCCTTACTCTCTAGTTGTGATTGTGTGGGCGAGCAATAAGGCTTTATCAGGGTAGTGTTAAGCATTTATTGTACACATTCAGGCAAGAAATGATGTCACACACACAAAGACTGAACTCAGACTAATTTTGTTTGTATAAAAAAATTATTTAGTTATATTTATCTTCTAGAACCAAGCAAGCCTAGCACAGGTAAGTGTAAATGGTACTAATCAAGGCAGGTTGAACAATACAAGCAAGCGGAATGAAAATGACGTTGTTACAGGTTTGTAAATACATACATACAGTTTAAATTACTGTTAGATATGTCTAGATATCACACTGGGATACATCCTAGAGAAAACGTAAGTAAATCAGTTTCTGTATATTTGCAGTTTCTTGAGCGTTCCATACAAACCAACTCCACACTTGAAACAATTTTCAAGGAAAAGCAATCAATGCAATCTTATGGGAGGAAACTGAGTTATTGGTTTACAGGTGAGTACTTGGTTGTGGGAGTTGGGTTTCTAGGGTTAGAACCAGGGTTCCCCCAGGGTCGAGGATACACTCTCAAAGTACCCTCAGAGGTACTAGGGTGGCTGAGGCCCGATTTTATCCAATGGGGGATAGGGGGCCTCCGGTTGGAGGCTGCTCATGAGTTGTGGGAGCAAAGCTCCTAGGGTTTAGCTCAGAGCTAAGGGGGATCAAAGTTAGCACACAAGGTGCACCCACAGCGGCACAGGGCAGCTGGGTGCAGAGTGCTGATTTGGCGTCGGATGCCCTGTTGTTTTCAATGGGAGTTGCCGGTTTGGGATTTTGGCAGCAGGTTCGGTCCAGGAAAACTTCTGGAAGGAACCAACAGCTGGGCAGGTAAGTTGGAGGGTTCGGGTTCTTTTCTCCAATACGCAGGGCAGCTGGATGCAGTGGTATCTTTGAGGTCAGATTTCACCTTACCAGGCCACTCACAGTTGGGGGGTGGTCTCTGTGCAGAGGCTGCAGGCGACGTCGAGGAGTCCTGAAGGTGTCAACCTGCAGTGGACTCGGACTCTGGAGCGCTGGGGGACCTCGCTGGGACTGGTGGGCCACTCTGACTGGCCGTAGGCATCGGGTGCAGTGGTGGTTCCAGGCGTCAGGTTTCTTTGTCCTCAGCAGGCTCGAAAGAGTCTTTCTTGGCTATTTCTTTCTAATAGAGCTGCTGTTCACAGGAGATCCAGTCTTTGTTGAAGACAGTCAGTCCTCCCAGGGTTTCTGGAGGTCGCTGGCTGCATGACAAGGTGACTTTTGGTGCAGGATCTCTGGAAACTGCAGATGGGCCGGTAGGGCTGTGGCCAAGTCAGTTCTTCCCTGCAGTCTCCTCTGCTGGGCGTCTTCATTCGTCCTTCTTTGTAGGTTGCGGGAATCTGTCTTCGTGGTTCAGGGCTGCCCCCTAAATACTGTATTTAGAGGGCGTTTTAGGAGTCTCAAGGTCAGTAGCCAATGGGCTACTGAAATGAGGGTGACTATACCCTTGGTGTTCTCATCCCACATGGGGGAGTGGGCACAATCCCTAATCCTGATTGGGGAGTGCCTACTATCTGCAAGATGGCGGGCACTGAAGAGTGGGCTTCACCTCGCCTTCCCCACCTAAGGGGTGTGGTTGGCAGAGTTGGGCACACCTTTTGGGCTGGCTAGTTTTTCCCGACTGTCTTCCAGCTGAAAAGGAGGGGCGACAGGAAGAGGGCCTGCTCCTGATAGCAGGAGAGGCTGGGGGTTCGCATTACAAAGGTGGGAAGGCTTTTGAAGCTCCCCTGCCACAGATGGCTCTTTCTAGCCCGGGGATGGCCAGGAAGAGCCTGAAAGTCTTTGTTTCTGGGCTCCGCATCTCCCACTACCCGTATACATGAAGAAGTAGAACAGGAAAGAGTAACAAACACTGCGAGGAACAAGTACCGAGTGGAATCAAAGAAAGATGCTTTGGAAAGAAAGCCCATTAAAGTTTCTGTGCATTAATGAAGAGATCAGGATGTCTGCATGAGGTTTCTACACAGGAGAGGGTGTCCATTTTAGTATTGAAGCTTTGTCCTGTACAGAAAAGATTGATCAATACATCTCAATGATAAAGACAGTTCTCAGATCTACAAAGGATACCAGTAAAAAACAGGGTGAGCACATCAAGGCTCAAGATGAAATTTTAAAAATCACCCATGATCTAGTGTCTGTTTGGGGTAATAAACAGCCAGAATCAAGGGTCGTGCATGCAGCCAAAAAAAGGACACTCTCAGGTGGCAGAGAAGGTTCATGCTGGGATGGAGCTGATGAGGGTGGTTGTGGGAGTAGCCATCACCGGAGAGTGCTCAGTTCCATGCCTCGCTTCGGAAGCGTGGAGGAGATGGATTATATACTCCAATATATTCCACAGTTACATGCAGGACACAAGAAATAATACAAGAGTGCAAGACAATTTCTAATATGGGAATTTGATGACCCTTGGATAGTGCAGTCAGATGAACGCTGCGCTACTGATGAGACGTCACACGTGGATGCTACTTTCTGGATTCAGCAGCATCGCCTTTTAAGGTGGATCATCTTTTTGACGAAATGCACAATGGACACTCATACAGCAAATCTATACAGTAAAAGCACCCGTACTATAGAAAATGACAGGAACACAAACGAGTGGTCAAGAACAAGCTTAGCAGTCATCCTATATTTTCCAGCATTCAATGTTCCATACATTTGTGTGCTGAAATGATTCCCCGTCGTCAGGATGGAATTCCTCTGAAGCCAATGTTAACGTAGTCTACGCATACACTCAGTAATATTGAAAACAGCCATAGACCGTATGTACTTTATCCTCCTCCTTATATGACTTTAACTCTGGCCAGTTAGATTCCCAGACACACCGGTGCACTTCTCCTCTCCATAAGTGCCTTTCGCTTCAGGCAATATATTGAAATATTAAATAAAATAACTAAATTGTTAGTTTTTTTAATCCATTATGTGCATAAATGAATACAATATATATAGTAAACATACATAATTGCCATTCAACTTTATAAATGAAATAAATAATAATAATGTTGTGCAATCCAAGTAGTCTTGTTGATTATTACACTCTTGATTGAATGATAGACACCTCCTTAATAATGGTAGGTACACTGACAAGGTAAAAATAAAACACATTTTACAACCTGGATAACAAGCAAGCCTTAAAACTAGATTTCATCCTAAAGTGGTCTTTCATGAGAACCAGCAGCCCCTAGCATCTTTTTTTTCCAACTCACCAGCCCTCTTTGGCATTACAGGGACATTGCAACATGTGAAAATTAAGAGAAAATGCTTCATTTCATTAATACATGATTCTGCATATACATATGAAAATAATTATACCTTAAATGGTTCTTTTCTAGATTTAATTTTCAAGAGCATATGTGAAATCACTGCTTCAGGGAGGGTTTCTTCTCTTTTTACGGAATCACAGCAGGAAATATAAAAAGGCATTTTTTTTTACAACCTAAATGCCCAAAAAGTATTTCAATCTCGTGATATAAAATGCATATGTCCTTTAAAACACGAGATCTTGAGAAATATTAAAAATTAACTGACTCTGAGCAAGAGCTTCATGAAGCCTAACTAATACCAATAAGTAAGTGACCCGGTTGGCATTGGGGTATACAAGTATAGTTGAGTTGCAAAAGATACAAGAATAAAACATTACCAACTATTAAAGGGGTAACATTTCATATTGGGGAAGAATAGCGCCAAGAAGCCGACTGGTGTACGTGCGTTCTACAAATGCTAGTAACATAACATAGCAGTATCCCAAGAAGATCTGATTATCATGTTAGATAACTTGCTTCCCTCCCTCTTCGGTAAAAAGTCAACTCTTGGAGCACTCTTTTCTTGCTAATTTCACATAGCTCGTGTTTTTAGATTTCTCTACCACTACTCCAGTTTTGGCTGGGACGAGAGAAGTAGCCGTTAAACTGAGCCACTCTAAGATTAGTCAGAACCAATCCTTTTGCCATGAACTCCATAGTCCAGGCAGAAATATATCTAGATATGACAATTACAATTATTTCAAGGGGAGAGGCTTTCCAGTCAACTATCTGCACAGCTCAACCCTGGAAATGTTGATGGAATTCAGGTGTACTGACTGAATTGTACAACAACCTTCTCCGCAGTCGCAGGCCTCACTCATATTCTGGAAGTCCACGTTTCATCCAATTTTCCAATACACCTCGTGGGTCAGTGTGTCACCTCGTCAGTATGATGGTGGGAAGCAACTATGGCATGAAGGAGGCATTATCTGCAGTACTGGGCTGGCTGCTAACAATATCCTTTGTGGTGCTTCTCCAGTCCCGTCATCCTGATTTTGACTAATATGTTGTGTGGTGGTACGGTTTGGCACTTCCCAGCATGCCAAGTTTGTCAGTTAACTCTGCAGGGATTTAGAGCTGACACTTTGCAGCTTTCCTCAGATACTACAGTCACTCAAGAAGAAACAACAGCCTCATTCATCTGATGTAATGAATCACAAGTGGTCTCAGGGGCAGGTTGCATCAGCTCTTCCAGGGACTAATTCGAGCGGATGAAGGCTTTGGCCAACACCTTCTCAGCTTCATTTTCATGTTGATGTTGAAGTATTTGAGTGACTGTAGTTTACTCTTTGGGTGCTTTGGAATAAACCAACTGCCTGCTCTTGGCCCATTCTCCAGCGGTGCCAGGACCAGTCTTCATGTTCTCCTTGCTTTTGCTGATGCAGAATCTGCCTAGCGGGCAGGGGAGCCGCTCTAAATTTTATCTCCCTTTAGAGAATCTGCCCTTCTTCCTCAGTCAGATTCATATTGTCTGAATTGGTTGTCTCTTCTGATCCTGCTATGGACTCATACTTTAGTACAATTCTTCCAAAGTCGCTGTATCGTAACGGGGAATGGAGTGGGACGCGCATTCACCCTTGGTCATTTCAAGAGATATGTACAGTTTCTTTTTCAGCTTATACATGGTATACATTTGCTTATAAGACTTGAGCTCAGTATGACAAACCATAACATTTGTTTAGTGGTCCAATGTACAGATCACCTACGTTGCATATTTCTGTCAGACTGGCTAAATCATGATGCTGGAGACAACAAAGTCCACCGGGCACCCAGAAGAAGCCTTCATGGAGACGCGAAGGGAGTCCACCGTCAACTCCCGCCTAGTCACCTACTGCCCTTGTCTGCTCTCACCTTTGGCCAGACACAATTGCTTCAACCAGCACAGCAAACCCTATACTCCCTATGGGAGTTTCTTTATTTCTAGGCTTTAAACACTTTCTTGAAGCTACATATATCAGCAAAATAATTTTCATTTTTGGGCCAATTTCAGTCACCATTGGTATATGACATGACATTTGCAGGCCAGCCCTGTTTAAAGCCGATGGCCCCATGACTGTTAACCGCTAGGATCCAACAATATGGTATGGACCTGTTGAAGGGTTCATAGCGACAAAGGGCCATCTCTCTTCTTTTCATCTCCTCTTTTGTCTATGTTACTATGGTATGAATGGGCAGACCAGTTGCTCACCTACCTGTCCCTCGGTTGATTTTTGTGTCTGCTAGATCACCCACCCATTGTTTATGAAGCATCCCAAGACCCTGTCTGGTACAAACAGTGGGATGGAGTCAGTGTTGTGACTATGAATAAGTGTACCCCTCTAGAATTGTACTGTAGCCAAGACACACCTTTGTTTTTAATTTCTTGTTTCTCTATTTTGTTCTATTCCTTCTTATTCCATCTGTAGTGGCATGGAAGATTGTGTGCTTGTTCTACTCTTCCAGTCACACTGCTTAATTGTATTGCTTTTGTGAATGCCGATGATCAATAAAAAGAATTGCTGGCAGCTGAGAAAGCTACGCATGTTCATAGAGGTTGCCCTAAAAAATGGGAGCAGGTGTGGGGTAAATGGAATACATATAGAGGAGGTATCTGTACTCCACCGACTATAGTTCCAGTTTCCGAAGATGATGATTAACAAAGAAACACTGTCTATTTATTAACAAGCCACAAGATGTACATACGACATATTGTTTAATTATGTTTTCAATATTGTATAAAGGAGAAATGCAAGTGACCAAAGCAGCCACAGCATTAAAACATAGAAGAGAATACTGATTGATTTCTGTAATGAATGTCATTAACATCTGGGTGTTAAAAGCTACACTGCATCGTGGGATATGGTGATGGAATACAGTAAGTAGCCATCTTAGATCACCGTGCTTGGACCTTAAAAGGAAAGTGTAGAGTATTCATGCTTGGAATGTTTCCTGGCCTGTATGCCATCGGCATGCTCTCATGTTTGTTTGTTAATGTACCAAACTCCCGCAGCTGCTTTCCAAGAGAGGTGCCGATGGTGGCGTTTTCCACCGCGCCTAAAAACTCCACCTTTCTGTAGGTCCAGCTCTTGATGAGCTGTGAAAGAGATGCTTGTCAATGTCTAGGAGGGGGCGCTGCTGCACAGGAGGGATCCTGCACAATACAGGTTCAGGGACACCTTCAACTATAGGGATGAAAATAGGGTTGCCATATTTCCCAGATAATTATCCAGGCCATTTGTTGCTGTTTTAGGAGTCTGCGAAGGACAGGACACAATTCTAAATCGCACTGCAAAGAAAATCGTATGTATTCATTTGTAACAAGACGTTTCTGTCTTTGTTTACCTTAATTATTATTCAGGGATGGAACACAGCTCCAGAACATGTTTAAATGTGTTTTCTGTTTATATTTGCTGTTTTGATTATTTATAGAGAAGGGCTAACAATAACAGCTTTAGGTGATTTGCTTATTTTTGTACCGTCCAGGACATTAAACAAAACAGAACGGGACAGAAAACCAGCCAGGTGGCAACCCAAGATGTAAACAGCCTTCAATGAGGAATAAAACCCATTTTTTGCAGTTTTGAATCAAGCAAATGTGACCCTGAAGGTTTAGGAGCGCTTTACATGAGATATAATGCAAAAGAAGAGGCCCCCTACTATTAAGATAAAGGTTCCTTAAGGTAGGGACAATTATCAGTCAATGTACAAATTTAAGGCAACCAAATTAGAATATGTGGATGATAATAAGGTAGTAGTGGACAGAAAGAACATAGGCAACTAAAATATTTATCAAAAGTACAGAAAAATAATTTATTTACATTTTTTAACAAACAATGACTTAAAAAATCATACTCTCACATTTATATCCATCAATCTCACTCCCATTCAAGCATTAACGATGAAAAAATTTGATAATTTATGTAATAATGGAATGACAAAATAATTTAAAAAAAGGTCAGATTAAAAACAATGTGGCATAAATTCGAATGACTGGTGATGTTTCTACGAGCGTTTCGGCACAGCAGGGTGCCTTCGTCAGGAAGAGAGGCACAGCTGGAACATATGTAGAATCTCCAATCGATTTATGTGGGATGACCAGAGATCTAGTTAAAACTTTGAAACAGTGAAATATCTGATATATAGTCCACGCTTAATTTTCTAGATTAGCGATAACAAATAAATCCGAATGCCGCAAAGAAAAGAATCGCTGTTTCAGATTTTGTATTCCTGTTCAAACGCTGGATTGTAGACTTTGTTGACGAAGTTAATATTTGTGTTCACTGGCTGTCGTGGCAATGTACGATATTGGTGGTCTTTTACGTGATAACTGAATTTTTCGTAGATACGAAAACCTCGGGATATGGGGTTCTGACTCACAGCTTTAGCGACCCAGGGAAAAAAACATTCAGTCATCACATAAAAGTCCAACAATATCGTCACAATCGTCACAAAATTGTCACATTTTTTCATCGTTCATGCTTGAATGAGAGTGAGATTGATGGATATAAATGTGAGAGTATGATTTTTTAAGTGGTTGTTTGTTAAAAACATTTAAATAAATTATTTTTCTGTACTTTTGATAAATATTTTGGTTGCCTATGTTCTTTCTGTCCACTAGTGCTTTACATGAGAACCAGTTACATTACACAAGGACACATTCTTATTTCAGGCACAAGGAGATTAGGGCCAGATGTACATAGCCTTCTTTTAAGTTGCGAACATCCAGATTCTGTGAATAGGCAAAAAAGCATTTGCTTTATGTTCAAAAAGGCCTATTTTGCGATTCGGTAACCTATTCCCAAATTGCAAAACGGGTTTGCGATTCTATATTAGGAAGGGCATTGTTAAGGGCATCCCTTCTTAATAGCGATTCTCTCAGTGGTATGTGTGAATGTTTTCTGCCTGAAATGCCTACGCAAAGCATTCACATTTTACTGCCTACTTCAAGTAGGTGGTAACCCATTCGCAAAAGGAAGGGTCCCTTTACCTTTTGTGAATGTTTCTAAAAACTTTTTTTAAGAGCAGGCAGCGGTCTCACAAACCACTGTCTGCTCTTAAAAAATGCAAAGAAATTGTTTCATTTTTAGGTCTCGCCTACGCAGCGCGCATGTTCTGCCCTAGGAGATGACCTTTAGAAATTGGTCAGCTCTTTTCCAGCACTTGTGCTTGTGCTGGCATCCACCTTGTGGGAGGGAGCAGCAGCGCGCGGGCTAATTGAAAACAGATGGTCCTCGCGCCGCTGCTCACTCCCGCAAGGTGGATGCCAGCACAAGCACGAGTGCTTGAAAAGAGCTGTCGTACAGCGGCGCGTTTTCAATTAGCTTCGGCCGTGCGTGCTTGCTCCTCCACTGCCTGTTTCACCCTCGCTCTCCCTTATTCTCTCTTGCATGTGTGATGCTTTCCCCCTCTGCTCCATTCCCATGTTGCCCCCCTCCCACCCGCTCCTTAGCAAACTACTTGCAGTCATGTAAAAAAAATGTATTATTAAAATTACTCTTTTTGTAGGGCCCTGCAGCCACTAATTGCAGCCGGGCTGTTACTCTGTGTGAATAGTGCTTTTGCTCCACTAACGTGATCTGTAGCAGCTCACCCCGTCTGCACTTTGCTTTAATCCCCCAAAATACTGATCTTTAATCGTCATTCCGCTCTAAAGTCTCCGCGCCATTCAAGTGTCAGACGGAGTGGAAAGCCTGCAGGAAAACACCCTTCAGCAGAACTACGGGCAGCAGAGCACGAGGTCCTCTGCAGCTCTGGTCCTCGGAAATATGCATGCCCCACCTCTCAATTTTGTGACAGTTCCCCAACAATACACTGTCGCCGCTTAGCAGTGCCAGTACAGAAACCCCTAACAGCAGGGGAGAACCTCTCTGCAGCATGCCGACTGCCGTCCAGCTAGCAATAATATACATTGCTTTCTGTGCTTTTTAAACAACCGACCATGGGAAAGCTCAGGCTCCCACAACATGTTTCCTCCCCTCTCCCTGAGCTCCCCCTCCCCCAGCCCGCAAACTCGTGCTCTGAGGCCCCAGACACCCCCCCCCCTCAAATCTTTCCTTCCCCCTCCACGCCTTGGGCCCATTTTGCAGCAAGGTTGACATATTCGGCTACATCTCCCACAATTCACCAATATTTTTCCTAACTTAATTGTGCAAGTAAAATCAAGTTGGGCCGACAGCCAGATTTTGGGCTACAATCCACGCAGTGTACGTCCGATTCACAGAATTGTGCCTCGCAGTCATATAGCAGCCTGGGGTTGCTTTGCCACGCCCCTCTTCCACTGTCTGCCTCTCCACAGTAACACCGCAAACATACATTTTTTGCTACACAAGCAATTCCTTCCTATGAGGGTGTTGCTGTTCTTGCATTGACATTTGGCCTGCCCCATAAACCTGAAGACCTGCCCCTTCGTTCCTTTGACCCAATTGTGATCAGATGCATACCTCACTGCTTGGGCATGCCAGCACTTGTAAAGCCCCGCACCAAACCTTTTTGCCCTTTATTGTTTCAGGCTCACCCCCCCTACTTCCTTCTTTTTACCTGCCTGTAACTTCTGCGACCACCCTAATTAACAAAGGAGGCATCCTACCACCTAGCGCCACATGTGTTGGAAATCAGATCTGCCCCCCAGTAGTCAGCAGTTTGTCGCTGACACAGCCCTATCTGATTCACAAACATTTGTTTGCCTCGGGCCCTGGAGTTCGGCGGCGCCACCCCTAGCTACTTCAAAGGAAAGTAAGTTAAAGGGAGGGTGTCTTTCTGTGTTTAACTTTCAGCACCATGGCAGCAGCGTGTGTAACAAAAGCTGCTCTTATGTGAGTTCAGTTAAAAGGTGCGAGAAAACTATTACTTCGCCTAGTAATGCTCAATAAGGTTTCTGCTAAGAAATATTTACATAACCTATTATTATTATTATTATAGCATTTATAGAGCGCGACAGCTACCTCCAGCGGAGGTGTCCCGGCACTGGCATCCAGCCAGAGAGGGTATTAGCTTGGGGAGAGATTAGAGGATAACAGAGAGGCCAAACAGCCATGTTTTAAGAGCCTTCCTGAAAGGAAGTTCCTCCTTTATCTGACGCAGGGAGTTAGGCATCAGATTCCAGAGCGTGGCTGTCTTTACCGCAAAGGCTCTTCCTCCCAACCTTACTTTCCTGAAACGTGGAATGGTTAGGAGATTCAGATTGCTGGAACGCAGAGTTCTAGCATTCTGATATTTTTGGAGCCTGTGTCTCAGATAGAGAGGCCCAACCTCTCTGAGTGCTTTATGGGCTAGGACCAGGGCCTTAAACATCACTCTTTTTTTGACCGGCAGCCAGTGTAGGCTTTGCAAATGGGGGGTGATGTGATACCGTAGGGGTACATTTCTAATAAGTCTCGCGGCAGCATTTTGGATCCTTTGAAGTCTCCTAAAAAGATAGTCAGGGAGACCAATGAAAAGGCTGTTGGCGTAGTCTAACTGAGAGGTGATGAGCGCATGGACCACTGTCTTCCTGCATTCCATAGGAAGAAAGTGAAGGCACCTGCGCAGTGCCTTCAGTTTCCAAAAGCATTGTGAAGATATATGCGATATTTGAGCCTTGCCTGTTAGTTGGGTGTCAATTCTAAAACCCAGATTCCTGGCTGAGTTCACCGGAATCGGAGGAGGGTTTAATTCTGCTGGCCACCAGAGCTCGGATTGAGGAGGGAGAGGTTGATTAAAAAACAGTATCTCAGTCTTATCAGTGTTCAACTTCAGGCAGTTTTCTGTCATCCAAGATGAAATATTCAGAAGGCACTGCCTGAAGTTGGTAAAAGCATTCTCACTCTGTTCTTTAAAGGAAAAAATGAGTTGAGTGTCGTCTGCGTAAGAGACAACACGGACACCCAGATCTTCCACAATAGATGCTAGTGGGGCCAGGTACACATTAAACAAGGAAGGACTCAGGGCGGATCCCTGCGGGACCCCTTGTAGCAGTGTCCTAGAGCTGGAAACATGTGGGGGGAGGAAGACTTGTTGAGATCTGTCTTCCAAAAACGACTGGAACCAGCGTAACACGGTCCCTGTGACTCCTAATGCGTGGAGCCTATTAAGCAGAATCTTGTGAGAGACCGTGTCGAAAGCTGCCGACAAGTCAAGCGGCACGAGCATGGCACAGCTTCCTGTATCCATCGTCTCCCGAATAGATTCTACCACCTCCAAGAGAGCTGTCTCGGTGCTGTAATCCGCCCTAAAACCTGATTGTGAGTCGTGTAGGCAGCTATTGGATTCAAGAAATTCCGACAACTGTCTTTGTACCTCCTTTTCTAGAATCTTAGCAGGGGCGGGAAGCAGAGAGATTGGTCTGAAATTTTTCAGTTCTGTTGGGTCAGCGTCTTCTTTTTTAAGGATGGGACGGACAAAGGCTTTCTTCCATTCAGTAGGGAAGATTCCGGTGACCAGTGAGGTATTCCAAACATTATTCAGAGTGTTGTTGACTACGGGGGCTAGGAGTTTTAGTATTCTCGCCGGGCAGGGATCGGAAGGGCATCCAGACTTGACTTTCATTAAATCTCTCAAGGAAGCGTCCCTCTCAAACCGACGGAAATCTGACCATTTGACTAGATGGCATATCGGAGGCATCACCTGCTCTCCCGTAGTCGGGAATGTGGAGTAGATGTCCGCAATCTTATCATGGAAGAAAGAGGCTAGTTCATCACACAGCGGAAGAGACGCCGGGATCGTGCTTTTTAGGGACTGAGGTTTCAAAAAACTCTCCATAATCTTAAAGATCTCCCTTGAGGAGTTTTCTGCTTCCATGATTTGTTTAGCCAAAAAGTCTCTCATGGTTTTGCGTTTGAGGGTATGAAATTTCCTCATTGCCTCCTTATAAGTCTCTTTTGCTGAGGTATCATAATTTTTCCTCCAGATACGTTCCAGCTTTTTACAATTACTTTTTTCCAATTGTAGTTCAGTGTTGAACCAAGGCGCTGATGGCCTACTCCTAGGTACCTTACAGGATTTGATCGGGGCTATCTTATCTAGGGCAGAGGTTATCCATGCATTGAAGAGGGAGGAATCTCTAGAGGGGTTACCGGAGGGGGTAGGAGTGGTATTGTCTAATTCACTTCTCATTGTATCAGGGGTAACTTTCCTCCAGTTTCTTCTGTTTTGTATAGTAGGTCCACAGTGCTTAGCCGGGCACATCAGTCCCAGCTTGAAAGTGACTAGCATGTGGTCAGACCAGATTACTGGCAGCGGCTTATCCACAGTAATGGACCTGTCATTGGTAAAAATGAGATCTAATGTATGTCCAGCTGCATGAGTGGGAGCTTGGACTCTTTGCACAAAATTAAAACTTTTTAGCGCATCGCCTACTAGAGAGGCCAGAGGGCAGTTAGCCAGGTCCATATGTATGTTAAAATCTCCTAGTACCATATAGTTGGAGTAGCGTAATGATAGATTGGCAATGCAGTCGAATAGTAGTGGCCAATAGGAAGTCGGAGTGCTAGGGGGTCTATATATCAAGAGTCCTGCCAGCAAAGGATTTTTGGTAGATTTAATTTGGAAGGACATGGCCTCAATAGGACCGAGCCCTGCTACTTTCTTGTAGGAGATTTCCCACTCCTCTTTCAGAATTATTGCTAGACCACCCCCAAGTCTGTTGTCAGCTCTGTTGGCTATAACCATTCTATAGCCCACGGGAACAGTCAGGCAGATATCCGGATTTGACCCTTCACGCAGCCAGGTTTCAGTCAAAAATAGAAGATCTAAGCCTGAGGTTTTTAGAAGCAGCCAGAGATCCGCAGCGTGCTTGGGCAGAGATCTGCAGTTTATCAAGGCTGCTTTGATGTGTTGTTTCTCCTGAGCAGTGTCCAAGGTAATGGCACTTGGCTTAGTATGGGTTTCAAGCGATTTTATAGTGGTTGGTCTAGGCAGGTTAAACTGACAGGATTTACACTGTAGTTCGCAGGGGTTTCCATCCTTAGCCAACAGTCTATCCAGTGCCAAGCAGGTAGGCGTTGCACAGTTCACCTTAGCCAAATCAAGCAGCTGTTTCCTAGACCAAATTTTCCTCTCCCAGGGCGAGAAAGGAGCAGAGTGTCCGGCCCCGGGCGCGAGACGAGCGCGGACGGGCGCAGACGGGCTTGCCTTTGGCGCGCTTTCGGCGCGCCGGCGGCGCACCCGCTGCACGCGTCCGCTGCGCGCTCGCGCCAGTCTGCCCCTAAATGCCTCTTTGTGCTCGGTGATTAGTTCAGGCATCACACACCCCCTTGGCCCACAGTGTCAGTGCGCATGCGCCGAGCGCAGCCACTGAAACTCCACTATTGCGCCGTCAACAGAGATGGAAAGCAGGACACCCAGGTAAAATCACGTCACACACAAAGCAGGTAATCAAGTAAAAGGTTAAAAAGGTTTTTAAAAGTACTGTGCAAATTCGCAAAGAAAGAGCAGAGTCACGTCTCTTCCGGCTGTGCCTCAGGAGGATGCAGTAATGCGCGCTCGCGCCAGTCTGCCCCTAAATGCCTCTTTGTGCTCGGTGATTGGTTCAGGCATCACTCACCCCCTCGGCCCACAGTGTCAGTGCGCATGCGCCGAGCGCAGCCACTGAAACTCCACTATTGCGCCGTCAACAGAGATGGAAAGCAGGACACCCAGGTAAAATCACGTCACACACAAAGCAGGTAATCAAGTAAAAGGTTAAAAAGGTTTTTAAAAGTACTGTGCAAATTCGCAAAGAAAGAGCAGAGTCACGTCTCTCCCGGCTGTGCCTCAGGAGGATGCAGTAATGCGCGCTCGCGCCAGTCTGCCCCTAAATGCCTCTTTGTGCTCGGTGATTGGTTCAGGCATCACACACCCCCTCGGCCCACAGTGTCAGTGCGCATGCGCCGAGCGCAGCCACTGAAACTCCACTATTGCGCCGTCAACAAAGATGGAAAGCAGGACACCCAGGTAAAATCACGTCACACACAAAGCAGGTAATCAAGTAAAAGGTTAAAAAGGTTTTTAAAAGTACTGTGCAAATTCGCAAAGAAAGAGCAGAGTCACGTCTCTCCCGGCTGTGCCCCAGGAGGATGCAGTAATGCGCGCTCGCGCCAGTCTGCCCCTAAATGCCTCTTTGTGCTCGGTGATTGGTTCAGGCATCACACACCCCCTCGGCCCACAGTGTCAGTGCACATGCGCCGAGCGCAGCCACTGAAACTCCACTATTGCGCCGTCAACAGAGATGGAAAGCAGGACACCCAGGTAAAATCACGTCACACACAAAGCAGGTAATCAAGTAAAAGGTTAAAAAGGTTTTTAAAAGTACTGTGCAAATTCGCAAAGAAAGAGCAGAGTCACGTCTCTCCCGGCTGTGCCTCAGGAGGATGCAGTAATGCGCGCTCGCGCCAGTCTGCCCCTAAATGCCTCTTTGTGCTCGGTGATTGGTTCAGGCATCACACACCCCCTCGGCCCACAGTGTCAGTGCGCATGCGCCGAGCGCAGCCACTGAAACTCCACTATTGCGCCGTCAACAGAGATGGAAAGCAGGACACCCAGGTAAAATCACGTCACACACAAAGCAGGTAATCAAGTAAAAGGTTAAAAAGGTTTTTAAAAGTACTGTGCAAATTCGCAAAGAAAGAGCAGAGTCACGTCTCTCCCGGCTGTGCCTCAGGAGGATGCAGTAACCTATGTTACTTAGTAATACAATTCTGCTAATTACAATAAATACATGCAGTGCTCTGATGTGGTGTGAGGCCATCCCACCCATGTTTTACAAGTGGTGTACAAGAGGGCGACACCTCTGGCTCTGTTTCTGTAATTTTCTTGAATGTGTGAGTGTCATGTCCCACCTTAGAGGGCGCCAAAGAGCAAGACTATAGTGGTATAGGGCGTCTGCTGGCTGATACACTACATTGCCCATAAGGCAGTGGGCAGGAACACGGGGTATATAAGCCCCGCCTCTTGTTCTAAACGGGGCTTGTCACTCGAGTTTACTTCACGTTAAACCCCTTGATGCGAGCCTTCCTGGAATCGTCCATGCAGTGCAAACTTCTGCTAAACTACCGAGAGACTGCATCCGACGTGACCTTCATCTATTCTGCTGCTCGTTCCCGGCGTGTCTTCACTTCACGCACAGCGCGGGGATTGCCCTTGCGTCGCTTCTTTTGGAAGAGACTTCCCACGCCGAGGAAGACAGACATATCCTAGAGGTTACCGAGCGCGTCTCGTCATACGAGGCGGCTCGGGGGAATCCCACAGCACCAAGACCCTCCTTCCGGTGAGCTCAGTCCTACGATGTCAGAGGACCCGGCACACCAGCGGTGACGTCTTGTAACCCGGAATTAGGAGTCGAGACTCCAACGCGTTCTCTTCGAGCGAGCGGGAAGCTTGTTCGGAGCACTGATGCCTGAGAACAGTCCGTGAAGTGCGGGCTGAAAACGAAGGGCGCTTTTTCCGCGCTAGGCACGTTCCCTAGCACTTGGTCCGCCGTAACCTGCACTGCTCCTCATGATTCAGAGCCTCTGAAGCCAGGAGCGAGTTTCCAGAACGTATTCTTTTGCACGCCTCCAGACCCAGGGGAACACACAGAAGTTACAACAAAACGATAAGTACATTTACTGCATATATTCAAGACTGCATAATCCTGCTGAATTCTCACACATCATTTCACAGTGTACGGACTGCCTCTATTACTACATGCTTGAAATGCTCCTTTACATGTAAGTGTATCTAGACAGCCAGACTAGTGAGGGGGTTAAGAGGTACGTTCACTACTATATTGATGTATGTTTGTTGTCTCTCCTTTTACAGGGTCTGGGAGTGTTGAGAGTAGGAGAGGCGAGTCTTCACCACTCACGCCAGTCCTTTCCGGTGTCTGGAGGCAATCCTGTTTTTGTTTCCTTTGTCCTTTTTTACCCTTTCCCCGGTAGAGGTGCCTCCTGTGGCGTGTTATATCTCCACGCACAGGGGTTACCTCCTAGGAGGTAGGGCTAACCTAGCATCGTTCCCGCTGTACCCGGCTTCCAGGTTAGTGGCACTCTCTGTTACCTCCGAACCCGACAGTGAGTAGGAATTTGCCTGAGTGGTGGGGCACATTTAGTGGGGTCGCGGACACTGTAAGTAAAACCAGCACTGTGTCCTTGTGTAAATATGTAACTGCTGCTCATACATAGCGCTCCAATACCCTCTGGTTAACTTCCCGCTTTATACATATGTAAACATACTTTCTCTCGTGCAGGCTGAACCAAACACACAACCAAAACTTTCACCATAATACCAAATACAATGTCCTTGGAATCCCCAACAACTGTCCCCTATCTACCAAGCAACTCCACCACCTCTACAAACAGCATGCAGACAACAAAAATTCTCACCATCATCTATAAACTATAGGTATAGTCAGTACTCCTGAACAATTTTCTCATTTATATCATATAGTATAACATTCTTCTTTTACAGTTGACAGCTTAACTCGATTAAACAAGTACCAATCATGTACGTTTGTTGATCTCCTTCCCTCAAACCCACCCTAATCTCCTATCTTTTACTCGCTTTCAACATTTCTTCCACCCATCCTCCCTATATAATTCGTTCAGACCCACCCCTCCTTCCTTTATCTCTCTCTTCCTTATTCCCTTGTTCCTTTCTTCCTTATTGGCCTCCTTAATCCCTCTTACTTCTTTCCTTCCTTCCTTGTTTACCCTCCTTCGTTCCTAACCCTACTTCCTTTTCCCACTCTTCATTACTCCAACCATCTCTTGGCCCTTCCTCGATTCCTCCTTCCCCCAAACTCTTCCTTCCTATGTACTTCCACTGTCACATCTGCCTATCTTCCTCTCTACCGCCCTATCTTTCTTCATTACCTCCTTTCCTCCTTCTTGCCCTTCTTAATCCCTCTCTTCACTCCTTAATACTATACCCTCACCTTATTTCCTAAACCCTAATTTCAACTTCACTTACTCCAGTCACTCATATCCTGCCTTTCCGCCTTTCACTAAGTCCTTTCGTTGTTCTTCTTGCTTTCTCTCCTATCCTTTTTTCCTCTGTCTCTCCCTCACTCCGCCCCTCTCTCCCTTCCTTAAATCCTCACCATTTTTCCTCCCTTCTCTTAATCCCTTCCCCCTTTCTTCCCATCCTTCCCTTATCTCTCTATCACATTGCTCCTTCACTCTTCACACTCACACAGTTCCATGCCACACAATTCAACACCACACATTTCCATTCCACACCACATAATTCACCAACAAACCCCATAATTCAACTCAACACAATTACATAACACCACATACATCCAATCCAAACCACATAATTCCACATCATGCTACAAAATTCAACAGCACACCACATAATTAAACTCCACTACATACCACTCCGCACCACAAAATACCATTGCACATAATTACACTCCATCACACCCAACCCCTCTCCACATAATTCCACATAATTCTTAACTAACAATTCCAATCCAACTCACAGAATTCCACTACACACCACATACATACACTCCATAACACATAGGTAAAAGACATTATCATTTACAACATCAATAGTTCTAACTCAAGCAAATGCGAAAGCTATTGCATTCTTTTTTGGATCATACAAGTAAACAAAAGGAGCATGCATCATGCGTCTCTGGGGAGAGGATGTGGTCTCACGGCTAGACTGCTGACTTTGGAGATGATAAACCAAGGTTCGAGCCTCGGGGTCGACTCCACATCCTGTGATTCTAGGCAAATCACTTAATCTCCCCGTGCCTACCAAAAAAAATGAATGTGTCCTTGTGTAACGTAACTGGTGCTCATGTAAAGCGCTCCAATACCTTCGGGTTGCGTTTGCGCTATATAAATCTATAAAAAAATAAAAATAAATTTCACATGGTAATGTATGCACGTGCCTGCACAATAATGTGGTCAGTCTTCTTTATTATAATTTTCAACATGATACACATCAGCCACACTTCTCTACGACATAGCTTAGAAACAATGGCAAAGCCAAAACCTCTGGCTAACCACTTATAAGGTCCCAAAGACGAGACCTATTGGCTATGCCAATGCTTGTTTAATGCATCCTGTTTTCCTTTAGGAAAGCAGACTGCATTAAAAAAACAAGAGCATTGCTTCCTTTAAAAGCCATCACAGGCATGGTGGTCTGCTGACCCCCACAGGCCACCATCCCAGTAATTTTTGTGATTCCCAATGGGTAGCAAACCAAGACCTACCTCATGAATATTAATGAGGTAGGTCTGTTTGCGACCCACTGGGAATCGCTAAATGTGTGAAATATACATTTGTACATAGCTGTTTGCGATTACCTGATAGCAAATTGCAAAAAAATCAATATTAGGTAATCACAAACCCAAAGCTGTGTACATATCTAAATGATTTACCCAGAATCACAAGATCTTGAGCTGACGCCAAGACCTGAACCTGGTTCCCCAGTTACAAAGTTGGCATTTCTAGAAGTAATGCCACATCCTGGTTAGACAGAGGGTGGCAGGCAGAAGGCATATGAATGCTCAGTTCTTTATAGACTTGTGGTTCAAACTGGACCATGAGCTTAGCCAGAGCCAGAGAGTATGCCTTTAGTGGCCATTTCTCACATTACGCCTGTTTCAAAGTGCTGCCATATTGTCAGATCAGTGGACGAGGCACAGGGAGAGTGTTACTTGCCCAGGATCATACAGTTTGTTAAATTAGTATACCCAGGATTGTAGTGCACTGCTAATTGCATAAAGGCTATATATTTACCATGGTCCTGCATTTAGGTGACTATTACATATGACAGGGAACCTCCCTTCTCTCAGGAAATATTCAGTACATTTTTTTAAATCTCGGTGATTAGCAATTTTTACATTGAATCAAAATACTTCCAAACAAGCCAAAAACAGGGAGCAGCACAGCAATAAGCAGAGCCACTGGAATTATGTGGCAGTGGAGGGTCAAATTATGCGGCAGGGATGAGTAAATTGTGTACCAAGATAAGGCATATTATGCAGCATACTTCGGCGCATTTCATGATAGTACTACTTCACTATATTGTCATTTTTACACTTATTAACACTGCCTGGGCATTTGTTGCACTTAATTAGTACCAGTTTAACATCCAATTCAATTCAATTCAAATTCAATTCAAATAGACTTTATTCGGATTTCAAAAAATCATCCATAAAAGCACAAGATCCAAGTTAAAATACACAGTTTGATACTTCAATTTCGGGCCACTATTTATAATAGGTAACAAAAAATATGACTTACAAAAACAACAAATAAAATACAAATATACTTTCTTACTAAGCTATGCATATACATACAAAATATAAAAATATGCTGAGATGTAACCTCTGGTTTTATAGAAGCAAGGCAGACATGTTGCATTATGTTTATACATATTAGGCCTTAAAGTGCAAAATGCATATGTAAACTAGTATAGTACGTTAAGTTTGTGCAAATTAGGCTTCAAAGTGCAAAAATGCATATGTAAACAGATGCAAAGCATTAAATGTATGTAAATTAGGTTTGGATGTGCAAGATACAAAATAAAATTACTCGATTTTCAAGGACCTGCGTGAACGTACAATTGCATTGAGGAAGCCAGTAACTCTAAAAATTAATTCATCTGATTCAAGCATTAAAAAGTGTCTAAAAGCATGATTGTGATCAGTCAGATTGTATTTCCTGCAATAAGGGATTAGGTAATACTTTGTATATTTCCTGTAAAACCCGCAGCCAAAAATAAAATGGAGCATACTCTGAGTACCACCAAGGTCACAAGGGCAGTTTAATTTTGACAGATTTTTAGTGTAGCCCAGTGGGAAGCAGATAAGATTTACAATGCTCCTGTCCCTGAATCTAAATAATAAAATCCTGTTCCACCTGCCCATTTTTTTTCGTAAATAGGGCTGGGGTAACATCAGAGATTCAGTATGTAATTCCCGGATCATTAAGTAATTTATTGTGGATTGTTTCAGTGTGTCCACTCTTTCCCTCTCATTATGGAAATGTTGGTAGAGTGCCCTTCTCACTAAATTTTTATGGGAGCAGTCAATCTGGTCGGGGTTTGAGAATAGGTGACCATAATTGATGCTCACAAGGCTCCTTTCTACCGCATTTATCCATGGGATTAGACTCGAATTCTCACTTTGCAAGCAATCCATAATGATCTCACGGGAAAGGGAGGCTGCTGGGTTTTGCCAAATCCTTAACCAAAATAATGCAGGTCTGGCTCTTATAAAATCCTCAATGTAATGCAATTTTAATTCATTGTGGCATACGAAGGTCGGTGCACTAATAACTCCCCCCAGGATCTTCCGGCAAAATCTATTCTCTTCTCTTTGTAATTCTGAGCAATTTGAAAATCCCCAGACTTCTGCTCCATACGTTCCAGTTGGGAGACATTGATTCCGGTAAACTTGTAGTAAGCTTGAAACAACATCGGCCTGACGGGGTTGGTGAAGAGAGGTAACAGAGTTAATAGATTTGGAAAGTTTATTTCTCCCCATTGCAACATGGGGTTGCCATGAACCGCTATTAGAAAATAACAGACCCAAGTAGGGGAAAGTGCAAGTGCTTTTTAGAGTGTTTTGACCTATCGTAATCTTTGAAATTTTATAATTCTTGGGACCGCAGGTCATTATAAAAGATTTATTAAAATTAGTGCACAAACCTAAATCAGCCATATAGTTAACAAATCCCGAAATTAAAATACGCAGAGCATTCGGGGTGCGGCCCATAAGGACCGCATCATCTGCGTAGAGTAACGCCGGGATGAGTTTCTTGTTAATAATGGGAACATCCTTGGTCAGATTGCATAGAGAATTGGACAGTTCATTAATATATAATATAAAAAGCAGGGGGGCCAAGACGCAGCCCTGTCTCACCCCCTTGCCAATTAAAATATCATTTGAGACCTCGCCTTCATTGTTTATTCGTACGCGGGCTTTCAAATTGCGATGGAGGTTGGCCAAAAAGTGGACTAAGGCTTCATCCAAACCATAATTTAAAAGAATGGACCATAAGCGAGAACGGTTTACAAAATCAAATGCTGAGCTTAAGTCCATAAAGCCAAAATATAAAGGGGATTGTTTAGCCCGTGTATACTTGGCCATAAGGAGATTAAGGTTCAGACATTGTTCCACCGTGCCTAGTTTACTCCTAAAACCCAACTGACAACGGTGGATAATGGAGTTCTCGTCTGCCCAGGAGCTGATTTTATTAAATAAAATCCTTCCGAGGACCTTCAGGGTGTTATCGATCAGTGATATTGGTCGATAACACCCCGGATCCATCCTATTTCCTTTTTTAAAAATAGGTACAATGGTGCTACTAGACCATGTCGAGGGGATGGACTTCTTACTCAAGTTATTAAAAAGATTGCAGAGTAAGGGGGCCCAAAAGCAAGTATTCGATTTAATCTGGTCGATGGACAGACCGTCCGGCCCAGGGGCCTTATTACCAGCACTATTGGCAATGGCCTCCTCCACCTCCTCTAGTGTTATCGCTATAGTACCATCGGGGAAAATATCCTCAGTTGGGTCTCCGACTGCAGCATAAAGCTTTGAAAAGTGAGTGACCCATAGGTCACCTGTGATGTTGCAGTTTATCGGGGTAATGTTGCTGCCCAGGGCTCTTAGATTCTTTACTTCTCTCCAGAACCCTGTCGAGTCTTTTAGGGCAGCAGTTTTTGTCAGATTGTCCCAGTGACTTATTAATAGCTCCTCAGATCTTACTTTTAATGCATGCTTATATCTAAGGCGTAATGATCTGACAAGGGGCACATCTCGAGGTTTGGCTTCCAAGGCCTTTCTAAGTTCTCTATTAGCCCTCGAGCAGTTAGTATCAAACCATCTATGGTTGCTTATGTTCTGTTCCTTCAGAGGTTTGGAAATTGCCCTTTTTATGGCTGCGCATAAATCACAAAAGGACTTAATTATATCGGGGCCATCGAGTGTTAGGCAATTAGAGATCAATAGAGGGTTATTCCTAATCACGTTAGCTAAAATCTCTTTATTGTCGATCCCTCTCCATACGATCCTGAGCCTATCTGTAGATACAGTAATGTTTGAGGCTCCAACCTCGTGCGGGCCTATGGGTCTTTTGATGGATTTAAGGTAGATTACAATTGGCAGATGGTCACTATATGGACTACTGACAACCTCAGAATTAAATAACACTCCACTAAGGAGGGAAGAGGTGAACATATAGTCAATAGTTGTAGAACAACCACGGCCAATGTAAGTGGGAACCGGTACATTTTCCTTAGGAATTCCACTATAACCCATTACATCATCTAAATCCCTACTATAAAGTAAGTCCAGTAATTCAGAGCCTCGTCTGCAGGGTGGGGATGTAGGATGAATGTGAGCATTAAAATCTCCACCTACGCAAATACCATCAAATCGGCCATACTTTTCTCCATCCGCAATTTCATCGATAAAATTAAACAATTCTAAAAATGTGGGGTTAGGATGTTTAACGAAATCATTATTATAAAAGTTTATAAAACAAATCTTTAACCTTGCAACATATTTTACAGCTATCAAATATTTACTAACCACATGTAGTGGTTCGATTTTCACATCCTTGGAAATTTTTGCCCAGATAGATAGACCGCCACTAGGACGCCCCATGGCAGGGCGTGGTACGGTAAAATTATGACAGAAAAAGCCCTCCAGTAGTTGGGCACGTGTACTCCATGTTTCCTGCAACATTACCACATCAAAATCACTTATCCATGTGACCCATTCTTTAATTTTCATCTTGCCTGTAAGCCCAAACATCCAAAATTACCAATAAGCAACAGAAAGGTAACCAGTCTAGCTGTGCAAAGGATCTTTCTTTGCGCAGCAACACATGTCATGATATTAGGAACGTTTGAACCATTTGAGATATAAACAAAATTTGTTAAAACCTGCAGATTATGCAGCAGATGATAAATTATGTGGCAAATTTGGCAAATCTATAATGATGCGAAAATATAGCAGCCGAGCAATCGCATAATTTTAGTGGCCATGGCAATAAATTCAGAAAAATCATTGCCCAAGAGTACGCAATTTGGCTAAATGGGAGCCAGGTTTAAAAAACACGTCTCCTGGTTCCATATCTCCAACTTGTCCACTAGAACGCAACTGGGGTGTCAGTGATTCTGATGGCAAGGTGAAGGGGCTGTCCCTCCCAGGGAATCGTCACTCTGTTATCGACCCTGCTCAGCTTTAGAACATGGTGATTCTTTCAATCATAAAACTGAGATTAGATGTCAAATATCCTGGTTCTATGGTTAAAACGTACCAGTTGGACCAGGTCCTGTGGCAGTGGCCACTTATTGGACAGTATGCATGGTAGATACTGATAACACTGATGTTGAACAGCTTAAGACTATTTCATTCTGTTTGAATACCAGAGTTAATTTTCTACACTTGTCACTTAAAAATTGCAATTTCGAGTAGTCAAGGCTTGCTCCAGGAAATGGTAAAGGGATTAGAACACACATATAGTATGAAGAGTAATCACACTTGATAAACTCAATCTCCAAGCTAAGTTGTCTTTTAAAATGATCCATTTTAGGGGGGGGATTTAGAATGAAGCCCCAAAAATCTGCTATGTGACTCTTAGTTACCCAAAATGTGTCTCCACACGTGCAGTGTTTCTCCAAAGGCATAAATTGTTTTGGGAAGCGATAATGGAAAATTTTCAACTCTACTTGGCTCTTGCAGAGATGACTAGGGCTCATGGCTGTAAAGCCCAGGGAAGAGGACTCTCCTTCCCTGGGTCTTGGAGCACCGGACTATGAACGTGACGCCTAGAGCAGCAGGGCCACATTCAATGCACCTTGTAGCACTACCACATAGGTGTGAGGCCAGAGGATGGGACAAAACTCCCATGTGCATCACAGCTGTGGATCATGGTGGGGTGGTCCCTGGAAGGGAACACCTTTCCCCTGAGCTTGCAGTGCTACATTATTGTTGTGAGGCCAATGCTTGGGGACTCCCCTATCCTGGGTCTCCTCTCCTGGGCCTCATAGCACTAAACTACGTTAGCGAGGCCAAGGCAAATGGAGGTCCCTACCGTATGCCTCATAGCCATAGTGGAGCATTGCCAGGCCATGGGGAGAGCCCCACTCTTCTGAGCTTTGCAGCCGTACTTATGTGCTGGAAAGCCCATGGGTTAGTGGGTCCCTCCCCTAATCTTCCCAGTGCTACACCATGTCTAAGAAGCCCAGGATGTGGGGGCGAAGGCTCATGTGGACCCCTCCCCTGGGCCCAATTGACACTATCTCACAGGTCTGTACCATGGCACTGTGCATAGGTCAATGTCAAGGTATATGTCCTGTGATGTCATTTCCTATGATTTCACCTTGCATGCAAATGAAAGGGGCCTAATGCATTCCGTTTGTGCCTGAGCATAGCCATCAGTCAGGGGCATAGTCATCAGTAGTGCAGCAGGTGCAGTGGCACTAGGCCATGGGGTATTAAGGGCCCAATGTTCCCAAATTATGGATTTATTTTACTGTGCAGCTAGTAGACAAGAGTGAGGGGATGCTTTTTCTTTGAACCAGGGCCCATTGCACTATTGCTGTGCTACTTGCCTCTCTTCCCTGGGCATTGCAGCCATGTTCCAAAGCTGTGAGGCCTAGGAGAGGCCATCCCTCCTCTGGGCATTGCAACCGGCCGTGGTTGAACACTGAAGGGAGGAGGTGCCAGTCCATGAGCTTAGCAGACCAGAGGTATGGCTGTGAGGCTCATTGGAGGCCTCCCTCAGTATTTATATTATGTTAAATTATTTGTAGAGAGCATGGCTGCCTCAACAACGGGGTGTCCCAGCGATACAGTTGAACATAGAATGAGGAGTCACAAGGGAGTTAATAATTGCAGAAAAGCCAGGACTTCACCATCCTTCAATAGGTCCAGTGGTCAGGGGTGCTACAGTTAGGAAGGGGTAAGGAGTCCCACAGAGCGGGGGCCCGTGTGTGGAAAGAGCAGCCACCCGCTCTGGCCTTCCATATCCGAGGGACTCTGGCCAGTCGCAGCTCTGCAGAGCACGTGTGGGTACATAATGGGAGCATATTTCGCTCAAGATTCTAGGCCAATGTCCAAAGGGATCTTGTGAATGATACACAGGGCTTTGGAGTGTATTCTCTGTTCCAAAGGTAACCAGTGTAACCGATGGAGGAGGCTAGAGACATGGCAGTGCTTAGGGAGAGCAAACAGAGCGCAGACAGCAGGGTCCTAGATGCGTTGAAGCCTATTGGTCACGGACTTGTTGGCTCCCAGGAGTAGCACATTGCTGTAATCCAGTCTAGCCATAATGGAAGATTAGATGATCAACTGCCAAGTTTGAGAATCAAAGAGACCTAGTATTGATTCTAGGCCACGTGGTAGTCCAAAACATTTACCTGCCACTGATTTGGCCTGGGCTTCAAAGGTGAGGTCCTTGTCCACCAGAAATTCCAAGTTCCTAACCACAGGATTGGCCTACGGGTACTCTAACAGCAAGAGGCCACCACTGTTTGCCCCACAGATGAGAGCCCTTCCCTACCAGAAGGATCTTGGATTTAGCCGAATTTAGCTGCAGGTAGTTGACTGCCATCCACTCTGAAATGGCCTTTAGATCAGCTTTAAATTTTGCAGAATCCTGGCTAGGATTGTTGGAAAAGGTAATCACAAACTGGGTGTCATCAGCGTATGACACCAGAGAGATGCCCCAGGTTTTAGCCATCAGAGCCAGTGGTCTGATGTAGATGTTAAATAACGTCGGGCTCAATGCTGACCCCTGGGGAACACCACAGCGTAATGGGAGAAAAAGGAGGGACAATTGCTTGGAAGGTCCGATCAGCAAGAAAGGACGAGAACCAAGAGAGGGCCTTGTCATCGAGATCGATCTCTGCCAGGCGATGTAGCAGAATCTCATGGGAGACCATGTCGATGGCCGCGCTCATATCTAGCAGAACTAATGCCGTAGTTCTGCCCGCATCCGGAGAGGACCGTAGCTATCCTATGACCGCCAGCAGTGCAGACTCGGTGCTAGGCCATGGCCTGAACACATTTGAGATGTGTTCAGTATTTAAATCACTTCCAGATATTGAGTTAGAAGCATGTTGACATATGAGTCCATGATTTTGGATAAGAACAGGAGGAGTGATATAGGTAGAACATTTTCAGGCTTGGACACATCTAGTGTTGGCTTTTTCAGCAAAGGGACCACCTTGGCATGTTTCCAAGACTTGGGGACCAACATCGAAGATAGGGACAGATTAATCAGCTCCGAGCACTCGGGCAGAAGACACTGTTGACATTTTTGAGGCAAGTCATGTTTCAGGCATCATCTTGAGACCCTGTTTTACCTTAGCAAACAGTGTTTCCATAGCTTTAGGGGAGATGGGTGGGAACGAGGAGAGAGTGTGGGTCACAGAACTTAAGGACGTGTTCAAACCCATGCCGCAGGGGGTATCACCAGGGCAGAACCTGCTATAGATACGCTCAACCTTCTCGATGAAACTTTTAGCCAGTACTTCACATTACAGACTGGAAGATATGATACTATCGGGAGTGGAAGGGGACTTTAGTGTAGCTATCAGCAGTGCAGCAGGTGTAGTGGCACATGGGCTCATGGATGTTCTGGATCCAATGCGCCCAGATTAAAGCTGTGTTTTACTGTCTGGTATCATTGTCTTGCATCAGGGCCCATTGCTACATTACTTTGCCACTGACCCCTCTCTCATGCACCACACAACCATGATCCAGAGCTGCTAATGTCAGGAAAGGTCCATTCTACCCTAGGCCTACCAGCTATAGGCCAATTCTAAGAAGGCCCAGGGGAGGAAGCCAGCTGTTCTGGGTCTTGCAGCACTGTCACACGGCTGCAAGACCCAGGGCAAAATGCCCTCTGAAGGGTATAGCTATCAATAGTGCTGAAAGTGCAGTGGGACCGTGGCCTGGGTCCAATGCACCCAAATTATGGCTGTATTTTACTGTCCACAAAAAAGTATACAGAAAGTGAACAGGTGTCTTCCTAGTTAGGGGTCATCAGCCAGGTATATGTTGGTTCCAGTGACAGTGTGCATGGGACTCACGTCTGGGCATTACCGTCCCACTTAGGGTGACTCACTAAAGTATACAAAAAATGAAGGATGGAATGCTTGAATTAATCTCAGCCACTGCTGAGGCTGATGCCCCCTATGATAAATTGAGGTCCACCAGGGGAGCCGTATCCCAATTTGAAGACCTCTGCTCACACCATTTATCTTTATATTTTGTGCACTTCCAATTTGAAAGATTTTACTTAGCTGATGAGGCACAAATATGTTGTTCTATATTGTTATATCCCTATCGGTTCTATTGAGATCTTCAGCTTTTTTGCTCTGTTTTACACAAAAAATACTATCCATGTCAGTAAAATACTGACCAGACACAACCTTAGAGTCCTGTCCCCTCTCCCATGGGCCTTGCAGGCATAGTCCAGCACTGTCAGGCCCAAGGAAATGGTCCAGTTAGTAGACCTGGCTCGTAGCATTATTTAAGAGCATTTAAACGTGTGCTTTCCATGTTTTGTTCAAAATTTGGAGAAATCAAATGAGAGGAGATGTTAACTGAATCTGCATTATGCAAATTAAAAAAATTAAACCATGTACGTTTTTAATAATGATTAGTATCAGAACATTTAAAGGCTTCAGAGGACGTTTATACGGGAGTTTTAGCCATGGTTCATGGCACATGACATTGAATCCTATTAGGCTGCATATGATTGTATTCTGGTAGTTTCTGGTGTTTTTCAGTGACTAGGGTGATGCCTTCAATAGAAGTCAAGCTATTTTCAACTGTTTTATTTGCTTTCAAATCTTTATTGCAGATAAGCCTAAATTGCACTGGTTATCTGGGAAACCATCTCGGAATTTTAATCCACACTGCCTCCCCCCAAGAGTATTCCACGTGCTGCAGCTCAACTCACTAAGGCATGAAGAAATGTGACCACATCATAATACAGTGATGCGACTCCACAAGTCCTCCATACTGGCCCGCATCATCTTCAAGCTCAGCTGCATTATCTGCAAAGCTATCATAATGCAATAACAGTCCACAATCCAGCAACCTTTCCCACCACCCCTTGACTTTATGCTTGCCATTAACCTTGTACATTGCTCCGCTGCTTTTGGCTAGGTTTGCACTAAACGACTGACACCCCTGCCTTCTTGGATGACAAACTTGTCATCTCCAGTGGCTCTCCACACACCCGCAGCAAGGACACCAGAAGATGTTCTAAAAATAGATGAAAAAAACAAACAAGAAAAAGGCCTTTCCGATCTATGCACCAAGGATCTGGAATATTATTCCCATATCCATCCGGACAGCCCGAAGTCAGCTCCAATTTAGGGAATAGCGAATACTTAACTTAAAAACAAAAACTAAAGCATGATGCAATCACGATCCACAAACCATCTACTCCTCCTATCACATGTTGACTGTGTCTTTGAATCTGTACAGTTCTTAGCAGCCTTTCGGCTTTGTCTGTGCTACATAAATACTGCATGCACATATATGCACATATATGTATCTAATGCACTAATCTGGAAACAAATGGTTAACATTTGATTGAACTTGTACGTTTTGGAGAGACTTAGGCCAAACCTTTCTATCCTCTGTGACTAATATAATGTATTTCCAGTTAATTGAAATGTAACATATATGTGCTTAATTTATTAGTGTTATTATTTATGTTTTTGCTTTACTGATATCCGCACCAGGAAAGTTGCTTCTTGCAAAGTCGCTAAACAATATTTAATTAATGGCACTTCCTATGTGTGCAAATTAGGGGGGCCTCACACATTCCTTTTCTGCCCGGGACCCCAAAAGTTCTACGACCGGCCCTGATGTCACGTACCGTAGCAGAGCAGAAAGTTGTAGTGACAAGGATAAATGCTCCATTTCAGGAGTGCCCTGCACTTACCCAGTGTTGCTGGAGTCCAGGATGGGCCATTGTAAGAGCCTCCCCAGAAGCTGGCTGCCAACACTTTAACCAGCGCTCCCCTCTGTGGGACTTAGATGGCCAGCGAGGTCGAGGAGCTGACAATCACTGTAGCCAAGCGGGGAAGTCCACAGCCGGCAGGAAAGGCTTGTCGACTGCTCTGTGGCCGACAGGGGAGTTTGACGTCAACTCGGCCACCCTTCGGGGAAGCCTGTCACCGATTAGAGAATCACATAGGCAATTCCCAGCCACCAAGCATGGAAGTAGACACACCCACTCTAAGACGTAAGGCTGACACCAATGAAAGCCAAACGAGGATTGATTCATTAATGGGGATAACAATGAACCAGTCTTCGTGTTGAGGAACAATTATCAAGCAACGAGGATCTGAACTAGACAGCATTTATAACCCCATTAATCAACATGGCTGCAAGGGTACAGCTGAGGGACTTACCTGCTAGGTCAAAGAACTTTGGGATCTGGAGTTTCCTATCCCAGGTTAGTGCATAACCCAACACACATTCCTCATTTGTTCTCCTGGAACCTTGCTATAGCACATGGGCCTCACCAATGTGCCTCGGCTAGTGCACAGGATCATGACACTCGTACTGGCAGTAATTGAACTGGCCAGCAGAGGGGAATATCTGCTCATGCAGATATGTCCACACATGCAGTATAGTGCACCCTGCTCTAGGGCTGTAAGGATGAATTACATAAACTGCATGCAGTATATGCAGACATAGTATACAGGGTTGTGTGCCATATTCGTGTTTTCACTTTTGTTTGCACCAAGACATGCAGCCTGCAGTGGCAGTCTGCATGAGTTAGATGAGGGATCCCTTAGGGTGGCACAATACATGCAGCAGCCCTTAGGGACCCTCTTTGGTACCCATGCCCTGGGTACTTGAGGTACTGTTTTCTGGGGACTTACAGGAGTGCCAAAGGCATTGCCAATTGGGGGAATAATTGTACAGTTTTGAGAAAGAGATCTGGCACTGGGGACCTGGATAGCAGGAGCCCACCGCACTTCCAGTCAAAATAGCATAGACTAACAGGCAAAACGTGGGGGTGATCATGTCAAAGAGGGGCACTTTCGTACATTTTCCCAGTGAAGTGTTAAGTCCTACAGCCTTTACCATTTGCTTGATACTACATGCAACACAGGCATACTGAAGTGTGCATAAACAGGCAGCCATCATGCATACAGTTATAAAATTACAAATATGTACAGAATTACAGTTGGCATAGCAATACACAGCCTCTATAAATAGGGCCTAACAAGAACCTCCTCACAGTGAAAATCTACTTCCGTGGTTTGTCAGAGTGGGTGCCCAACACCAACACCCTTGCCTACTTTGGTAATCTGTGAGGTTAGATGGAGCAAAATACTGCAGCCTGTAACAGAGTGTGATAACAATTCACCGTTAGAGTCTTATTGGCTTTCACAACTGCTGTTCACACAAAAAAGGCCTACTGTCTTTGTCATCACGTTTCATAGTTAACAGACGAGACCTATGACTTTTTGCATATCTTTTCTCTGTCCAACAATCAGGCTTATAGCTGTTATAATTGACTTGTCACTATAACCAACTCAGGCCAACTGCAATGAGAGTGAGATTTCCCACAAGGCAACCATCAGGCATGACTCATTAAATTACAAATGTGTACACAATTACAGTTGGCAAAAAAACGCGATCTCTCCTAAGAGAGCCTAATAAGGATTATCATGGTGGATATCTTTTATCCCCATAGTTTGTGCAGATGGCTCACCATCACCAAAACCCTTGCCTACTATGGTGATCTATGAGATTCCATGTAACAAATTTCCATCATGCATAGTTATAAAATTACAAATGCACAGTAAGATACAGTTTTCAAAACAATGTACAGCCCCTCTCAATAGCGTCTACCAAAATCAGCATAGTGAAAACCCTGAGGGTTTGTCAGAGCGGGTGGCCAACGCCAAAACTCTTGCCTACTATGGTAACCTGTGACATTGCACGCAGCAATATGCCTGTCGAAAGTCTATAACAATGTGATGACAACCAACTGTTAAATGCCTACTAGCCCTCACAAATGCTTTTTACAATAAATAAACTAAGCCTACTACCTTTTTTCATAATGAGCAGATCACACTTATAGCATTAGACATAATGCTTCCCAATGCACCAATCGTGTCTAGAGCTTGTCACCATAACCAACTCAAGCCTACAGGTTTGAGTGTAAACATTTCCACAAGGCAACCATCAGCCACACAGTCGTACAATTCGAATAGCATACAAAATTACAGTTGGTTAAGCAAAATACAATTTCTTCTAAAAATGCTTGACAATGATTCTGAAAGAGCAAATCCTTTATATCCACAGTGTCTTACAGGGGATAACCAACACAAAACCTCTTGTCTACAATGATACACTGCGAGATCTGATGCAACAAAATACCTATGTGTAGGCTTCAAGACAGAGAATGACAATCCACCCTTAAATGCCTATTGACTTTAACATTTGCTCTTCACCATAAATATGTCAGACCTACTGCCTTTTTTTATGGAAAACTCCAGAGTCTGTAAAGGCAATATGTGATGTTTGCCATTTCCACTGTAGTTTGTATGTCTATTCTGAGTGTCAAGTGCTGTCACAGTAAATTCACATGATGTACCTCTGTCCAGCGCTAGGTGAACACAATGTATTCTTGGTTTCCCAGATACTAGAAAGGCCACCAAGTCAATAGTCAGCTGTGTCTGGTCAAAAAACAGTTATGTTGTACATATACTCATCCTCCTGAACTTCGGGCTATAAATATAATAACACAAAGTCGGCTGGTACACATGCTCCTTGCGGCCATTATCAATATCTCAGGCACGAAAAGAGCATAAAACAGAACAGACTCTAAGAATAAAATTGTGAAACTTTTGCAGATTTGTTGCATTTCCTTAAAGGGTTTCGCTGTCTCAACCACATATCCTGGAAATAGAGGCAAACTTACAAGGAGGTTGAGGAGAGCTAAAGGGTGTCCTTCACATGTATACAACATTTTTGTTTGTGCAAAATGGGAGAGAGCTTTAACATTTGCATTCTGTGGCAGTGAGGCTCTCTAGTCAAGTCAAGTCAAGAATAGCTTTATTCGGTTAAAAATTTTAAAACCATCAAAGCATACGACGATATTTCATGTTGCAAAAAGTTACAATTACAGTAATCTGAAAAGTCCATTAATACAATACCAAATAAACACAATTAACAATGTTTCATAAATAGTAAATAATACAATATAATTGGCACATAATCACAATAAAAAGTATGTCATCCAAATGATTCTACAATTTTTACATATCCCATAAAACCAAAACTAATTCATTAATCCACGTTCTCCAACTATCAAACGAAACTAAAAATGAGGGAGGTTACCAGAGGACTGCACCCTATTTCTACACCTGATGGCCCCTGTGATGTAGCTGGCTACCCCGAAACATACCAGTGGTGACCCTAGCATTTGCAGATAAACCAATGCGGGCCTCACTTGCTCAAAATTACGGTTCTTAAAAATAGGAAAGATAAATTTCTTGCGCTGCAAAGTGTAAAATTTGCAAAAGAAAACCATATGCAGCGTGTTTTGTTCTGAGGTGTTATCACAAGGACAGGGCCCCAGGGTTCCCTCTTTGAAAAAACCCTTAGGGTAAGCTAAAAGCCAGGGAAGCATGCCATGCTTGAACCTTATTAACAAAAACAGATGGAATGGTTTGCTTATATAGGTCAGGTATGGCTGAATCTCTCTGCCTATACTTAGCGTGACAAATCTCCTGACTGTCGGCTTACCCAGTTCCCCTCCTTCCCTCAGCAACATTGCTCTACTCAAGAACTGAGTCTTGAAGGCTTTTATTTCTGTTTTACTCAGCGCGCTTGGTTTATCAAATAGTTCGAGGTAGCCGAGTGACTCCAAGTTAGTTTTGATATATCGCAACCAAGGAATACACATGGCTTTATCAAGAGACAAACAGTCTTGAATAACAAGTTGATTTAGGTTCGGAGGATGCTGTGCCCAAACTCTCAACCAACCTAATAATGGAGCCACAGAAATTTGATCAGTAAGGTAACCTACCCCCAAGTCTTCATGAATATTAAAAATAGGAGCAGATGTGGGGAGTGACAGCAATTTCCGGAAAAAAGCATTTTCTACTGATTGGATCTCTGTCGAAGCCTTATAACCCCATACCTCGCTACCATATAGGGCCATAGGAACACACTTGGCGCTATATATCTTCATAAGAGCGGGCAGGGGTTTACAGCCCACACGTTTTGCAACGCCCAACAGGGCTCCTGTTGCCCTAGCAAGAATATTCTTTTTCTGGGCGCATTGCATGACCCAAGTTCTCCTGTCATCAAAGACAATCCCCAAATATGGGAAGGTCTGCACTTTTGTGAGCTCCTGCCCATTGCAGTAGAATTAAGCCTTTTTCGCCCCCCCCACAACCAATTGACATGGAATGTGATTTTTTAAAATTTATTAGTAAATCTAAAGAGACCATAAAATCATTAAATCCGTTTAAAAGGGCTTATAGGCAGCAGAACCATGTCGTCTGCATACAATAATGCGGGGATCAATTTTATGCCGGCTCTGGGGATATCCTTGCTGGTCGAAATTAAAGCATCATCCAGATTATTAATGTAAAGCGAGAAAAGCAGGGGAGCAAGAATGCACCCCTGTCTTACCCCTCGCTTCACCTGCCAAGCTTCTGACAGACTCCCGTCATCACTGTAGCGGACGACTGCGGTGGTGTCCTCGTGAATAAGCGCCAGGAAGGATATCAACACCGGGTCAAGCCCCAATACCACTAGGGAGGCCCATAGTTTTTGGCGATTTACAAGGTCGAAAGCAGTGGACAGATCCATGAAAGCTAGATGTAAGTCCCCCTGCTAAGCGACCGTGTACTTCCCAGTGATAAGATGTAAATTGAGGCATTGACCCACAGTGCCCTTTCCTTGTCTAAACCCATATTGTAGATCAGAAATTATAAATTTATCCTTCAGCCAATTTGTTAATCTAGCGAGAACTACTTTACCCATTATCTTCATGGCAGAATCCAAGAGAGAGATAGGCCGATAACATGCCGGATCCTCTCTTGAGCCTTTTTTGAATAATGGTACTATGACTGCTTTGCCCCATGAACTAGGAGCACCCGCCTTAGATACTGCATTAAAAACAGAAGTTAAAAGCTTCGCCCAATACCTTGAATCTGCCCTATAAACGTCCGCGGGGACACCATCCGGACCTGGTGCTTTGCCTTTTGCCATTGACTCAATGGCCTCCTGGACTTCGTCTTCCTTAAAATGAATTTTCGAAGCCTGGTTAATATCCCCATAGTTTACTGGGTTAAGTTGAAGAATTTCAGAATAGAGACCACTAAAGTGAGCCACCCATTTATCTGGTGGAATAAGACAGTCTTTATTTGTGTTCTCCAGCTCGTTAAAAAGTGGGCTATTAATCACTTTCCAAAATTGGGTGCTATTTTTTAAAACACTTGCTTCTGACAATTCCTCCCATGCCATATTCTTTAACTGAATTTTCCTTGCCTTTATTACTTTTTTGTAAGACCTTCTTGCCTCCACAATCTTACTTGCATCTTTCCCACCTTCTTTTAATGCCGACAAGAGTGCAAAATGCGCACTAGAGCATGCATGATCAAACCAGTTTTTAAATTTCTTAGGCCTTGGTCTCCCGTGGTGGGTTAGGTTGCCCACTACCTGTTTTGTTATTCTCTCAAAAGCACCAAGGATTTCCACTGGTTGTGACTCTGTTGACAAACATATACTTAAATCCACGATATTACTATTGTACAAATTCTCGAGGAAATCGGCCGGGGTGATGACGTCCCATCTCAAACGTCTTCCCTGATTTATAGAGACTAAGTTTAAGTTAGCAATCGTAGGCAGAGGGTTTATCCTAGTCACAGCCTTAATATTAATTTCCATAGTGAGAGGATTGTGATCACTTAAGGCATTTTGAGTGACACAAAAAGAACCTATAAGGTCCTTCAAAAGACAAGAAACAAAAATATAATCAATAGTACTATAATGGCCCTGTCCAGTGAATGTAGGGGCAGGAGATAAGTAATCTTGTACAGGAGCAAATAAATGAAGGGCAGATACAATACCCTCTAGGTACATCCCACCCTTAGAGTGTTCAAAGTGAGTTACCTCTTGAGGGCAATGATCATAATTAATATTTTCAAAACAATTGAGATGACATACATGAATATTAAAATCGCCAAAAAGTGAAAAAGAATAAGGTGTAACATTACTTGCATCAAACTCGTCCAAGAATGTAAACAGTGCTTTTAGGTGCTCCAGTTCATCAGACCTAGTAAATGAGTTATAAAAATTCACTACTAATAATGACGGGAGATTGGCACCTTCAAGTTTAACCGCCAGTATATTTGGAGAACTAGTCGCTAATAGTTCTATACTATACAGTAACTTGAGGCTAAATAATAACGAGAGACTTCCCCCCGAGATCTCCCCATAGAGGAGGACACAGCGTTTTTATTAAAGGACTGATACCCATCCAAATAATAGGGATCTTTAGCCTCCCACGACTCTTGAAGGGCAATTATATGGTGGGTAGAAAGGAAAGCCTTACAGTTTGTATCGCCTCTTTTAGTTCGCAGGCCGGCAATATTCCATGACAAAGTCATAATTTTATTTGTTGATGAGGTTACCCCCCCCTGCCCCTTCTCTTGTGGCACAAAATTCACCGGATTCAATGAACGGAGTTGAAAATCACCAACCTCACTATTTACAGGAACCGTGACAGTCACGTTACCAGTTATACCAGGAGGAACTATTTCACTCTCGTCTACTTGGACCACCTCGGAGGTTATCTGACTAGTTCCTTCACCATAAACTGCCTTTATGGGTAAAATTCTATCACCAGAGCCATTAAGGTCGATATTGTCTTCCGCGGTCAGCACCGACCCAGATTCTTCAGAAAAAAACAATCTAGGATCATTGTGGTGGGCCTGAATGTTAACCACACTGAGTCAATCATTGACATCTAAAGTGCTAAGGACCTCATATCTGTTACTAAGAGCCAATGTCCTACTCGCAGGGACGAAATGAGGGATATGTCCACTGTTTCCAGTGGACCCCAAAATATGAGGTGGATGAAAAAAAAACAACGGGAGAACATTAACATAGTCCTGGTGTAATCTGATCGACCCTGCCTGTCTTAAGATGTTGACTACTAAATCGGGAGAGCTGAAGCTCACTACAACACAGTCACCCTTCAACGTCTTATTGGTCTTCCCCACCCAAGGAACCCTTCTAACCATCTTAAAACTTTCGAAAAGGTGGCTCCCAAGAACTGTCTTACCTGCCAAAAAGTGGAGGGCTTTATTTTTTAAGGAAGACCAATGCTCTTCCCTCCCATAACTAGGTTTCGGAACATTTGCCAAAATTACAGTATACGGGCAGGCCTCCGGCGGCAAATGCAAAGGTCGTTCCCTTGATGGATGCGCAGGAAGAGGGCTTAATCTCCCTATCATGTCCCTAAGCCTCGAGCTAACACCACCATTGGTCCCTAAGGCAGCTGGAAGAGGATTAATGGGACCTACAGCAGTGGTCGTCATAGACTCAACTAGATCAGAAACTCTGGTTGCTACTCCACTTAAAGGGTGCATCTCGGGTGGATTTAGCCTTGGCATTGATACTTCCTGGCCCGCTATGTGACGTTCGATGAGAGCGAGTCTGTCATCAATTTTATTAAGTCTGTCCATAACTGGCAGTATAATCGCTCTCAATCGCTCATCCATAAGCTGTAATAAATCGGCCGTCTTAACTCCCGTAGTAATTATTTCCCCCTGATCCGTATTCTCGTTACGCCCATGACTCTTGTCGACCGTGGCCTGGATGGCCACAGTACTTTCCTGAGAAACCAACCCATGAGCGGAATCTATGTTCCTGGGTTGTTTAGCTTGTTGACGACTTCCTATAGGGGCTTTATTCGCTTTTCTTTTGCCCTTAACTATTTTAGTAGCAACAACAGGAAGGGCATGTGACTGCCTAGTACGTGTGGCTGGCGGTGAGAAAAGAGGACTAAAGGTATTCACAGAGACTGGAGGAATAACAGAGCTGGACTCTGACACAGACTCAACGGAAAAATGACATCCAGCCTGTATGACACCTGAACCTAAAATAGGATCACCAGATCGTTTCACAAAATTAGGCTGGGATAATGGCTCCAAAGATAGCCTCCTTTCCACCATTTCAATTTCCCTAGAAACAACAGTTTCAGCTTTTTTCAAAAAAGCGTCTAATGTCCCCGTACCCCCCATTGCAGAACACTTACTGTTACTTTTAGCCATGGAAAGAAATAAACAAAAACAATACTCAAAACTTACAGTTTTAACAACTGGCAAGAAGATGGGAACTCTCAAGGTACAAAACACCCCCAAATCGCACACAGCCTAAATAAGCTTAACGTTGAAATACCGGGACAAGGCCAACCTCTTCAGCCACGTGCAGATACGGGCGTGGCGATAAGCACCTCCCAGGCGCCTAACGTGCTACACCAACAAAATCCTAACTCAAAAAGTCCTGGGCAGCACAGTCCTCACTGGTCAGCAAAAAGTCAATGGCACCGATCAGAATGTCAAACCTCGGGCAATAAGGGGGGTGGCCCAGCCCAGCCTCTGTCTGCCCCTGACAGCCACAGATGGCCCGCCCTTTGCCCGGGCTTTGCCCGGCGCGACCCGCGCGCGATCCCGCAACGCGGGGCTCTGCGGTGTTTTATGTGCGCTCCGGGCGCGGGATTGGCGTCACGAGGAGCAGGGCAGGCTGGGGGATGTAGTCTCCCACTCTCCACTCGGCGGCCGCTGTGAGTCCAGTTGCGACAGCGGGAGGGGAGACAGCAACGCCGACAGCACTCTGGGCAGGTCAGGTAAAGTTTCTGTGTTTATTGCCCCAAAAAACAAAGCGCCCGCTCCGCCGGGCTCTGCGGTGTTTTATGTGCGCTCCGGGCGCGGGATTGGCATCATGAGGAGCAGGGCAGGCTGGGGGATGTGGTCTCCCACCCTCCACTCGGCGGCCGCTGTGAGTCCAGTTACGGCAGCGGGAGGGGAGACAGCAACGGCGACAGCACTCTGGGCAGGTCAGGTAAAGTTTCTGTGTCTATTGCCCCAAAAAACAAAGGCTCTCATTAAACATGCTCTAGATACTTTGAGCCTCTGATCCCATAAAACAGTCACTCATTCAGTCAAGATGTATTATTTGTATCCTAATACTTACAATACTGAATTTTATACAATGGACTATGAGTACTAGATTTCAAATGTATACTCTGGACTGCACAAACTGCCAAGGCTGGCCCATCATCCTTTCATTTCTGTTGAAGCTGCAAAAGGTGATACTCCTGAAGAAAAAAACGTTGTTAGATGATAACTGATCTCTGAAAAGAGGCTGCGGGGAAAATGAAAAAGTGGGCAGAGAGAGACGGCCCACTAGACTCACTGATCATACATTTAAGACACTAATACTAATAATGGATAACTTTGTTTTTCTGAAATTAAACTCAAACTCTTGCTAATATAGAAACTTTAGATCTCATACTCTACCTTGTTTCAGACTTTAATGCCAAGTGACCTGTATCACATGGATAAACTCGTATTTTAATCTTTCAATAGAATAATGCTTGAATGTTCTACTCACAGGCAAGACAACAACCTTCACTAGAATATTAAACTGTTGCTTTAGTACAACTGCTCCTGTTCAAGGTTGCACCTGTGTTTCTTAGCAAAATTCCACACGATGTAACAATATTTTTTCTGATATAGGTGGTGTCCGTGAGATGCTCCATTTTGGAGAATGATGAAAGATTTTCCAAATGTAATTTCTTGCAAATGTTGCACCCTGTTTAACTGATTGGTCTAATGTGTGAGAACCATATAAAACTGTAGCGAACATATGAAATCTTTCGTTTAGAGCTTTATAAAAGTGTTGTGCTGTTTTTGGATGTGAGAGAGGCCGTTCCTTACTGACCCTTGTAAGAGAATCCATGCTGGATTTCTCTCCAATTGTACAGTTTGTATTTTGCAGACCCGAACTTTACGGAGTTCTTTGACTGACTCTGTATTTTAAGTAAGTTCTACACGTTTTAACTGAGCGCTACACTGATTCATTGATTCTGTATATTGATCAATTTCTATAAGACTTAGAATCAGAAAATAAACCTTTAAGGCTTAAATGTACTCTCTCATTTTTCTAGGTCAAAATGCATCCAAGCCAACTTTTTACAGCAGGCAAGTGAGAGATTTCCCAAAAAAGTTGGGAGAATGTATTTGCCCCATATACTTAGATTGAAGAAGAGGCAATCTGCCTAAATCAAGTCTATTGGCATGAATGGTGACAGACAATCAGCATTTCATTTTTGGCAGTTTAATAACATAGTGAAAACAAAAAACAGATTTCTAAACTCTGTTTATGTATGCGCTATGTAAACTGCCATAAAAATAGAATGTTGAGGCCTGTCCCATGCACTACTCTCCCCCTCCAAGTATTACATAGAAAGCATTAATCTTTGATGTCACAGGTAATTCTTGGAGGAGGGAGATGGGATTGCACGTGACAGGCATCAGCATTTCACTTTTGCCTTGTTTCCAGCAGATCGTGATTCGGCAATCCGAATTGGATTTCTGCATGCAGGACTCGAAAGGCGGAAGACTAGCCTTGAAATCAGTAGTCTCCTGCCTGAATCGGGAGCATTGGCATGTATGCAAAATGGGTTCTACGTACTCAATTGAAATTGTCATTTAGAATGAAGTGGCCAGCGCAAGTCGGGTACATGGCACCCTCGGACAAGGTGTCAAAGGGACATTGGGGAGTCTCCATTAGTCCCCTCGGGGTCCAACCCTAAGTGCGCAATGGGTCTTTCTTGCAAAATATCCTGTTATACCCTGAAAATGCATCACAGGGCAACCTAATAAAGTTATTTGCCGCTATCCCTAGCTTACAGACTACATCGCCTTCACAAAAGGGCTGAGTGATGAAAGTAACTTAAGAACAGAAGTCTGCTTCTTTGATAACAGCGAAGTTCGCCTGGTACACGCTTAAAAGAAGAGACTGGCTGAATCTGGCATAAGGATAGTCAAACAGGCTATAGCAAAATATCCCCCAATTTTTGCCCTCAAGCAGCTTCAGCCTCACAGGAGCAATATTGCCTCAAATTCCTTTAATCTTACGCTCACATTCTTGAAAGGCACTCAAAATCGACAGCCCCCTCCTCCCTTAATAATGATGTAATCATGTATAAAAATCTAGAGTCAGGGAGTTGATTTTTGTCGCCTGACGAACATGTCGAACTCCGTTGAAGCTAAGCTAATCAATGTGACCTCATATTTGCCATAAACACCTCCGGGTAAAGTGTCAACCTCCCTAACGATCATTCCTTGGAACATTAGGGGATATAACACCTTAACGTCTTCTCAAGCACATTTGGATTCTCTATGTACATTTAATCTAATCTGCTTGCAAGAAACATGGCAATTATCAGCAAACTCCTCGTGGGGTTATGCTGAATACCACTCTCCTGTACTCAGTTCCATCAAGTGGGGCCTAACATCTGGGGTGTCTCAATCCACGTATGCAATCAGTTGGGTTTTATCATCTCCATCCTGGCTAAACTAAATGGAGCGATCGTCTTCATCAAATTCTTATCCTCTACAGCATAGTGGAGCCAATCAAACTCATTAGTACTGGCAAATATCTATCTTAATCCGAATCATGAGGAAAAAAAGTACTACAATACAATATCTCATCGAAACACTGCAAGACTTACGACAGGATCACCTAAATTGTACCTGGCTATTAACTGGCGATTTCAATGTCGATCTGCTAAAACAGATGAATGCCCATGAGTGGCTAGATGTTGAGGACAAACTTTGGAACATTTCATCTCTAAATCCCTCCTCCTCCAAGAGAAGTTCAAAACTTGACATCGAGCTGTCCTCAAGTCTCCATACGATGGGCCTGCACTCCCTGAACGGCAAGAGTAGCACAGATTGTGATGCTGCTAACACGTACGCCTCTCGTGAAAGGCTGGAAACACTTGACTACCTATGGGTCACGATCCAAGACTTCCATCCGATCTCAGACTTTAAAATCTATCATAACCTAATAAGGGATCATGCAACACTGTCATGTTCTTTTCATTTGATGACTGCTACCTTACATAAGGAAACTCGGTTGGGAGAGCAAGCATGGTTGGAACCAGTCAAATGAATAAGGTTGCACGTACATCAAGATTCACCAACCATAAAATTCCTTGATTCATTTCTGTCACACACTTCAAATATGGCCTCCACTCTAATTGAAACCTGGCCAGAGTTCACCAACAGTTTACTAAATTCTTTGAAATAAGTGCAACCTCATCAAGGTCCGCTGCTCAAAACATGCCTCTGCCTGACGAATAGCTACCAACTAACATAACTGAAAAGAGACCTTAAAAGATGCATAATGGCTGCGTGCACGGATCCAATAAAGATGGCACAGAGAGAAAAGATCAAGTCAGTGTTCAAGAACTAGAGGCACTGCCCTTACGTGAATAGACAGTGTGACTTGGATTCCCAGTGGTTAGCAGTCTTGCAGCAATAAATGCAAGAGATTGTAAAGAATTCTGGCTCATGGTCTATAAGGCGAGTGGGAAGCAAAAACAAGAGGAGTTGTTTAACATCCCCACGGCTAACTGGACAGCATACATCTATGTTATTCATTGACCAATCTGCTGTCCAAGGGGCTATTTAACCGTTGAACTTGAATGGAATGTTTAGCCCTGCAGGTCGTCTTTCAACTCAAATCACGGACGAAAAGCCAGGGAAGCTTTAGCATCAATCCACACTGCAGGTGCTCCTGGTCCCAGCGGCCTTCCTACAAGCATTTCTAAGGTCACAATCAGTAAATGGACCACCTATTCGACTCCTTTGTTTAACTACTGCTTTCAGAATGCACTGGTGTAGTCCCGATATATTAGAAAGGTGCAAGGGACAAGCCTGAAAACGTTAGACTGATTGCTCCTTTGTTCGTGGAGGGGAAAATCCTCCACAAGGAATTGGAGGCTTGGGCACAACATAATAAAATAATTCCCACCACACAGACTGGCATTCAAAAGGGTCAGGGTACGGAGATCAATCTACTATGTTTGTCTATCCTAATCAATAATGTGACTAAAAGGGAGGCTCAGCAGCTCGATAGTGTAATTATTGATTTTGCAACAGCATCCGACAAAGTAGATAGACAGCTGCTGTAGGCCAAACTGGATGCATGGGGGATTCCACCACGTTTATTGGACACAACAAGGAGTCTCCATACAAACACATGGGTCAAAGTACGAATATCCAGCAAATGGGCCTACTCACACAAGATTTATACCAACTTTTTATCTTGCATATCTGAATGACCATCTCAGCAGAGCGAACTACTTTCCACTGAAACTCCAAGGGAAGAGGGTGCTAGTGCAACAATACGCCGATGATACGAGGCTTCTTCACCAAACCACAATTGGTCTTCAAAGAGCCTTAACTTCTCTGGCTCACTACTGTGAGATAAACTCAGTATCAACACATCGAAAACTAAGATCTTAATCTTCGTTAACAAGCAAAAAAAAGGAGCTTGGTATAGAAATACCCAGAAGATTAAAAGAGCACCTGGCATCAAGAACCTAGAACTTTGAAATAATAAAAATGGCTTTCCAACCCCTCATCTCGAGGTTTTGGCAACATCAGCCAAGGCCCTTATTTTTGCTTTCCGGGGCCGCCTTCAAAATCTCTCTGGCCCGGATCTCACAGCAATACGCTAAGTTATTGAAAGCAAATTGATGCCTACACTGGCATATGGAGCATTTGTTTATTTTTAATCGCATCACATGCTGGCTTGACTGGGCTCAATGCCAATGTTATAGGCTCTTTTTCAAATTACTGGCAGGTTCTACACAAGCACAGATCTGTTTGGAGTTAATCTAGTTCGTCATAACTATGCATGATATGCCAGCTTTTTATCTATGTGCTCCAAGCTTGCAATAGCTGAGCGGGGATCTCTAAATTAAATTTGTATGAGACATTACTCAGAATCCGAACTCTAACATCTATATGTTTATCCAGGTTGTCACAAACCATCTGGTTGCTAGAGACCTCTTGAAGACTGCTCTGCCCCCAAAAAGTCTCTCAAAATTACTGATGAAGCTAGCAAGGCTCTTGTTAGCCCATGAGGACCTATGTTCCAACAATACCAAGAAGCACGCTGACCTAAATATTGTTATATATCACCCAGTGACCCGTCCTGTGTACTTATCACTTCCTATAAACTTTACAGTAAAGCCTTAACTAATGCACTTGAGATTTGGCTTAATATCACCCAAATCATATAAGTACAGTCGCTTAACTGCCACCTCAAACGTTTTGTGTAGAGGCTGTTTGTAGGAAAGTGCCCCTTTTTGCATGGTTACCCCCACCTGTGGCCTGACATCTGATGCAACCTGACTTGATGTGCCCTGAGTCCTTGCCAATCAGGTTCCCAAGGCCTGTGTTCTTTCCTGAGACTGTACCTTTATACCCACAATTGTCACATCTTTGGCCACAGATAAACCCCTTGTAAAAGGTACCATGGATACCAAGGGCACTGTGAACAGGCAAGGCCTCTATGGGCTGCAGCAACTATTGTGCTACCCTTAGCACCCATACCCTGCCATTGCAAGCTGCGTGCTTTGGTGCAGAGAAAAGTGAAGAGTTGACTCAGCACACATCCATGTGTGCCATGCCTGCAACCCATTACCTGTGGCCTTAGGTAAGTCACCACTCTAGCAGGGTGCACTAGCCCTTAGGTGAGGGTACAGTGGCATGAGCCCTGTACCTATACAGTGTATAAGTCCATTCTTAGACAAGGAAAGTGTAGGAAAGCCATAAATAGTATATGGGCTGTGAGTTGGTCATTATGAATTCCCTGATCCATAATGGCTTTACTAAAATCTGGAAAGTTTGGTAGCAAACGTTAGCACATTAAATCCACACTGATACACTGATACTAGTGTGGAATTTAATATAAAATGTACTTGGAGGGCATCTTAGAGATGCCACTGAACAATGACCAGCCCTGGTGTGGTTCCTGAATGGCTACCTACCATTTGCCACCACCAGACAGGTTTCTGGATCCCTGGGTAGAGAGCCTCTGCTCTCTGGGTCCAGAAACAAAGCCCATCCTGGGCAGAGGAGTCATGCCTCCTCTCCCACGATGGCCAGGGTCCACGAAGGGGAAGCTTTAACGGCCTTCTGCCTTTGTAAGCTGTCCTTGCGTTTTGCTGCCCCCAGCAACTGGCCCCATCAGTTCTGCCCCCCACTTTGGGTGTGAGAATCAGTGGGAAAATCAAGCTAGGAGGAGAGGTGTCCCCACCTTTGCTAACCCCACCCCTCAGGTGGGGGAGAAGAGAGAAGCACACATCTCAGTCTCCTCCATCTTGAAGATGAGGGGACCCAGCCAACTAGGCAGAGGGTCATGCCCCACTCCCATTGGTGGGGGCTGGCGGTACTGCACTAGGCATCCTGCCCAAACCAGATCATACCTTTATTTGTATGTGTTAGGACACATCGGGTGGGCACAACAGGGAGTATTCCACTCCTCATCGGGCTGTTGCTCAGTTTCTCCACAGACTCGTACGAGTCCGTCTGCCTCGCTAATCCTGCCACTGCAGGCAGCGTGTGACAGCGCAGTTGGGGGCAGGCCTATGGCAGCAGCTGCGGTGTGGTGTTGAAAATAACCAGTCTCCTTTCTCGCCTTCTTTTGGTAGCGAAAGGGTTCACTCTCATCGTGGAGGTGAGGGGCTTACTTCCCCTGACAGGCTATGGTGCAGCATCTATGGAGCCATACACCCTCCTTCTTCAGGGCAGTTTAGGCGGCACAGAAGGTGGGGTCAGACCCCTCGTCGCCATTGTAAAGTTGTGGGCTCAAGACCCACATACTTAGTAAAGGAAGACACAGACACACGTTATTGAGGGTCCTAAATTGTCCTCGAGCACGTGCACTCGTCTCTTTTATTTACAGGGTCACCTGACAGGTGACGGCTGTGTTGGATGGGTGTATGTTCAGCCTCGAGGGAGCGGCTGGTAACCTAGTGCCTGTTGAGACACTAGAAAGTGTCCAGCAGGACACTACAATTGCTGACATTCTGGACGAGAATATTATACGTTTACTTGGTGTGGTTAGAATGTATTTGCATGAAACACGATTTATTTTTTGAAGATGGAAAAAAAAAAACTTTTATTTGGCCCTCCACCCCGTTTACCGTTATTCAGGCCTTTGCAGTAGGGCACGTTTCTCCCTTTGATCAAAGTTGAAAGTTTGGCAGCAAATGTATAGCAACTTGTACGTTGTCAAGCCAGAAGTAATTACCAATATTTTATTTCAGTCAAAAAGTTGCAATCATTTCTTGGCATTAAGCATTTTAAATGTTGCAAATTAAATAATAGTTTTGATAATATTGAAAATAATTAGAGTATTGTGAATTTCTGAAATAGGAGGTTAGTGTTTGAATATTTTATGAAATCACGCATTAAACCACACATTCGAAAAGCGCCCCTTCAGAAATAGATGTGTCAGCCCCACTCCCAAAGACACTCGAAGAGCAATCTAGATGACCTGGTCACAGGGCGTACCCCTTCCAAAAATTGTCGTAAACAGATTGGTCACAGAGGAACTGGAATTTGTCTTTCCAAAGCTGCAATGTCAAAGGGAAACAATACATTATTGGAAAAAAGCTCTTACATTTCGTATTATTTTCTAATTACAAGCTATTCTCTTGGTAAGATTTTATTTTTTCAAATTGTGTAAAATATTTGCCCATTACTTTAAGCGTCTGTTTCGTTTCTTTCAAGGCTGTGGTACACATACACAGTAATGCAAGGTTTCACTGAAAACCGCGTTGCGTTTTCCTGCCGCCTAGTTCTCTTCAATGACTGCACTCGGAATCAGCTCCTCTTCAAGATGGCTGCCGCTCTGCCTCTAGGAGAGGTCCGGGATGGGGCTGCTGGCTCTTTGGAGGGCTCGGCAGCTCCTCCTTTCTGGCAGGCAAGCTTTGCACCGGGCGGCATGGGGCTTGGCTCTCCCCTGCAGCAGGGCCTGAAGGAGGCTTTGCTAGAAACCCGGAGTGGCATCCTGTCCGCTACCCACGAGGTGCGCGCGGCAGCGGAGGAGCAACTGAAGGTTCTGGAGGTGACCGAGGGTGAGTGCTGGGGTACCATAGGGCATGGGCGGCACATGTGATGAGTGCACAAGTCTGTCAAACCTGTCATAGTTGCGTTAACCGTCTTTTATAGCTGTATTGTAGGTCTGACATGTATTACTTTCCCTAGAACTGCACTTTACTATCTTAATATGTGGGTAAAAAACGAGAGGTTACCCACTAAAGGAGGATTGCTTGAAAGCAATGGTATGTTTGAAGTAGGTTGACCACATGCAATGGGAGCAAATTCTGGACAGTGGGTGTTAAAATTCTGGACAGAGGGTCAAAATTCAGGACAAAGTTTAAGACAAATTGTAAATTTTATAGACATATGTCTAACACGAGTACAATTCAAAATAGGTTTATGGTATTGGTCTGTATAATACATTAACAGTATGCAACTGGACAAATTTGAAGATTCGAAACTAACACACATGCACACTTGTTAAAATGTGACCACTGGTATAAGGAGCATTTTTGGGGGGATTCTCCTTCTTTAACATGAATGTTGGTACCAGACACAGCACTCTCTTTTGATTAACATAGACTCCTAGACAGTGCGTAATTATATGAAGTGGTCGTTAACCTTTTGACGTCTGTGGACCCCCCCCCCCCCACTTAATCATTACTGGAACTCGGGGACCCCCACTGAATCTTTATTGAATTTTGGGGACCCTCACTGAGTTATTACTGGTAGCTGGGGACCTCTGCCTAAGCATTTTTTTGATTACTTGACCTGGAAAATAATACACAGAAAATACAGAAACAAACGTTCATCAAATATACACCAACTATTATAATTAAAAGTAAATCCATTTTTATGCTATTGGGAAGGTTGGAGCTTTTCTAAATGCAAGTTGAGGATGCTCATCATCCATACTATAGTCTGTTTGATGCACTTGCACCGCTCTCACAATTGAATCTGAGGCCACTAGCTTAATTTATAGCCTCCAATTTCAAACTCCTTCACACATTTAAAGAATGTTTTAAAATGTTCAATTTTGTGTGTTAGAGATATATCTATCTATCTATATCTGTTTATTATATTTAATTTTCAAAGCAGTTGCAGACCCACGTCTCCCGACCACAGTTTAATAAACACTGCTCTAGGGTGGAAGTAAAATGTGAATAACAGACCAATGACTGACAGGTGCTGACTGAAAGGCTTGTTGAAGCATTATATACATCCTATATAGCATGCTTCCCCTTTCCTCAGATCGATCTTGGCAGCAACAGTATAATAAGGAGCTTACGGTCTTGCCACACTGCATTGATGGACGTGTATTAAAAGTGATAGATTTTAAACATGAACTTAGAAACATTCCTGTTCCCATACCATAACAAAAACGGCACTAATTAATTAGTCAGTTATGGATATCCTATGAGTAGACTAGCATCTCACAGGTGGAGCAACATGATAGTCTGTTATATCAAACACAATGTTTTTGGGCAGCAAATTTTCTGAATTTACATATTGTAATTGTTTTTAAATCGTGCTTAATACCCATTTCGAGGTTTTGCAGTGATTTTTTCTGGGAAGCACGCTGCTTCGGAACCCAAGGTTAGTGGTTAATTAGGTATTTTTGGGTTGGAGCAGTCTGACTTTCAGAGGAAAGAGAGGTTGTGTTTTTGAAAATGAGTTGTGGGCAATTTGCTGAAATACAATAGTAGAGATTAAGGCACACATCTATGTGACAGAAGCTTGTGCTCAGAGAGAAGAGGCATGTAGAGAATGAGAGGGCCATTTTAAAGAAAAATGGAGAGGGAAAATAGGGAAGTTTTAATTAAAAGTCAGTTTTTCATGTTGGATTTTGGGGATGCAGCCAGATGTTTGTGAGGTGGCATGCAGTTTGAGGATGCAAGACTGTAGCAAGAAACATTATCTGCAGGTGCAGATTGTGTAATGCTAGGTATTTCTATAAATATGTCAGGTAAACAGCCTTTCTGTTACTAGGCTAATGCTACTTCACCACTCCAGCCAGGTCAGGTGATCGGCTCAAGGTTTGGATGCGAAAAGTAATGTCTGGACACACATGGTACAAAATATCAAGAGCCTTAGGTTGCACTAAAAGGAAGCAATAACCTTGAGTTCATAGCACTGCAGACCTCGAAAAATCCACTCACCCTCTCGCTGTGGCAAGTCAGATTTTATCTGATAGAGCTATATTTAGGACTTACTCGCCCGTTCTGGCGAGTTGACAAAGAACGTGTTCTGTTCATTCAGAAAGTAAAGGAGTTATAAAGATGCCTTTAAATCTTGATCGTGTCACATTTGCTCTGTGTTCAGAGACAGAGGTCCGAAGTCAGTTTACAATTACTTTTTGTTCTTTGACTACAGAGTTCCAGGATTTTGTAAAGTGAACTGTCTGACCTACTGTACGAAATCTGAAAGGAAAGTATGTAGGGTATCAGGTTTTTCCTAAAACACATTTAAATAGCTAATAAATCAACTGTACAAACATTTCAAAATATATTTCAGTAGTTGTGAAAGCCCATTTTTGCACTTCTGTGCGATGATGAGAAATATATTTTAATAGGATGAAAATAAATCAGAGCACATTAATTGATGATGTGCAAATGATAAATGTTTTCTGAAAACCAATTTTCACAGATTATTGTTAATACATTATATAGTTTTATCAGTAAAGCTGCAAGGTAGTGGGAAGGTTTTTGACAATTTCTTCGTCATTTCCGGTCTGTAAATGACTGTGCGCTACCACATCATGCTTGGGTACTATATTTATAAAAATGAGTGTTTAAACATGAACTGAGAAACATTCCTGCCTCTGCACTGATAGCAATGCTTTTAGTATATTGAGAGGCAAGTCGGGGATCATGTGTACCCTATATGTGGGCTAGATTCTTATTGCACATGGAGCAAACATTTAGTCTACTTAACCCAAAAAAAGAGTTTTGTTTTGTAAAGAAGAAAGGCTGAACTCTCATATTTAAAGGTGCACTCATATGAGAATGAAGAAAAAGGCAACTCTTTAAAATAAAATATTTGTCAATGATCACACAATTTGAGACCAGTTTACTGGTCAAGTTCATTACAGTTAGGTTGAGTAGTTTATTCAAGTTACTTGACCTGCAGGTCTAGTAACATTTTTTGATTTTTCGAGGCCTGCACTGTGAGAAAATACATGGGAAAGGAATGTACACATTGGAAAATAGGATTCTGCGAATGCTGGAGCCGATGTCTTCTGTTGTTCATCCTCAAGTTTTTCTCACTGTATACATTACAAAGCAGAGCAGGATCTATTTGAATGCCTCTGGTTTGAATTATCACAGAATGGAGGACAATGGGGGATAAATATAGCCAATTTTTATGTCGTCATTGAAGGTCAGCAGTAAGAATTATATCCTTGGTTTTGCTATCAGTATATTTTGTGATACAGTTTCAGAAGTGTAACTGGCATTGTGTTTAAGAACAAAATGTATTCAAAGAAAGAAGGTACAATTCCAAGGAAGTAGTTACTTTCAATCTTAGCTGTCTTAAAATATACAACAAGTTCATTTATTTTCCTGTCACTATTTGAGCTACAACGTTTAACTTTATCAGCCTGACTTAGTGAAAAAATATAGGCCTTTGCAAACTGTGAGGGCTAAGGTGCACAGGAGATCATCGGCCAACATTCAAGATGAGCTAGACCTATTCACTAAATGTATGATAATAGAAGGAAGGTGTAGGAAGCTGGGTTTCTGTTGCAGTAACCCCCCCCCCCCCTTTTTGCCAGACGACTGATGCACTTTGACTTGATGTGCCCTGGGACCCTGCCAATCAGGTTTTCAGGGCCTGTGTTCTTTTCCAAAACTGTACGCGGTACCCCCAATTGACACCTCTCCGGCCACATGTCTGTCTCTTGTAGAAGATACCATGGGTAAAAAGGGCACTGTGGCCAGGGAAGGTCTCTAAGGGCTGCAGCACTTATTGTGTCACCCTTCGACGCCCTGTACCTTTACACAAACACACACTGCCATTGTAGGCTGCGTGTTTTGGTGCAGAACAAAGTGTAGAGTCGACATGGCACACATACCTGTGTGCCGTGCTTTCAACACACTGCCCTGGCATAGGTCAGCCACCGCTCTAGCTGGGTGCACTATACCAGTGGTGAGGGTACAGGTGCATGAGCCTGTACCACTACAGTGTCTAAACCAATTCTTAGACATTGTAAGTGCAGTAATGCCATTAAGGGTATATGGTGCTGACTGTTTGTCATTACAAACTCCACAGCACCATAATGGCTTTACTGAAAACTGAGATGTTTCGTTTCAAACGTCTCAGGACATTAAACCCCCAATGATGCCAGTGTGGGATTTAATGAAGAGTGCACTCAGAGGGCATCTTAGAGATGCTCCCTGAAAAACGACCATCCTCCGGTGGGTTCCCTGACTGGTACACACCAGCCTGCCTCCACGAGATATGTTTCGGGACTTTCTTGGGCAGGGGTTGTCACACCTCCGCCAGGCCAGGAAGGGCCATCTGTGACAGGGGAGCTTCAAGGGCCTTGCCACCTTTGTAATGCGACCCCCCCAGCCTCTCCTGCTAGCAGGAGCTGGCCCTCTTCCTGTCTCCCCTCCTTTTCGGCGGGAAGACAGGCGGAAAAAATCAGCACAACCCAGGAGGTGTGCCCACCTCTGCAAACCCCTCCCCTCAGGTGGGGGAGGCTAGGTGAAGCTCTGCAGTATCCACAGATTCTGCGCCAAAAGTCGCCTTGTCTTTCAGCCAGTGACCTGACTGAGTGCCTTCAACAAAGACCGGATCTCCTGTGAACAGCAGCTCTGTTCAAAAGAAACTCCCAAGATGGACTCTGAGCCTGCTGTGGACAACAAAACCCGACGCCTGGAACCACCACTGTACGTGTTGCTTACAGCCCCAGTTCAAGTGTCCCACCCGTCCCTGTGAGGTCCCCAGCACTCCAGAGTCCGAGTCCACTGTGAGTTGACTCTTCCAGGACTCCCCAACTTCACCTGCAGCCTCTGCACGGAGACCCCCCCCAACTGCGAGTGGCCCTGTAAGGTGAAATCCGACCTCAAAAGACACCTAGCATTCAGCAACCCTGCTCCCTGGAGAAGAGAACCCGAGGTGCACCTACGTCCCCGAGCCCTCCAACTTACCTGCCCAGCCGTTGGTTTCTCCTGGAAGTCTTCCTGGACCGAGCCTGCAGCAAAAATCCAAAACCGGCAACTCCCATTGAAAACAGGGCACCCAGTGCCAAAAGAGCACCCTGTACCCAGCTGCCCCTGTGCTGCTGCGGGTGCACTTTGTGTGCTAACTCTGATCCCCCCCCTATATGCCCTGAGCCTAACACCAGAACTTTGCTCCCACAACCTTGTGGCCTGCTCATGAGCTGCCACCAACCGGTGGCACCCTATCCTCCATTGGATCACATTGGGCCTCAGCACTCTGCACCCGGCCTCCCTAGTGCTGCTGAGGTTGGTTTGAGAGTGCATCCTTGACCCTGGGGGAACCCTGGTCTAACCCCAGAAATCCAACTCCCACAACCAAGTACTTACCTGTTAACGATAACCACGTCTTCTCCATAGGAATAAATTGACTGTTTTTCCTTGCAAATTGTTCTAAATGGTGTGTAGTTGGTTTTGTATGAGAACTTGAAAACTGGCAATAACCAAAAACGGCTTAACTTACCTTTTCGCTAGGAAATATCCCAGTGTGATATCTAGCCATTTCACACTGAGTATAAAAAGTAATTCATAAAGTAATCTGAAAAGTAATCCAATCATCAATTTCCACTGTATCGAAAAGATTTACAAACCTGTAACAAAGGCATTTTCATTCAGCTTGCTTGTATTGTTCAACCTACCTTGAAAAGTACCATTTACACTTACCTGTACCAGGCTTGCTTGGCTCTAAAAAATTAAATTAACTACATAATATTTTTGAAAGAAACAAATTGGTCTGAGTTCAGTCTTTGAGTTGTGACATCATTTGCTGCCTGAGTGTGTACAACAAATGCTTAACACTACCCTCTGATAAAGCCTTACTGCTTGCCCGCACTACCACAAATAGAGAGTGAGGTGCCATCTACTTTTACCTCTGCCTACCTTTGGGGTTCCACTGGACTCTGTGCACACTATACCTCATTTTGGTATAGTATATACAGAGCCAAATTCCTACAGAAGGCATCTTTGAAGTGGTTCTCGGGAGAGAATCCACCATAATAAGATGTTTGGTATAAATGTGCAATACACTTACTCTCTTAGGCTAAGCACTAGAGCTAGTAACAAATCAAATATTAATCCCCAAACCAAAAGAAGACATTTAGCAGTTTCAGAAAGATAAGTTGCACCTCATTTGAGCAGCGTATGAGAGTGAACAACCTAATTGGCATCTTTCAGTCATCTAAACCCCCAAGCATTTCCTAATATTAAGGTAACTTTAATTCAATAACCCAATGCAAACCTCCGTTTAACTTTTTGTGACATACATGATGTGCTGATGAGACCCACAACAGTCAAGGGTGTCTAATATAAAAATGCAGTTTAAGTCTCCTAAGCACGTTTTTTTCCCCCCCAGGAAATGCAACATTAGATTATAAATGTATCCCGGATGCACTGTGTAGAACAGTAGGACATCAATTTAGCAAACACAGAAATCCACATTGCCAGATAAAAATATGAACTCCGTATGAACTCAGCCTTTGCTCTTTAATAGTGCATAAAACAAAAGCACTTTGGAAATCTTCTGTATTTTTTTTTTTTTTTTTGGCATGTTGTCTTGAAAAATGCAGTAAGAGTACTTTGAGGAATCCCGCCACTCTTCCCCACACACTAACAGCCTAAGTTAGGAAATAAACATTTAATGGACAGTTGTTAAAAGAAATGCTTGCACTAAGTACAGTTTACGTATTACTATAATCTGTACTTTGGAAGTAGTATTTTATCTTGAACCTAATTCTTTGCATATTTTGTGGCAGCCTATGTTATATTGTTTCTAAATGCAAGTTTAAAATAATGAGTCTCACATTCAAAGTGATTTCTGTCTCCGGTAGGGTGACCGCCTCTCCTTTATTTACATGGACAATCCTTAATTTCGGACTGCTGTTCGTAATGGCTTCTTCAGCCGATGCAGTTTTTCCATAATTGTTGTGCAGGGTGACAGCCTATACTGTGACTGAGTTCAACATCCTGCATTGGACTTTTAATCTGCAGCATCTTAACAGTCAGAATTAACCTCTTTTTTTACCAGAATGTCTAAAATAAAGGGTAAATGCTGTCCATTAAAACATCAGTGATGGACATTGGAGTGAATTTACGGGCAGTCCTTTTAAATTGCAGACTGGTGGTCCCCTAGTTTGAATTACTATTATTATTTCTTATTTGAGCGCAGTATAGACCCCAAATTGGCATCTTGATGTTGAGACGAAACCCTCTTGACATTGGCTAGAAAGCATGTCCATAAAATAGACCACAATTCTTGCGGTCTTCTGACAATGAGGTCTTGGGAGATCAATATAACGGAGTAAGGAGCTTTCCAAACGTGTGCATACTTCACTCTGGTGCCAGAGGGGCTGCCGTTTATTGTGGCTGTGTGTTCTATTAGCTGCAACTGTTTGTCCTGATTGCAGAGCTGTTCCAGCCATTACCCGGTTCTCTAGTTATTGCATTTTGAAGTCACATTTGCATTGTAATCGTAAATACCAATTTCTACTGTTTGTGCTTTTCGTCATTGTACCACTGTTGCTGTAACATAAAATATTTTGAAAAAACAAGAGGCATTTGGCAAAACAGGAACAGTTTGTTTAATTAAACAGAGTTGCCGGGAGAATAGTTGCAAGCACAGGGTCTGAGGGCTGTCTCAATTTATAATTGGTTTGTGTCCTCCTTTTATACAGTTCATTGTAGGTAATAAAGAATTTCCGGTGATCCGTGTATGGTGAGGAACGTATGTTGCTGCCTTTGGAGTCGTAAATTAGTTGTCTAATGGAACTTATAGGTGGGCCTCGACCTTGCATTGACACAATGTGGCCAGTGAGTAACATGTCCAGATGTCTGGCAATGGGAGCGCGTGATCACTGCATATGCTGTGTCCTTATTGACTATATGTTTCTAACTCATGTGGCATCTAACTTTATGGTGTTTTGGGAGCGCGCATACCTCTCCGGCCATTTGTGCTTTGTTTGGACAACACTCCCTGACCATTGTAGTGTTGCTGCGCCTATCTGTGGGATTGATCTAAGGTTTTCTGTTCATGTGTTTGTCTGCTGGCTACCAGCCACCCCACCTGTGACCGATTGATCAGTGACTTTGGGCCTAGGTCTTAGTGTTATCCTGACTACTTATTTATGAGTCGGGGTTGATGTGGAGTTCACAACAAACTAATTCGATAATAAAGACGCATATAACACAAGGGGGTATAGTGTAATGAAAGGGATACCAGTAACCTAATCCTTTTGTACTGAGTGACTTTTTTTTTTAGAGACAGGGAAATTTCACCCGCAGTCCTGTGCTATGCTTCATTATAGGTGACCCTGTAGAAAATTTGCCGTTTCTGCAAGGTTTCCCATGATTTCTTTGCCCTTTGAACACCTAATATTTTTGCTGGCTGTAGGACTAGGCGGTGTTTACCCATGCTAACCATTAAATGCATGTTCCCCCTTCAATGTAACAAAAGCGGCATATTTAACTTACCTGTATATCCCTGGTATATGGTACAGAGGATATGCAGGGCCTGTAAGTTAAATATCAGTAGTGCACTGCAGCATCCATTGTGTCATCCACTGCAGTGACAGCGCAAACATGGCTGCAGGCCTGCCATTTCTATCCTGGCTGTTGCAGGTTTAAATTGTAAATTTGAATTGTCAAAAGAGCCCCATTGACAGGTCAAAACCTTACTTTAAAATATCGATGTCACCCTAAGGCCTGTAAGGCAGGGTACATGGTAGGCCATGTAGGAATTTAATATTAAAGTTGTTCTTGCAGTGAAAACTCCTGATAATATATTTTCACTGTCAGTTGGGAAACACAATAAAACAACTATTTTTGATAGTTGCTAAAAATACAATTCAGTGGTGAAGTTGAATTTTCGATAAATATTAAGGAAACAGTACTTTAAAAAAGTAACCTTTTCCCTGCCTAAAGCATCTAGAGGCCCATTTGCTCTTGCTCTCCCACTTCTGCCAGCCTATTAGCATATGAAGAGGTCCCAGAGAAGAGAACCAAGGCCTGGGTGTGGAGGTGGTGGTGTTCTCGTGACAGGATGCACAGAAAAGTCAGTTTCCTTGATTCAAACATTCGGCATACTTTGTCCAACAGCATTAGAAAACATGAGTTGCATATTTTTATTTTTTAATAAATCTTTTTATTAACTTTGCTCAGACCATCGAACAATACAGGACATTTAGCACGATACATGCAGTGAATTACCCATCCTCTGAACAATGACCGACCTTCAAGGACACAGATGAGACCAATAACAATAGCTGTTAGGGTCCCAGTCCTCCCCCCGGCTGCCTGTATTTCCGCCATGGCCCCATATCTTACGCCATTTTTTGGTGCAACCTCTGCTTTTGTAGATAGTTTCTTCGGCCCTTTGGCACCAGTCCATATCCCGTACCCATTGGTCCCATTTGGGCGGGGTCCGCGAGTCCCAGTCCCTTGCGATATTCCTCTTCGCCACCCCCGCCGCTAGGGCCAGCCAAATCTCCTTGTGTCTAGTCCAGTCCGAGTCGCTCCTAATCATTAATAGCAGCCATCGGGGCTCCAGCGGGACCACTGAGCCCACCACTGCCGTCATTATGTCAACTACCTTGGTCCAAAACGGGATTATCTGGGGGCACTCCCATAGGATGTGATAGAAGGTGCCCTCCTCCCCACATCCCCGTACACAAAGGGCCGATCTGCCCCTCCCCCAAGCGTACAGATGGGTGCGGGGGTAATATACTCGGTGCAGGATCTTAAGCTGTACTAACCGGAACCTACACCGGATTGCAATCTCCCTTGGGCTCTGCAGGGCGTCCTGCCAGTCTTCGTTCTCCAGTTCCCCTATGTCCCCCACCCATCTCTCCCGCAATGTGACCAGGGGGTCCGTCATGTTATTGATGAGTTTGCGGTATATTGTGGAAGTGAGTTTTCCTGCTATTGGGTCCAGGAGTAGCCTATCCTCCAGAGGGGAGTACTCTGGGATGGACGTGCCGCACCTTATGTGCGTCCGCAGGGCGTGGGTGAGGCGTAGGTAGTGGTAGTGTTGGGAGTCCTGTAGGTCATACTCTTTTTCAAGGTAGGAAAAAGACCGCGGAGCGTCTCCCTTCCAGACGTCCCCCAGGTATTAGATTCCTATGAGCTTCCAGCCCCGAAACCCTGTCAATCTAGTCACGTCCGACAGCAGGTCCCCGTGCCATAAAGGGGTTCGTCCCGTCAGGGAGTCCGACCACCCCAAGTATTCATTGGCCTCCCTCCAACATTGAATCACCACTCTGGTAAGTGACGGCCAATACCTACCCTGTTTACGGGCATACAACAGGGGCTCGCAATTACCGTGCGGCATTACCCATCGGTCCACTCTGTAGGCCGGTTCCGACCGATCCGCGTAGACCCAGCCATTTACCACCTGTAACTGGGAGGCCCAGTAATAGAGCCTGACGTCCGGAAGTGCCAGCCCCCCATCAAAGACCCCCCTCGTCAGCTTGGGCAACGATATTCTGGGACTGCCACCATCCCAGAGCAGGACACGTAGTTCCTGCGCTATCTTCTTGAACACCCCCGCTGGTATCGGGTATGGCGTGTTCTGCAGGATGTAAAGCAGGCGCGGCAATGCAAGCATTTTAAACAGCGCCGCCCGACCCATCAGGGAGAGAGGCAGCGACCTCCAGTGGTACACGTCAGTTTTAAGACACGATAGTTGGGGTTCCAGGTTCCTGGCGAAGAACTCCGCCCTGTCCCGTGTAATGTAGAGTCCCAGATATTTGAATCCGTCCACAGCAATGGAAGCGGGACACCGAGTCGGGACTCTCGGTGGAGGGCCTGAGAGCGGGAAAATCACCGACTTTCCCCAATTGATTGTGTAGCCCGAATAGCTACCGAACAAATCAAAGAGGTGTAGCGCCTGTGCGATCGAGTGGTAGGGCCTGGCCATGTATAACACAATGTCATCTGCATATAGAGAAATACGCTCCTCCCACTCATCACTCAATGCCAGGCCCCAGAACGACCTATCCCTCCTAATCCAGTGTGCCAGCGGTTCCAGGGCTAATGCGAAAAGGAGGGGGGGATAGAGGACACCCCTGCCTGGTGCCCCTTCGTAACGGAAAGGTTCTAGACACCGCCCGTTCATTCTCACCCTCGGTTGTTCGTACAAGAGCCGAACCCAACTACAGAATACGGGACCGAATCCCAGTCTGCGGAGCACCATAAACAGATAGGGCCATTCGATACTATCAAAAGCCATTGAGGCGTCCAGCGCCATCAGTGCTGTCTGGGCGGCCCCCACCTCCTCTGTCATATAGAGCACTCCGAAGAGGCGGCGTAGATTGTGTCGGGTGCTCCTACGGGGCATGAACCCGGACTGGTCCACGTGCACCAAATCCGGCAGAACCGATAGCAGCCTATCTGCCAAGGCCTTAGCCGACATTTATGAGTGAGATCGGGCGGTAGGACGAGCAGATATCGGCTGGTTTGCCCGCCTTGTGGATCACCACAATCGTGGCCTCTCTTTGGTCAGGCGGAAGCCTGCCCGCCTCCCGCGCTTCTCGGTACATCCGGAGGAGCGGGTCCGTGTTAATACTGGACTGTCGCTTGAAAAGCTCCACCGGGAGGCCATTGGGTCCCTGCGCCTTCCCAGACTGGAGGGAATTGAGGGCCTTTCCCATTTCTTCCACCGTGAAGTCTGCCTCCAGGCGGTCTGTTTGTTCAGCCGACAAAGTGGGGAGCGCAAAGTCCTTCAAGAATTCCGTGCACTCCTGTTCAGTGCGGGTGCAAACCGAGGTATATACCCCTTCGTAATAGGATGCAAAGGCCTCTGCTATCTCTGCACTCTTGGAGACCAGTTAGCCCGCAGGATTACGCACCTCGGCTACCCATGAGCGCTCCCTATCTCTTCGCTCGAGCCACGCCAGCAGCTTGAGAGCCTTATCCCCCACATCGTAAAGTCTGTGCTGGGTTGCGATAGAGTAGGCTCGCGCCTCACCCTCCGCTAGGGCACGAAGCTCCTTCTGTTTGAGAGCCAACTGGTGACTGGCATCCGGCGCCGGCGATACACCGGCCTCCCTCTCCATCTCCTCAATCTCCCCCTCCAGCCGGTTGGCCTGCAGGGACTCTTCTTTCTTTTTTGCCCCTATCAGGGCCTGGGCCTGTGCCCTTAGAACGGTTTTGAAGGCCTCCCAGAGCGTGATGCAAGACTCCACCGACCCCTTATTTTCCTCAAAATACCGCTGGGAGCCCTCGCGGAGCCGAGCACTAATAGTATCATCTCGGAGGCGCCACGGGTCCACCCTCGGGAAGGAGGCCCTGTTAATCAGTGGCCCTTTAATCATCACCCCCACCGGTGAATGGTCGGAAATTCCCCGGGCTAGGATGCGGGGCTCCTCAAAGTCGCCCAGCTGGGCAATAGTCGTGAAAAAGTGGTCCAACCGGGAGAAGGACCCATGTCTAGCCGAAAAGAATGTGTATTGTCGCTGTGTGGGGTGATGCGTGCGCCATATGTCACTGAGCCCCAACGAAGAGATGAAGTCCCTCAACCCATACTTCCCCCCCCCCCCCCCCGGGACTCCGCCCCTCACTCGATAGGTCCATGTTAGCGTCCATTACGGCGTTGGTGTCCCCGCCCAGCAGGAGGGTACCCCATGGGAGGCCAGTCAGGAAAGAACCCAGTCGTGTGTATGTTGAGGAGTGAAGTCCAGGCGGGACATAGCAGGATCCCAGTACTATGGTTCGTCCCTCCCACCTGCCTGCCACTGCGACCAGACACCCCGTGTCGTCTACCCAGGTGCCCGATATTATTAGGGGCAGTGCGTTGCGGATTAAGATGCCCACACCTCTGGACCCCGACGTGAACCCCGAGTGGGCCACCATTTTATACCCAAACCTGTCGAGGGCCCTGCATCTGTTGCCTTGCAGGTGCGTCTCCTGAAGCAGGACGACATCCGGCGCGTGTCGTTTCAAATATTGGAGCACTAACGTCCGCTTTATTTTGTTTCCCAGCCCATTGACGTTCCACGTCCAAACTGTAATGCGTGTCTGATTACCCATCGTCGACATCTGGTCTACCACTGGTTTGATCACCTATGTCCCCCAGTGACCCCTCTGGGCTGATTCGGCCTATGAAAGAACTGCATTGGTCTCGAGCATAACTCACCCCTGAAACAATAACTCCCCCCCCTCAGTAACTCCCCCCTCCCTCCCTGCGTGGTGGGTACCCAACCTCCCACCCTACAAACATGCAGAGCGCCTGTCGTCCCTTCTGCCCCATTTCAAACCTGAAAAGGAAACATGGGCTTGCAGCCAGCAAAGAAGGCTATACATAAGTGACGGACGTTACACCCTGCATGATAAACATTAACTAGCAGCCCCCGGTCAACCCCCCAGGTCCTCCCCCCGCCCCAGCCGGCCGAGGTAAGTGCATGTCCCAACCAGCTTGTCCAGTGCATGTCCCTGTTGGGCATCAACGCTCCCCTACCACCTCGCAGGCCCCAGGACCTTGATATAATGCCATGTCCCCATTATCTAGGCCCACTAGGGGCACTCTCGCTGTTCTCTATACCGTGGGTGTCCTTTGGCATCGCCTCCCGTCTCGGCGAGGTCTGTCCAGGTCCGCGCCGGCTCCCACTCCTGCCCACCGACCGCCGTCCCTCCAGCCAGTCACTGGCCTCCTCAGGCGACTCGAAAAAATAGGACTTACTACCATCTAGGATCTTGAGGCGAGCAGGATAGAGCATCATATACTTTACACCTTGCTCCCGGAGAGCTCTCTTCACACCTTCAAAGGACCGGCGGAGGCGCTGCACGTGGAGCGTAAAGTCAGGGAAGAAACGGATGGTGGCGTTGTCCAGCTGAAGATCCCCAGCCACCCTCGACGCCTGCAGAACAGCATCTCGGTCCTTATAGTTCAGGATCCGGGCGATGATCGTGCGCGGCGGGGCCCCTGGTTTAGGTTTACCTCCAAGTGCTCGATGGGCCCGTTCAACGGAGAAAAAGTTGGAGAGTCGTTTCGGTTTCAGGTGATTAAGGATTAAGTCCTCAACGAACCAGTCCGTGGATTGCCCCTCCATTCCTTCCGGAACCCCAACTATGCGGATGTTGTTCCGCCGCGCTCGACCTTCCTGGTCCTCCAGCCGGGCCTGAATGGCAGACTGATTTCTCGTTAAAGCGGCCACTTGGTCTTCCAGTCTCTTCGTTTTTGATTGAAGACTGCCTATCCCGGTTTCCGCCGCCGTGACCTTTTCGGACATCTTGCGAAAGTCGGCCCGCAGGAGTTTGACCTCCTCCGTCACGGAGTCCAGTTTGGGTTCCAAGGTGCCCCGCAGGTCTCTGATCGCGCCCATGATGTCCCTGAGCGACGGGTCTGGGTCGCCGTCTTCTGGTTCCCTTTGAGGACTGCCACCGGGGGTTCCATGCGCCTTTCCCACGGCCACCGTGTATTTATCGATGTGATTAGACTGGCCTTGCCCCGGCGGCCTTGTGCGACCCATACTGGAACGGTCCGCCGCTCCGGTGCGCGGTCGTGAGTGTCACACAAGCCCCTCTCAAACGCCCGAGAATGGGGCCCGAATCCTTCAGTGGCTGTGCGTTCCGGAAAATTCACTCACCGCAGGCCCACTCGGACCCACCCAAGGCCACAGGGGGCCCCCGCCGCCACTCCAGCCGCCTCGCACCTGTTGTCTTGTGTTCCTGTCCTGGGAAGTGCCCGGCTGGGGGGCTCCGCGGCCCTCTCACTGCTGTGTCCGACCCGTCTCGCCCGGGCCACTGCCCTCAGTCCATACCCCGGAGCCAGTGGACTCGGGGAAGCCGCCAGGTCCACCACTGCAGCCACCGCTCGCCGTCCGACCTGCTTTCACCGCCCTAGAGTGCAGATTCCCCAGGGATCTCGCCCCTAAGTAGCCTTCAGAGTTAGGCGCCCCCACTGCCACTGGGGGAGTCACTGGTGTCCGGTATGCAGGCTCCCTCTACCGCCGTCTTGCCTGGAAGATGCACATTAACCAGGGGGGGGGGGCTGTCCCGCAACTCCGAGGCCGGCCGGGCGCCACCAAACAGCCCTCCGCCAGGAACACGTGTCCCCCGCTGTCCTCCGCCGCCGCTATGCAGCTCGTTTTTTTCGGTGAACTTGCTTTGTCTGAATGCTCTGAACTCGTCTTTAGGTTTCTGGCTAAATTCCACTTGCCGTTGTGGTTCCTGTTTGCTAGAGAAAGTATCTGAGCTGGATGCAGATGTCACCAGTTCTTGTTGTCCCAACTGTGGTTTTCTGATATGTTTTCCTGACATTGTTGAATTTTCTCGCCAAAGTTGGAGTCTGCCCCTCAGCAACTCCGAGGCCGGCCGGGTGCCACCAAACAGCCCTCCGCCAGGACCACGTGTTCCCCGCTGTCCTCCTCCGCTGCCGCTATGCGCCCCCGCTATGCGCCCCGCGGGAAGCCCGGGGGACGCCTGCTGCACTGCCCGCTATTACCGGAGCCTTAACTGGCGGGCGCCATCTTGATGCGGCGCGCGGCCGACCGGGCCGCGACAGACAAGCGCCGAGGAGCCCCCAGGTGCCGCTTGGAAGCCGCAGCGGGTCCCGCCGCCTCCCGACGGCATCCGATGCCACTGGGACCCGCTTGCGGTCAGGATAATGTCGGATTGCAGGTGTTTACAGGCTGGCTGCTAGCGCAGCTCTGCTAGTGCGCGGCCATCTTCGGTGGTCGCAAGCCACGCCCCCCCATGAGTTGCATATTTGATCGTTATATTTCATGGAGACTGCTGGAATTCCGGAGGGGGAAAACATGCTTCTCTAGGCATTAACTTCAGAGGCCTCCCGTCACAACAAATGTTGCTGACACATGGGCAGGGCCCTTCCTTTGTCCCCCCCCCCCCCCAGCCAGGAAGGCTTCAATCACAGTGGGTCTCTTTTTGTAATTGGAGTGTTAAATCCTGCTTGACAGGTCTGCTGGGGTGGACATGCAACAGTGGGGGCGCACTTGAATGGAAGGGAAACGAGGATGGCAAAACATTTCTTGTGTATCCACTGAATGGTTGCTAGACAACCCTCCCTGAGTTTGTGGGTGCAGTGACAGATTGCAGTGTTACATGTGATAGACCACTAGGCTTCCCATAGTACACCAGGGCTCGAAAAATTATAATTTTTTTACTAGGCCAGCAGGCGTAGTAACTTAAATAAACTACTCAACCTAACTGTAATGTACTTGACTCATGCACTGGTTTCATCTCCATTGTCACACAGTTCACTTTACAAAATCCTCTGACTCCAGTCACAGAAAAAAAGTAAATGTAGGAAGACAAGCTGACTTTTGACCTCTGTTTTTGAAAGGGGAGAAATGTGACCAGATAAGATTTAAAGGCTTCTTTATTGCTCATTCACTTTGTGAGCAAGCAGAACACCTATTGTTGGCTGGCCAGAATGGGCGAGTAGGAGCTAAAAATAGCCCGTCCTGAATAAATCTTGCTCACTATAGTGAGTAGATTTTTCGAGCCATGCAAGCCGTGCATAAAGTACCCAATTTGGCATTTTAACTTATTGTTTTCCATGTATGTCTATTACACCATGATTTCCTACTTTCTTGATGGGTTTCATGGAACCGGTCTACATCTTGATGCAAATTGCTGCTAATCGCTGTAGGGGATAATCATAAACGCATTCAAATGCATACAATGGAGTGGAGCGAATTATAGAAGTCCTTTCCACAAGCTCCGCCGCTTTCTAAAGATCATATGAGAGAACATTTTATTTTAGTTTTCATCAAGTTGGTGCAAGTTGGTAAAGGTACTTTGTCCTGCTGGCTCTGCTGCTAGTTATTTCACCTGGAAAGAAAAAAACAGAATATTCAAGTGCTCTGACTTTGAGCCTCATGACTTAAAGAAGCGTTAATTTTTTTGTAATTGTATCTCCAGAGCACTTACTACCCCTGACGAGGCGTTAACACGCTTTTCAGCAAGTAGCATGCTACCCAGGAACCCAAAAAGGATTAGTGGTGGATTAGTTTAGTGAAATTTGAGCGGTGGACATGTGAGTTTGTTAGTTTGATTGAAAAGGATAATTTGGGGGGGGGGGGGGGAGTTAGAAGAGGGATGTCTCTAGAAAGTGTTTATTGGGAGATCATAGTAGTAAGATGAGGTTTGGAATGAGTATAAGGAGAGATGGAGGAGGGAAGAATCTCTAGAAATGGATCAGGGAGATCATAGTAGTAAAATTACTTTTCGTATGACTTTTTTAATAGAAAGGGTTTGGGATATGTCAGGAAGTTTGGCGCCCTGCTATGTTTGCGTGAAAATATTGGAAAGATTCAGAACTTGTAATACAAAAGGAAAATGGATCATCCGCATTATAAAATATTGGATAGATACAGAAATCCTAATAGACAAAGATGCACCAGGAACATACTTTATCCCACTCATTAGTCCTTCAAGTACAAAGGGACTTTACCTTCTGTGGTAGATTTTCTTATATGAAAGTTTGAAGTGGGTATCATCGCAGCACCTTCTCTAACAACATTCCCACTGACAACGACAATTCTATTGAGATTTCATATGCGGGAGTCTTCCGTCCTAATAGCATTGGTCAAAACTTTGATAACTCTCAGGGACATATGGTACCCAGCCGAATCCACTCTCCAGCATGGTTTTCTAACCATGACCCAATCTCCAACCTTGACTTTTGTTGTTTTTACAGATTTCCTTGCATCGAAAATTTTCTCACGAGCCTCTATTATCCTTATTTTCCTGGATTCCCAACTCCTATCACTTTTGAGCAAATCTGACTTGATTCCATATAATTCACCCATAGGGTGCCACCAAAGTGTAGGGATGCCTTCCCTTGAACAATTCAAAAGGAGACTTCATGTGACTGCATGAGGAGAGAGACTGTATGGTTCAGCCTTTTTAGCAATCTCCTCTTTCCGATCCAATCTACTCTACTTATCCATAGCAATAGTCTCTTTTAATGCCCGGTTAAACCGTTCCATCATGCCATTTGTTTCTGGGTGGTATAATAAACACTTCTTGTGTCTTATCCCATACTTTCCCCAAAAATTCCTCCATTTCATGTGACACCAATTGTACGCCATTATCTGTAAGCGTAACATTGGGTATACCTTCCCTTCCAAACAACTCTTTCAGGAAATGTATGACCTGTTTAGTTGCAGTTCCACTAGAGGCTTTCATCTCCGCCCCCCCCGGAGTACATGTCAATTAGTACTTTCACATATGATTCGCACCCACCCACATTGTTAAAATGTAAAAACCCCAACTTCTCGCATCGTGTTGACCTATGCGTCATCCATTTTCTCTGTCCTCTTTTCCAGCCCCTGCCCCACTCCCCCTGCACAATCGTGTGTAAAGAAACCAGATTGGGGTATTGTGAAATGTGTACACACAGAAGCAGCACAAAAGAACAGCTGGCGTCTGCTCGGAGTTTCCTATCTATAGTTAAACCATGAATAGAGTGTACATAGATAGCGTATCTTGTTATGTAGCTCGAAGTTGCTTGAACACCAAGGCTGTTGGTGTTTGTATTACCTCATTGTGTGTGTATTTCTCAAGCTCTATTTACACCATTGGGCGTCCCCTGTTTGTGACCTTTTCCTATAAAAACCCATGTAATCATTGCTCGGTGTGCTTCCTCCTTGAGTGCCTCTTGGTGCTCGTCGGACAGAGCCCCCACTCATGAGTGTTAATAAATTGCCTGATTCTTACTTCACTCCAGTGTTGATTCTCCTTACTTGTTTGAACCCGTGGACGAAGGGTGATCCTGCACCAGTTTGTCTGGCAGAAGGCACACTTCCACAAGTTGGCACCCAAATGTGGGGCCCCATCAAAGGCCTGCAGTTGGACCGGGGAAGGAGATCGTGTCGGTGAGAAGAAACTTCACTCAGGAGCGCACCACCTGAGGAGACTAGTTCTCTTGGCCAAGGTAACTTTTTTGGCTTCCCGACTCTGGTCTTCCCGGGGGCTGCTGACCTTGACTTGGGCTTCCGAACGGCTATTTGGAATTGATCATTTGATCACGGAGGATCGACAGGTGGGAGTTGAAGAGTACGAATAGGTCGGATTGTATTGGACCAGTTTTTGTTTGTTTGGTATTTGTTTGATTAACATTTGCAAATGTTAAGATTATACAGGTAATGTGAGAATTTTCTCTGTTTGTAAGCTATTGTTTATACCTTATACAACACGCCTGTTTTTAGTAAATTATGGAAGTTTTGTTATTGCTGCTGCGATAAGCAGCGCATTTTGGAAGAGTCAGCTAGCGCCCCAGAAGGTAGGCCGAATTTTGAAATGTATGTTAAAAATGGTATTTGTCCCATCATGTATAGTGCATTGTGGAACAAATATACAAAAGGGGAACCCTAATTTCAGTGGCCATTAGAGGGGACGATGGACCCTCATAAACTTGAGTACTTAGAAAAAGTATTGTTTGCTAGGAAAGTTGGACCAGCTATGTTTGACAGTTTGCGTATGTGGAGGAAGGAAGTGAAGAAGCGGCAGCTCAAGGAAGAGAAAGTGAGAGAGAAACAGGAAAGGAAGACAGTTTATCAAAAGTTTAAGGAATTAAAGGATAATGAAGGTCAGAAAAAAATAGAATGTTTAGGTCGAGAACATAGATTGACAACATCTAAAGAATGTCGTTAGGCCAACGGCGACGGCCCAGGCCCACCATGATGATGTTGACTCAGAAACTATGCGAAGGAAAGTAACCTGCCAACAACTATATGATAAAACAAGGCCCAGAGAAGGGTCCAAAAGAATAAATGCTCAAGACCAAAAAGGCAAACCAGGACAAAAGGCAACTCAAAAACAATGTGTCACAAAATTCATTAAATCATTTTTTATTTGTTTGTTATTTTAAATTGATTTGCTAGAAAATATACATGAATATATACCCACACAGGTTTTTTTACTTTAGACGTGTTGATAAATTACACCCGATAAGGTTGAAAGTAAGGAGCCTAACAAATTTCACATATAAAACAAATAATCATCCCACACTCTCCCTCAAAACAACACAGTCATACTACTACACATTCAACAGCAACATCAAAACTCGGGTCATATCAGTACACATAAAATAAAAACAATGGATAATTTGAAGGGAAATTCTATAATTCAAGTCCCCTAGAGGGAATTTCAGCAGCCCGATAGGCTAAAGAACACCGGTAGATACGATCTCAGGAGCCCAATGGGCTTACAAACGCCAACGCGCGTTTCGGTGTCACGACCAGATGGGGGCTACACCTTCATCAGGGCGAGGGAGGGCATGTGAAGTGGGCCGAACACACCTGGGAATAAAAAATTGTGTAAGTGCACACAAATATAAATACACATTCTGTTGCCCACAAAATATATACGCATAGAGTGAAGGTTACATGATTATAGAATAGACATTTCCTATGAGGAGAATCACTAGGCTTTGTGTTGTGTTTAATAGTCAAGTAGATATCTGCCAAGGGGGCCTGCATAGAAAGGCTCAATTGTCACATAGGTTTGCCATCGGTCAGGAGAAGGAGATATAACATTATGCATGGTAAAAATTAAAATTAGGAATATTGTGCAATAACAGGGGAGTGAAAAAAGAGCAGATGAAGAAACAAAAAAAGATATGAATGCATGTTAAGGTGATACAACATATATGTTGATGAACATATATCCAGACATAAAAAATAAAGAAATATAGAAAGAGACCCTCACCAGGGACAAAGCAGTAGAAAGAGGTACACAATACACAACGCCCGGTGCACATCAAAAGGTGAACCATTAACGGCTGAAAGGGACAAGCATAAAACTTAGCCTAGCAACCTTACAGCCCGCATAGGGTTGAGAGAAAATAATTAAAGGCCACATTGTGTGGGAAGGCATAAAAGAGTGTTAAAAAAAATGGAGATAAAAACAAAGTAAAATAAACTAAAATGAAATGAAAAGGCCATGGGATACCTCTCAATAAAAATGGCTCTCAACAACAGTAAGGGTTCCCAAACGATGAACAGGGTTCAGGTAGTTAGAAAACGCCTGGAATGTAGGTGCTTCTAGGAGATGGGGGGAACAGAGGCAACAATAGAAAATTAGGTCCCACCAATAATTGGCATCCTGAATGGATGGCCAAGGGTGAATTAAAGATGTAGTCAGACCACCCACCGTAATTGGTCAGAGTAACGGTCCGAATATAAATACAGATGCAGGCGTGGGGAGGTATCGTCGCTGGGAAGTCCGAACAAACGGGGCTTATAGTCCTCAAGGAAGACGGAGGGGAAACAAATTCCTCCCAGCCGGAGGTATGAGGCGCACAGCGTCAAGACGTACGGATCAGCGAGAGGATCAAAACAGAATCTAAGAAAACAAAAAAGGTTAAGGGTAGGGTGGGACGGATGGTTGTCAATACAAACGTCCGTATATTAGGCGGGGATAGGGGTGAGGAATAAGATAAGGACGGAGGTTCAAGGCCACTCACCAGTAGAGACAGCGTGTGCACGGGGCGAAAAGACTCGCTACTTCACGGCGGATGGTATGCTTCCAAGGGTAGAGAATCGACGGGAGAACGGGCGCGTCTTACGTCGGGCCTGGGAGAGAGCTGGCCAATGAGAGATCGAAGCTCAGAAGCGCGAGGATAAACAAGAAATAACAAAAGGGGACTAGTTAAGAAAACAGAAGGGAAAGCATGGCGGCCATGTTGGGCAAGTGGGTCAGGAAGATAGCAGCAACAGGTAGTCCAGCTAATCGCTGTCTGGGTCTGGAAAAAGGGGGGGGGGACGAAGGGGGGGGAGGGAAAGGGGGAAAAGGGGGGGTTGTTGATGATATAAAACAAAAAAGAGGTAAGACCTCACAAAAAGAAAACTAATAGGGATAAAAAAACTGGGGAGGATAAAGGGTGTAAGATGAAAGGTAGGAAGATGCAGGTGACAGGAGTAGCTCAGTGATGTGAGAAGAGGGAGATAACAGAGAGGGAGAACAACAGGGGAGGAGAAAAGGAGGGGGGGAAAAAAAAAAGGGGGGGGTGTTGTTCTTGGGATATTCAAGAAAGTGAGCAGAAGCAGACGTTAGCTCATGGGGCTACTCCTGTCACCTGCATCTTCCTACCTTTCATCTTACACCCTTTATCCTCCCCAGTTGTTTATCCCTTTTAGTTTTATTTTTGTGAGTTCTTACCTCTTTTTTGTTTTACCTTGTTTTATATCATCAATTTCTTGTTTATCCTCGCGCTTCTGAGCTTCGATCTCTCATTGGCCAGCTCTCTCCCAGGCCCGACGTAAGACGCGCCCGTTCTCCCGTCGATTCTCTACCCTTGGAAGCACACCGTCCGCCGTGAAGTAGCGAGTCTTTTCGCCCCGTGCACACGCTGTCTCTACTGGTGAGTGGCCTTGAACCTCCGTCCTTATCTTATTCCTCACCCCTATCCCCGCCTAATATACGGACGTTTGTATTGACAACCATCCGTCCCACCCTACCCTTAACCTTTTTTGTTTTCTTAGATTCTGTTTTGATCCTCTCGCTGATCCGTACGTCTTGACGCTGTGCGCCTCATACCTCCGGCTGGGAGGAATTTGTTTCCCCTCCGTCTTCCTTGAGGACTATAACCCCCGTTTGTTCGGACTTCCCAGCGACGATACCTCCCCACGCCTGCATCTGTATTTATATTCGGACCGTTACTCTGACCAATTACGGTGGGTGGTCTGACTACATCTTTAATTCACCCTTGGCCATCCATGCAGGATGCCAATTATTGGTGGGACCTAATTTTCTATTGTTGCCTCTGTTCCCCCCACCTCCTAGAAGCACCTACATTCCAGGCGTTTTCTAACTACCTGAACCCTGTTCATCGTTTGGGAACCCTTACTGTTGTTGAGAGCCATTTTTATTGAGAGGTATCCCATGGCCTTTTCATTTCATTTTAGTTTATTTTACTTTATTTTTATCTCCATTTTTTTAACACTCTTTTATGCCTTCCCACACAATGTGGCCTTTAATTATTTTCTCTTAACCCTATGCGGGCTGTAAGGTTGCTAGGCTAAGTTTTATGCTTGTCCCTTTCAGCCGTTAATGGTTCACCTTTTGATGTGCACCGGGCGTTGTGTATTGTGTACTTCTTTCTACTGCTTTGTCCCTGGTGAGGGTCTCTTTCTATATTTCTTTATTTTTTATGTATGGATATATGTTCATCAACATATATGTTGTATCACCTTATTATGCATTCATATCTTTTTTTGTTTCTTCATCTGCTCTTTTTTCACTCCCCTGTTCTTGCACAATATTCCTAATTTTAATTTTTATCATGCATAATGTTATATCTTCTTCTCCTGACCGATGGCAAACCTATGTGACAATTGAGCCTTTTTATGCAGGCCCCCTTGGCAGATATCTACTTGACTTTTAAACACAACACAAAGCCTAGTGATTCTCCTCATAGGAAATGTCTATTCTATAATCATGTAACCTTCACTCTATGCGTATATATTTTGTGGGCAACAGAATGTGTATTGATATTTGTGTGCACTTACACCATTTTTTATTCCCAGGTGTGTTCGTCCCACCTCACATGCCCTCCCTCGCCCTGATGAAGGTGTAGCCCCCATCTGGTCGTGACACCGAAACGCACGTTGGCGTTTGTAAGCCCATTGGGCTCCTGAGATCGTATCTACCGGTGTTCTGTAGCCTATCGGGCTGCTGAAATTCCCTCTAGGGGACTTGAATTATAGAATTTCCCTCCAAATTATCCATTGTTTTTATTTTATGTGTACTGATATGACCCGAGTTTTGATGTTGCTGTTGAATGTGTAGTAGTATGACTGTGTTGTTTTGAGGGAGAGTGTGGGATGATTATTTGTTTTATATGTGAAATTTGTTAGGCTCCTTACTTTCAACCTTATCGGGTGTAATTTATCAACACGTCTAAAGTAAAAAAAACCTGGGTGTGTATATATTCATGTATATTTTCTAGCAAATCAATTTAAAATAACAAAAAAATAAAAAATGATTTAATGAATTTTGTGACGCATTGTTTTTGAGTTGCCTTTTGTCCTGGTTTGCCTTTTTGGTCTTGAGCATTTATTCTTTTGGACCCTTCTCTGGGCCTTGTTTTATCATATAGTTGTTGGCAGGTTACTTTCCTCCGCATAGATTCTCTGTCAGTCCCCCTGTTGTACCTGCCTTATCTCATTTCAGGGGTCCCCCTTCTTATTAGATGTTGACTCAGAAACTGACAGATTATTAATTGAACGACCCCCTCCCCCATACGCACCTTTGGCACACCCTCCTCCTGGACCACCAACCCCTTACTTTTCCACCTGTCCAGATTTGTCCCTTATCCCCCCCATCCCAAGTTGACGCACCTGGACCAGCAGCTGCTCCCATACCTATCCCAGCTCCCCGAATTCTCTGCTCTGCCATACCTCAACCACGCCAACATGTAATAAAACAAATAGTATTGAGTTGGCTAAATGATCTGGAAATGGAGGCAGGAGAAATGATACACCAGATACAAGATTTCTCTGAAGGCGAGCTCCTTTGTCTCATAAACAAACTTTCTTACTAGTTTTCGGCCCAATGGGAGATGATTACAGGGGGAAACGGTCCAGACGATGTTGGAGGCATTAATCGGCAGTGACAGGTAGGGGCCTTCCCTGTAGGAAGGGTTAATACTGCCATAGCCACAATAATGCAGCATCGCAACAAACTTTTTGCCTCTCCCCGAATAAGACCTGTGAGGTAAGCTGCACCCCAGTTTATGCCCGGGAGAAGAAACACAAACCATGATGATCCTAACTGCCCCGATGCTAGAGCCCATTTCTTGTATAATTGGATTTACATGCCCTGAAAACGGATGCATATTCTCACTCTTAAAGCCTCTTTACCGGATATTCGGAAGAACCCCAGAGGTTATTATGATGAAGTACAGGCAGCTATTGACTCTTGCGTTATGACGCTAGCTGATATTGATATGTTTTTCGGTGTGATCTTACCGCCGGATATGTGGTGACTCGCCCGGAAACAGGATCATGTTGCCGAGTTAGGAGGAGATTGGGCTGCAGTAATAGCGGCCGAAGCTGATAGGAAGCCTGGTAAAAAACCAGCTCAGCTCATACTGGAACTCCCTGGCAACATACTCACTTAAATAAAGATGATAATTCCCCCACGGAAGATAGATTGGACGCTCCTTACTGCTTGTAAACCAAGAAAGGACGAGTCTGTCCCTGATTTCTTTACTCGCTTTGAGGACGTTTTTCACAATTTTAGTGGCCAAGACACATTTACACCCACGGGCTCCCATTTATTTGTAGACTGATTTGTTGGAAACTTACTTTCCGAAATATCTGTTCGTTTAAAGGGGTCTGAAAGTACATGGACCTCAGTCTCACCTAAGGCCATATTGGATATAGCTCAGTATTACCAGAATCAGGTGACAGATGAGCATGACAGGAAAGAAGTTAAAATAAAGGATTTAAAGACTAAGGTTATGATGGTTCAGGCTTATGGACCCCAGAGTCGAGGCCGTCGTCAAAATCACAGACAAATGCCCCCACCAGGCCCACCTTGTAGACAGACACCACTGGGACTGGATCAATGTGCCTATTGTAAAGAGGTAGGGCACTGGCGTTCTGAATGCCCCGTCTTAGCTTCTAGTGGGAAGGGCAGGGGACAAGCAAGTAATAATCTGGGAGATCAAGCCCCCAGACAGCCACAACAAAATTCAGGCAGAAATTCGTCAGATATTTATTTGATCAAAGGAATAATCAATATTCTTTGGATGTTTACAAACCGGATGATGCCAGGACCGGCTAGGACAGCGTAGGACAAGGAGGACCAGTTGAGATACCTGTAGATCAGTCAGGACCCTATTTAACAGCTCCCCTACTTGGGCAGGATCAGAAATTCCTAGTAGATACAGGGGCGACACGTACCGCGATTTCTCAACAACTGGTCCCTGGGACACCCTTGTCTGGCCAGATAGTAACATCAGTGGGGTTCGATGGAACCCTAACCCCAACCCTGTGTCCTGAAAAATACCCTTACAGGTTAACAATTTTAGTACTTCTGCACCCTTTTTGCTTCCCCCGCATGCTCCTCCTAATTTGCTGGGACTTGACCTATTGAAACATTTTCATGCTACCATACATTGCTCCCCATCTGAGGTGAGTGTTATCTTTGGAAGAAAGACCTCACCCAAACAATGTAATATTTCCCCATGCTCGGACCTCAATTCCGTTCCCCCATGTGTCTGGGCTACTACAGACACAAATGTTGGGAGAATGGACATTCCCCCAGTATATATACAGGTTTGGGAAGGTGCTCTTTTGCCACGTGTCCCGCAATACAAAATATCAAAATAAGGGGAAGATGCGCTAACGCCGATGACGTGGCTATTATTTCATCTGACCCTGATCGTGCAATGTCTGCGGTTGAAAGTATTACTAAGAACTTTGAGACTCAATCAGATTTTTTATTGAATAAAGCTAAAACACAGATTGTGACAAATACATTTGTTACAGGTACGGATAACAGAATTGTAGAAAAAACGGTGGAAGATATAGTGGATTTAAATATCATCCCTATAATGGGGAAAATTAAGAACGATCTCCAGCGATGGGATAATCTTAAATTGTCAATAGTAGGGAGATGTATTCTCATTAAAATGATCCTGCCAAAACTTTTGTATATTTTCCGTGCAATTCCTTTGGAAATTCATAATTTTTGGTTTAAACAAATAGAGAAGGAGGTGGCTAGGTTTATCTGGTGCTACCAAAGTACCAGGAGAGCTAATGTATTCCTATCCCTTCCAAGGGATAGAGGAGGATGGGGCTCCCGCATTTTAAACTATATTATTTAGCAGCTTCATTCCAATATTACCGGCCTCTCTTTGAAGTTAAGGAAAAGGATAGGGAGGGTCCCGGTCATGTGCCGACAGTATATGAGCTACTGATAGGCGCCCGGGCTAACGGTTGTTTCTTGAAATTCTATGAAGCAAGCTATTTCAAGAAAACTCAATTCAAGGTACTAATCACTGCTTTTCGCAATTGGGCAGGCATAAGGAAGAAACTTGGGGTAGGTAGGTTCAACTGTTATTCTCCCATGATTGGGAATGACCAACTGCCAAGGGCATTACAAGATGCATGCCTGGCAGGGTGGGGAAAGGGTGGTTTATACAGGATAGGGGACCTGTTAGTTGGGGATCACATAACTTAATTCGTAGTGGTTAGGGAAATGTTTGGTGTGGGCCCCCGGGATTTTTTTAAATTTCTACAGCTGAGAGATTTCCTGCTTAAAAAGGCTGGTGGGGCGGCAGGTTTTGGACAAGTACCTTTGATGGAATTGTTAACTAGTAGTGCCGGATCCTCAATTACACAAATATATAGATGCCTGCTGGAAGGAGTACCAGATGATCTAGATAAACATAAGCTGAGATGGCAGGATAGGCTGGGGGTTGAGAATTCTTGTTTTATGAGCTCATTAAGACCTTACTTGATCTATATATTACACCTGCGAAGATTGTTAAATGGGGTGGAACTGAGGGGACTTCTTGCTTTAGATGTGCAACCTTTGGTGTGGATTTAGTGCATATTTTTGCCACTTGTCCTTGTATAGAATCTTTAGGTCGTGAAATTTCAGCCTTTTTACAACAGGTCCTTAATGAAGATGTTCCTCTGACACCTCAGCAGATGTTATTAGGGGTAAATGATTTAGTCGGCAACAAAGGGGGTAGAACTCGCTTTCATAGCAATGGCAGTTCTCAGGCTCTGTCCCCTCTGCCTGGCTTGATTCACAACCTCCAACCTTCCAGCAGTGGAAGGGACGATTTTTACAAATATATAATTTTGAAAAGGCACTTTTATGAAAGGAGAGGCAGAAAAGGCAGGATCAAAGGAAATAGGATCTGGGGCTCCCTCTCCTCCTTGATTGCGTCTTTTTTTTTATAAATTGAAATTTTTTATCTTAGTCCATTCTGAAAATTCTGTTACATTATGTTAGTCTCTTGTTTATGATTTATTGATTATTATGCACAGTGTATTACCTGATCTTTGCTTTTCAAATGAAATTACGGTTTTATGTTTGGATTATATGTGTATTACCTGATCTTTGCTTTTCAAATGAAATTACGGTTTTATGTTTGGATTATATGTACATGTAATTAATGCTGCAATTACACAGTTTTTAGCAAAAAATAAAAATATAATAAAACCATAATTTACCCTGTCCTCCCTACACTTCCCACCCAGAAGAATCATGTCTTCCCCCATTCAATATTGCAAAACACCCACTGAAACAAAACATGTAAACATGGAGTTGCGCCTAGTTAGTCAACCATTATTGCCCTGATTCGTTGCTTGTTGGGATGCATCAATTCTCATCTGAGAGGATCCTCTGCTCTCTTCAGAGTCTCTTTAGAGTTGTGTTCTCTGGACTTAATGTTATTGGTCCTGAGCAAGACCTTTGGGCCCTGCCACAGGTGCCCTGGTGTCTGCGTGGGCTTGCACCCGCTAGGCGCCCATCCAGGTCTTTCCCCAGGGGACCATCGCTTATCAGGCATGGCTTGCCAGAGTTATTGCGAGGGGGTGCTCCTCCATCCAATCCGAAGCCCTGTCCAAGTGGTCAAAGAATATTGCTTTTCCCTGAAAACCGCTTTCAGTTTGGCTGGAAAAAGTAGCATATGCATCAGGCCCATGGCTCGCTTTTCTGCTTTACCTGATCGAACGATTTCTGTTGAGCCCTGACTGACCTTGTGTGATCCAAAAAGATGAGGAGTTTTGAGGACTCATAGGGGGTGTTGCCTTAAAATTTTCCATTGCGCAGGGCCACGTCTCTGTCCTGGCAATTGTGGAGCTGGCTGATGATGGCCTGCAGCAGGCCCCCTGTGGTTGGCTGTCGGGAGAGCGCGTTTTGTAAGCGTGTTCAGTGATGAAGTAGGTGGAGATCTGGTCTGCCGGCAGGAAACTAAAGAGTGGTATTTTCAGGAATTTCTGCACGTTGGTGCTTTCAACACCCTCTAGGAAGTCAACAAATCTCTGGTTGTTTGGCAGGACGGGGGCCTCAGCATCTTCTATCCCTCCTGCCATTTCGGAGCATGTTACTTGTAGTTAGCTGACCATCTGTTGTAGTGTAATTTCTGGGTCTTTAAAGGCGGAGATATATCTCTCAGCATTTGTCCCTTGGCCCCACGTGTTTTGCGGGTCCTGTTGGAGGAGTGAGACATCCTTGCTGACCTCACCAATTTTGGCCTCTAACGTTAGTCTCTTGATTTTTTTAAAGATGTGTAAAGGGCTTTATTAACGACTGATGCCGATTTTGTAGCCTCTATAGGTATCTATGGTCCTACGGGGTCTGTGTAGTCTACGATGTGCGGCAATGGCTTGATGTATTTATCCAGCTTGTTTTGCCTTGAAGATGGTTTATACTTTGCCATCTCCAGATATTTGTCTGCGCGGGCCCGCCAGAGACTCCCCACCACTGGTGTTAAATAACAATGCTTATACTGTGGCACTGGGCCCGCTAGGCCCTCTCAAGGAAGCGGCATGAGTTGCTCAGCACAGTTCCGGCTCCTCAAGGCAACTGGGGCTCCTGCAGGGGGTGGGGAGTGGCAGTATTTTGGCCTTCCACAGCCACCTTATCATGAACGGATAGTCTATATTGCCCTCCTTGCGCTGATTGTGGCCTACTGGCCAGGGCCAGACTGGGAACCGAAACTGGCCCTGGCAAACTGCGAGGGGGTAGGGGGGGGTGTGCCGCCGATCTGTTTGCTGGGGCCGGTTTCGGGCGATTTTGTTACAATGGGACAATTTTGCTGGCCCCCGGTAACAAAAATTGCCACCCAGGTGCTAAAACCAGCCCCCACCCTGGTGGCCCACTAGGGTGTGGAGCAGTGTTCTGGTTTGCCACACAGTCCCTACCAATCCCCTGAGTTGGCTTTTTTGGTCAGTTTGCTCTAAAGGTGGGTAGTAAAAGAAATTCCTTCAATAAGTGAACGAAATTCGAAATCCACTATTAAGTCCGCTGGTGGAATTTTGTGTCCTAAGCATAGTATGGTGGAGAACATTCTGCTGGTGTATGTAGCATTTCCTCCATCAATTGCAGGATTTTTCTTTTACCACCGAACACTATATAAGTTCTTCATTATAATTTAGTTGATATCCAGTATATTTTGTAGATAGCCATTTAAACATAAAAGAAACATTTGTAAGTAATTTATTTGGGGACAATGCCCATAAAACATAAAAGGGTAATTAAAAACTACTGAATATAGCTATAAAACATGCTGAAAGGAGAGATCTTTAGGATATTTCAGATGTTTGACTTTTCCTAACTTTCCAGCATTTTAGTTAAATGTGGAATGGAAAATACCATAGTGCTCAAGGTGTCTCACATTATCAGTTGTACAGTGGCTCCCATGTTACAAATACCCATATTCTTGAACTTGTGCTTTTAGCCATTTTGCTCTTTGGAATCGGTGTATTAGACGGAAGGCTAAAGAGTGGATTTCATGTGCAATGTACTCCCGATTTTTATAACAATGGGTTGTTACCATGACCATGCCTCTATTTAAATAAAATGGTTCAGGGTCAAGGTGCCAATTCTTAGCAAAATATACAAAGTTTTAGCCACTGATGGTTCAACTTTATCCAAGTATATCTCAAAACTAGGGGAGCACTTCCTATCAAGAGAGGCTTTAGTTTATGTGCCTATGATCCTGTCGGTTTATAGCATTACCATGCACTTATTTTTGTATGTAAGTCTGATCTTGCTTTCAACTTCCTGGGTTATATTATAGACTCTGGGTTGGTCCAAAGATCATAATTAGCAATCTGTCATTACACGGTTCGTACATGTTTGAACCAGGCCAATGAGCCACTTCCAGTAAGGGACAATATTTCCTGCAGCACCTTCTTATATTGCTCTAGCTTGGGTGTGCCCCATTTCCCCGGCCCAGTAAAATACAGGTTGCAACTGGACTAACCTGAAAGTATCCAGCATCTCAATGTCTAGATGTAACAGGACTATTAAGGTGCCGGAGGGTAGATTTAATAGATGATTGAGATCAAAAAGCTTCATCAAAAGCTTGCTCTGAATAGCCCCAGATCTCTGCTCCTTACAGAACAGCATTCTGGGCAATAGCTTATACGCCTCAGTAGTGGGAGAAATCAAGTGCCTGTTCATCCCCCTTACAAAGCGCAAGATTTGTCCCGCAAGTTGTATTCGGAGAGTGCTACTTCTGTGTATGTCCTTTGTGCCATTTTGTTTTCTGTTATGTCAATTCCCGGGAAGGTACATTCTCTCACCTGCTCTGTGAGGGGTGTTTCAAGTGTAAAGTAGTTTTTGAAGCCCTTTGTGATGGCAAAACATCATTAGGTTTGTTTTTAATGCTTTGATAGCTTTCCCATTTTGTTTGTAGAAACTCCAATACTAGGCATCCCTAGTCCTACTCTGTCTACTTCTAAGTGTGTTATGCCTAATGTTCTACTGCAGCCTTTGCCTTAGGGAATTTTTCTTAATTATTTTTATTTTATTAACTCTTTTCTTACTTCAGTCTCTTTTACTTCTTGAGTTTAACACCGTTATTCACTTGTCGTTCAAGATGCTTTCAGTCTTAAATTTGAATAATGTTTAAGTTCTCAATTGCATATTTATTTAAAATATTTTGTTATAATCCACCCTGTTTGACAGTGTAGCATATCATGGAGGTTCAAACAACTCTGAGCTCAATTTATCTTGACTTTTAACCACTTCCCACATTTCTGGCATTGTAAGTCAATTTAGGTAATGAGTATCTTCAACAAGGTACTCTTGCTCTCTTGGATCTCCTTAGTGTGTGCAGATCCTCCTCTGTGTCACTTATATCACTGGATACTGTTTTTTTGATTATTGTTGGCGGTATACGTTCGATAGACGCACTTGATCTTAATCGCCTCTTACCATTTGGCCATTCAAATCCTCATATTTATCTTTTTCTCACTCGTTCCTTCATTTGGGTTATTCAGTTGCTCTTGTGATACTCTAATTGTTTCTTCAGTGGGTATTTCCACACAACTTTGCGATATTTCACAAACTTGTACTGGTGAGTTCTTGCTGTTTTTCTCCCCTCTCTTGTTCTTCCCGATGTACTGTCAGAGGAGCTCTTTGACTTTGCTCAAAGAACACTGTATCTTCATGCAGTCGCTTTACTCTGAGTTTGTGGTGCATGCACCCAGTTGGGTATCCCAGCACATTTGACAGCAGTGTTTGTGATTTAAGATGACTTGGTAGGGGCCTTTCCACCTTGGTTCCAAACAGGACTTCCACAAATGCTTCTTCACCAAAGCCCAATCACCAGGACTAAGGTCATGGTACTGCTCCTGATGTGGATAGGCAGTGACCACTCCAACCTGGTGAGAAACAGAACGTACCACATCAGCCAGTCCTTTCCAGTAATCGAGTATCATGTCATCTGTGATCTTCACAAGTGCATTTGCAGGTACAGCAGGCACTCTTATTGCGCGTCCCATGAGGATTTTATTAGGTGATCATCCTGTTCTCCTATCAGGAATCCTTCATAGACTCATCAGAACCAATGGTAATGACTAGTAGAAGTAGAGGCACAAAGTATGACCAATTATGACTTCAGGGCTCCATTTAATTGCTCCACTGTTTCTGAAGCCTTGGGATGATCACTACAGTGTTCCACTTGGAAAGGCACACACAGCATTCTAAGGAATTCAGTATTAAAATGAGTGCCTCTGTCTGTCTCCAAAGAAACCAGAAATCCATACCTTTGTATAAGTTCACGCAACAGCAGTTTAGCTGTCATTTTTCCATGTTTGGTAGGCTTCCACCTATCGAGAGAAAATGCACACTATAATCAGGACATAGCTCAGCACGGTACATACAGGCATCTTGATGAAGTCCAACTGCATTCTATTTAAGGGTCCACATGACCTTCCATTGTGACTCATAGCTACTGGTGTTCTTCCTGCATGCATCTGTTGACATTTTACACATGTGTGGCACAACTCCTCTGCTAGGACTCTGAATCGGGGATTGAACCAATTTTGCCCAAACAACTTTACCAGTTGCATCCTTTCAGAGTCGCTTTTAAAATTCCCTGTTTTAGCATGTTCTCAATCGCTGGTGTTATTATTGCTACTGTCTCTGGCATTATATTATAAGGTGGGGTTCTTGGGGAAAATTGCATTCGGCTTTACTGTAATTTTGACCGGTTCTGCACCTTTGATTAGTCCAATGTCTTTTCCTGAAAAGTCCCATACAGTAAATCCAGAGGTATCTTGCACATAGGGATGTAAATCCTCCACTGTCCTCACTGGATATAATCCTACAGCTGTTCTTTGTCGAGCCGTTTCAAATTCAACATTTTCATCACAGTCCGGTGTGCAGTAACTAATGCAATTGAACTTGTACAAAAGATCCCTCCCTAACAGATTTACACAATTTGAGTGAGTGCAAATTGATGATTCTCCTCAAATGAACCTATTTTTAAATGCAAATTCTCTGAATCAGGATTGGTTATTTGTTTGTTCGTAACACCTACAACTTGGATCTTCATTCCCGAGAGGGGTAGGTCTAGGACTTCCGCTGTTCAAACAGTGGATTGGATCGCTCCGGTGTCAATAAGAAATTACTCTTGGTGGCCATTATCGTTTCCTTCTACAGATGGGCCACTTTGATCTACCTCTAGAACAGCGCAAAGTTGGCAACCTCCCCCCCCCCCCCCCCTCTTTCCCCAAACCCCCACCCTTTCAGGCACCTTAAATGTGAATTGTCAGTCAAAAATCTCGTTTTCCAACATGGGAACTTTTCCTTTCAAAAACGTAAAAGCCTCATCATACTTATCACTGGTAAAAGTGCAGGAGTTTGCGCATATCTTGGAGGTTCAGAATATGGCCACTGTACAGCTATTTTGTACTTGGCCCACAAATCACTCTGTACTACAATGTCAAAATATTCAGATCTGTTCTCAGAACCTGCCAGCTTGTACAGGCCACTGTGCACGATTCTCTCTTAATTTCTGAAAACTGTTCTTAAGTGTTGCAATATCACCTGCAATCTGTGGTACATGCACATATTCTCCACCTGGCATCTCCCTAACAGGAAAAGTAAATGCTTTCTCTTCATCTGGGGGTGCTGGTGGTGGTTTAATATTTGCTTCTGCTGCACCTGATGGTTTCATTTCTTGTTTCTTTGTACACTTGCTTTCTAATCTGTCAAAATCATTCTATTTGCGGATGCATTTTACCAATTCCCCAATACATAACTTCATTTTTGAAGATCACATTGTCACATTAGCTTCATCTTTCTAATGGAACACTCCACTTCATATTTTCATGCTAATTCCGTTAATTTATCATGTGAAATAGCTGCACGTCTCATTATTGCTTTACTCAAATATATCAGTTCATTTTCCTAATAATTTTCCACATGGGGAATATCTAAACATCTCCTAATCCTTTCTTCTAATTCCACCTTTAATTTTGAAACACCTAATGGTCTTGCTCTTTTCTTTGCTAGTATAGGATCACTCGGCACCTTAGTCTTTTTATTGTCTGTGGTTTCTTCAAACCCTGATGGAAAAATTCCACCCTCAAATGGTGAGGTCTCACTTTTGGCAACTGGTGTCGTAAAAACAATCCTTCCTTCCTTCTCTCAATGTTTGAACATTTTGCAGTGGTGTCTACGCAACAGTATGTGAATTCTGCGATGTCTGCATGAATCCTGTCGCAGCTTCGCCTCCTACAGCACCTTGAGCTACGTTATTTGGGACAATATGGATCGGTGCAGTCGCAACTGCCACTACCAATGTCCATGTTGACACCACTTGTGACACTGGCGCAGGAACAGTCAAAATTGAGACAGTAAAACCTGGAATTATTACAGCATGAGCCACTTCAGCAGGTATATTTGCAATTTGAAGTGCTGGAAATGATCGCTTGTTCTGAATTGCATTCGGGTCAACAGGGCCTGAAGCCCCTGTAGCACTGGAAGCTATATCACTATCAGTATTTGTTGTAGGTGCCACATGTGGTGGAACTGAAGCCAATAAAGCATCCAGAATATCATCCATGAATCGCTATCAGTGTCTGTTTTCTTTCCAGCTTCTTCATCATTTGTTTCTAATTTCTTTTAGTCTTTTCTGTGGTCACGACAGGGTACATTCTAGCTTCCTCGATTATACATTTTCTCCACCTTTGCTATTTTTTGTCCTATTGAGCATCTGCATAATTTCGCTTAGCTCTTTGTCCTGTTCTGATATTTCTCTTTATCACGTGCTGCTGTCTCCCAAGCATTACATGCTTCTTAATGTGAGGGTCTAGGAGGTGGTTTCATATTGTATAATTTCTCCTTTAAATGTTCAATAACCTCTAAATCAAATGTACCATTTTGTGGAAATATAAATGAACTCTAATTTTCAGTAATCTTGCACCATTGACAAAGCCACAAACCTGCATGAAACCGTACATTTGTCGTCATGTAACAAACTAGCCTACCTTCTGGTGACGAATATTCACTTTCTTGAACTATATCACCTCTAATCCAATCTCCAAGGGTTATGAAACATTTCATTTTTGCAATAATTCAACAAATGATGTGCAATGATTAAGTTCAAATTTCGGGGTTTTGATTCTGGTTTTGATTCTGGTTCTAATTCCGTATACTTCAATCTTTCTCCAATCATGTCACAGCTTAATATTTGAGTTCTCATCAACCAGTCTCAGCAAGGCACTTCACAACAGCTGTTTTATCCCAGCATGGCACTCTGTCGTCATTAACCAATAACAGCTCGACTCTAATGCCAGCTGACCAATCTCAGCATGGCACCCTATGACGTTCTCCTGACACCTTTCATCGGTTCACCTTCCTTTTCAACTTTCTCGTACACAAATTCTACAACTCTAAGCATAATAAACAACTAACTTTTGTCTGCTCCACTTAAGAAATTCCAAATCATTCATTTATACAAAAATTATCGGAAGTAAGGTTTTAACACCCTCCGACTTCCCTAATCTTACACATACGCGAATGAAATCTTGACCAGCGGGAAATTACTCCAACTATGTAGCTTCTCCTTTTGGCAATAGGCTCCACTAACCCCAATCAATATTAGTACAATCACATCATTGTTATAGTCCATATATCAATTGTGCAATTCTAAGATATCTTACAATTGTGCACCACAAATAACACCACAGTTTGAACTGCTTATCTATTCTGGCATCTTGTACTACTTCGAGTCCGATAACTACTTCAACTGCTCAACAATTTACGCTTACACACTACTATTCCCAAGCACAACCAAACAACACGACCAAATCTCAACAAAGACCATAGCGACACATAAGCTTATTGATACTCCCACTACTGCAACCACCTTCGAAACCGCAACGCCGTCAATCTTAAAGCTTTGGCTTTGGTCTTAAGGACATGGGCATTTCTCAACTAGGACTAATTATTTCAGATCCTCTCTCGTGACATAAACTATACTCTGCTACCACTGTTGGAGCACATGGTTTCACTGTCACTTACCAGTCATGAACCCTGCGTACAGGTTGATGGATCTTTTATGTCGACAGAAATGTGAGGAGGGGAAGTCAGTATAAAACAATATCAGTTATGTCTTTTAGTTCAGTCAAAAGAGTTACGTTGAGCTAAAGGGTTTCATTTTCAAATATTTTAGTTTCTCATTCTTTAAGATTTTATTTTCTAAATCTCATTATCAAAGATTAATATCAATCAATTATTTGGTAATAACGTAAATCAATATAGCAAATCAATAAGGAATTGATACAATAAAAATGCAACAAGTGTGTTCCATAAATAAACTTCCGTATTCTAAATAAATCGGTATTAATGCAAGAAGGATTAAAGGTGTCGGCTCAGATACCCATGAATGTTCCCGATAGAGAATCAAGCATAAAGCTTTAGCATAATACGCTGGATAGTATCCTCAGCTCTAATAGCAAATCAGGAAATGAGACTTTTTGTAAGGAGATGTCCAAGACAACCCAGTAAAGAGTATCCTCTTGAAGAGTCTGGGACAGGGGACACACCTAACTTCTCTCTAGTCTAAGATCACACACTAATTAAATGCACATTTACTTTGTTGCAACAAATATATTCTTTCTTCTTCTTGTTGACTAATTGGATTTCAGCACACTCCTGGAAACAGGCTTACCCTCATATTCTCACCCGAGTTCAATTGTCTTTTAAGCATGTGTATGTGAATCATCCTCCCTGTCGTCTACATCATTTGTAAAGAGAACTGTACTATCAGTCGTCTAATACAACAAATGTCTGATAATTAGTTTATAAACAATAGCTTTCAAAATTGCAACGTCTGCAGCAAAGAGAAGAAAAACATCTTGCACAACGGTTGTGAAGTCTGAAAAAACAAGCTTTTCGGTATTCATGTCTTATTTCATTCACAGGGTCTGTGGTTACGTCAAATTAATAAACTATACTTCATTTCTATGCAACATGCCAATAGTTTTGAAGTATTAATGACTACTACAATTTTTGCACTTAACACTTCATTTTTAAAGATAAAACTCTGCACATTATATTTTAATAAAGCATTTTACAAATAAGTAACTTCTCGTCAGCAACCGGGACCAACTTGGTTGATGTATCTGACCCACTTTCCATCACAGCCAGCCTGAAATTGTGCCTAGGTAACTGTCTACCGGCCCATAATATTATCGCTCTGTGCTTTTTGGTGTTATTGTCCTTGAAATCTTTAAAAATTCATATCTCCGGTTCTCTTTATTGGGTTTTTGTCATTTTGGTGTCGCTTTGTTTATTACACTTTACACTATTTCTAATTCGGTTAGGGATTTTTATTCGGCATTTTGACTTTGTTACTATTTGCTGCTGCAGGAATACTTTTCACATTGCCCTAAGTTAGGCTGGTCTGCTCTGTGAAATAGCTACCGAGTGATTGAGCTCAGGTTAATTTAGTGATTATTTCTTGAGGTGGATAGTCAACTACCCCAAATACAATTTCTTACAGTACCTTTCCGCAATGTCGAGGTGTTGGGGAGATGGGCACGTGGACTAAATTCCTCTTCGACGTTGGCAGCCACCCAATCGTCACTTGTAGCCCTGGCCATGCATCCTGTCTGGCATCCCAAAGAGTTGAGTACTGATAAACTGGTCCTGCACTTATAATGTATTTTTTGTTGCATGTAAAAGGAGGTTCCCATGTTTGTCATTGCCTTTGCAAATAACGTCACACCCTTAAGTCGTGCATATAAGAATGAAGCTTTGTAGGGAGGGCCGCGGCTGCCTCAGGAAGAGAAAGAGTAACCCAACTAGTTGGAAAACAGATAAAGAACCTTTACCATGTTATGTTTCATCATTAATGCCTTTGGTTGCCGGATTTTAATATCGAGCCTTTAAGCATTCACATGCGTTTTCTTAGTGGTGCTTCTCTGTACATCCCTTTATACCACCCCCACCACCTGTGGGTCTGAGTGCGCTAACACATTTAATATGCTTTTTGGATTAATGTGCATCAAATTCACTCCTCTTAAAGCTGTACTGTAGGAAAGTAGGAGCTGTTTTTATGGATACCCCCACGTTTTGCCTGGTGCTAAGCTGTTTTGACTAGTCTGACTGGGATCCTGCTAATCCCGACCCCAGTCTCTCTGCTTTCTCCCTTAAATTGTTCTGTTCAGTACTTGGGTACATCCCAGATTGGTTACCGAGGTACTCTTATTAGTCCCTAGTATATGGTACCAAGGTACCCATGGCATAGGTACCCCAGAGGTCCCCCATGGGCTGACGCATGTATTATGCCACCCATGGGAGACCATTCAAACTGTAACTATAGGCCTGCCATTGCAGCCTGTGTAAGCTGATGCTAGCACCACTTACGAAAGATCTAGGTTTCCTATATCTAGGGTCACTGCACTTAAAACCTATAAGTCACTCCTATAGCAGGCCTTTGCAATCCTAAAGGCAGGGTGCTTGGTTCGAAGTGTGAGGGTGCCCCTGCATGAGCAGGATACCCCTACAGCCTACGGAGTCCATTCTCCTGGGTTGTAAGTGAAACAGCCATATACCATACAAGGGGGCACCGCGTAATTACGCGACAACCCTCTTGAAACTGGCTGCAACGATTCCTATCATGTTTGGTATCAAACATGTTGGAATCATACCCCCACACCGTAAACGGTGTGAGGTATGATTCCAAGCACCAGAACACCTCTGTTAGGCTCTCAGTGCTCCCGGCACCAGTCTTCTAAACCCGGACAGCACAACATGGTTGCTTCCGACCAGAGACCCGATTCTGCCCTCCTGCTGCTGAGCCAGGCTCGAGCAGGCGAAAGGCAGAACAATAGGTATCCTGTCACAGGGAGTTGTGACCACTTCCCAGACAGGATTTAGTGTATTGGGGCCGGGTGGGTGTCCTTGCCAGCGCCACTCAGTCTGCATGACGGGCACATTTGGTGCCTCCTTGCATAGTCCAGTTAAAACCAGCTCTGGGAGCCGCTGGCTCTTGCACTGGCGCGAAATCGGACAAAGGATATGGGAGTATCCTCCCCACTGTACACTTCCTCCCTTGGGAGGGAACCTTAAATCGTCCAAACCCTTTCCCTAGTGTACTTAAGGGCATAACTTTGGGTAGGTCCCGAGATTCGTCATGGAACACGATTCAATTCAGACACCACTTCAACTTCTACCATCTGGGCACTCTGGACTTCGCTGGACTACGTTTGGGCTCGACTTTGTCCCCCTTTCAGTCTGCTGCATCGCCTGTGTACCATACAGGAACTTTCCAAGGCCTGTGGGCACCAAAGACACCTGAAGAAATATCCCTTGGAGAGGAGGAGTCACTTCCCTGCATCTGCTTGTAACGCAACGAAGCTGACCGGTCTGCTGATCCTGAACTCCCAGGGACTCAGAAAGGCTTGGCAACACAGGTGGGGGTTCTCCACATCTCTCGAGGCCTGCTTGGCCCTCTCACCACCAAGTTTGAGGCCAGTATCCCCCAGAGGAGCTGCAGTAACCGAACCCCTGTGCACTGCGTCGACTTGCCGTTGCAAAGACTCGTTGGCTACCTTCCACCAAGATCTTCGGGCTCCAAGTAGCCCCAGCCTCGAGCATCTCCAGTGACGAGAATCTTCGTCTGCATTGTTTGTATCGTGGCCTGCATCTTTTGGTGGGACGCTTAAGGTCCTCTCTGGACACCAGTGCCTCCGTCCTGTGGGTCCATTTGAGGGTCATCTTTGTTTCTTTTGGGCTCATGATTGCTTGGGGCCTGCCCTGACTCCCATGCTTGTGATGAGTCCACTGAGCCTTGCTGGTCCTGACATTGCACCTTCTTCGACATCCATGTTGTTTGCAGTTGCCAAGGCTTGTTGGTGCTTCAGATGGACACCGACCCATCAGCTCTCGACATCCGACGTGGGACAGCTCGTGCACAGCTCCCAGTCTTCATCTGTGTCGCCTGGTCCTCACAGCTGCAGAGTCAAGGTCACTGTCGACTCTCCTGCAACACTCAACATTGGTGGGCATTCGTCTTCAGGTCTCCAGATCAATCTTGTGTGACATAGACACCGTCCCCTCTGCTTGCATGTACCTAACAGCTAGAATTCACCTTCGGATTCCACCGGACACTTTCTCCTTCTCCAGCAGTGACACTTTCCTGAAGTCCTCCATTGGTTTCGACGGCGGTTTCTGACACTACTTAACACCTGTGCACCCAGCTTCCCTGGTGTAGGTAATGTGGGTGCTAGGGTATCCACAGGTGGGGTGTCGCTCCAACCTTCTGTTTTCCACTGGATTTCTTCAGGGACAACTGGGAAAGGTCCTTTTTCTTTAAAATTGCAACCACGACTTGCACGTTGATTTGTACAGAGAATGCAGTCCTGTTCCCACACTGCACACTTATCTCCGTGGGGTTCCTAGTCACTCACGTTTTGGTGGTTCCTTGGGGGCCTGGCACTTCTACATCCTCTAGACATTGTCTTGACACAAGTCGTGGTTCTTATACCACTTTCTTAATATATGGTTTGGTCTCTCTCTGGGGTCACTGTGTATTCTGTGCTGTTTATGTGATTTGTATGCAACATATTGTGTGCATTGTGCATATCTCTGGGTGGGAGATATCTAAACATGTTAGTTAGTATTATATAATAAATATATATTTTTATAAATACCTTGTGTGGTTCTTTTTCATTTAATCAATACCTAGAAGATTGCATTCTGGTAAAACAAGCTGCTTTACACTTCTTCTGGACTAAGCCTGAAGGCTGCTCTCCACAGCTACCACTTAGAGAGCTTTTTAAGGTTGTCTTAGACCTCCTAATTCACCATAAGGGTTTTCTGGACTTATGCAGTCTGTCAACTTACATAAGTGCATCATATACCAGGCTAGCCACTCACATGCACAGCTTACAATCTTCATTTCCATATATTTTCCAGTCTTTCAAGGGAGCAGGAGAGTTTTACTCTAAACCGTAACTCTTTCAGAACAGTTTGGTCAGTTGTTGTGGCAATGGTAAAATCAAAGGAGGCGAGGGAAGCCAGCATTTTGTGCATTTTAAGATTTTATCCCTGTACTCAATGTGTTGCTCTATATGACCATTGAGGTGCATCTTCGACACATGGCTCATGTAGCCAATACCAATTTATTGAAAGTTTATTTTCAAGCTTCATGGAAACATTTGATAAGGGTAAATGGAATGTGCCAAATGTGTGGGTAGTGTCGATCTTGATGATGCGCCAAAACACCAGGTGATTGGACTGCATTCGCAGATGCACTGGTAGGCCGTCCAGAGGGATGTTTGAATTTAAAAGACCTGCTACCAGGTCAAAATTATTGCATTCTTCTTTTCCGTCCTGTGATGCAGCAGTGTAGGGGTGGACGAGGCCTTGAATGTGTAGAGGGGTCCTTGTGAGTGGAGTAACGCTGTCCCCACTCTACTCTTTCACATGCAAAACTGTCATACAACTGATTTATTCCCAGCCCACACAACCTTGCGATGTGATCCTGCCAAGTGACTGACTGCCAAGCTCTACAGTCTTTGTCATTCCTTTGACTTGTGACAGAATCTGAACGAGTCCTAGCCGCCTTTCAGAGCCATGTGACTGAGCCTTACCTAATACTACCGGTCTTTTACAGGCGATGCCAACATGTGACAAATGTTTCCTCAACCCTGCCTGCCACCCCTACTCCCACTGTACCTCTCTCTCTTAAGTGATACTTACCTGTGACTGCAGTGTTTGCCAATTGTCAGGAGACATTGTCAGTCTGGTATTTTTAGCTAGCAGCTTGTATTTTTTCAATTGAAAAAGTATACACCCAAGTCTCAAAATGCGAATTTGGCTAAACGACTGGTTGCGGTTAGTACACTTCACATGGCACCACCTATCAAATTTGTCTGATAGGTGCTCTGCAGCCCCACCTTCAGATGCGGAATAGGAAGGGGCAGTCCTACATGCAATAACACAGATTGTAATACAAGTCAGACAAACATTGCTGAAGTAATGAATGCATGGATTATTGGCATTACACACCAATGAGAACTTGAGCATTTCTGTCCACACTTTCATCCATTCACAGCACATAGGGTAGATCATTCGCTAGTACGCGAGAACGAGGTCAGGGACAGCTGGCTTTCAAAGCACTGAGGCAGGCCCCCCCTCTCATGATTCGGCTCGCCACATTTGCATGACTTCCTTGGCCTCAGCTCTTCATTAGGTCTTGCAAAGGCCTTGTTCTTCTAGGGTGCAAGTTCCGACTAGCTGTTTTCCATCATGTTTCAAATCTTTGAGGCAAACAATAATGCTTCGCCAATCGGCATGAACCCTGTACCTCAGAGCAAGCCACGTTGCCTCAGCTTTCTTTGTCTGTCTCCACTGTTCACATATAGTTTTCTCCAACTCACACGTCCAGACTTCAAAAAATATATATATTTCCCCGTTCTGAACAGGATTCGGTTGACCCATTCACAGCCATTGTTTTAGTTTTATGAAACTTTGTCATGTTAAGCACAACAAAATGTTTATAGAGACACTTTGGTTTTGAAATCTTCACACTGTTGCTTTTGTTGGCTCCATCGTCTTTTTTTTTTTTTTAAAGAATATTTAATTTTGTTTTCGGGTGGGTTTTAAAAAAAAGTAGTTATAATGGAAAATTACAGTATTGATGATGAATTCTCGGAAGAGAGCAGTACTTTAGTAATCTGACAATCCTAGAAAACTACATTGTGAACTTCATTTTGCACACAACCAGTAGCAGCTTTGAAGTCTGTGCGCGCTGCATACAGAAGGGAATGTCTGATTCGCAAATCACTTTCACCATTTGTACAAAACTCTATTCACTTTGGCTTTTCTTTCTACTCCTGTTTGCAGAGTTCGGAGTTCATTTGGCGGAGTTGACTGTCGACCCACAGGGAGCACTTGCCATTCGACAAGTGAGTCCGAGTATTATTACATGTATATATTTACTTCACCTCCATCTGTGCGTGTTCATCACATCTCTAAATACAAATTACTCGTGGAGAGGTAATGTGCTCACGACCCAAGCTGGTTAGCAGATTTAAGCTATTGGGATTGCCTCTCTGGATATAGTCCACTGATATAGGTTCATAATTTTCCCTGTAGGCTGTCTCTTTACCTTTAATGTAAAGTTTTAATGTCTGCTGGGTTCCCTATGGATGCAACTTGCCTACTGCCTGGTATTAATTCTCAATTGCAGGAATAAAGAGAACAGAAAAGGAAAAAAAACACCCTCCATAACCTTTCACTTGTAGACAAGAATCACTGAACGTCTCGGTAGCTATAGATTTGGGCTGAGCTTTTCTGGTCAAGAGCAGTCTGAATTAAGCAAATTCTCTGTGAATGCATGCCTCTCTGTCTGTCACACCCGCTCTTGTTGGGAGTCTTTTTATCAAGTTTTATTTTTTGTTGTGTAGCAAATATTCTTAGTATTTCAAAGGGCTGTTTGATCCTATGAGAGTTTTTCTTTCTTTTTTCTATTCTTTTACAGTACATCAGTGTAATGTCAATCAACAATTCAGGTGCATTAATGATGCGCTAATCTTACACCTTCCCGTACAAATTTGTTGCATAGCATCAACTACCCCCCCGCCCCCTTATCTAACATTTGCAAAACCCCATCCAGCGATCATAGGGCAGCACATGATTATAGTATACAAATAGCATTACATTCCGTAGTATACGGGGTCATTAGGGTATGCGATATGCAGACATCACAATTACTGCTTAAACTAGGAGGGTAGTTTAGCCTCCTACCACTATGGCAGGTAGCCAAAAACTCACCCGTCCCACTATCCAGCATCACTACTCATTTGCCACAATTTCACTGCAATTAGACAATGCCTCAGATTCTGCCTGTGAGGACCACGAGCGGGCTCTAGGACTGTCCTCCTTCCTGGTTCCCCACCCCCTCCCTGGCCCTCTCCCTGAACTGTCTCGTTCCCCAGGAGAAAGACAGTCAGGGGTCCCCAGATGTCTTTCGGCCGCGATTTTATGGGTAATATTTCGGCATAATAATACATGTGATCTTGCCACGTGGACATCGTATTTATCCATTCCTTGAACTTAGGAGCGCGCCCCCGTCCCCATTTGCATGCTACCTTATGTTTTGCTAGGAGCAAACCCATTGCCAAATATTTCCTATGCACTGTTTTTATGTCCTGAGTGAGCCCTAGAAGAGCCATGAGCGGGTTCGGGGATATTTGAGCACCTATCATTGTGGACATCCCGTCAAAAACCTGTGTCCAGTAGGCAGCCACCTGAGGGCAGCTCCACACTAAATGTATGAAATCTGCTCCTTCACTTCCACATCTTGCACAGTTGTCATGTTCCCGCAGTAGGAGTTTGTGCAGTTTGACCGGAGTATGGTATAATCTATGCAGAAATTTTAAGTGTATGAGGCGTAGCCTACTATTGCCTGTGACCTCCTCCGTCTGCTTGCAACTAAATTCCCATAGCTCGTCTGTCAGTGGTATATCTAGGTCGTTGTCCCATTCCCGTCTGGCCCGTGGAGTTTGGGGAGGTGGCGCTTTCTGTATGTGTTTATACAAGAGTGATGTGACCTGTCGTGGGGCTTCCGCCTGTAATAAGTCATGTAGGGGTGCAAATATATCTGGCTCTTCGGGAAATGCAGGGGTTACCGCTTTTACGCTTTGCCTAAGTCGAATATACATAAAGGTGTCCTTGGTTGTGGGCACGTGTGCCAAAGAATTGTCTCTTAGAGCGAAATTGTCCCCCGATATATAGATCCCCCCCCCCCCCCCCCCAGGTGGTGTAATGCAGACCATCAAGCAGTTTGCGGCATATCCCCTCATTTGTGACTTGCAATAAGGGATTACGTAGCGGGAGCATCCTAGGGGAATACATCATGGGGGCTCCTAACCTGCGTGCAATCTGTCTCCACGCAGCGAGAGTACAGTCCACCGTGGAGGGGTCTCGCTCTCGCTCCTTCGCCCTAGTAAAGAGGTAGCCCTCTGGAGGCATCGGCGACATATAACCGTCTTCCACCACCAGATGAGGCATGAAGGGATGCGGGTGAACCCAGTAAACTGCGAAATGTGCCTGCGCACAATAGTAATAGTACTCAAAATTGGGAACATCGTATCCCCCCTGTTGGTACGGCAACATCAATGTGGCTAGGCTGAGCCGCGCCTGTTTCCCGCCCCATATAAGTCTTATAAGTTGTGTCTTAAGTGTGTTAAAGAAGGACCTCCTGGGATGGTATGGGATGTTGATTAAGAGATACAGGCATTTAGGTAGTAGAATAATCTTAATAAGGGATATCCTCCCTGCCATCGACAGTGGTAGTCGTATCCATTTGGTGATGTTGTCTTGTCAATATCTACGCCATAATTCGCACGCATCCCTGGTTTTATGTACCCCTAGGTATTTTAACTCGTCACTCTCCCAAACCAGGGGATAATTCAATTGTGTGGTAGGGTTTTGTGCGTGAGGGGGAATACTGCAGATTTAGTCCAATTTATTTGTATTCCAGAAATGGCGCTGAATTTGGTTATCTCCCTCAACACAGGATTAAGATTCTCTTGAGGCTTTTTGATATACAGGGTCATATCGTCCGCATAGAGGGAGATAAGCAATTGTCTAGCAGGATAAATCAGGGATCTCTCATTGTGATGCTGTCGTAGCTTTGCTGCCAAGGGCTCGATGGCCAAAGCAAATAAAATTGGGGATAGCGGACATCCCTGCTTCGTGCCTCTGGAAACGGTAAAGTGAGAAGAACGTGCACCATTCAGCAGGACTGTGGCTATCGGCCGCGTGTACAGCAGTTTAACCGAGTTCAAGAGGGTAAAGGGCATCCCCATGTAACTCAGATTTCCCATCAGGTAATCCCACTCCACTGAATGAAACGCCTTGGTGGCGTCAAAAACCGCCACCGCTGAGCAATTGGGATCTATGCCTTGCAGTACTGCTAAAAGTGTTCTAAGGTTGTGGGATGTGGCACGATTTGGGATGAATCCCGCCTGATCCGGCAACACCAATCTTTCCATCGAAAAACTGAGGCGGATCGCTAAAACCTTTGCTAGGATTTTAGTATCACAATTCAGTAAAGATAGGGGTCGGTATGATTCACAGTGTAGCGGGGATTTGCCGGGTTTTAGTAGCGCGGTTATTTGAGCCTCCCGCATGGTTCTCGGTAGGCTGACCTCCTCTAACGCCGCATAGAACACTTCTTTCAAGATGGGTGCTAAAATTGGTGCGAAGGCTTTATAAAATTCTATTGGCAGGCCTTCTGAGCCCGGGGCTCGCCCTGATTTCATATGCATTATTGCCTCAGTAATCTCGTCCACCTCCAATTCCAAATTCAGGAATTTTTGTTGATTAGGTCCTAACCATGCCAATGCTGTGTCCTCTAAGTATTGTGGCAAATCGAGCGGGGTGCCAGTGTATTATAGTACTCCCTGAACGTATTGATCAGAGAGGTTTCTATATATGGTCCCCTGTGCATCTTGTATCTCCGCGACAAAGGGGGGGGGGTCTAATCATGCGTGCTAAAACCTTCCCTGGACGATCACCTTCACCATAAACCCTGGCCAGGTATGGTTTCCCTCAGAAGTTACTTTCCCTGCTCGTGGTTTCCTCGTATTCTGTGAGTGTTTCCCGTATTTTAGCTCTATGTGCCCCATCATTCGGGTGTGCCTGAAGCTCTATTTCTAGCGCTTTAAGTTCCCCTTCCAGGCTATGCAGGTCCCTGCGTAGAGTTTTGAGTATGCCCCCACCCTTTGAGATACACCATCCCCTGGCCGTGACCTTAAATGCCTCCCAGACAACAGTGAGGCTGGAAACAGACTGCACATTCCGTTAAAAAAATTCCTTAATTTCCCGCTCAATTTCCGTCCTAAAAACTGTGTCTTGGAGATGCAGGGGATTGAGACGCTAACTGTTATACGGGGTGTGGCTTATCGGGGGCTGCAGCTCCATCACCACGGGGAAATGATCTGAATATGTGTGAGCCACATGGGTTACGTGTACTAGCCAATGCGCCATCCCGACTGATACGATCAGGTAGTCAAGTCGAGCCCAAGACGAGTGAACCACCGAGTGGTGCGTGCCCTCCCGCTGCATAGGGTGTTTATACCGCCATGTGTCAAGTTGGTAGTTGTTGTCTATTATATCTTTTAGTACTCGGTGCGTGGTCGTGAAATGCATTGGGGAAACTAGAGATCTATCCATCTGGGGCTGCACCACTGTATTAAAATCCCCCCCCCCCCCCCAGATAACATAAGTGGTACCTATCGTTTGGATTTTACTCCATAGTAAAAGCAAAGTATGTGGATCGTCAGTATTAGGTCCGTAATAATTCGCGAATGTCACGTCATATGAGTTGAGCCTCCCCCATACCAGGCAGTGCCTCCCGTTAGTATCAGCTTCTGACCCACTGGGCATGAACCTCACTCCTCGTTTGAAAATGGCCACTCCCCGAGAGTAACCGGAGTACAATGCAAAATAACGATATGAGGTACGAGTTCCGCATTCAAGTGTGTTTCTTGCAGCAGTGCGACTGCGATGCGATGTCTAAGTAGCCTCGTACCTGCCTCTTTTTCCTAGGGTTATTCAGACCCCGTATATTCCATGATCATACATTTAGATTGTTAATATCCCGTGTGATGTCTGTCATGCCTTCGTCTATCGTGACTGCGACTGAATACTACATTGCCCCTGCTAACCAACTGGGTAGATAACATTGCATCAAACATAAAACACCCTCCCCCCACCCACTCCGGCATCCCCAACTCGACGGGCATACGTACCCTCCCTACTGTTAAGAACCTTCAGTCCAACCAATACTGTCCCTCCTTGTAGGAGATTTGGGGGAACGCCCTCGGGGGAGAGTCACTAGGGGCTCACGCCGTACCCACTCTCCTCCACTGTTGCACCTACCCGCTACACCGCTGCATCAGCGGGCAGCCATGGCAGGAGGGAGGTGAGAGTCCGGGCGGAACAGATAATAATGATATATAAACTTCAATACATCACCAATGTAGGCCAGTTCCTCGGATTCAGATCACCAATGCTGATCACGCGTGTTTCGGTAGCAGTTGCTCGTCTTAGTCTGGATTTGATAGGGGAGACTGGGATCTGGAGTGTTCTTGCCTGCCCGTTCCGGCAGATGCAGCTCGACGATTCCGTTTGAGGTAGTCCTCTGCTTGTTGTGGGTTTTGGAAGAAATGTTGCCTCCCCTGGAGTGTTATCTTTAGTTTCGCTTGGTACATCATAGCGTAGGCAATCAATTGCGCCTGTAGTTTATTCTTCACAGCAGTGAATTTGCGCCTTGCATCTTGCACGGTTTGCGTGAAGTCTGGAAAGAACGACAGTATGGTGTTTTCATAGTGGACTTGTTTCTTCTCTCGAGCAAGGCGAAACACCGTGTCTGTCACTGTAGTTTAAAAAACGTGCTATCACTGGGTGAGGTGGTACTCCAGGGGGTGGGCGGACAGCCAGGGATCTGTGCGCTCTCTCCACCGTGAGGTGGGCAGAGAAGGAGTCTCGACCGAACAGCTCCACGACCAATTTTACAATGAAGTCTTCCATGCGACCCGTATTGGTCGATTTCCGCCAAGCCCAGGATGCGCACATTGTTTCTTCTGGATCGGGCTTCTAAATCCTCGTTCTTATCTGCAATTATTTTGAGCAATTTATCCATCTGCGAAACATGTTCTTTGTTTGCCGTGGCGCCATCCTCCAGGTCAGACACTCTATCTGCTTCTTTGAGACGTTGTTCATGGTGGTCTAGTTTATTAACAACTGAGTCCATACGTGTATTCATGGTATCTATTTTCTCAGCGATGGTTGTGAGGCTTTGTTTCATACCAAGTAGGAGCGCCTTCCAATCTTCCTCCTGAGTGTCCATGCTATCCGAGTCTGCGTGATCCGCCGAGCTGGACCTGGGTGTTTTGCGTGTTTCAAATGGCAATTTTGTCTGCTTGGTATTGGTACGCCCCATGCTGAGACTTAACTGGGCGCCCTCGGGCGTAGTGTCGGTATATACTGTCACTCCCTAGACGTCGAGATGTATCTGGAGGCTGCCCCAGTAAGTCCTTCCCAAGAGCGCCCAGGACGTAAGCCTGTCAGAGCGGCACAGGTGTTCGGCGTGTTGGGCCCACTGTTCCCTCCAACCCCCACAACTGTATTGCTGAGCTGTCCGTCCCCCTTACTATTCCGGGCATCGGCCCAACCTTCTCTTTGTGCCCGCTCCTCGCGTGTGCTGGTGGTGCTATGAGGCGGTATGTCACAGTGTGAATCGTTGGCAATGCAGGGAGCCACCACTAGATGCGCCGGAGATAGTCGGGACTCGCAGCCTTAATCCGTGGCTGTCAGGAGTGCCGCACCGCCCCCCGCAGTCAGCCGCCAACAGTTCCAGAGGGACTCCGCACCTCACTCAAAATGGCCGTCACGCAGCGTATTCTTTATGGGTATTTGCAGGATGACAACTCTGGTGGCGATGCTGCACACGATCACAGAAGGGAGAGGCTCCGCTGGGTCCCCGCCGCACACAGTTATGCTTAGGTAGGTCACCCGCCAGCGTCTACTATTGCAGTATCTTGTGCTGGTTCCCGTGGCGCCCGTCAGTCAAAATGGCGGCTGTCTCCCCCCCGGGCTTTGGCAGCTACACCTGATCAGGGGACGGTGAAGGTCTCCCGGGCCAGGCGCTATACTGCGCAGTGTCCTTAGGCAGTGGATCCGGCAGAGGCACCCGCCTCGGAGGAGCACAGTGCTATTACGGCATACAGTAGTATGACGGGCCGGCAAACCACACCCGCCCGCAGGGCCCACGCGACCCTGGGCTCGCCTAGCCGTCACAGCCGTCTTCCCACACGAGGCCGGAGGGGCAGCCGTCCGTAGGGACCGTCATCAGTCTGCCATTTCGTCGCGATCGGTCTCCTTCGTCCAGAAACTGTACCGCCGTGATCAGTGGCGATTCCGGTCTTCTGTGGTGTAGAAAACGGAGCTTAGTTTTAGCCAAGGATGGGGCTTAAGGATATTGTTCCGCTCGGCAGGGCAGCAGCCTCACTGGTGTGCGACCATCTTGGTCGCGCGCCACCTAGCGCACCCCCCGATCCTATGAGAGTTATCCTGTCATTCTGAAGGATGCGCAAGCCAACAAATACTCGGAGAGAGCCCACCAGAGCCGAGCAAAGGGTAACTTCTGGCTCTATGAGCCTGTGCATGAGATCAGCCTTAAAACTATTTGGCATGTAACAAAGCTTTCCAGAATATGATGAAGTGGGCATCCTGCGTCCTAAACCACCAGAGGCCTTGAAAGCCTGTTGATATCTTGGACAGTCGGGAAGGTTAAGGCTCTCTTTGGTCTTATTCATTTTCGAAGTATTCATGGAGATCCTCGCTTTCTTGTCATTGCGTAGGAATTCAGAGATGTGTTTGTCCACGGTTTTAAAAAAGGAGGGGGGAAGGAACGTCTGGGAGCATACTGGAAAATAAATTAACCAGTGGAGCTGTTGTCATTTTGACAGTTTCGGCCCAACCCCACCAGGTAACAAGTTTGGGAGACCAAGCGTTCAACTTTTTTATTTTATTTTGGTCAGTGTTTTATTGTCATTAATGGTGATTGAGTTTTTCAAGGCTCTACCAAACCAGATACCTACATATTTAAGGGCCTCTGGCTGCCATTTCAAACTCAAATAGTCTATCACTGAGGAAGTACAGTGGATATTTAGTGGTAAGACCTCGGTTTTGTCCCTGTTAAGGGAGCAGCCTGACACGGAGTGCCTCTCTAGCTCCTGCATAATGCGGGGAATGACCCAATCAGCCTCCTCGGTAAATAACAGAACGCCCTCAGCCTATGCAGCTACCAATTGCCTGCAAGAGCTGAAGTTAATACTGTTAATATCGGGATTATACCCAAGTGTCGCTAGCAATGGCTCAGTAACCAGCAGAAAGAGAAGTGGGGAAAGTTGGCTTTCCTGGTGGGTACCTGCGACAGTTGGGAGAAAAAGTATTTCACATGGAAGCGTTTCACCCAAGTACATCAGGTTGTACGACTGCATAGAGAAGTAATTATTAAAATGGAGTATTTTTTTATTACATTTTTTGAAAAATAACATTGGTACGTGATAAATCTCAGAGAGCGGTCAGATAAGCATTACATTAAATACACCATTGTGAATAGAAGAGTTGAATGATGAGCCCAGCGTCTGATAAGACACAGATTCTGTAGAAGCTACAATTTTTTTTAAATGAAATTAGAAGCATTTGAATACACAAAATGTTGGACCCAATTGGCCTGTCAAAGTCTAATATAGTGAAACACCTTTGGCTTGGTAAGTGAATTTACTTTTTGGTATAATATGGAATGTGGATCGGCGTACCTAGATGGAGGCAATAATTCTTACTGGAAAGTGGCATATAAAGGGGATACACAGAGAATGGAAGTTAAGAGTTAAAGGGGGCGGTCTCTTCTAGATCTGGTTATTGTTTGAATAGTACCCCTCTTAAAAGTGACATGGGAGATCCTTGTGATATCTGTAAAATTCTTTAAGTGTTTGACATGGATCAATTTTGGCAGTTTATTTTTCTGTAGGTAGACATCAAGGGTGTAGTTTCCTAGAAGAATGCAGAGTGTGTTTTGTGGTAGGTTGTGTAATCTACACTTTGAATGATGCAAAGCCATGTCCACCAAGTATGGAATGTTAAATTTGTCAAGCATTTTTTTATTTTTTTATTTTGTAACAATCTTTATTCATTTTGCATTTTTCACCCCACACATATCCCACCCACTCCGCCACCCCCTGCTCAGACAGGTGAAAAGTTTAATACGCCATATACATTCCAAAATTCATTACATTATTTCATGTAACGTGGTAAACTACTTCCATCTCCTATTTCTAATTACAATACAATTTACTTCATTTATTACAAATAACAAAAATAACCCCAGAAAAGATATTGTCCTAAAGTGACTAGTGCAAATACGATAAAGTACATATTCTTACTTCCTTGCTTTGAGTTTGGATCCAGACACGTAGAGGGTTAAACATTTTCATACCTTTTCTACGCTGATTACTCCCTTTTCGCCTATATGGCTATTTCTAGACTATACATTGTTAGCAACCTGGCAAGCCATTGTTGAAAAGCTGGGGCATTGGAATCCAACCAGGCAGCCTCAAATAAACATTTGTAAAACCGCCATAGAAATAAAAATCAATTCATGCCCTTCCCTTAGCCGATTAGTCTCAAAAGTCCCTAGCAGGATTACATTCTCAGACAGTTATTTCCGTTTTTAAAACTTCCGATAGAAAATACATAATGTCTTTAATACATTTTTGCAGAACATGACATGATGCAAAAATATGAACACTATCTGTATTATAAAATTCACAGCGAGGACAACATGTTCCCTTCCCTCCGCCCCATTTTGCGATTTTGTCAGGTGTATAACACAAAAAGCAAGTTTTATAAAACTGTGCCTGTAGCCTGGTAGACATTAAAACCCACTTCGATAACTCATGGGCATACAAAAATGTCTCGTCTGACACTCCTACTTTCACCTGCCATTTTCTGGAGTACTTGTCCGGACATTTGGGAGGGCTGCGTTTATAAGTGTGTGTATCCCCCCAATAGATCTTACTTTATCTTGGTTTATTCTTTCAATAATTTCAACTTTCTCAAATTTTGCCTGCCCCCTCCTTTCTGTACAAGAAAATATCTAATATGGATACATTTAAAAAAATGTCACCAATCCAAAGTAAAATCTTCTTTCGGTTCTTTGAAGGATCAAAGACCAGTGGGGGGGAAAAAGCACTACCAATCCGATTAATTTCCGCCCTCTTCCATTTTCCCACGCAAGCATCTCTAAAATCTTCCGCGAGTGCAAAATTATTATCTAAGGGTGTATAGAATGGTAATCTACCAATTCCACATACTCTCCGTATGGCACTCCATACTTTAAAAACACTAAAGAGGGTCTTGAACCAGACTTTTTTTTAGTAGCTGTCCTGCAGCTGGTGCCACAGACACCCACTGGTTTCTTTCCCTAATATACGTTCAAAGGCGGAGGGGATTTTATCTGTCCATTGTCCGATTGGGTCTGTAATAACTCTTGGCTATGTATTAGTGTAGTGGCCCAATAATATTTCTAATTCGGGAGAGCCAGCCCCCCTCTATCCCTAGGCAGAGTGAGAAACCGAAATGCCTGCCGTGGTCGTGCATATGCTCAGATAAATCGAGAGAATGTATGCTCTATTAACTTGAAGCACTGTGGTGTGAATTCCAAACATATTGCTCTAAAAAGATATAAGATTTATGGAAGGAAGGAAGAGCACTTTTATGACGTTGCATCTTCCTCCCATGGATAAATAAAGGTTGTTAAGCTTTTGGAGGTCCTTTTTCATACTGCGCACCACGGGTTCCAGATTTCTCCTTAACCATATTGTCTAACCTGGAGGTAACACTGATGCCTAGGTATATAGCCTTTTCTACCACCCGTTAGCCCGTCATCTTGATCTCATCATTGAGGACAACCTGGGTCTTTTCTCGATTCAATGCATACCCCAAGATTTGTCTGATGCATTCTGCCTCTTCAATTACCGTTAATGCAGAGTGCAAGTCTGCCATCACGAAAGCAATATAGTCTGCGTAGGCGAGGGTCTTGGTAGCCCAATTCTGAGACCATATTGCTGGTATTTGGCCATTGTTCTCTAATCTACGAATAAATGTATCAATATAGATCGCAAACAAAAGAGGGGAGCATAGGCAGCCCTGCCTGGTACCCCGAGAGATTGGAAACTCTTTCGAGAGTATACCGTTCACCATCACTGCGGCTGATGGTTCGACATATAGTTGTTTAATTGCTTGAATAAATCCCTCCCCTATCCCGATCCTAGACACGGCAATCCACAGATATTGCCAGGAGACCCTATGGAAGGCTTTTTCTGCATCTAATAAAACCAATGCCATAGGGTCTCCTGCAACAGTAGTGATATCAAACAGTGTGATAACTCTCAAGGTGTGGTTTATTGTGGACCTCCCAGGGACAAACCTTTGTCAGACGCTCTGAAATAACCTTGTATATTATGCGTTTTAATCTGCTCGCTAGTAATTTTGAGTACATTTTTGATTTGCAGTTTATTAATGTAATGGGCGGTATGAACCCAATTGTGCCAGGGTTTTTAAAAAAAAATTATTTTAACGACTCCACAATTTTTGCTGGCTCGCGAAGATGACGTAAAACTCGGTTGGTATGCTTTCGGTCCCAGCCACTTCCCCTTTGCTAAGCTATTCAAGGTCACCCATAATTCTGATCAGCATGGTGGGCTATCTAAGCTTTCCTGTTCTTCTTTTTCAAATTTCTCATATGTTACGGGATTTAGGTACCCTTTAATATCCCCCTGATCCCTCTTGTCATCAGACGTATAAAGAGAGCAATAAAACCTCCCAAATGCATCCCTTATGGAATCTGGAATGGTGGTCTGCACTATCTCCGGATCGATAATTCCTCGAATTATATTGGGTTTCGTTTGCTGCCTGGTGCAAACTGCTAGTTGGTAGCCAACCTGTTCATTTAGTTCATAAACGATTTCCTTCCATGCTACAACTTTGCTTACAGCTTTGTCCGTAAATACATTGATAATGGCTGCCTTTGCAATTGCTATCCGCCGTTGTGTTGACCCAAGATCCTGACCTTCCTTAACCGCCCTGAACAAATTCTCTTCTGCTACCACCAGGTTATCCTGTAATGTCTTTAGCGACTGCTTGTTTCCCCCCAAATTCCTGCTTTCATGGCATCCCATACCACCTCAGTTGTGGTACTCCCTATATTCTCTTCCAAAAATATTGGGATCCAGCTTTTTATATGGGTGCAATATTCAGTATCCGGAAGTTAAGCTCTGTCAAATGTCCAGGACCTAGAGTTAAAATTGGCTACCTCTATTTCCAGCTCTAGTACTAACGGATTATGGTCCAATAGTACTTGTGGTAGTTTCTCTATATGGCAAATTGAATTACATGAGTTAGAAATAAACATGTAATCTAATCTAGCATGGGGCATTTGTGGATTAGAAAAATAAGTGTACCCTGGATCGTTTGATTTTAACAACTGCCAGCAGTCAACTAAGCCATGAGTCTGACACATATTCCTTAAGGCGTGAAATACTTTTCATCATCATCAAAGATCTTTATTCGGATATTAAAAACATCCATAAAAGTACATGTACATCACAACAATTCATCCAAATTAAAACAATCATTTAAAAATTTTTTAAGAAACTATCACAGTTAATTTTATAAAGTAAACTTCCTGTCAAATACAGGTATCTTAACAATAACATTATTTTACAGTACTACGTGCATTATATTTCAGCCTGGCATATGCTACAGTTGAGACAATCCACAACTGATTAGCTATAACATGTGCAAAAGAGCTACCACTAATACAAATATACAATATGCAAACTGAGTAATCAGACCATGATCATTGATGCTCGAGAACGTATAGCAGATTGAAGAAAACAACTAACTCTGAAGATTACATCGTCAGAGCCTAGCATCAATAAATCTCTAAATGCCAGGTTAAAATCCATCAGTACATTCTCTCTAAAATACGGGATTAGGTAATGTTTAGTATATTTTACATAAAAACCACAGAAAAACATAAAATGTAAAAGGCTTTGTTTTCCACCTAAATTACAGGGACAGCTTAAATGTTCCGAATTTTTGTGGAAGACTAATGGGAAGCAAAGTAGGTTTTTAATGCTCCCGTCCCTGAAACGAAACAGCAAACTCCTATTCCATCTGCCTAGTTTCTTTCGCAAGTAACCCTGGGGCAAATTATTAGACCTGTCACTTGTTTCCAAAACGGGAATGTACCTTTTAATAGCAGATTTTACAAGCTCGGTCCTTTCCCTCTCTTTTCGGTAAAGATCATACAAAGCCCTTTTTAGGTCTCGGCACGAAGGCTGCGCTTGCGCAGTCTCGGTCCGAGATTTAATGACTTGGAGAAGAGGGGCTTGAACCCGCCCCTCTTCTCCCCTGTTCTCCATTGGCTGGCCTCTTGAATGCTGGCCAGCCATTGGAGAAGAGGTCCGTCACTCCGAACAGGCCCTGTCCTTTTCGGATTCGGGGGCGTGTTTTTTCCAACTTTTCTAATTATCTCCTCCAGCCAATGGCAAGAGGAGAGAAAAGGAAAACACGCCCCCGAATTCGAAACCGCCACTGCGTTTCTCCGAGGCATTTCTGCTTCGCCTCGGAGAAAGGCAGTGGTGTGCTTGTCTGTGAAATGTTGGTTCTACTGAGGTCACAGTGCGCTCTGGTACTTGCACTCTTTCAGTTTTCTGTTTAGGAATGCTGTGCCCTCCCATCAACTTTAACATAGAAAAAATCTTGGATCGCAATGTCGGTACTTTGCCTTTCTCATTACCAGTCCCACTGTTTTTTTCGTTATTATTCTAAAACAGCCCATAAACATTTCGGAGCCAGGCTTGGCAAAGTTTGAGAGAGTTTCCCTAGTTAGCTTTCCGGAGAACTGCTTCAAAAGTGACGCACCTCTGGCAGCCGTAAGACCTGTCAGCCCGCTTCATGTCAACCACCAGTGCACGGCATCGGGGGACGAGAGACCCCCACGAGGCCCGGGGAATCGCGGCCGTGTCTCCGCACCTCTGAGGATGTTCCCTCCTGGGGGGGGCACTTGTGTCTGATCCATCCCGCCATCGGAGCTCTTCACAGGGCGCAGCACGGGCGTCCTCCAAGTCCGCGGCGCATTGAGGCCCCCGTTGGCACACCCAGCCGCAGCCAAACCGTAGATCGCGTTTCCACTCGGGTCATAAAATCAAAACAAGAAATACCTCCTCCGGATCCGTCCCGCCGTGCGGAACCTCGATTGTTCCCGAGATAAGTTACACGCGAAATTAATTCAGACAAGGGAGGCCTTGCCAGAAAGACAGACAGGACCCTGCGGGGTTCGCGGGTGACTGAGGCCTGCGAACTCGGCTCCCTCGCCAAGGACAGCGTGGGTCGTACTTTTTTTTAAAAAAGTTTTTATTGTGCAGAGAAAAAGGGTACAAGCACGGGCCTACAACCTCCTGGGCCGGCCGCTAGTATTCAAAAAAGATCGGGCAGGTCAAAAAACATTGACTGGCCCACAGGGGCTCCGCTAAATTACAGAAGATCAGACTGCACAAAAGGGACTTCAGGATATACCCTCCCGGCCGACCTGCGCCTGACCCAAGACCACCTCTCCTTCAGGAAGAAGCTCAAGACCTGGCTGTTCGAGCAGTAGCGGCACCCTGCCCCCCCCCCCACCCCCCCCAGCGCCTTGAGACCCTACGGGTAGGTAGTGCGCTCTATAAATGTCTTTGATTGATATTACATAAATATCAACAAAAGTAAAGAAAAACAAAAAGCAAGGCGAAAAACATTGAAAGGGCGTCTAACCACAGTAGAGGAACTCCACACCCGACCACCCTAGGGTGGTCAATAAAAAGGAGGGGAGTCTGAGAGGGAGGGGGGGGGCCACGGGAAAACCAAATCTATACACAGATGAACAAATTAAGCAAGGAACCCTCAAGGATCAGGGGGACAAGGCAACCTCAGACGTATCCACCAGGGGGGGAGAACAGATAGTCCCTCGAGGGTCGTACTTTTGAGTCGTGTGTTTTCACCTCCGCGGCCCTCTTCACATCGCGTCAGTAAACCCGGCCTCTCTTGTCTAAGCACTTGAGCTGGAGTGGTATGTGAGGCAGAAATCCGACCTCAGGCGAGTGTCTGAACGCGGGAGCAAGAGCGCGTCTGTTAATTAGAGCTGACGTGGGATTCGCTAATTAGAGAGCACAGTTTGCGCCCGGGTCGGAGTTGTGGACTTCAAAACAGACAGCATGTTATTCCCCATTCCAGTGCGCATTAACTGCGATCGGTGACCACTCCTACCTGTCAAATGGAATTTGCGGCAGACTCATAATTCCCTTCTTGGCACAAACACTGTGTAGACTGTGAGTAATGTAAATCCAGGGTTAGAGGGTCACAGTACCTGTCAGTATATGACACCGTGGAATCTGAACCAAGCAATGGGGTGCACAATGCCTGCAGTGGTAATGTGAGGAATCCGAATCCAGGGTTAGAGGGGCACAATACCTGACAGTGTGACACTGGAAACTGATCCAGCGATGGGGCGTTCAGTACCTGCATAAGGAATCAGGATCCAGGGTTAGAGGGGCACAGTACCTACCTAGCCGTATGTGACACTCTGGTATCTGAACCAAGCACTGGGGTGCACTGTGCCTGCAGTGGTAGGGATGCACAATGCCTGCAGTGGTAGGGATGCACAAGGGATGCTCAATGCCTGCAGTGGTGGGATGCACAACGCCTGATCCAACGTTGATTTGGATTAACACACATTTGAAAACGAGAGGTTTCAGCTCTTACCATGTCTATTCCTAATATGCCGATTTTGGTATCCTTGTGAGACATGTGATATCTTTACATAGGCTTCTATCTAGACAAAACCATGTATTGCTTCTAATTTTATCCTTTCATCCTTTTATCTTTTCTCGCTGTATATATTTCTTGATAGACTGGTTACACAACTATTCTTTGCTGATCAATTGCGGTTGAGTTATACACACATAGATTTAGTTCCAGTGTCTTTTGCCGCGACTGTCGTGTTTGAATAAATACGTATATTGCAGTTCTTACGAGAAATCGCAATAGTAAAAGTATTGGTATTGCCCCCAAAAAATGGGAAGGGGGCATTATGGCAGTGTTTTGTATTTGCGCGTTTTCTATAAAGCTTTATTGAAACCAATTTGGGTGAATTTGCGCTATGTTAGACATAGACTAGTTGTTTGTCTAAACGATACAGTGGTGGGGGAAATTCTGAAGCGCACCAAATTAGATTGTTTTACAGTGAGTTACGGGATATATATAGATTTAGTTCTAATGCTCTTATTTTCAATTTTCTAATTTTAACAAATGCGCGTATTGTACTATGTACGAGAAAGCGCTGTAGCTAAACTCACTGTATTGCCCTTTAATATGGGATTGAGGTATTGTGGCAATTTTTAGGTCTCAGCTCGAAGGCTGCGCTTGCGCAGTCTCGGTCCAAGATTTAATGTTTTGGAGAAGAGGGGCTTGAACCCGCCCCTCTTCTCTCCTCTTCTCCATTGGCTGGCCTCTTGAATGCTCGCCAGCCATTGGAGAAGAGGATTGTCTCTCCGAACAGGCCCCGTCCTTTTCGGATTCGGGGGCGTGTTTTTTGCTACTTTTCTGATTATCTCCTCCAGCCAATGGCAAGAGGAGAGAAAAAGAAAACACGCCCCCGAATCCGAAAACGCCGCTGCGTTTCTCCGAGGCATTTCTGCTTCGCCTCGGAGAAAGGCAGTGGTGTGCTTGTTCGAGTGTGTTCTAAAAGCACAGCACAAGTTTTTTTTTTTTTTTTTAAAAACCTTTATTTGTGCATAGTAAAAGAACAAATACGGGCCTACAACCATCAGGCCGGCCACAATACGGTTGAGCACAGAGACAAACAGTACATCCCCTGTGCGTCAAGGTCAAGATTAGCAATGATTCAGGATTCATACACTGGAGGGATCCTTGACACCAGGGGAAGGAGAAGTGAAGGTTAATTTTAAGGTTTTCAAAAAAATTTTTATCGAGAAAGAAATCAGTAAAGGATAGAAACAAGGAGATTCGAGTCCGCGAGTCGGCTTCATACACTGGAGAGCAGCAGCATCATTAAAACAGCCATAGAAAATCTCATACAGTAAGGCGATGCAGTTAGATAACAGGATCATCACAGTAGTAAATACGCACCCCCTAAAAGCCGCCCCCACTCAATCCACCCCACACCCGGACCCCGAATCGAAACAAGTATAGCGCAGAGACATGAAAGAAAGAGGCCCATAGAACTAAAAAGAAACAGTAAATTACCCCCCCACCCTACACCAATGCGGAGGCTATGGCCTGCCCCCCCCCCCAGCATAGTGCCTGTCGCCCAATGAACCCGAAATATAGACGAGAGAGAAAGTAGGAATAGAGTAAAGAAACTAAGAGAAGAAAGAAGAAAGGAGGCGGGGAGGAGCCCACGTATCCTCGGAGCGCCCGACACCACCGGCCAACCAAGCCTCCACACACTGAAACCCCACTACACCCAAAGGCGGTCGTGTGAAGATAGCATGTAACAACAAGGAAATGAAGGCAGACAGATCGCGACGAGTGCGCACAACATATGCAAACAATTCCAGTCCCAGTCCAGCCCGTCCGTGAAACTATGATGATAGAAAGTAATCTAGCCCTGGCCCGATCGCGGGCTTACGATTAGACCCGCCCCCTCGTGAATGCCCCGCATCCCGAACAGACAAAGACAATATGGCCGCTTGGAAGAAGATGGAGAAGTAGAGTCACAAAATGGCCGCCGATCATCTATTGAGGTCCCCTTGCACACCATATAAAATCCAGACCTGGCTTGTAAAGTACATGAGGTCCACATAAAAGGAGCCGTAGGCCACCGTGAACGGTTCCTCGAGGTCGTCAGGTGTAGTTCAGCTGGAAGGTCCTGCGGGCACGGTGAGGCAGGCAACAACAAAGCAGGCAGCAATGACCGGGGAAACAAAGTATCCGCCATTGAGCAGGAGAGCGATTGATCCTGAGCGCCGGGAAAGCCAAACGCAGACACCAGTGGAGCACCGCTACACCCAGTCGTTACTTCCCCGCAGGAGGACCACAGCACTGGCAGACTCACGTCTTGTTGATCACAAACGGGGCGCTCACGACCCGCAGCAGACAGTGTAGAGTCGAACCGCTCACTCAGCGTTTGCAAGCCGACACACAATTGCAGACGAAAGTCCCGCAGGGCAGCCAGAACGGAGCCGTATGTCAGCGGAAGCTGCGCCCCCACAGCGGCAGCAATCCGGGACGGCACTGGGGAGCTGGAGTCTGGTAGAGGGAGGGCGAAGCGGGCAGCGGGCGAGACCGGAGCATCACCCCCCAGCAGCGAGCAGGCAATCAGCGCCATGTTTTACCGCTGAAAGGTACCGTGGCCAGGGGGGGGATCGTGACAAGGAGGCAATTCCCAACAGGTCTGCGCCGCAACAGGTGAAAGCCAACAGTCGCTTCCCCTCCCTCGGGCTCTCTTGCAGCCGACTAGACCATAGAAGAAGGGGGTCTGCAGCCTTCCACAGCGTGGTCCACAGAGCGGGGTAGGAGACCCGTCACGCCGGGGCTTACCCTCTAGCTCCAGCCCGTCAGGTGCAGGAGGTGTCCGGGCGTCTCTCCCCCGGCTCCTCCGGCGACCGTCCGTGGCGTGAGGCGGGATCGGGACCTCGGGGCTCAGATTTGCACCAGCGGGTCCGGTGACTGCGACGCTTCCAGGGGGCCGGCCGAGGCCACAGTAGAGCAGGGGTCCAGTGCGGGGAACAAAGGCACCAAGAACTCCGGCATCCGGGCGGGCTAAGACTTCGGGAAAGCGGCGGCGCAGTCAGCGCGTCGTCGCACGCGTTGCACCTCGAAAATCGGCAAGGATAGGAATCAGGATGATAGTCCGAGGCCAAGGGCCGACGGAGCCGGGCGCTCAAGCGACTGCTCCGGTCGCCATCTTGGCTCCTCCCCACCACAGCACAAGTTTTTGATGGTAATTTTAAACCAGCACATCCGCAGAATCACCAAATCCCAGCGGCTTTTGCCATATGCCATACTTGTACGCAGTATCAGAGGTAAAAGGACCGCAGTGATCTAAATAAACACACGCAAGTGGTTGATTAGATATATGCAGCTGCGTTGGAGGTGGACGCGCAACAGAAGAAGGTTTGATCTGTTGGCAAATGTCACAATTAAGCACATAAGCCCGCGCTTGTTTATACAAACCGTACCACCAGTAACGTTACTGTAAAAGAGACACAGTTGCTGACACTCCAGCATGCGCAGACGCAACACCTTCGTGGGCAGCTGTTATCAAATTTGGTCTGCAGTCCGCGTTGGGAAACAATCTATCACCAACGTCGTTAATCCTCACTAACGGGACGTTATCAGGACTTAAGTGATAATGGTATCGAGAAGGGAAACCTCTAGGGAAGTTTGTCCCTGTCTCAGAGGCAGCAATAGCTGCCAAGATGTCAGCATCTATCTTAGATTTTGATCTTGTAACTGCTGCTACTAAATATGTCGCCACTGCTGTTTTAGCTGCCTCGTCAGCCAAACTGTTACCGACAGCATGGACACCAACTCGTTGGTGACCAAGAGTGTGAATTACATTCGATGTATTCGACGTCAGGCGAAGCTAAGGAGGTTGCCCATTGTATCCACCTTGGATGCAAAGCCTTAGAATTTGGTACACTAGCTTTAGTGACTGCTTCGAGAGCAGGAAACGGTGTTACCACCAGCATGCGCTTTCCCTGTGATAGCGCTCGTTCTTTCAGGATCGCCATCTGAACTGCTGTTAAGACTTTTTCAACAGTGGAAAATCGCAGCTCAGCTGAAGTGTACAGATGAGATTTGTAAGCAATGGGGACTGTGTCGCCTTCATTGAACGTTAAGTACGTGAAACCTTCCGCGCCTGGAACAATTCTAATGACCTGGTTGGTGTGGTTGTCACGAGTTTTTAAATATTTAGCTGTAAGAAGATCTGTTTGCAATGTATACAATGCTAATGAATGCTCTGGCAGCCAGCAAGATCTGGTAAAAGTTGGTTGTATCAAGGCATAAAGCGTCTTGATACGCTGGGCATAATCAGGAATGTAGGATCGACCGAAATTCAGAAAACCCAGCAGGGATTGAAGTTTTTTCAGTGTCGTAGGGATACGAAGGCGTGCGCATTTCTCAAGGAATTGCGGTGCCAAGCCTCGACCCTCATTATTGAGTTCGTACCCCAAGAACAACACTGTAAATTCAGCAATGTGGGACTTCTTAAAGTTAAACTTGTAGCCGAAGTCCGCAAACATAGTCACTATGTTATCCACACGAGCAAGGTGTGGAAGCAACTCGCCGTCAGTCAGATAGATGTCATCAACATACGAGTATGCTTCCGGGTCTACCATCTCCAAGAGAGAGACCACGCGAGCGGCAAAAACTCCAGGGCTGTTTTTATAGCCCATCGGGAGCCTTTTGAACAATTTTTGTTTACCACCCGGGGTAAAAGCTGTCCACTCCTAACTAAGAGGGGCCAGGTTATGGCAATAAAAGCCATTTGATAAGTCGAGCGTAGTTTTGAAACGTTTTCTCACAAGACTATCTACGAGAGCCGAACTATGAGTATTTTGTACCGCACACGTCTGGCAATGCGAGTTTAAATGCCGGTAATCCAAAACTAGGCGGTACGACCCGTCAGGCTTCGTTACAGTGAATAAAGGATTATTCATGGGTGACACACATGTCTCAATCACTCCTTGATATTCCAATTGTTCAAGGATGGACGCGACGTGAGGTCTTGCCTCGCGACGCATGGGATATTGGGGTTGTGGCTGGGGATCGGATCGCAATGGAATCTCGTGATTGGGAGAACATTTATCCCAGCCAACCTGATTACGATATAACACAGGCGCAAGCACCTGAGCCCACTCCCCGGCTAACCTAGTAGACTCCTCCGTGGGCACTGCGTGCCCAAAGGAAGGAAGTATAACTTCCTCTCCCCTTGGGGCATCCAAAATGAAATCCGGAGGCCAATCTTTCTCCGCCAAAAGAATATCATATGTGGTGGTAAGATTATCCCAAAAAACCACTTTAATTTTGCGTTGTATGTCACCCTCTTTTTTTTAAGGACTATTTCAAATAATCTCTCTGGGGGAGCTACGCGAGTATCAGCAGTTTCAACTGTCACATAAATGTCAGTTGCTGTCGCCTCCAGAAATGGACGCAATGCTTCCCGCACTACTGTAACCTCCGCCGCGCTGTCTAGCAGCGTTAGTGCCCATGTCAGGTTCCGAAGCTGTGTCCTGACCATCTGAGGCATATCTCGCTGAGATAGCAGCAACTTTCTTTTTCTGAAACGGTGGACGTGGTCTGGCAGCGTCTTCCTGCTTGCCTTTACCGTCAGTCTGGCGGGGCTGGTCTCGACCTTGAGCACCCCGTCCTCTCCCACGCTCTCCACCACCAGTGTGCGAAGTCGATGTTTCCTGTGAAGAACGAGGAGAGCGTTGTTCAGAAACCTGAAATCTATCAGGTGACTTAATACGAGTACGATCGCGCAAATCATAAGTGCGTTCACTATACGACTGTACGGGGGAGGCAGGACGAGAAACCTGTTTCTGTTGCTGCTTCTCTTGTTTTTTTGGCTCACCAACTTTGTTTAGGAAAGTTGGGCTTTTCGTCTTTTGTAGACGAACTCACCTTAGTTTGCTGCACTACATCAGGAATTTTGATGGTGGGTTTCACGCCTAAGGCACTACGTCCAACCATCCTATAGGTTTTCGCAATAATTTTTGCGAACTCCCTTGGTTTATCGGCATCAGCCACAAGTTCCAGCATATTACCAACTTGGAACTGCATGGCATCTCCTTTGAGGTTGCCCATAACCATGGAACAAACCACATCGAAACTGTCGACAAGCCTTAATCCTAACTCAATAGCTGCCTCCGCACCATGACTTTCTTGAACTTTCTTGATGACGGAGGGTAGTACAGACATAGACGGAGTGCCGTAGCACTTCGAAAATGTCGCAGCAAAGACCTTGCCCCAATTGTCACAATCAACAAGTTCAGGGACCAGGTCCTTCGGCAAAGTAATGGTGAGTATCCTGTGTTTATCCACAGGTGTAGTGTTTGGAAACACGGCTTCTAATTGATCAAATTTTTCCGCAAGCCAGTAAGGAAATTCATCCTTACTGAGGGGGCGCTTGCCGACAACCGCGTTAACCATAACAGGGCTAATCACCACTGCGTGATGTGATCCGCCCCGTGTCCCGCAACCGCAGGTGCTCCCACCTGAACTGTGCGTGACACATACTGCACTAAAGCCCTATGGACCGTAATCAGGGCTGTGTGTAGTGTTCGTAAATCACCCACTCCCACCGTCATGTAGCGTGGGTGTGGAGTATATCCGGCCAGTACCGGCCATGTGGCCCCTGCAATTGACAACGGGCCCATTCTCGCCGATACGACCTCATGGGGGAGGGCGCCATTAAACCAAATTGTATGCTGCCAGGCAGAAATAGGAATTTCTAGAGTCCGATATGGGGCATAAGCCGCAGGTACAGCCGAGGCTGTATAGTTGTGGAACAAATTATCGTCCGTATCCACCTCCTCAAAGGTCACCCATGAGTAAAACAACTCATACGGGTAGGTGGTATCAGCACTGACCACAAAGACCACGGCCATCCCGTCATCAGGTACCCCATACGCCCTCAAATGAGCGCGCAGAGGAACCCTACTATGAGCGGAAATATTAACCGCCATAAGGACACCCTAAATAGTAACAACGATATTCACAGTAGCACTTGGGCTCAAAAATTATAACCTTTTTAATTTTCAAGCTTGATAGAACCTTTAGTCTAAACCTAGGTAGGTTAAACCGTCACTCTTGTTTTCCGGAAACGAGAGTGTGGGTAGTTGTGGACTAATCTCAAGTACTACTAAAGCGTCTCAGATCATAAGACCAAACGTTAGGTGCGCCATGTTACAGGGATTCTGCTTTTGCACAGAACTATGCGCAGGAGACCAGGACCTCAGAGAATTGTGGTGTACCAGAAAACTCCCCTCAGAACCCAGAACCCCTTATCCGACTAGCTTAGTATCCCATTTGTTAACCTAGATCTAGCTAGGTGGTCCCAATGTATAGACAAACCAGAACAAGCGACTTAGATATTTCTCAGGAGTGGTGGGAATCCAAAATACCTGTTCGTATCTATTTGTTAGTCCACAACATAATAATACAGACACGGTAAAGTTTAAAGAGTTTATTTTATAAACCTCGCGTCCTAAGATGCAGTACTTTGGCTAACACTAGCAGACTAACAGTACAGATCAGAACCATAAGCATTATTACAATACCATACAAAATGAAAGGAGCAATCATACTAATAATGACAGTGGTATACAGCCACACTCCTTTCACTAGAATCTAATACATTATTATTATTAGACTATTAGAAGGTCTCTTAGGCTAACAGGGGGGACCCCATACCGTATAGATCAGCTTAGTAGAATCACATCAAAGGATCAGCTCTCGCATGCATCAGCTCTTCTGTTCGAATGAATGTAAAACCAAACTGTTCTGCAATATTAAAGACGCTTGTCCTTCAGATATTGGCAGCTGTATGCATGATATGTCTAACAAGTGGTACGATCAATCTAAACACAACACTCTGTACCTTCTAGTGACCCAGACGCGTTCTTTGCATGATGTACAGACCAAGGGCACATTTCACGGTTAAGAATGTGAAACAGCAGTTTGTTATCCTGTAAGGCAAAGTCGAGTCAGCATTTCTAAAATGAATAACACATAACAACAGTGTCGTGTGCAGCGCAGCAGAAACGACAAGCTTGCTTGCTAACAATGATCTCGTTTATGCTAACTTAGTGTTGTAAATAGGGCGTGGCTTAATCCATCTCACAGGGGCATTATGGCAGTGTTTTGTATTTGCGCGTTTTCTATAAAGCTTTATTGAAACCAATTTGGGTGAATTCGCGCTATGTTAGACATAGACTAGTTGTTTGTCTAAACGATACAGTGGTGGAGGAAATTCTGAAGCGCACCAAATTAGATTGTTTTACAGTGAGTTACGGGATATATATATATTTAGTTCTAATGCTCTTATTTTCAATTTTCTAATTTGAACAAATGCGCGTATTGTACTATGTACGAGAAAGCGCTGTAGCTAAACTCACTGTATTGCCCTTTAATATGGGATTGAGGTATTGTGGCAATTTTTAGGTCTCAGCTCGAAGGCTGCGCTTGCGCAGTCTTGGTCCAAGATTTAATGTTTTGGAGAAGAGGGGCTTGAACCCGCCCCTCTTCTCCATTGGCTGGCCTCTTGAATGCTCGCCAGCCATTGGAGAAGAGGATTGTCTCTCCGAACAGGCCCCGTCCTTTTCGGATTCGGGAGCGTGTTTTTTGCTACTTTTCTGATTATCTCCTCCAGCCAATGGCAAGAGGAGAGAAAAAGAAAACACGCCCCCGAATACGAAAACTGCTTCGCCTCGGAGAAAGGCAGTGGTGTGCTTGTTCGAGTGTGTTCTAAAAGCACAGCACAAGTTTTTGGGGGTAATTTTAAACCAGCACATCCGCACAATCACCAAATCCCAGCGGCTTTTGCCATATGCCATCTCTTTAAGTACTGTGTAATGGGAGCTTACTGGCCTCTTTCGCTGTAATAGACACGTCTCTGGTATCCGTGCTTTCCATGTGTGTGTTAACAGCTCACTCGCTACTTGCTCCTCTACCTTCGCTCTCCTTTCCCTCTGATAAAATCTTGACCATGTTCTGGTTTTCGAAAAGCGGCTGCACAGTGTGAGGCAGGAGCCCAGTGGGGTGGTCGCAGCAAAGTTCATGTATGCCCTCGCTCCTTACCCGAGCGCTGCTCCAGTGGCGACTTCGTCCCACTCGCGGCTGCTCGTCCCCGTTGCTTCTGTGTGGGTGCCCCGGTACCTCTGTGTTCACAGCTCGCCGTAATGAGGCCTCTGATGTGTGTCCGACAGGAGTGACGCCGACCGCACAACTCTGCACACCAGGGGGGCCGCAGCTCTCTGGCCCGACGACTCCGAACAATGTCCGGGTCCACGACAATGTTCCTTGGTTCCCTGGATCATGGGCAGGGCCCAGGGATTTTCACCACTGCCTGTCACTACTGGGGAGAATCGGCCCAGTGAAGCGCGTGGGCATCCGCCGATAGCGGAGCAGCTCGCCTCCGGTCGGAGCCCCAGGTCTCACGGGCTCCGCGTTCACTCGATCGGCACGCAGCCCTCCTGCTTTTCCACTGACCAGCAGCTTCGGTGTGGACGGGAAATGCCCCTGGGGAGCCTCCTGCTTCAGAATGAATGGCTTGCTACGTGCAGGCACTGTCCTATCAGGAAATATGCCATGGGCTCAAAGCGGAGCTTAGTTCTGTGCGACAGGTATCACATTTACTCTGCGTGTGCCCTGCTCGGTACTAGTTTGAGCTGGGAATCCAGAAAAAGCCTGTGATCGTCTTGTCCGTGCAAAGCTGTCAGTTTAAAACATTCAATTAATAAGTTTCCCTTCCGTTAGTTCACTGCTCAATTATAAATACCCAATTAAATCATCCAGATAATTATCTCTTTACGGCCCTTCATCGGACACGTATGGTTAGCACAATGCACTGCTTTTAAAGCTTTAAAGTGTGTGTTTTTTAGATACAGAAAACAACCCCTCAAACTTGCTTCAACCCTTTTAGTGCACTGCTCAAACTTACTCTGCCATTCATTACCTTGTTTAAATGTATCAGTGATGCAGACCCCCGATTCAGAAATGAAAGTGTTTTAAGAGGACGTATGTATAGAAACATTAGAGTCATTATCACGTTGGTAAGTGATGCAAAAGAGATTTAAGGAAGCAGGTGTGTATGCATCTCCTCGTCTGCAACACTAAACGTCATGTTACCAGGGCTCTTGTTCCCAAGTGTGATAGTCTCCTCTTTTCGGGTTTCAGTAAAGTATCTCCTCTCTTACTACCTAAACCCGTCCATTTGAGAGTGATTAAGCTATTGACATTGTAAATAACAATGCCGTTTCTTTAACCCCTTCCATGCTCATGACGGAACGGTTCCGTCATGAGCGTCGGTTGAGCTGTGCTCATGACGGAACCGTTCCGTCATGAGCCCGCCCGCGCAAGAAACGGTCAGCACCGCGGCGGAATTCGCGCCGCATGGAAGGGGTTAAATGTTTTAAAAACAAAAACATAAACAAAAATAATGTCATGAGCAATGCCAATAGCTCTAACTTTACCAATGCCGAGACCATTGCATTGTAAATGCTTGTTACTTGGTTCTTATGGGTGCAATCAATGGTTAGGGGCAATGAGAATAAATGCCCCTTCTCCACACTTACTAAGCTTTTTTCTACTTCCCTGAGCCAGGGTATGTAATTTGCCCGCTCACATTTTAGACAGTCCATGATAATTTCGCGGGTCAAAGAGGCAGCAGAGTTCCACCATATTTTCAGCCAAAACAGGGCGGGCCTAGATCTTATGAAGTCCTCTGTGTATGGGAGATTCAGTTCCCTGTGGCAAACATAAGTTGGAGCTGAGATGACCCCCCCCCCCCCCCCCCCCCCAATACCTTCCTACAAAATCTATTCTGTTCGGTCTGTATGGCAGTACAATACGAGTATCCCCACACCTCTGCACCATATGTTCCTGTTGGTAAACATTGGGTTTTGTAGATTTGTAACAATGGTATTATTACCTCTGCGTGTTTGGGTTGGCGGAGGCTAGTTATGGAATTGATAGCTTTGCCCATTTTATTCCTCCCACTGGCAACATGAGGCTGCCAAGATCCGGAATCGGAAAACAGCAAGCCTAAGTAGGGGAAAGTACTAGTGCTTTTTAAAACCTTATTCCCTGACATAATATGACAGATTTTATGCTTTTTAGGGCCACATGACATTATATAGGATTTATTAAAATTGGTGCATAGGCCAAGATCAGCCATATATAAAACAAAACCTGTTATTAGAATGCGTAATGCATTGGGTGTGCGGCCCATAAGGACCGCATCATCCGCGTAAAGAAGTGCGGGAAGTAATTTTCCATTAATATTCGGGACATCACTAGTCAATTTGCACAAAGAGTTACTTAATTCATTTATATACAAGATAAAAAGCAGGGGGGCCAAGACACAGCCTTGTTTCACCCCTCTGCCAATTATAATGTCCCCTGAGACTTCACCATCATTATTTATTCGAACACGGGCTTTCAAGTCACTATGTAGGTGAGCCAAAAAATAAACAAGTGACTCATCTAACCCATAATTTAACAAAACTGACCATAAGCGGGAGCGGTTAACAAAACCAAAAAAAGTCCATAAACCCCAAATACAATGGGGATTTTTTGGCAATGGTGTATTTGGCCAATATTAAATTCAGGTTTAAACATTGCTCAATAGTCCCCACGTTGCTTCTAAAGCCTAGCTGGCACGGGTGTAAAATCATATTTTCCTCTGCCCAGGTCCTGATCTTATTGAAAATGACCCTTCCTAAGATCTTCAAGGTATTATCTATTAAAGATATGGGCCGATAACAGCCAGGATCTAGTCTGTCGCCTTTCTTAAAAATTGGCACGATAATGCTATTTGACCAGGTTGCTGGGGCTGGGGTGTTAGATAAGTTATTAAAAATATTGCACAATAAAGGTGACCAAAATTCAGGCTCTGATTTAATTTGGTCGATTGATAATCCATCGGGACCAGGTGCTTTATTGCTCGCGCTTTGAGAGATAGCATCTTCCACCTCCGTTATTGAGATATTAAGGGCCATAGAGGGGTAGGAGGTTTCCGTTAATAGGTGCGGTGCAGCATAAATGCTTGAAAAATGCTTCACCCACAAATCCCCTGATATATTGCAGTTTATGGGGGTAATGTTGGATCCAATTGATCTTAAATTCTTAACCTTGCCCCAGAAACCGGCAACATCTCTCAGTGCCGCCGTGCGTACAAGGGATTCCCAATGATCCTTTAATATCACTTCTGTTCTTATTTTTACAGTGTGCTTATAGCTTGACCTCAGTCTCCTCACCAAGAACTGGTCCCGTGGTTCAGCTATAAGGGCCGCCCGTAATTCACGGTTTGCTTTAGAGCACAAAGTGTCGAACCACCTGGGGTTTTTATTATTATTATTATTGGCCGAAGGTTTGGAAATCTCCTTTTTGATGGCCATACACAACCCTGTAAAAGCCTCGATAATGTCATGTCCAGAATTATCACTAGATAAACAGACAGACACTAACGAAGGGTGCATTTTAATTGTGCGGGCTAAGACCCCCTTGTTGTCTATCCCCTTCCAAATTACCCCAAGTTTGTCCGTTGACGCCACCAAGTTTTTTGCCCCAATTTCTCTGTTTCCCCGGTTTTTGGATGGATTTAAAACTGCACAGAATAGGGTTGTGGTCACTATATATAGTGCTAACAACCTCAACCTCTAATAGACAATCCCCAAACAGGGAAGATATAAATACATAATCTATTGTAGTTGAACTCCCACGCCCAACATAAGTGGCCACAGGTCCTTTATTTGCGGTAATATTTACCTTCTCCATGATATTAACTAAGTCTCGTGTGGCTATATGATTAAGCAATTTTTCCCCTCTTTTACAGGAAGGGGTTCGGGGATAAATGTGTGCGTTAAAATCACCTCCTACACAGATGCCATCAAGTTTATCATGCTTTTGTCCATCGACAATTCCATCAATAAAATCAAACAATCTTATAAAATTTGTGTTTGGATGTGTTGTGAAGTCATTATTATAAAAATTAATTAAGCATAATTTAAACCCGTTAGTGTAAATTAAGGCCTGAAAATTCATATCATTGGTCTTCAAGGGTTCAATTTTAGCTCCTGCAGTAATCTTAACCCAGATAGATAAACCCCCACTAGGTCGTCCCATAGCCAAAACGGGTACAATTTGATTGTAACAGCTATACCCCTCATGAAGCATAGAACTAGTACACCAAGTTCCTTGGAACATTAAAATATCAAAGTTAGTAACCCAATCTATCCAGTCCCTAAATTTCATTTTCGCATTTAAACCGGCAATGTTGCAACTCAAAATTGTTAATTTGTCAGACAATATAGGGGTGGCGGTGGCATGAGCAGTTATTTTAGGATCAAGTGACAGAATTACCTCAATTTCACCGTTAGACACCTCTATAGGGAGGCCAGTTATCAATTCTTCCACGGAGTCAGTTACATTCAAGTAATCACTGTCTGCTGTAGCTGGAGGGATAGCTGATGATCAGTCCTGGGTCTCAAGCTCAGATAATACACTGTATCTATTATACAGTAGAAAATATGGTAGGGCTGGGCTAAATAATCTCTGAGGGGGCCTATAGAAGTAACTCAACGGTAGTAGAGTTACAACAGTAGAGGGACTGGGGTAGATATTATTGCTATTGAGTATACAATTTGCTGTTGAGGGGTGCCTGAAATTAATTACAATGCAGTCTCCATTAATATTCTTAAATAAGGGACCAACCCAACTCACTCGACGGACTGTAGGATTTCCCTCAAAATATTTGTCCCAACCCCTTTATGTTTAGTCAACCAGTCGATACACTTGTTGTTGAACTGGACCCAGGACTCTTCTTGTCCCCCCTTAAGCAATGGTACACCTGCTAAGATCAAGACATAAGGGCAGGCATCAGGGGGCAAGTGAAGGGCTGTCCATGGTTGTTTTGTAGACCTAGTATCAACGGATTTACCCTTGTCTGAACCCATATTAGTTTGTTTCCCCGACTTTATGGTGGCTGAACTAGGTCCCCCCTTTGATGTACCGGCAGCCGCACTAGCGGGGCACGGCGGTCCAGCTTCTACAGCTGAAGTATGCTGCGATGGTGTTGCAGGTCGGCTTTTTCCTGCTAAGGCATCCCTAGGTGCAGTGTTATTTACCAGTGTACTACTGTTAATGATTGGCCCGTCTCCCAAGATGACCTTACTAGCGGCCTCCATATCTTTCAGTAGTCGTTCTCCCCTCAGCAGATCTAGGCTAATCACCCCTTTCCTTTTTACATCTTCCTTTTTTACCTGGTTTTCCAATCTATCAAGTCTTTTAAAAATTGTATTAAACTATTTGATCATTTGACTTTCCATTTGTTTAAAAATTGTGTCGACTATAGTCTCAATAAAATTTCCGTTTAACTTTTTTTGAGTAACGCTTTCAATTATGGGCTCAGTCTGTGTACAGGCAGAGTTATGTCCTTCTTTATGGGGGATTATAACTGTATCCCCCCTAAACCAGTTGCAAAGACTCATTACTATCCAGTCCATCCATGCCGCCCCCTGATAATTGTTTCCCTCTGGTCCACATACTCTGGTGTGTGGGTTGATTCTTGTTGCGTAGGGGTTGTTTCCTTTTATTTATTGTTTGTTTCGAGGGACCCCTTTTCCTCTTATCTCCGACAGTCTTATTACTCGAGGTCGGGGGAGGGTTAACGGTTAGAATGACAGGATCTTGTTGTGAGTCAATGATAATAGTTGAACTGCTACCCCCAAATTGAGCTACCATGGGGTTGGCCGGTGGGTTAACCGACAAGGTAGATTTCGTGACTGTGACCGCAGGGTAAAGTGGCACAGCATTATTTGGGCAGTCTTGCTGGAGCTCTAAATGTGAAGTCATAAGACCCAATGACATCCTCCTCTCGGTATTGGCAATTTCAGTGCTAACCAAATTGAAAGCATTTTCCAGCATACTCTCAAAGGAGGGTGGGAGGACAGAAGGGCCCTCAGAGGCCTGTGTGATAGCACTGGTGTTTCGTTTCCCCATAATGCTTTTTTGGGCTCACCTTAACAGCAGCTTAGAGGGGTGCCCGAGCTTAGCCCGGCTGGTCCCGCACGCATCGCAGGGGAAACGCCGGTGCCTTTCTGCGCCTCCGGCGATGTCGACGGTGGGCGGGACTTGCGGAGGATTGTGGGGGCTGTAGTCCCCCCGCACTGCGGCCGCGGCTCGAAGTGCGGCGGCGGGAGGGACCTGGCAACCAAGCGACAGCACTCCCCAAAAGCAAGCTCCCGCCGGTCAATCCCCCAATGCGGCAAAGCAGAGCGAAGAGAGGCCTCTGACACAGGCCACAAAAGTAAGTAAATAAGTGGCAAAGTACCCGCAGGGCAGACCTCTTTGTAGCAAGAAAAAGCTCCGTAGACCACTGTGGACCGCTCTGGGGTGCTCCGCTGGGTCAGGTGCCCCTCTCCTCCGGGCGCCCCTCTCCTCCGGACTCAGCTCGTCTCGTACTCAACGCCCCGCTCACCGCTCCGGTAGTGTCCACAGCAATCCTTTGTTTGTTCCAATCTCCAGTCTCCCCACAGCTCTTAAACATCCGATTGACTCTATATTTTCCTTCCGACTACAACCAACTTCAATATGCGAAGGCGAGGGGAGGTAGGCACTCAGAAGGTTTGGTTAAAAAAAAAAAAAAAAAAACTTTTGGCTTCTGTCCCACATATCTCCTCCCTCAAGAGAACAATCGCTTGGTAGATTAATATTGTAGTCTCCACATACAATAAGTGCGAGTGGCTAGTGAGCAAGTTCGCTCGAGATAGTATTCAATACTGTAGGATCATCACCATTGCATCCAAATATTGTACTCGTTAGTTTCTTCCCCGCCCCATATTGGCATTCAGTGATTGCGCAATGACAACATTTATCTGAACATGATCGCTTAAACTGCAGCCCCCCTCCTTTGGCCAGGATCACCACACCCCGTACCTTGGCCCCCTGTGTCATCTCACTTACCACCCTAAATCTCAGTGTATTTAAAATCTGTAGTTGTGACCCATCTATATGTGTCTCCTGGATGCAAATGATATTAGCACCCAGCGACTGTAACTCAACCGCAACATTATGTCTTTTCTTCACATCATTTAGGCCACATATATTGATGGATGCCGCTCTCAATACCCCCATACACTTTTATGGTGCTGGCCTATGACTGATACCCTATCTCCATTAAACCTTGCCACACTTCCAAAAATCTCTATCCTTTTACTACAAAGTACTGCACAAATGTCTGACATATAAGAAACAATGCAAACTTAACTATGTTCCTCTCGTCCCCCAAGTATCGCCCCCTCTACCCCCCACACCAAAAATCAGGCAACCAGGCTTAAACATGAGCCCGTGTGAGCACGTCTGTGCCACCCATCCTCTCCCTTTACCTCCTCCCCCTTTGAATGTGGCTTGCCAGATACTCGTATCCCGAGGAACCACTGTTCATAAGCCTGAAATCCTTGCTTACAATAGATATTTTTACTATTTACCCCCAATATTCCCTGTTGCAATATCGTCCAAAAGTTTCTGTCATTGAACTTCAGAAGTGGAACTGAAATTCTGGCATTTGTATATCTCCTTCAACCTGGCTGGATTTTGTAAGAAAACCAAGGCCCCTGCAGATTGAAATGGGGTCATTAATTGCCTGAGCCGTAATCTCCTTTCGACCGTACGTAGCATGTGCAAAGTCAGGCTTAGTAAAAAAGGAAAGACCTTCAAACCTCCTTTTGACATTGGGTCCAGCTAGATCATACATGGCTTGACGAAGCAAAAAGTCGGCAAAATAAATCAATTTGGCACTCGGTAGAGATTTTCTCCGGAGGAATGCCTTGATGGTGAAATAGGGAATCTGTGAGCACATTGAACTTCCTTGTCCCAATCTCCTGTAGAAAGCTCTGGTAGGGGGCCTCTCAGCATATTTACTACGAACTTTCTTACATTGTTGCCCTCACAGTTCTCCGGGCCCCCTAACAGCCTTAGAGTATTGCGCCGCTGCTGGTTCTCATAGTCCTCGAGCTTCCACATCACATCCTTTTATAGTACTGTCCTGCAATGAGGCCTGCGCCTTCAACATTACCACTGTGCTTTCCAGCATTTCCAATGCGTGACTCCACCATATTCAGTCACTCAGCAATGTCCGAGCAGATCTTTCAAACTTTCTGTACGGAGCCTTGGAGTTTTAGTGGCTAGCCGTGCCTGTCGATTGTCGGTTTTAACAGCATCCTGAAAGGCTCGCAGGGACTGCAAGATCAGAGCCAGTGAGGACTCGGCGGGGTTTACTCGCTTCATATGATCTGAGATCCCATTGGAATTCACCGCCGTTTGCATCTCACCTTCATCTATCCCCTCGGGGGGGGAGTGTGAGAAGTTGGCCTGATGTATGATGTCACTAGTTCTAGTGTACACCTTATATCAGTCCAAATACCCTTATGGTGATTGGTTGTAAAGTCAACCTTATAGACCAGCTATCCTAGTGGTAGCATGGACAAGAGCAGTCTTAGGCTAAACTCTGAATGGCATGTGAAGCCAGCTGTGATACCATATATAATCCCTTGAATACCAAATGAAAGGACACCACAACAGATATATATATAAAATAAAGTGTATTTATTCTAAGCAAACCCTCAGCACTCTTTATGAGATTAGAGGTAAGTACAACACAGTCTTATTTATGCATACATTAAGTCACACAGGTAAGTAATACAGTTAGGCCCTAGGGGCCACGCAAACCATATACTAAGTAAGTGGTATAAGAACCACTTTCACGGAAATAGAATAGGCCTAGGCCTAGGGAATCGCTGGGGCTACACTACACTAGCGTTAGTTAGGAAGTGGGAGGCCCACGGGATTCGTGTGCAGAGTGGAAACACTCACGCGTAATGCGTAAAAGTCAATAGCAATAGTACAGTTTAGAAAACGGTAGATTTGGGACACTTCCGGAGTAGCTAGGAAGTTGAGACTTGAAAACTAGACACTAGGATAGTCACTATCCTGATGAGCACCGGAGTACCCAAGTTACCTAGCCCACAGGCTGCGGGTGCATAGGGGTGAAGATGCGTCGTTTTCGTCGTCGACTCCTATGGGTGCCTGAAGAAAGATGCTGACAGGCAGTCAGGGAAGAGTGTCCGGTGGATCCCAAGGCTGGGATCAAGAAGAGAAGAAACCTGCAAGCAGAAGGGACAGAGTCATGGTCACTAGCCAGTGACCACGTGGAACCAGGAAGGAACCAGGCGATGTCGTGAAGATTGCAGGTGAAGGTGAAGCTTGTCGCTGCAGCCAGGAGGACCAGGAAGCGTCGAGGACGACCAGGACCAGAAGGCGAGCTGTCCCACGAAGGCTCTTGCTGTCGGCGGCGTCGAAGTTGGACTAGGACTCACCAAGCCTTGGCAAGCGGAACCCACGAAGAACGAAGGACTTGCTTCTGGTGCAGACCAGGAAGGTCTGGGGTGCTTCTTCTTTGCAGAGAAGCGGGAGCCAGTCTGGAGGAGCCAAACCAGCGCAGAAGATTTCAGGGTGCGTCGTCACAAAGGCCACTAGCCAGCGGGCAAGCAACCGGACAGACGCGGCAAGCAGGAAAATGCTGAAGGGCCCCACGCAGGACTCGTGGAGTGTGGGGGGCTGATCTTCGGTGCAGATGGTGCTTGGGGTTGGGGCTTCTCAATCCCCGGTGCACAACTTCGAGGGTACCTCAGAAGCTGCGCTTTAAGTTACTAGCCACTTTTTCCAGGTAGCCGGTCCCACGTCGCTCGTCGCCTCCACGGATCTCAGCTTTGCTGTCGATGTGGATCAGGGTCGGAGAAGTCTGGAAGTCAAGGCTCTGGTCAGGCTCTGCAGTCGGTTCCTCGTAGAACGTGGGCAAAGCAAAGGGTAGTCTCTTGATGGTGCCTGTTTGCACAGGGTAGCCACTCCTTGGCTACAAGGGAGATTCTTCAGTCTTCTTCTTTCGTCGAATGTCGAAGGTCCAGAGTTTCTGTTCAGTTTTGCAGGTTCAGGATAATCTAAAGTCTTGAGGCCCAACTCCCACTCTTATACTAATCTGGGGGGCTGGGATACCTGCTAGGTCACGCCTTATGGGTGGGACCTGGGAGGGGGGTGGTTACACCCACTTCCCTTTGTCCAGTTTCGCGCCAGAGCTGGGGCTGGAGTGCCCCAGCGCCGGTTTGAACTGGACTATGCAAGGAACACCTTGTGTGCCCCAGGCATGTCTCATTCCTTTCAGCCCACCCTGCCCCAATACACTAAAGGCTGTCTGGGGAGGTGCTAGCACCTCCCCAAGCAGGAAACCTATTGTCCAAGCCTCCCTTGCCAGGATCACTCCCAGCAGCAGGGGGTCAGACTCGTGTCTGTGGCAGCAGCATCCATTTTGTGATGCTGAGGCTTTGGTTAGAGTTAAACAGCAAAGTAGGATTTTAACATGTCTCTCCCTCTAGAAGGGAGGGATAATATCCTCATCACCAGAAATGGTATGGGGGTATTATTCCAAAGTGTTAGACACCTTACACGACATGTTTCGATAAAGCCAAACCATAGTTACCATAACCGTTTAAGATTATAAGGCACTTTAAGAGTATATGGTAGGCTATATCATAGAACAGCTATAAGGACATGGTTCCGAAAGCTGCAGACAGGCTCAGCTCATGCTAGAGCACCATCTCACATGTTACCAAGCACTCTGCCTCCAGGATTGTTAAGGCCTGCCATAGTAGTGACTGATAGGTACACATGTGTCTATATGTAAGTTAGGTATAGGAATACTACACCTAAGCAAGGGGTGATTACACTGGAAGGCCAGGCCAGGGGTGGCATAATACATGCTGCAGCCCCTGGGAGGCCTAGGGTACACCTATGCCCTGGGTACCTAGGGTACACTGTACAGGGTCCAATAAGGTGATCCTTACCAATTGGTTATGTACCTAGGGTACATGGAGTCCATTTTAAAGAGAGAGCAGACAGCCTGAGACCCTGAATGGCAGGATCTCAGGCCAACTAAGTCGAAAAACCAGCTAGACACTAGGCAAAAAGTTGGGGGTAACCATAGTCAGATATCCACCTTCCTACAGGGAGCATTTGTGTTGCTAAATAGTCCCACCCTACTTCCTCCACCATCTTGTGCTCCCCTGGGATCTTCCGTTTGTTTTTTTTTCTTTGTGGTTGTGGCGATCTCTGAAGGGCTGGTATTATCTGAGGAGGAGCCCCACACCATCCTCCTCACCACTGATAGATAGGCTAATGTCTGAAACCTCTGACTCTTCTGTCAGTGAGATTAATTTTTCCCCGGTACATCTGGGGTCAAACAGCCAACTTCCATATTTGGCCTCACTTCCTCCAAGAGAATGTAGCCCAGTCTTGCTAGCCACAGCTGCTACTCTGCTTTCCTGTTCGCTATTAGTTATGCCAGACATACCCGCATCCATCATCCGGGGTCGAGTGCCCTCCACTAAGACGTCTTCCCTCGGACTAATATGTACGGCATGTACATGTGCCTCTATGATGGTGTTCTCACAATTTTCCTGCCAGGGAGTCATGTTTCCCCCGTCCGGGACGTCTGACCTTTTACTTTGTCCAGTGGGTGTTTGCACTGCAGATGTTATTGCTTGGTCAGTTTCTGATATATGGTCGCTTCAAGCCCTGTCCATATCCTCATTGCCATTGTTAATGCTGGAATCCTTTTGCATCTCAATTTGGGTGACCCATTCCCCACCCAAAGCTTTGGGTGAGATGATGTTTAAGATGGATGGTTGCGATTTCCCTACATCAGTAGGTGGTTTAGCTCGCCGTAGATTTGTTTTTCCTGGAAGTTCAATTTTGTGATGTTCGATTTTTCCCTGTTTGTCGCGTTTATTTAGCCGTAGCTCCCCCTTTTTGAGATCTATTTTCAAATCAGAGCCCTCACGCCGCAACTGTACGGCAGTAGTGGTCGTTCGCTGCTTTTACCCTTCCTTGAGCAGCCATTGCAACGGTCTTGTTGTTGGGCTCGTGCTCTGTTTCTAGCAGTGCTCCAGCCGATAGCGTGTTAGTTTCCTGGCAGCCACCGTAGGCGTGCCCGGAACCTGCTAACGCTGTTAGCAGAAGCCGTGTTAGGGCCTCCCAGTACCCCCCGCAGAAGTTCCCTTGAGCCTCGCAGGCATATCCTCGCTGTCAGACTTGATGGAATGTCGGAGAAATCCACCGAAGAACACCGCGACAGTCGTGGACTTCACTGCAGCTCCAGCGCATACTCGTAGCCACCAGCCGGGATATTTACACCGCCAAGGGGGAGAGAGGTAAGGTGGCTTCTACTCAGACGCCGTCTTGCTGCTGCTATTTTAAAGAGCACTCCACTTTTATTTGTCAAGCATTTTCATACTGATAAGAATGAGTTTAGTTCACAGATCAGTAGAAGGCTGATCAAGAGAAGATCTGGTTTGTTTAAGGGGCGGAATAGTCTCCGCAGCAAAGATGCCTAGTATTACTGTAGTGACATCAATAGTGAAGTTTAAGTCAAATATTTTTGTATAAAGTTTTGTATTTGAAGCCAAGCAAGAGTTTTTAAACATGGATTAACAAACATTCCTGATCCTTTTGGATGACGGTGCTTTTAGTGAACTAAGGTGCAAGTTAGAGGGGATGTGTACCCTATACGTGGGCTGAATTCTTTTTGTACATGGAGCAATATTCTAGTCTATTAAAGCAAGCAAAAGAGGTTTTTCTCCAGCATACGTTGTGAGTTCTTGTATTTGAAGGTTCTCTCATATGTGATAAGGAACAAAATGGAGGCTTAGTGAAATAAATTGTCTATGATCACGCAGTTTGGTCAAGCAGGGAAACTTGGATTCATTCCAAATTCTCCAGTTTCACACTGTGCAATTCTGTCTAGATAGACAATCTTTTTCTGGGATCAGAGGTTAATGCTTTATCCTTAATTCTTGGAGGATTTGAGTAGAGTGTGTGTGATCTGCGGAATCCACATTTTATTTTTGATAGTTTTGCATAGGACCATCCTTGCCGAAGGATATGAGAGTTTGCTAGTGACCGGGTATTGCCAGTTCCACATTTATAGCATGCACTGTTTTTGAGGTGGCATTCTGGCATGCGCTTTAAAGCAAGTCTTCCATTGCAAATTTTGGGGAACCCTAAAGTGGTTCATACTACTGAAATCAATAGGATCTGTGGAACTCCGTTAAGGGGGCGGGGGGCAGAGAGAAGGATGTGTGGGGGCAGGAGGGCTTATGTGCAATCTGCTTCTACAAATGTGTGTGATGTTAGTAACCATTCCTGTAACGTTGAGGTTTTTAGACTTTACACAGATGGTTTATTTTCCTGTCTTTATAAACAATGCACTTTTCCCTCTGCCTGGTATCTGGTGTGGGTACTACATATCGTCATGAATGTAAACTGAACTTATCCGTTTGAGGGCCCATTGCTGGTTGGATTTCTCAGCTGCTTGTATCATTGCCTTCTCGTTAAGGACTGTGGTAAATTTTCAGGGCTCTATGTAATAAACTTTTACATTACCAAATTAAAGAAAAACGAAATACTGCATGTTTGAAGCTTAAATCTGATGATTGTCTTTCCAGCTTGCATCGGTTGTTCTGAAACAGTATGTGGAAACTCACTGGTGCTCCCAGTCGGAAAAATTTAGATCACCGGAGACCACTGAAAGGGTATGTATTTGGATTGCCATTAACCATTACACACTTCTTGGTGTACTAGGTTAGATCTTAAGGTTTCCCACTAGCTTAATTGTTAGGGTTTTCTGATAACGAGTATCTAACCTGTGTGCCTTGACTGACCTATGATAAAGGTAATTGTATATTTCTGGTTCTCCTATTTTCCTAACTCTGGGTGGACAAAATGGTATATTGTGAAACTGCTTGTGTGCCCTGCATCCTGCTTCTTGAACCAAACTCTCTGCCACCAACAAAGCATCCAAAAATAATTAGTTGCAGTGAGCATGCTGTTTTTAATTACTTGCATGCAGGGAATTACTGCCTTGTCTGAGAATGATCACAGCCCGGGGTTTGCAAGCATATTTGTAAGTTTGTGCGAGTAGAGTATGACCTTAAGTGTTGTAGTCGAAGAGTGTCTCAGGGGATGATCTAAATTTAAGTGACACAGTAACAAACTATGTAGGTCTTAATAAAGGTATGAGGTGTACAGATTCTTAGTTATGTTTACTGTTAAAAATTGGGTTTTTGTTTGGCAGAGGTATGCATCCTGTCCAAGCAGGTACCACAATCCTAAACAGGTTAAGTCAGATACACACCCTAAATAGATACACACCCTAAATTAACCTGTACTCACCCTCTGGTAGCTTGGCACAGAGCTGTCAGGCTTCTCTTCAGAGACAGAGTGTAAAGTATTTGAGAAACCATTCAAACAGTGGAAACACATCACAAAAAGATACCACACCTGGTTAGAAAACTATAGCTTAATTTAAAGAACAAAACAAGACCAAAAGGACAAAAGTCCAGTAAGTATAACCGCAGTTATGAATTTTTAAAGAATAAACTGAATTGCAGTGATTAAAAACATAAATCATGAAAAAGGGCTATCTGGTTGCGCCACACTGAGTCAAATCCAAAAGTTCAGGCCAACCACGATGGAGTGCTGGTCAGATACAGGGACCAGCCTTGGCCCGCTGTAATGTACCATGTTTGCGTCCACCATGAGGACCAGAGTATGCAGTGTGATACTTAGGATAAAGGCGGGTGATGCGTCAGAACTAGGGTCGATGCACTGCGCAGTTGGGGCTGCGTTGCAGTGGGACCTCACAGTGGTGGTGATGCGTTGCTGTCAATCCTTGCAGTAGTGGGGATGCGTCATCGTCAAGGGAGATGCACCGGTTCCGAACCGCACACATCTTCGATGTGTGCTTTTTTGCTGGAGCAGCAGTTTATACCTACTTCCAAGGGCCCACGACTGGGTTGGCACCACTTGGGATCAATAATCACAATCTTTGGAAGGGTGATCCCTTAAAGTCCCTACATTTACCTGAGCTCAACCCCCAGGTAGCTATGATGCAGAGCAGTTTGAGAAAATGTGTATTTATTCAGTACTAAAGTAATAATTTGCAGTGGAAATGCAAATCAATGAAAATCCCAAAATGAATTGGAAAAACAGAGTAAAATGTCATCAACAGAATGGCACCAAATTGTCAAAAATCCTATTAGGGTAACCCAGATACCACACAGTGGTAGTAGTAATCAATGGTTGCAGTAGAACAGGACATGGGCGCAGTTTGACACTGACCGCGTTGAAGTGATTAGGTCATGCTGGTCAAACATTTTACCCTCTTACTCTAATCCTTTAAGTCCCAGTCCACCACAGAAGTACACTTCTAAAGGCCCACAGGACCTCAGGGCAGGCACTTAAAAATTCACAGAGTAGGCCAACAGGAGGGCCCAGTCCTGGTCGGCTTGCCACTTGTCAGGTCGGTGTCTGCAGGAAAAGGTGTCTTGTAGCTTTTTTAAATTAGTGTTTCCTGCAGCGATTACTTTATTCCATGTGCCCTAGTTCATTCTATTTTTTTAGGTATGCCTCAAACTGTACTGCTTTTGATCTTGCAGGCGAAAATGGTCATCAGGCAGCTGCTTCCCAACGGGCTGAGGGAGTCAATCAGCAAGGTGCGCTCCAGCGTGGCCTATGCGGTATCTGCGATAGCGCACTGGGACTGGCCTGAGGCCTGGCCTCAGCTTTTCAACTTGCTGATGGAGATGCAAGTCAGTGGAGATCTGAATGCAGTGCATGGAGCCATGAGGGTTTTGACTGGTGAGTCCCATGAGTGCCTAAGACCTAGCTGTACAGGCTTCTATAAAGCAATGGATGAAAGGGGGGGGGTGGCCTTATTGAGCCAGCCATATATTGTAGCCCTGGCACAGTAAATGGAAGCAAGCACTTACTGGCAAAAACTCTCTATCTCTATTAGAGATATCTCTATCTCTATTAGAGATGTCTCTATCTCTATTAGAGATATCTCTATCTCTATTAGAGATGTCTCTATCTCTATTAGAGATGTCTCTATCTCTATTAGAGATGTCTCTATCTCTATTAGAGATGTCTCTATCTCTATTAGAGATGTCTCTATCTCTATTAGAGATGTCTCTATCTCTATTAGAGATGTCTCTATCTCTATTAGAGATGTCTCTATCTCTATTAGAGATCTCTCTATCTCTATTAGAGATATCTCTCTATCTCTATTAGAGATCTCTATCTCTATTAGAGATCTCTATCTCTATCTATCTCTATTAGAGATATCTCTATCTCTATTAGAGATGTCTCTATCTCTATTAGAGAAGTCTCTATCTCTATCTATTAGAGATATCTCTATCTATTAGAGATATCTCTATCTATTAGAGATATCTCTATCTTTAATAGAGATATATCTATCTCTATTAGAGATCTCTATCTATCTCTATCTCAGATGTCTCTATCTCTATCTCAGATGTCTCTATCTCTATTAGAGATGTCTCTATCTCTATTAGAGATGTCTCTATCTCTATTAGACATATCTCTATCTCTATTAGAGATGTCTCTATCTCTATTAGAGAAGTCTCTATCTCTATTAGAGATATCTCTATCAGAGATATCTCTATCTCTATTGGAGATATCAATATCTCTATCTCTATAAGAGATATCTCTATCTCTATCTCGATAAATATAGATAGATCTATCTCTATTAGAGATCTCTATCTCTATCGATATTAGAGATATCTCTATCTCTATTAGAGATATCTATCTCTATCTCAGATGTCTCTATCTCTATCTCTATTAGAGATGTCTATCTCTATCTCTATTAGAGATGTCTCTATCTCTATAAGACATCTCTATCTCTATTAGAGATGTCTCTATCTCTATTAGAGATGTCTCTATCTCTATTAGAGATATCTCTATCTCTATTAGAGATATCTCTATTAGAGATATCTCTATCTCTATTAGAGATATCTCTATCTCTATTAGAGATATCTCTATCTCTATTAGAGATATCTCTATCTCTATTAGAGATATCTCTATCTATCTCTATTAGAGATATCTCTATCTATCTCTATTAGAGATATCTCTATCTCTATTAGAGATATCTCTATCTTTCTCTATTAGAGATATCTCTATCTCTATTAGAGATGTCTCTATCTCTATTAGAGATGTCTCTATCTCTATTAGCGATGTCTCTATCTCTATTAGAGATGTCTCTATCTCTATTAGAGATGTCTCTATCTCTATTAGAGATGTATCTATCCCTATCTCTATTAGAGATATCTCTATATCTATCCGAGATATCGATATCTCTATCTCTATTAGAGATATCTCTAGCTCTATTAGAGATATCTCTATCTCTATTAGAGATATCTCTATCTCTATTAGAGATATCTCTATCTCTATTAGAGATATCTCTATCTCTATTAGAGATATCTCTATCTCTATTAGAGATATGTCTCTATCTCTATTAGAGATATGTCTCTATCTCTATTAGAGATATCTCTATCTCTATTAGAGATATGTCTCTATCTCTATTAGAGATATCTCTATCTATCAGAGATATCTCTGTCTCTATTAGAGATATCTCTATCTCTATTACAGATGTCTCTATCTCTATTAGATATATCTCTATCCCTATTACAGATGTCTCTATCTCTATTAGAGAAGTCTCTATCTCTATTAGAGAGATCTCTATCTATCAGATATATCTCTATCTCTATTAGAGATATCTCTATCTCTATTAGAGATATTGATATCTCTATCTCTATTAGAGATATCGATATCTCTATTAGAGATATCTCTATCTCTAATAGAGATCTCTATCTCTATTAGATATATCTCTATCTCTATTAGAGATGTCTCTATCTCTATTAGAGATATCGATATCTCTATCTCGATAAATATAGATAGATCTATCTCTATTAGAGATATCTCTATCTATCTCTATTAGAGATATCTCTATCTCTATTAGAGATGTCTCTATCTCTATTAGAGATGTCTCTATCTCTATTAGAGATGTCTCTATCTCTATTAGAGATGTCTCTATCTCTATTAGAGATGTCTCTATCCCTATCTCTATTAGAGATATCTCTATATCTATCCGAGATATCGATATCTCTATCTCTATTAGAGATATCTCTATCTCTATTAGAGATCTCTATCTCTATTAGAGATGTCTCTATCTCTATCTATTAGAGATATCTCTATTTCTATTAGAGATATCTCTATCTATCTCTATTAGAGATGTCTATCTATCTCTATTAGAGATCTCTATCTCTATCTATCTCTATTAGAGATATCTCTATTAGAGATATGTCTCTATCTCTATTAGAGATATCTCTCTATCTATTAGAGATATCTCTCTATCTATTAGAGATATCTCTCTATCTATTAGAGATGCCTCTATCTCTAATAGAGTGATCGATGTCTGTATCTCTAATAGAGAGATCGATGTCTCTATCTCTATTAGAGATAGAGAATTATCTCTAATAGAGATAGCTCTATCTCTATTAGAGATAGCTCTATCTCTATTAGAGATATCTCTATCTCTATTACAGATATCTCTATCTCTATTAGACATATCTCTATCTCTATTAGAGATGTCTCTATCTCTATTAGAGATGTCTCTATCTCTATTAGACATATCTCTATCCCTATCTCTATTAGAGATATCTCTATCTCTATTAGAGATATCTCTATCTCTATTAGAGATATCTCTATCTATTAGAGATATCTCTATCTCTATTAGAGATATCTCTATCTCTATTAGAGATATCTCTATCTCTATTAGAGATATCTCTATCTCTATTAGAGATCTCTATCTCTATCTATCTCTATTAGAGATGTCTCTTTCTCTATTAGAGATGTGTCTCTATCTCTATTAGAGATGTCTCTATCTCTAATAGAGTGATCGATGTCTGTATCTCTAATAGAGAGATCGATGTCTATCTCTATTAGAGATAGAGAATTATCTCTAATAGAGATAGAGCTATCTCTATTAGAGATCTCTATCTCTATTAGAGATATCTCTATCTCTCTCTATTACAGATATCTCTATCTCTATTAGACATATCTCTATCTCTATTAGAGATGTCTCTATCTCTATTACAGATATCTCTATCTCTATTAGACATATCTCTATCTCTATTAGAGATGTCTCTATCTCTATTAGAGATGTCTCTATCTCTATTAGACATATCTCTATCCCTATCTCTATTAGAGATATCTCTATCTCTATTAGAGATATCTCTATCTCTATTAGAGATATCTCTATCTCTATTAGAGATATCTCTATCTCTATTAGAGATATCTCTATCTATTAGAGATATCTCTATCTCTATTAGAGATATCTCTATCTCTATTAGAGATATCTCTATCTCTATTAGAGATATCTCTATCTCTATTAGAGATCTCTATCTCTATCTATCTCTATTAGAGATGTCTCTTTCTCTATTAGAGATGTGTCTCTATCTCTATTAGAGATGTCTCTATCTCTAATAGAGTGATCGATGTCTGTATCTCTAATAGAGAGATCGATGTCTCTATCTCTATTAGAGATAGAGAATTATCTCTAATAGAGATAGAGCTATCTCTATTAGAGATCTCTATCTCTATTAGAGATATCTCTATCTCTCTCTATTACAGATATCTCTATCTCTATTAGACATATCTCTATCTCTATTAGAGATGTCTCTATCTCTATTAGAGATGTCTCTATCTCTATTAGACATATCTCTATCCCTATCTCTATTAGAGATATCTCTATCTCTATTAGAGATATCTCTATCTCTATTAGAGATATCTCTATCTCTATTAGAGATATCTCTATCTATTAGAGATATCTCTATCTCTATTAGAGATATCTCTATCTCTATTAGAGATATCTCTATCTCTATTAGAGATCTCTATCTCTATCTATCTCTATTAGAGATGTCTCTTTCTCTATTAGAGATGTGTCTCTATCTCTATTAGAGATGTCTCTATCTCTAATAGAGTGATCGATGTCTGTATCTCTAATAGAGAGATCGATGTCTATCTCTATTAGAGATAGAGAATTATCTCTAATAGAGATAGAGCTATCTCTATTAGAGATCTCTATCTCTATTAGAGATATCTCTATCTCTCTCTATTACAGATATCTCTATCTCTATTAGAGATATCTCTATCTCTATTAGAGATATCTCTATCTCTATTAGAGATATCTCTATCGATATTAGAGATATCTCTATCTGTATTAGAGATCTCTATCTATCTCTAATAGAGATATCTCTATCTCAGATGTCTCTATCTCTATTAGAGATATCTCTATTAGAGATCTCTATCTCTATTAGAGATCTCTATCTCGATAAATATAGATAGATCGATCTCTATCTCTATTAGAGATCTCTATCTCTATTAGAGATGTCTCTATCTCTATTAGAGATGTCTCTATCTCTATTAGAGAGATCGATGTCTCTATCTCTATTAGAGAGATCAATGTCTCTATCTCTATTAGAGAGATCAATGTCTCTATCTCTATTAGAGAGATCAATGTCTCTATCTCTATTAGAGAGATGTCTCTATCTCTATTAGAGAGATGTCTCTATCTCTATTAGAGAGATGTCTCTATCTCTATTAGAGATATCTCTCTATCTCTATTAGAGATATCTCTCTATCTCTATTAGAGATATCTCTATCTCTATTAGAGATATCTCTCTATCTCTATCTATCTCTATTAGAGTTGTCTCTATCTCTATTAGAGATGTCTCTATCTCTATTAGACATATCTCTATATTTATCAGAGATATCGATATCTCTATCTCTATTAGAGATATCTCTATCTCTATAGATATCTCTATCTCTATGAGATATCTCTATCTCTATTAGAGATCTCTATCTCTATTAGAGATGTCTCTATCTCTATTAGAGATGTCTCTATCTCTATTAGAGATGTCTCTATCTCTATTAGAGATGTCTCTATCTCTATTAGAGATGTCTCTAGTCTCTATCTCTATTAGAGATGTCTCTATCTCTATTAGAGATGTCTCTATCTCTATTAGAGAAGTCTCTATCTCTATTAGAGATATCTCTATCAGAGATATCTCTATCTATCTCTATTAGAGATATCTCTCTATCTATCTATCTCTATTAGAGATGTCTCTATCTCTATTAGAGATGTCTCTATCTCTATTAGAGATGTCTCTATCCCTATCTCTATTAGAGATATCTCTATATCTATCAGAGATATCGATATCTCTATCTCTATTAGAGATATCTCTATCTCTATTAGAGATATGTCTCTATCTTTATTAGAGAAGTCTCTATCTCTATTAGAGATATCTCTATCTATCAGAGATATCTCTGTCTCTATTAGAGATATCTCTATCTCTATTAGAGATATCTCTATCTCTATTAGAGATATCTCTATCTCTATCTATCTCTATTAGAGATATCTCTATCTCAGATGTCTCTATCTCTATTAGAGATCTCTATCTCTATTAGAGATGTCTCTATCTCTATTAAAGATGTCTCTATCTCTATTAGAGATATCTCTATCAGAGATATCTCTATCTCTATTAGAGATATCGATATCTCTATCTCTATTAGAGATATCTCTATCTCTATTAGAGATATCGATATCTCTATCTCTATTAGAGATATCTCTATCTCTATTAGAGATATCGATATCTCTATTAGAGATATCTCTCTCTATTAGAGATGTCTCTATCTCTATTAGAGATATGTCTCTATCTCTATTAGAGATATGTCTCTATCTTTATTAGAGAAGTCTCTATCTCTATTAGAGATATCTCTATCTATCAGAGATATCTCTATCTCTATTTCTATTAGAGATATCTATTTGTATTAGAGATTTCTCTATCTCTATTAGAGATATCTCTATCTCTATTAGAGATATCTCTATCTCTATTAGAGATATGACTATCTTTATTAGAGAAGTCTATCTCTATTAGAGATATCTCTATCTATCAGAGATATCTCTATCTCTATTAGAGATGTCTCTATCTCTATTAGAGATGTCTCTATATTAGAGAAGTCTCTCTCTATTAGAGATATCTCTATCTCTATCAGAGATATCTTTATCTCTATTAGAGATATCGATATCTCTATCTCTATTAGAGATATCTCTATCTCTATTAGAGATATCTCTATTAGAGATATCTCTATCTCTATTAGAGATATCTCTATTAGAGTTATCTCTATCTCTATTAGAGATCTCTATCTCTATCTATCTCTATTAGAGATATCTCTATCTCTATTAGAGATATCTCTATCTCTATTAGAGATATCTCTATCTCTATTAGAGATATCTCTATCTATCAGAGATATCTCTATTAGAGATATCGATATCTCTATCTCTATTAGAGATATCTCTATCTCTATTAGAGATATCTCTATCTCTATTAGAGATATCTCTATCTCTATCTCTATTAGAGATATCTCTATCTCTATCTCTATTAGAGATATCTCTATCTCTATCTATTAGAGATATCTCTATCTCTAATAGAGATATCTCTATCTCTATTAGAGATATCTCTCTCTCTATTAGAGATATCTCTATCTCTATCTCAGATGTCTCTATCTCTATTAGAGATGTCTCTATCTCTATTAGAGATGTCTCTTTTTCTATTAGACATATCACTATCTCTATTAGAGATGTCTCTATCTCTATTAGAGATATCTCTATCTGTTAGAGATATCTCTATCTCTATTAGAGATATCTCTATCTATTAGAGATATCTCTATCTCTATTAGAGATATCTCTATCTCTATTAGTGATATCTCTATCTCTATTAGAGATATCTCTATCTCTATTAAAGATCTCTATTAGAGATAGCTCTATCTCAGATGTCTCTATCTCTATTAGAGATGTCTCTATCTCTATTAGAGATGTCTCTATCTCTATTAGAGAAGTCTCTATCTCTATTAGAGATGTCTCTATCTCTATTAGAGATATGTCTCTATCTCTATTAGAGATATGTCTCTATCTCTATTAGAAAAGTCTCTATCTCTATCAGAGAGATCTCTATCTATCAGAGATATCTCTATCTCTATTAGAGATATCTCTATCTCTATCTCTATTAGAGATATCTCTATCTCTATTAGAGATATCTCTATTAGAGATATCTCTATCTCTATTAGAGATATCTCTATCTCTATTAGAGATGTCTCTATCTCTATTAGAGATATGTCTCTATCTCTATTAGAGATATGTCTCTATCTTTATTAGAGAAGTCTCTATCTCTATTAGAGATATCTCTATCAGAGATATCTCTATCTCTGTCTCTATTAGAGATATCTCTATCTCTATTAGACATATCTCTTTCTCTATTACAGATATCTCTATCTCAGATGTCTCTATCTCTATCTCTATTAGAGATCTCTATCTCGATCTCTATTAGAGATGTCTCTATCTCTATTAGAGATGTCTCTATCTCTATTAGAGATATATCTATCTCTATTAGAGATCTCTATCTCTATTAGAGATATCTCTATCTCAGATGTCTCTATCTCTATTAGAGATCTCTATCTCGATGTCTATTAGAGATGTCTCTATCTCTATTAGAGATGTCTCTATCTCTATTAGAGATATCGATATCTCTATTAGAGATATCTCTATTAGAGATATCGATATCTCTATTAGAGATATCTCTATCTCTATCTCTATTAGAGATGTCTATCTCTATTAGAGATATGTCTCTATCTCTATTAGAGATATATCTCGATCTTTATTAGAGAAGTCTCTATCTCTATTAGAGATATCTCTATCTATCAGAGATATATCTATCTCTGTCTCTATTAGAGATATCTCTATCTCTATTACAGATATCTCTATCTCTATCTCAGATGTCTCTATCTCAGATGTCTCTATCTCTATTAGAGATGTCTCTATCACTATCTCTATTAGAGATGTCTCTATCTCTTTTAGAGATATCTCTATCTCTATTAGAGATGTCTCTATTAGAGATATCTCTATCTCTATTAGAGATATCTCTATCTCTATTAGAGATATCTCTATCTCTATTAGAGATATCTCTATCTCTATTAGAGATATCTCCATCTCTATTAGAGATATCTCCATCTCTATTAGAGATATGTCTCAATCTCTATTAGAGATATCGATATCTCTATTAGAGATATCGATATCTCTATCTCTATTAGAGATATCGATATCTATCTCTATTAGAGATATCTCTATCTCTATCTATTAGAGATATCTCTATCTCTATCGATATTAGAAATATCTCTATTAGAGATATCTATCTCTATTAGAGATATCTCTATCTCTATCTTAGATGTCTCTATCTCTATCTCAGATGTCTCTATCTCTATTACAGATGTCTCTATCTCTATCTCTATTAGAGATGTCTCTATCTCTATTAGAGATATCTCTATCTCTATTAGAGATCTCTCTCTCTCTATTAGAGATGTCTCTATCTCTATCTATTAGAGATATCTCTATCTCTATTAGAGATGTCTATCTCTATCTATTAGAGATATCTCTATCTCTATTAGAGATCTCTATCTCTATTAGAGATATCTCTATTAGAGATATCTCTATCTCTATTAGAGATATCTCTATCTCTATTAGAGATATGTCTCTATCTTTATTAGAGAAGTCTATCTCTATTAGAGATATCTCTATCAGAGATATCTCTATCTCTATCTCTATTAGAGATATCTCTATCTCTATTAGAGATATCTCTATCTCTATTAGAGATATCTATCTCTATTAGAGATATCTCTATCTCAGATGTCTCTATCTCTATTAGAGATGTCTCTATCTCTATTAGAGATGTCTCTATCTCTATTAGAGATGTCTCTATCTCTATTAGAGATATCTCACTATCTCTATTAGAGATCTCTCTATCTCTATTACAGATGTCTCTATCTCTATTAGAGATATCTCTATTACAGATGTCTCTATCTCTATTAGAGATATCTCTATTAGAGATATCTCTATCTCTATTAGAGATGTCTCTATCTCTATTAGAGATATGTCTCTATCTCTATTAGAGATATGTCTCTATCTTTATTAGAGAAGTCTCTATCTCTATTAGAGATATCTCTATCTATCAGAGATATCTCTATCTCTGTCTCTATTAGAGATATCTCTATCTCTATTACAGATGTCTCTATCTCTATTAGAAAAGTCTCTATCTCTATCAGAGAGATCTCTATCTATCAGAGATATCTCTATCTCTATTAGAGATATCTCTATCTCTATCTCTATTAGAGATATTTCTATCTCTATCTCTATTAGAGATATCTCTATCTCTATTAGAGATGTCTCTATCTCTATTAGAGATATGTCTATCAGAGATATCTCTATCTCTGTCTCTATTAGAGATATCTCTATTAGACATATCTCTATCTCTATTACAGATGTCTCTATCTCTATTAGAGATATCTCTATTAGAGATATCTCTATCTCTATTAGAGATATCTCTATCTCTATTAGAGATCTCTATCTCTATCTATCTCTATTAGAGATATCTCTATCTCTATTAGAGATCTCTCTCTCTCTATTAGAGATGTCTCTATCTCTATCTATTAGAGATATCTCTATCTCTATTAGAGATGTCTATCTCTATCTATTAGAGATATCTCTATCTCTATTAGAGATATCTCTATCTCTATTAGAGATATCTCTATCTCTATTAGAGATATGTCTCTATCTTTATTAGAGAAGTCTATCTCTATTAGAGATATCTCTATCAGAGATATCTCTATCTCTATCTCTATTAGAGATATCTCTATCTCTATTAGAGATATCTCTATCTCTATTAGAGATATCTATCTCTATTAGAGATATCTCTATCTCAGATGTCTCTATCTCTATTAGAGATGTCTCTATCTCTATTAGAGATGTCTCTATCTCTATTAGAGATGTCTCTATCTCTATTAGAGATATCTCACTATCTCTATTAGAGATCTCTCTATCTCTATTACAGATGTCTCTATCTCTATTAGAGATATCTCTATTACAGATGTCTCTATCTCTATTAGAGATATCTCTATTAGAGATATCTCTATCTCTATTAGAGATGTCTCTATCTCTATTAGAGATATGTCTCTATCTCTATTAGAGATATGTCTCTATCTTTATTAGAGAAGTCTCTATCTCTATTAGAGATATCTCTATCTATCAGAGATATCTCTATCTCTGTCTCTATTAGAGATATCTCTATCTCTATTACAGATGTCTCTATCTCTATTAGAAAAGTCTCTATCTCTATCAGAGAGATCTCTATCTATTAGAGATATCTCTATCTCTATCTCTATTAGAGATATCTCTATCTCTATCTCTATTAGAGATATTTCTATCTCTATCTCTATTAGAGATATCTCTATCTCTATTAGAGATGTCTCTATCTCTATTAGAGATATGTCTATCAGAGATATCTCTATCTCTGTCTCTATTAGAGATATCTCTATTAGACATATCTCTATCTCTATTACAGATGTCTCTATCTCTATTAGAGATATCTCTATTAGAGATATCTCTATCTCTATTAGAGATATCTCTATCTCTATTAGAGATCTCTATCTCTATCTATCTCTATTAGAGATATCTCTATCTCAGATGTCTCTATCTCTATTAGAGATCTCTATCTCTATCTATCTCTATTAGAGATATCTCTATCTCAGATGTCTCTATCTCTATCTCTATTAGAGATCTCTATCTCGATCTCTATTAGAGATGTCTCTATCTCTATTAGAGATATCGATATCTCTATTGAGATATCTCTATCTCTATTAGAGATATCGATATCTCTATAGAGATGTCTATCTCTATTAGAGATGTCTATCTCTATTAGAGATATGTCTCTATCTCTATTAGAGATATGTCTCTATCTCTATCTCTATTAGAGATCTCTATCTCTATCTATCTCTATTAGAGATATCTCTATCTCAGATGTCTCTATCTCTATCTCTATTAGAGATCTCTATCTCGATCTCTATTAGAGATGTCTCTATCTCTATTAGAGATATCGATATCTCTATTAGAGATATCTCTATCTCTATTAGAGATGTCTATCTCTATTAGAGATGTCTATCTCTATTAGAGATATGTCTCTATCTCTATTAGAGATATGTCTCTATCTTTATTAGAGAAGTCTCTATCTCTATTAGAGATATCTCTATCTATCAGAGATATATCTATCTCTGTCTCTATTAGAGATATCTCTATCTCTATTACAGATGTCTCTATCTCTATTAGACATATCTCTATCTCTATTAGAGATGTCTCTATCTCTATTAGAGAAGTCTCTATCTCTATTAGAGATATCTCTATCTATCAGAGATACCTCTATCTCTATCTATCTCTATTAGAGATATCGATATCTCTATCTCTATTAGAGATATCGATATCTCTATCTCTATTAGAGATATCGATATCTCTATCTCTATTAGAGATATCGATATCTCTATCTCTATTAGAGATATCGATATCTCTATCTCCATTAGAGATATCTCTATGTATTAGAGATATCTCTATCTCTATTAGAGATATCTCTATCTCTATCTCTATTAGAGATATCTCGATCTATATCGATATTAGAGATCTCTATCTCTATTAGAGATATCTATCTCTATTAGAGATATCTCTATCTCAGATGTCTCTATCTCTATCTCAGATGTCTCTATCTCTATTAGAGATGTCTCTATCTCTATTAGAGATGTCTCTGTCTCTATTAGACATATCACTATCTCTATTAGAGAGATGTCTCTATCTCTATTAGAGAGATGTCTCTATCTCTATTAGAGATGCCTCTATCTATTAGAGATATCTCTATCTCTATTAGAGATCTCTATCTCTATCTATCTCTATTAGAGATATCTCTATCTCTATTAGAGATGTCCATCTCTATCTATTAGAGATATCTCTATCTCTATTAGAGATCTCTATCTCTATCTATCTCTATTAGAGATATCTCTATCTCTATTAGATATGTCTCTATCTCTATTAGATATGTCTCTATCTCTATTAGAGATATCTCTATCTCTATTAGAGATGTCTCTATCTCTAATAGAGTGATCGATGTCTCTATCTCTAATAGAGAGATCGATGTCTCTATCTCTATTAGAGATATCTCTATCTCTATTAGGGATATCTCTATCTCTATTAGACATATCTCTATTAGAGATGTCTCTATCTCTATTAGAGATCTCTATCTCTATTAGAGATGTCTCTATCTCTATTAGACATATCTCTATCCCTATCTCTATTAGAGATATCTCTATCTATCAGAGATATCGATATCTCTATCTCTATTAGAGAGATCTCTATCTCTATTAGAGATATCTCTATCTCTATTAGAGATATCTCTATCTCTATTAGAGATATCTCTATCTCTATTAGAGATATCTCTATCTCTATTAGAGATATCTCTATCTATTAGAGATATCTCTATCTCTATTAGAGATATCTCTATCTATTAGAGATATATCTATCTCTATTAGAGATATCTCTATCTCTATTAGAGATCTCTATCTCTATCTATCTCTATTAGAGATCTCTATCTCTATCTATCTCTATTAGAGATATCTCTATCTCAGATGTCTCTATCTCTATTAGAGATATCTCTATCTCTATCAGAGATATCTCTATCTCTATCAGAGATATCTCTATCTCTATCAGAGATATCTCTATCTCTATCAGATATCTCTATCTTTATTAGAGATATCTCTATCTTTATTAGAGATATCTCTATCTCTATCAGAGATGTCTCTATCTCTATTAGAGATATCTCTATCTCTATTAGAGATATCTCTATCTCTATTAGAGATATCTCTATCTCTATTAGAGATATCTCTATCTCTATTAGAGATATGTCTCTATCTTTATTAGAGAAGTCTATCTCTATTAGAGATATCTCTATCTCTATCTCTATTAGAGATATCTCTATCTCTATTAGAGATATCTCTCTCTCTATTAGAGATATCTCTATCGATATTAGAGATATCTATCTCTATCTCAGATGTCTCTATCTCTATTAGAGATGTCTCTCTCTATTAGTGATATGTCTAATAGAGATAGAGACATCTCTATTAGAGATGTCTCTATCTCTATTAGAGATATCTCTATCTCTATTAGAGATATCTCTATCTCTATTAGAGATATCTCTATCTCTATTAGAGATATCTCTATCTCTATTAGAGATATCTCTATCTATTAGAGATATCTCTATCTATTAGAGATATCTCTATCTCAGATGTCTCTATCTCTATTACAGATGTCTCTATCTCTATCTCTATTAGAGATGTCTCTATCTCTATTAGAGATATCTCTCTATCTCTATTAGAGATCTCTCTCTCTATTAGACATATCTCTATCTCTATTACAGATGTCTCTATCTCTATTAGAGATATCTCTATTACAGATGTCTCTATCTCTATTAGAGATGTCTCTATCTCTATTAGAGATATCTCTCTATCTATTAGAGATCTCTCTCTCTCTATTAGAGATGTCTATCTCTATCTATTAGAGATATCTCTATCTCTATTAGAGATCTATATCTCTATCTATCTCTATTAGAGATATCTCTATCTCTATTAGAGATGTCTATCTCTATCTATTAGAGATATCTCTATCTCTATTAGAGATCTCTATCTCTATTAGAGATATCTCTATCTCTATCTCTATTAGAGATATCTCTATCTCTATTAGAGATATGTCTCTATCTTTATTAGAGAAGTCTATCTCTATTAGAGATATCTCTATCTATCAGAGATATCTCTATCTCTATTAGAGATATCTCTATCTCTATCTCTATTAGAGACATCTCTATCTCTATTAGAGATATCTATCTCTATTAGAGATATCTCTATCTCAGATGTCTCTATCTCTATCTCAGATGTCTCTATCTCTATCTCAGATGTCTCTATCTCTATCTCAGATGTCTCTATCTCTATTAGAGATGTCTCTATCTCTATTAGAGATATCTCTCTATCTCTATTAGAGATATCTCTCTATCTCTATTAGAGATCTCTCTATCTCTATTACAGATGTCTCTATCTCTATTAGAGATATCTCTATTACAGATGTCTATCTCTATTAGAGATATCTCTATTAGAGATATCTCTATCTATCAGAGATATCTCTATCTCTATCTCTATTAGAGATATCTCTATCTCTATCTCTATTAGAGACATCTCTATCTCTATTAGAGATATCTATCTCTATTAGAGATATCTCTATCTCAGATGTCTCTATCTCTATCTCAGATGTCTCTATCTCTATCTCAGATGTCTCTATCTCTATTAGAGATGTCTCTATCTCTATTAGAGATGTCTCTATCTCTATTAGAGATGTCTCTATCTCTATTAGAGATATCTCTCTATCTCTATTAGAGATATCTCTCTATCTCTATTAGAGATCTCTCTATCTCTATTACAGATGTCTCTATCTCTATTAGAGATATCTCTATTACAGATGTCTATCTCTATTAGAGATATCTCTATTAGAGATATCTCTATCTCTATTAGAGATGTCTCTATCTCTATTAGAGATGTCTCTATCTCTATTAGAGATGTCTCTATCTCTATTAGAGATATGTCTCTATCTCTATTAGAGATATGTCTCTATCTTTATTAGAGAAGTCTCTATCTCTATTAGAGATATCTCTATCTATCAGAGATATCTCTATCTCTGTCTCTATTAGAGATATCTCTATCTCTATTACAGATGTCTCTATCTCTATTAGAAAAGTCTCTATCTCTATCAGAGAGATCTCTATCTATCAGAGATATCTCTATCTCTATTAGAGATATCTCTATCTCTATCTCTATTAGAGATATCTCTATCTCTATCTCTATTAGAGATATCTCTATCTCTATTAGAGATATCTCTATCTCTATTAGAGATGTCTCTATCTCTATTAGAGATATGTCTCTATCTTTATTAGAGAAGTCTATCTCTAGTAGAGATATCTCTATCAGAGATATCTCTGTCTCTATTAGAGATATCTCTATCTCTATTACAGATGTCTCTATCTCTATTAGACATATCTCTATCTCTATTACAGATGTCTCTATCTCTATTAGAGAAGTCTCTATCTCTATTAGAGAGATCTCTATCTATCAGAGATATCTCTATCTCTATTAGAGATATCTCTATCTCTATTAGAGATATCTCTATCTCTATTAGAGATATCTCTATCTCTAATAGAGATATCTCTATCTCTAATAGAGATATCTCTATCTCTAATAGAGATATCTCTATCTCTCTCTATTAGAGATATCTCTATCTCTATCTCAGATGTCTCTATCTCTATTAGAGATGTCTCTATCTCTATCTCTATTAGAGATGTCTCTAGCTCTATTAGACATATCACTATCTCTATTAGAGATGTCTCTATCTCTATTAGAGATGTCTCTATCTCTATTAGAGATGTCTCTATCTCTATTAGAGATGTCTCTATCTCTATTAGAGATATCTCTATCTATTAGAGATATCTCTATCTCTATTAGAGATGTCTCTATCTCTATTAGAGATGTCTCTCTATCTCTATTAGAGATATGTCTCTATCTCTATTAGAGATATCTCTATCTATCAAAGATCTCTATCTCTGTCTCTATTAGAGATATCTCTATCTCTATTAGACATATCTCTATCTCTATTACAGATGTCTCTATCTCTATTAGAGATATCTCTATTAGAGATATCTTTATCTCTATTAGAGATATCTCTATCTCTATTAGAGATCTCTATCTCTATCTATCTCTATTAGAGATATCTCTATCTCAGATGTCTCTATCTCTATCTCTATTAGAGATCTCTATCTCTATCTATCTCTATTAGAGATATCTCTATCTCAGATGTCTCTCTCTATCTCTATTAGAGATCTCTATCTCGATCTCTATTAGAGATGTCTCTATCTCTATTAGAGATATCGATATCTCTATTGAGATATCTCTATCTCTATTAGAGATGTCTATCTCTATAGAGATGTCTATCTCTATTAGAGATGTCTATCTCTATTAGAGATATGTCTCTATCTCTATTAGAGATATGTCTCTATCTCTATCTCTATTAGAGATCTCTATCTCGATCTATCTCTATTAGAGATATCTCTATCTCAGATGTCTCTATCTCTATCTCTATTAGAGATCTCTATCTCGATCTCTATTAGAGATGTCTCTATCTCTATTAGAGATATCGATATCTCTATCTCTATTAGAGATATCGATATCTCTATTAGAGATATCGATATCTCTATTAGAGATGTCTATCTCTATTAGAGATATGTCTCTATCTCTATTAGAGATGTCTCTCTATCTCTATTAGAGATATGTCTCTATCTCTATTAGAGATATCTCTATCTATCAAATATCTCTATCTCTGTCTCTATTAGAGATATCTCTATCTCTATTAGACATATCTCTATCTCTATTACAGATGTCTCTATCTCTATTAGAGATATCTCTATTAGAGATATCTTTATCTCTATTAGAGATATCTCTATCTCTATTAGAGATCTCTATCTCTATCTATCTCTATTAGAGATATCTCTATCTCAGATGTCTCTATCTCTATCTCTATTAGAGATCTCTATCTCTATCTATCTCTATTAGAGATATCTCTATCTCAGATGTCTCTATCTCTATCTCTATTAGAGATCTCTATCTCGATCTCTATTAGAGATGTCTCTATCTCTATTAGAGATATCGATATCTCTATTGAGATATCTCTATCTCTATTAGAGATGTCTATCTCTATAGAGATGTCTATCTCTATTAGAGATGTCTATCTCTATTAGAGATATGTCTCTATCTCTATTAGAGATATGTCTCTATCTCTATCTCTATTAGAGATCTCTATCTCGATCTATCTCTATTAGAGATATCTCTATCTCAGATGTCTCTATCTCTATCTCTATTAGAGATCTCTATCTCGATCTCTATTAGAGATGTCTCTATCTCTATTAGAGATATCGATATCTCTATCTCTATTAGAGATATCGATATCTCTATTAGAGATCTCTATCTCGATCTCTATTAGAGATATGTCTCTATCTCTATTAGAGATAGAGACATATCTCTAATAGAGATAGACATCTCTAATAGAGATAGACATCTCTAATAGAGATAGAGATATCTCTAATAGAGATATCGATATCTCTAATAGAGATAGAGACATCTCTAATAGAGATAGAGATATGTCTAATAGAGATAGAGACATCTGTAATAGAGATAGAGATATCTCTAATAGAGATAGACATCTCTAATAGAGATAGACATCTCTAATAGAGATAGAGATAGAGATATCTCTAATAGAGATATCGATATCTCTAATAGAGATAGATATCTCTAATAGAGATAGATATCTCTAATAGAGATATCGATATCTCTAATAGAGATAGACATCTCTAATAGAGATCGAGATAGAGATCTCTAATAGAGATAGAGATAGAGACATCTGAGATAGAGATATCTCTAATAGAGATAGATAGAGATAGAGATCTCTAATAGAGATAGAGATATCTCTAATAGAGATATCTCTAATAGAGATAGAGACATCTGTAATAGAGATAGAGATATGTCTAATAGAGATAGAGATATCTCTAATAGAGACAGAGATAGAGATATCTCTGATAGAGATATCTCTAATAGAGATAGAGATATCTCTAATAGAGATAGAGATATCTCTAATAGAGATAGAGATATCTCTAATAGAGATAGAGATATCTCTGATAGATAGAGATCTCTCTGATAGAGATGGAGACTTTTCTAATAGAGATAGAGACATCTGTAATAGAGATAGAGATATCTCTAATAGAGACAGAGATAGAGATATCTCTGATAGATAGAGATATCTCTAATAGAGATAGAGACTTCTCTAATAAAGATAGAGACATATCTCTAATAGAGATAGAGACATATCTCTAATAGAGATAGAGACATCTCTAATAGAGATAGAGACATCTCTAATAGAGATAGAGACATCTCTAATAGAGATATCGATATCTCTAATAGAGATATCGATATCTCTGATAGAGATATCGATATCTCTATTAGAGATGTCTCTATCTCTATTAGAGATATGTCTCTATCTTTATTAGCGAAGTCTCTATCTCTATTAGAGATATCTCTATCAGAGATATCTCTATCTCTGTCTCTATTAGAGATATCTCTATCTCTATTAGATATATCTCTATCTCTATTACAGATGTCTCTATCTCTATTAGAGATATCTCTATCTCTATTAGAGATCTCTATCTCTATTAGAGATCTCTATCTCTATCTATCTCTATTAGAGATATCTCTATCTCAGATGTCTCTATCTCTATTAGAGATCTCTATCTCGATCTCTATTAGAGATGTCTCTATCTCTATTAGAGATGTCTCTATCTCTATTCGAGATATCGATATCTCTATTAGAGATATCTCTATCTCTATTAGAGATATCTCTATCTCTATTAGAGATATCTCTATCTCTATTAGAGATGTCTATCTCTATTAGAGATATGTCTCTATCTCTATTAGAGATATATCTCTATCTTTATTAGAGAAGTCTCTATCTCTATTAGAGATATCTCTATCTATCAGAGATATATCTATCTCTGTCTCTATTAGAGATATCTCTATCTCTATTACAGATGTCTCTATCTCTATTAGAGATGTCTCTATCTCTATTAGAGAAGTCTCTATCTCTATTAGAGATATCTCTATCTATCAGAGATATCTCTATCTCTATTAGAGATATCTCTATCTCTATCTATCTCTATTAGAGATATCGATATCTCTATCTCTATTAGAGATATCTCTATCTCCATTAGAGATATCTCTATCTCTATTAGAGATATCTCTATCTCTATTAGAGATATCTCTATCTATTAGAGATATCTCTATCTCTATTAGAGATATCTCTATCTCTATTAGAGATATCTCTGTCTCTATCGATATTAGAGATCTCTATCTCTATTAGAGATATCTATCTCTATTAGAGATATCTCTATCTCAGATGTCTCTATCTCTATCTCAGATGTCTCTATCTCTATTAGAGATGTCTCTATCTCTATTAGAGATGTCTCTGTCTCTATTAGACATATCACTCTCTATTAGAGAGATGTCTCTATCTCTATTAGAGAGATGTCTCTATCTCTATTAGAGATGCCTCTATCTCTATTAGAGATGTCTCTATCTATTAGAGATATCTCTATCTCTATTAGAGATCTCTATCTCTATCTATCTCTATTAGAGATATCTCTATCTCTATTAGAGATGTCCATCTCTATATATTAGAGATATCTATCTCTATTAGAGATCTCTATCTCTATCTATCTCTATTAGAGATATCTCTATCTCTATTAGATATGTCTCTATCTCTAATAGAGTGATCGATGTCTCTATCTCTAATAGAGAGATCGATGTCTCTATCTCTAATAGAGAGATCGATGTCTCTATCTCTATTAGAGATATCTCTATCTCTATTAGAGATATCTCTATCTCTATTAGAGATATCTCTATCTCTATTAGGGATATCTCTATCTCTATTAGACATATCTCTATCTCTATTAGAGATGTCTCTATCTCTATTAGAGATGTCTCTATCTCTATTAGAGATGTCTCTATCTCTATTAGACATATCTCTATATCTATCAGAGATATCGATATCTCTATCTCTATTAGAGATATCTTTATCTCTATTAGAGATATCTCTATCTCTATTAGAGATATCTCTATCTCTATTAGAGATATCTCTATCTCTATTAGAGATATCTCTATCTCTATTAGAGATATCTCTATTAGAGATGTCTCTATCTCTATCAGAGATGTCTCTATCTCTATTAGAGATGTCTATCTCTATTAGAGATGTCTCTATCTCTATTAGAGATATGTCTCTATCTTTATTAGAGAAGTCTATCTCTAGTAGAGATATCTCTATCAGAGATATCTCTGTCTCTATTAGAGATATCTCTATCTCTATTACAGATGTCTCTATCTCTATTAGACATATCTCTATCTCTATTACAGATGTCTCTATCTCTATTAGAGAAGTCTCTATCTCTATTAGAGAGATCTCTATATATCAGAGATATCTCTATCTCTATTAGAGATATCTCTATCTCTATTAGAGATATCTCTATCTCTATTAGAGATATCTCTATCTCTATTAGAGATATCTCTATCTCTAATAGAGATATCTCTATCTCTAATAGAGATATCTCTATCTCTAATAGAGATATCTCTATCTCTCTCTATTAGAGATATCTCTATCTCAGATGTCTCTATCTCTATTAGAGATGTCTCTATCTCTATCTCTATTAGAGATGTCTCTAGCTCTATTAGACATATCACTATCTCTATTAGAGATGTCTCTATCTCTATTAGAGATGTCTCTATCTCTATTAGAGATGTCTCTATCTCTATTAGAGATGTCTCTATCTCTATTAGAGATATCTCTATCTATTAGAGATATCTCTATCTCTATTAGAGATGTCTCTATCTCTATTAGAGATGTCTCTCTATCTCTATTAGAGATATGTCTCTATCTCTATTAGAGATCTATCTCTATTAGAGATATCTCTAACTCTATTAGAGATGTCCATCTCTATCTATTAGAGATATCTCTATCTCTATTAGAGATATCTCTATCTCTATTAGAGATATCTCTATCTCTATCTCTATTAGAGATATCTCTATCTATCAGAGATATCTCTATCTCTATTAGAGATATCTCTATCTCAGATGTCTCTATCTCTATCTCAGATGTCTCTATCTCTATTCGAGATGTCTCTATCTCTATTAGACATATCACTATCTCTATTAGAGATGTCTCTATCTCTATTAGAGATGTCTCTATCTCTATTAGAGATGTCTCTATCTCTATTAGAGATGTCTCTATCTCTATTAGAGATGTCTCTATCTCTATTAGAGATATGTCTCTATCTCTATTAGAGATGTCTCTATCTCTATTAGAGATATCTCTCTATCTCTATTAGAGATGTCTCTAGCTCTATTAGACATATCACTATCTCTATTAGAGATGTCTCTATCTCTATTAGAGATGTCTCTATCTCTATTAGAGATGTCTCTATCTCTATTAGAGATGTCTCTATCTCTATTAGAGATATCTCTATCTATTAGAGATATCTCTATCTCTATTAGAGATGTCTCTATCTCTATTAGAGATGTCTCTCTATCTCTATTAGAGATATGTCTCTATCTCTATTAGAGATCTATCTCTATTAGAGATATCTCTAACTCTATTAGAGATGTCCATCTCTATCTATTAGAGATATCTCTATCTCTATTAGAGATATCTCTATCTCTATTAGAGATATCTCTATCTCTATCTCTATTAGAGATATCTCTATCTATCAGAGATATCTCTATCTCTATTAGAGATATCTCTATCTCAGATGTCTCTATCTCTATCTCAGATGTCTCTATCTCTATTCGAGATGTCTCTATCTCTATTAGACATATCACTATCTCTATTAGAGATGTCTCTATCTCTATTAGAGATATGTCTCTATCTCTATTAGAGATGTCTCTATCTCTATTAGAGATATCTCTCTATCTCTATTAGAGATGTCTCTATCTCTATTAGAGATATCTCTCTATCTCTATTAGAGATGTCTCTATCTCTATTAGAGATATCTCTCTATCTCTATTAGAGATATCTCTCTATCTCTATTAGAGATCTCTCTATCTCTATTACAGATGTCTCTATCTCTATTAGAGATGTCTCTATCTCTATTAGAGATATCTCTATTACAGATGTCTATCTCTATTAGAGATATCTCTATTAGAGATATCTCTATCTATCAGAGATATCTCTCTCTATTAGAGATATCTCTATCTCTATATTAGAGACATCTCTATCTCTATTAGAGATATCTATCTCTATTAGAGATATCTCTATCTCAGATGTCTCTATCTCTATCTCAGATGTCTCTATCTCTATCTCAGATGTCTCTATCTCTATTAGAGATGTCTCTATCTCTATTAGAGATATCTCTCTATCTCTATTAGAGATATCTCTCTATCTCTATTAGAGATCTCTCTATCTCTATTACAGATGTCTCTATCTCTATTAGAGATATCTCTATTACAGATGTCTATCTCTATTAGAGATGTCTCTATCTCTATTAGAGATGTCTCTATCTCTATTAGAGATGTCTCTATCTCTATTAGAGATATGTCTCTATCTCTATTAGAGATATGTCTCTATCTTTATTAGAGAAGTCTCTATCTCTATTAGAGATATCTCTATCTATCAGAGATATCTCTATCTCTGTCTCTATTAGAGATATCTCTATCTCTATTACAGATGTCTCTATCTCTATTAGAAAAGTCTCTATCTCTATCAGAGAGATCTCTATCTATCAGAGATATCTCTATCTCTATTAGAGATATCTCTATCTCTATCTCTATTAGAGATATCTCTATCTCTATCTCTATTAGAGATATCTCTATCTCTATCTCTATTAGAGATATCTCTATCTCTATTAGAGATAGACATATCTCTAATAGAGATAGAGATATCAGAGATATCTCTATCTCTGTCTCTATTAGAGATATCTCTATCTCTATTAGACATATCTCTATCTCTATTACAGATGTCTCTATCTCTATTAGAGATATCTCTATTAGAGATATCTCTATCTCTATTAGAGATATCTCTATCTCTATTAGAGATCTCTATCTCTATCTATCTCTATTAGAGATATCTCTATCTCAGATGTCTCTATCTCTATCTCTATTAGAGATCTCTATCTCTATCTATCTCTATTAGAGATATCTCTATCTCAGATGTCTCTATCTCTATTAGAGATCTCTATCTCGATCTCTATTAGAGATGTCTCTATCTCTATTAGAGATATCGATATCTCTATTGAGATATCTCTATCTCTATTAGAGATGTCTATCTCTATAGAGATGTCTATCTCTATTAGAGATGTCTATCTCTATTAGAGATATGTCTCTATCTCTATTAGAGATATGTCTCTGTCTCTATCTCTATTAGAGATCTCTATCTCGATCTATCTATTAGAGATATCTCTATCTCAGATGTCTCTATCTCTATCTCTATTAGAGATCTCTATCTCGATCTCTATTAGAGATGTCTCTATCTCTATTAGAGATATCGATATCTCTATCTCTATTAGAGATATCGATATCTCTATTAGAGATATCGATATCTCTATTAGAGATGTCTATCTCTATTAGAGATATGTCTCTATCTCTATTAGAGATAGAGACATATCTCTAATAGAGATAGACATCTCTAATAGAGATAGACATCTCTAATAGAGATAGAGATATCTCTAATAGAGATATCGATATCTCTAATAGAGATAGAGACATCTCTAATAGAGATAGAGATATGTCTAATAGAGATAGAGACATCTGTAATAGAGATAGAGATATCTCTAATAGAGATAGACATCTCTAATAGAGATAGACATCTCTAATAGAGATAGAGATATCTCTAATAGAGATATCGATATCTCTAATAGAGATAGAGATATCTCTAATAGAGATATCGATATCTCTAATAGAGATAGAGACATCTCTAATAGAGATCGAGATAGAGATCTCTAATAGAGATAGAGATAGAGACATCTGAGATAGAGATATCTCTAATAGAGATAGATAGAGATAGAGATCTCTAATAGAGATAGAGATAGAGACATCGGAGATAGAGATATCTCTAATAGAGATAGATAGAGATAGAGATCTCTAATAGAGATAGAGATATCTCTAATAGAGATATCTCTAATAGAGATAGAGACATCTGTAATAGAGATAGAGATATGTCTAATAGAGATAGAGATATCTCTAATAGAGACAGAGATAGAGATATCTCTGATAGAGATATCTCTGATAGAGATATCTCTAATAGAGATAGAGATATCTCTAATAGAGATAGAGATAGAGATATCTCTAATAGAGATAGAGATATCTCTGATAGATAGAGATCTCTCTGATAGAGATGGAGACTTTTCTAATAGAGATAGAGACATCTGTAATAGAGATAGAGATATCTCTAATAGAGACAGAGATAGAGATATCTCTGATAGATAGAGATATCTCTAATAGAGATAGAGACTTCTCTAATAGAGATAGAGACATATCTCTAATAGAGATAGAGACATATCTCTAATAGAGATAGAGACATCTCTAATAGAGATAGAGACATCTCTAATAGAGATAGAGACATCTCTAATAGAGATATCGATATCTCTGATAGAGATATCGATATCTCTTTTAGAGATGTCTCTATCTCTATTAGAGATATGTCTCTATCTTTATTAGCGAAGTCTCTATCTCTATTAGAGATATCTCTATCAGAGATATCTCTATCTCTGTCTCTATTAGAGATATCTCTATCTCTATTAGATATATCTCTATCTCTATTACAGATGTCTCTATCTCTATTAGAGATATCTCTATCTCTATTAGAGATATCTCTATCTCTATTAGAGATCTCTATCTCTATCTATCTCTATTAGAGATATCTCTATCTCAGATGTCTCTATCTCTATTAGAGATCTCTATCTCGATCTCTATTAGAGATGTCTCTATCTCTATTAGAGATGTCTCTATCTCTATTCGAGATATCGATATCTCTATTAGAGATATCGATATCTCTATTAGAGATATCTCTATCTCTATTAGAGATATCTCTATCTCTATTAGAGATATCTATCTCTATTAGAGATATGTCTCTATCTCTATTAGAGATATATCTCTATCTTTATTAGAGAAGTCTATCTCTATTAGAGATATCTCTATCAGAGATATCTCTATCTCTATCTCTATTAGAGATATCTCTATCTCTATTAGAGATATCTCTATCTCTATTAGAGATATCTATCTCTATTAGAGATATCTCTATCTCAGATGTCTCTATCTCTATTAGAGATGTCTCTATCTCTATTAGAGATGTCTCTATCTCTATTAGAGATGTCTCTATCTCTATTAGAGATATCTCACTATCTCTATTAGAGATCTCTCTATCTCTATTACAGATGTCTCTATCTCTATTAGAGATATCTCTATTACAGATGTCTCTATCTCTATTAGAGATATCTCTATTAGAGATATCTCTATCTCTATTAGAGATGTCTCTATCTCTATTAGAGATATGTCTCTATCTCTATTAGAGATATGTCTCTATCTTTATTAGAGAAGTCTCTATCTCTATTAGAGATATCTCTATCTATCAGAGATATCTCTATCTCTGTCTCTATTAGAGATATCTCTATCTCTATTACAGATGTCTCTATCTCTATTAGAAAAGTCTCTATCTCTATCAGAGAGATCTCTATCTATCAGAGATATCTCTATCTCTATTAGAGATATCTCTATCTCTATCTCTATTAGAGATATTTCTATCTCTATCTCTATTAGAGATATCTCTATCTCTATTAGAGATGTCTCTATCTCTATTAGAGATATGTCTATCAGAGATATCTCTATCTCTGTCTCTATTAGAGATATCTCTATTAGACATATCTCTATCTCTATTACAGATGTCTCTATCTCTATTAGAGATATCTCTATTAGAGATATCTCTATCTCTATTAGAGATATCTCTATCTCTATTAGAGATCTCTATCTCTATCTATCTCTATTAGAGATATCTCTATCTCAGATGTCTCTATCTCTATTAGAGATCTCTATCTCTATCTATCTCTATTAGAGATATCTCTATCTCAGATGTCTCTATCTCTATCTCTATTAGAGATCTCTATCTCGATCTCTATTAGAGATGTCTCTATCTCTATTAGAGATATCGATATCTCTATTGAGATATCTCTATCTCTATTAGAGATATCGATATCTCTATAGAGATGTCTATCTCTATTAGAGATGTCTCTCTATTAGAGATATGTCTCTATCTCTATTAGAGATATGTCTCTATCTCTATCTCTATTAGAGATCTCTATCTCTATCTATCTCTATTAGAGATATCTCTATCTCAGATGTCTCTATCTCTATCTCTATTAGAGATCTCTATCTCGATCTCTATTAGAGATGTCTCTATCTCTATTAGAGATATCGATATCTCTATTAGAGATATCTCTATCTCTATTAGAGATGTCTATCTCTATTAGAGATGTCTATCTCTATTAGAGATATGTCTCTATCTCTATTAGAGATATGTCTCTATCTTTATTAGAGAAGTCTCTATCTCTATTAGAGATATCTCTATCTATCAGAGATATATCTATCTCTGTCTCTATTAGAGATATCTCTATCTCTATTACAGATGTCTCTATCTCTATTAGACATATCTCTATCTCTATTAGAGATGTCTCTATCTCTATTAGAGAAGTCTCTATCTCTATTAGAGATATCTCTATCTATCAGAGATACCTCTATCTCTATCTATCTCTATTAGAGATATCGATATCTCTATCTCTATTAGAGATATCGATATCTCTATCTCTATTAGAGATATCGATATCTCTATCTCTATTAGAGATATCGATATCTCTATCTCTATTAGAGATATCGATATCTCTATCTCCATTAGAGATATCTCTATGTATTAGAGATATCTCTATCTCTATTAGAGATATCTCTATCTCTATCTCTATTAGAGATATCTCGATCTATATCGATATTAGAGATCTCTATCTCTATTAGAGATATCTATCTCTATTAGAGATATCTCTATCTCAGATGTCTCTATCTCTATCTCAGATGTCTCTATCTCTATTAGAGATGTCTCTATCTCTATTAGAGATGTCTCTGTCTCTATTAGACATATCACTATCTCTATTAGAGAGATGTCTCTATCTCTATTAGAGAGATGTCTCTATCTCTATTAGAGATGCCTCTATCTATTAGAGATATCTCTATCTCTATTAGAGATCTCTATCTCTATCTATCTCTATTAGAGATATCTCTATCTCTATTAGAGATGTCCATCTCTATCTATTAGAGATATCTCTATCTCTATTAGAGATCTCTATCTCTATCTATCTCTATTAGAGATATCTCTATCTCTATTAGATATGTCTCTATCTCTATTAGATATGTCTCTATCTCTATTAGAGATATCTCTATCTCTATTAGAGATGTCTCTATCTCTAATAGAGTGATCGATGTCTCTATCTCTAATAGAGAGATCGATGTCTCTATCTCTATTAGAGATATCTCTATCTCTATTAGGGATATCTCTATCTCTATTAGACATATCTCTATTAGAGATGTCTCTATCTCTATTAGAGATCTCTATCTCTATTAGAGATGTCTCTATCTCTATTAGACATATCTCTATCCCTATCTCTATTAGAGATATCTCTATCTATCAGAGATATCGATATCTCTATCTCTATTAGAGAGATCTCTATCTCTATTAGAGATATCTCTATCTCTATTAGAGATATCTCTATCTCTATTAGAGATATCTCTATCTCTATTAGAGATATCTCTATCTCTATTAGAGATATCTCTATCTATTAGAGATATCTCTATCTCTATTAGAGATATCTCTATCTATTAGAGATATATCTATCTCTATTAGAGATATCTCTATCTCTATTAGAGATCTCTATCTCTATCTATCTCTATTAGAGATCTCTATCTCTATCTATCTCTATTAGAGATATCTCTATCTCAGATGTCTCTATCTCTATTAGAGATATCTCTATCTCTATCAGAGATATCTCTATCTCTATCAGAGATATCTCTATCTCTATCAGAGATATCTCTATCTCTATCAGATATCTCTATCTTTATTAGAGATATCTCTATCTTTATTAGAGATATCTCTATCTCTATCAGAGATGTCTCTATCTCTATTAGAGATATCTCTATCTCTATTAGAGATATCTCTATCTCTATTAGAGATATCTCTATCTCTATTAGAGATATCTCTATCTCTATTAGAGATATGTCTCTATCTTTATTAGAGAAGTCTATCTCTATTAGAGATATCTCTATCTCTATCTCTATTAGAGATATCTCTATCTCTATTAGAGATATCTCTCTCTCTATTAGAGATATCTCTATCGATATTAGAGATATCTATCTCTATCTCAGATGTCTCTATCTCTATTAGAGATGTCTCTCTCTATTAGTGATATGTCTAATAGAGATAGAGACATCTCTATTAGAGATGTCTCTATCTCTATTAGAGATATCTCTATCTCTATTAGAGATATCTCTATCTCTATTAGAGATATCTCTATCTCTATTAGAGATATCTCTATCTCTATTAGAGATATCTCTATCTATTAGAGATATCTCTATCTATTAGAGATATCTCTATCTCAGATGTCTCTATCTCTATTACAGATGTCTCTATCTCTATCTCTATTAGAGATGTCTCTATCTCTATTAGAGATATCTCTCTATCTCTATTAGAGATCTCTCTCTCTATTAGACATATCTCTATCTCTATTACAGATGTCTCTATCTCTATTAGAGATATCTCTATTACAGATGTCTCTATCTCTATTAGAGATGTCTCTATCTCTATTAGAGATATCTCTCTATCTATTAGAGATCTCTCTCTCTCTATTAGAGATGTCTATCTCTATCTATTAGAGATATCTCTATCTCTATTAGAGATCTATATCTCTATCTATCTCTATTAGAGATATCTCTATCTCTATTAGAGATGTCTATCTCTATCTATTAGAGATATCTCTATCTCTATTAGAGATCTCTATCTCTATTAGAGATATCTCTATCTCTATCTCTATTAGAGATATCTCTATCTCTATTAGAGATATGTCTCTATCTTTATTAGAGAAGTCTATCTCTATTAGAGATATCTCTATCTATCAGAGATATCTCTATCTCTATTAGAGATATCTCTATCTCTATCTCTATTAGAGACATCTCTATCTCTATTAGAGATATCTATCTCTATTAGAGATATCTCTATCTCAGATGTCTCTATCTCTATCTCAGATGTCTCTATCTCTATCTCAGATGTCTCTATCTCTATCTCAGATGTCTCTATCTCTATTAGAGATGTCTCTATCTCTATTAGAGATATCTCTCTATCTCTATTAGAGATATCTCTCTATCTCTATTAGAGATCTCTCTATCTCTATTACAGATGTCTCTATCTCTATTAGAGATATCTCTATTACAGATGTCTATCTCTATTAGAGATATCTCTATTAGAGATATCTCTATCTATCAGAGATATCTCTATCTCTATCTCTATTAGAGATATCTCTATCTCTATCTCTATTAGAGACATCTCTATCTCTATTAGAGATATCTATCTCTATTAGAGATATCTCTATCTCAGATGTCTCTATCTCTATCTCAGATGTCTCTATCTCTATCTCAGATGTCTCTATCTCTATTAGAGATGTCTCTATCTCTATTAGAGATGTCTCTATCTCTATTAGAGATGTCTCTATCTCTATTAGAGATATCTCTCTATCTCTATTAGAGATATCTCTCTATCTCTATTAGAGATCTCTCTATCTCTATTACAGATGTCTCTATCTCTATTAGAGATATCTCTATTACAGATGTCTATCTCTATTAGAGATATCTCTATTAGAGATATCTCTATCTCTATTAGAGATGTCTCTATCTCTATTAGAGATGTCTCTATCTCTATTAGAGATGTCTCTATCTCTATTAGAGATATGTCTCTATCTCTATTAGAGATATGTCTCTATCTTTATTAGAGAAGTCTCTATCTCTATTAGAGATATCTCTATCTATCAGAGATATCTCTATCTCTGTCTCTATTAGAGATATCTCTATCTCTATTACAGATGTCTCTATCTCTATTAGAAAAGTCTCTATCTCTATCAGAGAGATCTCTATCTATCAGAGATATCTCTATCTCTATTAGAGATATCTCTATCTCTATCTCTATTAGAGATATCTCTATCTCTATCTCTATTAGAGATATCTCTATCTCTATTAGAGATATCTCTATCTCTATTAGAGATGTCTCTATCTCTATTAGAGATATGTCTCTATCTTTATTAGAGAAGTCTATCTCTAGTAGAGATATCTCTATCAGAGATATCTCTGTCTCTATTAGAGATATCTCTATCTCTATTACAGATGTCTCTATCTCTATTAGACATATCTCTATCTCTATTACAGATGTCTCTATCTCTATTAGAGAAGTCTCTATCTCTATTAGAGAGATCTCTATCTATCAGAGATATCTCTATCTCTATTAGAGATATCTCTATCTCTATTAGAGATATCTCTATCTCTATTAGAGATATCTCTATCTCTAATAGAGATATCTCTATCTCTAATAGAGATATCTCTATCTCTAATAGAGATATCTCTATCTCTCTCTATTAGAGATATCTCTATCTCTATCTCAGATGTCTCTATCTCTATTAGAGATGTCTCTATCTCTATCTCTATTAGAGATGTCTCTAGCTCTATTAGACATATCACTATCTCTATTAGAGATGTCTCTATCTCTATTAGAGATGTCTCTATCTCTATTAGAGATGTCTCTATCTCTATTAGAGATGTCTCTATCTCTATTAGAGATATCTCTATCTATTAGAGATATCTCTATCTCTATTAGAGATGTCTCTATCTCTATTAGAGATGTCTCTCTATCTCTATTAGAGATATGTCTCTATCTCTATTAGAGATATCTCTATCTATCAAAGATCTCTATCTCTGTCTCTATTAGAGATATCTCTATCTCTATTAGACATATCTCTATCTCTATTACAGATGTCTCTATCTCTATTAGAGATATCTCTATTAGAGATATCTTTATCTCTATTAGAGATATCTCTATCTCTATTAGAGATCTCTATCTCTATCTATCTCTATTAGAGATATCTCTATCTCAGATGTCTCTATCTCTATCTCTATTAGAGATCTCTATCTCTATCTATCTCTATTAGAGATATCTCTATCTCAGATGTCTCTCTCTATCTCTATTAGAGATCTCTATCTCGATCTCTATTAGAGATGTCTCTATCTCTATTAGAGATATCGATATCTCTATTGAGATATCTCTATCTCTATTAGAGATGTCTATCTCTATAGAGATGTCTATCTCTATTAGAGATGTCTATCTCTATTAGAGATATGTCTCTATCTCTATTAGAGATATGTCTCTATCTCTATCTCTATTAGAGATCTCTATCTCGATCTATCTCTATTAGAGATATCTCTATCTCAGATGTCTCTATCTCTATCTCTATTAGAGATCTCTATCTCGATCTCTATTAGAGATGTCTCTATCTCTATTAGAGATATCGATATCTCTATCTCTATTAGAGATATCGATATCTCTATTAGAGATATCGATATCTCTATTAGAGATGTCTATCTCTATTAGAGATATGTCTCTATCTCTATTAGAGATGTCTCTCTATCTCTATTAGAGATATGTCTCTATCTCTATTAGAGATATCTCTATCTATCAAATATCTCTATCTCTGTCTCTATTAGAGATATCTCTATCTCTATTAGACATATCTCTATCTCTATTACAGATGTCTCTATCTCTATTAGAGATATCTCTATTAGAGATATCTTTATCTCTATTAGAGATATCTCTATCTCTATTAGAGATCTCTATCTCTATCTATCTCTATTAGAGATATCTCTATCTCAGATGTCTCTATCTCTATCTCTATTAGAGATCTCTATCTCTATCTATCTCTATTAGAGATATCTCTATCTCAGATGTCTCTATCTCTATCTCTATTAGAGATCTCTATCTCGATCTCTATTAGAGATGTCTCTATCTCTATTAGAGATATCGATATCTCTATTGAGATATCTCTATCTCTATTAGAGATGTCTATCTCTATAGAGATGTCTATCTCTATTAGAGATGTCTATCTCTATTAGAGATATGTCTCTATCTCTATTAGAGATATGTCTCTATCTCTATCTCTATTAGAGATCTCTATCTCGATCTATCTCTATTAGAGATATCTCTATCTCAGATGTCTCTATCTCTATCTCTATTAGAGATCTCTATCTCGATCTCTATTAGAGATGTCTCTATCTCTATTAGAGATATCGATATCTCTATCTCTATTAGAGATATCGATATCTCTATTAGAGATCTCTATCTCGATCTCTATTAGAGATATGTCTCTATCTCTATTAGAGATAGAGACATATCTCTAATAGAGATAGACATCTCTAATAGAGATAGACATCTCTAATAGAGATAGACATCTCTAATAGAGATAGAGATATCTCTATTAGAGATATCTCTATCTCTATTAGAGATGTCTATCTCTATTAGAGATGTCTATCTCTATTAGAGATATGTCTCTATCTCTAATAGAGATAGAGACATATCTCTAATAGAGATCGAGATAGAGATCTCTAATAGAGATATCGATATCTCTAATAGAGATAGAGATATCGATATCTCTAATAGAGATAGAGACATCTCTAATAGAGATCGAGATAGAGATCTCTAATAGAGATAGAGATAGAGACATCTGAGATAGAGATATCTCTAATAGAGATAGATCGAGATAGAGATCTCTAATAGAGATAGAGATAGAGACATATCTCTAATAGAGATAGACATCTCTAATAGAGATAGAGATAGAGATATCTCTAATAGAGATATCGATATCTCTAATAGAGATAGATATCTCTAATAGAGATAGATATCTCTAATAGAGATATCGATATCTCTAATAGAGATAGACATCTCTAATAGAGATCGAGATAGAGATCTCTAATAGAGATAGAGATAGAGACATCTGAGATAGAGATATCTCTAATAGAGATAGATAGAGATAGAGATCTCTAATAGAGATAGAGATATCTCTAATAGAGATATCTCTAATAGAGATAGAGACATCTGTAATAGAGATAGAGATATGTCTAATAGAGATAGAGATATCTCTAATAGAGACAGAGATAGAGATATCTCTGATAGAGATATCTCTAATAGAGATAGAGATATCTCTAATAGAGATAGAGATATCTCTAATAGAGATAGAGATATCTCTAATAGAGATAGAGATATCTCTGATAGATAGAGATCTCTCTGATAGAGATGGAGACTTTTCTAATAGAGATAGAGACATCTGTAATAGAGATAGAGATATCTCTAATAGAGACAGAGATAGAGATATCTCTGATAGATAGAGATATCTCTAATAGAGATAGAGACTTCTCTAATAAAGATAGAGACATATCTCTAATAGAGATAGAGACATATCTCTAATAGAGATAGAGACATCTCTAATAGAGATAGAGACATCTCTAATAGAGATAGAGACATCTCTAATAGAGATATCGATATCTCTAATAGAGATATCGATATCTCTGATAGAGATATCGATATCTCTATTAGAGATGTCTCTATCTCTATTAGAGATATGTCTCTATCTTTATTAGCGAAGTCTCTATCTCTATTAGAGATATCTCTATCAGAGATATCTCTATCTCTGTCTCTATTAGAGATATCTCTATCTCTATTAGATATATCTCTATCTCTATTACAGATGTCTCTATCTCTATTAGAGATATCTCTATCTCTATTAGAGATCTCTATCTCTATTAGAGATCTCTATCTCTATCTATCTCTATTAGAGATATCTCTATCTCAGATGTCTCTATCTCTATTAGAGATCTCTATCTCGATCTCTATTAGAGATGTCTCTATCTCTATTAGAGATGTCTCTATCTCTATTCGAGATATCGATATCTCTATTAGAGATATCTCTATCTCTATTAGAGATATCTCTATCTCTATTAGAGATATCTCTATCTCTATTAGAGATGTCTATCTCTATTAGAGATATGTCTCTATCTCTATTAGAGATATATCTCTATCTTTATTAGAGAAGTCTCTATCTCTATTAGAGATATCTCTATCTATCAGAGATATATCTATCTCTGTCTCTATTAGAGATATCTCTATCTCTATTACAGATGTCTCTATCTCTATTAGAGATGTCTCTATCTCTATTAGAGAAGTCTCTATCTCTATTAGAGATATCTCTATCTATCAGAGATATCTCTATCTCTATTAGAGATATCTCTATCTCTATCTATCTCTATTAGAGATATCGATATCTCTATCTCTATTAGAGATATCTCTATCTCCATTAGAGATATCTCTATCTCTATTAGAGATATCTCTATCTCTATTAGAGATATCTCTATCTATTAGAGATATCTCTATCTCTATTAGAGATATCTCTATCTCTATTAGAGATATCTCTGTCTCTATCGATATTAGAGATCTCTATCTCTATTAGAGATATCTATCTCTATTAGAGATATCTCTATCTCAGATGTCTCTATCTCTATCTCAGATGTCTCTATCTCTATTAGAGATGTCTCTATCTCTATTAGAGATGTCTCTGTCTCTATTAGACATATCACTCTCTATTAGAGAGATGTCTCTATCTCTATTAGAGAGATGTCTCTATCTCTATTAGAGATGCCTCTATCTCTATTAGAGATGTCTCTATCTATTAGAGATATCTCTATCTCTATTAGAGATCTCTATCTCTATCTATCTCTATTAGAGATATCTCTATCTCTATTAGAGATGTCCATCTCTATATATTAGAGATATCTATCTCTATTAGAGATCTCTATCTCTATCTATCTCTATTAGAGATATCTCTATCTCTATTAGATATGTCTCTATCTCTAATAGAGTGATCGATGTCTCTATCTCTAATAGAGAGATCGATGTCTCTATCTCTAATAGAGAGATCGATGTCTCTATCTCTATTAGAGATATCTCTATCTCTATTAGAGATATCTCTATCTCTATTAGAGATATCTCTATCTCTATTAGGGATATCTCTATCTCTATTAGACATATCTCTATCTCTATTAGAGATGTCTCTATCTCTATTAGAGATGTCTCTATCTCTATTAGAGATGTCTCTATCTCTATTAGACATATCTCTATATCTATCAGAGATATCGATATCTCTATCTCTATTAGAGATATCTTTATCTCTATTAGAGATATCTCTATCTCTATTAGAGATATCTCTATCTCTATTAGAGATATCTCTATCTCTATTAGAGATATCTCTATCTCTATTAGAGATATCTCTATTAGAGATGTCTCTATCTCTATCAGAGATGTCTCTATCTCTATTAGAGATGTCTATCTCTATTAGAGATGTCTCTATCTCTATTAGAGATATGTCTCTATCTTTATTAGAGAAGTCTATCTCTAGTAGAGATATCTCTATCAGAGATATCTCTGTCTCTATTAGAGATATCTCTATCTCTATTACAGATGTCTCTATCTCTATTAGACATATCTCTATCTCTATTACAGATGTCTCTATCTCTATTAGAGAAGTCTCTATCTCTATTAGAGAGATCTCTATATATCAGAGATATCTCTATCTCTATTAGAGATATCTCTATCTCTATTAGAGATATCTCTATCTCTATTAGAGATATCTCTATCTCTAATAGAGATATCTCTATCTCTAATAGAGATATCTCTATCTCTAATAGAGATATCTCTATCTCTAATAGAGATATCTCTATCTCTCTCTATTAGAGATATCTCTATCTCAGATGTCTCTATCTCTATTAGAGATGTCTCTATCTCTATCTCTATTAGAGATGTCTCTAGCTCTATTAGACATATCACTATCTCTATTAGAGATGTCTCTATCTCTATTAGAGATGTCTCTATCTCTATTAGAGATGTCTCTATCTCTATTAGAGATGTCTCTATCTCTATTAGAGATATCTCTATCTATTAGAGATATCTCTATCTCTATTAGAGATGTCTCTATCTCTATTAGAGATGTCTCTCTATCTCTATTAGAGATATGTCTCTATCTCTATTAGAGATCTATCTCTATTAGAGATATCTCTAACTCTATTAGAGATGTCCATCTCTATCTATTAGAGATATCTCTATCTCTATTAGAGATATCTCTATCTCTATTAGAGATATCTCTATCTCTATCTCTATTAGAGATATCTCTATCTATCAGAGATATCTCTATCTCTATTAGAGATATCTCTATCTCAGATGTCTCTATCTCTATCTCAGATGTCTCTATCTCTATTCGAGATGTCTCTATCTCTATTAGACATATCACTATCTCTATTAGAGATGTCTCTATCTCTATTAGAGATGTCTCTATCTCTATTAGAGATGTCTCTATCTCTATTAGAGATGTCTCTATCTCTATTAGAGATGTCTCTATCTCTATTAGAGATATGTCTCTATCTCTATTAGAGATGTCTCTATCTCTATTAGAGATATCTCTCTATCTCTATTAGAGATGTCTCTAGCTCTATTAGACATATCACTATCTCTATTAGAGATGTCTCTATCTCTATTAGAGATGTCTCTATCTCTATTAGAGATGTCTCTATCTCTATTAGAGATGTCTCTATCTCTATTAGAGATATCTCTATCTATTAGAGATATCTCTATCTCTATTAGAGATGTCTCTATCTCTATTAGAGATGTCTCTCTATCTCTATTAGAGATATGTCTCTATCTCTATTAGAGATCTATCTCTATTAGAGATATCTCTAACTCTATTAGAGATGTCCATCTCTATCTATTAGAGATATCTCTATCTCTATTAGAGATATCTCTATCTCTATTAGAGATATCTCTATCTCTATCTCTATTAGAGATATCTCTATCTCTATCTCTATTAGAGATATCTCTATCTATCAGAGATATCTCTATCTCTATTAGAGATATCTCTATCTCAGATGTCTCTATCTCTATCTCAGATGTCTCTATCTCTATTCGAGATGTCTCTATCTCTATTAGACATATCACTATCTCTATTAGAGATGTCTCTATCTCTATTAGAGATGTCTCTATCTCTATTAGAGATGTCTCTATCTCTATTAGAGATGTCTCTATCTCTATTAGAGATGTCTCTATCTCTATTAGAGATATGTCTCTATCTCTATTAGAGATGTCTCTATCTCTATTAGAGATATCTCTCTATCTCTATTAGAGATGTCTCTATCTCTATTAGAGATATCTCTCTATCTCTATTAGAGATGTCTCTATCTCTATTAGAGATATCTCTCTATCTCTATTAGAGATATCTCTCTATCTCTATTAGAGATCTCTCTATCTCTATTACAGATGTCTCTATCTCTATTAGAGATGTCTCTATCTCTATTAGAGATATCTCTATTACAGATGTCTATCTCTATTAGAGATATCTCTATTAGAGATATCTCTATCTATCAGAGATATCTCTCTCTATTAGAGATATCTCTATCTCTATATTAGAGACATCTCTATCTCTATTAGAGATATCTATCTCTATTAGAGATATCTCTATCTCAGATGTCTCTATCTCTATCTCAGATGTCTCTATCTCTATCTCAGATGTCTCTATCTCTATTAGAGATGTCTCTATCTCTATTAGAGATATCTCTCTATCTCTATTAGAGATATCTCTCTATCTCTATTAGAGATCTCTCTATCTCTATTACAGATGTCTCTATCTCTATTAGAGATATCTCTATTACAGATGTCTATCTCTATTAGAGATGTCTCTATCTCTATTAGAGATGTCTCTATCTCTATTAGAGATGTCTCTATCTCTATTAGAGATATGTCTCTATCTCTATTAGAGATATGTCTCTATCTTTATTAGAGAAGTCTCTATCTCTATTAGAGATATCTCTATCTATCAGAGATATCTCTATCTCTGTCTCTATTAGAGATATCTCTATCTCTATTACAGATGTCTCTATCTCTATTAGAAAAGTCTCTATCTCTATCAGAGAGATCTCTATCTATCAGAGATATCTCTATCTCTATTAGAGATATCTCTATCTCTATCTCTATTAGAGATATCTCTATCTCTATCTCTATTAGAGATATCTCTATCTCTATCTCTATTAGAGATATCTCTATCTCTATCTCTATTAGAGATATCTCTATCTCTATTAGAGATAGACATATCTCTAATAGAGATAGAGATATCAGAGATATCTCTATCTCTGTCTCTATTAGAGATATCTCTATCTCTATTAGACATATCTCTATCTCTATTACAGATGTCTCTATCTCTATTAGAGATATCTCTATTAGAGATATCTCTATCTCTATTAGAGATATCTCTATCTCTATTAGAGATCTCTATCTCTATCTATCTCTATTAGAGATATCTCTATCTCAGATGTCTCTATCTCTATCTCTATTAGAGATCTCTATCTCTATCTATCTCTATTAGAGATATCTCTATCTCAGATGTCTCTATCTCTATTAGAGATCTCTATCTCGATCTCTATTAGAGATGTCTCTATCTCTATTAGAGATATCGATATCTCTATTGAGATATCTCTATCTCTATTAGAGATGTCTATCTCTATAGAGATGTCTATCTCTATTAGAGATGTCTATCTCTATTAGAGATATGTCTCTATCTCTATTAGAGATATGTCTCTGTCTCTATCTCTATTAGAGATCTCTATCTCGATCTATCTATTAGAGATATCTCTATCTCAGATGTCTCTATCTCTATCTCTATTAGAGATCTCTATCTCGATCTCTATTAGAGATGTCTCTATCTCTATTAGAGATATCGATATCTCTATCTCTATTAGAGATATCGATATCTCTATTAGAGATATCGATATCTCTATTAGAGATGTCTATCTCTATTAGAGATATGTCTCTATCTCTATTAGAGATAGAGACATATCTCTAATAGAGATAGACATCTCTAATAGAGATAGACATCTCTAATAGAGATAGAGATATCTCTAATAGAGATATCGATATCTCTAATAGAGATAGAGACATCTCTAATAGAGATAGAGATATGTCTAATAGAGATAGAGACATCTGTAATAGAGATAGAGATATCTCTAATAGAGATAGACATCTCTAATAGAGATAGACATCTCTAATAGAGATAGAGATATCTCTAATAGAGATATCGATATCTCTAATAGAGATAGAGATATCTCTAATAGAGATATCGATATCTCTAATAGAGATAGAGACATCTCTAATAGAGATCGAGATAGAGATCTCTAATAGAGATAGAGATAGAGACATCTGAGATAGAGATATCTCTAATAGAGATAGATAGAGATAGAGATCTCTAATAGAGATAGAGATAGAGACATCGGAGATAGAGATATCTCTAATAGAGATAGATAGAGATAGAGATCTCTAATAGAGATAGAGATATCTCTAATAGAGATATCTCTAATAGAGATAGAGACATCTGTAATAGAGATAGAGATATGTCTAATAGAGATAGAGATATCTCTAATAGAGACAGAGATAGAGATATCTCTGATAGAGATATCTCTGATAGAGATATCTCTAATAGAGATAGAGATATCTCTAATAGAGATAGAGATAGAGATATCTCTAATAGAGATAGAGATATCTCTGATAGATAGAGATCTCTCTGATAGAGATGGAGACTTTTCTAATAGAGATAGAGACATCTGTAATAGAGATAGAGATATCTCTAATAGAGACAGAGATAGAGATATCTCTGATAGATAGAGATATCTCTAATAGAGATAGAGACTTCTCTAATAAAGATAGAGACATATCTCTAATAGAGATAGAGACATATCTCTAATAGAGATAGAGACATCTCTAATAGAGATAGAGACATCTCTAATAGAGATATCGATATCTCTGATAGAGATATCGATATCTCTTTTAGAGATGTCTCTATCTCTATTAGAGATATGTCTCTATCTTTATTAGCGAAGTCTCTATCTCTATTAGAGATATCTCTATCAGAGATATCTCTATCTCTGTCTCTATTAGAGATATCTCTATCTCTATTAGATATATCTCTATCTCTATTACAGATGTCTCTATCTCTATTAGAGATATCTCTATCTCTATTAGAGATATCTCTATCTCTATTAGAGATCTCTATCTCTATCTATCTCTATTAGAGATATCTCTATCTCAGATGTCTCTATCTCTATTAGAGATCTCTATCTCGATCTCTATTAGAGATGTCTCTATCTCTATTAGAGATGTCTCTATCTCTATTCGAGATATCGATATCTCTATTAGAGATATCGATATCTCTATTAGAGATATCTCTATCTCTATTAGAGATATCTCTATCTCTATTAGAGATATCTATCTCTATTAGAGATATGTCTCTATCTCTATTAGAGATATATCTCTATCTTTATTAGAGAAGTCTCTATCTCTATTAGAGATATCTCTATCTATCAGAGATATATCTATCTCTGTCTCTATTAGAGATATCTCTATCTCTATTACAGATGTCTCTATCTCTATTAGAGATGTCTCTATCTCTATTAGAGAAGTCTCTATCTCTATTAGAGATATCTCTATCTATCAGAGATATCTCTATCTCTATTAGAGATATCTCTATCTCTATCTATCTCTATTAGAGATATCGATATCTCTATCTCTATTAGAGATATCTCTATCTCCATTAGAGATATCTCTATCTCTATCTCTATTAGAGATATCTCTCTCTATCTCTATTAGAGATATCTCTATCTATTAGAGATATCTCTATCTCTATTAGAGATATCTCTATCTCTATTAGAGATATCTATCTCTATTAGAGATATCTCTATCTCAGATGTCTCTATCTCTATCTCAGATGTCTCTATCTCTATTAGAGATGTCTCTATCTCTATTAGAGATGTCTCTGTCTCTATTAGACATATCACTCTCTATTAGAGAGATGTCTCTATCTCTATTAGAGAGATGTCTCTATCTCTATTAGAGATGCCTCTATCTCTATTAGAGATGTCTCTATCTATTAGAGATATCTCTATCTCTATTAGAGATCTCTATCTCTATCTATCTCTATTAGAGATATCTCTATCTCTATTAGAGATGTCCATCTCTATCTATTAGAGATATCTCTATCTCTATTAGAGATCTCTATCTCTATCTATCTCTATTAGAGATATCTCTATCTCTATTAGATATGTCTCTATCTCTATTAGAGATATCTCTATCTCTATTAGAGATGTCTCTATCTCTAATAGAGTGATCGATGTCTCTATCTCTAATAGAGAGATCGATGTCTCTATCTCTATTAGAGATATCTCTATCTCTATTAGGGATATCTCTATCTCTATTAGACATATCTCTATCTCTATTAGAGATGTCTCTATCTCTATTAGAGATGTCTCTATCTCTATTAGAGATGTCTCTATCTCTATTAGACATATCTCTATCCCTATCTCTATTAGAGATATCTCTATATCTATCAGAGATATCGATATCTCTATCTCTATTAGAGATATCTTTATCTCTATTAGAGATATCTCTATCTCTATTAGAGATATCTCTATCTCTATTAGAGATATCTCTATCTCTATTAGAGATATCTCTATCTCTATTAGAGATATCTCTATTAGAGATGTCTCTATCTCTATCAGAGATGTCTCTATCTCTATTAGAGATGTCTATCTCTATTAGAGATGTCTCTATCTCTATTAGAGATATGTCTCTATCTTTATTAGAGAAGTCTATCTCTAGTAGAGATATCTCTATCAGAGATATCTCTGTCTCTATTAGAGATATCTCTATCTCTATTACAGATGTCTCTATCTCTATTAGACATATCTCTATCTCTATTACAGATGTCTCTATCTCTATTAGAGAAGTCTCTATCTCTATTAGAGAGATCTCTATCTATCAGAGATATCTCTATCTCTATTAGAGATATCTCTATCTCTATTAGAGATATCTCTATCTCTATTAGAGATATCTCTATCTCTAATAGAGATATCTCTATCTCTAATAGAGATATCTCTATCTCTAATAGAGATATCTCTATCTCTCTCTATTAGAGATATCTCTATCTCTATCTCAGATGTCTCTATCTCTATTAGAGATGTCTCTATCTCTATTAGAGATGTCTCTAGCTTTATTAGACATATCACTATCTCTATTAGAGATGTCTCTATCTCTATTAGAGATGTCTCTATCTCTATTAGAGATGTCTCTATCTCTATTAGAGATGTCTCTATCTCTATTAGAGATGTCTCTATCTCTATTAGAGATATCTCTCTATCTCTATTAGAGATGTCTCTATCTCTATTAGAGATATCTCTCTATCTCTATTAGAGATGTCTCTACCTATTAGAGATATCTCTATCTCTATTAGAGATGTCCATCTCTATCTATTAGAGATATCTCTATCTCTATTAGAGATATCTCTATCTCTATTAGAGATCTCTATCTCTATTAGACATATCTCTATCCCTATCTCTATTAGAGATATCTCTATATCTATCAGAGATATCGATATCTCTATCTCTATTAGAGATGTCTCTATCTCTATTAGAGAAGTCTCTATCTCTATTAGAGATGTCTCTATCTCTATTAGAGATGTCTCTATCTCTATTAGAGAAGTCTCTATCTCTATTAGAGATATCTCTATCTCTATTAGAGATATCGATATCTCTATCTCTATTAGAGATATGTATCTCTATTAGAGATATGTATCTCTATTAGAGATATGTCTCTATCTTTATTAGAGAAGTCTATCTCTATTAGAGATATCTCTATCAGAGATCTCTATCTCTGTCTCTATTAGAGATATCTCTATCTCTATTAGAGATATCTCTATCTCTCTCCATTAGAGATATATCTATCATTATTAGAGATATCTCTATCTCTATTAGAGATATCTATCTCTATTAGAGATATCTCTATCTCTATCTCAGATGTCTCTATCTCAGATGTCTCTATCTCTATCTCAGATGTCTCTATCTCTATTAGAGATGTCTCTATCACTATCTCTATTAGAGATGTCTCTATCTCTATTAGAGATGTCTCTATCACTATCTCTATTAGAGATGTCTCTATCTCTATTAGAGATGTCTCTATCTCTATTAGAGATATCTCTATCTCTATTAGAGATCTCTATCTCTATTAGAGATCTCTATCTCTATTAGAGATATGTCTCTATCTCTATTAGAGATATCTCCATATCTATCAGAGATATCGATATCTCTATCTCTATTAGAGATATCTCTATCTCTATTAGAGATATCTCTATCTATCTCTATTAGAGATATCTCTATCTCAGATGTCTCTATCTCTATCTCTATTAGAGATCTCTATTAGAGATGTCTCTATCTCTATTAGAGATGTCTCTATCTCTATTAGAGATATCGATATCTCTATTAGAGATATCGATATCTCTATCTCTATTAGAGATATCGATATCTCTATTAGAGATATCGATATCTCTATTAGAGATATCTCTATGTCTATCTCTATTAGAGATATGTCTCTATCTCTATTAGAGATATGTCTCTATCTTTATTAGAGAAGTCTCTATCTCTATTAGAGATATCTCTATCTATCAGAGATATCTCTATCTCTGTCTCTATTAGAGATATCTCTCTCTATTACAGATGTCTCTATCTCTATTAGACATATCTCTATCTCTATTAGAGATGTATCTATCTCTATTAGAGATATCTCTATCTATCAGAGATATCTCTCTCTATTTCTATTAGAGATATCTATTTGTATTAGAGATATCTCTATCTCTATTAGAGATATGTCTCTATCTTTATTAGAGAAGTCTCTCTCTATTAGAGATATCTCTATCTCTATCAGAGATATCTTTATCTCTATTAGAGATATCGATATCTCTATCTCTATTAGAGATATCTCTATCTCTATTAGAGATGTCTCTATCTCTATTAGAGATGTCTCTATCTCTATTAGAGATGTCTCTATCTCTATTAGAGAGATGTCTCTATCTCTATTAGAGATATGTCTCTATCTCTATTAGAGATATGTCTCTATCTCTATTAGAGATATGTCTCTATCTTTATTAGAGAAGTCTCTATCTCTATTAGAGATATCTCTATCTATCAGAGATATCTCTATCTCTGTCTCTATTAGAGATATCTCTATCTCTATTATAGATGTCTCTATCTCTATTAGACATATCTCTATCTCTATTACAGATGTCTCTATCTCTATTAGTAAAGTCTCTATCTCTATCAGAGAGATCTCTATCTATCAGAGATATCTCTATCTCTATTAGAGATATCTCTATCTCTATTAGAGATATCTCTATCTCTATTAGACATATCTCTATCCCTATCTCTATTAGAGATATCTCTATATCTATCAGAGATATCGATATCTCTATCTCTATTAGAGATATCTTTATCTCTATTAGAGATATCTCTATCTCTATTAGAGATATCTCTATCTCTATTAGAGATATCTCTATCTCTATTAGAGATATCTCTATCTCTATTAGAGATATCTCTATCTCTATTAGAGATATCTCTATCTCTATTAGAGATATCTCTATTAGAGATGTCTCTATCTCTATCAGAGATGTCTCTATCTCTATTAGAGATGTCTATCTCTATTAGAGATGTCTCTATCTCTATTAGAGATATGTCTCTATCTTTATTAGAGAAGTCTATCTCTAGTAGAGATATCTCTATCAGAGATATCTCTGTCTCTATTAGAGATATCTCTATCTCTATTACAGATGTCTCTATCTCTATTAGACATATCTCTATCTCTATTACAGATGTCTCTATCTCTATTAGAGAAGTCTCTATCTCTATTAGAGAGATCTCTATCTATCAGAGATATCTCTATCTCTATTAGAGATATCTCTATCTCTATTAGAGATATCTCTATCTCTATTAGAGATATCTCTATCTCTAATAGAGATATCTCTATCTCTAATAGAGATATCTCTATCTCTCTCTATTAGAGATATCTCTATCTCTATCTCAGATGTCTCTATCTCTATTAGAGATGTCTCTATCTCTATTAGAGATGTCTCTAGCTCTATTAGACATATCACTATCTCTATTAGAGATGTCTCTATCTCTATTAGAGATGTCTCTATTAGAGATGTCTCTATCTCTATTAGAGATGTCTCTAGCTCTATTAGACATATCACTATCTCTATTAGAGATGTCTCTATCTCTATTAGAGATATCTCTATCTCTATTAGAGATCTCTATCTCTATTAGAGATCTCTATCTCTATTAGACATATCTCTATCTCTATTAGAGATGTCTCTATCTCTATTAGACATATCTCTATCCCTATCTCTATTAGAGATATCTCTATATCTATCAGAGATATCGATATCTCTATCTCTATTAGAGATGTCTCTATCTCTATTAGAGAAGTCTCTATCTCTATTAGAGATGTCTCTATCTCTATTAGAGATGTCTCTATCTCTATTAGAGAAGTCTCTATCTCTATTAGAGATATGTCTCTATCTTTATTAGAGAAGTCTCTATCTCTATTAGAGATATCTCTATCTATCAGAGATATCTCTATCTCTGTCTCTATTAGAGATATCTCTATCTCTATTACAGATGTCTCTATCTCTATTAGAAAAGTCTCTATCTCTATCAGAGAGATCTCTATCTATCAGAGATATCTCTATCTCTATTAGAGATATCTCTATCTCTATCTCTATTAGAGATATCTCTATCTCTATCTCTATTAGAGATATCTCTATCTCTATCTCTATTAGAGATATCTCTATCTCTATCTCTATTAGAGATATCTCTATCTCTATTAGAGATAGACATATCTCTAATAGAGATAGAGATATCAGAGATATCTCTATCTCTGTCTCTATTAGAGATATCTCTATCTCTATTAGACATATCTCTATCTCTATTACAGATGTCTCTATCTCTATTAGAGATATCTCTATTAGAGATATCTCTATCTCTATTAGAGATATCTCTATCTCTATTAGAGATCTCTATCTCTATCTATCTCTATTAGAGATATCTCTATCTCAGATGTCTCTATCTCTATCTCTATTAGAGATCTCTATCTCTATCTATCTCTATTAGAGATATCTCTATCTCAGATGTCTCTATCTCTATCTCTATTAGAGATCTCTATCTCGATCTCTATTAGAGATGTCTCTATCTCTATTAGAGATATCGATATCTCTATTGAGATATCTCTATCTCTATTAGAGATGTCTATCTCTATAGAGATGTCTATCTCTATTAGAGATGTCTATCTCTATTAGAGATATGTCTCTATCTCTATTAGAGATATGTCTCTGTCTCTATCTCTATTAGAGATCTCTATCTCGATCTATCTATTAGAGATATCTCTATCTCAGATGTCTCTATCTCTATCTCTATTAGAGATCTCTATCTCGATCTCTATTAGAGATGTCTCTATCTCTATTAGAGATATCGATATCTCTATCTCTATTAGAGATATCGATATCTCTATTAGAGATATCGATATCTCTATTAGAGATGTCTATCTCTATTAGAGATATGTCTCTATCTCTATTAGAGATAGAGACATATCTCTAATAGAGATAGACATCTCTAATAGAGATAGACATCTCTAATAGAGATAGAGATATCTCTAATAGAGATATCGATATCTCTAATAGAGATAGAGACATCTCTAATAGAGATAGAGATATGTCTAATAGAGATAGAGACATCTGTAATAGAGATAGAGATATCTCTAATAGAGATAGACATCTCTAATAGAGATAGACATCTCTAATAGAGATAGAGATATCTCTAATAGAGATATCGATATCTCTAATAGAGATAGAGATATCTCTAATAGAGATATCGATATCTCTAATAGAGATAGAGACATCTCTAATAGAGATCGAGATAGAGATCTCTAATAGAGATAGAGATAGAGACATCTGAGATAGAGATATCTCTAATAGAGATAGATAGAGATAGAGATCTCTAATAGAGATAGAGATAGAGACATCGGAGATAGAGATATCTCTAATAGAGATAGATAGAGATAGAGATCTCTAATAGAGATAGAGATATCTCTAATAGAGATATCTCTAATAGAGATAGAGACATCTGTAATAGAGATAGAGATATGTCTAATAGAGATAGAGATATCTCTAATAGAGACAGAGATAGAGATATCTCTGATAGAGATATCTCTAATAGAGATAGAGATATCTCTAATAGAGATAGAGATATCTCTAATAGAGATAGAGATAGAGATATCTCTAATAGAGATAGAGATATCTCTGATAGATAGAGATCTCTCTGATAGAGATGGAGACTTTTCTAATAGAGATAGAGACATCTGTAATAGAGATAGAGATATCTCTAATAGAGACAGAGATAGAGATATCTCTGATAGATAGAGATATCTCTAATAGAGATAGAGACTTCTCTAATAAAGATAGAGACATATCTCTAATAGAGATAGAGACATATCTCTAATAGAGATAGAGACATCTCTAATAGAGATAGAGACATCTCTAATAGAGATAGAGACATCTCTAATAGAGATATCGATATCTCTGATAGAGATATCGATATCTCTTTTAGAGATGTCTCTATCTCTATTAGAGATATGTCTCTATCTTTATTAGCGAAGTCTCTATCTCTATTAGAGATATCTCTATCAGAGATATCTCTATCTCTGTCTCTATTAGAGATATCTCTATCTCTATTAGATATATCTCTATCTCTATTACAGATGTCTCTATCTCTATTAGAGATATCTCTATCTCTATTAGAGATATCTCTATCTCTATTAGAGATCTCTATCTCTATCTATCTCTATTAGAGATATCTCTATCTCAGATGTCTCTATCTCTATTAGAGATCTCTATCTCGATCTCTATTAGAGATGTCTCTATCTCTATTAGAGATGTCTCTATCTCTATTCGAGATATCGATATCTCTATTAGAGATATCTCTATCTCTATTAGAGATATCTCTATCTCTATTAGAGATATCTCTATCTCTATTAGAGATATCTATCTCTATTAGAGATATGTCTCTATCTCTATTAGAGATATATCTCTATCTTTATTAGAGAAGTCTCTATCTCTATTAGAGATATCTCTATCTATCAGAGATATATCTATCTCTGTCTCTATTAGAGATATCTCTATCTCTATTACAGATGTCTCTATCTCTATTAGAGATGTCTCTATCTCTATTAGAGAAGTCTCTATCTCTATTAGAGATATCTCTATCTATCAGAGATATCTCTATCTCTATTAGAGATATCTCTATCTCTCTCTATCTCTATTAGAGATATCGATATCTCTATCTCTATTAGAGATATCTCTATCTCCATTAGAGATATCTCTATCTCTATCTCTATTAGAGATATCTCTCTATATCTCTATTAGAGATATCTCTATCTATTAGAGATATCTCTATCTCAGATGTCTCTATCTCTATCTCAGATGTCTCTATCTCTATTAGAGATGTCTCTATCTCTATTAGAGATGTCTCTGTCTCTATTAGACATATCACTCTCTATTAGAGAGATGTCTCTATCTCTATTAGAGAGATGTCTCTATCTCTATTAGAGATGCCTCTATCTCTATTAGAGATGTCTCTATCTATTAGAGATATCTCTATCTCTATTAGAGATCTCTATCTCTATCTATCTCTATTAGAGATATCTCTATCTCTATTAGAGATGTCCATCTCTATCTATTAGAGATATCTCTATCTCTATTAGAGATCTCTATCTCTATCTATCTCTATTAGAGATATCTCTATCTCTATTAGATATGTCTCTATCTCTATTAGAGATATCTCTATCTCTATTAGAGATGTCTCTATCTCTAATAGAGTGATCGATGTCTCTATCTCTAATAGAGAGATCGATGTCTCTATCTCTATTAGAGATATCTCTATCTCTATTAGGGATATCTCTATCTCTATTAGACATATCTCTATCTCTATTAGAGATGTCTCTATCTCTATTAGAGATGTCTCTATCTCTATTAGAGATGTCTCTATCTCTATTAGACATATCTCTATCCCTATCTCTATTAGAGATATCTCTATATCTATCAGAGATATCGATATCTCTATCTCTATTAGAGATATCTTTATCTCTATTAGAGATATCTCTATCTCTATTAGAGATATCTCTATCTCTATTAGAGATCTCTATCTCTATTAGAGATATCTCTATTAGAGATGTCTCTATCTCTATCAGAGATGTCTCTATCTCTATTAGAGATATCTCTATCTCTATTAGAGATGTCTCTATCTCTAATAGAGATATGTCTCTATCTTTATTAGAGAAGTCTATCTCTAGTAGAGATATCTCTATCAGAGATATCTCTGTCTCTATTAGAGATATCTCTATCTCTATTACAGATGTCTCTATCTCTATTAGACATATCTCTATCTCTATTACAGATGTCTCTATCTCTATTAGAGAAGTCTCTATCTCTATTAGAGAGATCTCTATCTATCAGAGATATCTCTATCTCTATTAGAGATATCTCTATCTCTATTAGAGATATCTCTATCTCTATTAGAGATATCTCTATCTCTAATAGAGATATCTCTATCTCTAATAGAGATATCTCTATCTCTAATAGAGATATCTCTATCTCTCTCTATTAGAGATATCTCTATCTCTATCTCAGATGTCTCTATCTCTATTAGAGATGTCTCTATCTCTATTAGAGATGTCTCTAGCTCTATTAGACATATCACTATCTCTATTAGAGATGTCTCTATCTCTATTAGAGATGTCTCTATCTCTATTAGAGATGTCTCTATCTCTATTAGAGATATCTCTCTATCTCTATTAGAGATGTCTCTATCTCTATTAGAGATATCTCTCTATCTCTATTAGAGATGTCTCTACCTATTAGAGATATCTCTATCTCTATTAGAGATGTCCATCTCTATCTATTAGAGATATCTCTATCTCTATTAGAGATATCTCTATCTCTATTAGAGATCTCTATCTCTATTAGAGATCTCTATCTCTATTAGACATATCTCTATCTCTATTAGAGATGTCTCTATCTCTATTAGACATATCTCTATCCCTATCTCTATTAGAGATATCTCTATATCTATCAGAGATATCGATATCTCTATCTCTATTAGAGATGTCTCTATCTCTATTAGAGAAGTCTCTATCTCTATTAGAGATGTCTCTATCTCTATTAGAGATGTCTCTATCTCTATTAGAGAAGTCTCTATCTCTATTAGAGATATCTCTATCTCTATTAGAGATATCGATATCTCTATCTCTATTAGAGATATGTATCTCTATTAGAGATATGTATCTCTATTAGAGATATGTATCTCTATTAGAGATATGTCTCTATCTTTATTAGAGAAGTCTATCTCTATTAGAGATATCTCTATCAGAGATCTCTATCTCTGTCTCTATTAGAGATATCTCTATCTCTATTAGAGATATCTCTATCTCTCTCCATTAGAGATATATCTATCATTATTAGAGATATCTCTATCTCTATTAGAGATATCTATCTCTATTAGAGATATCTCTATCTCTATCTCAGATGTCTCTATCTCAGATGTCTCTATCTCTATCTCAGATGTCTCTATCTCTATTAGAGATGTCTCTATCACTATCTCTATTAGAGATGTCTCTATCTCTATTAGAGATGTCTCTATCACTATCTCTATTAGAGATGTCTCTATCTCTATTAGAGATGTCTCTATCTCTATTAGAGATATCTCTATCTCTATTAGAGATCTCTATCTCTATTAGAGATCTCTATCTCTATTAGAGATATGTCTCTATCTCTATTAGAGATATCTCCATATCTATCAGAGATATCGATATCTCTATCTCTATTAGAGATATCTCTATCTCTATTAGAGATATCTCTATCTATCTCTATTAGAGATATCTCTATCTCAGATGTCTCTATCTCTATCTCTATTAGAGATCTCTATTAGAGATGTCTCTATCTCTATTAGAGATGTCTCTATCTCTATTAGAGATATCGATATCTCTATTAGAGATATCGATATCTCTATCTCTATTAGAGATATCGATATCTCTATTAGAGATATCGATATCTCTATTAGAGATATCTCTATGTCTATCTCTATTAGAGATATGTCTCTATCTCTATTAGAGATATGTCTCTATCTTTATTAGAGAAGTCTCTATCTCTATTAGAGATATCTCTATCTATCAGAGATATCTCTATCTCTGTCTCTATTAGAGATATCTCTCTCTATTACAGATGTCTCTATCTCTATTAGACATATCTCTATCTCTATTAGAGATGTATCTATCTCTATTAGAGATATCTCTATCTATCAGAGATATCTCTCTCTATTTCTATTAGAGATATCTATTTGTATTAGAGATATCTCTATCTCTATTAGAGATATCTCTATCTCTATTAGAGATATGTCTCTATCTTTATTAGAGAAGTCTCTCTCTATTAGAGATATCTCTATCTCTATCAGAGATATCTTTATCTCTATTAGAGATATCGATATCTCTATCTCTATTAGAGATATCTCTATCTCTATTAGAGATGTCTCTATCTCTATTAGAGATGTCTCTATCTCTATTAGAGATGTCTCTATCTCTATTAGAGAGATGTCTCTATCTCTATTAGAGATATGTCTCTATCTCTATTAGAGATATGTCTCTATCTTTATTAGAGAAGTCTCTATCTCTATTAGAGATATCTCTATCTATCAGAGATATCTCTATCTCTGTCTCTATTAGAGATATCTCTATCTCTATTATAGATGTCTCTATCTCTATTAGACATATCTCTATCTCTATTACAGATGTCTCTATCTCTATTAGTAAAGTCTCTATCTCTATCAGAGAGATCTCTATCTATCAGAGATATCTCTATCTCTATTAGAGATATCTCTATCTCTATTAGAGATATCTCTATCTCTATTAGACATATCTCTATCCCTATCTCTATTAGAGATATCTCTATATCTATCAGAGATATCGATATCTCTATCTCTATTAGAGATATCTTTATCTCTATTAGAGATATCTCTATCTCTATTAGAGATATCTCTATCTCTATTAGAGATATCTCTATCTCTATTAGAGATATCTCTATCTCTATTAGAGATATCTCTATCTCTATTAGAGATATCTCTATTAGAGATGTCTCTATCTCTATCAGAGATGTCTCTATCTCTATTAGAGATGTCTATCTCTATTAGAGATGTCTCTATCTCTATTAGAGATATGTCTCTATCTTTATTAGAGGTCTATCTCTAGTAGAGATATCTCTATCAGAGATATCTCTGTCTCTATTAGAGATATCTCTATCTCTATTACAGATGTCTCTATCTCTATTAGACATATCTCTATCTCTATTACAGATGTCTCTATCTCTATTAGAGAAGTCTCTATCTCTATTAGAGAGATCTCTATCTATCAGAGATATCTCTATCTCTATTAGAGATATCTCTATCTCTATTAGAGATATCTCTATCTCTATTAGAGATATCTCTATCTCTATTAGAGATATCTCTATCTCTAATAGAGATATCTCTATCTCTAATAGAGATATCTCTATCTCTAATAGAGATATCTCTATCTCTCTCTATTAGAGATATCTCTATCTCTATCTCAGATGTCTCTATCTCTATTAGAGATGTCTCTATCTCTATTAGAGATGTCTCTAGCTCTATTAGACATATCACTATCTCTATTAGAGATGTCTCTATCTCTATTAGAGATGTCTCTATCTCTATTAGAGATGTCTCTATCTCTAGAGATGTCTCTATCTCTATTAGAGATATCTCTCTATCTCTATTAGAGATGTCTCTATCTCTATTAGAGATATCTCTCTATCTCTATTAGAGATGTCTCTACCTATTAGAGATATCTCTATCTCTATTAGAGATGTCCATCTCTATCTATTAGAGATATCTCTATCTCTATTAGAGATATCTCTATCTCTATTAGAGATCTCTATCTCTATTAGAGATCTCTATCTCTATTAGACATATCTCTATCTCTATTAGAGATGTCTCTATCTCTATTAGACATATCTCTATCCCTATCTCTATTAGAGATATCTCTATATCTATCAGAGATATCGATATCTCTATCTCTATTAGAGATGTCTCTATCTCTATTAGAGAAGTCTCTATCTCTATTAGAGATGTCTCTATCTCTATTAGAGATGTCTCTATCTCTATTAGAGAAGTCTCTATCTCTATTAGAGATATCTCTATCTCTATTAGAGATATCGATATCTCTATCTCTATTAGAGATATGTATCTCTATTAGAGATATGTATCTCTATTAGAGATATGTCTCTATCTTTATTAGAGAAGTCTATCTCTATTAGAGATATCTCTATCAGAGATCTCTATCTCTGTCTCTATTAGAGATATCTCTATCTCTATTAGAGATATCTCTATCTCTCTCCATTAGAGATATATCTATCATTATTAGAGATATCTCTATCTCTATTAGAGATATCTATCTCTATTAGAGATATCTCTATCTCTATCTCAGATGTCTCTATCTCAGATGTCTCTATCTCTATCTCAGATGTCTCTATCTCTATTAGAGATGTCTCTATCACTATCTCTATTAGAGATGTCTCTATCTCTATTAGAGATGTCTCTATCACTATCTCTATTAGAGATGTCTCTATCTCTATTAGAGATGTCTCTATCTCTATTAGAGATATCTCTATCTCTATTAGAGATCTCTATCTCTATTAGAGATCTCTATCTCTATTAGAGATATGTCTCTATCTCTATTAGAGATATCTCCATATCTATCAGAGATATCGATATCTCTATCTCTATTAGAGATATCTCTATCTCTATTAGAGATATCTCTATCTATCTCTATTAGAGATATCTCTATCTCAGATGTCTCTATCTCTATCTCTATTAGAGATCTCTATTAGAGATGTCTCTATCTCTATTAGAGATGTCTCTATCTCTATTAGAGATATCGATATCTCTATTAGAGATATCGATATCTCTATCTCTATTAGAGATATCGATATCTCTATTAGAGATATCGATATCTCTATTAGAGATATCTCTATGTCTATCTCTATTAGAGATATGTCTCTATCTCTATTAGAGATATGTCTCTATCTTTATTAGAGAAGTCTCTATCTCTATTAGAGATATCTCTATCTATCAGAGATATCTCTATCTCTGTCTCTATTAGAGATATCTCTCTCTATTACAGATGTCTCTATCTCTATTAGACATATCTCTATCTCTATTAGAGATGTATCTATCTCTATTAGAGATATCTCTATCTATCAGAGATATCTCTCTATTTCTATTAGAGATATCTATTTGTATTAGAGATATCTCTATCTCTATTAGAGATATCTCTATCTCTATTAGAGATATGTCTCTATCTTTATTAGAGAAGTCTCTCTCTATTAGAGATATCTCTATCTCTATCAGAGATATCTTTATCTCTATTAGAGATATCGATATCTCTATCTCTATTAGAGATGTCTCTATCTCTATTAGAGATGTCTCTATCTCTATTAGAGAGATGTCTCTATCTCTATTAGAGATATGTCTCTATCTCTATTAGAGATATGTCTCTATCTTTATTAGAGAAGTCTCTATCTCTATTAGAGATATCTCTATCTATCAGAGATATCTCTATCTCTGTCTCTATTAGAGATATCTCTATCTCTATTATAGATGTCTCTATCTCTATTAGACATATCTCTATCTCTATTACAGATGTCTCTATCTCTATTAGTAAAGTCTCTATCTCTATCAGAGAGATCTCTATCTATCAGAGATATCTCTATCTCTATTAGAGATATCTCTATCTCTATTAGAGATATCTCTATCTCTATTAGAGATATCTCTATCTCTATTAGAGATATCTCTATCTCTATTAGAGATATCTCTATCTCTATTAGAGATGTCTCTATCTCTATTAGAGATATGTCTCTATCTCTATTAGAGATATGTCTATCTTTATTAGAGAAGTCTCTATCTCTATTAGAGATATCTCTATCAGAGATATCTCTATCTCTGTCTCTATTAGAGATATCTCTATCTCTATTAGACATATCCCTATCTCTATTACAGATGTCTCTATCTCTATTAGAGATATCTCTATCTCTATTAGAGATATCTCTATCTCTATTAGAGATCTCTATCTCTATCTATCTCTATTAGAGATATCTCTATCTCAGATGTCTCTATCTCTATCTCTATTAGAGATCTCTATCTCTATCTCTATTAGAGATATCTCTATCTCAGATGTCTCTATCTCTATCTCTATTAGAGATCTCTATCTCGATCTCTATTAGAGATGTCTCTATCTCTATTAGAGATGTCTCTATCTCTATTAGAGATATTGATATCTCTATTAGAGATATCTCTATCTCTATTAGAGATATCTCTATCTCTATTAGAGATGTCTATCTCTATTAGAGATGTCTATCTCTATTAGAGATATGTCTCTATCTTTATTAGAGAAGTCTCTATCTCTATTAGAGATATCTCTATCTATCAGAGATATATCTATCTCTGTCTCTATTAGAGATATCTCTATCTCTATTAGAGATGTCTATCTCTATCTATTAGAGATATCTCTATCTCTATTAGAGATCTCTATCTCTATCTCTATTAGAGATATCTCTATTAGAGATATCTCTATCTCTATTAGAGATATCTCTATCTCTATTAGAGATATCTCTATCTCTATCTCAGATGTCTCTATCTCAGATGTCTCTATCTCTATCTCAGATGTCTCTATCTCTATTAGAGATGTCTCTATCTCTATTAGAGATATCTCTATCTCTATTAGAGATGTCTCTGTTAGAGATATCTCTATCTCTATTAGAGATATCTCTATCTCTATTAGAGATATCTCTATCTCTATTAGAGATATCTCTATCTCTATTAGATATCTCTATCTCTATTAGAGATATCTCTATTAGAGATATGTCTCAATCTCTATTAGAGATATCGTTATCTCTATTAGAGATATCGATATCTCTATCTCTATTAGAGATATCGATATCTATCTCTATTAGAGATATCTCTATCTCTATCTATTAGAGATATCTCTATCTCTAATAGAGATATCTCTCTCTATTAGAGATATCTCTATCTATCTCTATTAGAGATATCTCTATCCCTATCGATATTAGAAATATCTCTATCTCTATTAGAGATATCTATCTCTATTAGAGATCTCTATCTCTATCTTAGATGTCTCTATCTCTATCTCAGATGTCTCTATCTCTATTACAGATGTCTCTATCTCTATTACAGATGTCTCTATCTCTATCTCTATTAGAGATGTCTCTATCTCTATTAGAGATATCTCTCTATCTCTATTAGAGATCTCTCTCTCTCTATTAGAGATGTCTCTATCTCTATTAGAGATGTCTCTATCTCTATCTATTAGAGATATCTCTATCTCTATTAGAGATCTCTATCTCTATCTATCTCTATTAGAGATATCTCTATCTCTATTAGAGATGTCTCTATCTCTATTAGAGATGTCTATCTCTATCTATTAGAGATATCTCTATCTCTATTAGAGATCTCTATCTCTATCTCTATTAGAGATATCTCTATCTCTATTAGAGATATCTCTATCTCTATTAGAGATATCTCTATCTCTATTAGAGATGTCTCTATCTCTATTAGAGATGTCTCTATCTCTATTAGAGATGTCTCTATCTCTATTAGAGATGTCTCTATATTAGAGAAGTCTCTCTCTATTAGAGATATCTCTATCAGAGATATCTTTATCTCTATTAGAGATATCGATATCTCTATTAGAGATATCGATATCTCTATCTCTATTAGAGATATCTCTATCTCTATTAGAGATATCTCTATCTCTATTAGAGATATCTCTATCTCTATATCTATTAGAGATATCTCTATCTATCAGAGATATCTCTATCTCTATTAGAGATATCTCTATCTCTATCTCTATTAGAGATATCTCTCTCTCTCTATTAGAGATATCTCTATCTCTATCGATATTAGAGATATCTCTATCTCTAATAGAGATATCTCTATCTCTATCTCAGATGTCTCTATCTCTATTAGAGATGTCTCTATCTCTATCTCTATTAGAGATGTCTCTATCTCTATTAGACATATCACTATCTCTATTAGAGATGTCTCTATCTCTATTAGAGATATCTCTATCTCTATTAGAGATATCTCTATCTATTAGAGATATCTCTATCTCTACTAGAGATATCTCTATCTCTATTAGTGATATCTCTATCTCTATTAGAGATATCTCTATCTCTATTAGAGATCTCTATTAGAGATATCTCTATCTCAGATGTCTCTATCTCTATCTCTATTAGAGATGTCTCTATCTCTATTAGAGATGTCTCTATCTCTATTAGAGATGTCTCTATCTCTATTAGAGATGTCTCTATCTCTATTAGAGAAGTCTCTATCTCTATTAGAGATATCGATATCTCTATCAGAGATATCGATATCTCTATTAGAGATATCGATATCTCTATTAGAGATGTCTCTATCTCTATTAGAGATGTCTCTATCTCTATTAGAGATGTCTCTATCTCTATTAGAGATGTCTCTATCTCTATTAGAGATATGTCTCTATCTCTATTAGAGATATGTCTCTATCTTTATTAGAGAAGTCTCTATCTCTATTAGAGATATCTCTATCTATCAGAGATATCTCTATCTCTGTCTCTATTAGAGATATCTCTATCTCTATTACAGATGTCTCTATCTCTATCAGAGAGATCTCTATCTATCAGAGATATCTCTATCTCTATTAGAGATATCTCTATCTCTATTAGAGATATCTCTATCTCTATTAGAGATATCTCTATCTCTATTAGAGATATCTCTATCTCTATTAGAGATATCTCTATCAGAGATATCTCTATCTCTGTCTCTATTAGAGATATCTCTATCTCTATTAGACATATCTCTATCTCTATTACAGATGTCTCTATCTCTATTAGAGATGTCTCTATTAGAGATATCTCTATCTCTATTAGAGATCTCTATCTCTATCTATCTCTATTAGAGATATCTCTATCTCCGATGTCTCTATCTCTATCTCTATTAGAGATCTCTATCTCTATCTATCTCTATTAGAGATATCTCTATCTCAGATGTCTCTATCTCTATCTCTATTAGAGATCTCTATCTCGATCTCTATTAGAGATGTCTCTATCTCTATTAGAGATATCGATATCTCTATTAGAGATATCTCTATCTCTATTAGAGATATCGATATCTCTATTAGAGATATCTCTATCTCTATCTCTATTAGAGATGTCTATCTCTATTAGAGATGTCTATCTCTATTAGAGATGTCTATCTCTATTAGAGATATCTCTATCTCTATTACAGATGTCTCTATCTCTATTAGACATATCTCTATCTCTATTAGAGATGTCTCTATCTCTATTAGAGATATCGATATCTCTATTAGAGATATCTCTATCTCTATTAGAGATGTCTATCTCTATTAGAGATGTCTATCTCTATTAGAGATATGTCTCTATCTTTATTAGAGAAGTCTCTATCTCTATTAGAGATATCTCTATCTATCAGAGATATATCTATCTGTCTCTATTAGAGATATCTCTATCTCTATTACAGATGTCTCTATCTCTATTAGACATATCTCTATCTCTATTAGAGATGTCTCTATCTCTATTAGAGAAGTCTCTATCTCTATTAGAGATATCTCTATCTATCAGAGATATCTCTATCTCTATTAGAGATACCTCTATCTCTATCTATCTCTATTAGAGATATCGATATCTCTCTCTCTATTAGAGATATCTCTATCTCTATCTATTAGAGATATCTCTATCTCTAATAGAGATATCTCTATCTCTATTAGAGATATCTCTATCTCTCTCCATTAGAGATATCTCTATCTCTAGCATTATTAGAGATATCTCTATCTCTATTAGAGATATCTATCTCTATTAGAGATATCTCTATCTCTATCTCAGATGTCTCTATCTCAGATGTCTCTATCTCTATCTCAGATGTCTCTATCTCTATTAGAGATGTCTCTATCTCTATTAGAGATATCTCTATCTCTATTAGAGATGTCTCTATTAGAGATATCTCTGTCTCTATTAGAGATATCTCTGTCTCTATTAGAGATATCTCTATCTCTATTAGAGATATCTCTATCTCTATTAGAGATATGTCTCAATCTCTATTAGAGATATCGATATCTCTATTAGAGATATCGATATCTCTATCTCTATTAGAGATATCGATATCTATCTCTATTAGAGATATCTCTATCTCTATTAGAGATATCGATATCTATCTCTATTAGAGATATCTCTATCTCTATCTATTAGAGATATCTCTATCTCTAATAGAGATATCTCTCTCTATTAGAGATATCTCTATCTATCTCTATTAGAGATATCTCTATCTCTATCGATATTAGAAATATCTCTATCTCTATTAGAGATATCTATCTCTATTAGAGATATCTCTATCTCTATCTTAGATGTCTCTATCTCTATCTCAGATGTCTCTATCTCTATTACAGATGTCTCTATCTCTATCTCTATTAGAGATGTCTCTATCTCTATTAGAGATATCTCTCTATCTCTATTAGAGATCTCTCTCTCTCTATTAGAGATCTCTCTCTCTCTATTAGAGATGTCTCTCTATCTATTAGAGATGTCTCTATCTCTATCTATTAGAGATATCTCTATCTCTATTAGAGATCTCTATCTCTATCTCTATTAGAGATATCTCTATCTCTATTAGAGATGTCTATCTCTATCTATTAGAGATATCTCTATCTCTATTAGAGATCTCTATCTCTATTAGAGATCTCTATCTCTATCTCTATTAGAGATATCTCTATCTCTATTAGAGATATCTCTATCTCTATTAGAGATCTCTATCTCTATCTATCTCTATTAGAGATATCTCTATCTCTATTAGAGATATCTCTATCTCTATTAGAGATATCTCTATCTCTATTAGAGATATCTCTATCTCTATCTCTATTCGAGATATCTCTATCTCTATCTCTATTCGAGATATCTCTATCTCTATTAGAGATATGTCTCTATCTTTATTAGAGAAGTCTATCTCTATTAGAGATATCTCTATCTATCAGAGATATCTCTATCTCTATCTCTATTAGAGATATCTCTATCTCTATTAGAGATATCTATCTCTATCTCTATTAGAGATATCTCTATCTCTATCTCTATTAGAGATATCTCTATCTCTATCTATTAGAGATATCTCTATCTCTAATAGAGATATCTCTATCTCTATTAGAGATATCTCTCTCTCTATTAGAGATATCTCTATCTCTATCGATATTAGAGATATCTCTATCTCTAATAGAGATATCTCTATCTCTATCTCAGATGTCTCTATCTCTATTAGAGATGTCTCTATCTCTATCTCTATTAGAGATGTCTCTATCTCTATTAGAGATGTCTCTATCTCTATTAGACATATCACTATCTCTATTAGAGATGTCTCTATCTCTATTAGAGATATCTCTATCTCTATTAGAGATATCTCTATCTCTATTAGAGATATCTCTATCTATTAGAGATATCTCTATCTCTACTAGAGATATCTCTATCTCAGATGTCTCTATCTCTATCTCTATTAGAGATATCTCTATCTCTATTAGTGATATCTCTATTAGAGATATCTCTATCTCTATTAGAGATCTCTATTAGAGATATCTCTATCTCAGATGTCTCTCTCTATCTCTATTAGAGATATCTCTATCTCTATTAGTGATATCTCTATTAGAGATATCTCTATCTCTATTAGAGATCTCTATTAGAGATATCTCTATCTCAGATGTCTCTATCTATCTCTATTAGAGATGTCTCTATCTCTATTAGAGATGTCTCTATCTCTATTAGAGATGTCTCTATCTCTATTAGAGATGTCTCTATCTCTATTAGAGATGTCTCTATCTCTATTAGAGAAGTCTCTATCTCTATTAGAGATGTCTCTATCTCTATTAGAGATGTCTCTATCTCTATTAGAGATATGTCTCTATCTTTATTAGAGAAGTCTCTATCTCTATTAGAGATATCTCTATCTATCAGAGATATCTCTATCTCTGTCTCTATTAGAGATGTCTCTATCTCTATTAGAGATATCGATATCTCTATTAGAGATATCTCTATCTCTATCTCTATTAGAGATGTCTATCTCTATTAGAGATGTCTATCTCTATTAGAGATATGTCTCTATCTCTATTAGAGATATGTCTCTATCTCTATTAGAGATATGTCTCTATCTCTATTAGAGATATGTCTCTATCTTTATTAGAGAAGTCTCTATCTCTATTAGAGATATCTCTATCTATCAGAGATATATCTATCTCTGTCTCTATTAGAGATATCTCTATCTCTATTACAGATGTCTCTATCTCTATTAGACATATCTCTATCTCTATTAGAGATATCTCTATCTATCAGAGATATCTCTATCTCTATTAGAGATACCTCTATCTCTATCTATCTCTATTAGAGATATCGATATCTCTATCTCTATTAGAGATATCGATATCTCTATCTCTATTAGAGATATCGATATCTCTATCTCCATTAGAGATATCTCTATCTCTATCTCTATTAGAGATATCTCTATCTCTATTAGAGATATCTCTATCTCTATTAGAGATATCTCTATTAGAGATATCTCTATCTCTATCTCTATTAGAGATATCTCTATCTCTATCTCTATTAGATATCTCTATCTCTATCTCTATTAGAGATATCTCTATCTCTATCGATATTAGAGATCTCTATCTCTATTAGAGATATCTATCTCTATTAGAGATATCTCTATCTCAGATGTCTCTATCTCTATCTCAGATGTCTCTATCTCTATTAGAGATGTCTCTATCTCTATTAGAGATGTCTCTGTCTCTATTAGACATATCACTATCTCTATTAGAGAGATGTCTCTATCTCTATTAGAGAGATGTCTCTATCTCTATTAGAGATGCCTCTATCTATTAGAGATATCTCTATCTCTATTAGAGATCTCTATCTCTATCTATCTCTATTAGAGATATCTCTATCTCTATTAGAGATGTCCATCTCTATCTATTAGAGATATCTCTATCTCTATTAGAGATCTCTATCTCTATCTATCTCTATTAGAGATATCTCTATCTCTATTAGATATGTCTCTATCTCTATTAGAGATATCTCTATCTCTATTAGAGATGTCTCTATCTCTAATAGAGTGATCGATGTCTCTATCTCTATTAGAGATATCTCTATCTCTATTAGACATATCTCTATCTCTATTAGAGATGTCTCTATTTCTATTAGAGATGTCTCTATCTCTATTAGAGATGTCTCTATCTCTATTAGACATATCTCTATCCCTATCTCTATTAGAGATATCGATATCTCTATCTCTATTAGAGATATCGATATCTCTATCTCTATTAGAGATATCGATATCTCTATCTCTATCAGAGATATCGATATCTCTATTAGAGATATCGATATCTCTATTAGAGATATCGATATCTCTATTAGAGATATCGATATCTCTATTAGAGATATCGATATCTCTATTAGAGATATCGATATCTCTATTAGAGATATCTCTATCTCTATTAGAGATATCTCTATCTCTATTAGAGATATCTCTATTAGAGATATCTCTATCTCTATTAGAGATATCTCTATCTCTATTAGAGATCTCTATCTCTATCTATCTCTATTAGAGATCTCTATCTCTATTAGAGATATCTCTATTAGAGATGTCTCTATCTCTATTAGAGATGTCTCTATCTCTATCAGAGATGTCTCTATCTCTATCAGAGATATCTCTATCTCTATCAGATATCTCTATCTCTATTAGAGATATCTCTATCTCTATTAGAGATATCTCTATCTCTATCAGAGATGTCTCTATCTGTATCAGAGATGTCTCTATCTCTATTAGAGATGTCTCTATCTCTATTAGAGATATGTCTCTATCTCTATTAGAGATATGTCTCTTTCTTTATTAGAGAAGTCTATCTCTAGTAGAGATATCTCTATCTATCAGAGATATCTCTATCTCTGTCTCTATTAGAGATATCTCTCTCTATTACAGATGTCTCTATCTCTATTAGAGATATCTCTATCTCTATTAGGGATATCTCTATCTCTATTAGAGATATCTCTATCTCTATTAGAGATATCTCTATCTCTATTAGAGATATCTCTATCTCTATTAGAGATATCTCTATCTCTATTAGAGATATCTCTATCTCTATTAGAGATATCTCTATCTCTATTAGAGATCTCTATCTATCTCTATTAGAGATCTCTATCTATCTCTATTAGAGATATCTCTATCTCTATTAGAGAGATCTCTATCTATCAGAGATATCTCTATCTCTATTAGAGATATCGATATCTCTATTAGAGATATCTCTATCTCTCTCTATTAGAGATATCTCTATCTCTATCTCAGATGTCTCTATCTCTATTAGAGATGTCTCTATCTCTATCTCTATTAGAGATGTCTCTAGCTCTATTAGAGATGTCTCTATCTCTATTAGAGATGTCTCTATCTCTATTAGAGATGTCTCTATCTCTATTAGAGATGTCTCTATCTCTATTAGAGATATCTCTATCTCTATTAGAGATATCTCTATCTATTAGAGATATCTCTATTAGAGATCTCTATCTATCTCTATTAGAGATATCTCTATCTCTATTAGAGATGTCTCTATCTCTATTAGAGATGTCTCTATCTCTATTAGAGATATGTCTCTATCTCTATTAGAGATATGTCTCTATCTTTATTAGAGAAGTCTCTATCTCTATTAGAGATATCTCTATCTATCAAAGATCTCTATCTATCTCTATTAGAGATATCTCTATCTCTATTAGAGATGTCCATCTCTATCTATTAGAGATATCTCTATCTCTATTAGAGATATCTCTATCTATCAGAGATATCTCTATCTCTATTAGAGATATCTCTATCTCAGATGTCTCTATCTCGATCTCAGATGTCTCTATCTCTATCTCAGATGTCTCTATCTCTATTAGACATATCACTATCTCTATTAGAGATGTCTATCTCTATTAGAGATGTCTCTATCTCTATTAGAGATGTCTCTATCTCTATTAGAGATGTCTCTATCTCTATTAGAGATGTCTCTATCTCTATTAGAGATGTCTCTATCTCTATTAGAGATGTCTCTATCTCTATTAGAGATGTCTCTATCTCTATTAGAGATATCTCTCTATCTCTGTTAGAGATGTCTCTATCTATTAGAGATATCTCTATCTCTATTAGAGATCTCTATCTCTATTAGAGATCTCTATCTCTATTAGAGATCTCTATCTCTATTAGAGATCTCTATCTCTATTAGAGATCTCTATCTCTATTAGACATATCTCTATCTCTATTAGAGATGTCTCTATCTCTATTAGACATATCTCTATCCCTATCTCTATTAGAGATATCTCTATATCTATCAGAGATATCGATATCTCTATCTCTATTAGAGATGTCTCTATCTCTATTAGAGAAGTCTCTATCTCTATTAGAGATATCTCTATCTCTATTAGAGATATCTCTATCTCTATTAGAGATATCTCTATCTCTATTAGAGATATCGATATCTCTATCTCTATTAGAGATATCGATATCTCTATCTCTATTAGAGATATGTCTCTATCTCTATTAGAGATATGTCTCTATCTCTATTAGAGATATGTCTCTATCTCTATTAGAGATATCTCTATCAGAGATCTCTATCTCTGTCTCTATTAGAGATATCTCTATCTCTATTACAGATGTCTCTATCTCTATTAGACATATCTCTATCTCTATTACAGATGTCTCTATCTCTATTAGAGAAGTCTCTATCTCTATTAGAGAGATCTCTATCTATCAGAGATATCTCTATCTCTATTAGAGATATCTATCTCTATTAGAGATATCTCTATCTCTATCTCAGATGTCTCTATCTCTATCTCAGATGTCTCTATCTCTATCTCAGATGTCTCTATCTCTATTAGAGATGTCTCTATCACTATCTCTATTAGAGATGTCTATCTCTATTAGAGATATCTCTATCTCTATTAGAGATGTCTCTATTAGAGATATCTCTATTAGAGATATCTCTATTAGAGATATCGATATCTCTATTAGAGATATCTCTATCTCTATCTCTATTAGAGATATCTCTATCTCTATCTCTATTAGAGATATCTCTATCTCTATCGATATTAGAAATATCTCTATCTCTATTAGAGATATCTATCTCTATCTCAGATGTCTCTATCTCTATTAGAGATGTCTCTATCACTATCTCTATTAGAGATATCTCTATCTCTATCTCTATTAGAGATATCTCTATCTCTATCTCTATCAATATTAGAGATATCTCTATCTCTATTAGAGATCTCTATCTATCTCTATTAGAGATATCTCTATCTCTATTAGAGATATCTCTATCTCTATCTCAGATGACTCTATCTCTATTAGAGATATCTCTATCTCTATTAGAGATATCTCTATCTCTATTAGAGATATCTCTATCTCTATTAGAGATATCTCTATCTCTATTAGAGATCTCTATCTCGATAAATATAGATAGATCTATCTCTATTAGAGAGATCGATGTCTCTATCTCTAATAGAGAGATCAATGTCTCTATCTCTATTAGAGATATCTCTATCTCTATTAGAGAGATGTCTCTATCTCTATTAGACATATCTCTATCCCTATCTCTATATCTATCAGAGATATCGATATCTCTACCTCTATTAGAGATATCTCTATCTCTATTAGAGATATCTCTATCTCTATCTCTATTAGAGATATCTCTATCTCTATTAGAGATATCTCTATTCGAGATATCTCTATCTCGATAAATATAGATAGATCTATCTCTATCTCTATCTCGATAAATATAGATAGATCTATCTCTATCTCTATCTCTATCTCTTTTTTTTATTTTTATTTTTTATTTTATTTTTTGTCCTCATTGCCACCATAGTTTCAATGCCAGACCAGATTAAAGAAAACAAGCAGCTGTCTCAGTTCATAGCAAAACTGGCAGGGATCTATAAACAAGATAATGGGTACCCAATATCCCTCAGCTATTGCAATCTCAATCTTTGAAGGCAAAGAACCAACCAGTTACCATCTTGTAGGCGACCTTTATACAGGCGACAGCCAAGTCAACCCGGGCTAGGACCAGGTACCGGCTAATCTCTTGGTGCAAAGGCAAGGGGGGCACCATATTAACGTAATCATCGGACCCGAGGGGGAAAAAAAAAAAAGAAAAAAACAAACCCCGGATATTTCAGTGTACCCATGACAACAAATACCAGAAAGTCTTTTTACTCTGATTACCCGACCTAGCCAGGTCCATACGTGATGTGTACAAGACGGAAGCCTGCCATTCACTAAAGCTGGGGGGGGGGGACGAGTCCTTCCACTTCCTGCAGATCTCCCTTCTTGCCAACAGCACCGCATAGAACACCAACTTGTTGGCTGCACTTTGAACTCCTTCCAGAATCCCAAAGATTACAAGAGGCAAGTCTATATTAACCTGGATACCCAGTGATGTGGTTAGAGTGTTGCTAATAGCTGCCCAGTATTACTCTAGTCTAGGGCAATCAAAGAACATGTGAGTGTCCGATGCTGCCGGAAGTCCACATCTTGAGCATGCCGCTAAGTTGCCCTCAGAAAATTTAGATAATCTGAGGGGAGAATAATATGCCCTATGCAGTGTGAAAAGGTGGTTTCTGCGTAGTCATGAGGGCTTCACTATGCTACACAAGAGGCCGAATGACGCTGACCAGAGTTCTTGTAGATTTTGACCAGAAATTGAAGGACTCCACAACAAGTCCGGCAGACTAGTCCGGCAGACTAAAAACTCCATCCGTTTCCTCAAGTAGGAGTCTATACCACTGTGAAGTCTCCTTTTTACCCGATGGGTTTTTGACCAGTTTATTAATAAGTAGGCTATATCCTCCAAGTGAGTCCAGCTTGCCATTTGCAAGTATTTAAACCTTGATAGGTTAGGGCCGATCCTAGCCTGGAGCTGTTCCCAAGAAAGCAACTCTCCTTCAAAAAAGAGATCTCCCCAGACCTCTAGGCCTGCATCTCTTATAGGCGCCGCTAAAATGTCTCCAAGCCAGACGGGATTTTCAGGTAGCCCCCATAGCGGTGTTCTATCACAGAAATACCCTTGTTTTATAGATCTTGTGACTTCAGCCCACAATTTTGCCAATCCCTGTAAGACCTTTAGTTTGATTTTTTTAAAGTACTTCGGGTTGCAAAATTTAAAAAGAAAGGCCGATTGGCTAACACCTTCCCCTTCTAGCATAGCTGAGTACATCAGACCCACCCCGTAATCTGAAGGCATTTTTAACAACATACGGGAATGAGTCAACTGGAAGGCCCAAGCGTATAATTTCAAATCCGGGGCAGCCAAGCCCCCCTTGTCTCTTCGTCGCCTAAGCTTTTTCCATGATATCCTTGCCTGTTTGTTGTTCCAAATAAAAGATGTTATGTCTGACTGTAATTTAGCTAAACAAGAATAATCAAAGTGCAGGGGAATGGTACAAAACAAAAACATTTTTTTAGGAAGAATCGACATTTTAATTAAATTAACCCTCCCAATTAAAGAAAGTGGAATATGAGACCATGAATGCAATAACCTACGACATTCTTTAGCTACTGCTGATAAATTAACTTGAGCAATTTTTTCTATATCCTTCACAATATGTAGACCCAAATACCTCATCGAGGAACCTGCTTGTAACTCCCTAGCTCGTCCGTCATCGTTCTAGACGAGCATCTTGGTTTTGGTATCATTAATCTTGTAACCGGATACTTGGCCAAAAGAGTGTGCAGTCTTTAAAATTATGGGGAGTGCAGTGCCGACATCTGATGTAAGAATAAGCACGTCATCGGCGTAAAGGGCTACTTTCCTTTCCCACCCTTTATAAGAAAAAGGCTTAATATTGACCTCCTCCCTCAGTTGTTGCGCTAAAGGTTCGATATAAAAATCAAACAATAGGGGGGAAAGTGGGCAACCCTGCCTTGTCCCCCTAGTGATAGTTACCGGGTCAGATAGCTCTCCATTAACCAAAAGGCGTGCAACTGGGCTGTGATATAACAGACCAGTTGCCCTACGAAACCCTGCCCCCACGCCAAACTTAGCCAAAGCCCCCGACAGGTATACCCAATTAACCCTGTTGAAAGCCTTGGTCGCATCCAACGTGAGGGCCGCCAAAGGAAGGGTCTGGGCCGATGCTATATCGATAGCACCTATTAAGTCATAGGTTAACTCAAATAGTTGTCGCCCCTTCACAAAGCCCTTTTGGTCAGAGTTAAGGACCGAAGGCGCTATCCCGGCCAACCTTGATGCCAAAATTGTGGTGAAGATCTTATAATCCACATTGAGAATTGAGATTGGCCTATAAGATCCACAAGCGGTCTTTGGTTTCCCTGGTTTCAAGATAAGGGTGATTGAGGCATTATCCCAAGAGGCGGGCGGGCTCTGTCCTTCCACTAAGATTTGATTGAATAGAACAGTAAGAAAGGGGACTAATTCTGTGTCCAGGGCTCTATAGATTTCTGCCGGCAACCCGTCGGGTCCGGCCGCCTTCCCCTTCTTCTTTTAATGGCAGATCTTACCTCATCCTCAATAATAGCATTATCTAAGAATTGAGACTGCTCAGCGGATAGCGAAGGAAGATTAATGTCCCTCAGCCAACCTTCAATAGAATCTAACGAGATCTCCTTATTCTCCTTGTAAATCACCTGAAAGAAATCTCTGAAGGCACCCCTGATATCCTCATCTGAAAAGAAGGTATTATTATCTACAGTTATTGCGGCAATGTTATTACGAACCAGAACTGTTTTGGTCTTCCAGGCCAGTAGTTTCCCCGCGCCCTCGCTGTATTCGAAATGGGCCAACTTACTGGCTTCCCATCTTTGTTGAAGTCGAAGGTTTAATATCGAGCTCAAACTACCCTTCAGAGCCACTAATTGATTACAAAGAGTGGGCAGATCTAATCCAGGGGTCATATAGTTGGTGTCTATATTTTGTTGCGTTTGACATATTTGAGCTTCAATAGATATGACTTCCTCTCTATGCATCTTCCTGCGGTATGAAACTTTCCCTATAATACCCCTCTCAAAAAAGCTTTAAACAAATCCCAAATCATCTTGGTCGAAGCTGAACCCCTGTTGGAATCCAAAAAATTATGGGTTTCAGATTTAAAGAAATGTGATATCCTCAAAAGAGAAGAGAAGAGAGCGGTCAAAAGACCATGTGTTGGAAGACCTCTTGATCGGTCTGACAATTTCCATTACAACAGCCATGTGGTCTGACAGATGTAATGGGAGGTAGCTAATGGCCTTGACGGAATCTACCAGCCTCAGAGTAATTAAAATGAAATCAATTCTGGACTGGTGATGGTACTTGTAATTCCGGAAAGAAACTCCTTGTTGTTGCCCCAACCTCTCTCTCCAAATGTCAACATACCCATATTGCTTCATTACACTTTGCAGCAAAGCTCTGGTCTTAGAAAAAACTAGGGATCGATTATTAGCCGATTTGTCCAATAAGGGGTCCAGTACGACATTAAAGTCGCCTGCCAGGATAATGGGTTCAGGAAAGGAAAGCAGGTGTGAAAATATAGACTCCAGAATGGAAGGGTCGTCCTGATTCGGACCATAGTATCCCAAGATTGTACTTTGCATGCCAGACATAACAACTGACGCTATGGCCCATCTGCCACCTGGGTCGACCGCCTGTGATATCAGCCTAGCTTTAGCTCCTTTTTTTAAATACAACTGAGACCCCTCTTGTGTTAATTGTTTGGGTAGTTGAAACTGCGAAGTCTATCCACCTATTTTTCTTAATAAGGGCAAGCATTTCAGTGTGAGTTAGGTGCGTCTCCTGGAGCACAATGACCTGCGCATCCAAGTCCCGCAAATATTGCATAATTCTATTAGCTCTAGGCTTGGTGCGGAGGCCGTTTACATTCCAGGAGATATATTTTACACTACCCATATTTAAACAAGAAAAGAAAAAATAAGGCTAAAATAACCATTTGTTGCTTTAATTCTTTGCTCAACATCTGCCTGCTTCCATCCTTTTTAACACTTGTTCGATCAATGAGGACCTTTTTATATTTTTGCCATCTCCCACCCCCCCCTCCTTACCCCGTGCATCCCCCCAACCCCACAACCCCCCCTTGGAAAACCCTTGTGTTATCTAACCGGTAAATAGTCCGGTAGATAGCACCCCTTCGACATGCTCCCGTCGAGAAAAACCCCACCCACCCCAGAGAAAAAAGAATGCTAAACAAAGAAGTATAGGGCATAGAGAGTGAGACCCCCCCCCTTCAACATGCCCTAAAAAAAAAAAAAAAAAAAAAATTACCAAAGCTATTTTTAACAATTAGCTGGGAAGTGGAAAGAAGAAGACATTTTAGTCAAAATAAATGAGTAGAAGTGACCTAAGGTAAAGAAGCGTACAGCTCTGTGTTAATAGTAGCAGAAAAACTGATAGGCTTATCTAAAAAGGTTCACCAACGCTATCACAGAATATGCCTAGTCTATTGGTGCTCATTACCTAACGTCGACAAAAGCTCGTCGGCTGCCTGCACTGACCTAATGTTATACATCCGGTTATTGTGCATTACTTTGATGGCTGCCGGGAACATGAGCGGAGCTGTTGCTCCCACTTTCCTAAAGGCATCCAAACGCCTCCCAAACTCCCATCGTTTCTCCGATGTGATTCTGGAGAGGTCAGACCTAATTAGGAAAGTAAAACCTATCCCTGCGAGAGACTTTTGTTTTAGTGCCAGGTTGAGAATCTGCTCCTTCAACACATACGTGTGAAAGTTGACCAATATTTTACGCGGCTTCGATCTTTGGGGGTTCCGCCGAAAGGGGTCCCTATGGACTCGCTGAATGTCCATGGCTAATTCCTCAACTGAGTGCTCTAAGCCCAGGGACTCCTTTAACAGAACAGTAATGAAATGCTTAATGTCTGAACCCTCAGATCCTTCCAGAATATTGAGAATTCGTATATTCCCCCGCCTGGCGTTGTTTTCTAACATCTCCATCCTCTCGCTTAGGCTCTGCTCCTCTCTAGTAAGCTTCTTTATATCAACCTTAGCTTGCTCCAAATTAGTAGAGAGTGTTGCTGAGGTCACTTCCAGGACTCCTGTTCTAATGGTCAGACCATCAATCTTGTTATCCAGTGCTTCACAATAGTTCCTTATCTCCAGCTGATTTGCAGAGGACTCAGTAAACCCTTTCCTTATCTCCATTGTAAGCGCAGAGAACATCCCCAACAAAGAGGCAGCTGAAATAGTGGACTCTCCCTCTAAGTCGGCTATACTAGCTCCAGCAGCTTCGCCTTCCTGATGTTGATCCTTAATGTTCTCTTCGTCCCCCCATTCTCCGCCGACTACACCTTCCATCTCGAGTGTTGCTGCCAAACGATTGCCAGAAGATGGCCCTTCTGCCGTTGTCAGGCTTGGTGGGGGGCACTGTTCGATAGCGGACAAGCCTCCTGCGACTTGCACCCCCAGCTCACTTTCTTGAACTACTCCGGCTCCTTCTAAGCCTTTCACATGTGGTGTGACCTGGGGTGTACCCATCCCCCCTGCTGTAACTTCGACCCCAACTGGTGTACGGGAGGATATTAATAACACATTGGCAGACGGAGAAGGGAGGGCTCCCGGGGTAGAGGAAACACCTGCCATGTTGTGATCTTCCACAAGGTTAAGTATCTGAGGAACCACTTTGAAATAAGATCGAAGTGAAGGGGTGATCTTAGACCCTAGAGGTAAGACTGCCTTAGGTCCCTACACTTTGGTTTTAGACTTAGGCTTATGTTTACTACCTCTAGCCTTCATTTCTGTATTTAAGTAGGAAGAAGATTTCCTCCTAACCGATGCCTCGGTGCTCTGAGCAAAGGCAACCTCTCCAATCCCCCTCCTGCACAACCGCCTTTTTTCGCCCTTCTTTGTCTTGCTCCTTATCAGTGGTATACAACAAGTTACCTAAAGCACCACAGATAGCCGCGGACCCTGGCGCAAACCCTGGCGATAACCCAGCCAGAGTTACAATACTCTCACTGTTCTTGTCATAGTCAAAAGCCTCTGTCTCTATCCTTCCCTCCTCGGCTGCTTTCAGAGGAGGTGATAGTATTGGTTTCTGCACCCCTCTAGAAGACACTTTGTTAACTGCACTTCTTGAGTTTGTCACAAAGGCAGAACCACGAAATGGCTGCCCAAGGCTCCGCAGCTTTCTCCCCCGCCTCAGCTCCAGCGCGGCTGTCCAGAAGCGCAGCCGCGGCTTCCCCCGGGGCTCTCGTGGTATAAGTATAGCAGCTTGGCCGATTTCTGGCTCCCAGAGTGCCTCCCCCTCAGAAAAACACTGACACCCTCCTGCCGCTCTTACCGGTGCAAAGCTCACAACAGAAACAGCTTGGGGGAAAAATTCACGACGTCCTCCATCCTCCGAGAACGCACACGGACAGAGAAAGAAGGCTGTTTGACGTGGGACATCCGGTGGCCAAATCGCGGTATTGCATTGCGTACCGTACCGCTTGAAGAGGTAACCGCCGATACTCGGCCCAACAGCAATCGGGTGAAAATGTAATTTTACTCGCTTCAAATAAAAATTTCATTCTTCTGCATGCTCCAGGACATATCCTATTACTCCGGCCACAATCCTTGTCGAGGCATGGTAGGGTAGGGTTAACTCTGACGGGAGCTCGCCTCGGAGCGCCACGGCAGCCTAACTAGCTGCCGCCATGTTTTCCCCACCTCCCTTCATCTCTATCTCTATCTCGATAAATATAGATAGATCTATCTCTATCTCTGTCAATATAGATAGATCTATCTCTATCTCGATAAATATAGATATATTTATCTCTATCTCGATCTCGATAAATATAGATAGATCTATCTCAATCTCTATCTCTATCTCGATAAATATAGATATATTTATCTCTATCTCGATAAATATAGATAGATCTATCTCTGTCTCTATCTCTATCTCAATAAATATAGATAGATCTATCTCTATCTCGATAAATATAGATAGATCTATCTCTGTCTCTATCTCGATAAATATAGATAGATCTATCTCTATGTCTATCTCGATAAATATAGATATATTTATCGCTATCTCGATAAATATAGATATATTTATCTATGTCGATCTCTATCTCGATAAATATAGATATATTTATCTCGATAAATATAGATCTATTGTATCTCAATTTAGAGCGGTTTTAGGTCTCGCTGGCTTTCGCTTAAGCGATCGCTCAGCGAGACTTTAGTAAGGGGCTCCCAAAAGTGCTCCCAAAAGCGGATTGCATGGCGAGCACGCGCACAATCACGTGCATCGTGCCGCCATGCAATCCGATTGGCAATCTAACTTCAAAGGGTCCGATCCCCCGCTTGGAATGCGCTCCCCCCGCCAATCGCGCGCGCCAAGCTCCGTCGGGCTTGTCTTGTTTTTTTGTTGCATATTTATATAGCGCCAACTCGACCCGAAGGTATTGGAGCGCTTTACATAGCACCGTATTTTCATTACACATTCAGGAGGCGGCAACGCAGCCGACCGACCACATCCTCTCCCATTCTCTCCCTCCTGCCACGTATTCCATTACATGCATTGCCCTCTTCTTACTCTCGTTCCACTTTCTGTTTGTACCATTCGCTCTCCCCTGCCTCGTTCTCTGGCCTCTCTATCTCTTGCAGCTTTTTTTTCATATTTCCCTCCATTTCTTTCTCTCTCAATCTTTCTGTCTCCATCTCTGTTTCTCCCAACCACTGTCTATTAATTCAACTTCTTTTTTTCTTTTACTCATTCTTTCAATTTCCTCCCCAGCTGTCTGTCTGCACATATTTCTTCTTCTGTGTATATTGTTCTTTCTTCTATGTGCTGTCTCTGTCTCGCTGTCCACCTCTCTCTCTCAGTCTTATTTAGCCCCCTCTTCTCCATTGTGTGTTTCCGCTTTCCCCGCACCCCCTGCTCTACCAGCCCCACTCCCTCCATCTGTACAAGGGGGTATTGGATCAGATAAGCCCCTACAGACACTAAGGACGCGATAGGTCACCAGGGTCAAAGGGGAGCCAGCCTTTCCAGGGAAGAGAACAAGCGACTAAAATACAGATTCCAGGTTGCCTTCGAGATAGATAGCGCCTTGTTGCATGTTGCATCCTCACCAGGATATTTTCGATATCAGAAAGTATCGGAGCATCAGCAAGGCCCTGCAAGCCTCTTTGCCACTCAATATCACTTTCATATTTAGCCCCAAAGACAACATATAACTTAGTAACGAACAATGTTTAACTCTGCAAAACAACGTTGGTATAGGTGTGAACACAACAGCACAACATCTTGCAAACTCTTGAAAAGTTAACTTTTTAGTACTTTTATATAGCGCGAACTTGACCCGGTATCTGGTATCAGAGCGCTTTACATAGCACCAGTTGCATTACATGAGGACACATTCATTTTTGTTTGGCACAGAGAGATTAAGTGATTTGCCCAAAATCACAGGATGTTCAGCGTCATTGCCGAGACTCGAACTCGGTTCCCCGATTCGAGGTCGACCGCCCTAGCCGTTAGGCCAACTCCTCTCCCGTTTTAGAAAGATAAAGCAAGAGTGATACGCTACAATAAAAAACTACTTTGGAAAATGAGGACATATGGTTGGACTATTTCACCTAGAAGCAATATCTGCTTACAGACGAGCTGGTCCGGGTTTTAGACTCACCAGGATGTCTTCTGTTAGGGATAAGGGGGTAAATCCATCAGCATCTTTTAGCCCTAAAACACTCCTAGATGTGGCTTGAGTTAGTTGTGAAATACGAAATCTACTTAAAACTCAGAGAAAGCTTAAAGAGTTTGCCTTCATCTTACCACACCTGTTACCCTGGGACCAAATTGTTGCTCTTTTAAAAATACAGAATATTTCTTATTTGATGGCTGTCTGAGAAAAAATCAAAAACTGTATTTTGTTTCTCTTAGAATGGCAAAACACACTGTGCAATGAAGTGAGTGTTTTTTTTCTAGAAATGTCATCAACGAAAGTACAATTGCAGGCTAAAAGAGAAAATAACTGTTCACTCTTATGATTGTTTTTTTATATCTGGCCTAAAGATAGCTTTTTCTGTCTTGCTGGTCTTTGCTTTTCCCAAAAAATAATGATGCTCCCTCCACACAGTACAAGATATTGGGTCGTCCAGCTCCAGACATTGGATACCTTCAATTTGAGAGACTGCATTTAGCTTTTCACAACACAGCCGCTGAAAAAGAAATCCCCCTTTGTTAAACAACTGCAGGGACTTGTATTCCCCAGTGGCTACTAGTATCTATGTATAGTAGGGTGTCATCACTCTAATAAAATATTTGTTTCTTAAATTGAAGCCTATGATATCGACTCACTATCTTAAACCAGCTTTGGCTTATTTATATTGGATGGAAAACAAGTATAAATTAAGATTTAAAAAAACAAAAAACACGTATTGAGCCATGACATGCAGTCTTTTAATTTTGAGACATCATCAAACTTATCGCTGATCCTTTCTGCCGAACTTGAGTAAGTCTCTTCGCGCCCAACTTGCTCTTCTTTCTGTGGTTTTTATTTAAAATTTTTTTTTTTTTGCATAGGCGAGGAGATGTGAGCTGCTTGTCGAGCCTGGGGTTCTGCATTCTTTGTAGTTTTGCCGTGAACGGCATATGGGCATTCTCTTTGTGGCGAGGCGCATGCCTTTTGGTTTCAGCTTTACATAGTACCAGAGTGTTTGCGGTTTTGTCTGTGTCGCTCTTCGGTAGTGTATACGTTTGTTTCCATCTGCGTTCATTTTTGAGTGGCACATCCATCCGCTTCAAATTACGGACTGCAGCAGAACCGCGCACGCTAAAATATATGGCTCTGATAAACCACACTGTATTCAGCTAGGCTTGGGTTGGGTTGCTTATCACACAAACCACATTTCTTTGTCTCTGCAGACAGCATACGTTATATCCCGGGCGTCCTGCAGCGTCATTTGGTGGAGGCAGAATGTTTAAAATGTGTGCAGTAAACGTCACATTTTGAAACACGCATTTGCAATGCAATAGGTCTCGCAATTGCGAGATTTAGAGCTATTGGCATTGTAAATGACAAGGCCTTTTATTTATGTTTAAAAACCAAAACATAAATAAAAGTAATTGTCAATTACAATGCCAATAGCTCAAACTTGCGTGAATGCAAGACCTATTGCATTGCAAATGCTTGTTAATTAAAGGTGCGCATTGACTTGTTCATGTGTAGAGTAAAAGTGCACAATTTAGTATTGTGAGCAATAAGCAATATCCATCTCAAAAATGTAGGTGCTTTCTACTGTGTTGCAGTTCTGCATGCTAAAAGAACAACGCTACAAACTTGGCGGTATAACCCCAATCCCCAGTTACTGTTTTTAAATTTAAAGTATTTCAGAACCATTTAATGAAGGCATCCATCTAGTCAAAGCTGCCTGCAACAGCTCACAGGCCACTGAACTGAGTGAGTGTCATCAACCTGACAATTGTACAAGGAAACCACCGCAAAGAGAGTACTGCTCAAAATCGCTACAGGTTATTCAAAACACGAATTATGTTTTCGGATGGTAGATCAAAGATTTTTTTTTTTTTTTAAGTGAGCGGGTAACCAAATGCGATTAGTCATTGATTTAACTTCTTAAAATTGGCAAGTGAAGAAAACTGGTAACTTACTGAGTGTGTTTAAGAAAGGAATAACTTTGGTGAATTACAACACCTAACGTAACGCATCCAAGTATCCTGCTTTGAAACTCCTAATGCTTGAGTTGGGTCAGAGGCTAATGTGGTGCTCAGAACAAAGCTGCTGCCATGCCAGCAAAATAATTTCCCAGCAAAAGGTCTGAGAACACTGAAGGTTCATATCTAATGTTCCAAAAGGTCAAGATAAAAAGATAAAATAATGTATTAACTTCCACCAATGTATTACAGCATATGCCTTCCAGAACCCAAAGTCCAACTGACCTCAATGGGATTTTTTGGTGGTGGCTGTAATTTTGTAGTTCTCTGGAGATTGACAGAACTATTTATCTCTCAAGCATACAGCAATGGAAGACCTTTTGCTGTAACTGATGTCAGCCGAGGTGGTGTGATGTTTGCTTGAATGAACCATGCCAGTTTTCCCAGCCTTTTAAGTTTCCGCCTATTATGCTACAGTGTTTCATTTTCTCAACCCCTTGCTTTAAAAAGTTTGAGAGACTGTCTTTAGGTACTTTTTTTTTTCTTGTGACCATTACTATAGGGTACTTTTTTAGGTCTCACCTAGGCAGCGTTTGCGCTGTCTATTCGAGGACATGCTGTATTCAGGATATGTGCATAAAGCTCCGCCTACTTTCCGCCCATCTTTTTAATTGGCTCCTGTCCCTGTCCTTTGTAAATGGTGGCTTTTCATTGGTTATTAGGCTTTGTGGTCCCTCCTTAGTGCCTCCCTGTCTCTCTTTGTAACCTCCCATGAGGACATCCCCTATTACATGTGTTGTTACGCCCTAGGTTTTAATTACAACCTCAAGGCACTATTTTCTTAGGGGCCTTCTGACAGGACACTGACTTGGTCCTTAACAAGGTTGGCAGTGGTTACTTTACTCGCTAGCACATCTTAGATTTATATTAGACCTTCTATAAATTTCCCTTCATCAGCGCCACATTGAGTACAACCTAATCCCGAATTATTATAATTCTTCTGACACATTTCAAAGCTACTAATTGTATATATTGAATGTACTGTGGTGCTGTCTTGCATGCAATGCATTATGGGTAGGGTTAATTTACCTTATCTTCAAAGTTTATCATGCTCACTAGGGACATCTAGGCGCATCTTGCGGTACTGCAGCTACTCATCTACGTTAGACCTCCTATAAATTTCCCTTCATCACCTTAAGATAGAGTGCAATCTGATCCAGAATTACTATATTATTTTGTCACATTTCAAAGCTATTAATTGTATATATTGACATAGCTATTTGAATGTACTTGTGGTACTGTCTTGCTTGCAATGAATTAGGGGAGTACCATCTGTAACCAAAATTTTGATGCTCACTAGGAACCTCTAGGCGCCGCTTGCGGTACTGCACCTACACATCTATGTTAGACCTTCTATAATTTCCCTTCATCAGCTCCACATAGAGTACAACCTAATCCGGAATTAATATAATTGTTTTGCCACATTTCAAAGCTATTAATTGTATATATTGACATAGCAATTTGAATGTACTCGTGGTACTGACTTGCATGCAATCCATTATGGGAGTACCATACCACTATGAGCAAAAGTTTGTGATGCTCACTAGGGACCTCTAGGAGCAGCTTGCCGTACTGGCAGTGCTGGTGCCTTGCTTACTAGGGACCTCTAGTAGCAGCTTGCAGTACTGGCAGTCCTCACTAGGGACCTCTAGGAGCAGCTTGTCGTACTGGCAGTGCTGGTGCCTTGCTTACTAGGAGCAGCTTGCCGTACTGCACCTACCACATCTCACATTTATATTAGACCTTCTATAAATTTGCCTTCATCAGCTCCACATAGAGTACAACCTAACCTATTCCGGAATTAATATAATTCTTTTGTCACATTTCAAAGCTACTAATTGTATATATTGACATAGCTATTTTAATGTACTCGTGGTACTGTCTTGCATTCATTGCATTATGGGTAGGGTGGATTTACCATATTTTCAATGTTTATGATGCTCTCTAGGGACCTCTAGGATCAGCTTGAGGTGCTGCAATGAGACATACAATGCTGGTTTCTGGCTCACTGCAATCATTTGCAATGCACTAGGTCTCACATTACTGAAAGTATGAGCTATTGGCGTTGCATTATTTGCAACACCAATACCTCAAACTATCGGTAATGCGAGACCTATTGCAGTGCAAAAGCTTGTTTCTGCTCTTCTTGGCACTGCCTAGAACCGCCCTCTTGGGTTAGCGCTCTAGTGGCTAGGTTTGATGGAATCCTTGCTCTTCCATTTAAGGAAGGCCATTCCGTGGATGTGCTGACGGCGCGCCAAAGGCATGCCTGTCTGCACCTGTCCGTGGCCAGCAACAGCCATGCTGCTCATCTTGCCATTGATCAGAGCAGCAGATATCCCAGAGAGGCTCTCCTTGCCTTGAATACGAACCCCTGCTTCTCTCCGAAGATGTTTTCTCCCCCTGGAATGGGAAAGCATTCTCACTCCTGTGAGGTATGTGGCTTAGTCTTAAATAACAGTTACTTCTGAACGAAGGCTTATTACTCGTGATCCGGGGTGTTTTCACTCCCACCTAACACAGTATCTGCTCTGTTGCAGATCGCAGTGGGTTATAAGGCCTGCCTTATTAACTGCAGGACCCTAGCCAAATATTAATCTGCTATTTTCCCCCTACTGGCTAACAGCTCCTGGGACTTTTATTTTCCTTATGGAAATATGGCTGGAATGACCGCTTTAACCCAGAACTACCCTTTGCAATTCCACTAGGCTATCGCATCTTGGCGAAAAACCGTGGCGGGAACAAGGTAGGGGGTGGGGTTGCTTTTATTTTCAAATACACTTTTGAAGCATTTACTACACCTATAAGCCAGTACGGAAACATTTAGGGTCTTGTTTTGCACATTACTCACTCCATCCTTCTCTGGCCTGTTGGTGTATAGACCTCCAGACTGCCTTAGCAGCTGCTTTCCTGCTGTATTCGACATCATTGAACAATACTCTCTACAATATGTCAATCTGACCATTTTTGACGAATTTAATGTCAATGCTGGTGATCTCATCTCCACCATAGCCCCCAAGCTCATTTAAACATTGGCTGGTGTTAACCTTATCCAGCATGTCCAGGCACCTACCCGTACGGCTGATCATATGCTTGATCTGATCTTTACCATTAGCATGCAGTTCAGTGATCCGGAGCATCTGATCACTTCAGTATTCCACTTGTGTTTTAGGGCCCCTACCCACAGACTAGGATCGCCCCTTCCCCGGAAATGAAAAGGAGGTTGCAGAATCTGTGGGAAGAATCCCTGGCTCAGTACCTCAGTTACTCTCCTCTGATACTACAAGGAATAGTTGAATCTGACATTTTGCTGTTTGACAGTTGGATCTTCAATTTATTAGCCCACCTGTTCCTCTAAAAAGTATGTGGCAAAAAGATGGAGGCCTTCTGCACCTTAGTTTTCCTCAACCCAATGAACGGAGAAAAGCATGTGCAAATAATTATAGCACAATTAGAGGAAATTGTATGACTCCAATGCTAAGACTGTCTCTAAAACGGCACTTAGGAGCTTCTGCAAAACAAAACCTGCAATGCTATGAAAGAGTACTTTGCACAACATATCAAGATGGCAGCTAATTATTCCAACAAAGTGTTTAAAATAGTGAATTCCTTTGTCTCCCCTGGAGGGGCCAAAACTGCTATCCTCCCCTCAGCCGAACCCTGCGATGAGAAGATTCAAAATGCATACTCCACCTTTCCAGAGTCACCAAAGGAGGCTTTAGCTTTTGGTTCAGCTGCTGCGGGGAAGGCTGAAACTAGCCCCTGCGCTCCCTCCTGTCTCAAGGCATTTGTGTCTGATTTGCCCCTATTTCAGAAGAATGCTCTCTTTTTTTTTTGTTGAATTTTTTTATTGATATTTGCAGTAAATCACAGCCGTTTACAATCAAATGTATCTTATGTCTTATCAGATCTAACGTTATCCACACCATTGCCACTCAGAACATCACATATGTACAGATTCATTCCTCCGCAATTCCCCACCCCATGAACAGTAAAGTACGTAAACAGAAGAATGCTCTTTGAAGGAGATACTAAAATGAAAGCCTGGCTCCCCGGATGATGTTTGCCCGCTGCATGTTTTCAGACTTAAGGCTGCAGACACAGATGTGTTTGGCAATTACAGGCCTCTATCTCTCCTCCCAGCTCCTGTAAATCTTTTTTAAGGTAAATTAGCTATTCTACAAATGAGCACTTTTGTGGACGCCAATTCCATCCTTCACGAATCTGTCAGACTTCCATGCAGGATATTGCATGGAGACTGCTCTCCTGGAGGTGGAGGAGTTTGTCAGGGAAAATCTGGACAAGAAAACACCTGTTATTGTGCCGTTTCTTGATTTGTCTGTGGCCTTCATCACAGTATCACACTCCATCCTTTTGAACAGACTTAGCGACCTTGACATTCAGGGCAAGACTTTTATTGGTCAAAGCTTTTATGGAGGGCAGATCCCAAAGGGTGTATTAACACCCGCTTTTTTCATCACCTAAGCCACTGGTATGTAGTGTCCCGCAGGGTTCTGCCCTGAGCCTGCTCTTGGTCAATGTTTACCTTTTCCCCATGGTGGATCTCATCGAAACCTGGAGTGACAAGGTAGTATTGTACGGCAGTGACACCCAATTTCTCTTTTCGTTCCAAGACAACTCGGAGGCAGATCTTAAAATTTTTAAGGAGTCCCTCAGTGGAGTCGCGGCTTGGATTGAGGCAAATTGCCTGAAACTAAATTCCGATAAAACGGAAGTCTTGCATTTTAATCAGATTGGACCCCGACCGGCTTCCCTATGGTGGCCTGCTGAACCCAACGTTCCTCCAAATGCAACCTCTTCAACTGGAAATATTGGCATCATTTTCGATTCCACGCTCTCCTTTTCCTCTCAAATTAATCAAACCTCGTTGGTCTGCTTCATGAAGATTAAAATCTTAAAGATGTTTCTTCATCTGGTTCCTGAGGAAACTAGAAAAACTGTAGTTCATTCTATAGTTGCCTCTCGCCTGGACTATTTTAACAATCTCTACCTTAGTCTCCCTGCGTATCTGATTCGTTAATCCAGAATGCAGCGGCCAGACTTGCTAGGAGAGTCCTTCACCGCTATCACATCTCTCCACATCTGAGACATCTGCACTGGCTCTTGGTGGAACAGAGCATTAAATTTAAAACTCTGACGCTGGATTTCAGAACTCTCCATTGATGCCCAATGCTACTTGTCGAACAGACTGGCCTCATATACTCCAGAGATGGTACTCTGATCCAACAATAGCTGCTTCCTACGGATCCCAAATTTCTTGAAGACACTCCATGGAGGTAGCTCCATTACTGTACTTGCGGCCAAATTATTGAACATCCATCCACCTAATCTGCTCTGGGCTGAGTCTCCAGTAACCTTTAAAAGGCAACTTAAAACCTGCCTATTTGACACTGTTTAGCTTTTATAATGCCACGGCTATCCTTGCATTGTCTGCTTGAGCGCTCGGATGCTTCTGTTTGAAGCAGCTGTGTGCTTTATCAAGTTATTGATTGAAATATATGGTTGAAGATTGACTAATGTAGCGTTTCATTTAAAAATATTTTTCTTAGACTTTCTTTCTAAAAAAATGTATGCATTGTCATGCATTGTCCTGTTTCTCTCCTTCCATTCATGAGTAAAATGACGCAAGGATACATCAACACTAAGCTTATAGGATATCTTGAATCTCATGGCATCCTTGATCCGTCCCAGTCTGGATTCAGATTTAATCATTCTACTGAAACTACCCTTATAGGTGTTACAGAACACATTAAACTGGCACTGGATAACAAGGCAGTGCTGCTAGTTTTGCTGGAATTAACAGCCACCTTTGATAATGTCTCTCACTAGAAGCTCATTCACAGACTAAGAGAGACTGGTATGCAGGGTCAGGCATTAAAGTGGCTTGCAAGCTTTCTGGACCAGCGCACTCAAACAATCAACCTGGGTCCCTTTCGTTCACGCACCTTGAAGCTTACCAAGGGGTACCCCAGGGTTCTTGCCTCAGCCCCAACCTGTTTAATGTGTATGTGGCCCATCTTGCTAAAATCATTGGAGAACATGGATTCACTCCCTATTCGTTTGCAGACTGTATCAACGTACTCCTATCTTTTGCTAATGACAAAGACTCAACTAAACATCTATTTGCCGAGGGTATGCAAGCAATATCTGGTTGGATGACAGAAAATTTCCTCCAGCTGAATGCTGCCAAAACTGAGATCTTGCTATTTGGCACTGCTCAAACGATTTGGTCCCCTGACTGGTGGCCTACTACGCTGGGTCCTGCCCCTGTCCCGCAGCTTATGGCTAAGAACCAGGGGGTCTGTCTGGACCACTCTCTATCTATGAGAGACCAACTTATGGCCACCTCAGGCTCCTGCTATCACACTGTGAGCCTTCTCCGTAGGGTGTTCCAAATGTCTTCCCTTATTAGTCCGCAGGACCCTGATCCAGGCCCTGGTCATTAGCCGGCTAGATTATTGTAAAGCTCTCCTTACATCGGCCAATGAATCCCTTCTAAGTAGAATGCAGGTGATTCAGACCGTTGCCGTGCATCTGGCTCTTAAAATGCCTCCTAGAACCTCTTCCCAGCTATTGCTGAGGCAGCTTCACTGGCTTCTTATCCGCCAGAGAATTAAGTTTAAAATTTGCTGCCTAGCCCACAAGGCACTTCATGGTGGAAGTCCGAGCTACCTGGCGGAAAAATTCAAGTTCTACCTCCTGGGCAGATCGCATCGTTCACAGGGTAAAGGGCCCCTTGCCGTCCCCCGCTATAGAAAACTCCGAACAGCAGGCAAAACCTTTGCCTATCTAGCACCAACATATTGGAATTCATTGCCCGTGGAGCTGTGCACGTGCTCCAATCTCCTCCTCTTTAAGAAACCTGTTAAGACCTGTCGTACACCTTTTTTGCAGCGCAGAGATACTCCTTCAGGGGCGATTCCAGCGCTTTATAAATCCCATACAAATACAAAATGTATGACCTAACATGTAGATGACATATTACATAACCTGCTTCTGCGTTAGTACCTTTTTTAAATCAGCTGTAAGAACTGGAAAATCCTTCGGGTGGTAATTATGCCTACTGTATGTTTTTGACTAACCATTGGCCTTGTTAATGTTTCGTTTTTTCAGAACAGTTTATATATTGGTTTACAAATGCTTATTAAAATTGTTATTTAGGCATATAGATACTTAACATATGACGTTTTAGACCATTTTTAATTCCACTTCTAAAAGAGGTCCCCCTACACTAGGCATGTTAGCTTAGCCTTCACTCTTTTACTGCAGTTGTCAGACCACGAAATATGTATGCATGTCTGATCTTTCTTAAAAATCGCTGTGAGCGCCTGTAGCACTATGCTCTCTTAATTCTGCTGCTCATTCTATGCACGTTTGTGAGTTTTTTTTATTGGAATGTTGCTCTAGGTATCTTTCGGCAGAATTGTTTATAGGGAGTGGTTTTCTCTGTTTTATCTAACAACTGCTAATATTGTTCTACTGCCATGATGTTATTGAATGCTATGTATCTCAGTTTTACTTATTTATCATGTTATTTTTTAATTGTGACATTTGCTGTGTAACTTTTATGTATGTATGTCACATCTGAATAAAGTCTTTGAAGTTTGTAAAATAGCATTTTATTTCAAAATATTTTTTCTTAGAGTTCGTTTTTAATAAACATTTATATGCATTTTTATGTATTTGGTACAGTGCACAGGAGGTGTTTGTGGTATCCCATCGCTACTGTAGGTGATAGTTGAGCCAATTCTGTTTTTTTTACAGAGAGAAAGGACCCTGGGATAAACTGAAGGCTGTTTTCCTTACCTTCTTCCAGGGAGGTGCGAGGGTTTATTATGACTATTATGAATATTACCTTGAAAAAGTACTAGAAGCACAGCTAAGTGATTGCCAAGTAGAAAATCAAGTCCATCCTCAACAAGGTGGAAATGAATGCAAAGGGCAAAATGTTTTGCAGAGCTAACCAAAAAGATTATGCGCAGAGGCTTAGTCCACTTGAAATTTAGATCTGGAATCGATGTCAAGACAGAAATGTCATCTGAAAGAATGTATGGACCTCCAGTGGCTTCCATTCATAGGTCTGTAATTGACAGTGTGTCTTAATAATGCTATAGTAGCAGCTCTACACTTTGTTGAATGTGTTCTTGGCCTACCAGACAAGGACTTTTTGGCATTACTGTAACATAATAAGACACAGAAAACAATCCATTTAGAAATGGACTGCTTTGCATTGGCTAATCCATTTCTTGTACAGCTAAAATTAACAAATTGATGGTCAGTTTATCTGATGTCTTTAGTTTTGTCTAGACAGAGTTTTAGAACCCTTTTATTTCCAGGGGAATGTAAATTCCTTTCATCTGACGTAGAATGATTTTGGAAGAAAGTTGAAAGGGAACTAGTTTGTTACATGAAAATCAAACACTGCTTTTGGAAAGAAACCAGGGCGAGTCCTGCTACTTTGTCTTTATGGAAGGTGTTCTATTGTTCCTTACTGGAACATGCTATACCTATGGGCTTAGGTTATGGCCACTAGAAAGGCTGTCTTCCGTCTGTAATCCAAAACGTGTATTGATCATTGCTGTTTGTTTTTAGGGCACTGAACATGTTCTCATGCAAATCTCGACTCATCTATTCTTTTCAATTCACTGTTATACAGTGACGATACAGTGACCATTTGCTGAAAACCTTCCTTTCGTTCTAGAGTTTACCCGTGAGGTGACAGACACCCAGATGCCCCATGTTGCTCCAGTTATTCTTCCTGAGATGTACAAGATCTTTACAACGGCTGAGGTACGTGTAAATTACTTCATTGCATTTATCTGTTATCAAGCACTTTCACCAAAGCAGCAATCAAATTGTAAGCTAATTGTGCAATAGTTGGGTAGAATAGTTGTAACTGGCTAAAGAGATGCTGAGGGGAGAAAATGCCGCGAAAGCTAACATTTTCTGTGAGACGTCACAGCAAAAGGGCACATAAGGAGAGTGTAGGAAGCTGGCTCTGTTTATACTGTAACAAAGTAAGGTATAGTGTGCACAGAGTCCAGGGGGTTCCCCAGAAGTATAGCGGAGGCTAAATTAGGTAAGTACTAACAGCTCTATTTGTGGTAGTGTGGTCGAGCAGTTAGGCGTATCAGGAGGGTGTGTTAAGGGTTTATTGTATTCACTTAGGTAAATATAAAAAAAGGTATACTTATATTATATTTCTAGAACCAGGACTTAGAACAGGCAAGTAGAACATGCATTCAGATGCAAAACTTTACAAGAAAATGCAATCGTGGTTGAAATTGGAATCTTCATAGGTTTGTATTTGCTTTTAAAACAGTCAAACATACATTGGAAATTTGGAGTACTTTTGGATTTCCATTTAGTTACATCAACTACTCAGGGTGATATGCCTAGATATCACGCCATGGGTCCTACAATACAAAGGTAACTAAGACAATTTTGGGGTCGAAGCAAAGTTGCTTTGGTTTCAATACAAAAGGCAGTTCAACACGGAACATTTGTGGGAAAAAAATCTTAACGTGGGTTCCTATGGAAGAAAATGTTATCGGTTTGCAGGTAAGTAAACGTCCTGCACGAATAGCTTTTTGGGGTTATAACCAAGGTTCCCCAAGGTTCAAGAAGGCACTCAAATCGCACCACCAGCGGCACTAGGGCTGCCACGTGCAGGGTGCATGGGCCCAATTTTAGCCAATTGGGCTAGGGGGCACCCCAGTTGTGGGGGAGCTGCTCTCAAGCAGACCACTCTGTCTTGGGAGTCAAGCTCCCAGGGTTGTCAGAGCAAAGGGGGTCACAGGTTGGCACCGTGTCCACACCACCAGCAGCGCATGGGCTTCCGGGTGCAGCGGGCTTAGGTGTCGGGAGCCCAAAGCAATCCCATGGAGGTTGCCTGTTTTGGATTTAGCCTGTAGGCTCGGTCCAGGAAGTCTTCCGGGAGGAACCAACAGTGAGGCAGGTAAGTTGGGGGGGCTTCAGGGTGCATTGGTGCCTTTTGAGGTCGGTTTTCACCTTACTGGGCCATTCGCGGTTTGTGGGGAGGGAGGGGGGTCTCCGTGCAGAGCCTGCAAGCAATGTCAGGGGGTCCTGGAGGGGTCGACACATGGTGGATCCGGACTCTGGAGCGCTGGGGGATCTCACTGGGACCTGTGGGCCACTCGTACTGGAGCCGTAGGCAACTGGAGAAGTGGCAGTTCGAGGTGTCTGGTTTCTTTGTCCTCAGCAGGATTAGTCTTTCTTTGGAGCAGAGCTGCTGTTGGTGGAGTTCTGGTCTTTGTTGAAGGCAGTCAGTCCTCCCAGTGGTTTTGAAGGTGGCTGGCTGCAGGACAAGTCTACTTTTGGCGCAGGATCTCTGGAAACTGCAGAAGGTCCAATAGGGCTGGTGCCAAGTCATTTCTTCTTTAGTCTCCTCTGTTTTGCGTTTTCTTCCATCCTTCTTCGTAGGTTGCAGGAATCTACAAAGGCAAGGTTCAGGGTGCCCCTAAATACAACATTTAAGGGCGTTACAGTGGTGTGCAGGTTGTGACCAATGGGTCCCTTCCTTTGGGTGAGTACACCCCCTATTATGCTAGCCTCCAGGTGGAGGCGGGCATGAGCCTCTCGCCAATTGGCTGTGTTACCTCATCTTCAAGATGCAGGGGACTGGGATGTGTGCTTCACCTTGTCTCCCCCCACCTGAGGGGTGGGGTTGGCAAAAGGTGGGCACACCTCTTCCTAACTGTTTTTCCCCGCTGATTCTCAGGCCCAAAGTGGCGGGTCAGAGCCGGTGGGAGCCAGTTTCTGGGGGCAGCAAAAGGCAGGGCCAGGTAACAAAGGTGGCGGTCCTTTGAAACTTTGAGCTTTGTGGACCCAGCCCATTCTTGTGGAGAACGCATGACACCTCTTCCCAGGATGGACTTTGTTTCTGGACCCAGAGAGCGGAGGTCCTCTGCCCAGGGGTCCTGAAACCTGTCTGGTGGTGACAAATGGTGGGTAGCCATTCAGGAAACACCAGGGCTGGCCGTTTTTCTGGGGGCATCTCTAAGATGCCCTCTGAGAGCATCTCTAAGATGCCCTCTGAGAGCATCTTACATTGAATCCCACACTGGCATCAGTGTGGGTGTAATCTGCGAAGAAGTTTGCTACCAAACTTATCCGGTTTCAGTAAAGCCATTATGGAGATGGTGAGTTTGTAATGACCAACTCCCAGACCACATACTCTTAATGGCTTCACTGCACTTACAAGGTCTAAGAATGGACTTAGACATTATAGTGGTACAGTGCTCATGCAAGTGTATTCTCACCTGTGGTCTAGTGCACCCTGCCTTACATAAACTAGAATGGTGTGGTGTCCAAAACAAACAATGGATTTAAGACAGATCTGTGACTGGGGGTGAAAGTTTGATTAATTCATCATTCCGTCCATCATCCGTTCTTTTTGGATTTGTTGCTCTAGGTGAGAAGGGTATGCCCAGATGTTGGTCCTGTGCTCTCTACGCCACCAGATTCAAGCTAGCCTGGCTGAAGAGGGGTGTTACCCCCAAAACTGGTCCCAGGATGCTTGTTTCTAGTCCAGCGAAGACCTGGCCTGCCAGTTTGGGCTGGACTGTTCCCATGGGGGACAGGGTCAAGACTGATTTGCATATGGCTGGGTCTAAACTATAATGGTGTGCTGTGAGAAAGTGGCTCTGTATATACTGTTCCCAAATAGGAACAGGGTGTACAGAGTCCACAGTCCCCAGAGGTTTGGCAGAGGCTAAAGTTAGATATAACCTTACTCTTTAAAGTGGTAGCTTGGTCGAGCAGTAAGGCAGTATCAGAGGACAGTGTTGTTGCACACACTCAGTCAGCAAATGGTCTCACACACTCAATAACTGAACTCTAGGCCAATGGTTTATATATAAAAAATATATGCTTGTTTTATTTTAGAACCAACAATAGGTATTAAAATATACTTTCTCAGAATGAGATGCTTTATATAAATACTTTTTCAATATGCAATTGGCTTTTGTAGAAAGTTACAAGTGGTTGCAATAGGCAACACAATTTTAAACACAATAATGCATTGAGTTCAATGGAAGTTTCAAGTTATTTGCAATAGATTACTTTTAGGATTACTTTTGTGATTCCAGGACTGGATCCTAGATTCAGTCCTGGGACAGTACTTAGAAACAAGTGATAAAAGTCGACTTAGTTACTGTTATGATTGTTAGACAATATTTTGCTAATTCAAAAGTTGACACTTTAGAAAATATTTCATAGAAAACAGTCAATGATTCCCTATGGAAGAAAATTCAAGTTGCAGGTATAGTATGTTCTTGTTACTTTTGTAATCCAGTACTGGGTGCCTAGACTCAGTACTGGGACCTTTATCCAAAACAGGTAAGTAATTACGTTTTCACAATTTATACGATTTTTAAAGAATATTTCAAGCTTGCAGAAATCGACACTTAGAAGAAATTTCACAGAAAAACAGTCAATGGTTTCCTATGGAAGAAAATTGGGTTACTGGTAAGTACGGTTGTGAATATTTTTCAGAGTCAGTGCTGGGTACCAAGGTCCAGCACTGGGAGCTCACCTAATAGCAGGAGGTGAGTATTTTCGTTTTAGTTACTCGGCTGATTTTTGGTGAATATTTTAAGTTTTGAAAAGTCCACACTTAAAAGAAATTTCAGGAAAAAACAGTCAATGTTACCCTACGGAGAAAATTGAGTTATCGGCTTTAAGGTAAGTACTCGACTGGCAGAGTTAGGGTTCTGGGCATAGACTCGGGTGCCCCAGGGTCAGATAGGTACAGTTGTTACACCCTCAGCGGCACAGTGGCAGCCGGGTGCAGAGAGAGTTAGGCCCAATGTTATCCTATGGGAGGCAGGGGGACCTTGGTTGGTGGCTGCTGACTAGCAGGCCATGCGGCTGTGGGAGCTGGTCTCCTGGTCACTTGCTCAGGGTAAATGGGGAAGTAGATAGGTGCAGAGGTTACACTGCCAGCGCCACTCGAGGGCTGGGTGCAGGGTGCTTTTGAACCTAAGGGCGCTCAATTGATTTCGGGGACGAAGATTCTTCAGGTGCCACCACCACTTCGAGAGGTAAGTTGGGTAGTTGGAGGATAGGTAGGTACCCCGGAGTTGGGCACAGGGGGCGCCGGGTGCAGGGGTGCCTTTTGGTGTCGGGAAATCTTACCCCCTGTTGATCGCGGTTGGGGGGGGCACCTGGTTCTGAGGCTGCAGGCGTCGTCAGGCGCGTCGAGGGAAGTCCTTGGGTGCCGGAATCGGGGTCACAGTCGCTGTGGGATCGTCCTTGTGGTCTTTGTTCACTCCGGCTCAAGCCAGTCTTGGCGGGTGCAGTGTGTGAAGGGTTCGCGGTTCCGGGCTGATGCCAGGGATTGGAAGCAGATTTTGAGTTGAGCCTGTACTCATGGGAGTCCCAGGTGCTTAGAGCCAAAAGGTAGCCAGGTCCTCCGGGGTTTGTGAGGTTGCTGGCCACAAGAGATGCCGGGTTGGAGCAGGTTCGAGGGTCGACAGGCCGGTAGGGCTGGGGCCAAAGCAGTTGATGTCTTCCTCTTCTTACCAACTGCAGGGCAGGTCTTCTTTCTTCTTTGTATTTCGGAATCTGGGGAAGGAAGGTTCAGGGTGCCCCTAAATACTAAATTTAGGGGTGTTACAGGTAGGTGAAGGGCAGGGACCAATGGTTCCTTGTCCTGGGGTGGGTACTCCCCCTATCCTGCCTCTCTCCTGTGGGAGGGGGGGCAGTAGCCTAGTCCTGATTGGGCAGGGCTCCCCATCTTCAAGATGGCGAGAGCCTGGAGATGTGCTTCACCTCGCCTCCCCCACCTGAGGGGTGTGGTTGGCAGACTGACACATCCCCTGTCCTTATTTGGGGTTTCCGGCCAAGCTGGGGAAGCTCACAGAGGCGGCATGCCTTTGAAGCTTCCCCCTACCCATCCTGTGGGAGGAGATCTAGCACCTCGCCCAGGATGTGCATTGTTGCAGGCCCAGGAGAGCAGGGGCTCTCCTACCCAGGGGTCCAGCAACATTTCTGCTGTGTGGCAGCCTAGGCAGCCTCTCAGACCAGACGTGGATTGTAGGTTAGGTTTCGGGGGCATCTCTAAGATGCCCTCTGGGGTGCTTGGTACATTAAATCCCACACTGGCATCAGTGCGGGTTTAATGTGCTGAAAAGTTTGATACCAAACTTCTCAGTCTAAAGTGTTGCCATTATGGTGCTGTGGAGTTCGTGTTTGACGAGCTCTCAGCACCATGTACTCTTAAATGGCAGCACTGCACTTACAGTGCCCAGGAATGGACCTCGGTACTGTAGGGGCACAGGGCTCCTGCTCCTGTGCCCACACACTGGCATAGGGCACCCAGCTAGAGGGGTGGCTGATGTATGCCATGGCAGTGTAGGTGGTGGGCATGGCACACAGGGATGTGTGCCATGTCGACTCTTTGTTTTGTCCTGTACTCAGACACTCAGCCTGCAAGGGCAGTGTGTGTATGTTAGGGTACAGGGCCTCTAAGGGTGGCACAATGAGTCCTGCAGCCCTTAGAGGGCTTCCCTGGTCACAAGGCCCTGGGTACCATTTACCAGGGGCTGACATGTGGCCAGGGTTTGCCAATTTGAGTTTTAGGTTTTTAGGGAAGGAACATAGGCCCTGTGCACCTGATTGGCACATTCAAAGTACATTCAGAAATTCAGCAAAAAGTGGGGGCATACCATGCAAGAAAGATGGCACTTTCTCACATGTGCCGTGCAAAAAAAGATGGATTTAACCCAGATCTGTGACTGGGGGTGAATGTTAATTCAGCATTCCGCCATTCATTTTCTGTGTTTTAGCATTTACCTAGGCCACAGGCAGTGGGTTGCAGGCATGGCACACAGGGATGTGGGCCACGTCGAATCTTCACTTTTCTCTGCACCATAACACACAGCCTGCAATGGCAATGTGTGGGTGTTAAGGTGCAAGGGCTCTAAGGGTGACACAGTAGGTGCTGCATTCCTTAAAGGCCTTTGATGGTCTCAGTGCACTTGGTACCCATGGTACCTTTTACAAGGGGCTTACTTGTCGCCAGAGATGTGCCAATTGTAGGTACAAAGGTACAATTGTGGGGAAAGAACACAGGGTCTGGGTACCTGATTGGCAGGGACTTAGGGCACATCAAGTCAATGTACATCAGAAATCTGGCAAAAAGTGGGTGAGTTACTGCAACAAAAACCCACTTTCCTACAGAGAGTTTTCCAAAGCTTGGGAACATGTAGAGATTTAACTCAAATAGGAATGGCACAAGGAGGGCAAAGGACAGATAAGGTGCGGTGTAAGTAAATTAAACTTCCGCCTGGGGCTGTGACTGTTACTAAGATTAGAAAGGTCAAGACCATGAAATGATTTGCAGGCAATATAGAAAAACCAATTTAAAAAGACCGCTAACTATTGGGAACCAAGGTATGTCGAAATATTAGCAGAAGCAGTAGAGAGTTTGAAAAAATAAGGTTACCAACTGATTTATAGATTGGTTGAGGTGGTGAAGGGTATGTACTTGGTGAGCACCGGTGTAGGAGAGTAGTATCTGCTTCACATGGGTACCCCCACGTTTTGCTGGTGTTTCACTGTTTTTCGACCTTAGTCTGGCCGTGGCCCTGCTAATCGGGACCCCAGCCTAGCTGCTTCCTCTCTAATATGGTTTGCATGTACATTGGGTACATTCCTAATTGGATTCTGGAGTGCCTTATAAGCCCCTAGTATATGGTATACTATGTACCTAGGGCATAGGTACCTCAGAGGCCTACCAGGGGCTGAAGCATGTATTATGCCACCACTGGGAAGCACTCCAAAATGGCACCACAGGTCTGCTACTGCAGCCTGGGTAAGGTAGTGCATGCACCCCTTACTGTGGCATAGACTACCTATATCACTACCATTGCACACACACACAAAACCTATAAGTCACTCCTATGGCAGGCCTTAACAATCCTGAAGGCAGAGTTCTTGGTTTTTATGTGAGCGGGTGCCCCTGCATGAGCAGAGCCCATCTGCAGCGTTCGGAGTACCTCCTCTGATGCTGTTTGTGGTGCAGCCTGACCATATACTCTTAAGTGCATTATAACCTCGCGGTAAATGTTAACTTTGGACTGGCTGCACGGAAACATGTCGTGTTTGGTGTCAAACACTTTGGTTTACTACCCCCCCCCCCCCCACCAGTTCTGGCAGCGGGGGAGCATTCCACCCTTCTAGAGGGAGAGACATGTTCACACTGGTCTACCCGGTAAAGACTTTCTAAAGCCCTGTCATCACAAAATGGATGCCACTGCCACAGACACGGGTCTGGCCTCCTGCTGCTGACCGAAACTCCGGCAGGGGAGGCCTGGACAATAGGATTCCTGTCCCAGGGAGGTGTAACCACCTCCCCAGACAGGCAGATGTAACCACCTTCCCAGACAGGCAGATGTGTATTGGGGCTGGGCGGGAGCCCTCTCTGGTGCTTTGAAGTCCTGCACTGGGGGCACACTTGGTGTCCCTGTGCAGAGTCCAGTTCATACCGTTTGCAGGGGCTAACTGCCCCTGCTCTGGCGCGAAACTGGACAAAGGAAATGGGTGTAACCACCCCTCTTTCCAAACCCTCCCATAGGTGGGTCCGTAGAGTATGTCCAACCCCCAAACTTAGTATAAGTATGGAAACCCAGTCCTTGAGACTTTAGATTACCCAGGTCGAAACTCTGCAACATATATCCTGGACCTTCCACTTTCTATTTTCGCTAGAAGTCTGAAGAAATCTCCCTTGGGGTCAAGAAGTGACTCCCTTGCTTGGCAGGCACCAAACAAGCAACTGGCCGGTCTGCAACTCTGCAGGATTAAAATGTTGTGCAGTGAAGAGTTAAATGAGGAGAAAAATAGTTCTTTGACTCCTCTACATTGAAATCACGTTAGAGCTTGAATCAGGAAATGGATGCAACAAGAGGAAAGGTGAATAGGAAAGAAAGGAGGGAAGGGTAAGGTTAGTGTCTTGTGAGACACCATAGTGAAGAGTAAGATAAAGTGTCCAGAGCAAGTGGCTGAATGCATGTGATAATAGATTGGACTTCTGTAAAATTTGGCCTGCACTGCCTAAAAGGTAACTACTACACATAATCTTAACATATGATCACCTTTACTGCATCAGGAGATATTCAAGATGCACTTGTAAAATGGGATGTTTGCGTAATCTTCCCTAATAAACTCAGTCAGTTGAGTCCTTCAGAATCATGGAGGAAAGTATGGCTATGGTGCTGCGGAACGTCTTTCTCTTAGACTGATCTCGGCTCTCTGAAACATTTGTAGAGCCATCACCATACCTTTCCTCCCAAATATGTTGCTTTTCAGGAGATAGAACTTGAGACTCAAAGATTTCAGGTCTGAAGTTCTGATAGAACAAAAGCATTAATGGGAAATCATTGGGAATGTTATTTGTATCAGTGGAAGGAATGTATTAATACTTGAGATTCATGTGTCCACTAGGATATGGGAAGGGGCATAAATAAACTGTAATGGTGTGTAGTATAAGGGAAAGGGTTACACATACGGTTAGGATGAGCGATGAGATTAGCAAAATGGTTAGATTTAGGTCAAAAAGTGAGGGCTAAAGAAATTGGTAGATGAAGAGTATCCCCAGCAGATAAAAACAAAAAGAAAGGAAACTCGGAGCATTACCGTAGTTTATGCAAAATGTTTTGAAATTACTGTACATACAATAATGGGACTACAAGATTAATTGCCTATGGTTACCATTACTTTTTTCCCCCCTTCAAATAAATCACATGGAACCATTCTGACTGGTTGTGTTTGGTTAGTGTACAATGTGAGAACTGAAGGGTCTAGATCAGGGTCTCCAAAGTCTTTTGTGGAGGGCCGGATCCATGCCATATTTTTAACTTATCCCCATTTAGATAAATGTAGTGTTTGAGGCATATGAGCTGCAGATCATACACTAGGATAGTAGATCGCCACCTGGTGTTGGGCTCGGATGCTTGCAGGTTGTTGTTGTCTTCGGAAGAAGTCTTTGTGGTCACGAGATAGGTGACTCCTCCCTTGGATGACCGTGCGCATGGGCATCAACTTCATCGTTGGATTGTTTTTTTCTGCCATTGGGTTCGGATGCAACTTTTCCGCTCCTGTTGGAAATTTCAATTCCAAGCTTTTCGAAGCACCTTCATTCTCGACATCGATTTCATCGGCTCGATTCCGGACGTCGACGCGGGCTGCTGGGCCTATCCACGCCTTGAGGCCTACGGCTCATGGAAAGGACGCCTTTCATAAAATACCAGTGTGGAGCAAAATTTCCGTACAGTGACCACCACAAAGTCTGCAACCTGTGCCTATCACCTGAACATGACGAGTCCAGCGGTCCTGCCTGCGCATCCTTTCGATCCAAAAAGACCATCCGAGATCGAAGGGCTCGAAGACGCATCATGGCACAGAGACCAGCTCCGGAACCAGAGGACATCTTTGATGAAGGCCCCGATGTCCCAGAAGAAGATTCCGAAGATCTACAAATAATCTCCGAAGCAGACGACTCAGATGACCCCATCACTCCTAGGCAACATGTGAGTACTACTGCCCCTGCCCCTGCCACAACCCCTCCAAAACCAAAGGCATTAGTCAAGACTTCGTCTGCTGACCCCAGTCGAGACCGAAAACATCCTTCAGAAGCCCCGCCTCCGGGCTCGGCTCCGAAGAAACATAAGCCTTCCGGTAGCTCGGGACCGAGCAAACCGCATGTCATTGTTCAACCGGCACCTTCGGCACCGAAGACAAAAGACCACTCGGCACCGAAATCGGCTCCGGTGCCGTCAGCCCCGAAAACACCAAGGCCAATAGATAACCCGGCACAGAAGGTTCCCAAGCCTACAGATACAACTTCGGCTCCGAAACCAACGGCTAAGGACTCTCACACACCTCCTAAAGCCAAAAACTCCACCGATCAACCAAAACCTCGATCGGAACCGAAAAAATCGGCACCAAAGACTGTTCCTGAGGAGCAATACGTTTTTCATCCAGATCCCATCGACCCAAGGTAGAAAAAGATTTATATTAACCCAAAGACTGGACATGTCACCACAGTGCCATGTAAAAAACGGAAACTGGACACACCACCTGCCCCAGTTCCTATAAACAGGAAGGACTCTGCAACATCGCCTATGCCCCCTTCCTCTCCTATACTGCCTTCTAACCCACCCCCTCTGCCTACACCACCCTTACCTATACCCTCTCCATCACATACACCAACCTCCACAGGATGATGATGATGATGACCTAGGGGGTGGGGGTGACCCTAATGATCCGTTCACGGATCCAGATACCTCACCACTGGATGATTGGGCCTTCCCTCTACCAGACATGCCTGACCCTCAGCCATATCCCTCCAAACCATTGCCTCCAGACAATCACCTGGGCTTTGGCCAGTTATTAAATAGAACGGCACTTTACCACGGCGTCACAATGCACTCCGACGCACCAGAAGAAGACTTCCTATTCAATACTTTTGAACAATCTCAAATGTCTGTACAAATTCTGCCCATGATTAAGGGAGTCATAAAACACGCCCGAGGTATTTAAAGACCTTGTCCGTGCCAGGGTTCTTAACCCAAGGATAGAAAAGAAATATAGACCTGCCCCTGAAGATCCTAATTACATCAAAGGGCAGCTCCCTTTGGATTCTTTGGTCGTTTCCAATGCCAGGAAACGCGCCAACTCCCAAACCACAGGAGATACACCACCTCCTGACAAAGAATCCAAACTGTTAGAAGCCTCTGGCAAAAGAGTAGCATCACAAGCCGCTAATCATTGGTGTACTGCCAACACCCAAGCCCTACTAGCACGCTATGACAGGGCCCACTACGACCAGTTAGAGAATCTATTACATCTTCCAGAGCAATATAAAACCCAAGCAAATGACCCTATCCAGGAGGGAAAACTTATTTCAAATGCGGCAATTAAATGTGCTCCTTAGACGACATGCCTGGCTACGCATTTCAGGCTTTAAGCCAGAGGTACAAACTACCATACTTAGCCATTCAACCAGGAACAGCTATTTGGGCCAGCAGTAGACACTGCCCTTGAAAAAATGAAGAAGGACACAGAGACGGCCAAGTCCATGGGAGCATTACAGTCTCCACAACCACGTGGATCCTTTCGGCGCTCCTTCTACAGAGGAGCCTCCAAAAATATGGGAACGGACACCTCCTCTACATTCAAAGCCGCTACGCAAACATCCCCCAGTAGAGGATATTTTAGAGGCGGATTCAGAGGAAACAACAAGGGTCGAGGTAATAACAATACTCGTACCTCCCCTGCCACAAAACAGTGACTTTCCTCCACTCCCCCCAGACCATTCCACTCCAGTTGGGGGAAGACTCAAACAGTTCCTACCTGTCTGGAACTCCATCACAACAGACAAGTGGGTAAGACAAATTATCCAGTATGGTTACTGCCTGGAACTCACAACTACCCCCCCCCCCACACATACCACCCAAACAGCGTTCGATGTCACCAGACCATCTTACGCTCCTCAAACAAGAGGTTCTCTCATTGCATCAAAAACACGCAATAGAACCAGTTCCCTTAGAACATCAGGGTACAGGGGTATACTCACTCTACTTCCTAATCCCCAAAAAGGACGGGACTCTAAGACCAATACTCGACCTCAGACCCCTAAATCAGTATATAAACTCAGATCATTTCCATATGATCACTCTTCAACAAGTGCTCCCACTACTGCAACAAGGCGAATTCCTTGCCACACTAGATCTCAAGGACGCCTACTTCCACATTCCCATACATCCTACCCACAGGAAGTATCTAAGGTTTGTGGTGGACGGACAACACTACCAGTTTACAGTCCTTCCATTCGGGGTAACAACTGCGCCCAGGGTATTCACAAAATGTCTGGCAGTAGTAGCAGCACATCTCAGAAGACAACAAATTCATGTCTTCCCGTATCTAGACGACTGGCTAATAAAAGCCAAGTCATTCAACAAATGTGTTCTATACACTCGCCAAACCATCCAAATCTTACACAACTTGGGATTCACAATAAACTATCCCAAATCTCATCTCCAACCCTCTCACATACATCAGTATCTAGGAGCCACCATAAACACCTCCACAGCCCTAGCATATCCCAGCCCAGCCAGAATAGCCAATATACAAGCTCTTATCACGAAATTTCAAATCCAACACGCTCTTCCAGCAAGAGTGTTCATGCAACTCATAGGCATGATGGCGTCATGCATCTTCCACAGATCGTGCTGACAACGGATGCATCACTCACAGGATGGGGAACCCATCTCCTCAGACACACCACTCAGGGCAAATGGACCACTCAACAGAAAGTGCTCCATATCAATTACCTGGAACTGGTAGCAGTGTTCCTAGCACTAAAATCATCTCCAGAACAAAACTGTCCTCATCCGCACAGACAACATGACAACCATGTATTACATACAAAAACAAGGATGCACGCATTCTCTCCAGCTGTCCCAGCTCGCACAGAACATTTGGAGATGGGCCATTCCTCAGAACATATACCTGCTTGCAGAACACCTTCCAGGGGTTCACAATCAAATTGCCGATCTGTTAAGTCGACAAACACAACAGATCCACGAATGGGAACTACATCCCCAGGTCCTACTGCCCTTTTTCCAACAATGGGGCCAACCCGACATAGATCTGTTCGTCACACACGAAAACGCAAAATGCCCAACCTTCGCCGCCAGGTTTCCCCACCCGGAGTCAAAGGGCAATGCGATATGGATGAACTGGTCAAGCAGATTTGCGTACGCTTTTCCGCCTCTCCCACTCATTCCGTTAGTGGTACGCAAGCTCAGGCAACAGTCTCTCAAACTGATCCTAGTAGCTCCCACATGGGCACGCCATCCGTGGTTCCCAACACTACTGGAACTCTCGCTAGTTCCACACCAAAAACTGCGTCTCTCCCCGTCCTTATTAACACAGAACCATGGAGAAATCAGACACCCAGATCCAAGTCAACTGAATCTGGCGATCTGGCTCCTGAAGTCCTAGAGTTCGGTCACCTCAACCTGCCACCAGACTTGATGAATATTATAAAAGAGGCCAGAAGACCTACCACTAGGGCTTGCTATGCTGCAAAATGGAAAAGATTTGCCATTTACTGCACTAACAATCATTTAAATCCACTGGATGCATCCATCCAGGACATCATTTGCTACTTACTACACTTGCAAAGATGTAATTTGGCATACTCATCCATACGTCTCCACCTAGCAGCATTAGCAGCCTACTTATAAAATCGACAACACTTGTCACTCTTTAGAGTACCTGCCATCAAAGCCTTCATGGAAGGACTCAAAAGGATTATTCCTCCCAGATTACGACCCTCTCCAGTGTGGAATCTAAACATTGTTCTTACCAGGCTCATGGGACCCCCATTTGAACCTCTGCATAAATGCGAACTACAGTTCCTCACATGGAAAGTGGCTTTCCTTATCGCTATCACATCCCTCAGACGGGTAAGTGAAATCCAGGCTTTAACCATACAAGAACCATTCTTACAATTACACCGTAACAAAGTGGTTCTTAGGACAAATCCGAAATTCCTTCGAAAAGTCATATCTCCATTCTATCCTTAACCAATCAGTAGAGTTACCAGTGTTCTTCCCAAATCCAGACTCGGTAGCTGAAAGAGCTCTTCATACCTTAGACGTTAAAAGAGCCCTTCTTTACTACATTGACAGAACCAAATCATTCCACCAAAAAAAACCAATTGTTTGTTGCTTTCTCTCCACCACATAAAGGCAACCCCATTTCCAAATCTGGGATAGCTAGGTGGATAGATAAGTGTATCCAAATATGCTACCACAAGGCTAAACGCACACCAACGGTTCCCCCTAGAGTGCATTCCACACGCAAAATAGGGTCTTCCATGGCATTCTTAGGAAACATTCCCTTAGAAGATATTTGTAGGGCAGCCACATGGTCTACAACACACACCTTCACTAAACACTATTGTGTTGACGTGCAAGCAAAGCAACAAGCTTCTGTGGGACAGGCAGTCCTTAAAACTTTATTTCAAACTGCTGCAACCGATACAGGTGACCACTGCTAGGGGAGATACTGCTATATAGTCTATCCTAATGTGTGATCTGCAGCTCATATGCCTCAAACGGAATATGCTACTTACCAGTATGCATCTGTTCTTGGCATGTAGAGCTGCAGAGCCACACACGCCCACCCACCTCCCCGGGACCTGTATCTGTTCCAGAATTGTCTTACTTAGACATCACACCTGGACATCTCTCTCTTTTCTACAAACTCCATTTCCCATCATGGCGAAAAACAATCTAACGATGGAGTTGATGCCCATGCGCACTGTCATCCAAGGGAGGAGTCCCCTAACTCATGACCACAAAGACTTCTTCCGAAGACAACAACAAGCTGCAAGCATCCGAGCCCAACACCAGATGGCGATCTACTATCCTAGTGTGTGGCTCTGCAGCTCTACATGCCAAGAACAGATGCATACTGGTAAGTAGCATATTCCTTTCTTAAAAATCTGCCATGGATCCGACCTGCCAGGACTGACTTTGGAGAATCCTGGTCTAGGTTTTGGAACAATAGTTGATGATTAAAACATTAGAAAAACTGTCCCTTTGACAGGTGACTGAAAAGACTGGTCATTGAGTTGTCCTATAAAATTGAGTGAAAGCATGTTCAGGAGAGTTGATGGCTGATGACAGTAGTCTCTCCCTCCATAATACTTTTAATGGATGCTCGAAAATGCTAACAGCCTCGTCTTAGGAGTCTTGGATTTTAAACAGTAAACTATGTGGTAAGGAAAAGACTTGGACAAGGTAGCCTGGCTCATTAGAGCATTTTAAGGACTCGCGCTTTGTGCTCTGCAGCGAAGGCGCTTCGCGCTTGTATTTTAAACTACCTAGTTTAGTATTTACGTTTTGATTTAATTTGTTTTTCCTTGTTCTTAATATAGGGCATCCTCCCTCCTCCCTCTTACCTGCATTTAAATTTGTTGTTTCACCGCTGTTTTAGCGGGTCCGGTCATGGTGGTGGCAGTCAGTAGGGGGATTAGGCAGCCATTTTGGAGTGGTGTTTGGGACGTGTGGGGCCGCCATTTTGAGCGGTCTAGCGGTCTTCTCCACACGCTGACACCCTATTTAAACCAGTCCTTCAAGCGCGCAGCGGTTACGCGCAGTGGGGACGCTTTCTCTGTGCCTGAGTCGTGCCAGAGTCCTGCCCGTCTGCGCTCGTCCGCGCCGAGTCAGGGCTAAGGCAGGGCAGGGATCTTTGGTTTCTCGGTATTGCTTTTGGATTGTTTATTACGAATGTATTCTAGATCAGAACTGCTTACTTTTTGCGATTCTGCGCCCTGCATCTCTACTTCGTTACATCCTCTATCCGGCCCTTTTCAGTGCCCTAAGTGTGCTTTTAAACTCCCACTCCCCGCCCCTATTTCCGCTTACAGGCCAGCCTCCTTGGGATGCTCTGATAGCGTTGTTCCTCCGCAGCCTAATTCTCAGGTCCCTTATGATGTTAAGATTTGTCACCTCAATGTGAGGTCGCTGGTTAGACATCATTTGGGTGTCCATAATTTACTTACGGTGGAAGCTCCTGATGTTCTTTTTATGTCAGAGACATGGCTGCATGAGGAAGCTTTTGCAGCGGTTTATTTGGCTCTCCCCTCTGAGTATGCGATTTTTACTCATAATCGTAACTCGAGAGGTGGTGGAATTGCGGCTGCTGTAAAATCCTGCTATTCATGTACTTGGAAGGCCTTAGACATTGCAGGTTGCGAAAGTGTTCACTTTCGTATCTCTATTAGTCCTCATTTTACTTTTTCGGGGCTACTTATCTACCGACCTCCGGGCCCGGATGCTGCCTTTAGGTCAGCTCTTCCTGAAGTTGTGAGCGCATTAGCCTTAGGGGCTGCCAATTTTAGTATTATTGGCGATTTAAATCTTCATTTTGATGCTCCTCTTTCTTCCATGGTCAGCAGCACCATTGCTGATCTGGAGGCTCTCCAGCTATTTCAGCTGGTTGAGCATTGCACTCATGTTGGTGGACATATTTTGGACCCTATCTTTACCAACTTCACTTCGGCTAAAGTGCTGTCTCCCAGGCCGATGGCCTGGACTGATCACTATCTCATAGAGTTGCATCTTACAATTGAGGATTTCCCTCATAGAGATAGAGCAATTGCGCCTGTGTCCTTTCGACGCCCATGGAAAAAACTAAAGCTTGCAGATTTTCATCGGCTTCTTGGGCTCTATCCGCTTGGCCCTTTTTCCGATGTTGAGTCGGGCTATGATCTTTTTTGTAGCTGGCTGACTAGAGCCTTAGACTGTCTGATCCCAATTGCCGAGAGTAAATGTCGTCGTGCTGAACCTAGCCCATGGTATGATGATTCACTCCGGCTCCTAAAAAAATCATGTAAACAAGCTGAAAGAGCCTGGCGTAAGTCATATCTGCCTGCTAGGAAAAAGCTGTATCTTGTTAAGATCAAGAAGTAACATAGAGCGGTATGTCAAGCTCGGGCCGCTTATTACTCTCCTGAATTTAACATCAGCACCAATCCCACTAAATTAATATTTAAGGTGCTTAAGGATCTTACAGCCAGTAGAGCCCCAGGCGCTGAGATCTGCTCTGTTTCACATTGTGAGGACTTGGCCGTCTTCTTTGTAGAAAAGGTGGAGGCTATTTACCGCTCTTTGCCTGGCTCGTCTGTACCTCAGGAGAAGCTGAAATCCAGCCCGAAGACCCTTATGTCTTTGTGCTCTCTCCCAGAGCTATCAATGGAGGAGTTTAACAGAATTGTGGCGAAAGTCAAATCAGGCTCGCCAATGGACCCTCTTCGACCTGCCCAATTTAGAGAATCTGCGTCACTGTGTCTCTGTTCTGCTTGGGTTTTCGGATCAGATAGAACCCGCTCAGCAGAGCCTCTCTAACCCAGCCAGAACGTTACCCCCTCCCTAGGGCCTATTCACACTAGTAACCACATATATATACCACCTAAGGACAGGGAATTCCTACTATATATGTATATATATATATATATATATAAGTGGCGGCCTCGCGATCCCAAACGGACCCAGGACTTCCTACCCAGACGGCAGCCTCAGCCTCGCGATCCCAGACGGACCCAGGACTTCCTACCCAGACGGCAGCCTCAGCCTCGCGATCCCAGACGGACCCAGGACTTCCTACCCAGACGGCAGCCTCAGCCTCGCGATCCCAGACGGACCCAGGACTTCCTACCCAGACGGCAGCCTCAGCCTCGCGATCCCAGACGGACCCAGGACTTCCTACCCAGACGGCAGACTCAGCCTCGCGATCCCAGACGGACCCAGGACTTCCTACCCAGACGGCAGACTCAGCCTCGCGATCCCAGACGGACCCAGGACTTCCTACCCAGACGGCAGCCTCAGCACAAGTTCATCCTATGATTACCATAACATACAACTATTTATCAGATCACACAAGAACTGCCAGTTTGAGCACAACTTGTTCTCTGGTTCGAGGGGCTCCTCTCTCCCTTATTCAGTTACCACTTACCTGATCAGGGTTAACATCTGTTCATGTCAAGTCACAGCTGACTAGAAGAATAGGCTACCCTCTTATACAAGAACACGCAGCACATGTTGATTCACTACAAACTGGGTACTTTATTACTCATTACATACGCAATCACATAACATTACTATGTAACACATAACCTGCAAAGAAAAGTGAAAGATTAGGTTGTACACTCTAATAAGAAAGGGGTCGACATCACCTTAGTCGTGTGTAGCCTGCACTCAATGGTCATCTAGGTTCCCTTCTCGTCTGTGCCTCGGCTCGCCTGGAAGTCACACCTCCGCAGTCACGGATCTGTTCCCTTCTCCCTTCTCCGAGTCACTGGGACCTCTTCCTCATCGGCTACTCTCTCCTCTCTGGCTATTCTGCTAGAAGAGTATCTGTTTCTCGGTTTTTCTCCGCCTTCAAGTTTGTCATCTGTCTTCCCTGGAATAAGTAGTAGCTTTACTGCTAACGGCTAGATGCCGCCTACGGACTGAAGTAAGTGCGCCGTATCTGCCTCAGACTTTCACTAATATAGAGGTGCATTTCCTCATGGAAAATTCCGGCCCGTAACCTGCCGCCCACCAAATTCTTGTACCTCCCCGTACCAAGGACACGTTCCCAGCCGGCCGGCCTGATGTAGTGTCTTCGGCATGAAGAAAAATACAATCCTTCGATAAGGGCTGGCCTGAACCGGTTCTCTCCAAGCGAATAACACCTCATAACTAAAACATCACCCTTAACCTAGAAGCATCTCAAGCTGCCGGAGCAGAAAGAAAGATGGAGTCTCTCCCGTTTGAGGCCTACCAGGCCTGAATTCAGCACGGCTCCATGAAATACCCTCACTACAGGACAGGTTATCCCTAATACTAACGAATCTATCCCCTAGGATATGTGTGCAAGCCCTGATCTATGGGGAAGGACACAGGATCATGTCGAAGTGCCTAGTAAATAGGCTCCATTCACTACTCTAACCCTTAGACTTGGATGGTAAGAGACTGAAGTCACACTAATCACTCGTCAACACAATAGGGCCGGGAAAATCGAGCAGTACAGTCTCCCTCCTCTACGTGACCTCGTCAATCTATCTCTGACGTCAGGTTCTGTTCCTGGCAGCTGGAAACAGGCCCAGGTGATGCCTATTTTAAAAAAACCTGCCCTGGATCCATTAAAGCTGGAGAACTACCGTCCCATATCTCTTCTTCCGTGGGTGGCAAAGTTGACCGAGGCCCATGTCAACGCTATCCTTTCCACTCATCTCCACTCTGCTAATATTTTAGATCCTTCACAGAACGGCTTTCGATCTGGCCATAGTACTGAGACTGCGCTGCTTTCAATGGTCGATCATCTACGTACTCTGGTCGACTCCGGTCAAACGGCGGCTTTGGTGCTTTTGGATCTCAGCGCCGCGTTCGACACCGTCTCCCACGCCATTTTATTAAATCGTCTGGTTGAGGCTGGTGTCGACAACATGGCTCTTGAATGGTTTCGATCGTTTCTATCTGGTCGTACTTTTAGGGTTGTCACTCCTCCTTTCCAATCTAAACCCTATCCTATTGCACAAGGCGTTCCACAGGGGTCGGCTCTCAGCCCCACACTTTTCAATCTCTATGTGCAGCCGCTGTCTGCTGTCGCCAAGCGTTGGAACCTGACTATGGTGTCCTACGCTGACGACACGCAGCTGGCGGTTGCAATAAGTGGGGCATCCGACCTTGAGGCTGCTAAGTTTCATGAGGGAATTAGCTCAGTGGCCCGTGGATGACTGATAACTGCCTACAATTGAATGCCAAAAAAACTGAGGTTCTCATTGTTGGCAGGCAGAGTCATCTTTGGGGCGGTCATTGGTGGCCGTCTGAGCTTGGCCCAACTCCTCTTCCTGTCACCGAGGTAAAAAATCTAGGGGTTTGGCTGCATTCAAAACTCAGTTTTGTCTCCCACACGAAGAAAACCGCTGCCATGTGTTTTGGGACTCTTCGTAGACTTAGACCCATTCTCTAATTTTTTGATGCTCCAACCAGACAGCTTATTGTACAAGCCACAATCTTGTCTAGGTTGGATTATGCGAGTTCTCTTTTGCTGGGAGCCAACGTGGCCGAACTTTCCAGACTCCAACGTGTTCAAAACGCTGCCGCCAGGGCTCTGGTTGGTTTGCCGAGATTTTGTTCGGCCAAAAAAACTATCCATAAACTTCATTGGCTCCCCGTTGTTCAGAGGATTCAGTTCAAATCTCTTTGTCTTTCGTTTAAAATCTTGAAGCATTCTTCTCCCCAGATATTGGATCATTTTATTTTACCGTATGTACCTCCACGGTCTCTAAGATCTTCAGGGCTTCACCTGGTCACAGTTTCGCGTTTTAAGAGGGCCAGAGCCGGTGGCCGCTTTTTTAGAGTACTTGCTGCTAGGCTATGGAACTCTCTTCCTGTTCATATCCGTGCCATTGATGAACTGATAGTCTTCAGGAAGGCCATCAAAACCTTCCTCTTTCCTTTGGACTTGTAAGAGCTGTTATGGCCGTGTTCCCTGATACTGCTTGTTGTCCGGTTTCTTTTGTCCATTATAGCGCCGGGACGCCCCTTTGCTGGGGCAGCTGTGCGCTCTACAAATCCGGATAACATAACATAACATAACACTTGGCATCATTGTAAGTCAGGGGACACGAGCAAGGGACGTTTCTGGGCTATTCATGTTAACTCAAACCATTTGATTCCAGAAGCTAAAAATGTTTTAGGGATCTGCTTTTTTTGTGTCTGGCCTGCATTGAGTAAGCAGAGGTTTCAAAATTAGGTTGGCATTAAAGGCCACATTGCAGACGCTCTAAATAGCTGATCACAAAAGTGGTACTTAGTTACACCTCGCAGAAAACATCTAATCTAAGGAACAGCTCATAACTACTCTTAAGTTTAGCTAAACGTTATTTCTTTTGAAATGGAAGACTCCAAAATAAACCCTTGTTTCCATTTGACCTACATTCCCAACCATATTCTCACCTGCACGAACATAAGGTCATTACCATCTCGACTGGATGCATGTTTGAATGATGTTTAGACACTGGATTGGTAACTAAAGGAAGCTGGCTCTTCCTATACAAACAAGTATGCAATATGCATTTCATGTTTATAATAAGGATTACCAAGATTTCTTCAAAAATGAAAAGTAAAGGCACCTTGTATATGATAAAATACGGCATAAAAATGATTTTTATTACCTATATCCTTTAATGTGTTCCCCATGTCCAGAGAATCTGGAAACAGGGAAAACTGGAACCTGTAATTATGCTTTTTAACTTAAAATTAGACGCTCCGATGGTACAATATTTGTTTTTGGATTCTTCTAAAATAATGCTTGCACTGCAAGTTTGCTTGAGCGCCACTCAAAAGCTCGGAAGAAAAACAGACGTACTAAGAAAAATTTGCAAAGTATATGGGTCTCAATGGTTTTCCTGATGTCATAGAACATTGCTTATTTTATGTTCAGGTGTAACTGATTGCAGCGATTAGTAATACTTCATGGAACAGGAGGACTTGAAGGGCGCAAACAAGAGTAATATAGGTCGACCTAGATTTTCGAAAGCATATGTGAAGTTATAGTTTTTTATTTTTTTTGAAAATATTTTTGAGTATCACATATGATTCACAATTACATAGTACTAGTAGTAAGGTTGTTGAAAGCCTTACCAAAAGGCCTTTGGAAGACATCATGTTCATTTGTTGTACCCCAACAATCGAAGAGTACCAGCAGCTCACAAAGAATACAACATGTCTTATAGTAGAAATGAGCAAACTGCTAACCCAGGCAGCTAGGAACGATTCCAATAAATGCAATCTATTGCAATACCCATTTCTCCCCCCACCCACAATAACCCTCCCCCACCCTATCCCAACAAAACCACTAACGTAAGTGCCGCTTTATGGCAAACTCACCCCGCCGATGTATCAGCGTCCGGTGTGCGCCATGCCGAAGAACCCCAACAAGGGGCCTGTATGGGGGGGGGGGGAAGGAGGGAGGAGGGGGGGGGGGAACAAGGAGTAGATTAAGAGGAAGAAAAGACAAGAGGGTACGAGGGAGGGGGAGAATATGAAACCCAGCCAGGGAGAGGGGAGTATTAGGAAGGCACCCAGGCAGGATACGGGCCAACATGAGTTCATTAGCTCCTACCCGTCTGCCCCACTCTCGCCAGATTGCGATACTGCGGGATCCAATTCCTCCATGGCCTTGAATTGTTCTACTAGATGTGCCCAGTCCAGCGAAAGCGGTCGTTTCCTCTGACCCCTATATTCATCTTGGTATAAGGCCTCCCGTTCCGCCACCGCCCACCTGCCCACCTCCTCACGCCAGGCGACTACTCGCGGCGCTTGGGTAGACTTCCAGCGTTTTGTTATCATACGTTTTGCCAATATCAGAGCCAACCCTACAAATATGCGTATCAACTTTGCTTTTTATTGGGAGGGGGAATAGCCCTAATAGACAGGCCTCGATGGTGTCCCATGGAGTACGCCCCGTCAACTCCGCCAGCTCTCGAACAACCTCCGACCGAAACCCCCGCAGCCGTGGACAGCGCCATATCATATGAATGAAATCAGCGTCAGGTGTCTGACATCGTGGATACGCCGCGGATGCCGTGGGGTACATCTTGCGTATTGTCGCTGATGCAATGTATGGAGGATAAACAACTGGATCGCTTTTAAGCGGCAATTCCGTGAGACTCTTCGGGGATGCTCTATCATTTGTGTCCATTCCCTATCATCCAAATTCCGCCCCAAGGTCAATTCCCATTGCTGCCGGAGATGTAGCAATGAAACATACAGATGCCATCTCAAGCCACGATAATGCCATCGCACCAGGTATCGGCCGTGCCCCATAATGTGTCAGGACCTCAACAGTTGGAAAGTTGGGGGTTCTACCCGATCCGTGTACCAGTGGGTGGGGATGAAATGCACTATGGTCACATGCGTGAGGAATAACGTGTCCGGCACCGAATTAGCACGTGTGAACTCGTCGTGCTGCATCAGCTGGCCCTCGAGAAAGAAATCCCCAATTGTCTCTACCCCCTCCCGAGTCCATCCCTGCAGTTGATGCAGTGCTAATACACCACTCCTAGTCGGCAAACCACACAAGGGAACATTCGGGGCGTACGGCGATGGTAATTTAGCCATCCGTTTCGCCTGTGTCCAGTACTTCAACGCAACTTGCAACAAGTCAGGAGGATCACGCAACTTCTGTGTACCTGGACATAATTGTGATTGAAGAAGCCCTCGTTTTAACAATTCCGGGGTGTACCCAATTTCGAATAAGTTCTTACCCGCCAACCAATATGCCAGCCACTGTAATTGTCCCGCTACGCAGTAGGACTTAAAATCCGGCGCCCCCATGCCTCCTACAGTGGTGGGCAGTTGTAATTTAGCCAGCGCCAATCGATGCCTGCCCGTCCCCCATACCAAGGACAATAATAACGTATTTAGCACTTTAAAAATCCAGGCTGGCAGGACCACTGGTAGATTCACAAAGTAATAAAGGAAGCGGGGCAACATGACCATTTTCGACACTGCCACTCGGCCCGCCACGTCAATGGCAATGAAGTCCAAAAGGCTATCTGGAAGCGGAACGAGTTAATGGCACGAACTACGTTACCATCGATGGTATCAGCATCTGATCTATAAATTTGAATCCCCAGGTATTTAAAGGTAATAGGCTCAATTCTAAAATGCAAGTCACCAAATTGGAGTGTAGAGGTTGCCACAGTATTATAAAAGGCGAAGGCTACCGATTTTGTAGCGTTAAGGCCCAGACCCGATATGTCCCCAAATTTAGAAAAGGTAGCAGCTATTAAGTGTTTATCCACCCCCAAGTCACGAAAATATAATAGCATGTCATCCGCGTATAAAGATACGGAATGAACCTCCCCACGGAGCGGAATGCCATATGGGACCATAGTCTGTCGCAGATGCTGCGCCAACGGCTCAAGAGCCAACACAAATAACATGGGGGATAAGGGGCAGCCCTGACGTGTGCCCTGGGATATTGAATACGAGGAAGAGATGACCTGTCCCGTCTTAGCACGTGCCGTGGGTTCAGTATATAACCATTTAATCCATGTACAATAGGATTGGGGCAGGCCAAATTTAGACAACACCGCCCACATATACGACCAACTAAGGGTATCAAAAGCTTGGCGCACATCCAATGACAAGCAGCCAGCTAGCGGGGAAGAGACCGACACCGCGTGCATCAAAGCATGCAGTCGGCGGATATTCAAAGAGGTACAGCGGTGGGGTATGAATCCACATTGGTCCGTGTGGATTAAACGGGACAGGTGTGTAAGGAGCCGCGATGCCAGGACCTTACTGAGTATCTTATATTCTGTGTTCAGAATAGAGAGGGGTCTGTAGGACAGAAGATCAGTCGGTTCCTTGTCCGGTTTCAACAATGACGTAACGATCGCCTCCTTGGTTGTAGGAGGCAGCGCCCCATTCTCCAGGGAGGTAGTATAGAGTTGCAACAACCTCGGAGCCAATTTATCTGCAAAGGTGGAGTAAAACTCCACTGGACGGCCATCCGAATCTGGCGTCTTATTACGGGCCAGTGCTTTTACCGCCATTTGGATTTCCGCTGCTGTAAGCGGAGCAGCCAGCTCTTCGGCCACTATATCTGAGACCGTAGGAAGCTGAACCTCCGACAGAAAGGCAAGGGTGGGACCCGAAACATCTACACCCGGGGTCGCATATAAACGAACCTAGTATTCTTGAAACGCCGCATTAATCTCCCCCTGGGATGTAACCAAAACATTATGAACCGTGTTCACTTCCAGTACCGGAGTAGGGCGCACTGTCGGTTGGATCAATCGTGCCAGTAAGGTAGCCGCCCTATCTGCCTTAGAGTGCGTGCGCTGTGTATAATCAGCTAAGTCCAACAGGCATAGGCGCTCTAACAACTCCGCATATTTAATCCTAGCCGACTGCAATGGTTCCGCACTGTCCTCGCCACCCTGGGCCGCTACCTCCAGAGCCTGCAGCTTCCCCTCCAGGTCAGTGATGTCCCTGATCGTTTCCCTCCGAGACCCCGCCAGAGTCCCCATGGCAACCCCGCGTATCGTCACCTTGTAGGCCTCCCATTCAATAGCCCTGGACGAGGCCGAACCTTCATTCTCAACAAAAAATGTGTCCACAGCTGTAGACCAAGCCGCCCGATAGACTTGAACTTCGAGTTGTAGAGGCTGCATCCTCCATACTGGAATAGGAGCCGGGGAAGGGCCCCAGGCCAGTCGCATTTCAAGCGGATTGTGATCGGATATTGTCTTGCCCAGAAAATGCGTTATAGCTGAGGCGAGCTCAGGTGAACAAAGAAAATGATCCAACCGTGTGTGTAATTTATGGGGGTAAGAATAAAAAGAATATTCCCTCATATTCGCATGTAGTGCCCTCCAGATGTCTAATAAACCCCAACCCCGCACCCAGCGGGTCAAGGCTGCCGCCTGCGCTCTCGCTGCCGTGTTAAGTAAAGGAGGATGGGAACGATCCAAGCCAATATCAAATACTGCATTTAAATCACCACCCAGGAGCCACGGAACATGGGACCAGCCAGCAAGCGCCCAGGACACCCGCGCAAAGAATACTTCTTGGGTCTATATTGGGTGCATAGAGGGACCCCAGCACAACCTGTCTTCCATCTAACGCACCCAGCAGAAGGACAAACCGGCCTTGTTCATCCACTTTACATTCAGTTAGAGAGAAGGGAAACCCCGCCCTAATCCAGATGGCAGCCACCCGGGAAAAGGCTGAGTATGCTGTTGCGTAAAATTGACCACGCCATCGCCGGTGTAGCTTCGCGGTTTCAGTGGGGAGTAAATGCGTCTCTTGAAAACAAATGATGTGGGCTTTACAGCGATGCAATTGGGCAGCTATTCTATGACGCTTAGCCATGGAACCCATGCCTCGCACATTCCACGAAACCAGAGTATAAGAATTAACAGCAGGCATCATCAGATAAAATAAAGGACCCCCCAGGATCCCGGCCCCACCCACCCAATTCCACCCACACCCCCCGGATCTTCAGACCATGCGGCATAACTACAACAAATTTAACAAAATCCCAATACTGGGTCCAACGCCCAAACATCGTTCGACCAAACCATGCAAACAACACAAGTGCACTACACAGACAACCAATGCTACCGCCTTTGGGGGGAGGTCGCTAACACCTTTACCAGTTGCGTAATAGCAGTAAGGCACACATATGAGAGCCCAGTACGGGGTCCGGGCCAGGGACTTACTCATCTGTTCCCTCTTGTCATAACGGTGGTCACGGTCTATGATGCGTTGCCCTACAGGCAGGGCACATGTATCGCACAATGACTCTTGTGTCCAGACTGGGAGACAACAATAGACTAAACCTAGTATACAAGGTCTAAGACATGTAATTAAGAATCTGCTGAGGCTAGAGGATCATTGCTGAGCCGCGAGGCAGCAGAAGGAAACAATGCAATGCTGCCATCAGAGTCAGTGTCTGTATGCAAACCCTCAGACTGGCTAGTGCTGATGACAGGACGAGAAGTACGCAAAGAGGAGGCAGCACGGAGGGACCCCGCCTGCCTTCCAGTATCTGTTGGTGATCCAAGGCGTCAGAGATCGAACTTTGTGTGTGTGAAGACCCTTCTTACGCCTGCGAGGTGGGCCTCGTGATTTGGGCAATGAGGAGTCCATGCGCCTCATGGGGTGTACATCGGGAAATGTCTTGTCTAGCCACTCCCACGTGCTGTCAGGGGTATCGAAAAACAAGGATCGCTGTTCTTATAGGATTTTCAGTTTGGCAGGAAACAATAACGCGAAGGACAGGCCCGCCGCTCGAGCCCTTACCTTCACTTCCATGAAGGAAAATCTTTTACGTTGAACTGCCAGAGTGTAATCCGGAAAGATTGAAACCTTGGTATTCTCGATCTGCAGAGGGCCACTCTCCCGTACCGCCCGAAGTAGATGGTCCCGATCCCTATAATTTAAAATCCTGGCCAGGATAGGACGTGGGTTAGCTCCAGGTATTGGGCGACAAGCTGGGGGAGGAAACCCACAGCCGAGATTAACTCCGCGCTTACTCACAGCGCCGTCCACGATCTTCCCACTGTAGTGAAGGGGGGTGAGGGTGCAGCAACACAGCAGTCCTCCTCTCGCCCTCGATCTGCCACGGCCAGAAAGCGGCCCCGAAATCCGGCAAGGGACCCCTTCAGTTCCGCTGTGCTGTCCAATCACCCGGGGCCCCTTCAGAGGAACTCCTCCCCGCGTCAGTCGCCGCAGCTCCTGGTCGTACCTGTAGCACCCCTCGCAGCAGGTCGCAGCCAGGGCCCTCCGCTCTCCAGCACCCCCCGGGCAGAGCGCCACTCACGAGGAATCCGCGTTGATGGCCATATCCAGGCCCAAAGCTGGGGTCTCGCGTGGGCGCCGCCCGGCAAAAGCAGCCCCCGCAGCTCCGCCTGGCCTCAGGAAAGTCTGCCGCTTCCCGGCTCCCAGTAGGCCCCGGGAGGGCCAGAAGACGTCACAGGCAGAGAGGCCGTCCTCCGGGGAACCGAACCGCCGGAAAACTCCGACCAGGCTGCTCTGCCGACTCAGCACGCCAGCCGCTCCCAGTTCACCGCTGGACAAGGTGGGGATCGCCGGATAAAGTAATGGATAGATTGCCCCGGCCCGGAGCTCGTCGCTTGTGCGACCGCCATCTTGGGCTGCAGACCACGCCCCATCATATGTGAAGTTATAGTTAACAAAGTATGACATGATGTGCTACTGATGGGTCTGAGTTACAACCCTATCTACCCTATAATATAGTATTGTTAAAACAACAAAGGCAATGTGTAAAGTATTTAAGCAGAGCAAGCACAGTAGAAAGTCACACTTAAAGATAAAGGTATGAGTAAAATAAGACCAAAACAGTAAAAATGCAATAAGGGAAATGGGAGATATGAATTTTATGAGTTTTTAAAGGGTTAAGTGAAAACAATGCTAAAGACCACAAGACACCAATGATAGTCCATGGAAACAGATAGATAGAGTCCTGGTCGGATACAAGTGGATTGGTCCTGGTGTAAGTCAGGAAGCCAAAACGTTTTTAAGACCCAATGCAGATAGGCACTCACCCAGGTGTGGCAGGGTAATGAGCAGTCCTCTCATCTGGAAAGTGTGAGTGGAGACCAAGCTGATGTCGGGTGTCTAACCAACTGATTCTCACCAGATCCTCAAACCAGGTGTCCTCAGAATCATCCAGTGGGTGGCGATATTAATCAGGATCGCCACACCCCTCCCATTCGTCCCCTGTTCTGGGCCTGTCAAAGACAAAAGGCCCTGGCTCCAACCCGGAAGTCATGGTTCTAGAACACGCCGGTCCTGCTCCCTGTCGGAGTCGAGGATGATTGGGATGGCGTCCTTGTTGGGCACCTGGGGCGTCTGTATGGAAGAGGGCGCTGAATGTCTTGGTTTTGTGTGAGACAGACTGTGAGGCTGCTGGGCCTCACGCCACCTGCATCCTGCTAGTAATGCATGTCCGCTGCGATATGTGGGCTTTGCGGTGAGACTTGAAGTTCCAGTGGGTGCAGCATCTGGGCAATCTCTCCAATGTGGTCCAGATTTCGGAGGACAAAAGACCTGCAGTGGTGGCTGACGAACCGTGATTGTGTCAGTGGCAGACCCCTCTCCCTTCCCCAGCCAGAATTGACTGTAGTGACAGATGTGTCACTTCTGGAATGGGGCAGCCATCTGGGCAAGTGGAGATGAGAGGACTCTGGTGTCGATAGAGTACGGACTCCACATAAACTTGTTAGAGCTTTAGAGGATTCACTTGGCATTTAAGGCCTTTCTACCCTCCATCAAGGGAAGGTTTGTACAGGTGTTTTCAAACCCATCGCCATGTCGTGCTGCAACAAGCAGGGAGGTGTGGGTTCATGTATTCTTTGTCACAGTCAAGTTTCTAAGTCTTCTCTCGCTCAAAGATTCTTTTTTATTGAACTCCTGCTCCTGTATGTCTTCCTTCCAGTAGCCCTCCTGCTTAGAGTTCACAAGGTGATAAGGAACGACCAAGCTCAAGTTATTCTTGTGGCTCTGGATTGTGCACAGAGAGTCTGGTATCCTGAGCTGTTAGGCATGAGCATTGGTTATCCGGTCAAGCTGCCTCCTCGGGAGCATCTTCTGTCTCAGCAACAGGGAAGTATTCTGTACCTTAACCTGCACGCCCACTGCCTTCATGCATGGACATTGAGCAGTGATAGTTGACCACCTTTGACCTTCCTCCTGAAGTCTGTAATGTTATTCTGGTAGCCAGTGTCCCTCCACCAAAATTATATAGGTCTGCCACTGGGACAAATTTGAAGCATGATGTGTATCGAAAAGCATTAATCCCCAATTTGATCCTCTTTCTCAGGTGTTATTTGTTTTCTTTGACCCAGCAGGGCTGTGCTCTAAGCAAAGTTAAGGGCTATCTTTCAGCCATTTATGCATTTGTGTGGTTCCAGAACCAACCTTCTTTGTCACCCTTTGTGTCAAGATTTCGCAAAAATGTCCTCCAAGTCCATTCGTCATGCCCAAATGGGATTTGAACTTGGTCCCCACTTTTGTGATGTGCGCACCCTTTGAGCTGTTGCACAACTGCCCTCTTTGGTTATTCACCATCAAATCCTCTTTACCGGTGGCCATTACATCGCCAGGAGGGTCAACGAGTTACAGGCTCGCACGGTGCACCCTCAATATAGTACTTTCTAACTGGTTCTCCAGACATGTGCCTCCTTCCTTCGGAAAGTAGTCACTGCTTTTCGCATAAGCCAGACCATCACCCTACCTACCTTTTTACCCTGACTCATCCTTATAAGGAAGAGGAGAGATTCCACCATCTGGATCCAAAAAGAGCGTTGTCGTTCTACCTTGACCTCATAAAAGCATTCTGGATGGACAACTAACTCCTCGTAGTGTACATTGAGGCCAGCAAAGGGAAGGTTGTGCAGATAGTGCTCTGCATAAAGATCTTCTGTGCATTGGCCAATCGCTCACTCATTCTACCAGAGCCACAGCTGCGAACACTGCGTTAGCTTGTGGAGTTTCAGTCCTGGATATCAGTCAAGCTGCAACGTGGGCTTCAATGCACAGATTCACTAAGCACTACTGCATGGACAGTTAGGTCTGTCGGGATGGACATTTTGCCTGTTCGGTCCTGCCGGACTTTCTGGTCTAAGTTGGGATGGCAGACCCACCTCCTTTGAGGCATTGGTAGGGTATCTACTCTAAAGTAAGGAAACTGCTGCTAGAAGCCTTTATTAGATGAAAAGGTTACTTACCTTCTGTAATGCCTTATCTGATAGACTTTGTCTAGCCACAGATTCCTTACCAACCCTTCCATCCTCCACGCTCTGATTAAAGGATGACATTTCCCCTTACTATGGACGCTAGAAACTCCCACCAATGGTCACTCTTCATCGCCAGCTACACGCTCGTAGTGTGGAAAGTTGCAAAAATGAACTGACATCAGTGCCCCAAGGTGGGGCTTACACCGGTACAGCGTATGTCTGTCACTCCTAGTGCGGACGGCGCAGAGCCGGAAGATGCCACCTATCGGTGCGCAAAGGTACTGCTCTAAAATGTCCGTATCTGGATGACGCCTGGGTATAATTCTAAGATAAGAAATCTGCTGCTAGATACTCTGTCAGATAAGGAGGTACCGAAGGTAAGTAACTTGTTTATCTGTACTTCAACTCCAAATCTTAGATTTTTTATCCATGTTTCTGAACAGAAGTCTCTAGGAAATGCCCTGTTTTTAGGTACCGCCTGAGCCAGCGCATGCACTGCTCTGCGAGACATTTAGTAAGCGGGGTTTTCAAAGTGCTACCCCATGCTTTTGGTGGCCTCAAGCTTGTGTGCACGCTAGTGTGCATGTGCGCACCCGCCAGCTTTCACCGTCCGAGGCGCCATCTGGACCGTGATCAGTTTCACTTTCGAGTTCCACTTTCGCGCGCGCGCACACAACTCCCGTTCCCGGCCGCACGTCTGCATTCCCTTTTTTTTTTATCTCAAGGAGTGAAGCGGCATCGTAACAGTAGTCAATTTCAACCAACCAACTCTACCTCGGAACATGCTTCGCTGCCCTGCAGTTTACTCTTTCTCGAAATTCACAGCCCTACTGCATCAACTACAAAATAATTATCAGAAAGTGCATTCATGTTCTGTACAAGCAGACATCCTAACCATCTACCTTGAAGATGGAGACAGGAAGATCTGGAACCATATTAATTCTAACCACAGGAATTCACTAAAAAGTAACTCTTGGACATGGATTACAAGCTCTTTAAATGCCAACAGGCAGAGAAGAGGACATAGTTTCCTGGAATATGGCAAGGTTCGAATTTTCTAAATTATCTAATCTTAGATACTTCCCCAGCAATTGCCTGCCTTCAAGAGACTTGGGCCTCTAATAAGTTTGATAAAAAAAATACTACTTTGTCTTTGAAATAACATTAGAAAGCTTGAGATGCGGTCATGCAAAGAGAGGTTTAGCTCTTCTGATATCAGAGAAATTAAGTGGGACTTTGAAATAATCCCCTTACCCAGCAAAAATTTCCAGTGCATTAAGTTAAAAATCCCTAAGGAAAGTTCGACCTCTGCAGATACGTGATTCCTTTTTAATGTTTATGCTCCTCCTGGCTTGCAATTTAGCGCATTATTGGTAAATATCTTTGAGCTAGTAGAATCATTCACACACTCTGGAATCAATCCGTCATTCCTTCTTTTTTGGGACTTTAATGCGAAAATTCCCAACACCATGATAACAGCATCCAGAAGGAAAGACTTTGATGAACTCTGTTCCCTACCAAATCCTATTTTTCCAGGGTCCATAGAAGGCAATATGCAAGGGAAACTGACTTTAGAGTCAGTTAACGGAATAATCTTTAACTGCAGAACAGAAGGCAATATTTCAGCATCATAGAAGAATGGGAGTCCCCGGTCTGTCAATATTAGATTACGTATTAGTAGTCACGACTTATTTCAGAAATCACAGTACTCATTTTACACAAAGCCGTGATCCTGCAATAATGAAATAAAAAATCTAACTAAAGCTTCTATCTCCCTCCTCTTGGTCCTTATCACAAATGAATGGAGATTCTTTAATAGCCCACAAACTGGGCAGACTCATATAGAACACTCGCAGCTTGAATAAACTGAATACTATGAGCATCGCTCCGCAGCTGTTCCAATCTAATATGAAAATCAATCCAGTCCTAAATTTTGAACAGATCCTTACGGCAGATGTTAAAGCAATCCAGAAACTGGTTGCCCCGATAATTAATAAATCAAAACCGTCAAGAAATATGAATAACCCTATAGATGGTATGTCAAGACACATAACTTACCAGCCGGGTCTGGTGGCTCAGTGGACTAATGCATCCACTGCAGGGGCCTGTGTTCGACCTCATGGTTACAGGTTCAAATCCCGGGGGGTCCACTCAGCCTTTCTTCCATCTGAGGTCGATAAAATGAGTACCATTAAGTTGTATAACAATAAACATCTGTTGTTCAGCGCCAAGAAACCAATGGGTGAACGTGCGCTTTACAAATACACGTTCTGTTATTTTTATGTTATAAATAGATTAATTTGACTGCAATTCTTCGGTTTCCCAGCCCCTAGGAAAAAAAGGAATCTCCATCTTACAGAAAGAAAGTTAAAAACTGACCAGAAAAAGAGAAATTATGGCTAAAAACTGGGCTGACTTGAAGATGGCAGTTTCTTAAAAAAATAACCAGCAGTTCTGGCGCCTAATAACGAAAGCAACCGGAGCCCAAAAATCACAAACAGCATCTCCGGTCTCCCAAAATGAATGGGAACGGTATCTACTGGAGTGCTACAAAACAAATCTGGTCAACCTTTGTCAAAGTGACCTTTCTAATAGCAAGCGTATTCACGAAACAGATTGTCTGATAAGTGCCCCGACTGATGAACAAATTAAATCGTATATCAGGAGGGCGAAAGCCTCTGTTGCGATGGGATCTGATAAGATTCCTGTTACAATCCTTAAAAATAATCCTGAAGGATGGTGCAAGTTCTTGGCACCACTGTTCAGTCACAGCTATGAAACTGGTCGAATTCCAAAATTATGGACTAGGAACATTTTTATTCCACTCTTAAAGAAGGGCTCATGCCTTTCTCCCAGTTACTACAGACAAATTGCTCTACCGGACTCAACTGGGAAAATCTTCGCTGCAAGTATCCTGGACCACCTGAAAGACTGTGCCTTTTCCAAGGGTGTGATTCCGATAGTCCAGGCAGGCATTCATCCTAAGCACTCAGTTATTGATAACATCGGACTTTTACAAACATTAATTGACCAATACATTACGATGAAATCCCAGATAGTCTATAGTTAATTTGTAGATTTCTCAACACCTTTTAATAGGTTCGACAAACCCACCCTATGGAGGGAATTGGAGAAAATGGGGATCCCTGACAGCTTATTAAGGCTAATCGAGGCATTGCAAACAGCAACGTGGTGTAGAGTCCAGATGGGGAGTGAAAATGGTCTAACTCACAAGATACTCACTTTGATCGGCCTTAAGCAGGGCTGTCTGCTAGCCCCTATACTGTTATCCATATTTGTGAATGATTTACCTGAGTATTTAGTAGGAATAAAGTACTCCTTCTGCCCCACTGCCCCCCCAATAGCTTTTCACAAAATCCAGACCTTAATGTAGGCAGACGATGTGGTCCTATTTGACCGAACACTGATTGGCCTGCAACACAACTTAGACGCCCTTTTTAGCTATACTGAAGAATATTTACTGAAAGTAAATATCTCAAATACAAAAGTGTTTGCCATTTAGGGGAAGGAAACCTCATACCCACTTTAACTGGAAATTGGGAGAGGAAAGCAAAAAGTGTTTTTAGGGAGAATGTTCACACAGACGCTTGAAAATAATTCTCATCTTCGGCACTTAGAATTGAAGGCTACAGCCCATTCAAGTGCACTAAAGAGTTTTTACTCTTTCTCAGGATAGAGGCACTTCTACCCACTCTTGGAAATGTATCGAGCCAAAATTCGACATATGCATTAGAATACGTCCCAATAGATAAATGGCATTTCATGCATAAGTGCGAAGGGAAACTACTACGGAAAATAACGAATACTAGTCAGACTACCCTGGTCCAGGCACTTCCAACTAAAACTGTCCCTGATTAGTGCCTATACAATCGCCTTGCCCAACATAATCAGATGGGCATATAATATGATACACGCAGGTAAAGATACCTTGCAAACTATACTAAAGCTCGCAACCTTTGAGGTTGGATAGAGCAATTTTACTTTTAACAAAAATCTTATAGTAGCTTTATCTCACTTTGAATGCAAAATACCCCTCTTACAGTCTTGGACGCTGGACCATCTAAAACTATTATTAAAAATAAAATATGACACCATATCTTAGCTTTGTCCTAGATTCTGCTCACTGTTCTCAACTATCCCACTATAGATCCTATTTAGTGTCTCTTGAGTATAAGACCTACCAGCAGTATCTGAGATTTACACTGGATCACAGGGTTCAATGCTGTATTATCAGGCTATACTTGAGAATCTTGCCTTTAGACTCTCATACTAAGCACTGGGATAAAACACGTGCTTAAACAAGACTATGTAAGCTCTGTAGTGGAGGGGAACAAGACCTATCCCATGTGCTATACATCTGTCCAAATACATTGATAGTAGAAGTCTGGCATCGTTTTTTAAACCTCATGTACTTTAGACACAAGGTATTTACTGTTAACAATGTGATCGTTATAATTAATTCTCCTCCTAATGAATTTGTTTGTTACAATCTGAATACCTTTTTTAAGTATTTATTATCAATGTTTTAGACAAACTGTATTTATTATTAAGTCTCATTTTTGTGTGTTCTCTGTATTCAACTGTAATTGTTGACCTTGTTAAAGGTCTAAATCAATTAATACAAACATACTTACTATAAAATGTTATTCACAAACTGCACTTCTAAAGTACTGCTGTGTTTTTTGCAGTAGTACTTCAGAAGTATCACAAAATGCTGCTTGTGAATAGCCCTCAGACCCTTCAATTTGGTGGAGACACTTTTGGTATAAATAGGGAATAGCTAAAAAATATTAAACTTACTCAAAAGTGTAAACAATTTTATATTTGTGAATCAGGCCTATAAAGTGATAAGTTTAACAAAATAAATTAGTAAATGTGCGCCCATAGAAGTACTCCTTGAATGGGTACAAATGTACTATTTTTGGGAATTCACAAACATTGGTAGTATATGACTTGGAAAGCTGTGACAATCTCAGGTTTCCAGGCATACTACTGCCAATCAAACACCTAAAAGCTGATGGGATGAATGCTTGCAAGTAGTCTAACCAGTAGCAATCCCTTGGGGTAGCATTCGAACTCCCTGCTTGTTGCCCAATGTGCCACTGTGGACGGAGGCACACCTTATGCAAATCAGTACTGACCCTCTTCCTCTTGGTTCTCTCACCCCTCCACCTCCATTCTTTCTTAGTTAGGAAATGTAAGATTTATACCCACTGAAGATCACTGACTAAGTAACGCCCATGCTCTTACATTGTGATCTGGGTTCAGTCTCTGTAGTAGTGCAATCCAGTAGTAGAAATCCAGTTGCCTCTGTTGTACAGAGTATAGCTCAGTAGAATAATAGAAAAACAACCTAAGTAATAACCTGTTGTATCAGGGTTGTCTCACTACATCTATTATTTGCTTATTGGGCCAACCTCTTTGGTCTTGGTAGATAAGCCAGGGCAAGATTCAACCTGCTCCTACCAGCTAAGAGATTACATATGCATTTTAATTATGACAACTCACTTTATTTTGTGTAATGTGTTGCAGTGGTGTAACATAGACCCCCCGCGGTGTAGGGGGAGCCCAGTTCCAGGGGGCCCCATCAGCACATACCCTGGCCTGAGACCTCTTGGCTGAGTCCGAGGGGGGGCCCCCCCTCAGGTTTTGTTACGCCACTGGTGTGTTGCTCCTCATATTGTTCATGTTTCTCCTTATCACTTTAAGTTTTTAGAATTATCTGATCTGAGAGGGCCAATTTGGGTTTCTATGCTGGCTCACCTTCCTGTGAGTTTTGCTCTAATGCTGTGTGTTGCTGCTATTCATGAGCTGCTTAACACTCCTTAAAAGCCACCAATTTGTTGTGACTTCTGATGCGGTTCTCTTGTTGGCATTAAACTCTGTCAACTTCTTCCCCCAAAGGAAGGGTCCTCCAGTGCTCTGTGTTGCAGTCTTCACATTCAGATCATGGATTGGGTATGTCCCCGAAAAAAAAAAAAAGTGGACAATCCGTGGTTTATGGTCAGCATGTCCTAACCCAGTATTCTGTGCTAGCTAACTAGGGAAGCAGGTCCTAACTGCTATATATTTTATCAAGTTTAACATGGACGTCGTAAATGGAGGAGAAGAAGGAATACTCTTTAAGATTGGTATGTTCCTTTGCCCAGACATCCGTTGGTGACCAGTATTTTCGCAAAGTTGACAAAGCCTTGGCTATCCTTATTGATGCTGCCATGGCCAGTGGAGATTGAGATTTATCCCTGTAAAAGTCCTTCACCCCATTACAGCCTCCACCCAGAAGCATGTGGAACCAAGTACACTGGGTTATCACTACTGATCGGGTATCATAAAATTCTTCCTGACTAGTGTTTGTGGCGTATACATTAGTTAAAAGTACCTCTTCATCATCAAGATGATCCAACAGAAAGACACATCTGTCCTCGGTGTCCGCCATCTGTCATGGAGTTTAGATGGCAAAGGCTGAGTATCCTGTGCAAAATAACTTGTGTAAGGAGGTGACTTTCATAGCAGGGGGTACCACTTTGGCATTTTTGTGAGCCCCTGTCTTATTGTAAGCCACAGCGTGGAAAGGCTGAATGTCCGGTGTGCAAACCAGCATATGCATATAACAGGCAAGCTTCAAAAGTGTCTTTACCTTATTCTTGGGATGATTGTTTTTCACATTAGATTAAATAATACACTTTTTGAAGTGCCATATTTATTTTTCATAGATTCAGTTCTACCGTTATTTTTTCCTTTCACCAATTAGCTCCCACCTTTAATTCTGAGTTTGTCATACGTATCAATATTCTAATGTTGTTTTTAGATTAGAGCCTGATTCTATTGTTAGTAGTCAGCTGAGTTGTCCGGTTCGTCAGAATGTGGCAGGGGGCCTAAAAGGAAGCCATAGTATTGGAAGCAGTCAGGTCAAATCCATTACTAGCCCACCTTGAAGTCAGAGTACTCTAACTGAACTTGTTTGAGGGTAAACTGAGAGACTTGCATCCACAAGTCCACAACAGCTATGCTATTCAAATACCCATTTACCGAGCAGGGCAGGTTGGGTATTTAATCTGCAGTCAGACAGGATAAATCAAAAGGATAGTCCTAAAGACAAACCAAACTGCTTGGTGTCTTTATTCCTGCTAGAATGGAAACTGGTTGAAAATTTCACATTGAGTGATTTAGAACAAACTGTGAGAATTTTCACACACACAAACGACTTTGCTGGACAACTAGGAAATTGATTGAGGCAGGCGAGCTCAAAGCACTTGGTCAAATGCTCATTCCGTATCTGAATAAGCAGCGTTCCTTGTTGGAAAGTCTACAGCGCTGCCTGAATTGTCGTTAGATTTTTAAGGAATTCACTGTAGACTTTGAACTTGTGAAAGAGTCCAAACTTGCAGCACTGGGTCTGAATTCCTATGCAGAATTGCCAGCACTTTTTGATGGGGGGCATGGCTTGCTGCCGATTAAGATGGCCGCATCCGAGAGGCGCTCCGGGGGCAGAGTAGATTCCCCTAAAAATCTGGCACATAATCCGTACAATCATCCTACCTTGAAGACGACCATAGAAGACCGGAATCAGCGGTGCACCGATCGATCTGCCCTCCGGGCGTGTGAAGCTGGAGGGATCGGGTGAGGCGGTGTGGCCTGCACACGAGGCTGAGGCCGGGGACTGGCCTTAGACTCGGACCCAGCGGGTGACGCTCAACTGCCGGCTTTGTGAGCACGTCCATCAGAGCCGGCGGCCTGTACTGGGGGCTGTGCGGCGCGGTCGGGTACCGACAAGAGATCGTGCCGGTTCCCCTCCCCCCTCTTCTCCCCCCCCCCCTCCCCCCTGGCTTCGGCATCGAGAGGCGGACGGAGGAGGGACACCTGTGGCGCTGGCTCCTGCTCGACCTACAGCTTGACCTGCCCTGAGGTGCTTGGGGAGGAGGACGGTCATGCTGCCTGCTGCTGCTGGGACCTGCGGTGAGTCGGAGCCCATCGGGGGATGAGTCGGGCCCCGGCTCCAGGCGAGGACTGCTGACGGGGGGAAACGAGGTGCGGGGCGGAGGCGGGAGCACGCACTTGGTGAAGAGTAGGGCCTGGAGAACCCAGCAGAGACCCGGCCCTCCACTACTCCTGAGCCCCATCTGTAAATGCTCATCTCCAGGGGACACAGCCCAAGCTAACAAGGACCTCGTGGTGGAGGCCATTATTGAAGCCATAAACTCTGGAAGCGACCCCTGGGGCGTGCAGGGCGACCCGGGGCAGCATTAAGCCGCAACTACTAAGAGGGACACCGACCCCGGGGAGAGCCGGCTGAATTAACGCCCGGAGCCCATTGCAGACCTGGCCTACTGAACAGGTTACTCCGGGGCATGGTCACTGATGCCTGCACTCGGACGGTCTATACGCCCGGAGTGACTGACAGAGGTCACTCGGCCAGGTGGAGTGCCCCCCCCCCCCCCGGGACCGCGTGTTTCTTGGCGGTGCGACCAATACTAGCGCTCTGCCCCGACACCTTTCAGGTAATTGCGCGGCGGGAAAACCGACAGGCCGCGCGTGGAGGAGGTGGAACAAGTAACGAAAACCCTGGCCGGGGACACAGCCACATTGCTTAAAAAAGTTAGCCACCTGGAGCCTGAAAACAAAATAATGGCGGCGAAGCTGGGTGACCAGGAGGGGTGCTCTCGCCGCAATAACGTCCGACTCACAGGCATTCCCCAGAGTGAAGGGGGCCCGGCCATGGACCTTTATGTTTAGGAACTTATAAAGACAAGACTCCAACCAAGGGGGCTCTCCACCTTTTTCTCAGTAGAAAGGGCGTACAGGGTACCAGGCGGTAAGCCTAAGTCTGGAGCACCTCCCAGACCCGTCCTGACCCGAATTTTTAATTTCCGTGACCGGGATGCAATACTGCCAACAGCAAGAGTGGCCCCGCCGATTCGCATCCAAAACTCTGTGGTATCCTTTTTTCCGGACTACACAGCTGCGGTTACCAAACGTCGCAGGAGCTTCTTAGAGATTAAAAAGGAACTTCGGCGCAGAGAATTTACTTACTCCATACTATTTCCGGCGAAGTTACGAGTAGTGGCGGACGGCAAAACTTGTTTTTTTGACACTCCTGAAGAGGCCCACGACTGGCTCGAGGGGTGGCGACGAGTGGACGGATCCAGACGGTCAGAGAGACGCCAACAACAGCGAGGGGTGGAGGGGGACCCCAAGGATCACAGTCGAGAGCAGGAAGACGACAGCGCACAAAGGTCGAAGGCTGAAGAATGAAAAAAGTGGACGGGGCACAAATGGACATCGCCGACCTTCAAGGACTTATTCAAGGGCTGCCAATAAAGAAGTAATGAACACGCCGCCGGATGATATCCAGTTAGTGTGACCGTCTTCATCAGACGGAAGGGCAGGCCAGGGTCCGCGGCTGTAGGACTAGCCGTGCGGCTAAGGCGGGATTCGAATGAATAATGATCTTCAAAGAGGGGTTAGACTACAGCGTTCCCCGGACTTCTCACCCCCGAAACGCAAGTACTGTTACAGGTATTGGGTATGAAGCGCTCTGCAATGTTGGGGTGGCGGGTAGTTTTAAATCCGTCTAGCAGGGAGGCAGGGAGGGGGATGGAGGGAGTGGGTACGTTGTTATGGTTATGTTTTTTCTTGTTAGCGCGCAACACACAGGCACTCGTATATGACACCTTTCCAGACCTGGGTTGGCAGTGGCTCTGTTCATGTGACTCCGTTATACCAACTACACACTCTAACAGTAGTGACAACACCAAATAAAGAAGTGCCAGCACTTTAACCTTTTTAGGTGTTGTAAAAACAAAAGTTGCCAGGAGGGTGAACATAGTGAGTTGCAGAAAATAAACATTGTGGGGTTAGAAGTTTGGTAATACTGCATTATGAAGGACTGTAATGCTGTTGAAATAAAATGCAATGATGTATGAATTTATTTTCTGTGTCTGTGCATTCGGAAGGTGCTGAACAATTACTTTATAGTTATTGGTCACTTTTTTCTGACAGGTGTATGGGATACGCACAAGGTCGCGTGCAGTGGAAATCTTCACCACCTGTGCACACATGGTTTGCAACATGGAGGAGCTTGAAAAGGTAGGAAAGCTTGATTTCTTTGCATGTGTCCTGTCCAGAGCAAATAGCAATACGAGTTTAAATAGGTTTTTTATTTCATTTCCCGCTTTGTGTTTCCATTCATGACCCACATGTGGATAGTTGGTACAGCTTCCTGTAATGACCATCTAAGATCAGAAATGTTCCTTATACACGCAAGACCTCTACAATCTACACTGCTCTGCTGTTTCTGTACCTTTTCCACACACATAACTACTTATCTGCTTCTAACCATGCAATGAAATGGTTCTAGCTGGAAGACCTTCATTGACACTTTGACTTTGATGTTAGTAATTGGTATATGCAGGTCATTAGCTGGCTGCAGCATTAGTTGTTAAGAAGTGAGTTTTAGTTTTCATTCCGTTTCTGAACTACGTGTGGTTTAATTTGGTTTCCAAACTACATGTCCTCAGATCTGATCTGCATGCTCAAATGAAACTTTGGTGCACATTGGTCAGGGTTTTGTAGCTTGCCCTCTCGATGCATTGTAAATAGACTTGCAGAGCTTCACCTCTTGCACTGCCTGGATTCCCTCCTAGGTTCCATTGCTTTTAGACTGCTTTTTAATAATTCTCCAGTACTTAATTTCATCATGCTCCATGTTTGTTCCATTCGTATTGCTTGTCATTCAAAACCTTTTCAATAAGTATTTGTTTTGAATCAACATTGTAAGCTCGTTCTGCCCCCTCCCCCAAAACCTCACACCCCGCTCTTTCATGTTGGATACGTTTCTGCCTTTTGTGCGGGCATAGCCTTTTGTCATGTAATATAAGTAGTTGAAGCGTTTAAATGATTTCCTAATGAAGGAAGGAAAAAAGTATCATTGCTCGATAGGAACTTCTGAAACATAATTGGCTGTAATCAACCAGTTTTTAAGGATACTCCTTAGTGCTGACTATAGTTCATTACTTCTAATAGGCTCTCATTGTTGAGCGTTTCACATCTCTTTTTAGTTGCTGAACTTTAGTAGTGTCAAAAATTGCTGCACCATAACTTAGTTTCTTTTCCCTTGAAGGTTGTTCTGGATGTTTTATTCATGTCTGTGGTAAGGTGGTATCTCCCCCATATTATTCCTCAGCAGTCTTTTTCAGCCTCCTGTTATAGTTCACAATACATTTGCGTGACTCCATTCTAGTCTTTTGCTTCCACTTACTTCGATTTAAGTGTCTTTGTCCATGAGTGTCTTTGGTTCCGCATAATCCCATGTTGACTTAAGCGTATGAACAGTTCACCAAAATGACATTTCATTTGTGTTTTAGCCTTGTGTGTCTTGATCATTGCAATTTCTTTTGTATCTCCTCATGTTGAGGGTATCTGATTGGTGTAAATAAAACAAGCTGAATCCTTCTTCAGAGGCACAGAAGCAGTTTATTAGGCAATAACACATTGACACCTAAAGGTCTGGCACCACAGCTGAAACTGTTAATCAGATGTGTAAAGTGCACAGCTACTCCACAGTGTGTGCCGGTACTGAGGAAACATTTCCGGCAGTACCTCAAAAAAAAAAAAAAAAAAAACTTATGTACGAGTGTACATTTGTGGTGGTGCCTGCACACTTATACATCACTCTGGGGCTGCAGTAACGGCATGACGAATATACACTTGTGATGACGATTGCACTCAGATACAACATTGTGATGATGATGATGAACAGCGTTGGCAAAAAGCATTTGGCGAAGTCCGTAGGTCTGCAGTGGCCAAGCCAAAAGGCGAACCTGATTTATTTATTAATTTTGAACAGCCTTTGGTTGCATGAAAGACTTCTTCAACAAAACTGCAAATCTTTAATGTGCCACCATTGGTTATTGGTAGAGGAGAATATAATACATCATAACAGACACAAGTGCTTGATATTGTGCAGAATAGATGCAAAATCTAATTCCACTTTTCATCACCTAACATACTATCAAGGGTGTGGAGACAAATTGCACTGGACTAGCAAGTACAGAAAGTACACTCTTGCATAAAATAATATGTTAGAGTTCGCTCTAAAACATCAACAAAACTAAGGTGTCTTTTCCAGCTTTAAAGGGGAATGTTGTCAAATTCTGGAAACAAATGTGTTGAGAAAGTCGGAATCTACAACATGGAGCCTACATGTGTTCTGTGTATGTACAAGGCACCTACTGTTATATCTTTGTATGAAAACACCACAGAAAGTTTCTTTGACTGAGAATAGGGAAGAACAACTGCTATCAGCTCAAGCGTTCTGCAAAGGCATGGCCATGTTAGCAAATGTTGCATTGCCACAAAGGCTTATTAATGTATTCTTACCTAGGCGACTGGTTGCTTAATACTGACTCCAGTCACAAGGTGCTTTAGAATCTGCAGACAACCACCTCACTACTTCAAGTCTTGGGTCTGTACATTTCTGGTTCTCACTGGTATCCCACACTGAAAATCAAGGGATGATAAGTTATTTTCCCTGGATTGGGAGTTACCACGTGGACCCGGGAATACCGGGTCCAAGTCCTGCATGTAGAAATAACTGACCAAAAACTGCACACATTTGCTACCTGTTTCATTCAGGTGGTAAATAGGTGCAGGAGATGTTCTGGCATGTAGTAAGGTATGAGGTGTTGGGGGAGAGCAAAGCTGATGATCGAGGACTGTTTGCTGTTCCTCATGTTGTCTCCAAAGAACATGCAAGGGTGTGGGATAATCTTCGCACAAAGACTTGGGTCAGCAAACCCCAGAGTTTCTAGACCTGTTGATTCCAGAGCAGGATGTACTGGGAAAGATAAACAGTCCTGCATCAAGATTGCTCTGTGTCCCTGCCCTTGGCCACTCGTACTGAAAGCCATAGGCTTTTTTTGGTTAATGCTAAAAATAAAGAATCTGGTTCCTTCATAAGACAGTGTCCTCCATAGAGAGCAAGTGTTAATGTCATGTAACAACTACCAAACATTTGGCTGATTGACCTTTTGCATTGTTTTAATCCTTTAATGCAAGATTTCATAAGCAGCCACTTAAAGACTGTCTGGAAGCGCCTATAATCTTAGAAAACGGGGAACTGATGCGAACAAATCTTGAACTACTCCTCCTCCTCCTCCTAGTCAGTCCCAATTTCTGTCATGTAAGAACAACCAGCTTCATGGCATCCCAATTTATAAATCTCCAGCTCAGATCATTGAAAGGGATGTTTTGGTGGAAGAATGGGGAACCCATCTGAGTGGCCTATCGAGGGTAAGCAGTTGCCTTCAGGGCAAAAGGATCACACAAATAGGCTTGCCATTTCTTTCTTTCCAGAATTATTTTGTATTTTCACCTAAATCTCAGTCTGGCTTCTCGGCTTCTCACCTTCTTCCCGGTTGCCATATCTTGGGCTGAGTGCTTTCTCCATACCCTTGATGCAAAAAGCGCTTTAAGATACTTAGAAAACAGAATTGCGTAAATCTCAACTGCTATTAGCCAATTAATACGGTCATTTGCACTGACTTGGCTTCACTAAGCAGACTGTAGTCGGAAATATTTTGTAGCAAAATTTAATCTGAATCAAAAAGCAAACCGATTTCTGGGGTTCAGGCATAGTGTATTTCAGTAGACTGCAAAATGAACTAAGGGGGCTACCACTGTGCTGCATGCAAACAATTTATTTTTGTTTCTCTGTTTTAAAAGGACCATGAGTCAGTACAGCTGATCATTGAGGACCTAGAAAGCAAGATTGCTGTGTGTTTTAAACTCCTTTTTAATATTCAGTGTGTTTTAGGAATAAAGGGGCAGATGTATCAAGCATTTTTGCGTTTGCAAATCGGCAGATTCACAGAATCTGCCCGTTTGCAAACTCAAAAATTGCTTTTCCGATGCAGCAAACTTAATTTTGCGATTCAGTAACCTGTACCGAATCGCAAAATGGGTTTGCGATTCGGTATTAGGAAGGGCCGTGTTTAGGGCGTCATTTCCTAATACCGAATTTCATCTGTATGTATGAATGTTTTGTGACTGCAATTGGCGGTAGCAAAATATTCACATTTTACCATCTACTGCAAGTAGGTGGTAACCCATTCTCAAATGGAAAGGGGTCCTCAAGGGACCCCTTCACCTTCGTGAATGTTTGTAAAACCATTTTTAAGAGCAGGCAGTGGTCCCACGGACACTGACTGCTCTTAAATAATGTAAAGAAAACTTTTCTATTTGTTTTATATAACATCTCGTTTTCCTTTAAGGAAAACTGGCTGCTTTACGAAAAAAAAAAAGATTGCTTTATTTAAAAACAATCACGGACCTGGTGGGCTGCTGATTTCTGCAGACCACCATCCCCGTGTTTTTTGCGATTCCTAGGAGGTTGCAAAGTGCGATCTACCTCATTAATATTCATGAGTTAGGTCATTTGCGACCCCCTAGGAATCACAAAAGGTGTACTATATACCTTCATCCTTTGCATTTTGCGATTTCCTAATTGCGAATCATTGTGATTTGCATTTAGGGAATCGCACAATGCTATCTAAGTACATCTGGCCCATAGTTTATACATTTGTATTAGAAGATCAATAAAAAGAGAACTTAAAAATGGGCTTTACACAGGTATTATGAGTTTGCTTTATTTATAGAAATGGGTGTTTCTATTTTATAAATGTCCCTCGATTCTACATGTGGGTGTTTTTTGTTGTTTTCCAGGGTCCAATGATAGAAAAGTAAAAAATAAAAATTGTAAGGAAATGCCTCATTGCGTGTCCACTCCCACAGTTTTGGATTGATGGTGCTGGTTTTTCGAATTGTGAGTGCACTGAGGCCTGCTTAGCAGACCTTGATGCCAGTGTTCTGACCCTCTACGAATTGCATTTCGAATTGGATACTCACAATTGGCAAGGACTGACTTATTTATACCTCCCTAGTATATGTTACCCAGCGCATTTAAGGCATTGTCCCCACCCAGGGTTGCATTACTATCTGTGCAATCCCATGTGACAAAGTACAAAATGGCTTCCAGAGTGTCACTGCAGACTGGAAGGGCAGTGTTTTACAATGCTAGCTCGACTTTGCCATTTGCACAATGGCAAGAGACACACACACACACACAAGCCCTCCCCCCTCTGTTTTGACTCTGCCTGTGGCTCCTGGCTTGATCCCCAGCCTACAGCAATGACTCCAAGGATCAGTTGGCTGATCCCTCTCGAACCAGCACAAGCGACACAAGCTGAAGTGGCCCAAACTGACAAGTTGGTAGCCACTGCCAAATTTTTGCAGCTACCAGTTCCCGGGCCCCCAAAGAGGACAGACCTGAGATAGCCAAAGGTTGCACCTGAGCCTTCCTGGCCCAGGATTTTTATCCAAGTTCAGATTCCTAACAACCAAGGGACACTAGCCCCCACCCAAGGATGTGGCTTCAACCGTGGTACAGACTGACCGGTAGCCTAGCATTGGCTGGCTTGCTACTGCAACGTAGAGGACTTAGATAGACCCCGACCTATGTGGTGAAGATCACTCCCCTTCACCTGTGGACCGAGGAACCACCACAAAGACACCCCAATCGACCACACCATAACCAGATCATCTTTTCGCCTGCATCCCTAAGCATCAGGACCACTCCATTGTATTCTATGAAGGTTGTTCTCTAACGTTTGGATCTTGCCCTAAAACCTCTTTGGTAGCCAGGTAACTGTCCAAAGTCTCATCTCTGGCCCCCTAGACCTCTGTCATGTCAGATTTGGTCACCTAACCCAGGCCGGAGTAGCCTGTTACAAACTTTTCAAAAGTTTAAAACGTTTAAAAAATGCTTATTTGCAGTTGTATTTCAAAGTTATTATATTGTTTGAAATCTTCTGGAACTCTCTGGTGGATTTTTCTAATCAAGGTCTCTAAAAAATTAATTAAAATATCTATTTTTATAAATTGGTGTCCCCATTTTTTCGTGTGTTGTGACTTTATTATTTCGTTGTTTGGTGCTGTTAAATGCATTAAACATTGTTCCTTTGCTGAGCCTTAGTGCTTGCAGCCACATCTACCCAGGGTTGAGGTTAAGTCAACAAGCCTAACTTGACCCAAGAGAGTACTGCATGATAAAACCCCACAGCCCTATCGTATAGTACACCCAAATCTTCACAAAAATGTTCAGTATGTATTAGTTCTTTAGAGACTATATGTATATTTGCCTGTGCTTTTTCGCAAATTTCTTCTGAGTTTTGTTGGGCGAGTAGTTGTTTGAGAGCTTTATAATGGATCAGACATATGTTGAGGGCTACTTAAAACACTGGCAAGCACAATCCTGCCCCAGTGTAGCTGTCCAAACCCGTGTCTGTGGTCTACTGGAGGCACCATGGTTTAACCAAAGCTAGCTGGAAGGAAAAGGGGATTGCTCTCTGTTATTGTTATTGGACATTTGCAAGTTAAAAGCTTCACAATCCCATACAACTCTGTTGTGCGGAATGGCTTGTAACTTCAATAATTTCTTTTTCAACTTCGAATATGTTGGGACCATGGATGCATAATCTCATTTCATTGAAATTTTAACTTTAGAACCCTTGGCTCACCCATCAAACAAACTGCAGCAGTGTCCCTTAGTCACGCTTCATTCCAGGATCCATGTGGATCTATTCCAGCACATAATGGGTTATTGCTGGTGCCAAGACGATGCAGCAGGGGCCTGGGGTGTCGTGGGTGTACCCCGACGGCATGGGGGTGCAGATCGACACATCAATCCAGAGATCAGTGCTCTCTACAACGTGCTGGGGAAAATGAAGCGACAAAATGCAGAGTACAAAAGGTGATAAGAGTCCCGCACAAGGTACAAGAGCTCCAAGATTTGCGGAGTGTACTATCAATGCAATACTAATTTACTCTGTTATACTGAAGTGTAGCTACGACTGCCCACAAATAGTAAGATGTCACAAAAGTAGCAGACGTGCTTTATGCAAGTCCCAAAACAATATCATAAAACTGCTTGTTTCAGTACTTTAGCTATTCTGTGTGTACTCTGGAAGCTTTGACTACTGCTACGTGTGTTCTATAGTATGTTCCCAATGTGTAAATAAAGCTTGCAATGCTGCTACCTTTCTGTGTGAGAGTAGCTTTCGCTCCCACTACCAGTCAAAGTGGGAATGCAACTTGTCCTGCTATTTTACCTGTGTTGTATTTATCCTGTGTGTGAAGGAAGTGCGCACTGCTTCTTATTTCTAAGCTTACACTGCTACTACTTGTGCGTTTTGTCCCTTTTGTGAAGGAAGCTTGCATTGCATGTCCATGAGGAAAGCTTGTACTGCTTCTACTTGTACTGTAGCTACTTGTACTTTGCTGCCATACTTGTTAAAAATGAAAATGCACTGCTACTACCTGCCAAATTGCAAAGCATTTTGTAATGCTGATACCTGTGCAGTATCTGCCTTATGTGGGAAGGAAGCATGCCCTGCTGTTGTGTGCAACGTGGCTATGTTGTACATGTTACGCATTCAAATAAAAATGCACTGCTGCTGTATGTACTCAGCCTGTCTGGTGTGCTCCAGTAGCCTACACAGCTGATGCTTTTGGTGTACATGTTTTGTGTACAAGGGACCGTTGCAGTGTTGCCTATGCTATCCCAAAGCAAACACAAGATGATGATGGACAGAGCGCTGAAACTTTTCAGACACTTACCCCCAGTCACTATTAGATCTGGGTTGAATCCATCATTGTTCTTAAGCTCACTTCGCCACCCCAGTTCAGACCCAGCCATATGCAAGTTAGTCTTAACCTGTTCCTCATGGGGACAGTCCAGCCCGAACTGCCAAGCCAGGTCTTCCCTGGATCGGAAACAAGCATCCTGGGACCGCCTTGTGAAAAAAGCTTGCATTGCTACTGTCCCAACTTTATCTCTACATGAGGAAAATGCAGTACTATTTCCTGTATTGTATCTCTTGTGTGTGCATGCGTACATAGCTTCCACTGCTGCGTGTGTTTAATCAATTCCATGTTTAAAGGAAACTTGCACTGCTGATATGATGTGCTGTTAAGTATGCAAGCAAAGCTTGCTCTTGTATCTTCTGACCTCCATGTTCGCCCTAGAGAAAACTGCAAAATAAAAACAAATGTGAGTGAAAATTGCACTGCCACAGTTTGCCCTGTACAACATGTTTGGTATCTGAATGAAACCTATAGTATTGCTTTGCTGTACCTGATCTGTATGAGAGAAGCTTCCAGTGCTGCTGTCTGTGCTGTACATGCTCAGTGTTTAAGGAAGCATGTGCTGTTATATTTGTTCTGCTTGTGTGGGAGGTCAGTTGTATCCATTTTCAGGGAGAAGGAAGCTTGTTCCGAGTCCCATGGCGTGCATGGTATATTTGTGGGAAACGTGCACTTTTTACTCCTGCGCCTGTTCTTTGTAGGAGGGAGGCTTGCAGTGTCAAAGTTGTATCTCTACTGCTTCAGAGGAAGACCTGTGCCTCTGCTGTCTGTGCGCTATGAGTTGTATTTATGGTGGATGCTGGCATTGTCCTTGGACGCTAGGGAAGCTTGCGGTGCAGGCTGTGCTGTATCTGTTGTGTGGAAGAAAAGCTTGCTCTGCTCCATTTGATGTCTCTGTTCTGTGTGCAAGTGAATCTTTACCAGCTTTTATTTGTGCTGTATCAGAAATATATGTAGTTGAGGGAAGCTTGCTTCTATTACCTTTGCTGTACCTTTATGTGGCGTAAAGGAGTGCCCGACTGCTGACCATGCTGTATTTACTTTGTGCTTAAGGCAACAAATGGAATGTTAGGATTTGAAGTGGCTGACAGCTGTCAGTAGGTTTACTGCTCTGCATGTGCTCTTTTCTCTTAGCTTAAAATAAATCCACATTTACAGACTTCAACTTTCCTACGTGTTGTTTACTAGTGAATGAGACTTTTGAAAATAAATTGCAATGCTGCTTGCTCTTTGAGGAACTTAACCTGCTTCTACCGTTATGGTATATATTCTGTGTGAGAGGGACGTTTTTTATGTTGCTGCTCGCACTGTATCAGGTGTGTGAACTACGCTTGCACTGCTACTCTTTGTTGTGTTACCCTGCTGACTCGTCTGTCTTTGAGAGAAGTATGCACTCTCTGCCTGTGCACATATAGTGTATGTAACTGACTGACATTTGCCCATTTCCTCATGTGATTGCAGCCTACACTGTTGAACATGCTGCGCTTGTTTGATGGAAGCTCCAACTGCTACTTGCTTGCACTGTTGCAGATGTTGCGCGTAGCTGATGTTTGCATAGCTCCTGCCCGTTCTGTACCTGTGGGGTTGGAGGGGTAAATGTTTGAGTGCTGATGCCATGCTGCTACATGCACAGTGAGAGAATTGTGCCATGCCTTTCTTCGGGGTGACCCATTGTCTGTGTTTCTTTTAAATTTCCCTAACCCCCCCACCCCTGTATGTTGCTTCTAACCCTCCCACTCCTGTCATGTGTTGCTTCTAACTTCATCAGAAGTTGCTTCTAGTTGTCAGTTTTGCCCATTATCTCCTTGTCCATGTTGCCCACCAGCCATTAGAAAAACAAGCATTGGCACAGCCAATAGGTATCGCCTTAGGGACCTACTGGCTTTGCCAATGATTTTGAACAGTGCGCCACAGCATCAGTTGGAAAAATTTCACTCAAATGTGGTGAATATGATTAATGATAAAAGAATGCTGGGTATTGAGGGTTCTCACAGTGCCATCAATAAGCTCCTCCGGAGCTGCACCTAGAATGGCAAAAGCACTGATGATACATGTATTTTTTTTAACGCCGGGAAAGATGACCATAAGCCTGAAAAGAAGCCAGATATGGTTGCTCTCTGTTGCAGAGCATCCAAGCCTGGGCTCAGAGCCTGAGAAGCCTCTTCTCAGTGTGAATGTTTTTTTTGAAAAGTAGTTCGGTCATGCCTCTGTACTTTATTTCAATATTTTTCCTCAATATACCTCTAAATTAATAAATCCACTAGCAATGCACCTTATTAGAAATGATTTCCAAATCACCCTCTATGCTTGTCGCCTTTCCCATTATCAGGTGTTTCAATATGGTCGCCACTCAGGCAGCATGGAGTGTGCTGGTCTTGCAGGGCGTGAAGTTAACTTTACAGCCCTCACGCCTCCTTCACAGCATGCTCTAGGTATTGTGGGGGGAGTCCTCCCCACACTCACTCGGATACGTTATATCTTACACTGCTCCTGGCCCGGGCCACGGCACCGGAAAGAGCCAGTAAAGCTGTACAAAGGCTGTGGGGTCGGGTCATGATGATGCTGATGACCGCTTCCAAAAGAGGCTTCAATTACACGCCCCCCTGTACATTCTAATGTTCTTCCATCCCAGACCACCCTTCTGTGGCCTTAGGTGCTAACACCTCATTTTACAGCTGACGTGAAGCTTCTGGTCGGCAGCTGCAGACATGAACACTTTTTAGTTGAAACCGCTTCTACCATTATGCGAGAGGGAGTTGGTAAGACAAGAAAATGAAGCCATTTGTTTATTTATATAACAAGGAAGGAGGGGGCAAGCAGTTATGAGTGAGAGGGTGGGAAGATGGGGTCCCTCACCTTGAAGTCAGAGAAAGATCAAGTGCCCGCAAGGAAACGGCGTCTGATCTCTGAATTACAGCCCTGTTTACAGAAAAGCTTGGAGCGAGATTAAAACACTAGCGTTAGTGTGAAGTGCATTTAGACAAAAAAGAAGTTCCTAAAGCAGTTGCTAAAATGGGACAAATGTAAGGCTACAAGTAATGGGGCGGTGCTTCGTGGTAGGGAACAACCCACGAAAAGGAGGGACTAATAGGAAAGATTAACCACTTGGAAGCAAGGCTTTTTAAAGGACTTGAAGAAACCAATGAATAGCAATTTGCAGGCTTATAAGCCTACAAAGTATATACAACATGTCTTGAAGAGACAACGCAAGCGCTGTCTAGGTGAGACCTAAAAAGAGCTGTGATGCGGCCGCATCTTGCTGCGTCAGAGCTTCTTAAAAAAAAAAAAAAAAGATTTTACTTCTTTTTTTTTTTTACTTTTAACCATCCTGCTCAGCAAAGGCGTTATCTGTTGGCTTTGCCAATGCTTGTTTGGTTTGGCAAAGTGCAGTATTCGGTGGTGCTGCATTTACTGTTGGAGAAGTGTGCATAGGGAGATAAGGTGGAGAAAGCCGAATAGGTAGCTGGAAAACCCAAAGGAGAAGTTTATATGACAGAGCTTACTGATAGTAATGTGAGCAAGTGTCGAGAAATAAGAATGAAACGCTGAAACCGAGCTCTGCGATATTGGGTAGGGAAGGTTGGCCACGTAGGAGGTAAGAGAGGCCTTGTGTTTTTTTAGTAACTAGCCAAGTGGTGGTTGGGGCCAATAAAAACATAACTAATTATGGACCACTGTTTGCCCTCGGTTATATTGCTTAGTGTTTTGGTTGTGATATGACCTGTTTTTAAATATGTTGTCTGTGCTATTAGTATTGGGCAAATAGTTTTTGTTTGTATTCTGATCTGAAATATTATGCTTTTAATGTAACTTTTTTATTTTTCCGAATAAAGCTGATTGACTGAATAGTGCTTTGGTTGAGAAACCTTGTCCTCTTTGTATTTTCATTATTTTTTCCCTTGTTCACATGTTTCACAGTTCTGTTTCCTGCAAACTTCAAGAGAGCTTATTTCGTGGTGAATATACAACAACTTGCTGTTCTCAATATGAGATGCATTTTGAATTTCTATAGTTTGAACCTCGCGGAAAGGCAGCAGAACACTGTACTGCAGTATTTCCCAAACTCGGGTCGCGACGAACCGATAGTTGGTGGGTTGAGAAAGTCCAAGCAATAGATAAAGATGCCTTTTAAATTTTGTATTTGTGTTGCATTTGGTCAAATGCCAAGTTATGTACTCTGCCTTCTTGCTGCTTGTTGTTTTTTAAAATGGGAATTTGTGTTTACAAACTCCTCCTTGCAGTCAAAGAAAGTAAAATGAATTATGTGACTATCTTTTTGGGGCACGGGTTGAAAAGAGACTGTAAGATGCCATTTTTTGTATAACACAAAACAAATGTAAATAAGGAAACAAAAAAAATTAATGGGATCAAAACAAATCAACACAGTTTACTTGGTGATGGATGAATGATAACTATTCAGAGAAACCAGATTGTGGTTCTGTAAAGTTTGAGAAGCACTGCTATACAAGGTTTAAAACCAAGACACTGTAGCTGCATTGTGATGCTGTCTTCTTCAAAGACGTTAGTCTTCAAGTTTTTCAAAAATTGAAGAAGGGTTGTTGTAGTTCTTATGGATAACTGGATGTGGTTCCAGATCCTCCATGCACATATGAAAAGACCAGTTGCTTTCTTTCTTGCACTTATTATTTATGTCCAATCTAATGATGTCCTGACTGCGAATGTGCCAAGAGCCACCGGAGATGCTAAGCTTGCCTGCCATATATGTAGAGATGGTAATGGTAATAGCTTTGTTGATGATGTAGTTGGTTTTGAGGATGGTGTGGGCTAGCAAGGGCAGCCAGTGGAGTTCCATCAGGGTGCTGGTGATGTAGCCATATTTCTTCAGCTTCTTGATGCGTTGTGCTGCTGCAGAGGGGAGGTGTTTTTAGTATGAGAGGCCCTCTAACAGGGTTTTGCTACCATTCTGCTGCAAGTGTAAATGGGCTTGTACTGCATTTCCTAAGTCGCTTTCGTGAAGAGATGGTTTAAGTTTCTTCAGTAGAGAGCTGGTAAACTGCTGTCATAGTATTCTTGGCAATGTGTTCCTGGAAGGTGGAATCTGTGCCCAGTGATTAAGAGAGACTTGGCATTGGGTGAAATATTTGGTTTGAAACTGTCCAAGTTAATCTCGTTGAGCCAGGTTTGAACTAGTTCTTGTTGCTTATTCTTGGCAAACTGCAGGATTTATTTTTATTTGGAAAAAATAAGTTTAATACATATATTTAGGCTATGCTGCTGAGAAGTGGCCCTGTGCAGACTACCACCCACTAAATCAGTAACCCTTCTGTTTGTAAATTAACACATGACCGATAATGTTCGGGTCTTTTTCACATGAGATCAGTAGTGAGGAAGGAGGGGACTCAGAACTATAACCTAATGACATTCTGGGTATTGCCTTCAAGATTTGTTATTCATATTATTATGCCCTGAAGAAGCGCTTGTGAGAAAGTGGCTCTGTATATACTGTTCCCAAATAGGTACAGAGTCCACAGTCCCTAGAGGTTTGACGGAGGCTAAAGTTAGATATAACCTTACTCTCTAAAGTGGTAGCTTGGTCGAGCAGTAAGGCAGTATCAGAGGACAGTGTAAAGCATTTGTTGTACACGCTCAGTCAGCAAATGGTCTCACACACTCAAGAACTGAACTCTAGGCCAATGGCTTTTGTAAAAAAATATAGTTTTATTTTAGAACCAACAATAGGTATTAAAATATACTTTCTCAGAATGAGATGCTTTAGGTAAATACTTTTGCAATTGGCTTTTGTAGATATTTACAAGTTGTTGCAATAGGCAACACAATTTTAAACATAATAATGCATTGAGTTCAATGGAAGTTTCAGATTATTTGCAATAGATTCCTCTCAGGATTACTTTTGTAATTCCAGGACTGGATCCTAGATTCAGTCCTGGGACAGTTCTTAGAAACAAGTGATAAAAGTCGACTTAGTTACTACTAGGATTTTTAAGTAATATTTTGCTATTTTAAAAGTTGACACTTAGAAGAAATTTCATAGAAAACAGTCAATGATTCCCTATGGAAGAAAATTCAAGTTGCAGTTATAGTATGTTCTCGTTACTTTTGTAATCCAGTACTTGGTGCCTAGACTCAGTATTGGGACCTTTATCCAAAACAGGTAAGTAATTACGTTTTCACAATTTATACGATTTTTAAAGAATATTTAAAGTTTGCAAAAATCGACACTTTAAAAAAAAAATGTATGGTTTATGATTGAAATAGAAAACAATACAGAGATCTCAGCGGTGTGCATTATAGACTTCAGTGTAATAGATACATTACGACAATTCCGTTCCATAGACCACAAAGAACATATAAGCAAAGCTCCGGGCATCAAGGTCCTAACAACCATCATAGCATTTCCACCCCTCAAACCCAGACAGGAATACCCCGGAACATGGACCCTCCATCCGCCCAGCAATGCCCCCCAGAACTTCAATCTTCATATTTGCAAAAGTCAAGCCCTGCGCAGCCCACGACTCCGGGCCCGAAGCGGAGAGGCCCATAGCACTGCAACCATCTCATGGCCCATCTGAATATGCATCCCCGCTGGTGTCTAACCTATCCAACCCCTGTGGGCACTATCCCCGAGCTGGCGTGTGATTGAGAGGTGCTTGGTAGGTTCGCGATGTATGTTTTATACGGACCCCAGATATCTTTGGGACGGGCCACGGTGGGGAGGAGACTAGCGTAAATCTCGCTGTTCGTGTTGCAAAAAGCCATGGCCGTAAGCCACGCCGTGGCCGTGGGAGCTGCCCCACCACCCCAGTGTCGAGCAATTTCGCGCTTGGCTAGTAGAAAGCCCAGAGACGCTAGCCTCCGAACTGTCTTGGGGAAATTTGCAGTGTAGCCCAGCAATGCAACCCCAGGAGTGGGAACCAACGTAAGCCCTAACATCTCATCAAGGAGTTTGTGCACTTGCGTCCAGAATGAATGTAATAGCTGAAATGTCCAGGTCATGTGTGCAAAATCAGCATGAGGTGCAGCGCATTTCCAGCAGGTGTGAGGCCGCGTGGGATCAATGGAGTGGAGCCTGTCCGGGGTCATATAGCTGCGGCGAAAAAACCTATAGTGCAGAAGTTTATGACGACTATTGAGCGATAACGTGCTAGCGACCTTGCAACAAGCGGACCATTGTTCGTCCGTAATAGGTCTACCCAAGTCCGCCTCCCAGGCTGCCCGCAACTGGTCATCCGCACAAGGAACCAGCGCGGCGCATGCCCTGTACAATTTAGAAAAAATGTGTGCCCCTGTATCCGCATCAATGAGGAGAGTGAGGGGTTCAAAGGAAGCCGGCTCGAGGGGGAATCTCTTAATTTCTGACCTGACCGTAAAGTAAAGCCGGTTCAGGATGAATTTGACCATGAAAGTGGCTTCGCGGAATCGTGCCTCTTCCGATACCGAAAATATGTGCCCCCCGTGTATAGATCCCCCAATCTTGGTGAGGTTAAACTTCGTTAAAGTGCGTTGCACAAGTTTATCGCCAGTGCTCGGCAACCAACCTGCATTGGGAAGCGGGAGAGATGAGGAATATAGAATGGGCTGGTCCAAATAGCGAGACAGTCTATTCCAGGCCCAGCTGGTGGTGGACACCGTTTGAATATCTACTGGACTCCGGGGGATACCCCTGGGCAACACTGCCGACAAGCGACCCGGGAGAACAAAATCCGCCTCAGGACGAAGAAATAGAATCCGAGCGTCAGGGTGGTACCAGGCAAAGGCGTGTGCACACTGAGCGACCAGATAGTACAAATACAAATCCGGTACTCCGAAGCCGCCCCTGTCATGCGGGAGCGTGAGAATCTTCCAACGGATCCGGGGGTGTTTTCCGCCCCAGACCAGTCTAATCAAATGGGACCGTAGGGTGGCGAAAAAGGATTGGGTGAGGGGAATGGGGATGTTATTAAAAAGATACAAAAATTTAGGAAGCACTATCATTTTGATAATGGCGATTCTGGCCGCCATGGAGAGCGGAAGTCGCAGCCACCCGTCCACCTGCGCCTCAAGCTTCGCAACCGCGCAGCCATAGTTGAGGCGGATAATTTCGTCCACGCTCAGGTGTATATGTATGCCCAGATATCGTACCGAGTCGGAGCACCATTCCAGCGGAAACTCACACTGCCAAGGGGAGGTGCCGCTAGTCAGTGGGAATATTATAGACTTATGCCAGTTGATGCCCAACCCCAAATGGCGGCCGAAGCGAAGGATTTCCTGTATCAGGGGGGCAAGGTTAACCTGTGGCTCCCTGACATATAATATAGTATCGTCCGCATAGAGGGAGACCAACAGGGGACCCGTCCGAAACTGTAGGCCCCTGTGGAGATGTCGTTCCTGAAAATGCCTGATTAAAGGGTCCATGGCGAGTATGAACAATAGTGGCGAGAGCGGACAGCCCTGGCGAGTGCCGCGGGTGAGAGCGAATGTGCGGGACAGGGTGCCGTTAATCCGCAAGGGTGCCGTGGGACGACTATAGAGGAGCCGCGTGGTGGCAATGAAGCCAGCTGGCATGCCCATACGCTGCATCACGGAAAGAAAAAAAGGCCATTCTAAGGAGACGAAGGCTTTTTCAGTGTCGAGAAGAATCGCCGCCGCGGGCGTGTCAGGGTTTATTCTATGTAATACTGTGAATAGCGTCCGCAAATTTAATGACGTTGAACGATGGGGTATGAAGCCTGATTGAGCGGGCGCTATGATGAATTCCATCAGTTGGGAAAGTCTATTGGCCACTATTTTAGCAAGAATCTTATAATCGATGTTTAATAGGGAGAGGGGCCTATAAGATCCACACAGCGCCGGGTCCTTGTCTGGCTTCGGGAGCAGAACTATGACTGCCTCACTAAGGGTGGGCGGGAGAATCTCCCGTTTCAAGGCCTCCGCATATACCTCAATTAGCTTGGGAGTCAGAAGGTCGGAAAAGGCCTTGTAAAAATCCCATCAAGGCCCGGGGCCGAGGAGCTTCGAAGTACCTTAATCGCCCCACGAACCTCAGTCACCGTTATGGGTTCTGCCATGAACTCCTGCATTCCCTTGTCAAGGAATACCAGCGCGATCTCCGATAAGTAGGCCTCACGCGAAGTCGGGGTTTCGCTCTGCTTGGTCTTGTATAAAGTCGAGAAGTAGGCCAGGAATTCGTCCCGAATCTCGGTGGGTGTAGTGCGGAGTGTACCGTCCTCGCCCCTAACCTCCATTATAAAGGACTTATTATATGACGGTCTCAGAGCCTGTGCCAACGTGCGCCCCGGTCTGTCCCCCTCACCGTATCTGCGTGCGGTATGGTATTTTCCGAGATAGAGGATCTGTCTGCGGCCTCCCGGTAGTCGGACAGGAGGCGCAGTCTCCTAGTGAACACGTCTTCCGACGGAGCCCGCCTCGCCTCAGCGTCAACCGAGGCTAGTTGGACCTCCAACTGAGCGATTGTCGTGCGCAACGCTTTCAGGACCCCAGCATGTTTAGCTATACAAACCCCCCTAATGTATGCCTTGAACCCCTCCCAGAGCACTGCCCAAGATTCTACCGAGCCGGTGTTTATCGTAAAGTAATCCTCAATGGCCTCGGAAACCTCGTGGACGAAGAGGTCGTCCAACAGGGCTCTCCCAGGGAATCGCCACTGCCGCTCAAAACCTTTGGGCCGGGGAACGTCCAAACACAGTAGGACCGGAGAATGATCCGAGTATGTTCTAGGGAAAGTCTGCAGTGTACGGAACCAGGGCGACAGGCCCGGGGAAAGGAGCCAGTAGTCAATCCTGGTCCAAGTGTTGTGTTGCCCAGAGAAGTGAGTGTAGTCAGTGGTACCCGGGTTGCGCCTGCGCCAAATGTCAGTCAGGGAAAATTGGTGGCAGAGGTCTAAGAGTGCGCGCCGTGCCTGGGGCTTAGAGTCAGTGGCATTAGAGGTGCTGTCCAACCCCACATCGAGCAACACATTGAAATCGCCGCCAATCAGGAGACTGGCCGGTTCAAGGGAAGCGAGCTGGGCGGCAAGCGCGTGGAAAAAGTCCGGGGAATCAGTGTTAGGAGCATACACACACACAAGAATGACCACGTGGCCCATCAACACCCCCCTCACTATGCAGTAGCGCCCCTCCTTGTCCCCCAGAAACTGTTGGCAATGAAACGGGACTCTCTTATGAATCAACACTGCAGCCCCTCTAGCATAGTTACTAAAATTGGAGAAGTACCTGTGTGGACCCCAGGACGCCGCGAAGCGGGCATTGGTAGATGAGTGTAAGTGTGTCTCCTGAATGAAGGCAACGTCCACCCGGTGCCGATTCAAATAATGTAATACCTGCTTACATTTACGCAGGTTGTTCAGGCCCCTGACATTCCAGGACATTTAACGATAGGGTGGAGGGGTTTACATTCAAGCCTATTTGAGCCATCGAAACCACAGAGCAAACAATCGGAAACGGAAACTAGTCGTGTCATCATTTATCAGCAAGTTCACCGCACACCAAGCAATGTCAAGAAAATCAAAATAACCAACCCCTACCCCCCTCCCCCCACCCAGCCAGATCACGAAAACGTGAGGCGAACCCCGACCTGCAAACAAAAAGCAAAGCTCCAAACAGCATCGTGTGTAACAACCAAACAGTAACAAGTGGAGCATCGTAATCAAAAGGAGTCCCAGCGGTATCCACCAAGGGGGGTGACAACGACCCGGCGTCAACCCAGCACAGTAGAACAATTTGTACGAAAAGTGTCACATAGTCCCCATGTAACAAGAGTTTAGAGAAAACGCAGCTTGGACGTAGGCGCTGTCTCACCCATCCCCAGTGTTCGCAAACAGGTCTTGGCTGGCCGCTGATCCACTGTGTGGGGGAGACTGCCCACCACCATCTCTCCTGGGAGGGCTTTTTTGTGGTTTGTACGTTCGGCAGAATTCTTGCACTTCAGTTGGATTGTCAAAAAGCCGAACCCGGCCGCCGATCTCCACCCTCAGGCGGGCAGGGTAGAGCATGCCGTACTTTAAGCCGAGATTGCGGAGTGCGGCCTTCGCCCCCACATATTTCCGCCGGGCCTCTTGGACCATTGCAGTAAAATCCGGGTAGAACGAGAGTCTAGAGCCCTGCCAAGTTATATCTCCTTTCTCCCTAGCCAGACGCAGGGCTGTGTCCCGGTCCCGGAAGTTCATCATGCGGGCTATCAGAGGGCGAGGCGGGAGCCGCAAAAATCGACACTTAGAAGAAATTTCACAGAAAAGCAATAAGTGATTTCCTATGGAAGAAAATTGGGTTGCTGGTAAGTACGGTTGTGAATATTTTTCAGGGTCAGTGCTGGGCACCAAGATCCAGCACTGGGAGCTCACCTAATAGCAGGTGAGTATTTTCGTTTTCGTTACTCGGCTGATTTTTGGTGAATATTTTAAGTATTGAAAACTCCACCCTTAGAAGAAATTTCAGAAGAAACCAGTCAATGTTACCCTATGGAGAAAATTGAGTTATCGGCTTTAAGGTAAGTACTCGACTGGCACAGTTAAGGTTCTGGGCTCAGACTCAGGGGTCTCCCAGGGTCAGGTAGGTACAGTTGTTACACCCTCAGCGGCACAGGGGCAGCTGGGTGCAGAGTGAGTTAGGCCCAATGTTATCCTATGGGAGGCAGGGGGGCCTTGGTTGGTGGCTGCTGACTAGCAGGCCACGCGGCTGTGGGAGCTGGGCTTCTGGTCACTTGCTCAAGGCAAGTGGGGAAGTAGATAGGTGTAGAGGTTACACTGCCAGGGCCACTTGGGCGGCTGGGTGCAGGGTGCTTTTGAACCTTCGGGCGCTCAATTGATTTCAATGGGAAAGCTCCGGTTTGGAAAAAGACTGCAAGCTCGGGGACGAAGATTCTTCAGGTGCCACCACCACTTCGAGAGGTAAGTTGGATAGTTGGAGGATAGGTAGGTACCCCGGAGTTGGGCACAGGGGGCCACCGGGTGCAGTGGTGCCTTTTGGTGTCGGGAAATCTTACCCTCTGTTGATCGCGGTTGGGGGGGTACCTGGTTCTGAGGCTGCAGGTGTCGTCAGGAGCGTCGAGGGAAGTCCTTGGGTGCCGGACTAGGGGTCACAGTCGCCGTGGTGTTGTCCTCGTGGTCTTTGTTCACTCCGGCACAGGCCAGGCTTGGTGGGTGCAGAGTGTGCAGAGTTAGTGGTTCCGGGCTGATGCCAGGGATTAGAAGCTGATTTTGAATAGAACCTCTACTCATGGGAGTCCCAGGTGCTTAGAGCCAAAAGGTAGCCAGGTCGTCCGGAGTTTGTGAGGTTGCTGGCCACAAGAGGTGCCGGGTTGGAGCAGGTTCAAGGGTCGACAGGCCGGTAGGGCTGGGGCCAAAGCAGTTGGTGTCTTCCTCTTCTTAGCAGCTGCAGGGAAGGTCTTCTTTCTTCTTTGTATCTTGGAATCTGGGGAAGGAAGGTTCTTGGTGCCCCTAAATACTAGATTTAGGGGCGTTACAGGTAGGTGAAGGGCAGGGACCAATCGGTCCCTGTCCTGGGGTGGGTACACCCCCTATTCTGCCACCCTCCTGTGGGAGGGGGGCAGTAGCCTAGTCCTGATGGCACGCGCCCGGAGATGTGCTTCACCTCTCCTCCCCCACCTGAGGGGTGGGGTTGGCAGGCTGGCACATCCCCTGTCCTTATTTGGGGTTTCCGGCCAAGTTTCCCACCAGAGTGGGGGTTGCAAGTGGCCTGGGGAAGCTCACAGAGGCGCCATGCCGTTGAAGCTTCCCTCTGCCCATCCTGGGGGAGGAGATCTAGCACCTCGCCCAGGATGTGCATTGTTGCAGACCCAGGAGAGCAGGGGCTCTCTTACCCCAGGGGTCCAGCAACATGTCTGCTGTGTGGCAGCCTAGGCAGCCTCTCAGACCAGACGTGGATTGTAGGTCAGGTTTCAGGGCGCCTCTCTAAGATGCCCTCTGTGGTGCATGGCATCAGTGTGGGTTTAATGTGCTGAGCAGTTTGATACCAAACTTCTCAGTCTTCAGTGTTGCCATTATGGTGCTGTGGAGTTCGTGTTTGACAAGCTCCCAGCACCATGTACTCTTAAATGGCAGCACTGCACTTACAGGGCCCAGGAATGGACCTGGGTACTGAAGGGGCACAGGGCTCATGCTCCTGTGCCAACACCACTGGCATAGGGCACCCAGCTAAAGTGGTGGCTGATGTATGCTAGGGCAGTGTAGGTGGTGGGCATGGCAAACAGGGATGTGTGCCATGTCGACTCTCTGTTTTGTCCTGTACTCAGCCTGCAAGGGCAGTGTGTGTGTGTTAGGGTACAGGGCCTCTAAGGGTGTCACACTGAGTGCTGCAGCCCTTAGAGGCCTTCCCTGGTCACAAGGCCCTGGGTACTTAGGGTACCGTTTACCAGGGGCTGACATGTGGCCGGGGTTTGCCAATTTGGGTTGGAGGTTTTGGTTTAGGGAAGGAACATAGGCCCAGGGCACCTGATTGGCAGGAGTCCAGAGCACACTCAGTCAAGGTACATTCAGCAATTCAGCAAAAAGTGGGGGCATACCAGATGGCACTTTCTCACAGCGCTCACCACTGCGAAACACGTGGTGACTGTATGGGTTTGCTGTGATGCTTTCTTTATATACAGTAAAGGCCATATGAGTTTTGGTGATACTTTGTCTTCATAAAGACCATCTGTAGGAAAGTAGGATCTGCTTTCATTGTAACCCCCACGTTTTGCTGGTGTCATTCTGTTTTCTGACTGGGATTCTGCTAATCAGTACCCCAGTCACTGTGCTCTCTCCCTAATTTGGATTGTGGTAATTCCTTTGGTACCTTCCCAGGTGGCTACTGGTGTACCCATGTAAGTCCCTAGTATGTGGTACTAAGGTACCCAGGGCTTAGATACACCAGGGGTCTCCCATGGGCTGCAGCGTGTATTATGCCACCTATGAGACAACTCAAACTGTGACTACAGGCCTGCCATTGCAGCCTGTGTAAGTTTGTGCTAGCACCACTTACAACAGATATAAGTTTCCTTATATCGGAGGTCCATTCACTTAAATGCTACAAGTCACCCCTATGGCAGGCTCTTCAGTCCTGAGGGCAGGGTGCTTGGTTACAAGTGGGTGAGTGCCCCTGCATGAGCAGGGCCCCTCTACAAACCCCAGAGTCGATTTTCCAGGTTTTGTAAGTGCGGTCAGCCATTTAATACATATAGTGGATATCAAGTCAAATCCGAGATGTCTAACTTTATATTGGCTCCACTGAAACCAGTCATATCTGATATACATCTAGCCTCCGTTTCCCTAACTTAGAATAATCCCCAGGTGTCCGACTGGATCCGGCAAACTTTCTGCAGGAGCACCTCTGCGCGCCGGAGGGTGGCGCTGCACGGCTCCGCCCTGACGTATACGGACGTGACATCAGCAGAGCCATATAAGCCTCTCCCGGCGCGGTGACGTCAGTTTTCTTTTCCGTGTCCCAACGCGGATCCTGGAAAACCAGCGGTTCCTTGGCCTGTTTTTCAGGCATTCTCGACATCTTCGGTGTCACGGAACAGTGTGCGATACCTTCGGGCTTTAAGGCGTGTGAGACCTGTATGGGGCAAATGTCTGTCACGGATCCGCACGCGATATGCATGTGGTGCCTGGGAGCTCACCACGACTCCGAAGAGTGCGACGCCTGTCGGCAGATGAAGCCAAAGTCCCTAAGGGAGCATTGTATGAAGCTGCTGGCTGCCCGGATATCCGGCCCTGCGCCTTCATGCTGCCGTTCTCCCTCTCTGGATCAGGGTCCGCTCATGGGTTCGTTCTCGCGCACGTCGTTCGGAGACAGGTAAGCAGAAGCATAAGTCACGGAGGTCGTCCTCCCATAAACGTGATGTTGGGGCTTGCTGCTCTAGGTCTTTGCCAAGCACAGGCGCCCAGGAGTCATCTCCTCCATACCCAGCCTTCCCGGGTGTCAGAGCGACAAGGACCCAAATGGAGGCCTATTCAAAGGCTCTCCAGTCTTTCTTTGGGTCACCCCCTCTCCCTGGTTCGCCTTCAGAGGAGGAAGGCACTCATATCGGCTCTTCGCCGGCGGATTCGTCCTCGGCACCGGATGCGTGCAATACGATGTCGGGACACGGCCCGGAGGGGTATCCCAGTCGTCTCTTCAGCCCACCCGTTCAGTCACCGCATAGTGTGGCTTCCTGCGCTGACGTCGGCTGCAGCACCGAGTTCGATGCCCTGTTGACCTCTTTCCTCCCCGCAGGTGGAGGTCGAGTCACTGTCAAGCTGCGCCCGGATTGAGTACCCTCTGGAGGTTCTAGACGTCGAGGCGACGCCGGTGCCGGCACCTACGGCTCCTTTGTTACAAAAGGATGAGATCCCTCTGGGCTCACCGTGCCCAGGGTCGTTTCGGTGCCCCTTGGTGCAGGTGCCTAGCATTCCATGGCCTTCGGATCAACCTCAGGCTGCTCTACCTTTACTGTCTAGTGGACGGGTTAGCCTCCAACCATAACTGACCAATGATTTGTTGTCGCCCCCCAGAATGGCGACAGAGGCTAGTGCAGCTTACGCAAGGGCTGTTTGCAGGGCTGCCGATATTCTTCGCTTGCAGCCCTCTGTGGTTTCCCTGCCCTCTGATCCTTTACTGGATCTCCTCCACATGGAGCCTGTGGACATGGAGCCACTGCTGCCCCTTGGTGGGTCTTTGTTTGTTATTCTGCTCGGTACCTGGGCACGATCCTCCTCTGTTGATCGGACCATTGCTCGCCGGCATCGCCCAGCCCCAGACGATCCTGTCTGCTTGTTCCTTCACGCTAGAGCTCAGGGTCTGGTTGTCCAAGCGGCTTTCACCTTCCGCTCTGCTGATGCTACCTCCCACAAGGGAGTCTCGGTGGCTGGAGACATGTGGGCATCACATTTTTGCCTCCGCCAGTGCGGGCATCCGTGCCTTGAACACGTCTTGCGTGTTCGCGCGTGCTACCTTTGGCCTTTGGGATTTGGTTGAGCTCCTTCTTCCTTCTCTCCCAGAAGGGCCCCGGGCTGACTTGCATCGCCGCCTTCTTGATGGCCAGGGAATGGCACAATTTTCCTTTTGATCGGCCCTGGACTCTACTGACACTGTGGGTAGGGCAATGGCCCTGTCGGTTGCTTCACGCCGTCATGCATGGCTGCGCGATAGTCGTTTTCCCGACAATATTCAGGACGCTCTTCGGGATCTGCCATTCAATGGCGTGGACCTTTTTGACTGTCACGCTGATTCAGCAGTCTCCCTCCTCATGTCTGGTCTCCCGTGATTTTCTAGCCCTTGTGGCCTGGCTTTCTCGTCCTTGTGGCCTATCTTTTTCACGCGTTGTGTGACTTTGTGTTGCTTTTTCTTCATAGGCCGCATTGCCTTGTTTGTTTTTGACCCTGGGTTTATGATGTAATACCCAGATGGTCTAGGCGGCTACTCCGCCATGTTTGCCTTTGTTCAGTACAGCTGGTTCTTCCTTTATTTCAGTCCTCTGTGAGCTTGGCTCCAGAGAAAGCCCCCTTGCCGGGGTTAAGACTTACCTTTGTGAGGTACTTGCTGGCTACTGTGTTAGCTGCCTTTCTACAAGAAAGGCTTGGTATGCTCCTGTGGAGGAGCGACTGCGTACTGGAGTGTCTTGTGTTTCTGGTAATGCCGTCACTTTCTGGCCATGGGTCGGCATCCTGCCAATGCTGCACCACGTATCTTAGCTGGTGCAGGTTCATCAGTGCTTTTTCCACTGTTGTGCATACTCAACCGGTATGCGCTGACTGTCATACCGTAGTGTCCTCCCTCTGGGTCTTGCTTCCTGTCGACACATCGGATCCTGTGGATCTATCGGACCCTAGGCTCAGTTCATCTTCTTTTACAAAGCCATGAACTCTCACTTCTGCACCGACATTTCTGGCTCTGTGCTTTTTCTCTCAACCCGGTATACATACGGAGGTTTTCGTGCTGTTCTTTGACGGCTTGTGGTACCTATGCCTCCCATTGTTTTCCACTCTTTTCAGAGCTTCGTGGTCTGGTGTTGACTGCGCTGGCATTGCGGTCCCCACTGTGTTTCGTCACATTTTTGACCGCTAAGTCCACTCGGGAACTTGGTGGGGTTCAGTCGCAGACCCGCCTCCTCTATGGGTATGGCTTTGGTATCTATTCTAAGTTAAGGAATCTGTGGCTAGATGTCTCTATCAGATGGAAGAGTTACTTACCTTTGGTAACGATGTATCTGGTAGAGACACAGTCTAGCCACAGATTCCTTAACGCCCGCCCATCCTCCCTGTTCTACGAGGACCTTTTCAGGTTTGGTTTCCCCGCATTCGCCTCCCTCCGGGTGGCTTTGTCTTTCTCCTGGGTGACCTCTTTCACTTCACTCCTAGACGGGATGCTTCATTCTGTTTTGCTTGCTCTGCTCCACCCATTCTCGTGATTGGGCGGCATGCTCATGTGTCATGTCCTTTACATCCCTACGCTCTGGGTCGTCCAGTGTGGGGTCTACTCGTGTTCACCCCCCCCTTTCTCAATCGCCTTGGGGTCTCTTACCTCCCCTGCAGTCCATTGGTTTGAAGTCTATTTTCTCTGCCTCAGTCTATGGGTCTCTTACAGGAGATACAACGTCCCTTTCTGGTGCCCACATGTGGTCGATTGTCATTGCTCATGTGTTCCGGACTTGTTGCCCTTCACAGTTATATATTGTGGTTGCAGACTTTGTCATCTGCCATGATGTTTTTTGCACATCATCTTCTGCCTCCGGGGCGGGTTTAGCGTTTGCTTCTGTGGGGTTGCTTCTCAGAGCGGTGCTCTGCTCTTTCCCTTCACTATTTTTCAGTATACAGTGCCTGGCACTGTCCTTTATGTTGCTCTTTTTCACCATTCAATTTCTTTTTCTTTTTCATCTTTTTCGCACACTGTTCTCATATTCTCAGTTTTTGGTGGTGGCTCCGCGGTGTGGCGCAGAAAAGTTTCTCAGACGAAAACTGACATCATCGCGCCAGGAGGGGCTCATATGGCTCCACTGACGTCGCGTCTGTGGACGACGTCCGGACGGAGCCATGCGGCGCCACCCCCATCACGCAGAGGTGCGGCTGCGGAAAGTTTTCCAGATCCAGTCTGACACCTGCGGATATTCTAAGTTAAGGAATCTGCGGCTGGACTGTGTCTCTACCAGATACATCATTACCTAAGGTAAGTAACTCGTCCGTTTGGTATCAAACATGTTGGAATCCTACCCCAACACCAATTCCTGTTTTGGATGTACGACCCCATGTACTGGGGGCTCCCCTAGGGTGCCACCCTGTATTCCCAGTACTAGCCTTTCAGGGTCTAACAGCAAGCTAGTGCTGCTGCTGACCACAGGCACGTTTCTGCCCTCCTGCTGCTGAGCTGAACTCGAGCAGGGGAAGGCAGAACAATAGGTTTCCTGCCACAGGGAGGTGTGATCACATCCCAGACAGGACTTAGTGTATTGGGCTGGGGTGGGGGCGCTTGTCAGCGCCACCAGACTGCTTTGAAGGAGATATTTGGTGCCCTCCTTGCATACTCCAGTTTGAGAAAGTTCAGGGAGCCATCGGCTCCCGCCCTGCATGAAAACTGGACAAAGGACATGGGAGTATCTTCCCGTCTGTCCAGCCCCTCCTCTGGAGGGATCCTCGAATTGTCCCAACGCTCTCCCTAGGGTACTTAAGGGATTACCTGTGGGTGGCTCTTCAGATTTATCGTGGGACAAGATTCAAACCCGAAACCACTTCAACCGTCCGGACACCTTGGACTTAGTTGGACTTCGCCTGGAACTGACACTACATCAAGGAAGACTCCTTCTGCTCCTGGTCTTGTCATCTTGCCAGTCTTCTGCTTAGTCTGTGCCTGTGCTTCATCCAGGTTCATCTCCAGGCCAGTGGGCATCAGATACCCAAAGGAATCTCCCTTGAAGTGCAGGAGTCACTCCCCTGCATCTGCAAGTACTGCAACCAAGCTGACCAGTCTGCTGCTCCTCACGTCCTATGGACTCCGAAAGGCTCAGCAACACAGGTGGTGGTTATGCAACTCCCTCGAAGCCTGCACTGTCTTCTCAGCATGTTTGAGGCTATTATCTCTCTTTAGAACCGCTGTAACAGAACCCCTGTGCTACGTGTCGACTTGCCGTTGCCAAGACTTGTTGACTCTGTCCTTAAGAGATCTTCGGGCTACAAGAAGCTCCAGCCTCCAGCATCTCTTCTTGCCAAGATTTTTGTCCTCACCGCATCCTCTGCACCACGGGCCTGCATCTTTGGTGAGCTGCTTGAGGTGCTCTTGCGACTCTTGTGCCTTCAGCCTGTGGGTCCTCTTCAAGGTTTTCTTTGGCTTCAGTGGGCTCCCCGGCTTGCTCGGGGCATGCTCTGACTCTTGCATTTGTTGAGTCTGTTGGAACTTGCTGGTCACAACGCTGCACCTGCTTAGTTTACCACATCTGTTGCTGCTGAAAAGGGATATTGGTTCTCCCGCTGGAAAACGAACCCCTGGTTCTTGACTTCTGACATGGGACAGCTCGTGTAAAGCACCTGGCCTTCCACAGCGTTGCCTGGTCCTCACAGCTGCAGCGACAAGGTCATCGTCATCACTCCTACATCTTCCATCATCGGTGGTCATTGGTCTTCTGTGCCTCCTGGTCACTTCCGAGTGGCATAGACTCTGTCCCCTCTGCTTTCAGGTACTCCTCTTCAAGAATCCATCCTTTGATTCCACAGGACTCCTTCGCCAGCGGCATCTTTTCTGAATTGTCCATGTGGTCTACGGCGGTTTCGGAAGGTCCTGGGGTATCCACGGGTGGGGTGACACTCTGACCTTCCATCTTCCACAGGGTTTCTTCAGGGTGCACTGGGAAGGGTTCTTCTTAAAAACTGTACAGATCGCTTCCACTGTTTTTACTCTATTTATTTATAGTTACCTTCTGATGAGTAAGTGTACTTGAATGCTCCAGACTTATAGGTGGAGAAATATCTAGTACACTAAAGGGGACTTTTTTCGGAGAAGTAGCATAGGGATACTGTTTGTCCTGACGAATGCCGGTTAAAGAATTGGAACCCGACAAACATGTTGACCTCTATGCAGAACGGAGGGGTGGTGAGTACATAATCCACTCACACCACCACCACCCGAGGGTATTTCATATATCCTTTTTTATACATGACTAGGGAATCTAGGGATAAAACTATTATGATGATATTTCATAGTCCGTTTTAAATCACTGTCTGCACCTTTGTAGGATCCTCGTATTTTCTTCTCTTTGTTTGTATGGTCTACCCCTCCCTATTGCTCTGCCTCTTGCGTTGGCTTGCGCAGAGGCGTTTAGTAGCAGCCCTATGATGAAGCATGCCACAACTTGTTGTGGGTGAGGGCAGTTTTAATAGTGTTTGTGCTCCCTTTGCAACCACATATTATACTTGTAAAAATGTTGCGACTGACATTCGCCTTAGCTCCTTTTGTGTAAATATTTGTGCTACTTACCTGTCTTACATTTAAATTATTGGGTGTATTGTGTTGATATATCCAGGTAGGAGATATACTAACGTGTTAGTGAGTGTGTATAATAAATATACTTATTTTTATAACTACACTGAGTGATTCTTAATCGTTTAACCTACACTGAATAGTTTTGGTAAAACAAGCTGTTTAACACTACTTCTGGACTAAGCATGAAGGCTGCTCTCCACAGCTACCACTTGGAGAGTTTTCTATTGGCTGCTTCACTTAAATAAGTGTGCACCACCACCAATCTCCTTTTTGTCTCAAATTTGAGGATATGAAAAGATCTGGTATGCCAATGTGAATCAGATGTATATTAAGGATAGTTTCCTACATAAGGGTTTTTGTATTAATTGTTTTTATTCTAAATGTATGTATATTTAATACATTATTGAAGCAAGATTACATTAAATGTGAATAATAGCAAAGACGGTTTTTGCATTCTACGAATGTAGCATAAAATTGAGACATAAATTGACTCCCTACAAACATTATTACTCATAATTTTAATTTAACTGAAGCAGAAATACAAAGGTCTTATGGTGGTGATACTTTTTAGGTCTCGCCTTGCTATCGCGTAAGCGATTGCAAAGCGAGACTATTGTAAGCGGGTTTGAAAAGTGCTCCGAAAAAGCGGATTGCATGGCTAGCACGCGCACAATCACGCGCATCGTGCCGCCATGCAATCTGCTTTTTGGGACCTCTTCAAAGGGTCCGCTCCCCCGCCTGGAATGCGCTCTCCCGCCCCCAAGCGCGCGCTCGCCACGCTCCGCCGGGCTTGTCTTGTTAATTGTTGTTTTCCTCCCGTCGCAGACCTCCATCGGCACTTCCTCCCTGTCTGCACTCGACCCCTTAGTGTGTACGGCAAAGCGAGCAAAGTTGCTAGTTTCTCTGGGAGACCTCTCATTGATTGTTTGAATTTCTCCCACCCCGTTTAGGATCCTGTCCACATTCATGATGCAACCATGTAAGCGATGGTCTAGTATTCTGTCTATCGTGTACATGTCTATTTATAAAATGTTAACACTCTCGGAGTTGCTCTGACTTATTTTCAACAGAGCTCTCTCTCAAAAATCCCTCACCCTCCCTCCGTCAGTGACGCTCTGGGTTGCTGTTGGTTTCAGCTCTCCTATTTAGAAGTGCATTTTGGGTAATTACTGTAAAATCCGTGTTATTGTTTCGCACCCGTCTCACATCGGTAATGGATGTGAACTTAAGAGACGGCAGCATCTGTTCCAGGCCGGATCCACCAACCATGCTCATTCTCTCCTGTCACTAACTTTGCAGAATGCGCTCACCATTTTCTCAGCCCACCCTCGTGAACCACGCGTACCTACCGTTTGTCACCACTTCCACGGACCGCACAGACTCGTAGCTGTCACTGAATACTTAAACCTGCTCCACAGAACATGCTCACCCAAACATCTAGTCATCTCCACAAATTGTTTTAACACACTGCGTCACAGACTCTTTCACACACAGCTCCAAGCACTGCACCTACACTAACCGCTTTTATCCACATAAAGGTTTACAAGGGTAACACTGTGTATCGCCAAGTGGGCTGTGCGCTTCCAGCATCTTCTGAAACTCTGCGCATTTTTTGGGGAAGTAGCTGGACACCACAGCCCACACCATTTTGTAGAGAAAGGAGTAGAAGTGGGTCTGACCTATACAGCATTCTAGTACCACTGCAATACCAGTGATATGGTATTTAGCATGAAGCAACCCCGCCATGATAGAAGCTGCTCAGAGCCTGATGGCCGCTTTGGCAGTGCACACTACTAAACAGCCCTTTAAGAGGTATGAGCTGCATGCCTGCCATGGGAGCGAGGTCAGAATGGGCCACAAACTAACTAGGCCAGGGCTAATGACGGGGTTCTGAACTGTCCTAGCTGATCGGTCTCATGGTAGTTACTCAAGAAGCCACTTGCCTACAGCGTGACAGGAAACGTGACAGCTACGGTTTCTAAAATCCTCACTTGTTCGCTATTTAGTAAATGAATGTTAGCAGTGACGATGCATCGTCTTTAATCAATATTGTCTTAGAGGGTAACATTGCGTCTTGTGGAATGCAGCAGCCAAACTATATTAGACTTGGGAGTCTAAAAATAAAATGACCAGTATGTGGTATTATTTCCTCTGGATATGTAATCCTTACAAAATGTTGAATAGAATTTTTTGAAGCTACGTTTAGCACAAGTAAATGTGTATGAAACAAGATAGTCAGTAACCAATGACTAACAACTCCAACAAGCATTTGCAATGCAATAGGTCTCGCATTTACAAGAGTTTAAGCTATTGGCATTGTAAATGACAATGCCTTTTATTTATGTTTTAAAAACTAAAACAAAAATAAGTCATTGTAATTTACAATGTCAATAGCTCAAACTCGCGTATATGCGAGACCAATTGCATTGCAAATGCTTGTTCTTTTGTGGAGCAAGACTGTAGGGCATGTCCAGGCATATGACTGAGAAAATCTCTATTTGTGCCTGGACCTGGTGATCCCAACCCAAACTGTCCTAAAACAGCTGCCCATGTTGCTGGTTAAGGTTCTCCTAGTCAGAAAAGCTGAATAAATGATTGCATTGTATTACCATATCACTCATATTTGTGTGCAACTACCCATTTGCTTAGCACATCAGATATTTTTTTCTTTTCTGTTAATGTTTGTATGTTGCAGGTGGTTAAAAAGTTTATTCTGTTTTACCTGCACTGTTAGTTGTAAGATATTAGTTTTATATGGAATGTGCCTTTAATAGTCCGTTTCTGTCGCTCCTAATCAGGGTGCAGCCAAGGCTCTCATCTTCCCTGTGGTGCAGCAGTTCACTGAAGCCTTTGTCCAGTGTCTCCGGATGCCTGACGGGCCCACTGCAGATAGTGGACTTAAAATGGAGGTTCTAAAGGTAACAGAGCATAGTCTTGGAAGGTTCAAGCATCTTTTCCATGCAGCATTTTTGTTTTTGTATGTTCTGTCGGGTGCCTCATGACGATCCTGCAACTTTCAGAACATTAACTCCAATTACATGTAGAAAAAACATCATAGCGCACAACATTGACTGCAAGCAAAACCTTGAAAAAATGTGCTCAAATAACCCTTCCCAGATTGAACACATGCTTTGTTTTTTGTTGTACCCTTTAATAACTAACAACTATAAATAATATGCACCACAACAGTAACATAACACTACTCAAGAAATACTGCTTATCTGGCTTCTGTGCAGCAAAGACGGGAAGTGCTGTTTTTTGAGGATGGTATTACTACTGACTGACTTTATTGATTGGCCATGATACTTATGTCCTTTTCTCTAAGAACCCATGGATGATGTAGTTCTTTATTGTGTTACCATGGTGATGGGCTTCAGTTTTAATAAACGAAAAAAGAAAATACATAATCCTGACATAGACTCAATAGCTCAAGTAAGCAATTCAGTTAAAAATAACAAAGCATATTATATCTAAGCTAACTCCATAAAAAAAAAGACGAAACAATTTTAACATAATCAATGGTAGCAACGTGTGACATGTTATCATTCGGAAACAGCATGAAAATGATTGTTAATTAGGGATCTTTTTTGAGGGCTTTGTTCATTTTTAGATTTGCATGCTCATGCAGCTGAATAGGGCTTGGAATTTTGCTTTGATGACCAAAGCTACTTTGGTAATTTTTACGAAGTCACAATTTTAACTGTTGAGGTAGCCACTAGTTTTGGTCCTAAGAGGGCTGCAGAAAGTGAGTCACGCTAATTGCCCCGGGAGTCTTTCCATAGGACTACGAGGTTCTCTGCAGGCATTAGAAATCCCATGAATGGAAACATCAGAGGCCACATGTGTTTGCAATGTTTTTATTGCATCTCTAGTTAATATTGCTTTTCCAAGAATCCACTTAAAGCTCTATCCCTCTTCCTTGTTACACTCCTTATGTTAATGAGGGTGAGTTATGTGTAGGCGGCTGCACTAGCACCTTCAATTTAGCAGCCCTTGGGACTGAAACTCAATATCTGACCTCTCATCCAGACATCCAGTTTCTCTTTTTCCTTTAAGGCAGAGTCAGCGCTGGATGCTGCTCTTAATCCTGCTGATTTTCTTTGCCTTACATTTTGCAATTGTTTTTGATGCTAAGAGATTCTGTTTCTACAGTCCTAGTCTGGTTATATATTTAAATTGCTATAGTGTCTGCTGGGTGCTCTGCTGATTATGCATAATACTATACCTCTGAGACATAGATATGTCTTCTGATATGTCTTCTATTTATAACTATCCCTACAGAACCTGTTTTGTTCTGTACCCTCTGATCAAAGTAATTGATCTTTCTGGCTTTAGATTCAAAACGGAATAGAGCTTTGCTGAATAGTTGCTGTTAGAGTGGTGATGGTACATCAGGCTAATCTTCTCATGACACCTTGAGTAGGTTTTATCCTTTTTTTTAAATGTTTTGCCTTGAGGGGGGAATGCCGTCAATGTTTTGATTTCCCTTGGTGCCTGGGGTCAGTAGTGGTAGGTTTGGCTCATTTTTACCAGAGATAGTTGTTTTTCTTATGAGCTTTGTATTTTTTTCCTGTTAAATTGCTCCTTAAAAATTCAAAAGGTAGATCAGTTGCTTGAGCGAATGCAACTGGAGACCTGCTTGTTCACACTGGTGTCCTAGATGGGATGACTCCCATGCTTATGTTGTGGATTGTATTCGCCTCATTGAATTTAGAAAAACCTCAGAGCACCGCTGCTCACCATGCTTTTCATGCTGTGAGAAACTGTTTTTATAAGTGCTCATACATTTTGCATACAGCCTTTTCATATAACTTTAGTGTCTTATGTTTTATGATGACTAAGTCTGAATCCCTCAGTAAAGTATTAATGCGATAGTACAAGTATAAATGGGACATGTGGTTCATGACTGAATGTCTTGTGTGGTCGTTTTGCTCAAACTTTCAGGCACTACTATTGAGACTAGTGTTTTTTAAAAAAACAATCTGACAGCACTAATGCTTTGTTATATCAAAGCTTTAGCCCTTGAAACGTCATCTTCCTTTTTCTCAATTTACGAGAATCAGGCGTATCACTTCAGATTTAGAGCTAGGCTTGCAGACCATTCAGGACTTTAAAAAGAAGTTTTTGAGTCGAGGTTATCCTCAACAGGTAGTAGATCAGAGTATTTTGCTACGATGGGATTTGCTTCAATCAGAACCTGACTTTAAAGGAATCTTTTCCAATCCTCCTTTATTCGCATACAAGAGGTCACGTAATTTGAAAGAAATTTTAAGCAAACCCGTAGTCAGTGTTCAAGTCCCCCACAAAGGGATGTCTAAATGTATGAACTGTTCGCACTGTAACAATGTAATCACAGGTAGATGCTTGTCACACCCTTGTTCAGGTAAAAAGATTTTTCTAAATTTTAATGCCAACTGCAACAGTCATCATGTTATCTACGTGATAAAATGTCTGTGTGATTTACATTATGTGGGTAAGACGGAGAGGGTCCTCCGTACCCGCATTACAGAACATAAAAGCAGAATTAGGACCAAGACTATCAGTTCCCCATTAGCGCAACGTTGGCTAGCTGAAAACCACACGATTGCTCAGTTAAGATTTTGTGTTCTTGAATTGGTTGAGACTCGTCCTGACAGACATGTCCAGAGTTTTATCCCAATGTGAGTCTCACTGGATTTGGTTTATGGAAACGATTTTCCTGAAAGGATTGAATGACAAATTTGAACTGTCTTGTTTTTTATGATATTGCTCTTCTGTGCTTGTTGATTTCTGCTTTTTTCATGAAATTAATGTCGAATTCATTGTTGCAATTCTATTCATTATTTCGTTCTTTGGAATATTAGATAGGTGTTTTATGTATTAGATTAGGTCCACCATTATTGATTTCTTTGATACTTTTGTTTTTACTCACTGTGTATTTTGGCATCTATTTGGCTATTCATTTGACATTTTGTTACTTTCGTGTTAATTTGGTTTTATATGTAACTTGATTCCATATGTGATTGATTTGTGATGTATAACCATTTATTATGTTTCACTTACCATATCACAGTATATAATTGTACCCGTTATTATTGCGCATATTTATTATGTTGAATCGTTCATTTTTGTTCAGGCAAGCTTCTGCTTTTGTTTTCTTTTTTGCTAAATTGGGATCCTCACCCTAATTTTCATTCTCACATTTTTTATTTTAATTTTCACATTTCACCTCCACCTTAATTTTAATTTTTATGTTGATCTCACCGAGTTGGTTTCATACTTAAATCAATCAAAACGAGCTTTATTCGATTTTAAACATTAAAATCATAAAAGCAGGCACATAAAAAAACATTTCATTTTATATCTAAAATTCGTTAAAACACAGAGTAAATACAAGTTTCTAAAAATTCTTAAAAATTCATTTAAACAATTGATAGTTTCTATTACGTCCAGAGAGCTAAGTTTATATTACTATGCATAGTGTATCTCATCTCACAACCGAGTCCTTCTGATATGTTTTACATCTGACAATTGCGTTTCATACTTATTTCAGTCCCATTTCTATTGCCATCTAAAACCGTTCCGTATTTAGACGTAGATGACACGCGGGCTTACTTGATGTAGCCGGCATCCTCCTTGTGGTTGCGGTTGTTCGCGTCTCCACTGTTTTTAGAGAGTCACCATTTGTATTATATGCCTGCACTTTATTTTTTTTTATTTTTTTTTTTTATTTTTTTGAAACCGTTTATTGCATTTTAAAATAGTTACAAGTATGGGCCTACAACCATCTGGCCGGCCGCTAGAGTGGCAGAAGCATATGACATACATACAGTAAGAGTCTCTTGGCGGTTCGGATTGGTAAATCAGGAGATAGCAATAGCGCAGGCCACATAGCTCCAAGCCCACAGTACGGTTCCCTTTTATCAAAACAGGACAACACCAAAAACCACACCCGCAAGGCAACCCGCAATCCAAGATGTCGGCACGTGCTCCTTAAGTGGGGGATCCCAACCCGCAGCCTAACTCTGAAGAGGGGGAATGGGAGCAGATCCGGGACTGGGGGCCCACATGCCCACGGCTGGGGGAGGGGGTCGGCTAGGGGGACGGAGCTGGTGAGGCAGCCGGTAGCAGTGGCGGCTCACAAATACCCCCGCGATAGGCGTTCCAGGGGCCCCAGATTTTCACCCACGCCCCAGGCTTACCCCTCGCCACATACACCACCTTTTCACGAAACATACACCAATCCATGTGTTCTTTCCAGGCCAACACCGCCGGGGGCCTCTGGGATCCCCACAATTGAGCAATGTCCCGCTTAGCTATCATGTATCCCAGAGTCACCCACCGCGTCTGCGGGACCGAATAGTCATTTGGTTCCCACACATTCAGCAAGCATCTCCTCGCTTCAGGCAACAGCGCAACACGCGTAACCACACGCAGGACCTCATGCACACCACGCCAGAATCGCTCCACCTTTGGGCACTCCCACAGAATATGCATGAAAGTTGCCAAAGCACCACAGCCACGCTTACACAATCCATCCCCAGCAAAGCCCATACGTAGAAGCCTTGGCCCCGTCACGTAAACCCGGTGGAGGATCTTAAGCTGGACGAAGCGAAGGCGAGCCGGGATGGCCACCTCCTTCGGAGAGGCCACCGCGGAGATCCAGTCCTCGTCGTCTAGTTCCAGCCCGTCGGCAACCCAGGCCTCGCGGAGACTAGTCAGCAGTCACGATCTGTCGTTGATCAGTTTATTATATATAAGGGAGATCGTGCTGTCTGGAACATGGCCATCCAGCACTCTGTCCTCCAGGGGGGAAGACTCCGGAATGGACGCGACATCCGGGAAGACGGAGCCCAGCGCGTGGCGGACTTGTAAGTACCGAAAGTACTCACTGCCTTGCAGCTGAAACTCCGTCTGCAGCGTCTCAAAAGTTTTGAATCCCCCCCTCGTCCAGAGATCTCCCACTGTGCTGATTCCGATCGTGTCCCACTTCTCGAAGCCCTTCGATGTCCACAGGGAGCCCAACCTCTCAGGCGCATATAGCGGTGACGCCCGGGTCAAACGGTCCTTCCACCCCATAGCTGCATTAGCCGCGTGCCATACACGCACCATGACACGCGTCGGCCCCGTCAGACGGGAGTCGGGCGCGCCAGAGTAGAGCGCTCGATTGTAATCGCCACCGGGCAGGAGCATCTTGTCCATTTCAAATGCCGGGTTCAAGGCGGGCCCGTAGAGGCCATGATTAATTGCAGCTAGCTGGGAGGCCCAGTAATACCGTTTAATATCCGGGAGGGCAACCCCCCCATCGTACCACGGGAGCGTCAATTTGGCCAGAGCAATACGCGGCCTCCCGTCCCAGAACAGGCGCCGCTGCAGGCTCTCCACCTCACGGAAGTAGCGCGCCGGAACCAAGTCCATCGTGTTCTGGAGCGCGTACAGAAAGCGCGGCAAAGACATCATCTTAAACAAGGCCGCTCGGCCAAGCGGCGAAAGCGGAAGACGCCGCCAACGCGCCACGTCCTCCTTCAAGCGCTGGAGGGGGGGTAGCAAGTTCCGCTCGTAGCGGGCCTCCGGGTCCAGAGCAATATATATACCCAGGTACCGGAACCCCTGGGAGGCGATCTGGATCGGGCAGTCCCGTGGTAGGGCCGGAGCCTCCCCGGAAAGCACATATACGCAGGATTTCGCCCAGTTGATGACAAGGCCTGAGTTCCGACCGAAGGAGCGCAAAACATCAACCAGGACAATCAACGATTTACGCGGGGAGGCGAGATACAAAAGGATATCATCGGCGTAGAGGGACACGCGGTCCTCATGCTCGGGGGTCCAGCGGAGACCACGGATAGAAGGGTGCCACCGCAGCCACTCCGCCAAGGGCTCCAAGGCCAGTGCAAACAGGAGCGGCGACAAGGGGCAACCCTGACGCGTGCCCCGTCCCAGCGCGAATGGGGCCGAGACTCGCCCATTCACCACCACCTGCGCCAATGGGCCCGAATACAACAATTTGACCCAGCTAATGAATCCCGGTCCAAATCCAAATTTCGCCAGCATCGCCCAGATGTATGGCCACTCAAGCGTGTCAAACGCCATGGTGGCGTCTAAGGACGCCAAGATGGCCGGCTCCCGCACAAACGGGACACGCGCGAGCACCCCGTGCAAGCGTCGCAGATTAAGAGCCGTGTTGCGATGGGGTATAAAGCCAGATTGGTCTTGGTGGACCAAATCGCCCACCACGCCGACCAGCCGGTTGGCCAACACCTTGGCGAGGATTTTGGGCTCCGCGTTCAAGAGCGAGATAGGCCTATAGGATGTGACCCGCTCACGGGGTCTCCCCTCCTTGTGGATCACCACGATTGTGGCCAGACGCTGGTCCGGCGGGAGGGAACCCTGCGAGTGGGCCGCCACGAACATCGCGCGCAGGTGGGGCGCCAGTACATCCGGTCGCAGCTTGTACAGCTCGATGGGGATACCATTGGGGCCCATGGCCTTGCCGGATGCGACCGAGCGAATAGCAAGGGCAATTTCATCCGAGGTGGGAGGAGCGTCCAACGAATCCCTGTCCTCCACCGAAAGGGAGGGCAGCGCGATGTCCCGAAGCAGGGCATGGGAATCTTCCTCCGAGCAAGGAGAAACCGGGGAGTACACCTCGCGGAAATAATCCGCGAAGCAGGAGACAATGGCTTCCGGCTCGGTGACACGCACACCATCCATCCCCTCGATCAAAGGAACCACACGACTCGCTCTCTCCTTCTTGTCCAACCACGCAATCAATTTACCAGCCTTATCACCCACATCATACAATCGCCCCTGTTGCTCTCTACTGAGGCCCCTGGCCGCCTCCGTGACGAGGGCCCTATAGGCCGCCTGCTTGAGGTGTAGAACATGCAATTTGGCATCCGTCACCCCGCTCCCCAGGTCACCCTCTAGTTCCGCAATTTCGGCCTCCACCCGGGTTACTTCCTCCCGCTCGCGCCTCCGGGCATGGGAGATAAAGGAGAGGGCCTCCCCTCTGAGAACTACCTTAAAAGCCTCCCACAGGGAGATGGCCGAAGGGACAGACCCCACATTCTCATCAAAGTATCGCTGCAGGGATTTGATCAAGTCAGCACGAATAGTGGGGTCGCGCAAGTACCAAGCATTGATTGGGGCCACCCTGCCCTCCCCCCTCGGGAAGACATCGAAATGTAACAGTAATGGGGAGTGATCTGAAATACCCCGCGCCAGATGGCACACCTCTCCCACCCTCCCGGCATAGGCCGCAGGAACAAGGATGTAATCAAGCCGCGAGAGGCTACCATGGGCACCCGAGTGGAAGGTGTATTGCAGCTGCGCGGGATGCTTTAGTCGCCAGCAATCCACCAGTCCTAATGTATCTAAAAGGCCGGACAGCCACGCCTGTGCCCGGGGGAGGTCCCTAGGGGGATGACGATCCATAGACCCAGAAGCTACCGCATTAAAGTCCCCCCCCCAACCACCAGCAGACCACCCGGAAGGTCTAGGAGAAGGCGCCCCAGGTCCGCAAATGTAGTAGATTGTAACCCAGGCGGAACGTACACTGATATAAAAACAAACACTCTACCCTCCATTCTACCCACCAGGACAGTGTATCGTCCCCTCTCGTCATGGCGCACCTCATCAATCTCCAACGGGAGCGAGTTCTTGATCATGATACCCACCCCCCGCGAGCCCGAGGTGAAGCCCGAGTGGGCCACCAAACGATAGCCCCGCCGATTCATGGCATGAAAGGAGTTACCTATAAGGTGTGTCTCCTGCAGGAAGACAACATCTGGTGAAATACGTTTCAGGTACTGCAGGACCACACCACGCTTAATCCTGTCCCCCAGGCCGTTAACATTCCATGACAACACAGTCAAATCCCTACCCCCCATCATACGTAGAAGCAATCAGTCGTCCCCCACAGAGCATCTCGAGAGCAACAATACAGTAAAGGGTTTGCCTTGCGGTGCAAACAAACAACACACCCCCCCCCACCCCCCCATCCCAACAGAACTCCCCCCTCCCTGCACCCCTGCATGAGCCCAGACAGCCCCCCCAAAGTGCAGTGTGCCTGTCGCCCCACAGCTGAAAAACTAACTAGTCCCCCAGAGGAGGAGGGAAGCCCCCAATAGACCCCGTACGACCTCCATAGGAGCGGAACATACACGATCAGTAAATGGTAAAGGAATGTTGTCCAGAGCAAGGCCTATTATTCACCCCTCAGTTCTGATCCGGTGGGCCCTCCCCGCCAACCGCACCCCCCCCACCCCCTCGGCCCCGATCCCCAGGCAGAGTGTCCAACCAGTCCCCAGCCGCCCCGGGTCGGTCAAAAAAGTGCGTGCGACCATCCACCTCCACCCTTAGCTTAGCTGGAAAAAGCATTGAGTACTTAAGGTTCAGGTCCCGTAGGCGACGTTTAACTCCGAGAAAACTCAGTCTCTGCTTTTGGACCGCCGGAGTAAAGTCAGGGTAGAAATGCACGTCCATGTTGTCAAGCTTGACCGGTCCCTGCTGCCTGGAGGTCTGCAGGATAGCGTCTCTGTCCCGAAAGTTAAAAATCCGGGCAATGAGAGGCCGCGGCGGGGCACCGGCCTTAGGTCTGCCCCCAGGGACCCGGTGGGCACGTTCCACCGCAAAAAGCTTACTCAGCCCCCGGGGCTGGAGATGGGTAAGGATCAATTCTTCCACAAAAAGATCTGCCGCCTCCGGTCCCTCCGGCACCCCCACAATGCGAACGTTATTCCTCCGGGCCCGACCCTCAGAATCCTCCAATCGACGGTCCATCAGGGCGCTCGCCTGGCCAAGCCGGCGCACCTCCTTTTGGAGGGCCACCACATCTGTCGTGAGACTCGTTGTGGTGTGGGCCAGGGAATCGACCCGGTCGTTTGTTTTGGACAAGTCAGCCCTCACAAGGCTCACATCCACAAGGACCGAGTCTATCTTTTGCGCTAGGGTATCGAAGCGCTGGTCCACCGAGGCCTTCATCTCGGCGATGGCGCCCATGACGTCCCGGAGGGTCAGATCCACTGGCTGAGCAGACGCCTCAGTCGGGCCCGCCGGGGATGTGCGCGATGCCTCCGGAGATCCCTTCTGGAGGGTGTAGCGGTCCATACTGTTGGATTGATGCGCCGGGCCACGGCGGGTCGTCTTCATCTTCGCCCGGTCGCCATCTTGTTTGGTGGACATGCCTGCTCTCCCACCGTCGTGCCAATCTCCTCGAAAGGGCCGCTTAACCAGTTCACGGGTTCCGGGGGGAGGGCGACCACTGGACCGCAGGATGACTCACAGCCGGCGGGTCAGCCGGGCACCTGGACAAGGCCACACCACCGCACCCCGCTCCGCAACCCTACCTCGCTTGAGGGCAAGGGGGGCGCAAAAGCGAAAGTGAAAGCGCGGGGTACGCGAGTCGCCCAGCCCTGCCCGCCGCTGTTGTTCGCTTTGTCCCCGGATCGCCCCACTACTCCAATCCGGGGGGCCGGCGCGGAGAAGGCCGCAACCTTCGATCGGTGCTCCCACCGGTATCCGGGGTCCGATTCGAAAACGGAAAACGGGTGTCGCCTCAGCTCGGGTTCACAGACACAGTCCCCTCAACAAGGACAGGATATAGCCAGGATTAATTCAGGAGGTCGCGGAGGTCCTCGGGAGCCTCGCACCTACGCGGCCATCTTGGTTGCGCGCTAGGCTCCTCCTCTGCCTGCACTTTATTGTGCTTCAAGATTATTCGTGTATCCCCATTCATACGAATTCCGTATATTACAGGTGTTTGTCATGCCTTTATGAATGTGCTTTAAACAACACATTCGATTTCGTCATAGGTAAGCATCGTAGCATGGATACACTTCACTCTCTCTCTCATCAATTCACTGTTAAGCCCACTCGTTCTCAGTTTTCGTTTTTTCTGCAGCCAATTCAGGTTTCTCGTCGGTTTTGCTTTTCGCTTAGAGTTCATTAACTCGAGCGTTAGAGGTATGCTGGGTACACTTCTGATCTTGATTCACTTAAACTCACTTTTAAGATTCACGGTCACTTTTGTCCCATGCTTTTCACGTATTTCACGATTTTCACATTTAGTCCCCGCATTTTGTTAAGTCTTTTTCTTTCTGTTTTCAATAGGTTTCCAGTTATAGCACTAGTAGGCAAGATGCTGGTTTTGTTTCTTGCCACTGCATGTGCTGGATACTCTTAGCTTGCTTTTTTGTTTCTCTTTTTCTGCCTTCTATTGAGCTCTGTTTTTAAAGATCATTACAGTGTTTCTTGCCACCTTAACCTTTCACTAAAATAAGATTATTGATATATTCCAGACTCCCCTGACGAAGGGCTCATTTCATAGCCCGAAATGCATTGGGATATGTGAAGCATTTTGTTTGTCATGCTGACTATAAGCTGATTCGTTTGCCTTTTTTGAACTACATTTCCATCTGAGACTATCAAGCATAAAGCAGATCACAATCAACTTCATGTTTTGAAGATTTCATTTGAAAACTCTGACTCATTGACAATTGTTTTGTTTACCGCTTTTCACAACGATAATATTGTGCATAATAAATGGTTTTGACAACTTTGTGTACACTAGACAGTGGCTTGTTAGTAGTGCACTGGGCATTCCTGGATACTTATCTAGGTTTATTCCATTTCATTTTGAATCAGGTGGCCCGCAGAGCCCCTCACCTGGTGCACACATGATTTTCTTTCAAAGTTTGTGGATTAGTTTCATATGTTTAAACTAGAATCATTGAGTGCATTCTAGCTGCAATTCACTTATTGTTTGTGTGGTCCTTTGGCATCTGTTTACCTACCTCTGCACTGGGACTCTGTTGCTGAGCAGGCCATTTCAAAGCTTTGGTTCTTGATGTTGTTATACAGGTGTCCGTCCCCTTTGGAATCCATTGTATCCAGAAGGAGATACATTTGTTGTACGGAAATTGCTTTGGTATATGTGAGGTAATTACTTTGAAAGACATTTTAGTTCTTGGAAATTGGAACGTCTCAGGTCCCATAGTTTTAAACTTCCATATGGGGTCCTTCAGCCCAACTCTCTTTAATATATATGTGGTTCCCCTGGCTAGACTGGTCAAATATCATGGCTTTGCCATGGTGTCATATGCAGACGACACCCAGATCATAGTTTCCATCTCAAACAACACTGGGGACACTGCTCACAACTTTCGTGCTCGCATGTGACAGATGAGCAGCTGGATGTCTGAGGACTGCCCCATGTTGAACTCTAATAAGACCAAGGTTCTCCTTTTTGGCTGTGATCCATCCATCTGTCCTCGTATTGGTGGCTCTTGGAGCTGCCCCCCCCCACCCCCCGCCACTAAGGCAAAGAATCTGCGAGTCATTTCTGACACCACCCTGTCCTTCTCCCATCATGTGAAACCGATCACTTCATCCACCTGCTATACATTGAAGATTCTGAGGAAGATATATCCATACCCACCATCAGAACTACAGAAAACGGTGGTTTCTACATTAGTCTTGTCAAGGCTTGACTACTGTAACTGGCTTCTGATCGGTATAAATAAAGCACTTCTTGTGAAATTGCAGCTTTTGCACAACTCTGCTGCCTGTTTGCTCTTTGGTATCCCAAAATATTCCTCGGCCATGTTGGCCCTCAAAGCTCTACATTGGCTTCCAGTGAAAAAGCGGATTAATTTTACGGCCCTCTGCATCGCCTTTAAGGCACTGCATAATCAGGGGCCTGCTTATTTGATTGACCACTTCTGCTGGTATACCCCGATCAGAAATTTGTGATCCTCCTCACACTTGCTAGTGGAGCTTGGGTGGTAAAAGCTTCTTAAACATCTCAACCACATTTTGGAATCGTCTGCCTTGCAAACTTTTTTTATTTTTTATTCTTTTTATTGAGAGTAGGTACAAATGTCATCAGGTTTACAAATCTGTGGGACCAATGATCACTTCACATTACAATGTAGCATCTATACATCGGTACATGCTGCTTTATACAATGTGGCACAGGTTTCATGCAGTTGGAATCAACATACAGTTCATGATTAGTCACGGTTATCCATTGATAGATCGTCGGTCGGTACTGCACAGATATTACCTCCAAAGACATTCCACTTTCCCAACACCCTTTCCCACTTCTTGGGGCATCCTCTTAGTAGGTATACTGCTCTCTCTGCCACCATCGCCATGTCCATGTCTTTACTCCAATCTCCAAGCTCCCCATTGTTTTGCAATATATCTTTTAGCTATGGTTATACCTAGTGTCGTTCATATTTGCGCTGCATTAATATCTGTGGCTTCCCAGATATGCAGTAAACACCTCCTGGGTTCCGTAGGAACTGAGGCGCCACTGACATTCGATATAGTGGACTTCACTGTCTCCCAGTAAAGTACAATTTCGGGACAGTCCCACAATGTGTGGTCGAATGTACCTGATGCCCCACACTGTCGTAAGCAGAGCAGATAATCTGACCTTCCCATTTTATATAACGTCACCCTGGTGTAGTAGATTCGGTGTAGCACTTTGAGTTGAACTAAGCGTAATTTCGACGAGATTGCCACCTCTCTCAGGGATGCTAGTGCCTTCTGCCAGTCTGCTTCATCCATGTCACCCACTTCTCCCTGCCATCTCTCCCTTAGGGATTGTGTGGGGTCAGGGTGATTATTGACAATCTTTCCATATGTGAGGGATGTGGCTTTTTCATGCATGTGCTCAGTCGGCAGTCTGTCCTCCAAGGGGGAAGCCTCCGGGAGGACCGTGTCCGGTGGAATAGCTGCCTCTAATGTGTGTCGAATCTGGTCGTAGCGGAACAGTTCAGTAGGTGCCATTTCGTGTTGGTCTTGTGTGAATTGAATTACCTTCCCTTTGGCCCAAAGATCGCCTACGCGCTATATTCCTGTCATCCCACCGTGCAAATGTTTTACTATTTCGCAGTGTACCCAGCATGGCTCTATCCCGCAGGGGTGTGGCTTGTGTGATCTTTTTGTTCCAACCGAGCTTTCTGTGTTCCGTGTGCCAGAGATGAACTGTATGTTTAGTGGACCCTATCAAGGCCCTCCGTCGGTTGGTGTTATCTAATGCTCGGTTGATTCCCTCAATCCCTAGCGTGAATCGGTCTAGATGGTAGGCCGGATCGGTGTGCGGTGCATGTATCCACTGGTTTATTACGGTCAGCTGGGTCGCCCAGTAGTACATTTGTATGTTGGGTAATGTTATGCTCCCGTCATACCACGAACTAAATAATTTGGACATTGCTATTCGGGCCGGTTTCCCATTCCACAAAAGCTTAGACACCTTCGATTCGGTGTCCCAGAAATAATCTGCAGGAACCAAGTAGGGGGTGTTCTGTAGGGCATACAGGAAGCGGGGCAGTGCCATTATTTTGAAGAGTGCTGCCCGTCCTAACAGTGCCAGCGGCAGGACCTGCCAGTGTTTGGTGTCTCTGCGCAGTCTTTTTAGGGGTTCTAGAAGATTTAACGCAATGAAATCCTCAGTCGGGTGTGATATGGATCCCCAAATATTTAAAGCTGCTCTTTGCTATTTCCACCGCACAGCCTGTGGGGAATCGGGCCATGCAATCCATACAGTATGGATTTACTCCTATTAATGGTATAACCTGATCGCTCTCCATAGGCCTTGCTGATATTTATGATACCATGTAGGGAATGGTAGGGGGACGCCAGATATAGGAGGATATCATCAGCATATATGGATATGTGATCCTCTCAACTCTCCGTCTGCAAACAATCTGGTCTTGTCGGATCCACGCCGCGAGCGGCACTAAAATCAGTGCGAGGCGCAGCGGCGACAGCGGGCACCCATGTCTTGTACCTCGCCCTAATGGGAATTCCTTGGAGACGTGTCCATTCGCCACTACATGCGCAAGAGGGTTCGTATAGAGTAGCTTTATCCACGAGCAGAGCACAGGTCCGAAACCAAACTGCAAATAGGAATGGCCAGTCTACTGTATCGAATGCCATACGGGCATCGAGGGACAATATCACAGCTTCTTCCTGTATCGTGTGTTTACGGCCTAGTACACTGGAGTCGCCTCAAATTCAGGGCTGTTCTCTTGCCAGGCATAAGTCCCGACTGGTCAGGGTGAATTAAAGTCGCGAGGTGGGGTGTGAGTCTATTTGCTAAAACTTTGGCCAAAATCTTGTCTTCTACGTTGATCAGGGAGATGAGCCTGTAGGAAGCACAGTCCTGGGCTGGTTTCCCGGGTTTGTGTATGGCCACAATCGTTGCAGTTCTCTGATCTTTAGGCAGTGCACCCCTGTCCAAGCTAGTGTTGTACATATCCAATAAGTAGGGTGTGAGATTAGTGGTGCCCTTCTTAAATAGTTCAATTGGAAAGCCATCTGGCCCCCGGGCCTTTCCTGACTGCACACTCCCTATTCCTAAAGTGAATTCCTCAATAGTGAGCTCTGACTCCAATATTTTGGAGTCATTTTCCGCCAGCGTAGGGAGACAGATGTCTTTAAGGAACAGATCTGCCTCTTCCTGGTCCATCTAAACTGCTGGGGAGTAAACCTCAGAGTAGTGGCACACTAGTGTATCCACTATAACCTGGGGGTCCGTCACCACCACTCCCGCCGCGGTTTGGAGTTCCGCTATCCAGCGGCTCGCGCGTTCTCATCTGTCTAGCCACGCCAGTAGCCGGCCGGCTTTATGCCCTACCTCCTATATGGTATGGTGCGTGGCTGTCAGTCGGGTTTTAGCGCCTTCCCACAAATACTCCTTGTATTCCTTTTTTTAAGCTGGAGCAGGTGTGAATGTCGGAGCAGTCGTGAGAGTTTGCATCTCGTGTTCGAGAGTGGAGACTATGTGTGCCTTCTTCTTCTTGTGGTCCGCAATTAAGGAAATATCGTGCCTCCGTAGGACCGCTTTGTATCCTTCCCAGAGAGTAAGGGGCGATGGGACCGACGACACATTTTTGTCGAAATAGTGTTTCGTGGCTGTGAGCAAGCCTTTACAAATTTTAGGATTTTTTTTAGATAGCCCGGGTAAATCGGGAAAACACAGCAGTGTGTGGAAGTGTTCCTCGTGAATTGGGATGAGATGGGGGAGTGATCTGAAATCCCTTGCGGTAAGTGTGTTATATCCACAAAACGTCCTACTTTATCAGCTTAGGACAAGACATGATCTATTCTAGAAAGGCTATTATGGGTGCCGGAATGATATGGAAATTGGCGTGCGTGTGGGATGTGAGACTGCCAGATGTCCACCAGGCCTATTGTCTCAAGGAAGTCAGTGAGATTGGAATGGGAACGGTGTTGTGGGCGTGGGGGCGCGCAGTGAAGATAATCATTAAGGGTCGCGTTAAAGTCTCCTCCCAGTATTAGCTCTCCATCAGGGAGACGAAGCAGAATGGCGTCAAGTGCCAGGAGCGCCACTGAGTGGAGTGCGGGAGGGATATAGACTGTAACCCTGTATACCCATCTGTCGTGGGCCTTACAGGTGGTGCCTACAAGGTGGGTTTCCTGCAGAAGTACTGCCGCGGGCTCGCTACGTTTAAGGAATTGGAGCACTAAGCCTCTTTTTACCATATCTCCGAGGCAATTCACGGTCCAGGATATGAATGGCAGGCTCTGGACTCGTGTGGTCTGGGGAATAATCGGGTTAGGGTGCGTGGTTACATGTGACATTAGAACTGTTGCATTCAAAGCATTGTACCTGACATACAAAGTGCAACATCCCCCCAAAGATTGAATTGCTGTACCATGAACTTTAACGTTAAACAAAGAAGAAAAAACAAACGAAAACTCAAAGCGAAAAACAGTTGCCCCACCCCCCTCCCTGCATGACAGTTTAAAAACTACCCGCCTCCCCAACCTTGCAGAGTGTATAGTTCCCATTGTTCAATACCTTTGTGGGGGAGGAATCCACCCCAGTAATCCCTTCAACCCCCGTTTCTTATCTGTTATGGTGAGTCTTCCAGCCGTGCACTGATCACCAGCGGTGGACTCAAGTCTTGCAAGGTTCCAATATACCATCCGAAGGCAGCACAGCAAACAAAGTTAAGGGCTACGGACAGTTGAGGGACTAGACACAGCATTTGGTCCGGCGTTCCCATAGTGTCAGGGACACACACGCTGAGCAAGTGGGTATTGCCGTCACATAAATTGCCTCCCAAGAAACTATGCAGTTCAGGAACACTGACTGGGGCTCAGTCTTTAAGAGAGGTTCTGTGGAGTTTGTTGGTCACTTAACTTTAGTGGAGCCGTCACATGTGGTTTCATCCTCTTGTTGCTGAGATTGAGGCATACTTGCTCCCTGTTGATCGTGATCTCTACCGGATTGTCCGCGATTGGTGACCTGACGCCACCCATCCAGCCAGTCTTGGGCATTCTCCGGGGACGTGAAGAACCAAACCTTGCCATCAGCCACCACTCTCAACCTCAAGGGGAAGATCATGGAGTATTTGAGGTCACGAGAACGGAGTTCCTTCTTGATCGCCAAGAAAGTACGCCTCTGTTTAGCTACGGCAGCTGTGTAGTCAGGAAAGAATGAGATCGTACTGTACCGGAGGATCTACTCTGGCGGTCTGTAGAATGAGGTCACTATCTCTGAAGTTGAAGATACGGGCCAGGATAGGTCTGGGCGGCACACCTGGTCTGGGCTGACCCCCCTGGGACTTGGTGGGCCCTCTCGACCGAAAAGTACTGCGAAAGGCCCCGGGGCTTCAAATGGTTTTTGATTGGGTCTTCCACAAGAAGGTCCACTGCCGGACCCCCGCTTCCCTCCGGCACGCCCAAAATGCGCACATTGTTCCGCCGGGAGCGGCCCTCAAAGTCGTCCAGTTTCGCCGCCATGGTTTTCTTTTTGGTTTCCAGGTGCAGCACCTATCTTTTGAGAGCAGCGGTGTCCACAGCGAGACTAGCTGTGGTTGTCTCTACATCCGACACTCTGGTGCTCAGTTTGCGGAAGTCTGCTCTTATTAGCGTGAGTTCTGTAGCGACGGTGTCGATCATTGACTCGAGGGAGGAGGGCACCTTATGGAGTGTTTGTAGGAGAGTAGGGTCTGCTTTCTATGTTCACCCCCACTTTTTGCTTTTGCTTTACTGGTTTTCGACTTAGAAGTGGCTGTGGGCCTGCTAATCAGACCCACAGCCCTGCTGCTCTCTCTCTAAATTGATACTATGTACTTTAGGTGCATAACCCATTTGGATAGGATCACCTTATTGGCCCCTGTACAGTGTACCTTAGGTACCCAGGGCATAGGTGTACCCTAGGCCTACCAGGGGCTGCAGCATGTATTATGCCACCCCTGGCCTGGCCTTCCATTATGACACAACTGGCTGATCACTCAGCTGGGGCAAGGTCGTGTAATCACTCCTTGCTTAGGTGTAGTATTCCTATACCTAACTTACATATAGACACATGTGTACCTATCAGCCACTCCTATGGCAGGCCTTAACAATCCTGGAGGCAGAGTGCTTGGTAACATGTGAGATGGTGCTCTAGCATGAGCTGAGCCTGTCTGCAGCTTTCAGAACCATGTCCTTATAGCTGTTCTATGATATAGCCTACCATATACTCTTAAAGTGCCTTATAATCTTAAACGGTTATGGTAACTATGGTTTGGCTTTATCAAAACATGTCGTGTAAGGTGTCTAACACTTTGGAATAATACCCCCATCCCATTTCTGGGGATGAGGATATTATCCCTCCCTTCTAGAGGGAGAAGACATGTTGTAACCTACTTACCCGGTTAAAGTTAACCAGAGCCCCAGCATCACAAAATGGATGCTGCTGCCACAGACACGAGTCTGACCTCCTGCTGCTGGGAGTGATCCCGGCAAGGGAGGCTTGGACAATAGGTTTCCTGCCTTGGGAGGTGCGAGCACCACCCCAGACAGGCCTTAGTGTATTGGGGCAGGGAGGGATGAAAAGAATGAGACATGCCTGGGGCACACAAGGTGTCCCGTGCATAGTCCAGTTCAAACCGGTGCTGGGGCACTCCAGCCCCAGTCCTGGCGCGAAACTGGACAAAGGGAAGGGGGTGTAACCACCCCCCTCCCAGGTCCCACCCATAAGGCGTGACCTAGCAGGTAACCCAGCCCCCCAGATTTGGATAAGAGTGGTAGCTGGGCCCCAGGAGATTAGATTATCCTGAACCTGCAACTTGAACAGAAACTCTGGACCTTCGACATTCGACGAAAGAAGAAGACTGAAGAATCTCCCTTGTGGCCAAGGAGTGGCTACCCTGTGCAAACAGGCACCATCAAGAGACTACCCTTTGCTTTGCTAAAGTTCTACGAGGGACCGACTGCAGAGCCCGACCAGAGCCTTGACTTCCAGACTTCTCTGACCCTGATCCACATCCACAGCTGAGCTGAGATCCGTGGAGGCGACGAGAGACGTGGGACCGGCTACCTGAGAAAAGTGGCTAGTATCTTCCAGCGCAGCTTCTGAGGCACCCTCGAAGTTGTGCACCGGGGATTGAGAAGCCCCAACCCCAAGCACCATCTGCACCGAAGATCAGCCCCCCACACTCCACGAGTCCTGCGTGGGGCCCTTCTGCATTTTCCTGCTTGCCGCGTCTGTCCGGTTGCTTGCCCGTTGGCTAGTGGCCTTTGTGACGACGCTCCCTGAAATCTTCACTGCTGGTTTGGCTCCTCCAGACTGGTTCCCACTTCCTTGCAAAAGAGAAGAACCCCAGACCTTCCTGGTCTGCACCAGAAGCAAGTCCTCCGTTCTTCGTGGGTTCCGCTTGCCAAGGCTTGGTGAGTCCTAGTTCGACTTCGACGCCGCCGACAGCAAGAGCCTTCGTGGGACAGCTCGCCTCCTGGTCCTGGTCGTCCTCGACGCCTCCTGGTACCCGTGGCTGCAGCGACAAGCTTCACCTTTCACCTGCAATCTTCACGACATCGCCTGGTTCCTTCCTGGTTCCACGTGGTCACTGGCTAGTGACCTTGACTCTGTCCTTTCTGCTTGCAGGTATCCTCTCTTCTTGATCCCAGCCTTGGGATCCACCGGACACTCTTCACTGACCGCCTGTCAGCAACTTTCCTTCAGGCATCCATAGAAGTCCACGACGAAACCCGACGCAAGTTCACACCTATGCACCCGCAGTCCGTGGGCTAGGTAAATTGGGTACTCCGGTGCTCACAAGGGTAGTGACTATCCTAGGGTCTAGTTTCCGAGTCTCGACTCTCTAGCTGCTTCAGAAGTGTCCTTAAACTGTTAATTTCTAGCTGCTAGTAATTCTATCGACTTTTACGCATTACGCGTGAGTGTTTCCACTCTGCACCTTAATCCCGTGGGCCTCCCACTTCCTAACTGTTGCTAGTGTAGTGTAGCCCCAGCGATTCCCTAGGCCTAGGCCTATCCTATTTCCGTGACAGTGGTCCTTATACCACTTCTTTAGTATATGGTTTGCGTGGCCCCTAGGGCCTAACTGTATTACTTACCTGTGTGACTTAATGTATGCATAAATAAGACTGTGTTGTACTTACCTCTAATCTCATAAAGAGTGCTGAGGGTTTGACTAGAATAAATACACTTTATTTTATATATATATATCTGTTGTGGTGTCCTTTCATTTGGTATTCAAGGGATTATATATGGTATCACAGCTGGCTTCACATGCCATTCAGAGTTTAGCCTAAGACTGCTCTTGTCCATGCTACCACTAGGATAGCTGGTCTATAAGGTTGACTTTACAACCAATCACCATAAGGGTTGTTTGGACTGATATAAGGTGTACACTAGAACTAGTGACATCATACATCAGGCCAACTTCTCACAGTTTTGACATAATATCCTGTAAAGTGACTTCTTTGTTCGGTTTTCCAGTGTGTTCCTCAGTGGCAGTTGCTGCACGTTCCAGCTGTTCCTGGCTCGTCTTAGCACATGCACTTTTGTCCAGTTTGGTCTGGTGCACAACACGCTTGCCACTGCCTCCCATGGTTCCACACACTGATGGAGCGGTTAGCTCTGCGACAAGGTAGGTGGTAGTACTCACCGCCGCCTGCCAGTGTTTATGGGGAGCACACATGCCTGTCGGGTTTCCTACCCCCTAAATAGCACTTTGTTGTTCACCTGCCACTGGAACGCGACGGGGAGGGAAGGGTGGCGTCGAAAATTATTAGTTGGAATATGGAGGAATCCAGGAGGCAGTATCAAGCTGTCTTTCAGTCCGCCCAGGGAAGGCAATGTGCACAAGGCTTCATTGAATGTGGTGGGCCACCGTGAACCCGGGAGATACAATTGCGGTATGGGTGCTGTGGGTATTCCTGGTTGCGCACGTCGAGACCTCTACAACAACTGCAGGTGGCAGGATATGAGGGCCACCCGGAGCACTGAGATTGACCTTTAGGAGTCTGGCGAACCGGGCACTCTCATTCTTGAGGCGAGTAGGTTGTGCGCCCAACGGCAGCCCCCGTCCTCCCCCGCCGCGCCAGGAGCAGTCTCCGCCAAGGATGGTGCATTCAACAGTTTTGGAGCCACTCGCGGCTCCGCAATATGAAGGCTCCCGCCGGGTCCGCAATAACGTACGTAACGCCGTGTAAGTTGATGGGTGGTCGTTCTCCCTAGAGGTGCTGGTGCTACCAACACATGCGCACAGAGGATGTATCAATCACTGGGGCTGGTTGGTGCTAGCCACGCACAGTCTTCAGTGAGGCCCGGGCAGATCTCCTCTCACCTTCCGCCCCTCCTCACGGGGGCCTGGATACAGCGATCTGACTCCGCCGTACACCGAGCTACCAGAGACGCTGGCAGTGCAGATGTTCCACACCCGGGCTCAGCAATGCGGCCCCGGCTCCAGGCGCTCCCCACACGGAGAGATGCAGGACGGGCCGCCGACTGCCCAGGCCAGCAGATAAACAGAGGTCCTGGCTTCCACTCGGCGCATAGACCACAAGTACTGCAGACGGTCCATCTTTGTTGAAGGCAGAGCTGCGAGTACCGAAACGGGTCAAAACGGTGCTCGCTGTTTTACGATCCCGCTGGCTTGTTTGTCGCTCACTGCTACAAATGAGTGAACAGATTAGTGGGAAAGTCTGCGGAGGTCCGGAGCTTCACTAGGCGGCGGGCATTTCGATCGGCTGCCGGCCACGGTCCTCCCCCGCCTTACAAACTTAAACTCGTCGGACTTGATGCGTTTTAAGAAGGGCTTCATGATCTGCTTACTTATTGCATAATTTCTGAATTTTCAGGCTCTAGCCTTTAATTTAATCTCCGGGATGGCCTGATGTTTGTTGAAAAGCGCCGAAACGCCCCAGGGTATTAGCCATGCGATACAAATAAATAAATAAAGCACCAGTCCCTGCAGTTAAACAGGGAAAACGGCTTAGCTAGTGAAGTTCCTTTCAAGGTTTCTTTGTGTCCAGGAGCAACAGCTTTGCCTTCTATATCATGAAGTTACCTCTGTGGATATTGGATACCTTGCAGGGATGAGGAAGAGTGGCGACTCCATCATATCACTTTTGCTGTACGGTTGAGCCTTTCTTCATAACCATTTCCATGTTTACATTTACGTTACAGGAGTTGGTCAATTTGTTCCATTTTCTGTTAGGTGCATGAAGCTCCTTTCTGCATTTCCAAGCACTATGTGCAAATATTACTATAACAAATGGTAGTAGTTCCAGGTTATAAGAACTCGCCTCTTAACACTCTGCCCTTTCATGCTTACCAGTGTTTCCTCTTCTTCGGGCATGTGTGGATACATGACCTTGTATATCTGTGGTAAGAGCGTTTATTTTAAGCCGGCTCTTGGATGTTGCTTGCACTCCTCTGGCTCCTGAGCCTCTTGTGCACTGGCAGTGCTTAGAATTTGGTGCTGCTGTGGTTATGCCTTCCCTTTTTATGATCTCAGTGCTTGGAGTGTTGCTGACTCGCTTTAATTTTTTCATGGCTGATGTGACAGTTACATGTCCATCATGTTCTGATGGTTCTTGTTGTGGTTGATGAGTATTGACCATCCTTCCCTTCTTTTTGGTTGTCGTTTTGTGAAAGAGTAGGGCTGTATTCTAAGTTCCCCATGGAGAGTTCAGGTTCTTCAGAGAATGTGGCAATTGGTAAAGCTGATTTCACCAGAGGCCTGGAGTTTGTACCCTCAAAATGACAGGTTTCTTTGAGCAACTCAGTTCCAAAACATTTCCACCTACTAAATTGCATCATCCTTTGTGAGGCAGCATAACACACATTATATCAATTCATAACACAGTGGATCAATTATCCTTACTAATATTCCTTTAGGTTTAGACTGTGGTACCACATAGTACTGGATGAGTATTATCACTACATTTTATGATGGACCCTTGGGTCACCCGACCCCTAATGCAGCCAGCCTCCTGTCCTTGTCCTGTGACCCCATTACACTTGCCCTAACAAGTAAATTGGGTAGAAATTATTGATGGGGAAGAGGTGGTATTTGCCCCTGATGTTTTGTTTAAAACAGGACCCGAACTACTCCTTCACAGGTTCTTCATTGTGTGTAGGATCAGTGCATTTGGGGTTTTGGCCTCTATCCAAAATAGTGCAAGGGAAGGAGATGAGGAGGATTGGGTTTAAACTTGAGCTTGCCAGCCATCAAGTCTGGGGTTAATAAAGTGTAATGTACTGTGAGAGTGTTGGTAATTTTTAAAATAAAGCAGTGAAAATAAATGTGGAATGACAGGGGTGGCTTTCAGAGTCTTCAAAAGCCTCCACATAGATTTTCCTGCAACAGCGGTTTTGCAGTGAGTACATTGTTCCTATGGCTACCTGACAGGTGGGGTTCATCCCTGAACATGCAAAGAGCATGAGCGTGGTAGAAGTAGAGAAAAACGGGTGCACAAATAACAGGCGATTTGAATGACAACATCTGGGCATGGAAACCACATCCATCCAAATAACCTGGGTGTAAACAAATGCAAAGAATGACTTTATGTAGAGAAGGAGGGGCTAAAGACTAGCAAGGATGATAAACACAGTGGGTGAAATGCAGCAGAAGTGCAGAGTGGAGAAGAGGAGGTTGATCTATGTAAGTATCAGATCAGAAACCTTGCACATTTTGTAAACCCTAACTGGATTAGGTCTGCAAAGCACACCTTTTGAATAGGCCATGTGAGGAAATCTCTTTAAATAGGTTGGTGTTGGTCATAGCAGCTTCGATCTTCTATGGTTTTTGCTTGAAGCCTTCCACACAGTGAAGGAGTGAGCCTAATAATGTGAAGTTCTTGTCATAGTATTTTTTGTACTCCTAGCGATATGCCTTTCTCACTACTCACCTTCTCACACATGTATAATTTCATCTTGGTGGAGAATAAAGAAATTGCAGTAGTGAGTTCTGACTGTTAGAAAAGTCAGTTTTATTCTCCGTTTTTGTAGTGCTGGGCATATGCTCTTGTTCTGTCTCCTTGTGAATTGGTAATTTTTTTTTTTTTTTTTTAAAGAAGGGAGGCTGAGGTGAGACTTGTACTGTGTGTGGCCAAGTGAACAAGCTCCTCAAACGTCTTCCTGAGAGAGAATTCAGTGATGGTGTGTTGGTATCTGAAGGAGCATTTGGTTGTGATAGTGTTATCCACGCTTTACTTGTCCTTCTGTCTTGCAGGCTGTGACTGCTCTGGTGAAGAACTTCCCGAAGCATATGGTGTCTTCCATGCAGCAGATATTGCCGATTGTATGGAATACCCTGACAGAAAGTGCTGCCTTATACCCTTTTAACAAAAAACAAAAAAAAAACTTCTCGTCTTTCTCCCATTTGATTCCTGATCTTTTTCTTTTCTCCCTTGAGTCCTGTTCTCTGTATGTTTAGTGCTTTGTCAAGCCCTGTCCTGGTCAGTTGAGACCTCTGCCAGAGGTATCACTGTACCACATTGTCTATTCTGATTCTGTCGGTGAGTTACATCTGTGTAGGCACCAGTGTTTCGAGTTCACCTTTAAGAAACAGGGTGGGTGGGGAGAACATAGGGACCTATTTAGTAAGAGGGTGACTTTGACGAACTAAATGATGAAAGCTTAACATATTGCTCAATTAGTCGCCATTTATTGATGACTGTGGTCTCTGAGTCTTCTTGGACGAGTTGGAGAAGATAACTAGTATGTAGTAATTAAATGGAGTTTTTGGTACTTAATTAATATTTAGAGGGATGTATTTTGAATGTAATGTGATTAAAGCAGACTGCTCTGACACAAGTGTCTCAAAGACCACCAGGAGTGCTTGAAATGTTGATACTAACATTTCTTTATGCTGTTTTAAGTACCTCGTAGAAAGGTCGTCTCATTTAGGGCGATCCAAAGGCAGTGGCTAACCTAGGCTCAGCATTGTAGGACGACGCAGCTGACCCCGTAAGATTCTGAAAAGATTCTAAAAGATTAATTTCATTATGGACACTTTTTGACAGTTGTGACAGACCGAATATGGTATTTCATTAGAGAATACCTGCTTTAGAAACCTATCTACATTCTTACATGAAGTAATTTTAGATTTCGTTTTAAACAAAGCATTAATTACCTACCTTTCATCTGAGATCCATTCATGCCAACAGCAAAAGTTTCTCCGCTGCTTAGGTATAAAGTAGCTCGATTATACAATCTCAGCAAAATATAGGAGATGAAAAAATGTATCCTGCAATACTTATATTGATTCTCTATGATCATAAATGGTGCTAACCAAACAATCCATAGGTTAAGGAATTATTTTCGCTATTTTATTGATCAGCAGGTGACTGAGGTCCTTTTAGGAAGGTCTAAGTCTGAATAAATCAGAGAGAAGTCTGCAACCATCCTTAGAAATGTCCTGGTTGCCAAAGTTTGTAGACCGCCTATAGCCTCTCTCTCGCCAGTCCAGCATTTTACCCTGATCTCTGCCTGGGCCCATCCACTCTGTTACCCACCCCTTATATACACACTGGCCCCATATATGTTCTCATATTTCCATCCCCTCTCAGACCTGCCTACTTTATTGAACACCAGTAATTGAGCCTATTTTGCTAGAAGTTTGAGCTTTCTATGAGTCCCCTTCTATTATAAAATGACCCCTTCTCTGCAGCTTTAGATCCGTTCTTCATTTTGAGTCATGTGAATTTGCTTCTCGTATAAGATGGTGCTTCTTGGGATTTTCTTAATTGACCAATCTGTACTTCCAGGTAATTCCCTTCTGGCATGTCATTGGGCTTCTCTAAATCTCTCTTATGGTGTAAAAGAATGCCTCTTGGCTGGTCTCGCCTAAAAGCCGGTGCTCCTTGGGAGGTATACTATTAAAGAAGGCCCTGCCCTTTAAGAATAAACCTTGTGTTCTATAAAGTACACAGTTTATGTTAAGTTCTCATTTACCAAACAGAGCCTTGGTTCTTAAGAGCTAATATAAAACCATGAGACTAAAACCATCATTAAAACTGAGCTTTCTAGTATAATTCATATGTGCAGAATCTACACAAAGTAGCACTACCAGGTTTATGCTGCAGACACATTGTTTCAGCCCAACTACTGACCTCGCACAATTTCCACAATTGTACTGGATAATAATTAAATTAAGACTGTTTTCTTTAACGGCTCGCACTTATGTGAGAACGGAAGTAAACTACACGGAAGAGGTGGAAGATCCTGTTGATTCTGATGGTGAGTCTTACGTATATTTATCTTTGCAATGTCTTTGCTTATGCCCAGCCCTGCACTTGAAGGTCCTAGTATACTGTATAAGTTAGTGCTCGTTTTTATGATATGTTTGTGTTCTTGCTTCTTTTCCCTCTTGGTGGTGTTTCTCTCCACAGCTTGGTAGTGTTTTAGAAAATGTTTGTTTACATTTAAAACTGAGTGTATAGACTTATAAATAGACTGTTTCATGTATATTTTAATATTACTCTGGGTTCTCCTAAAGTGCGTTCTCATCCTAAGGTGCTCTCTCCGGGTGTAATGTGGTCGAGCAGCCTTCGGCTTATCAGAGAGCAGTGTTAAACATCTGCAGTACACAACACAGTCAATAAATGGTACACACGACTTAAGGAGATCCATGCCAATTTATAAAAATAAAATAAATCTTTATATACATTTAGGCAACCGAATCAATACGATCAGGTAAGTATGTTTCGAGATAGATATATTTGCAGGTTTCAAAAGTTGACACGTTGTGCAATTTTCAGAGGCAGCAATGTTATCCCATTGAGGAAAAACAAATACTGCATACAAGTTCTTCATAGTGACTTAAGAGACCAATCTCCTGGACTTAAAGTGAAATGGAGCAAGGTCCAAGGCAGCACCAGCAGGCCACCTCCACTGGCACTAAGGTACAGAGGTGCAATACCAGTCAGGTGCCCCGTTGAAGTCAATAGATATCAATCCGGTCACAAAGAGGCTGCAGGTTTAGGTTTAGATTGGGGAGGGGGGGGGGCAGTCCTGCTGAACTAACGGGGGGCTCAGGTCTCACGATGCTCAGTGATGTGGGGACACCTTTGGTTCTCTGCTCTTTGGGCCTTATGCAGAGGTGTTATGAGACAATGGGGTTTCAGTCACTGGCGACAGTTGCAGTGGAGGAGGGATCCTGCTTTAAGAGGCTGCAGGTGGCATTGGGAAATCCGCAGCTGGTAAACCGAAGGTGTGCTTGGCATCTGGGAACCCCACTGGTACCATTGGCCCACTTCAGCTCGGGCTAAGGGGCACGAGTGCAGTGGTGCTTTCCAGTGATGGGTGTCTGGCGTTCTGGAATCCTTGCAGCTCTACTGGGTGCCTGCAGGATGCAGGGGAGCAGCTCCGCTACTCCACGGGAGTTCCTAGGTCTCAGTGGAAGGCTGGAAGTCTTCCCAGGCTTTTGGAGGCACTGGCAGCTGCAGGATGAGTCCTCTTTGGTGCAATTGTCGAGGACAGCAGGCTGGCCGGCAGGGTTGGCACCAAGTCAGTTGCTGGTCTTCTGGTTTTGCTTTTGCAATTCTTCATCGTCCGTCTTCTTTCAGGTCAACAGGATCTAATTTCCTGGTGCCAGAGGCTCCCCTAAATACTAAATTTAGTGGCATTAGGGGAGTGTAGGGTAGTAGCCAATGGGCTACTTTCCCCTGGGGTCACTACGCACCCTATATGACCACTTCTTGTGGGAAGTGGGCATAACACTGTCCCAGTGCTCCTAATTATGCCATCACAAAGATGGCAGACTCTGAAATTTCGTGTCCTAATCAGGCGGCCCACCTAAGGGATGGAACTAGCCTGAGAGTGAACACACCTCTCTGACTACTAATTTTCCTGCCTGTCCAGGTGTCAAATAGGCCTTGGTCAGAGGGGGTGGCATCCTTCTGAGGGAAACCAGATTCACATACCAAAGGAGGCTGGGTCTTTTAAGCCCCCTGCCTCGGAACGCACATTTACAGGTCATCCTGCTGGAAGGGGGTGTTAAACACCCTCTGCCAGAGCATGTTTTGTTCCTGACATCCTGTGCTGGCCCTCACCCCCGGGGGTCAGAAACTCGTGTGTGGTGGCAGACTGGTCACCACCAGTCAGCCAGCACACTAGTAGTTTGTAGGTTTTCAGGGGTTGCTGCTTTACTGCCCTTTGGGTGCCTGTATTAATAAACCCATCACTGGAATCCGTGTGGGTTCATTAATACAAGATGTTTGATACTAAACATCTTTGGTTTCAGTGAAGCCATTATGTAGCTGGGGGAACTCTTTTTCTCCAGTGTCCAGCGCATGTGCTTAAAATGGCTTACCTGGTCGCTTGTACTGGCAATAATTGAAATGGCCAGCACAGGGGCATATCTGCTCATGCATATATGTCCTCACATGAAGTATAGTGCACCCTGCCTCATTGCTCTTAGGCCTTCTGTAGGGGTGACTTGCATATACTGTATGCAGTGTCTGTAGACATGGCACACAAGACTTTTGTCTTCAACAAGACACGCAGTCTGCAATGGCAGTCTGCATGAGTTAGGTAAGTGGTCCCTTAGGCTGGCACAATACATGCCCATGACCCCTAGGTACCTGGGGTACCATTTACTAGGGACTTATAGGGGTGACAAAGGTATTGCCAATTGGGGAACAAATGTACAGTTTTGTGAAAGTTCTGGCACTGGGGACCTGGATAGCAGGAACCCAGTGCATATCCTACCAAAATTGCTTCAAATACTAGGCAAGAAGTGGGGGTGACCATGTCAAAAAGGGGCACTTTACTACACCCATTTACTAATTCTTGCATTCATAGGCATATTCCTTTGACCCATCCAGCTCCCTGGTAATGAATGCCTCATCTGAATAAATTGTGAAACAACTAATCTAGGTTAAGGAGCCTAGACGTATTTGAAACCTTACTGACCATGCTCTAGGGCTGCATATTCTTTATTTGTATTTCGCTGTGCATAAAGTAATGGGGATGTTAGAGTTAAGTTACAAGTGTCACTACTGTGCTTCATCTTTACCTGTTAGTACCTAAAAGCGTCTCAATTTACAGCATGGGCTTGTGAGGATTTCTGGTCTTCTCTATGATTACCATACTATGATGTACTGAAGGAGAGATGGTGGAGAAATGCTAGATCTTGTTTGCATTAGCTGGGTAGGCGATGTGTACAGAAATCGAATAAAGAAATAATCCTAAAGGAACGCAATGCTTCAAGTTGCATAACCCCATCTGTTTAATAAGCCCTGCACAGGCGTTCCAACAACAGCCTAGTCTTTAAAGGGGAGTGCAAGGTTCCTTCACAGGTATCTAGACTAGTGTCTGTCCAGAAGGACTATGGAAATGCATTTTTTTAACCCTTTCTGAAATGGAGTCTGTCAGCGCTGACGGCAATGTTGAATGCTAAACTGAGTATAGTCACTTATGCTTGCTGCTCCTCTCACATCAGTCCACCACAGTTAAAATAGGAGCATTTGCTGCCTTTGGACACATGTCTTGTCTTTACATTTCTGACCTTGTTCATAAGGTTGCCTGTGAAAAAGGACAAGTTATCCCTTGCTGAGAAGAGGTTGCTCTCTGGTGGTCACCATGTTAAGACTCTCGGACATATTGAGGTCCAGCAGCTGCATATGGAAAATCGAGCTGAGCATTTAAAAAAAAAAAATAATCTTTCAGATTGTTGGTGAGCTATGCATTTATAAAAGAATTGCACTGACTACGTTTGGAAATTAAGACGGTAATAGCAGTACAAAATACAGTACCTCACACATGTAGAATGTGGAAAGCAGCATTAAAAGTTCCTCCTGCTCAGAATAAGTGGAACTAGGTCAACAGTAAGCTGGGCTAATCTGACCGGGATGCAAAGCACACTCTCAGGCAGTTTGTATTATGGGTAAGAGCATTGCACACACCCTTGCAAACAGCACACGTACAGCATTGAAAGCGGCACTACCTCCACTGCCAGCCCAAATTTTACTAGATGTTCTGTATGGCGAGCAATTGTACATGTTTGTTTTATAGACCGAATAGGTACAATATAGCTAGCAGAATTACATATACAATGGGCACATCATGGGCAGCAGTGATACAAACTTCCCTCAGATGCACAGCCGACTTGCTTCCAACCCACATACTGCAACCTTCCTCTGACAGCTGCCCTAAAACCTTTATTCCCCACTGAACCTCAAACACTTTGCCGCTGATAGCCTCTCCACCTTGCATACAAAAGGCTCTTCGCAACCCACACCACTTCCAAGGGGAAGATTCCTTGTGAAGAAAGTTGCAAAATCCAACCTGCAGTAGAAATGGAGAAGAAAGATAGCTTTAGGAAGTGTGTAAAAAACATGGAGATGGATGTTTTTTCCCTGCTGCCCTAGTGAGAGTGGGAAAGTGGGGCAGATATGAATTTGCATGCAGGATATGCACAGTGCTGGATCCTCCTTCTGGAGAAAGCAAGCAAGACCTACATTTCTGTCTGTGGATCTGCTACATGAGTGAACACGCAGTTCTGTTTTTACCTACCCTAGGCATAATTATGCTCATCTTCCATCTGACCATAATGCCCAAATGGTGTCTTAGCATTAAAGCATGGACCACTGAATATCTGAAGAAAAATAAATGTTGGGTAGGACCGCTGTTAGAAATGAGGTTTCTGGTTCTGAGTATACCCCCTGTACAAGCAGGAACCACCACTCTAGTCAGGTTGAGCTAGATGCATCCTAAAAAATAATGTGTGCTCACACTCTGGTAGCTTGGCACAGAGCAGTCGGGCTTATTTAAAGAGGCAATGTGTAAAGTATTTGTGCTGTTGCGAGTTCCCTTTAGGGCTCACTCAGTTCTCCCTTATTTTAGCCGGTTGCAGACCGCTTTGCACACGTTGCACTCAGCGCGTTTGTTTTTGTGCCACTATTATTTTAGTTTAGCAAAGCATTGCACATGTTTGTTTATGGTTCTTCTCTCTAGGACTCTGTCTGAACATCTCATACAAGGTCAACCAACACTGTGCCTCTCTTCTATGCTCGGTTAGCAACATAGCTTTGTATTTAGACGCACCATACATTCACATCTGCTGTTTTCAAAAAGACACCTTTTATCATATACACCGAGAAGTGCCATTTGAAAACCTAACGGGGATTTCTTGCAGAGGAGAGGTCCTGAGACTAAAGCGCCAGCCATACGCATTCTGTGATTCAGATTACCTAACAATAATACAGGTATGGGGTTTGGTTCTAATCCTAGAGATCCATGATATATCACTGTGCCCCATAGTGAGGATAGGCAGATATATCTTTAAACATGGTAGGGCTTCTCATTGCATGTAGTTAACTTGTGATGCTACTCGCTTTGCTGGCATGCATGTTTTCTACTTGCAGCGTTTTATAATAGAGCACAATAGTTTCAATAAACATTATAAACTGTTCTTGTGTCTTTGTTTTGTTTATTATGGACATGCATGAGTGAGAAAACAAAATGTGTCGGTCTGTTTCCACGGTTCCCTGAGGGGTCCTGTTCACTGTGGAAAGGTTTGGAGGGCAGGGAAGGCACTATGAGCTAGTTTGGATTGGGTTTCATAGGTTATAATTTGTTATTGTGACCCAGTCTCTACATACTGATGTTTTGTGATCCCAGGCATAGTTCTGATTTTACAGAATCCCTGTAACATGGTGCCTAACACTTGGTACTGTACTTATTGCACAGGTCTCCTGAGTAGTCCTTGTGTGTGTGTCTATAATAGCCCCTACACCTACCACTGGAGAAGTCAGTGGTTTTGGGGATTGATCCTCCACGCTGTTAAAGAAGCACCAAATTCTGTAGTTTTGCAAGATCAAAACTGTGAAAGGATAACCCATTTTTGTGTTGAACTTTGCTTCCATTTCTTTTAATAATGGCTGCACCCGCTGTTGTCATTCCTGTTAATTACAGACCCGCTGTCCCTGCACATGTAATGCATCATGGACTTACTAATGGAGGTGGTGGTTTTTATCTTTGTGGTCGAATCAAATGATGCTTCTCATTTTGAAGTGTTTTATTCTTGGGTTGATTTTCCAGCTGCGGTTGCTAATTCAAACACATTTCATACATGCACTACTCCTGCACCACCAGGTCATTACAGAGCTTATGTGCACATGGAAATACCACTGTCTTACTGGCAACACAATACTTTGTTCCTTGGCGCCCTCCTTCGTGCACCAATACCTGTACTCCTGGGTTCCCTTAGTAATGATGGTGAGACTTGGCCAGCACTAGCTGGATATACTCCGTCCATTAATGTAGCTAATCTCAATCTTGTACATACATGTGCATTATTTCTTGCATTGGTTGCACTATATAGACGCTTGAATTGGTATGTTTCATGCACTTTGTTGGATGTGCCACCACGGCCTGGCCTGCTAGGACAAGCACAGTTGTCTGCAGTGCCTATAATAAGTACTGTAATTGTTCATTCAGTTATGAGAAAAATTAGGAAATGGCAATTAAGATTGCCCAAAAAGACCAACTTGAAGCTCTGTTTCCCCTTACAGGGATCACAAGACAAACACAGAATATTAATTATGTGCTTACCACATGGAATGGTTCCTGGATTAGGTGACGGCAAATCACGGGGTTCAGTCTTTGCCACTGTATATTCCATCAGTCATGGCACTCGGTTCATGTTAGTCTTGCTGCATGTGTTGAAACAAATGCAGAATGAGCACGGGAAGCTGCTGCCCTAGATTTGGGGATGAAACTAATGGGAAACTTTCCTGTTGTGTCTGCAATAATCTTGTCAACATTAATGGTGAAGCGGCATCTCTGGCTGTATGCCAGAGGCTGGTAGTGGTCGCACAAGCAGACTGTGAACTTGAGCAACCTATAATTATTGGTGAGGAGTACACATCCATAGGACGCAATACTTTTGGAATCAGACCTATTAAAGTACCTCTTGGCAAGGCAAAGAAGCTAAGCAAAACCATGAGTTTGTTAAAAAATCATAAGATAAATCTAAACAAATACAGAAAGGGACACCTCACTGTGGTTCTCCACCCCAGGAGCCCTCTAAGAGATGCAACTATTTTTGTGATTGCACTAAAATCAAGGGTCCAGACAGGTATCAGAGTTCGGAAACATGTTCTCCTCGTTCCTTGCAGCACACATCTGAAAAACAATACAAGGGAGGATGGTGCTCTGAGTGCAGAGAAGAAGAGTATGTGACGCCGAAAAGACTCGTCTGACGTAAAGATAAGGAGCAAAAATCTCCTCCCTTTAAACCCCAATTTCCGAAAAACAAAATTGTGGTAATCACCACAGAATAAGCCACAGACACTGAGAACCCTCCTCCTGAACAGGAGTTGGGCAGTGACTCTCCTTGACAGCGCGGCAGAAGTCACCATAGTGCACCCGAATCTCCAGGAGTTTCTGACAGCCAAAGCAACTGATAGCTTCTTTACAGTTGAAACCCCAGATAGGTGCGAAGCTCCTCCAGATAGGTTACATGACTTGGATATACAAATTGAGGGTGACCTACAATGCACCATTAAAGTAATCTTCCGGAAGAATTTAACTTTCTTATGAAATCCCCACTCTTTTGTCCAAAGATCCCCACAGGGTGAGGATGTCATGCTTCCTTCATTTTCTGCTCTTGTCTCTGATGACGTCAAACAAGCTTATGCTGCAGAATGGGCTCTTGCACAAGCCCTTGCTTTATACCGTGATCATGTTGGCTGGGATAAAGAGACTCATCATATCATACCCATAAGGTCCAGCCACCACAATATCCCAATGAAACTAGATGCTAAGGCACCTGTTAAAGAAATACTCTCGCAGTTGGAGTACCAGGGTGTCATTGAACCCTGTATCTCTCAGATGAATAATCCTCTGCTGTTGGGAAACCAGTTCATTCATATCGAATAGTCTTTTTTTTTTTTTTTTTTTTTTTTTTAAAACCTTTATTCGTATAATTCAGATACACAGCTATGCAGCCGACAACCCGGAGGTTCGGCAGCTCCTCAATCGACACGTGCAGTCATCTACAGCTCTCATACAGGATAAAAACAAAGGTTCCAATTTTTAAAAATGAACACAACAAGCAAGGCAATATACATCATAAGTTCGCGTCAGCTCCCAGCGAGGGGGCGGCCCCATTTCCAACATCAGTTCAAGCCACCGATTGAGAGGAGGAGGGAGAAGCAGAGGCGCTAACATTCTAGCAGAGGTGCATCAGAGATACCCAAGTCGGATGCGAGGCTAGGGGGAAAGTTGCTCCTCTAGTGGTTCAGTGGCAGGAGGCAAACATATGTACCCCCTATACTGGTTCCAACCTCCCCATACCTTATGCCATTTCTTGGGCCTACCCCGCGCACTATACACCGTTTTCTCCCGGAACATGCACCAGTCCATGTTGTCCTTCCAAGCATCCAGGGTGGGAGGGCTAGGGGATCCCCACAATCTTGCAATATCTCGCTTAGCCACCATATTACCTAGGGTCACCCATTGAGTCTGCGCCGCGTCGTAGTCTGTAGGACCCCACACATTCAAGAGACAGCGCCGCGCCTCTGGGTGCAATACAATGCCCGTGACCTCCTGCATAACAACGTGAATCCGCTTCCATAGTTCCGCAATCACACCACACTCCCATATAATGTGCAGAAAGGTGCCCACCATCCCGCAGCCCCTCTTACACAGCCCGTCCTCGGAAAAACCCATATGGACCAATCGGGGCCCAGTGACATAGACTCTGTGGAGTATCTTAAGCTGGACAAGCCGCAACCTGGCGGGGATTGCGACCTCCTTAGGAGAGGAGACCGCGTACTGCCAATCCTCATCGTCCAGCTCAAGGCCGTCTCTAGTCCACTGGTCCCGCACCCCCAGGAGGAGATCGGTCCGAACGTTCACAAGCTTTTTGTAAATTAGGGAGATTGTGCTCTCCGGCATATGGCCGTCCAGGATCCGGTCCTCCAATGGAGAGGACTCAGGCACCTTTTCCCCCTGAACGAGGACCGACTGCAGCGCATGGCGCACCTGCGCATACCGGAAGTATTCCGTGCCCTCAAGCGCATATTCCGACCGCAGCTCATCGAACGACTTAATCCGCCCCTTGGTCAGCATGTCCCCCACCCTGGAGATGCCGATCAGATCCCATTTGTCGAATCCCTTAGAGTGCCAGAGGTTCCCCAACATGTCCGAGTCATACAACGGAGTGGCGAGGGTGAGCCTATCCTTCCATCCCAGGGAGTTCGTGACTGTCTTCCACACGTGCACCGCCACCCCGGTCGGCCCCGTGAGGGACCCAGCCGATGGCTTCGAATAAAGTGCTCTATAAAAGCCACCACCCCGCAGCAACCAACGGTCCATAGCAAAGCCGGGGCCAAGCGCCGGACCGTAGACTCCATGATTGATCGCGCTCAGTTGGGAGGCCCAATAGTATCTCCGGATGTCGGGAAGCGCGATACCCCCGTCGTACCAAGGGAGAGTTAATTTTGCTATCGCTATACGCGGGCGGCCGTCCCACAGCAGCGAACGCTGCAGACTCTCGACCTCCCGAAAGTAGCTGGCCGGAACCAGCTCCTGGGTGTTCTGCAGGACATAGAGAAAACGGGGAAGAGACATCATTTTGAATAGCACCGCACGGCCAAGGAGGGAAAGCGGCAACCGCCGCCAGCCCGCCACATCCCGCCGCAGGCGCGCCAACGGAGGGAGCAGGTTCCTCTCATACCGCACCGTTGGGTCGGCAGAGATATAAATCCCAAGATACAGGAAACCCTCCCGGGCAATCTGGATCGGGCAATTCCCCGGGGGAACCGGGACGTCCCCACACAGGGCATACAGATATGACTTACCCCAATTAATGGTTAGCCCCGAGTTCCTCCCGAAAGAAGTCAGTATGTCGCAGACAACTATAAGGGACTTCCGGGGTGAAGTAAGATAGAGCAGAATATCGTCAGCATAGAGGGAAATGCGGTCTTCGTGGTCAGGGGACCAACGAATCCCCCTCACGTCTGGGTGCCATCGTATCCAGGCCGCCAGCGGCTCAAGGGCGAGGGCGAACAACAACGGCGATAGAGGACAACCCTGCCTGGTACCCCTCCCCAGATCGAAGGGACGGGACGCCCTACCGTTAACTGCAACTTTGGCGAGAGGTTCTTCGTATAATAGCCTTACCCAGCCCACAAATCCGGGCCCGAAGCCGAATTTCGCAAGCGCAGCCCACAGGTATGCCCACTCCACCGTGTCAAATGCCATCGTTGCGTCGAGCGCAGCCACCATGGCCGGCTCCCGCATCGTCCCCACCCTCGCGATCACTCCATGGATGCGCCTAAGATCCAACGCGGTATTACGATGCGGGATAAAGCCAGATTGGTCAGGGTGGATCAGATCCCCGACCACCCTGACCAGCCGGTTTGCGAGGATTTTGGCAAGGATCTTCGGCTCAGCATTAAGGAGCGAGATCGGCCTGTATGAGCTGCACCGGTTCCTGGGCTTGCCATCTTTATGGATGACCACGATCGTTGCCAGGCGCTGGTCAAGTGGGAGGCAGCCCATCTCCCGCGCCTCCACAAACATAGCCCGCAAATGCGGAGCGATCTTGTCCGGTCGGAGTTTGTAAAGCTCAATTGGCAGGCCATTCGGACCCGAGGCCTTGCCCGGGCGCAAAGAGCGGATAGCCCCCGCAATCTCGTCGACTGTGATGTCACCATCAAGATCGTCTCTGTCTATGTCGGAGAGGCAAGGCAGGGCAAGATCGCGCAGGAGCTCACATGAATCCTCCACTGGCCTGTCAGACACGGAGGTATAGACCGTGTGGAAGTAATCCGCAAAGCACTGGACTATGCCGTCCGGCTCCGTGACCATAACGCCATCCTCCGTCTCAAGGTCCGGCACAACACGATTGGCCCGCTCCTTTTTGTCTAGCCACGCGATCAATTTCCCGGCCTTGTCCCCGACGTCGTACAGACGGCCCCGCTGTTCCCTACTCAGGGCTTTGGCCGCATCCGTCACGAGGGCCCTGTACTCCGATTGTTTAAGGCACAACTTGTGCAGCACCTCCGACGTGACCTCCCCTTCCAGAGCCAACTCTAGATCCGCAATCTCCGCCTCAAGCTGGGCGACCTCCGCGTCTCTACGATGCTTGGCCGCTGTTATCAAGGAGAGGGCCTCACCCCTAATCACTGTTTTGAACGCTTCCCACAAGGACACCGCCGACGTGACCGAACCAAGGTTTTCTTGAAAGTAACGGTCGACCGCCTTCAATACCGCACTACGAGTCGCAGGGTCCCTGAAGTACCACGGGTTAATTGGGGCCACCCTACCACCCACTCCTCTGCCAACATCCATACAGATCCACACCGGGGAATGGTCAGAAATACCTCGTGCCATGTGCCTGGCCTCAGAGACGAAGGAGGCGTGTGCAGCTAGGGTAAGGACATAGTCAATTCTAGAGAGACTGCCATGCGCCCCTGAGTGGAAAGTATATTGTCGTTGTGTGGGATGCAACAATCGCCAACAGTCAACTAGCCCAAGGGTATCTATAAAATCAGGAAGCCACTTCTGAGCCCCCCCCGAACTCCTCTGCGGGTGTCTGTCGAGCAGGCCAGAGCCAACCGCATTGAAGTCGCCACCCACCACCAACATTCCTTCTGGGAGATCCAACAATGTCCTCTCTAAGTCCGCTAGTGTAGAGGGCTGCAATGCAGGGGGGACATAAACCGACACCAGGACCAGGGTCCTGCCCTCCCACCGCCCCGCTACTGCCGCAAAGCGTCCCCTATCGTCAACGGTAGTGGAGTCAACCTCGAATGGCAGAGAGGACCTGACAAGTATTCCCGCTCCTCTAGAACCCGAGGAAAACCCGGAATGTGCAACAAATTTATAGCCTTTACGATTGAGTGCATAGCACGTGTTACCAATCAAGTGCGTCTCTTGCAATAAGACAATATCAGGGGTACATCGCTTCAGAAATTGCAGGACAATCCCACGCTTTATACGATCCCCCAAGCCATTTACATTCCAACTGAGTATTTTTAGGCCCCTACCCCCCATCCCAACATGTAAGGAGACCACCACCCCCCGCGTGGAACCAGACCCGAGTCACAGCAGCTTGCATCTTTACGCCTTGCATAAGAAAAAACAACAACAACCCCAACAACAACCCACATCCACCCCCCACCCTGCACCCCTGCGTAAGCTCTAAAGTGCCCCCCAACTTGCAGTGTGCCTGTCGCCCCTTAAAACTACTAATCTACGAAAAGAACCCCAGAGGAGGAAAAGGCTCCCCTACTGCCCCCGCTACCCCCCGGATTATCAACCTCCCGGAGGAACCGGAGTCCTAGTACTTAAGTCCTGGCTCAGTGTTCATCTCCACCACCATCTGCGCCACCGGAGCGTTCCACGCCAGACCGTCCTTGGGGCAATGTGTCCAGCCAGTCTCCGACCATGTCAGGTGACTCAAAAAAGAAAGTCCGCTCTTCGAACACCACCCGCAACCTGGCCGGGAAAAGCATGGCATATTTTAGTCCCATCTCACGTAGTCTTCTCTTGACCGCCAGGAAGCCTTGCCGTTGCTTCTGCACCATCTGGGTAAAGTCCGGATAGAAACTTACAGTAGTGTTCTGGAATGGCAGCGGGCCGGCAACCCGCAATGCTTGCAGAATGGCATCTCGGTCCCTGAAGTTAAAAATCCTGGCGACAATCGGCCTCGGAGGGGCCCCCACCTTGGGCCTCCCGCCAGGGACTCTGTGGGCCCGTTCGACAGCAAAGAACTTACTGAGGCCTTTGGGCGCCAGATGGTTCACCACCAGGTCCTCCACGAACAGGTCCACCGACTGCTCCTCCGAATTTTCCGGGACCCCGATGATGCGCACGTTATTGCGCCTTGCACGGCCTTCGAACTCTTCCAACCGTCGGGCGAAGTGATCATTTGCCGTCCGCAGGGTACGGACTTCCTGCTGAAGGCCGGAGACGTCGCCCAGGAGGCCGGCAGTCTTGAGGTCCAAGGACTGAACCCGCTCATTAGTTTTCCCCAGGTCTGCCCGAACCAGATTGACGTCAATCGATATGGCATCCACTTTTTGTGCCAGGGTCTCAAATTGTTGCCCAATCGAGGACTTCATCCCTTCGATGGCCCCCATAATATCTTGCAGGGTCAGTTCTGTGGGGGGAGGTGTCGCGTCCTTCGAGGCGTCCAGTATCGGGCCCGATCCGCCCGGAGACCCCTTCTGGTGGGCATACCGGTCCATGTTGTTAGTCTGGGTGTAACTGCCCCGCCTGGTACTCTTGGGCTTCTGTTTGTCGGCGTCCGACTTGGTCGACATCGCAATCTGCCTTGTAGACACTCTCCTTGCCCATACAATCAACCATGCGACCAGTGGCTGGCACTACGCACGCCCCGTCCGGGCGCTGTGGAGACTGGAAGGCGAAGGTGAAAGTGAAAGTGGAAACACCCCCCCTCCGCCGACCCGTCCCCAGCCCGGCCGCTGTTGTTCAATTAGTGCACGGGCACTGTGCCAACGCAAGGCCCGGGCACCGTGCGGGGAGTAGGCCACAAACTTCCAGTCAGTACAACTTCAGTCTCCGGTGGACGATTTCGATCCGGACAGCGACTCTCGCCTCAGCAACAGCTCCCCTCCAATATTCCGGGCATCAAAAGCAGGATAATAGACAGGATAGCTGCCGGAGGGAGCGAGGGTCTCGGGAGCTCTAGGCTCACGCGGCCATCTTGATCGCGCGCTAAGCTCCTCCTCATATCGAATAGTCTTAAGCGACAGGCATTTAACCAGCCATTCGCGCACATTTGCAATACAAAATACACACAGTACGGTAATAATTAACCATACAGTTCGTAAAAAATACAAAACGACCTTGGATATTTCCAGCGCTTTTTTTCATTCACAATATAGCCCCTGAAAGCAGAGATTGGACACCCTTCTCTACGCTTGGCTTTCAAAGCAGATATGCAAGTCTCCCTAGGGCTTAAAAGATTGGCCTGGGATTATTTGCTGCCAGCATTGTCAAGTCTACTTGATATTGACCCGGATGCATTGTCTTATGTAGATGATCTCTACCTCACAGACGATGAATTAAACCCACTCTTGGCCAGAGTGGATTGCATAATTTTAGGATTCACTGCATATGGCTAGAAGTTAAACTATCAGAAATTGCATATCTCATTTCGAAGTGTCCTTTTCTTAGGAAATGAACTTGCACATGAGTATAAGAGTATTGCCCCTCAGGTTTTGGAGAAGTGTGCGCAATTGCAATCTCCAAATGCATTAAAGAAACTGCAATACTTATTAGGATTCCTTAACTTTGGCAGAATATACATTCCTGATTTTGTCCAATGCATTAATTCACTATATGAATTGATTCGGCCTGATTTTTCCTTAACACTTTGGACATCAGTACACAGATACACTCAGATCTTCACATTCTGACTTGCTTGTCTCATGTCACTTACATACACAAGTTAATACTGCGAACATAGTTATCTGTGCTTTACCGGGTGCAGTTGGATTCACCTATATCACTTTTAATGAAGATGAGCCTTTGCCGATAGCATATAAATCGCATAATTTATATTCCAGTGCAGAAATATGCTGCAGTGCAGATGGCTATTCTTAAGGAGCACAAACTGAGTAACAGTACACACCGTAAAGTTTTCACATTGTTCAAGTTCATGTACTCTTCTATTCATTGCTTTATAAAGTAAGGCGTGCAACCAGGATGATGGATCCACCCTGGAAATCCATATTGTGTACAACATTAGAAACAAGGAGAGAAAATCCACTCCAATCCGGTGCACAGCCAAATATATCGTTTCCCATGTTCGTTGACCAAAATATTCAAATTTATCAAAATAATAATCCAGTGTATTCCAAATGAATTTCATTGATAGATTTATTTCTTGTGGACATCATGCGTAGGATGCATTAACATTTAAACCGCTTCTTATACTGCAGATATGCCCATCCGGGCCTTTTTCTGAGTACGTGTTGCATGCATAATACATCCTTTGTCACAGAACTTCTTATACCCAATGCATTTCTGGCCAATATGTGGCCCTTCTTCAGGGGTTGACTCTAAGTAAAAAGAACAATATATTAGGACTCCATCCTGTGAAACACTATATATGCATTTCCTGACAGTGTTTAATTAACCTACTTCAGCGTTCTCCCTCTTACGAAATCTACAGCTGCTGGAAACCCATCTATACCGACTCGCATGCAACCTATTCACCCCACCTTAATTGTCCATTCTCATCCACTGGTATCCACCCCAGTTTAGTAAAACTTCAATAACCCTCATAATTCTTAAGGAGCAGCCACTTGCACAAGGGAAATGCATTATTGACGTTACTTATGTGCTGGCCCTAGAGGATGTGACAAAGGCTAGCGTTCTCAACGCTAAATTCCTCTATCCTAGATTAATGCATTGGGCAACATCCTTAACAGCTGTTGATGTGCCTTGACCCGTCTTTACAGACACCAGAATTCTTGCAATATGAGTATGTTTAGCCCATGCCCAATTTGGTCTTACCTCTTGAACAGTATAAACAGATGGTTTATACTGATGGTTCAGCTCAACCTGCTATAGGCACTAAACTGCAGTATTCCGCTGCGTGCCACCGTTGCTGGTGTGATCCTGGGTGGAAATTTCAAACCACAAATAACTCTCACCCAGTTCTTAGGGTACAGCACTGCACAGTTGGCTGAACTAAAAACTATGCTCCCTGAACTTGACCATACGGATCCTGAATTCCAGACACTTACTCTTGAGTGATTCGTATTACTATGTACAGTTCTTTAATGGCGTCAGAATGGATAAAAAAATTCTAACGGCAGCACAATCTAGCAAAAATTTCTTTGGGTTAAAGTGGCAGACTTCGAAGATAGGTTGCCATAGGATAATGTTATACATACATAGAATCATCACCGTATGGTTGCACACATTGTAGGAAATTCTTTGGCTGATGAAGAGGCCAAATCTGCAGTTGGGACTGCCAGTGTTGATGCAATTACTCGTTCTAAAACAAGAATAGATTTGGATATTTTAGCTGCGGTTAGAGCTAATAAAAACTGCACTCCCTTGCCTAAGGGATTTCCATCTAAATATATCTACCACTTGAGTGAACAAAACATTCCTTTTGTAACTATTCCAGGAGTTGATTCCCAACCAAGACAGCAGACTAGCTTTAGTGATAGGTGCGCAGAAAGTTAATGCTTCTACACATGCAGTTGTGACTGCCATAATTTCGCTGCTACAGCAACGTTATTGATGTCATGGCTTTTATCAACAGCCCAAAAATGTCCTTTTTTGTGACAAATCAAAGCTTCCTCCGTGGCTCGTCCACCGCAGACACACCTATTAATTTCTAACAAACTTTTTGGCTGCATTCATTCGGACCACTGTGATCCTTTCATTTCAGATACAGTGTTTAAATTTATCCTAGTTGCAGTTTATTATTGCTCCTTGGTTCCTCTGGGTTTGGCCACAGCATTCAACTGACACTTGCACTGTTATTAAAGACATGCAAGTCTTTATCGGGACACATGCGTGCAGTACATTCCACTTGGACCAAGGCCCGGCTTTCGCTTCTAAAGCTTACCAGGACACTATGGCATCCCTGGGTGTACAGATGCAGTATTCTTCTCCATATAGGCCTGAGGGCAATTCTGTTGTGGAGAGGATGAAGCAGTCCTTCACAGCTAGAGTATTAGGCACAGGGCGTAGTTGGATCCACCACTCCTATCGGTTTAGCAGGCCCTCAACAATCTACCAAAAAGATCTCTTGGTGGCCGGACCGCTTACGAGGTCCTCTTTGGCATCAAAATATTGTTTCCAGGCCTTGACGGTCCAGACATTCTGGCCGCTGCACGCCCTTTGATGTAAATAAACGTTGTACTGTCTTATAGGACTTACAAACGATCTGTGACAGCCAATCCAATGAGCAGTTGAAGACGCCTTCCTCTGCAAGAATCAAGGAGAAACCATAACCTTCCAGCTGGATTCCGCAAGTTGGGGGATCTTGTGCGAGGGAACGTGGCAGTAAAGGAGGAGTTTGGCCTGTTACTAAGCACCGGTGTTTGTACTTGGCATTCAAGGTACAGGAACTGTAATCTTTACACTGCTTCCTTGTTCTAAAGACAATAGTTTTGTCTCCATTGATAACATCAAGTTACATCATGTGGCTGATTCTCAACAGTAGGCCACGAGGAGTCCTTGGTAGTTCAATAACTCCTCTCGCTACCATACAGGAAATTCCTCTACAGCTAGTGAGCACCACCGAGGCGGGTTCTCTCCTGCTGACGGAAGCAGAGAATTCACATCTATCCATACCTGCAACCGCTAAAACTGCCAGCAACTCGACTGAAGTGAGTACGGAACTTTCTACTGTACCTACCTCATTTCATTTCATCTGCAGCTGATGTCGTTAATACATATCACTCTTGGATTTTACAGATTCTTTAAATGTACCGGTGGCACCAGTTTTTCGGCAAACTGCTTCTGGGTATTTTGTGGGTTAAGATGATTTTTCATCAAATTCTTTTGATGATTCTTCCGTTTTAGACACTCCTGCTGCACGGATCTGTTTTATTTTCATGGCTGAAACTCCCTTATCTGGCCCCAACTTGGGTATTTGGATAACTCTTTCCTTGGTTTTTCTATTCCTGCGGATTGGATTTTGTGTTTTTGTCTTGCTGATTAATGGCCACGATCTTCCAGAACGCTCTGCTGCAGAACTGGGCGACAGTGTGTTGGCCCCCCACCCTTCTTCTCATGAGCTAAGAAAAGACTTGTCCCTCGTGAACATTTATCTGTTCCAGCAAATGGTGGAGTTGTTTGGCATAAAGCTCTTTTTGACCTATTCGGTCCTACAGAGATCCTGCAGATTCCATATGTGTTTAGGTTTTCTATGGGAATGTGATGGTACCTGGGTTATATTGTGATGATTGGGATGTTGAAACAGTAAACGCCATGCTCTCATTGTTGGAATATGATATGGTTTTCTAATCAGAGGATGTGTGCATTAATTCTGCAAACTATTGTGAGATTTTCTGTTACCATCATTTTGAACATCATTATTTACGTAGAGTTATGGTTGGACACACAGTTTTTAATTATATGCAATGGGAACATTGACCAACTGTCAAACAAGGGAGTTCGAAAACATACAAAGAAAAATGTACATATTTTTCAGGTTATGACAAGTCCGATCCAACGTCCTTTTAGCTTAGACTTGTCCCTATACCACCGAAAAAATATATGCTTACGCAAACCAAATTAATCTATACGTATTCATTTGTTACAAAATTAGTTGGGCAAGGCTGTGATTATTGGAAGAACACCATTGACTTGAAATCCTTTTCGGGTACAAAATCCTGGCAGGTCCAGGGTATGGATACTTTATTTCGAGCCTGCTTAATTCCAACTCAAATAATTTTTCTGAATGACACCGTTCAGCAGACTGCATGTCTAGGATTGGCTAAAATTAAAGAAATGAATGCACTAACCATTCCTTACTTTGCACAGTTTGAAAATTGGCAACATTTAACTAGTTTCACTGCTGACCAACTCGTTAGTATGTTACAGAATTGTATATTTAACACCACACTTTCAGATCCTCACGAGTGGTTATTGTGGCCAGTGGACATAAATGGATGTCATGCCTGGTTATTGTAACTCCACACCAGCGTTTAAAGCTAGTCGACCTGATTCTCGTTATTCCCAATTGCAAAACTCAGGAATGTTTACTACCTATTCAGTGGAAAAATTATCAAAGGGTTAGAACACTCTACGCTGCAATGAAATATCTTTCTCTCCTATCGGAGGACATGCACCTATCTGATTTTCCGTCAGTCCTAAATATCTGCATACAAAAAGATGTATTTATGCCACATATAATTAAATTTGTTAATTGTCTCAAATGAAAGCTACTGCACGTTTAAGACAAATTGATCAAGATCATTTTGGTAAGTGCTTGCTGTTAATACTATTAATACGTCTTCTCGCATTTGCAATTTGAATAACATTGTGTCATCTGTTATTGATATCATGCAGAGTGATCTCTATTCCTTGTACCATCTGCAAAGTCAGGTTAGATCCATCATGCAGTTTATTTGGACCCTTCAACCCCTTAAAAATGGTTGCATTACCTTAATTCTAGCCAGCTATTCATGCCTTTCAATCTGACACATAAGCGACTTATGGCAAAAAAAGCTACATCATATACAATGTTACATCTTAAAGATAGAAAAAACTCCCTTTCACTGTAACAAACAGCTTCCGCTGTATGGTTAATACATGGCTTAATATCTCTGCCAATTTCAACATTTCAATTTGCAGCTGGCGTGAAACGTTTCCCTGTCGGCAGATATGAGCCCCGCAGAGACAGCTTGATTCATGAATATGTCCCCTCCCATTTTCTTATTGCTGTGAAAGTGCAAATAAGGAGTTCTTCCTTACTGGAAAGTAATGTGACTCCTCTGTTAGACATTTACTTATTTGTCAAAACGTTACCATTCATGGTGCATGTAATGCTTCTGTAGCAAATCTGGTCTGTTTACTAGAAGGAATCTTCTATAATTCCACTTATTAAAGTTCTTTGAAAAGGAAGTTCTTCAATATTAAATTATCACAAATTCTGTGGAATAAAAGCTGGGCTCCCATATATTTTCTAATTATAGTTTCCTGCATTGTCACCTGCTGCAATAGCGTGCTGTTCCCACCTCTGCAAGGAGGTTACAATAGTTCGTTGTGGTCTTTCATTCCAATTTTGAAGGCAGATTTTAACAAGTTAAGCATGCTCGGAGCACTATTGTTTCATAAAGAAGTAGCCCTAACAGCTCGATTAAACCTCCGAATTACAAGTTGCAAAGACATCCTGTCAAATACAGTCCTTGTTAAACACCAACCTCCCAATACATTTCAGCAAATTAGTTCATTGCATTTTTTTTTTTAATAAATCTGTTTATTGAACTTAAGCAACATAGTCATGCTTTACAGTTACGTGTGTCGTACGTCATATTAGTAAACATATTTTAAAGGCAGATATACAGTATTTTCGCTATGGCGGGCAATCTTACCATTCACGCAGTGGTATTTATATCATACAATGTTCCTCTGGCGTAGGGACATTTGGGGGCTTGCACATTCCCCCCCGATACACATTCCATTTAGACCATATTGCAATCCATTTTTTGGGGCACCCCTGAGCCACATAGACCGTTTTCTCTCTCAACATACACCAGTCCATGTCCTCTTTCCATTTCTTCAGTTTCGGCGGCACGGTGGCACCCCATGCCTGCGCTATGTAACGCTTAGCAATCATCTGCCCCAGTGTGGCCCATATTCTCCCCTTCACATCGAGATCTGTGGGCTCCCAGATGTTAAACAAGCATCTCTTGGCCTCAGGCATAAGAGGGACTCCCCATATCGCGCTCATACATTGCAATTTTTTTTTTTCCAGTAGCCTTGAATTAACGGGCATTCCCAAAGAATGTGCATGAACCCGCCTTCCATCCCACACCGTCTCCTACACTGCCCGTCTGTGCTTTTGCCCATAATCCTTAATTGCTTCTCTGAGAGGTAAGCCCTGTGTAGGATCTTGAGTTGGACTAGCTTGAGTTTAGCGGATATGGCCACTTCCTTTGGCGATGAGAGCGCCTCCTGCCATTCCTCATCGTCCATTTCAAGGCCATCCCTTACCCATTTCTCCCGAAGTGCAGTGAGGGGATCAGGGGTATTATGAATAAGTTCATTGCATTTTTAATGCATCTAATACTGCCGACCTTGCTCACTTTTTAATGATCTTGGTTCTGGCATAGTCAGTTCCTTCCGGAAAATCTTTGGAGTAATACTGGCTTTTATTCATTCCCTTTGTTCTAGGTTGTTCTGGGTCATCCTATTGGTGTTATTACTCATTTGCGGCATTTTGATTCTATATTTTGCTCCTCCGCAATATATGTTCTGTCTTGAAGCCCTCTGGAACTACTACCATTCCAGTTATGTTGTGAACATTTGGTAAAGTTTTTGGGAATCTTACTGCTCCAAGAACTGGATCTTGATTGGTCATTGACATTCCACCCTGTCTAGTGTACCTGCATCCAACCCGTGTTTCATTGATTGTTGCCCCTTCGAATGGGCCCTGGATATTTGCCTGGCTCTTCAAATGCTGGTTCCTTTGGACATGAACCTGTTGAGGAGTCCTCTAATGACCCATTTTGATGTTGTCTCATAGGCTTGCGGTTGCTGCACAATGCTGGGTATGAGCCCCTCCTTTCGCAGGAGGGGAGTGCTTCATCACATGACTCATTTAACTTTAGCTCTAATAGCACGGATGCAGTTTGCCCGGTTACTTCCTCAGCATCGACTGATACCGAGGATAATGTCTGTTCTCTGGATGATTTGACCTGGGCTATGGTGAATTCATTGTATTGTATTGTATTGTATTAGGTTCTGATATAGCGCAGACTGCCACCCTACGGGTATCCTGGCGCTTAGACTTGAGTATGACCACCATATGAGCAGACCAGATTAACAGTGGAGAAAACTAAAGTTCAGTCCTTGGGAAAAAGCTAGGTTTTCAGACTCTTTCTGAACTCGGTCAGGAAATTGGCTTGTCTAATGCTCTGGGGTAGCTCGTTCCATAAGTGTGCTGCAGCCACACTAAAAGCTCTACCCCCCCATCCTAGAACGCTTAAATCTGGTAGTCGTCATCAGGTTTGCACTGGAGGAACGGAGCTGCCTCTTGGGGTTGTACCAGGTAAATTTCTCCAGCAGTGGGACTGGGCCCAGATCATGTGCTGCTCTGTATACAATACAGAGTGATTTAAAACAAACCCTTTCCTTAATAGGCAACCAATGGAGATCTCTCAAGGCCAATGTTGTAGAAGACCTGCTTTGCCTATTTAGCACCAGCTTTGCTGCCATGGACTGGACTCTCTGCAACTCCTGAAGGATGTATTGTGGAGCTCCCAAATACAGGGAGTTGCAGTCGTCCAGCCTACTCAGCACTATGTTCCTTACTACAAGGGAGCGCGAATCCTTTGGGAGTAGCGGGAGAATCTGCCGTAGCATGCGCATCAAAGAGAAGCACACACTAACGGTTTTGTTGGCCTGTGACTCCATTTGGAGATTATCTACCAGAACCCCCAAATAGCTCACCGTGTTGACTGGAACCAGGGGTTACTCCTCTGGAGTGAGCTTGAACTCCAGTGATAGATGCTGGGACATTCTGGCAGTGGAACAGTATACCACCTCTCTTTCCCCCCATTAAATTTTAATATATTTTTCCTGAGCCATCCAGCAGTCTGACGCATACACTCCTGGAACGTATCCATGGATACCGCTTGTTTCCCTTCCAGGGAGAACACCAGGTGAGTGTCGTCAGCGTAGTTGGCCAAATCAATTCCGAAGGATTTGATAATGGGGAACAGGGGCCGTAAATAGATATTAAAAAGAATAGGGCTGATCGCAGAGCCCTGCGATACCCCATGGTGTACTGGAGACTTACTGGAAGTGAACAATGTCATGGTCACCACCTGTTGTCTTCCTGAAAGATAGGACTGTAGCCACTGTAAAGCCCGTCCTTTCACCCCTATCTTCTCCAGTCTTTCCACCAGTACTGTATGGCACACCGTGTCGAATGCGGCCGACATATCTAATAACACTAGGAGGGTAGCATTCCCATTGTCGACTCGCATTCGTAAGATGTCCATTACGGTTGCCAGAGCAGTCTCGGTGCCGTGACCTGGGCGGAACCCAAATTGGTCCCTATCCAGCAGGTGATTATCCTCAAGGTAGCATGATAAGGTTTTACTGACTGCTTTTTCCAAGATTTTAATCGGATATGGCAGGAGGGAGATGGGTCTAAAATTTGCTGGAATCGTAGGGTCCAGTGAGGATTTCTTAAGCAGAGGTGTCACAACTGCCTGCTTCCACACCTCCGGAACCACTCCTTCTTCCAAGGATTGGCCGCAGATCTGTCGCAGCCAGGTCAAAGTTGCTTGACCGAATGCTTTACAGATTCTATGTGGGAGGGGGTCAAGAGGGGAGCCAGAGGATACACTGTAAGCCAGGTTATTAAGAGTCCTCCGTAAGGGCTTGAAAGTTTTCCAGGGAGGTGTTCACCCGGGGTTCTTCATCCAACTTCCGGGGAGTATTATCCTGATCACTAATGTTGTTGGGATGAAGATCTCCAACAATTTTGGCAATTTTTTCTTCAAAGTGAGAGGCAATCTCGTCGCAGAGTTTCTGCGATGCAGCCACCTTATTGCTTATACCGGTTGGGCTAGAGAGAGCCCTGAAAATATTAAAAAGAGCTTTAGTGCTGTTAGGTGCTTGTAGAATAGAATTAGCATAGAAGTCTGCTTTCGACTTTGAGATAGACTCCTTATATTTAACCTGTGCAAATTTCAATTCTTTCTTGTCCAAGTAGTTCTTTCTCCATTTCCTCTCAGCTTTCTTACATGACACTCGCAGTAGTTTAAATTCCTCATTATACCAAGGGGCTGAGGCTTTATTCCTATTTTTGGGTTTTTTTACTAGGACTAGCAAGTCCAGAGTGCCAGCTATATGGTTACAATATATTTGATAGTTTTCCTCTACGGAGATGGAAGGGGCAAAGAGATTTAAGTTTGGAAAGGTCGGATGGGTTCTGTTTTTTTCCAATTTGGCCCACTCTCTTCCCTTTCGGTATGTCATCGAACGGTTATTATCCTCTGATCCTCGTGAACACTCCTGAGGCGAACTAGCCGGGAGCTCCTTTATTTTAAACAAACTGTGATTGATACTGTGTTTTAATCTGTACTCTGTATTTTTAAAAGCTTATTTGCACAATTCCCTGGTCTTTACCTGGTCGGCGCAGGGAAGCAGATCGCTTGCTGTCTCTGCCCTGACCCGAGTCTTGCCGCCATTCCCTGCGTGAGGGACACGCCCATCTCGGGTGGCCACGCCCCCCCCTCCCACTGCCAACTCCACTCTACAAAACATGAGTACCAGCCGGAAGCGCAGCGGACGAGCGCAGCGGGCGCGACGATTGCGCGCCGAAGGCGCGCTTAAGGCAAGCTCGTCTGCGCTCGTCCGCGCCTCGGACGCAACTGGGGCAACTCTCCCTGCCTTGATCCCTCCGCCAGCCGCCGCCCCCCTCCCACATTTGGCGCGTGAGTCCCTTCTCCGTCTGCGAGACTTCGCACATAAGGGTCAGTTATCATTTCTTGATACCGCCTTCCCCCTGCACGAGTTTACCAGTCAGGGCCTTCTAACTTGCGGCATTCTCAATGTCAGGTCATTACCAAAACATGCCAATGAAATCCAACTGCTCATTGACGCCCATCACCTGGACGCGCTATTTCTTACTGAGACCTGGACGCATGCAGATTGCAACGTCGACCTCGGTCTCGCGTGCCCTCAAGATTTTAAAATACTGCATCTCCCCAGGCCAAAGGGCTGTGGCGGGGGAGTGGGGGTCATCTTCCGAGCATCCTGGTCGATTGCCATTCTTGACATAGACCCGGTTGCCGGAACGGAACTCCTTGGCGTTTCGATTAACTGTCACCATGGAGACACCGTGACAGCCATTATCTGCTACCGCCCCCCTGGGGTTTTCAACGCCCAGCAGCAACAATCGCTAATCACTACTCTCACTAATCTGGCCACTTCCCACCACAAACTAATCATTTTAGGAGACTTTAATCTCTGGCCCAACGGCAGCCTGGATAATGCACTGCACAACTTAGTGCTTTCCTGCGATGGAGTCGGCCTCTCACAATTTGTTAACAAACCCACCCACACTGCCGGGCACCAACTGGATTTAATTTTTGCCTCTCCCCAGTTGGTACACCTGGGTGACATCCTGCCCATGTGTTGGACCGACCACGCACTTATTAAATTTCACATCTTATGTGATAAAGCTAAAAGGCCCCCACGTAGCACTACTTCAGATTTTCTGTATAGAGATTGGAAAGCCCTTGACAAACTAAGAGCGGCGGGCACTGTATTCAATGTTGAAAACAGTTTCTCCCCCACCAACTCGGTTGAGAACAACTTCAAAGCCTTCTGTCTAGCAATCACCTCCACCGTTGACTCTCTTGCCCCCCAGAAGAAAGGCAAAGCAAAAAGCAGAGCTCCTGCCCCCTGGTTTAACGACTCTCTGAAATCCCTTAAACTAGCCTGCAGACAATCAGAGAGGAAATGCAGACAAGGCTACTCCGATTCGAATAAAGTAATCTGGAAAAACCATCTCCAAGCATATAAAACTGCCATTAATCAGAGCAAAGCCAACTATTTCTGCACTACGATCAGCAATACCCCCAACAGTTCTAAAAGCATTTTTCAGATTCTCAAAAACCTTTCCCACCCTGATTGTGCCATAACATCTACCCTTCCTACACAAGCCCTCTGCGATAACCTTGCGCTATTTTTCAAAAACAAAATCGACACCATTATTCTTAATCTGAACTCCTCCCCTCCCCTAGGTGGTCTCATTACACCTAGAGCCTGTACTAGTGATCCTGTTTCGGTGCACTCTGATTTTCCTCTCATGGAAAAGCTGCGGGAGTTTCCCCCCATCCCAGAACCTGAATTTGAAAGGCTGGCACTTGGGATCACCTCCGGATCCCCTCTTGACCCGGTGCCTTCTAAAGTCTGTAAGAGTTTTGGTTCTGACCTCTTTGTCACCCTCTGCAGGATCAGCAATCAATCCTTACACTGCGGGCTTGTGCCATCCTCCTGGAAGGAGGCCCTCATCACCCCACTGTTAAAAAAACCTTCCTTGAACCCTGACTGTTTGTCCAATTACCGGCCTATATCCCTCCTGCCTTTCCCAGCAAAAATTGTAGAGCGATGGGTTAGCACCTGTCTCTCCATTCACCTGGAGAAAAATCAGATTCTGGACGATTTTCAGTTTGGCTTTCGTCCTGCTCACGGGACTGAAACAGCTGTCCTGACAGCTCTGGAGGACCTTCGTATGCGGGCAGACAGGGGCCAGGCAGTAGCCTTGATCCTGTTGGACCTGTCTGCCGCTTTCGATACGGTCAACCATGGGGTCCTGTTGGAGCGACTCCGGACGGCTGGGGTAGACGGCACTGCCCTACTTTGGTTCCACTCCTTCCTACGGGACAGGAGACAGGCGGTGTCTCTCCCCCCTTATCAATCTATCTTCTCTTCTGTCCCCCACGGGGTGCCCCAGGGCTCCTCCATCAGCCCCATTCTCTTTAACGTGTACCTTAGACCTCTGATCACGTTGATAAAGGCGCACAGGTTAAAAACAATCAACTATGCGGATGACACCCAGCTCATCCTCTCTTGGGAGGGAGAAGACTCTACCCCCCTTGCAGCCTTTCACGACTGCTTAAGGGAGACGGCTGGGTGGCTACACAATAACTCGCTGCAATTTAATTCCTCCAAAACGGAGGTTCTGTCTTGTGCAGGAAGTCGCATTCCTCGGCAATTCCCCTGCGACTTTTGGCCCCCGGAAACAGCAGATAAACCTCGGCCAGTTACATCGGTTCGCAACCTTGGGGCCACACTGAATGATAAAATGAACACTGAAACCCAAGTTGCTAAAACGGTGGGAATGTGCACAGCTATCCTGCGCTCCCTGCGCAAAATTATGCCATTGCTACCCGCACAAGCTCGGGAGCAGATAGTCAGGTGCACCATCCTCAGTCGCCTGGACTATTGCAACGCGCTGTTACTTGAGTCCCCAGTTGCCCTGCTTGACCGACTTCAAAGAGTTCAGTCGGCCGCAGCCAAATTAGTTCTGGGTTGGACTAGGAGATCTTCAGCCTCAGCGGCCCTAGCTGAACTACACTGGCTTCCGCTCAAACAACGTGTGGCCTTCAAGTCCCTCTGCCTTGTTTTTAAAGCGCTCCATGGAGCTGGACCTATACCTCTGCAGGCCATGTTCACATGGTATACCCCTTCCAGAGCTCTACGCTCAGCCTCAGCCCGTCTGGTGATTGTTCCTAAATATAACAAAGTCAGGACGGGGGGCAGATCTTTCAGAGTCGCAGCGGCTAAACTGTGGAACAGTCTGCCTCCTGATATCCGTCAAATCTCACAGCTCCTCCCTTTCAGGAAACGCATCAAGACGTGGTTATTCCCTTAGAAACAACCCCTTCTTCCTGCTCCTCGCTATCTGTTCCCCTGAGTTAAGAGTATTCACCAGCGCCAGGAAACCTGCAAGGTGTCAGCCGCGCTTTATAAATGTTTAAAATAAATAAATAAATAATAAATCTGGGTATATTGACGTTAAAATGGATTAGATAGTGATCAGTCCAGCTTTGTGGCAGTATGTCTGTCACTTCAGTCTCGGTCTGATTGTCGAACAGGAGATCTAAAACGTGCCCCACTTGGTTGGTTGCTTGTTGTTTTACCAATTGTTGTAAGTTGAGATTCGCATATATGTGCATTAAGTCTCTAAAGTGGCTGCCTAAATTTCCGTTATCCCATAAGTTAAAATCCCCCAATAGAATCATTCTGGAATGGGTTACGGTCAAATTAGTAATGGTATCCAGAAGTACTTGATATTGGGCATCTTGTCCTGGGGGTCTATAGCAGACCATTCCTGTGAGTAGCCTGCCTTTGGCCTCCTGCAGCGAGAAACCCAGGAGTTCGATCCCTGTAACATCATCTACCTTTAGCGGAGCAAAATTCCACTTTTCCTTGAAAATCACTCCAACCCCTCCTCCTCTTCCAGTAGCCCTCGGTTTATGAAAGATTTTATAACCTTCTAGGCAAGCGAAACCCATTTCTACAGAGGAGTCGGTACTAGTCCATGTCTCTGTTAGAAATAGGACATCCAGATCCATGTCTTCTATCATGAGAGACACCTCCAGGTGATGTTTTATCAGGGATCTACTATTAATCAGCCCGCAGTTTAAGTGCTTTTTATCATGACCCGTGACAGGTGGATAATAATGGTGTCCCCTGTCCTCCCTCTTACCTATGTTAAGCATCTGTTTCCTAGAGTATTTTATCCTACCTTGTTCTCTGTCAGAACAGGCAGCATGGCTGGCGCTAAGTGCGTCCGAAGCGCGGATGGTCCGGCGCGCCCGCTGCGCACCCACGCTGTGCGCGCGCAGTGCGCTTGCATTGTCTGTCCTATATAGGCAGGCAAGTGCAGTGGGCCAGACACTAGAGCGCAATCCAAAATGGCGCTGAGTAAGGTGGCGAGTAGACTCTAATCCCCACACCCAAGATGACGCTGATGACTAGTTGAAAGGCCTTGATTCCCGCTAAGCAGCGGGTGAACTGAAATAATTTTATGTGCGGGTAAGTGGACTTAAAGCAGTTTTTATTTCCAAAAATAAAGTATTAAAAACAGTTAATTTTCAAAATACAATTCCCCAGTTTCACAATACAGCAGTACGCTTGCAGCATTTATAGCAGAGCATTCCCTCGAGCAAGTGGTCAGCGTGGTATCTGGTCAATCAAAGTCTGGTCTGGTCTTCGGAGATGGAGTACATCCTGGATTCACTGTGTCTTGAGCTCATGGGAAACATCATAGATATCTCCAACACACCTTAATCTGGCTACATTCCCAAATTGACATGTTATGCTTTTTATTATTACGGTTGTAAATCTTTTTCTAATGACCTCTCTATTAGCAAAGCATTGAATTTTCTTAGCTTGTTCTATATGATGTTTATCTAGTTGCTCCGTTTGTTACTTGCCTGACCAAAGAGGGGGTGTCTTGAGTTCCCTTTAGGGCCCACTTAGTTTTCCCTTATTTTAGCCTAACTGCGAGTTGTAGGCTACTTTTCACATGTTGCACTTAGCACGTTTATTTTTGTGTCATGATATTACTTAAGCAAAACACTGCACGTTATTGTTATTGGTTCTCTCTAGGACTCTGTCTGAACATCTCGTAGAAGGTCAAACACTGTGCCTTCCCTTCTGTGCTTGGCTAGCAACTTAGCTTGGCATACATTCCCAGAGGGGGATTCTTGCAGAGGAAAGGTCCGGGGACAAACACGCCAGCCTTGCGTATTCTGATTAGCAGATTACCTAACAATAATTCAGGTATGGGGTTCGGTTCTTATCCCAGAGATCTGTGATACATCACTGTGCCCACGTAGTGAGGGTAGGCTGAGGCAGATACTTCTTTAAATATGGTTGTTTTATAATAGAGAATGATAGTTTAAAATGGTTTTAAACATTGTAAACTGTTCTTGTGTGTTTGCTTTGTTTATTATGGACATGCATGAGTGAGAAAACAAAAGGTGGCAATTTGTTTCCATAGTTCCCTGAGAGTACTCTGGGATTGTAATCTGGGGTGCCAATTTATCTGTCACTTCAGGAAGGTTAGAAAGGCTGGGAAGGCACTGTGAGCTAGTTTGGATTGGGGTTCATAGGCACTGATGTGGTATGTTGGCTCAATCCCTATATACTGACATTCTGTGATCACAGGCTTAGTTACACAGAATTCCTGCAACAGTGCAACATGTGCGCACACAGTAACATAATGAAAACACTGCAAAATAATAGAAAAATAGATCACATTTTTATGAGGCAAAAAAGACCAAAACAACAAAAATCCAATAAGTAGAACCGCAGTTATGAATTTTTAAAGATTAAATGAAATTATATTGCATATTGTCATAAAACGCCAACAAGGGACATCTGGTCGCTCTATACCAGGGTAAATCCAAAGTTCAAGCCGACCGCAGTGTAAGGCAGGCTGGCTACAGGACTCGCGCATGCCCGGCTGAAAAAGTACCCTTGATGGAGCAAGCGTCGAACTCCGGTGTGTCTTCGTCGAAAAACTCTTTTACGATGCAGGTGCTGCATTGTCTAATCGCGCTATTTGGCCTCTATCTGTGCAGTCAACGCCGTCGTCTATCAGCTCCTGCATCGGCGTCGAAGGGCAAAGCGTTGGTTCAGATTGGCACAAAGTAGTCACTGTGTTGATTTTGATTGTTCTGTGCAGCAGAAGTCACATTTCAAGGTCCCAGGACTGGTTTGACACCACTTGGCAGGGCAGGATTTACAAATAGCAGAGTCCAGGTGCTGTTGGATGATTGAAGGAAGTCTTTGATGGCCCTGAGACTTCAGAACATGGGACAAGCCAGCAATCCCTTGGAGTCACTCTGGGTTCAAGTGAGGTGGGTCCAGTCCTTCTCAGCAGGACAGAGATCATCAGGCAGCAGGGCAGCACAACAAAGCAGAAAAACAGTTCTTCCAGGACAGCCATCAAGCAGAGTGGCAATCTTTGGAGCACAGCTGTCTTTACTCCTGACAGAGTTCTTCACCGGTCCAGTACTGTGGCTCAGGTTCTGGTGAGGACATTGAGGGCAGCCTCAAAGAGGAGGACATCCTGCTAGCCAGGTTGACCAAAAGATTAGACCTAGAGACCAGACTCCTGGCTCTAGAAAAAGAACATTCTTGGTAGGTGAAGGCAAACAGGTCCTCCGGTGATTTTGAGGTTGGTGGCTGCAGGACACACCAGGATTTCGCAGGAGCAGGTTCGAGGGGAGACAGGCCGGCATGACTGGGGCCACGTCAGTGGGCGCTGTCCCCTTGTTAGCTCTGCAAGGCTCTAAGGTCCTTTTTCTTATCTTTCTTGTTGTTTCTGGATCTGAGGAAGCAAGGTTCAGGGTGCCCCCTAAATACTAGATTTAGGGGTGTTACAGGTAGGTAGAGGGCAGGGACCAATGGGTCTCTTACCAGGGGTGGGTACACCCCCTATTGTGCCACCCTCCAGTGGGAGGGGGGAAGGAGCCTGTCCCTGGTTGGATCCCCCCATCCTTAAGATGGCAGGGGCTTTGAGTTGTGCTTCACCTCGCCTCCCCCACCTGAGTGCTGGAGTTGGCAGAGGTGGGCACACCTCTCTCCCTCACTTGTTTTTCCCGATGGTTCTCCCGCCCAAAGTGGGGGGCAGGACCAGTGGGGACCAGTTGCTGAAAGCAGCAAGTGGTCTGGGGAAGCTCACAAAGGCGGCATGCCTTTGATGCTTCCCCTTCGTGAACCCTGCCCATCCTGGGGGAGGAGGCTTGGCACCTCGTCCCAGGATGCAAATTGTTTCAGGCCCCAGAGAGCAGCAGGCTCTCAACCCAGGGGTCCAGAAACATAACTGGTGGTGGAAGCTGAAAGCAGCCACTCAGCTTGGACACTAGAGGTGGGTTAGTTTTCGGAGGGCATCTCTGAGATGCCCTCTGTGTGCATTTTTCCTTAAATCCCACACTGGAATCAGTGTGGGTTTAATGTGCTGAGAAGTTTGATACCACACTTCAGTTTTCAGTGTAGCCATTATGGTGCTGTGGAGTTCGTAATGACAATCGCCCAGCACCATATTCTCTTAATGGCAGCACTGCACTTACAATGTCTAAGAATGGACTTGGACACTGTAGGGGTATAGGGCTCATGCACCTGCACCCTCACCACTGGTATAGTGCACCCAATTAGAGGGGTGACTCATCTATGCCAGGGCAGTGGGTTGTAGGCATGGCACACAGAGGTGGGCCATGTCGACTCTTCACTTTGTTTTGCACCAAAACATGCAGCCTGCAAAGGCAGTGTGGGAGTGTAGTGGTACTGGACCTCTAAGGGTGGCAAAATAAGTGCAGCAGCCCTTAGAGGCCTTCTCTGGTCACAGTGCCCTGGGTACCTGTGGTACAACTTACCAGGGACTGACCTGTGGCCAGAGATGCCAATTTGGTTAGTTTTGGGGATACAACACAGGCCCTGGGAACCTGATTGGTAGGGGCCCATTTCAAAGTTATCAAACATGATGCAGCTACTCCTTTTTAATCAGAAATTACAGCTTAAAAGTTTATTAAGGAATTCGCTGTGCTATCCTATGAGAGGAGTAGGCCTAACAGTAGTGAAAAACTATTTTTGATGTTTGTCACTATGAGGACAATGGAAACTTAAAAGTGCTTGTCCTACATTTTTTCACAGCACTCTGCCTTATGGGCTACCCAGGGCCTACCTTTGGGGTGACCTATGCGTAATAAAAGTGGAGTTTAAGGCTTGGTAAGTAATTTCAAATGCCAAGTCGAAGTGGCAGTAAACTACACACATAGGCCTTGCAATGGCAGGCCTGAGACCGGTTTGAAAGGCTATTTGTGTGGGTGGCATAGTGCTGACATCCCACTAGTAGCGTTTAGGTTACAGGCTCTAGATATATGGAATACCACTTTACAAGGGGCTTACAAGTAAACTAATTATGCCAATTGTATATACAGCAATGTTACAATGATTTAGGGGAGAAGCACATTCACTTTAGCACTGGTAAGCAGTGGCAAAGTGCTCAGTCCTAAAGCCAACAAAAAGGTCAAAAAAAGAGGAGGAGGAAGGGAAAACATCTTTTAAATTGTATGTGTCATGTCATATCGATATATATATATATATATATATATATATATATATCACCACGAATTGCTGATCTGAAATGAAATCAGCGGGACACATGCTCTGGGCACAAACCAGGATTTATTCAGCATATAAAAGCACTTCTGCAGATCGTGGAACATCCATGGCAGACGCGTTTCTGGCCGGAATGGCCATCATCAGTGCCAGTCCCACAGGCTAATGTTTCCTCGTGAGCTTCAGAGACCACTTCCTTTGAAGTAGACTCTAAGCTCCTCCTCTCTCAGGCAGGTGTGTTAGTTGCGCTTAGAATCCCAGGTCCAATGCATGATGGTACATGCAGTCCACATGAGGTTCCAAAACAAGTGGTGTGGAACTCTGGACAGCGATATTGTCCCCAATTTCTTGGCGCTGGGCTGCATTCCATCGCAAACGTCCTGGAAATGATGATCCCGCTGAGACCTTGATTGTGCCCTATATATATATATTGGACGTAGTATCATTGTATACGAATATTAGAAATGACATCGGGCTAAAAGCCTGCGAATATTTCCTGCAAGATAGGAACATTCAATACGGAGATCATAACCGGATGTTGCTTCAAATGATCACTATGTGTCTTGAACAAAATGTGTTTTTATTTGGAGAAGAAATATACCGTCAAGTCAAAGGAACAGCGATGGGCTTTTCATTTAGTCCAAGTTTTGCCTGCCTCACCATGGGATGGTGGGAAAACATTATTGCTTGGTCTGCAGACAATGAACGATATGTAAACAAGACCGTACTATGGTTACGTTTTATAGATGATTTGCTGCTAATTTGGGATGGCACAAATGAAGAATTTCAAGAATACTTTGAAATACTGAACAATACAGAGACAGGCCTCAAATTTACATATAACATCAGTAAAAGCAGAGTTGTATTTTTGGACACTGAAATCTATATTGACAATGAAACAGTTCAAACTACACTTCATCGAAAAAGTACAGCAACTAATGCTGTTCTTCATGCCGAAAGCTTTCACCAAACAACATCCCATATGGAGAATTTCTCAGGATCAGGAGAATCTGTTCACAGGAGGAGGAATGGAAAGTGAACTGTCAGAAAGCAGGAGAAAGATTCAAAAAGAGAAAATATAACCCCAAAATTGTAGCATCAGCATTCGAAAGAACAACAAAAATACCTAGAATCGAACTTTTGAAAGAAAAAACCCCACAAATGTCAGAAAAGGATAAAAAAGATCAGGAGATCCGCATAATAACAACGCACTCCACTGAAAACAAACAAATAACAAGGATAATGAGGAAAAACTGGCATATTTTACATCTTGATACAACAGTGGCAAGCATAATAGGAGACCATCCGAATATTACATATAGAAGGACGAAAAATCTTAAAGACCAGCTGACTCACAGCCACTTCTTACCAATGAAGAAGCAAGACTCATGGCTTAAACCACATGGGTTCTTCAAATGTACAAACTGTAAAGTGTGCACCATAGCTAAAAACATGAAAGAAATCACAACAGCCGACAACAAAAAGTGGAAAATACAACAACTTATCAACTGTAAGAGTCAATATGTGATATACATTATTGAATGCCCCTGCCCACTAAAATATGTTGGAAGCACTAAATGTGAATTAAAAAAACGCAGTTTAGAGCATGTGCGTGCAACAGTCCACAACGATAGAAGCAATGCAGTAGCAAAGCACATGGAACAAAAACATGGGGGAGACTGGAAGAAGCTATCTTTTTATGCAGAGGAAGCAGTAGATAAACATATAAGAGGTGGCAACAGAGAAAAGATTCTTCGACAGAAGGAATCACGACACATCCTTAATTTTCGAACTCTAACCCCGAATGGACTGAACCAGGACGAAGAGATGTATTCGCACCTGTAAAATCAGTGAATTGCTAGAACTTTTTGTGCCTCTAATGTAAATTTGTACATATTTGTCGTATGATTTTAACATAAGTAGATATATAGGTTGTTAGCATATAAAAAAAATAAAAAAATAATGATAGCAGGTTATAAGTAGCACGTTTGCACAAACATGAAAACAGAAAATTAAGAAGTACTTCTAACGTAATTTGCAAAGCTATGAAAGAAAAGTTATTAATAAGGCATTATGAAAAATTAAATAATAGAATTAAGTTGAAGTTATATACCCACTGGAGGGTAGGAAAGCTTATAAACTTCAATGGTCAGTTGGAAAAGGAAATTAATCCAGTAAAATAGAACTAGACCTCAATATGAAGTTAAGGAGATTAACAACAGGAAAAGCGGCCCATACTAATAAAATAAATGGCTTTAGTAAATGAAATTGACAGACATAATATGTTAGGAGGAAGAAAAATGATTTGTTGATAACACGCACTAGGGTGATTATATATATCAAGCAAAATACAATTACTATAAATGATGGAACTACACTAACCAGAATGCAATGCAAGTAAGAAGCAGGAAGTGATGTAACGAAATATGAGGAAATGGGTTTAAAAGGGAAAAAACATTTCACAAGTGTAATGATTGACCCTCGTGAACAAGATCTTTGTTAAGATTGAAACGCGTAGAGGAAACTTTACTGGAACGCCTGATTAAAATTGCAACTTTGCTAAAGAGAAAAATGGATTTGGCTGGGTTCATTTCTGTGTGCGAGCAAACAGTTCTCTAACTGGAGACGCATTTGTGGAATTACAAGCGACTTGGCTCCGTCGCATCGCATACGCACCATCTAGAGCGCCCAAGTGTCAAGAAATTGGGCCGTAGGAGAAAGGATATATATATATATATATTATTATTATAAAGGTACAGGGCCTCTAAGGGTGGCACAATAGGTGCTGCAGCCTATAGAGGCCTTCCCTGGCCAGAGTACCTTTGGTACCATTGACCAGGGGGCTGACCTGTGGTCAGAGAGTGCCAATTGGGTTTTGTTTTCAATGCAGTTTTAGGGAAAGAACATAGGCCCTGGGTACCTGATTGGCCGTAGCCCAGGGCACACTCAAAGTGCATCAGCAGTTCAGCAAAAAGTGGGGCAACCATGCACAAAAGAGGGCACTTTCCAAACGAAAGAACATGAGAATAACCTTTCCCTAGAGAGTCTTGTCAGAAAGTGGCTCCGTATATACTGTTCCCAAATAGGTACAGGGTGTACAGAGTCCACAGGCCCCAGAGGTTTGGCATAGGCTAAAGTTACATATAACCTTACTCTCTAAAGTGGTAGCTTGGTCGAGCAGTAAGGCAGTATCAGAGGACAGTGTAAAGCATTTGTTGCACACACTCAGCCAGCAAATGGTTTCACACACACAAGAACTGAACTCTAGGCCAATGGTTTATATATAAAAAAGATATGCTTGTTTTATTTTAGAACCAACAATAGGTATTAAAATATACTTTCTCAGAATGAGATGCTTTATATAAATACTTTTGCAATATGCAATTGTCTGTTGTAGAAAGTTACAAGTGGTTGCAATAGGCAACACAATTCTAAACACAATAATGCATTGAGTTCAATGGAAGTTTCAAGTTATTTGCCACAGATTACTTTTAGGATTACTATTGGAATTCCAGGCCTGGATACTAGATTCAGTCCTGGGACAGTACTTTGAAACAAGTGATAAAAGTCGACTTAATTACTGTGATGATTTTTAGGCAATATTTTGCTATTTTAAAAGTTGACACTTAGAAAATATTTCATAGAAAACAGTCAATGATTCCCTATGGCAGAAAATTCAAGTTGCAGGTATAGTATGTTCTTGTTACTTTTGTAATCCAGTACTAGGTGCCTAGACTCAGTACTGGGACCTTTATCCAAAACAGGTAAGTAATTAAGTTTTCAGAAATTATACGATTTTTAAAGAATATTTAAAGTTTGCAGAAATTGACAAAAGAAATTTCACAGAAAAACAGTCAATGATTTCCTATGGGAGAAAATTGGGTTACTGGTAAGTACAGTTGTAAGTATTTTTTCGAGTCAGTGCTGGGCACCAGGATCCAGCACTGGAAGCTCACCTAATAGCAGGTGAGTATTTTCGTTTTCGTTACTCTGCTGATTTTTGGTGAATATTTTAAGTTTTGAAAAGTCCACACTTAGAAGAAATTTCAGGAAAAGCCAGTCTATGTTACCCTATGGAGAAAATTGAGTTATCTGTTTAAAGGTAAGTACTCGACTGGCAGAGCTAAGTTTCTGGGCATAGACTCCGGGGTCTCCCAGGGTCAGGTAGGTACAGTTTGTTCACCCTCAGCGGCACAAGGACGGCCGGGTGCAGAGAGAGTTAGGCCCAATGTTATCCTATGAGAGGTAGGGGGGGCCTTGGTTGGTGGCTGCTGACTAGCAGGCCAGACTAGCAGGCCACGCGGCTGTGGGAGCTGGGCTCCTGGTCACTTACTCAGGGCAGGTGGGGAAGTAGATAGGTGTAGAGGTTACACTGCCAGGGCCACTCGGGCGGCTGGGTGCAGGGTGCTTTTGAGCCTTCGGGCGCTCGATTGATTTCAATGGGAAATCTCCGGTTTAGAAAAAGACTGCAAGCTCGGGGACGAAGATTCTTCAGGTGTGTCGAGGGAGGTCCTTGGGTGCCGGACTCGGGGTCACAGTCGCCGTGGGGTCGTCCTCGTGGTCTTTGTTCACACAGGCCAGGCTTGGCAGGTGCAGTGTGTGCTGGGTTCGCGGTTCCGGGCTGTTGCCAGGGATTAGAAGTAGATTTTGAGTAGAGCCTCTACTCATGGGAGTCCCAGTGGGCTTTGAATCAAAAGGTAGCCACGTCCTCCGGGGTTTGTGAGGTTGTTGGCCCCAAGAGATGCCGGGTTGGAGCAGGAGCAGGTTCGAGGGTCGACAGGCCAGTATGGCTGGGGCCAAAGCAGTTGGTGTCTTCCTCTTCTTGGCAGCTGCAGGGCAGGTCTTCTTTCTTCTAGCTCTTCTTTGGATTTTGGAATCTGGGGAAAGAAGGATCAGGGTGCCCCTAAATACTAGATTTAGGTGCGTTACAGGTAGGTGAAGGGCAGGCACCAATGGGTCCCTGTCCTGGGGTGGGTACACCCCCTATCCTGCCTCTCTCCTGTGGGAGGGGGGCAGTAGCCTAATCCTGATTGGGCAGGGCCTCCCATCTTCAAGATGGCGAGAGCCCAGAGATGTGCTTCACCTCGCCTCCCCCACCTGAGGGTGGGGTTGGCAGGCTGGCACATCCCCTGTCCTTATTTGGGGTTTTCAGCCAAACTTCCCGCCAGAGTGGGGGGTTGCAGTGGCCTGGGGAAGCTCACAGAGGTGGCATGCCTTTGAAGCTTCCCCCTGCCCATCCTGGGGGAGGAGATTTAGCACCTCGCCCAGGATGTGCATTGTTGCAGGCCCAGGAGAGCAGGGGCTCTCCTACCCAGGGGTCCAGCAACATGTCTGCTGTGTGGAAGCCTAGGCAGCCTCAGAACAGACGTGGATTGAAGGTTAGGTTTTAGGGGGCATCTCTAAGATGCCCTCTGGGGTGCTTGGTACATTAAATCCCACACTGGCATCAGTGCGGGTTTAATGTGCTGAGAAGTTTGATACCAAACTTCTCAGTCTTCAGTGTTGCCATTATGGTGCTGTGGAGTTCGTGTTTGACAAGCTCTCAGCACCATGTACTCTTAAATGGCAGCACTGCACTTACAGTGCCCAGGAATGGACCTGGGTACTTTAGGGGCACAGGGCTCCTGCGCCCACACCACTGGCATAGGGCACTCAGCTAGAGGGGTGGCTGATGTATGCCATGGCAGTGTAGGTGGTGGGCATGACACACAGGGATGTGTGCCATGTCGACTCTTTGTTTTGTCTTGAACCCAGACACCCAGCCTGCAAGGGGTGTGTGTGTGTGTGTGTGTGTGTGTGTGTGTGTAAGTGTGTGTCTAAGTGTGTGTGTGTAAGGGTACAGGGCCTCTAAGGGTGGCACAATGAGTGCTGCAGCCTTTAGAGGCCTTCCCTGGGTACCTAGGGTACCATTTACCAGGGGCTGACATGTGGCCAGGGTTTGCCAAGTTGTGTTTTAGGGAAGGAACATAGGCCCTGGGCACCTGATTGGCAGGAGTCCAGGGCACACTTAGTCAAAGTACATTCAGCAAAAAGTGGGGCCATACCATGCAAGAAAGATGGCACTTTCTCACAGCCCTTCATTCTTGCCTGAGTAAAGCTTAGTCCAGCAGAGCGGGCAAGACATCTCCTTCCCTATCAGGCTTGTAGGCGCCAGAGTTATCCCACAATCGGCTTTAACAGAGTATCTCAATGAGAGTAAAATGTCTCTATCATATGTGATGGGCTTACCGTTTTTGGGACTGTCCGCAATGGTTCCTGGCCCTTGGCCATGTCCGGATGCAGGCGGGCTTGTCTTAGACGCGCCTTTGGCGCGCCAGCGACGCATCCGCTGCACGTTCGAGCTGCGTGCACCATAAGTAGATTTTTGCTTAATTACTAGAGCGCTGACCTATCCCTCGCTCCCCATGAGGGTGGTGCCTCTCAGCTGTGCTCACAGGTCCTGCCCCGCCCAGCTCCCGTTTCACTGTTCGGCGTGAGTCAAGATTCCCCACAGTGAGTAAGCATTCAATTCAACCTTCAATTTTAAAAATATTTGATTCTAAAAGCGGAATATTACAGTGCAAATAGTCTTAAAAGCGTTCCGAGGGATTTTAAAAAGTGATAAGTTCAATCTTCTAAAATACTCTGGCTTTAAAAAAGACTGTGCAAATAAGCAAACAAGCAAGTCAGTACTCTCTGGTACCGTGTGTCTGACCTGTGTCAGGTTCTCTTAGCGCGTTCGCACTGCGTGCGCCATAAGTAGATTTTTGCTTAATTACTAGAGCGCTGGCCTATCTTTTAATGAAAGATGCACACAGAGGGCATCTTAGAGATGCCCCCTGAAAAACGACCTAACACTTGTGTCCAGGCTGAGTGGCTGCCCCCCAGCTGCCACCACCAGACATGTTTCTGGACCCCCTGGGTCCAGAAACATGCTGCTCTCGGGGGAGGGGGGCGGGTCTGGGACGAGGTGCCAAGCCTCCTCCCCCAGGATCAGCAGGGTCCACGGAGGGGAAGCTTCAAAGTCTTGCTGCATTTGTAAGCTTCCCCAGGCCTTTTGCTGCTTCCAGCAGCTGGTCCTCACCGGTTCTGACCCCCCACTTTGGACGGGTGAACCGGTGGGAAAGCCAAGTGAGGAAGAGAGGTGTGCCCACCTTTGCCAACCCCACCCCTCAGGTGGGGGAGGTGAGGTGAAGCCCAACTCTCAGTCCCCGCCAACTTGCTGATGGAGAGACCCAGCCAACCAGAGTGAGCCATATGCCCCCTCCCACTGGAGGGTGGCATAATAGGGGGTGTACTCACCCCAAGGCAGGGACCCATTGGTTCCAACCTTTACTTACCTATAACACTCCTAAATCTAGTATTTAGGGGCACCCCTGAACCTTGCCTCCTCAGACAAGAAATGACCAAGAAGAAAAGAAGAACCGAACAGCTGTGCTGAAGCTAAGAGGACGACACCAGCAGGCTTGGCCTCAGCCCTACCGGGCTGTCCCCGCCTCCAACCTGCAGAAGTGAAACTCCCAACTCGGGACGCTGAGCATTATGCCTTAAACTTTATTATACAAGACATTTGGGATATCTACGAGCAAGACCGTGTGTTTCGTTGTGAGCTACAGTTTTTTCAGTAGTATTGAGCCTCAGATCATTATACGCAGGACGCGTTTAGGTATTAGTTTTGAGCAAACCGAATTATCGGCAGCTTCTCTCTCACCCCTGAAGAAGTGATTGTTTATCCCGAAATGCATTGGGAACATCTTTTGAGAGAAGATGGATTTTGTCCATATATTGTTCATTGAAAGCATGAAGTGTTAACGTTGTATACGCAGTTATTTCAGTAAATCTATGTACAATAAATCATGATTATGCATTAGTGGAGAGGTATCCGCTGAGAATAAAAACATTATAATGGTATTTGACTTGTGAATGCATTTGCAAAGAGCACATATAAGTTTACAACATTGGCTAAAATTGTATAATTTTGTTGGAATGTCCAATTTAAGCAGTGCGGGCAGGGTCAAGTGCATCGTTACACTTGCAATTTAGTCATTAGTTCATATGAGGCAGGGAACCTCATTCCTGACCTGCACGCTACACTTATAGCAGTACTGACAAGCACTTGATTACTACAAAACATTGATTAAAAATTAAGGCGTGCGCAACAATCAATATTATGGTGTTAAAGTCCTTGCCATTTGGGTTACAGTTAGACTTTAACTTGTTTTTAGGGGAATAAGCACTGATGTCTGGTTCGCAAGCCTCAGTGTGATGTCAGAGTTGAAAACCAGCATCTGACAGTCAAAAAGGGGGCAAAAAGTGGGAGGACAAGTGCAACAAAATTCCAGTTTCCTACATGTATCATCTTAAGATATGTTACGAGGAATTGCCTTAGTAGCGGCTTAGCCAAGGAATCCTGCATTCAACTCCAGACTCCCCCCTCATTAAGTTGTATAATTGTATGTTGGTTTCCTTGCCGGAGAAAACAGGTATTCATTTAGCAGTTTCAGAAAGATTACAAGTCACACAATGCTATGAACCAGCGAGCCCTTTTTTAGTGGTCTCCCCTTCTCTCTCCTTCTCCCCCAGAACATTTTGTGGAAAAATGTTCCAAACATTTCTTTAACAACATTGCACATATTTAGAACATTAATATAGAGCTAACACATTTAATCAATACACCCTCTGGTTGAGCCTACACCTGGCTGTCCTTCTGTGAGCACTTAAGGCATGTCACCCATGCACAATAACAGAGTGTTTTTACTCACTCATTTTCGGCTTTGTCTTCAATTTGTATCCATTTTTCATGATGGCTGAGTAATTAAATTCCCTCTACCGTTTGCAGACCCACGAGTTGAAGATAGAGTATTAGATATTCTAGATCCGTGGGCAATAGAGTCACCAAATGAACAGGTCTGCTGATCAGTGCTTAAAATTATGCTGTATTTTTGTTTGTATTTGACGAGGAAATAAGGCCACTTTTTTGGCTTTCATTGGATATGTTTTGCCTCAAGACATATGCAATGTGGCAAGTTGGTCATCGCTGCACACATTCCCTAAACATCACTGCATTAATGTTTGGGCACGAGGCCTCAGTTGGGGGTGATAATATTGAAAACAAGAGCTACTGTTGGCTCCTCACAATAACTGCCTCAAGGTGAGCAACACTGCTTTGAATGTACTTCATGTAAATCCAAAATACTTTTACAGCTGGAGTACCTTCTATATTTGCACAACACCCTCCCAAGTGAAGAGAAGTGATAGTTTGTTTTTTAAATATGTATTCTTAACCCTGAAACCTCACACATTGTATGAGTAAGACAAAAATACTGGCTAAAAACGTCACCTACACTGGTCGGTTAAAATGTAGCATGAGTCGTATTGACTGCCTAATTTCTAGGCATGGGTAGTAAATTCCGTTCCGCTCGCGAAATTTGCGTAATTTGGGTAATTTCGCGTTACGCGGAATTGCCCAAAATTCTGCGTTCCGTGGCTTCGTGGAATTTTTTGCTTGTTCGCGTTCTCAAAATGTATGTTGGCGAGATATTACCCCCCGAGCACGCAAACCGCGTTCGCGAACAGGAAAAAAGCATCACGAACAATTCGCGTGTTCGCGGAGATTTTTTATTGTTTGGCGGAGCTTTGCGTAGCACGACTACGCAAATTCCCGTCACCCTTACTAACTTCACACCCATGGTGAGGTGTTGCACAGCATATGAATCTAGTTTTGTCATGCTTCAGAAACTAAACATTATCTGCTATAACACATCAAGGAAGAGTACAAATATCAAACAGTGGAACCCATATGCAAGACAAGGGTTGGATCTAGATCGGCATTTTATAAGAAACTGTACTTAGTTTCTTTCATTGACTCGTGTGAACGTTGTAACTGAGTATTGTTGTTTGCTTATTGGAGCTTGTGGCCTTCTATTTGTATTTATTGTAATTTCTGAAAACTGTAGTGAGGAATATATTTGACTATGGGATTTATATCTTCAGGTTAATAAAAATGTAATCCATGTTGGCTGTGATGTACTCAACATAATTAAATGTAAAAAAAAAAGTCTAATTGCAGTTTTTTTGCGCATATGATATATTTTCAGATTGGAGCAAGATAGATTTTGTATGCAAACGAAAGTGGTTTTTGTAATAAAGGTTCACAAACAGTATGATGTTTTTAAGCGGTATGCATCTTATTTGTTTCAGGTATCAGTATACTGTTGATGACCTCTACCCAATGATGAATTCATTAAAGCTGCGAGCAGAGTCTTACAATCAATGGGCTTCAGTGGTGAAAAAAGCTTTGGAAGTGAAATGCGCCAATAAAAAAAGTGAGTTACTAAACTACACTTTTTATCGTATGCATCTTTATATTAGTACAATACACAATGAGAAACTGCAGAACTGAGCAAGAAAACATACTCTGTTTCAGTTGCACAAATATACGCTTGGGAGCAAACTAGCAGTAGTTAGTAATACCTAAGTTAATAATACTAGTGTCATATAAATCACTCCTTCCTGGGCAAGTCTAGGAATTTGGGGTGGGCGTGGCTTGGGGTGGAGGAGTGAAGCAATTCAACAGGGCAAATGCAAGCCTAAGGCAGCCCACATGGCCTTCCTCTGCACAGGGAAATTAAATAACACTGTTGGTAAAGCTCTGTAATATAAATAATAGTTTTTCAGCATTGTATCTTTCATAGATTCACATACTTTACTCATTGTTAAACTGGGAGTCCCAGATCGATGACTGGAAGGAATGAATTATGTGAAATCTATGAAAGATACTATAGGTGGAGAATAACACTGATATTAAATAGCTATTTTCTTTTCCAGCATTGTCTTTCAAGATTCACATGCTTGAAAATTACTAGTCAGGCAGGGTATCCTTGTTGGACATTATTAGCAGTACCTAATAAAGCACTTTATTAACATTGAAATCAGCAGTAGATCACAAATAGCCTATCTGCTTTCTTTTACGATGCAAAGACTTAACAATCGGGTGTATAGGCTGTGAGCTCTACTCCTTCACAGTCAAACTACTAGATTTTCTACCACACCTTAGTGTGAGAAATCCTCAGGGCTCTGCCCCATTTTGTCTCCGATTCAGCGATTTCAAATTTGAATATTCCTTACATAATTTGAGCCTCCCTTTAAGGTGCTGAAAGAACTTGGGTTATTAGTTGCGACAGAGTCCTTCACAAGTAATCGTATTGCAGTTATCTTATTACTGGAAAAGAAGTACTCCATTGTAGCACTTGACGTTTTCAGGGTAGTGAAGCAGAGCAGTCCAAGACCTACTCAATGGAGTTAGTGTGCTTTAGCAGTCCCACTTCGCTGGCATGCAACAGCACTCAATACATTATTGTCTAGTCAGTACCTTTTTTAAAAAGGAAAAGTGCTAATAAATGCTATACATTAAATTAAAAAACTGCACATTAGACAGATGGAATTAACTTTGGTGGCATCCTACTAACTCATTACACACCTAGTGGGCCCCTGAACCTCATCATCACAATACTCCCCACCTATACCACATGTAACATCACAGTATAAAAGGGGTGATATTTTAAATAAGACCAGCCTACTGGCTTTGTCAGGGGGTTGCCACATTATTAAAATCATTTCTCACAAAAGACAAGAGCGACCCATATGTCCTTGCGAACTGGGTATTGCCCGTAAGCAGAGACCATGTTCACAAGGAACTCATTTTTCATAGAAAACAATTAGTTATTGCAGCAATTAATGTATCCTGCTTGACTCAAACAGAACAGACAGGTAAAGAAGGAAACCTTAGCTCAATAAGGTATACCAATTATTTCACAAGGTAATACGTTAAAACGTTAAAGCTCACAGAAATTTCTTTTTTAATAGTCCTCACGTCAGCCGAAGTGAGTGTTATTTATTTTGCAAAACAATATTTAACATACAAAAAGGCATAACATTTTTTACTGTCTGTGTATTTACATCATATACATTTTTCACATTTGAAAGTGATATGTGAACCCCAGTGATGTGACCATAACCAGACTAGTGAAATATCAATGGTGATATTGGAGCACTTGTGGCGGTGGTTATTAGTAGATAAAAGAGGAGCCAATGCAATCAATTCTTCAGGGACAACTATGATTTGTTGGGGGCTCTCCCTTTTGAATAGTCGACGAAGTTTCGACCCCCTCGCGGTACGGGGTCTCTTCAGGACAGAGATTCTGGGGGCTAAAGATAGGACAAGGTTTTAGTGTTGATGAAGGGGACGTGGGAACGGTGGGCCAATGCTTGAACGTAAAACAGGTTTACCGAGCAGCACAATCAATGTGCCTGAAAGGCAGAAATCCTTCTTAATATATTCCAGGGTGCTTCTCAAAGCTGGTAATGACACTTAGTTCCTATCAATGACAAGGTGGAAGGAAATTTAACCACCGGCATAAATGCTTAAAGAGGTGCTTATATGAATAGGTGTAATAGTGCGCTATGGAATGGCTTACCCTTGAAATGAAAGCAGAGGCATGGCTTCACTGTAGCTCACAGTAACAGGGTTAGCTGTAGGTCCTACAGATAGGAAACCGAATTAGCCCAGTATCTAATTGCTGGTTATAAATGAGTGAATTTAAATCAACTATGTACTCACCAAAATTTAGTGTGAATAGTGACCCAAATGAGGGCAGCACTTCATAACCCACTTGAGGCCCGCTGTCCTTTATTAAACGGAACCATCAGGAAAGGTCAATTGTGAGGAGAAAATTCCTGTAATTAGAAGTAAAGGTTTTTTTAGAGCATTAAAGAAAGTATCATTGGATCGATGGAGAACTCACCTTACTAATTAGTTATTGGCATAGTAGCTGTTGTCCCGCTTCAATAATGTGAGGCAAGGAACGCGGTGCCGGATAGAACCAATGTTTGTCAGGGAAATGAAAGTAGTTATGAGGGTCATGGTTTAGAGGGGCAATATGCTGAAAATGCATAATCCATCAAAGTAACAGGGTGTGATGATTTACCTAATATGCAAGACGAAGGGTTGCTGGCAATGGTTGTAGCCAGACGAGGTCGGACGGCAGTCAATTATATCTGACGCCGATGCGCGTGCACGAAAAGCCAATGCCGAGCGGCGCACGCGCTGTGTGCTCACTGGCAAGTGTAGTCTGGACTTCTGTAATGGCGGCGGCCATTTCAGAGTAAATAATACGGGTTAAGAAGCGGTGAGAATGAACGCATAAAGAGTAATTAATGCTTCATTCTGATCAATAAGAATCATCTCGGGGGCTAACCCTATGCAATAACACAGGGAGGAGTGTCAGGACTAATCACATAAAGAATTATATTAAAATCCGTGTAGCAAAAATGAGGGGTAAGGTTAGAGTAGAGAATAATGGCATATAACATTGTCCTTTAGTAATCTAGTGTTTTTTTCATTCAGAATAAATGTTGCTCAACCATTGAGCAGACGAGGGTTCTTGTACATCTGAAACTCCATGTATCAGAACACTTGAGATCTGATTGGAATCCAAATACATAGGACAGCATACTTTTTAGTTAACATATTCTAGAGATATTAACTTCAATGCATTGTTATAGGTGTAAGAAATAATACATATGTATTGCATATTCAGAATGAATAATGCTCAAACACTAAGCAAAGTGATTTCTCTCACCCCAGGGAGCTCACATTGGAGGCAGACCTTTTGGTGGATTCCAGAGGGTCTGAAGAGGCATTGGGGAGTGATCCCAAGAAGAGTGGTTCAGGTATCTTCAAACCCAGTGTGTTGGAAGTGGCTCAGAGTAGCCCAGCTAGGTCCTGTAATAGTGAGAGGGGTGTAGGGCCTCACGTCCTGTCTTTAAGGGGAAGGAGTGAGAATGGGTTATGTCCCGGTAGTGCCCAACCTCCGTCTCAGAGCCTGGATGGTTCTTTAAGGGAACACCAGGTGGGGAGCCTAGTCTGTCCTGAGGGGCTGCCCGTTGTGCGGGATCCCCTAGTGTCTGGTGAACTGGGAGGGTCTGTAAGCAGGCCTCCATCAGTTCTGGTGTCTGGCAGTGCCACTCCAGTTGGGAGGGTGCAGAAGTCCAGAGTGAGGGGTGAGAGGGGAAAAGAGTCCCCAGTGGAAGAACCAGTGGGTCAGGGGCCAGCCAGAAGGGCTGCGTCACCAGTGAATGACCATGGTGACATCACTTCTGTCCTGGGGGATCTTCGTGCACTGTCCGATGGACAGGGGTCGGGAGATCTGCGCCAGGCAGACTGTCACATGACACATGAGTTATGTGTCACCCTCAGGGGGGGCATGCGTGCTCCCCGGGAAGTCCTGGTGCGCCAGGCGAGTGTTCAACCGCATAGTGTCATCGGTTTTAAGGGAAGTGTTTGGTAGTGAGAGTTGAGGTTCTGAGGGTAGACTCTGGGTCCCCCAGGGTCAACAAAGCACTCTTGTTTCACCCTTAGTGGCACTAGGGCGACCGGTTGCAGAGTGCTGAGGCCCAATGTTATCCGGTTGGTGGCTGCTGGCAAGCAGGCCACTGGGTTGTGGGAGCAAAGCTCCTGGACTTTAGCTCAGGGCAAATGGGGTAACAAATTAGCACCAAAGGTGCACCCTTAGCGACACTAGGGCGGCCAGGTGCTGTTTCTATGTCGTACGCCCTGTTGTTTTCAATTAAGAACCTCCGGTTTGTAAAGAGACAGCAGGCTTTTGGACGAAGGTCTTCTGGGTGCGACCACCACTTCAAGAGTTAAGTTGGGAAGTTAGGGGTTGTGAGAAAGTGCCATCTTTCTTGCATGGTATGCCCCTACTTTTTGCTGAATTGCTGAATGTACTTTGACTGAGTGTGCCCTGGACTCCTGCCAATCAGGTGCCCAGGGCCTATGTTCCTTCCCTAAAAACCTAAAACCCAAATTGGCAAGCCCTGGCCACATGTCAGCCCCTGGGAAATGGTACCCAGGGCCTTGTGACCAGGGAAGGCCTCTAAGGGCTGCAGCACTCATTGTGCCACCCTTAGAGGCCCTGTAACCTAACACACACATACTGCCCTTGCAGGCTGAGTGTCTGGGTACAGGACAAAACAAAGAGTCGACATGGCACACATCCCTGTGTGCCATGCCCACCACCTACACTGCCCTGGCATACATCAGCCACCCCTCTAGCTGGGTGCCCTATGCCAGTGGTGTGGGCACAGGAGCAGGAGCCCTCTGCCCCTACAGTACCCAGGTCCATTCCTGGGCACTGTAAGTGCAGTGCTGCCATTTAAGAGTACATGGTGCTGAGAGCTCGTCAAACACAAACTCCACAGCACCAGAATGGCAACACTGAAGACTGAGAAGTTTGGTATCAAACTTCTCAGCACATTAAACTCGCACTGATGCTAGTGTGGGATTTAATGTACCAAGCACCCCAGAGGGCATCTTAGAGATGCCCCCTGAAAACTAACCTACAATCCACGTGTGGTCTGAGAGGCTGCCTAGGCTGCCACACAGCAGACATGTTGCTGGACCCCTGGGTAGGAGAACCCTGCTCTCCAGGGCCTGCAACAATGCACATCCTGGGCGAGGTGCTAGATCTCCTCCCCCAGGATGGGCAGGGGGAAGCTTCAAAGGCATGCTGCCTCTGTGAGCTTCCCCAGGCCACTGCAACCCCCCACTCTGGCAGGAAGCTTGGCCGGAAACCCCAAATATTGACAGGGGATGTGCCAGCCTGCCAACCCCACCCCTCAGGTGGGGGAGGCGAGGTGAAGCACATCTCCGGGCTCTCGCCATCTTGAAGATGGGGAGCCCTGCCCAATCAGGACTAGGCTACTGCCCCCCCTCCCACAGGAGAGAGGCAGGATAGGGGGTGTACCTACCCCAGGACAGGGACCCATTGGTCCCTGCCCTTCACCTACCTGTAACGCCCCTAAATCCAGTATTTAGGGGCACCCTGAACCTTCCTTCCCCAGATTCCAGATTCCGAAATACAAAGAAGAGCAAGAAGAAAGAAGACCTGCCCTGCAGCTGCTAAGAATAGGAAGACACCAACTGCAATGGCCCCAGCCCTACCGGCCTGTCGACCCTCGAACCTGCTCCTGCTCCATCCCGGCATCTCTTGTGGCCAGTGTGAGAAGTTGGCCTGATGTATGATGTCACTAGTTCTAGTGTACACCTTATATCAGTCCAAATACCCTTATGGTGATTGGTTGTAAAGTCAACCTTATGGACCAGCTATCCTAGTGGTAGCATGGACAAGAGCAGTCTTAGGCTAAACTCTGAATGGCATGTGAAGCCAGCTGTGATACCATATATAATCCCTTGAATACCAAATGAAAGGACACCACAATAGATATATATATAAAATAAAGTGTATTTATTCTAGTCAAACCCTCAGCACTCTTTATGAGATTAGAGGTAAGTACAACACAGTCTTATTTATGCATACATTAAGTCACACAGGTAAGTAATACAGTCAGGCCCTAGGGGCCACGCAAACCATATACTAAGTAAGTGGTATAAGGACCACTGTCACGGAAATAGGATAGGCCTAGGCCTAGGGAATCGCTGGGGCTACACTATACTACCAAAGGTTAGGAAGTGGGAGGCCCACGGGATTCAGGTGCAGAGTGGAAACACTCACGCGTAATGCGTAAAAGTCGATAGAAATAGTAGTTGTTAGCAATTAACAGTTTAAGGACACTTCTGAAGCAGCTAGAGAGTCGAGACTCGGAAACTAGACCCTAGGATAGTTACTACCCTTGTGAGCACCGAAGTACCCAAGTTACCTAGCCCACAGGCTGCGGGTGCATAGGTGTGAACTTGCGTCGGGTTTCGTCGTGGACTTCTGTGGATGCCTGAAGGAAAGTTGCTGACAGGCAGTCAGTGAAGAGTGTCCGGTGGATCCCAAGGCTGGGATCAAGAAGAGAGGAGACCTGCAAGCAGAAGGGACAGAGTCAAGGTCACTAGCCAGTGACCACGTGGAACCAGGAAGGAACCAGGTGATGTCGTGAAGATTGCAGGTGAAGGTGAAGCTTGTCGCTGCAGCCACGAGGACCAGGGAACGTCGAGGACGACCAGGACCAGGAGGCGAGCTGTCCCACAAAGGCTCTTGCTGTCGGCGGCGTCGAAGTTGGACTAGGACTCACCAAGCCTTGGCAAGCGGAACCCACGAAGAACGGAGGACTTGCTTCTGGTGCAGACCAGGAAGGTCTGAGGTGCTTCTCCTTTTCAAAGAAGCAGGAGCCAGTCTGGAGGAGCCAAACCAGCGGTGAAGATTACAGGATGCGTCATCACAAAGGCCACTAGCCAGCGGGCAAGCAACCGGACAGACGCGGCAAGCAGAAAAATGCAGAAGGGCCCCACGCAGGACTCGTGGAGTGTGGGGGGCTGGTCTTCGGTGCAGATGGTGCTTGGGGTTGGGGCTTCTCAATCCCCGGTGCACAACTTCGAGGGTGCCTCAGAAGCTGCGCTTGAAGATACTAGCCACTTTTCCCAGGTAGCCGGTCCCACGTCTCTCGTCGCCTCCACGGATCTCAGCTCTGCTGTGGATGTGGATCAGGGTCGGAGAAGTCTGGAAGTCAAGGCTCTGGTCGGGCTCTGCAGTCGGTCCCTCGTAGAACTTTAGCAAAGCAAAGGGTAGTCTCTTGATGGTGCCTGTTTGCACAGGGTAGCCACTCCTTGGCCACAAGGGAGATTCTTCAGTCTTCTTCTTTCGTCGAATGTCGAAGGTCCAGAGTTTCTGTTCAAGTTGCAGGTTCAGGATAATCTAAAGTCTTGAGGCCCAACTCCCACTCTTATACTAATCTGGGGGGCTGGGATACCTGCTAGGTCACGCCTTATGGGTGGGACCTGGGAGGGGGTGGTTACACCCACTTCCCTTTGTCCAGTTTCGCGCCAGAGCTTGGGCTGGAGTGCCCCAGCGCCGGTTTGAACTGGACTATGCAAGGAACACCTTGTGTGCCCCAGGCATGTCTCATTCCTTTCAGCCCACCCTGCCCCAATACACTAAAGGCTGTCTGGGGAGGTGCTAGCACCTCCCCAAGCAGGAAACCTATTGTCCAGGCCTCCCTGGCTGGGATCACTCCCAGCAGCAGGAGGTCAGACTTGTGTCGTGGCAGCAGCATCCATTTTGTGATGCTGAGGCTTTGGTCAGAGACTAACAGTGAAGTATGATTTTAACATGTCTTTCCCTCTAGAAGGGGGGAATAATATCCTCATGTCCAGAAATGGTATGGGGGTATTATTCCACAGTGTTAGACACCTTACACGACATGTTTCGATAAAGCCAAACCATAGTTACCATAACCGTTTAAGATTATAAGGCACTTTAAGAGTATATGGTAGGCTATATCATAGAACAGCTATAAGGACATGGTTCCGAAAGCTGCAGACAGGCTCAGCTCATGCTAGAGCACCATCTCACATGTTACCAAGCACTCTGCCTCCAGGATTGTTAAGGCCTGCCATAGGAGTGACTGATAGGTACACATGTGTCTATATGTAAGTTAGGTATAGGAATACTACACCTAAGCAAGGGGTGATTACACGACCTTGCCCCATCTGAGTGATCAGCCAGTTGTGTCAAAATGGAAGGCCAGGCCAGGGGTGGCATAATACATGCTGCAGCCCCTGGTAGGCCTAGGGTACACCTATGCCCTGGGTACCTAGGGTACACTGTACAGGGACCAATAAGGTGATCCTATCCAAATGGGTTATGCACCTAAAGTACATAGTATCAATTTAGAGAGAGAACAGCAGGGCTGTGGGTCTGATTAGCAGGCCCACAGCCACATCTAAGTCGAAAACCAGTAAAGCAAAAGCAAAAAGTGGGGGTGAACATAGAAAGCAGACCCTACTCTCCTACACAACCTCCCCCAAACTTAGGGACATTAAACTAACCTTGACCAGTTGAGTCTTCATGTTCTAAGTGGAAATATCTGGAGAGTCCATCTGCATTGGCATGGTCAGTCCCAGGTCTATGTTCCACTGTGAAGTCCATCCCCTGTAGGGAAATGGACCACCTAAGAAGTTTGGGATTTTCACCCTTCATCTGATTTAGCCACAAGAGGGGCTTTTGGTCTGTCTGAATCTTGAAGTGAGTGCCAAACAAGTATGGCCTCAGCTTCTTCAGGGCCCAAACTACAGCAAAGGCCTCCCTCTCAATAGCTGACCAACGTTTCTCTCTAGGGGTCAGCCTTCTACTTATAAAAGCAATGGGCTGGTCTTGACCATCTACATTCAGTTGTGAAAGAACAGCTCCCACACCTAACTCAGAAGCATCTGTCTGGACAATGAACTCTTTGGAGTAGTCTGGACTTTTCAGAATAGGTGCACTGCACATGGCCTGCTTCAGGTCATCAAATGCGTTTTGACAGCTTACTGTCCACTGAACTTTCTTTGGCATCTTCTTGGAGGTCAAGTCATTAAGTGGTGTCACAATGGACCCATAGTTCTTAACAAACTTTCTGTAGTACCCAGTCAGGCCCAAGAAAGCTCTGACCTGAGTCTGGGTAGTTGGAGGAGTCCAGTCCTTTATGGTCTGGATCTTGCTCTCCAGTGGTTGAACCTGACCCCCACCAACTAGGTGGCCCAGGTATACAACCTTGCTCTGCCCTATCTGGCACTTAGTGGCCTTGATAGTGAGGCCTGCCTTTTGCAGGGCCTCTAAAACATTCCTCAGGTGGACCAGGTGATCCTCCCAGGTGGAGCTAAAGACCGCAATATCATCAAGATAAGCTGCACAATAATCATCCAACCCAGTAAGGACTTGATTCACCAACCTTTGGAAAGTGGCAGGTGCATTCTTCAAACCAAAGGGCATTACCACAAATTGATAATGTCCTCCTGGGGTCGAGAAAGCAGTTTTGGCCTTTGCACTCTCAGCTAGTCTGATTTGCCAGTAGCCTGCTGTCAGGTCAAATGTGCTCAAAAACCTAGCAGCTGCCAGTCTGTCAATGAGCTCATCTGCCCTAGGTATTGGGTGGGCATCTGTCCTAGTGACAGCATTGAGACCTCTGTAATCCACGCAAAACCTCATCTCTCTCTTACCATCTTGGGTGTGAGGTTTTGGCACAAGGACTACAGGACTAGCCCAAGGGCTCTCTGAAGGTTCAATGACTCCCAGCTCCAACATCTTTTGTACCTCAACTTTTATGCAGTCCCTGACATGGTCAGGTTGCCTGTAGATTTTACTCTTCACAGGCAGACTGTCACCAGTGTCCACCTCATGGGTGCACCAGTTTGTCTGACTTGGGGTCAGAGAGAACATATGTCTGTAGGACTGCAGAACTTGCCTGCAGTCCTGTTGCTGATGGACAGTGAGGCTGTCAGAAAAGACCACACCATCAACTGAGTCATCATCAGGGTTCTGAGTCAACAGGTCTGGGAGAGGGTCACTCTCTTCCTCCTGCCCCTCATCTGTAGCCATGAGTAGCCCCATGTCTTCCCTGTCAACATATGCCTTCAATCTGTTGACATGAAGCACCCTGTGGGGGCTTCTGGGAGTCCCAAGGTCCACCAAGTAGGTGACTTCTCCCTTTTTCTCAACAATAGTGTGGGGTCCAGACCATTTGTCTTGGAGTGCTGCTGGGGCCACTGGCTCCAACACCCACACTTTCTGTCCTGGCTGGTAAACAGTCAGTACAGCCTTTTGGTCATGCCAAGCTTTTTGGAGTTCTTGGCTTGCCTCAAGGTTTTTAGAAGCCTTCTTCATATACTCTGCCATCCTGGAGCGGAGACCAAGTACATAATCCACTATGTCCAGTTTGGGTTGTCTGAGAGGTCTCTCCCACCCTTCCCTTACCAAACACAGGGGTCCTCTTACAGGATGCCCAAACAAAAGCTCAAAAGGGCTGTAGCCAACCCCCTTTTGTGGGACCTCTCTGTAAGCAAACAGAAGGCAGGGTAAAAGGATGTCCCATCTTCGCCTAAGCTTGTCTGGTAAACCTTTTATCATTCCCTTTAGGGTCTTGTTGAATCTCTCAACAAGCCCATTGCACTGTGGGTGATAGGGTGTGGTGAACTTGTAGTTCACACCACACTCCTTCCACATTGCAGTCAAGTATCCTGACATGAAGTTGGCACCTCTGTCAGAAATGACCTCCTTTGGAAAGCCCACTCTGGAGAATACTCCAAGCAGGGCCCTTGCCACAACAGGAGCTGTTGTGGTCCTCAGTGGAATAGCTTCTGGATACCTGGTGGCATGGTCCACTATCACCAGTATGAATCTGTGCCCAGATGCTGTTTGTGGGTCCATTGGTCCTACAATATCTATGCCCACTCTTTCAAAGGGGACCCCCACCACAGGTAGTGGTATGAGGGGGGTTTTTGTGGTGCCACCTGATTTGCCACTGGCTTGGCAGGTGACACAGGAGCGACAAAACTCCTTAGTATCTTCTGACATATGGGGCCAGTGAAAGTGAGGGACAAGCCTGTCCCAAGTCTTGTTCTGGCCTAAATGTCCTGCAAGGGGAATATCATGGGCCAAGGTAAGAAGGAAGCCTCTGAACTTCAGTGGTATGACCAACCTCCTGGATGCACCAGGCTTGGGGTCTCTAGCCTCTGAATACAGTAGCCCTTCATCCCAATACACTCTATGGGTACCTTGAGCATTCCCTGCAGCCTCAGCAGCAGCCAGCTGTCTGAGGGGTTCAAGAGAGGGGCAGTCTAATTGAGCCTGCCTCAGATCTGCCCTTGAAGGTCCCTCTGTCCCAAGAAACTCAACCTGATCAGGTTCAAGTTCTTCTAGGACAGTTCCTTCAGGGCTCTCAGAATCATCCTCCTGGGAGGGCTGATCCACCACCTGAGGCAGGGGGGAAGGCACAGCCTTAACCCTACTGCTCTTTCTCTTGGGTTGTGACTGGTCCATAGTTTCAGGATCCAGCACTTGTTTAGTGGTACACTTTTTGGCCTGTGACCTGGTCACAGCAAGGACATGTGCATCTATCCCCAGCATTTCTGCATGGGTCCTATACTCCACTTCAGACCAAACTGAAGTTTCAAGATCATTGCCCAGTAAACACTCTACAGGAAGGTCTGAACTAACAACAACTTTCTTGAGGCCAGTTACCCCTCCCCAGGAGAAGTTAACAATAGCCACACTATGGGAGGTAGTGGCATTGCTAGCGTTGGTCACTAGGTAATTCTCACCTAGCATGATCTGTCCAGGGTCCACAAAAGCAGGTGTCACCATTGTGACACTAGCCCCAGTGTCCCTGTAGGCCTGAGCCATTCTTTGGTTGATAAAAGGAGTCTGTCTGTACTTGCCCAGGTTACTGGGGCCTACAGTAGAGGACAAAGCTAAGTCCCCATCACAGATCAGAACAGCCTGAGTAGGTATTCTGACTAGGCCAGAATCCTCCTCAGTTCCCAGGGTTAACCCTACTACACCCTTTTGCTGGGAACCACCACTTACAGCTGAACTAGGGGGTACAGTTGCCTTAGGGGCAATGGTGGCTGGGGGCTTATCCTTTTTGGTGCACTCACTAAACCAATGTGAGTTGGACTTACAATAGTTGCACCATGGTTTCTTTTGGCCTTCTTTCTTTTTATCCTTTTTGGGACCACCCTCCCCCTGAGCCTTTTGGGGGCCTGGTGAAGACTTCTGGTCTTTTTGTTTCTGATCATTACCCTTCTGGTCTGCCTTTTTCTGATCACCGCCCTGGTTCTGGTTTTTCTGCTTAACTCTAGTCCTCACCCATCTATCTGCCTTCTTTCCCAATTCTTGGGGAGAAGTCAGATCAGAATCAATCAGGTGTTGATGCAATAACTGGTTTTGACAGTTGTTAAGGATTTGTTCTCTCATGATCAAATTATACAATCCTGTATAGTCCTTAACCTTACTTCCCATTAGCCAGCCTTCCAGAGCCTTAGTGGCACAATCTACAAAGTCAGTCCAGTCCTGAGTCTGTGTCTTCTGGGTATCCCTGAACAACAACCTGTATTGTTCAGTGGTTAGGCCAAACCCATCAATCAGAGCACTCTTCAGGACAGTGTAATTATCTGCATCCTCATCACTAACTGTGAGGAGCTTGTCTCTACCTTTCTCAGAGAAGGAGAGCCACAAGATAGCTGCCCACTGACTTTGGGGTACCTGCTGTACTTTGCAAGCTCTCTCCAAAGCAGTTATCCATTTGTGGATGTCATCCCCACACTTGTAGGGAGGGACAATCTTGCTCAGGTTTCTATTATCATAGTGCCTGTCTCTATCCTTAGGGATGTTGCTGCCACCAGTGGGTTCTGACCCACTTAACTTTTGCTCTCTAGCCAGAGCAAGCTTTTCCTTGGCAAGGGCAAGTTCTTCCCTCTGAATCCTCAGATTAGCTTCCCTCATTCTGGCTTCATGTTCCTTTCTCTCAGGGGAAGTCATTCCCCTGTGAGAGGAAACACTAGAGATGCTAGAGACATGGGAGTGGATGGATTCCCTTGAAGGGGATCTGTCCCTCCTGCTTCTCTGTGTAAGCCCACTTGGGGGTCTGTATGGGGGGACCCCATGCAAACTCCCATGTAAGCTTAGGTTAGCCTGGCTAAGTCTTCCTACTTGGCCCTGGCTGTCTACCTCTTCATCTGAAGTCCCATCTGACTCATCTGTGGTGGGTAGACCCTCCTTTGTACCTAGGGTACCTGCCTGAAAGGCTTTAAGAGCATCATACTCCTCTAGGAGTTGTCTTAACTGAAGGAGGGTAGGGTTTGCACCCTGTTTTATTCCTCTGGAGGTACACAATTGCCTCATCTCCTGGAATGTTAGGGCATCATATCTAGAGGGGGTCTTCTGCAGACCTGACCCTCCTGAGAGAGCATCTACTTGATCTCCTCCCAGAGACATGATCTAGTGAGGGTGTGGTGTGTGCACCTACCTACACTAGTTGTTTCTACTAAACCTCTCTGGTAGTTGTAGTCAGGGTGTGTTACTCCCTTCAACCTACAACTACTAAGTCCAGTAGGACTTAAGTATTAAAATCTATGTTATATGTACCTAGACAATATCTGTGTGATCTTTCAATTTAGTATCTCAAGATTACAATGGTATTACAACAGCAAGCTCAGATCCCAACCGCTGCTCACCAATGTGAGAAGTTGGCCTGATGTATGATGTCACTAGTTCTAGTGTACACCTTATATCAGTCCAAATACCCTTATGGTGATTGGTTGTAAAGTCAACCTTATAGACCAGCTATCCTAGTGGTAGCATGGACAAGAGCAGTCTTAGGCTAAACTCTGAATGGCATGTGAAGCCAGCTGTGATACCATATATAATCCCTTGAATACCAAATGAAAGGACACCATGTTAGACCTGGCACCATTGGCGTGGGTCACCCTTCCATTTTTGTCTGTGCCTCAATGTGTTTTGTGTTGGTGTTAGCTGCTCAGGGCACTGTGCCACTGCCATCCAGTGCCACAGTGCAAGTGCTCCCTATGGTAAAATGTATTATGTGAATTGACTTCCACGTTTGGTTTATTTGGTTTACTATCAGTCCCTAGTAGAGTGCACCAGGGGTGCCAAGGGCTTGTATATCCAAATGCTGCTAGTGGGCTTGCAGCACTGGTTGTGCCACCCACCGAAGCAGCGGGGTAAAATGTGTCTAGGGTCTGCCACTGCAGAACCTGCGCGCGGTCTGGTACCGTCGCGCTGACTGAGCAAGTGTCCCCACTTGCCAGTCCCTAAACCTTCCCTTAACTACATGTTAGTCACCCCTCTGGTAGGCCTAAGCGCAGGGTACATTGTAGGCATAAGGTAGGACATGCCCTGATGTGTGTGGCATGTCTTAATAGTGAATTACAGCCATTTTCGTTTTTCACTATTGAAGGCTACCTGCTCTCCGTAGGCCAGAATGGGCTGCTGGGATCGCTTCACGCTGTGACCCCAGTGGACTCAGAGAGCATGGTAGAAAGTCATGTTTAGTATGCCTAAACTCGGGATAATAAAATACATCTTTTAGTAAAGGTTATTTTAGTATCCTGGGTTTGCAAATGCTGCTTTTAGAAAGTTAGCCTTTGCATGCCTGACCATCTCAGTCCGCCTCTGCTGGGGGTGTGTGTTCTGCCTAGCAACAGTACAGGAGCAGGGCTGGGGGGATTCCAGGAGACAGGTTGGCTGCCAGGTGGTGGGTAGAGAGATTACACCAGGATGGGTGGGAGGAGTACACCTTGACTCTTGAATAGACCTGTGCTCTGCCACCACAAAGCCGGCTCCGCCCCCCTGTGGAGCGGCTGATGTCTCTGCCCTGCTGCTGAAAGGAAACAGCAGAGTCACCAAAACAAAGTACTCCAGAACTGGACTGAGCCAGGCCCAGGCCCCCTGGCGCTAAAGAACAAAAGAATCACTGTATAAAAGTAGGAGCCTGGCTCCTAAGAAATCAGATCCAGATTGAACCACGAAGGAACTCTGCCCGACTAGAAGGACCTGGAAGAAGCTGAAGGAGGAGTAACTTTCCCTGACCTGAGGGACTGGCCTGCAGTAGGTGCCTTGCTGAGGAAGGAGAGGAAAAAGACTGAAAGAGACTTTTGCACTTTGTTCTTCAACTATCTCCAAGGGCTTGGAAGAAGAGCTTGCCCCCTGAACTGAACCCCAGGACCAGTGGGTTCACCGTGTCTCCGCTCGTCTGAGAACTCGAGCCGTGTGCTTTCTCCCGCCGGAGTGCTCTGCGCACCTTGCCACCCCTCCTAGGGCCGTGACACCCAGAAGCCTGGCCGCCTCCCCTCGCCGAGAGCCCCGCTCTACCTGAGTCGCTCTGGACCCATCGAGGCTGGCCGCCCCGCTTCCCTGTCACCTGCCTGCCACTGGAGCGTGCCTGGTGCCCTCTCGCCCTCCCGCCGGATTTCTACTTGGGAAGTGAAATCAAGCCTCGGATGGCCGCCCGTACGTCGTAACGTATCCGGCCGCCTCGCTTCACCTCCCAGCCTGAGTCTGACCGTGCCGCCCTCCGCAGTGACCTCCCGCACAGTCCGTGTCGGAGGCCCTGGGCCGCACCTGTCTACCGAGAGCCGCCCGCTGAATTCTTGATCCGGAGACCCGCGAGGTGCAGAACCTGCATCTCCCCTGACGACTCGTCCAAGCACCTCGCACGTTCCCAGGTACAGTGAACTCTCTATCGGACTCGGGGTCCGCAACGTTCTGATTTCCCCGTATCACTGTATCCTGGGTGCACTGCGCATCATCGTGACTGGACCGACTCAACCGAGCCCTGCGAAGCGCTTGTGATCGAATAAGTTACCAAAGAAAAGAACTGTGCCTAATTATCATCTTGTGGCTTCCATTTCGCAACCGTTATTGATGGTCTTGTACATGCCTGCGTAACCAAGAATCTTTTATATAAAGCATCCGTATTTTTGATACAACTTACGCCTGGTGTCCATTTGTGGGGGATCGTTGTGGTTTACTGTGTGTGATCATAAATGCTTAACTGACTAGCGCCCTGAAGTTTAGCTCGGACTGCTCGCGCCACACTACCTATAGGGTGAGCAGGGGTTGTTCTGAAGGGGTAATTCTCTCGCCCTGAATAGAAGAAGGGACCACTGCTTGTCACAAGTACCTACCTGTGTGTTAGAAAAGGTAGATGGACCGGGAGGGTCGGCCGGGGTCAGGAGGAGAGGTCTCCGGGGAGAGCCGTCTCCAGCGATCGTACAGACAAGTAACTTCCCCCCCACAGACAGATACCACACACGGATAAGGTTCAGTGTTCTTTATAAGCACTTATTTAAGGTACGGTTAAATGGTACAAGGAGGTCTGGACTCAGGGGTCCCCTCGATTAGAGTCTCACAAGGTAGGGAAGGGGGTAGCGGGACAGTCTATTTACCAATCAGGTAGTTCGGATGAGGTGATGATGAGCTCACAATCCTCGAGCTTGGTGGTTAGGTGGTATGGGCCGCGGCAGCGCCAGCAGGTCCCGGTGTGGATGGCCGATACAACGGGCCGCGGCAGCGCCAGCAGGTCCCCGGAAGATATACGGTCCGCGGCAGCGCCAGCAGGTCCCGGTGAGGATGGTCGTTACAACGGGCCGCGGCAGCGCCAGCAGGTCCCCGGAGGATGACTGTTGCAGAAGACCGCGGCAGCGCCAGCAGGTCCCGGTGAGGATGGTCGTTACAACGGGCCGCGGCAGCGCCAGCAGGTCCCAGGAAGGTGAAGGTTGCAGAAGGCCGCGGCAGCGCCAGCAGGCAGGACGATGGTTCACAAGAGCGGGCTACGGCAGCGCCAGTAGACCGTCAGGGTTGAGTTCACTCGGTGTCTCTCGACTCCAGGATACAACTGCCTTCCTGCTCCGGAGCTGCCTCAGTTATAGGGCTGGTGCCCTTTGATGTCCGGACCCTCGCACTTGGAGGTCGGAGGGTCCGGGATGAAGGTGTCCAGACACCCAGCAGGGGGTGGAGCCAGTGCCTGGGGGAGCTGGGAGCGATCGGCACCTGGCGGGGGAGAGCCCTTGACACTTCGTTCTCCCATTGACCTGCCAAGTGGTCCGCTCACCTCCTGGGTGGATGGTGGTGCCGGGATGTCGGGGCCGGCCAGGCCCGGGGTTAGGGTCGAGGGGAGGCCATGCGGCCACGTGGTGCAGGGCCCAAGATGGCGGCTTGACCCGGCCGGGAAGCCGGTGGGGCCGGACCCCGTGATGAGTAGGGGTCCGAGGGCAGAGGGTCCGTCGGGAGACGGGGTACAGGTGCTTGTTGCGGGGATATGCCAGGTGGGCCGGGGTTCGGGCCCCGTCGAGCGGGGAGGGAGCAAGCCGTCTGTGAGGCCTGTCCAACATGCGTCCCCCCCAGCTGAAGGCGGGGAGAGTCACCCATCTCCTTGGGGACTCTCTTCGTCGAGGCGGAAAAAGCGGGACAGGCCATCTGCGTTGGCGTGGTCTTGGCCTGGTCGGTGCTCCACGGTGAAGTCCATTCCCTGCAGGGAAATGGACCAGCGCAAGAGTTTTGGGTTCTCCCCCCGCATCTGCATCAGCCATTGCAGGGGTCGATGGTCGGTTGGTACCCGGAAGTGGGTACCGAAGAGATAGGGTCGGAGCTTTTTGAGGGCCCACACTACTGCAAATGCCTCCCTCTCGATGGTGCTCCAACGCTGTTCTCGGGCCAGGAGACGTCGGCTGATGAAGGCCACCGGCTGGTCATGACCTTCGGGGTTCAGCTGAGAGAGGACGGCCCCGATGCCGTGGTCGGAGGCGTCGGTTTGCACCACAAATTCCCGACTGTAATCGGGGGCCTGGAGCACCGGGGCGGTGCACAGGGCGGCCTTCAGCTCCTCGAAGGCCGCTTGACAATCAGGAGTCCAGTTGACCCGCTTCGGCTGGTTCTTGGATGTGAGACCCGTGAGGGGCCCCACGATGCTGCCGTAGTCCTTCACGAACCGCCGGTAGTAGCCGGTGAGCCCCAAGAAGGCTCGGACCTCGGTCTGGGTGACGGGGGGCTGCCAGGACTGGATGGCAGCAATCTTAAGTTGTAGTGGGGCCACCAGCCCGCTCCCCACTTGGTGCCCAAGGTAGGTCACAGACCCTTGGCCAAGCTGGCACTTGCCGGCCTTAATGGTGAGGCCGGCCCGCTGGAGGGCTTGCAGGACCTCTTGGAGGTGACGGAGGTGGTCGGACCAGTGGCGGCTGTATACAGCGATATCGTCCAGGTAGGCAGCGCTGAATTCTTCAAGCCCTGCCAAGACCTGGTTCACAAGGCGTTGGAACGTGGCGGGGGCATTCTTCATGCCAAAGGGCATGACCTTAAATTGATAGTGGCCATCGGGGGTAGAGAAGGCTGACCGTTCCTGAGCCCTGGGTGTGAGGCCGATCTGCCAGTAGCCCGCCGTTAGGTCGAAGATACTAAGGTAGCGGGCGGCCCCCAGCCGGTCGATCAGCTCGTCTGCTCGGGGGATGGGATGAGCGTCGGTCCGGGTGACAGCGTTCAAGCCCCGGTAGTCGACGCAGAATCTCAGTTCAGGGGCGGAGCCGGGGGCAGCGGCCTTGGGAACTAATACGACCGGACTGGCCCAGGGACTGTCCGAGGGCTCGATGACCCCGATCGTGAGCATCTTGGCCACTTCCTCCTGTATGCAGGCCCGTACCCGATCTGGTACGCGGTAGGCCCGGTGCCGGACAGGGGGACTGTCCCCGGTGTCTACGTCGTGCAAACACCAGGGGGTGACCCCGGGGGTGAGGGAGAACAGGGCAGCGAACTGCAGCAGGAGGTTCCGGCAGTCCTGGCGTTGCTCTGAAGTGAGGGCGTCCGAGAGCCGGACCCCGTCCACGGAGCCGTCCTTCTCCTGAGTCTTCAGGAGGTCCGGGAGGGGCTCGGAGTCTTCTTCTGTGCCACTGTCTGTAGCCATCAAGAGGCTTAGTTCGGAGCGCACAAAGTGCGGTTTGAGCCGGTTGGTGTGGAGGACCCGAAGGGGGTTCCGGGAGGACCCCATGTCGATGAGGTAAGTGACGGGGCTTTTGCGCTCGACCACTTTGAAGGGCCCCGTCCACTTATCTTGCAGGGCACATGGTTCGGTGGGGGACATCACCCATACTTGCTGCCCAGGCTCGAATTCAACGGAGGAGGCATTGTGATCATACCACCTCCTCATGTCCTCCTGGCTGGCCTCGAGGTTCGCCTTGGCCCTCTCCCTGAAGCGCCGGGTCTGGTTTCGTAAGGCCAGGATGTATTTGAAGACGTCTGGAGGGGTCGTTAGGGGGGCCATCTCCCAACCTTCCTTGACTAGGCTGAGGGGCCCTCGCACAGGGTGTCCGTATAGGAGTTCAAAGGGGCTAAAACCCAGGGACTTCTGGGGCACTTCCCGGTAGGCGAAGAGGAGGCACGGGAGCAGTACATCCCACTGGCGACGGAGAGGTTCTTCCAATCCCCCAATCATCCCTTTGAGAGTGCGGTTAAAACGCTCCACTAGTCCGTTCCCTTGGGGGTGATAGGGGGTCGTGAATCTGTAGGTGACCCCGCATTGTTGCCAGAGGGACTTCATGTACTTTGATATGAAATTCGTGCCTCGGTCGCTGACGACTTCTCGGGGGAAGCCTACCCGGGAGAAGATCCCCATCAGGGCCCGGCCAACCACGGGAGCGGTCACTGTCCGTAGAGGCACCGCCTCGGGGTAGCGGGTGGCATGGTCCACTAGTACCAAGATGAACCTGTGTCCTTGTGCCGTGCGGGGGTCCAGAGGCCCCACAATGTCTATCCCCACCCTCTCGAACGGGGTGGTGACCACCGGGAAGGGTTGTAGAGGGGCCTTCAACTTCCGGCCACTCTTCCCGCTGGCTTGGCATGTGGGGCACGATCGGCAGTGGTTCAGGACGTCATTCCTCATTTTCGGCCAAAAAAAGTGGGTCACCAGGCGACTGTACGTTTTGTCCTGGCCCAGGTGTCCAGCCAGGGGGACATCGTGGGCTAGGTCGAGCAGAAAGTCTCGGAAGCGGAGCGGTACCACCAGAACTCGACCGGCCCCCAGCTCGGCGATTCTTTGCTCGCTGTAGAGCAGGTCGTTATCCCAGTAGACCCAGTGGGTTCCTGTGGTGTCCCCGGCGGTTTGGGTGCTGGCTTGTTGGCGGAGTCCCTCGAGGGAGGGACAGGGCTTTTGTTCCTGGCGGAACTGTTCTTGGGTGGGCCCCCCTTCTTGCCGCCACTGAGCCAGATCCGGAAGGTCCTGGTGTTGCGCGTCTTCCTCGGTAGTCGGGTCCGGGAGGTCGGACTCGCCGTTGTCCTCTGCGGGGGCAACCGGGGGCGGAGGTGCTGGCCATTCGGTTTCTTCTGATCGGGGGGCGGCACGGGCGGCCATGGATCGGGTGGTTATGCAGGCCCAGTCCGGGAGGCCCAGCATCCCCAAGTGCTCTCTTCTCTCGACGGTGGCCCACGGGGAACTCTCGAGGTCATTCCCCAGGAGGCAGTCCACGGGGGCATCGTCCCGGACCGTCACCTTCAGTAGGCCGGAGACCCCTCCCCATTCAAACGGGACGCAGGCCATCTTACACATGCTCTCAGAGTTATCTGCCGAGCGGACGGGGCAGAGAATGTTCGGCAGGATCTGCTCGGGCTTCACCAGGTGACAGCGGACGGCCGTCACGCTGGCGCCGGTGTCACGCAAGGCCTCGGCTCTCTGTCCATTAATGGTCACCCACTGACCATATTTTCTGGTGTTGGCGGGTAGGGGAGCCCGCGGAACCATGTCCCTTCCCCCTAAGCATGCCAGGACCATGGCGGCCGGTTCCCACCCTTGCTGGTCCGGCTCATACTCCTCGGGTCCCTCTGATGATTGCTCTTCCCCCAGGGCAGCGGCAGCTACCTGGCGGGGCTTGGGTGGTTGGTTTAGCGGGCAGTTCGGATCGTTGGCGTAGTGGCCTAGTCGCTGGCACCGGTGGCACGTGACGTTGGCTCGGTACCCAGGCCGCAACGGGGGGTTGCCCCGGCCGGCCGGAGGTGGGGTGCTGGCCACGGGTGTTGCCGGTAAGGCGTCTCTCCCTCGCCCCTGGCCCCCTCCTCCTCCCCGAGGACGGTGCTGGCCTTGGTTGCTTCTGTTCTGGTCGTGTGGCCCTTTCCGGCCCACTCGGGTGCTTTCCCACCGGTCGGCTTCGGCGGCGAGCTGCCGGGGGTCAGTCAGCTTACTGTCGAGTAGGTGCTGCCTGAGCTCGACGAAACAGTTGTTTGATAGGTGCTCCCATACCATAAGGTTGAAGAGTTGTTCGTAGGTGGTGACCTGATTTCCCTTGATCCAACCCTCGAAGGCCCGGCTGAAATAGTTCACGTATTCCACCCAAGTTGTACCTGGGATCCGGGTGCAATCTCTGAACCTCTGGCGGTACATCTCGGGCGTGAGGCCGTAGCGGGTGAGGAGGGCAGCCTTCATGTGGTCGTAGGACGACATTTGGTGATCGGGGAGCTGCAGCAGGGCATCGCGACCCTCGTTGATGAATCTCCCCCAAAGTCCAGCTCCCCAATCACTCCGGTCGATCCGGTGGGAGGTCATTGCGATCTCATAGGCTTTAAACCATTGTTGTATGTCGTCTTCTCGGACATACTCGCGGACCACATCCTTGGGGATGTGAACTTTTTTCTCAATAGGCCCCGGGGTGTGTGGTCGCTCAGGCACCCCCAGTTCCTTATTCTGTTTGCGCAGTTCTATTTCCGCCAGTCGGCGCTCGTGCTCGAGCGTTATTTTTTTCTCTTCCAGCTCTCTTTGTCTCTGCTTTTCTTCTCGTTCCTCTCGAAGCCGCATATGCTCGAGGTTGATTTTCTGTTCAGCTAACTTAAGTTCCCCATCCATCTTGAGTCGTGCCATCTCTAATTCGTGTAATCTGACTCTGTCTCTTTCTCGTATCTCCTCCTGTGAGAGGCCCGTTCCCCGCTCCTCGGGAGCCGTGGCGTTCCCCTCTGGTGTGATGCTGTTTTGGTCTGGTGTGACGCTGTTTTGGTCGGAGGGTCCTGTGACCCCAGTTTCTGTCCATGACTCAAGAGCGCGCTTTAGATCATCCTTGGTACTCAGGCCGGTGGTAGCAATGCCAAGTTCTATGCAAAATTGTCTCAGTTCGCGGTGGTTGTATTCTTCTAATTTCTCCATTTGGAACTTCTCGGTGGAGCTGCTATCTTTGGTCGACATCGTGCTTTGTCGTGGGGTGAGCTACTATCTGTACGATTACGCGTTGATTCGGATCGCGCCGCTGGCCACCAATGTTAGAAAAGGTAGATGGACCGGGAGGGTCGGCCGGGGTCAGGAGGAGAGGTCTCCGGGGAGAGCCGTCTCCAGCGATCGTACAGACAAGTAACTTCCCCCCCACAGACAGATACCACACACGGATAAGGTTCAGTGTTCTTTATAAGCACTTATTTAAGGTACGGTTAAATGGTACAAGGAGGTCTGGACTCAGGGGTCCCCTCGATTAGAGTCTCACAAGGTAGGGAAGGGGGTAGCGGGACAGTCTATTTACCAATCAGGTAGTTCGGATGAGGTGATGATGAGCTCACAATCCTCGAGCTTGGTGGTTAGGTGGTATGGGCCGCGGCAGCGCCAGCAGGTCCCGGTGTGGATGGCCGATACAACGGGCCGCGGCAGCGCCAGCAGGTCCCCGGAAGATATACGGTCCGCGGCAGCGCCAGCAGGTCCCGGTGAGGATGGTCGTTACAACGGGCCGCGGCAGCGCCAGCAGGTCCCCGGAGGATGACTGTTGCAGAAGACCGCGGCAGCGCCAGCAGGTCCCGGTGAGGATGGTCGTTACAACGGGCCGCGGCAGCGCCAGCAGGTCCCAGGAAGGTGAAGGTTGCAGAAGGCCGCGGCAGCGCCAGCAGGCAGGACGATGGTTCACAAGAGCGGGCTACGGCAGCGCCAGTAGACCGTCAGGGTTGAGTTCACTCGGTGTCTCTCGACTCCAGGATACAACTGCCTTCCTGCTCCGGAGCTGCCTCAGTTATAGGGCTGGTGCCCTTTGATGTCCGGACCCTCGCACTTGGAGGTCGGAGGGTCCGGGATGAAGGTGTCCAGACACCCAGCAGGGGGTGGAGCCAGTGCCTGGGGGAGCTGGGAGCGATCGGCACCTGGCGGGGGAGAGCCCTTGACACTTCGTTCTCCCATTGACCTGCCAAGTGGTCCGCTCACCTCCTGGGTGGATGGTGGTGCCGGGATGTCGGGGCCGGCCAGGCCCGGGGTTAGGGTCGAGGGGAGGCCATGCGGCCACGTGGTGCAGGGCCCAAGATGGCGGCTTGACCCGGCCGGGAAGCCGGTGGGGCCGGACCCCGTGATGAGTAGGGGTCCGAGGGCAGAGGGTCCGTCGGGAGACGGGGTACAGGTGCTTGTTGCGGGGATATGCCTGGTGGGCCGGGGTTCGGGCCCCGTCGAGCGGGGAGGGAGCAAGCCGTCTGTGAGGCCTGTCCAACACTGTGCCAACCAGAGGTTCCCCATTCTAACATTGGTGGCAGCGGTGGGATTTTTCGAATTTGCATTTATGATTTACATACAGTGAATTATTGATCACCACATAGAGCAGACCTATAACGCAGCCACAGATTGATTGACAGTTGTTGCTAAAGAAGAATCTCCACCTTAAGAAACCATGCCTAGCTCAGTCAATGGAGGCGGAGCATCCTCTGTATTCTCTGGAGTGGATGACATCGATTGGGAGCCCGAGGCACTGAGGAAGTGCACAAATGATGTCCTGAAGGGATATCTCTCCAAATACAGAATCAAGCAAAGTGGACTAAGCACCAAGGATCAGTACGTAAAAACGCTGAGAGCCTGGCACGAATCAAAGTTCCCCGAGAATGCACGGGAGGTGATACCCCCAGAAGGTGTTTTTGAGCCTAGCAGAGGCCTGTCGCCCGAGGAGATGGCCGACAGGAGTGCTGCACGAGCACATGAGGTGGAGATGGCAAAACTGCAAATGGAGATGGAAAGGCAGAAACTGGCCATGGAGCATGAGGTAAAAATGAGGGAGTTGGATCTCAAGGCCAGGAGTTTAGACAACTCACCCTCTGGTGGAGTCAAGGGTGCACATTCCTAAAGATGTAGTCAAAGAATATTATAAGCAGGATGATATTGGGCAGTGGTTCAGGGCCTATGAAGTAGCCATGTCCTCCCACCGGGTCCCTGAGAAGGATTGGGGAGCGGGGTTGTGGGGAAGGTTCCTGAGTAAGGGGCGGGACACACTGCTAGACCTCCCCTCTGATGTCCACACATCCTATCCACACATGAAGGAGGCTCTTATGACAAGGTATGGGTTAACTCCTGAATTGTACAGACAGAGATTTAGGGATTGCACCAAGAAACCTGGTACCACTTATGTAGAATATGTGACCTTTTTTTGCAGAGCGCTGTATGGTTGGGTGAAGGGTAGCAAAGTGAATGATTACCAAGGGCCGTTTGATTTAATTGCATGGGAGCACTTGTCGGATAATTGTTTTCCTGAGCTACGCCAGCACCTGATCGATAGCAAGCTGTCCAACCCGAGGAAGCTTGCTGAGGAGGCGGACCGCTGGATCAGCACCAGGGTCCACAAGGGTCCCGTGGGAGGCCCCGCCAAAGGTGTTCAGGGTCCCCAGCAGAAGAGTGGGGGGGACAAGGGTAAACAGAGGGAGTTCTACAGAGGGCCCCAAAGTAATTCCCCAGGGAACCAAGGGAAAGGTTCTCAGCCACCCCCACCCCCGAAGCAGACCGGGGCCCCGACAGGTAACCCTGTTCAAAGAGGGCCCCTCAGATGTTACAAGTGTAACAACCTGGGGCACATTTCCGTGGATCCCAAGTGCCCCCTGTATGGTAAACCAGCACCCTCTGGTGCTCCACCCCCCAAGCAGGTGAATAGTGTAGCCTTGGGGAGGGAGATAGATGTCCAAGGGGCGGGGGATCCCGTACAGATGACCCTAGTCTCATTAGGAGACAGTGAGATGGTCGCTGAGGCCCAGCTGCCCCCCAATACTCAAAAGTATGGGCAGTGGGTGACCATAAATGGCAAGAGGGTGGGGGCTCTTAGAGATACGGGAGCCAGTGTGACTGCTGTCAAGCAACACCTGGTGTCTCAAGAGCAGGTTGTCCCACACGCATTCTGCCGTGTTGTCAACGCCGACAACACAGAGAGTCAGTGTCCAATGGCTCAGGTTCCCTTTGAGTGGGGGGGGGTCTCTGGTACTCTGCAAGTGGCTGTGAGAGAGGCCATGCCTGTTGATTGTCTCCTAGGTAACGATTTGGAGAGCTCCCCTTGGGAGAAGGTGGAGAAGACAACTCACCTGCGGATGGTGGGCTTGCCTGATTGGGCGTGCGTGACCACCCGGTTGATGGCAGCCGGTAGGGGTGTTGAAGGAACCCTGGAGCCTGAGGGAGAGGCCCAGGAACCGGCCTTAGAGAGAGGGCAAGGGAGGCACGGGAATCCGGCTCCTGAAGTTCCCACGGCCCAGGAGGAAGCAGACCTTGAGGGGGATGCCCTGGAGCCTACCGGGGAACAGATAGCCGAACTGGGGGACCTGCCTGAGCTGACCCATTGGCAGCAAGAAGGAGGCCCCACCAGGGAGGAATTCTGCAGGGAGCAGAAAGAGTGCCCCTCTCTAGAGGGTATGCGGCAGCAGGCTGCAGCCCAGGCCAATGGTGATCAGTCCGGAACTCACTTGATCTACTGGGAGAACGACCTCCTATACTCAGAGCCTAAGGTTGCTGAACCTGGGTCAGCCCGTGCGCTGGTGGTACCCCAGAAGTTCAGAGCCTTCCTACTGGGGCTGGCTCACGACGTGCCGTTAGCAGGACATTTGGGGCAGGACAAGACCTTTGAAAGGCTTGTCACCCACTTTTATTGGCCCCAAATGCGCAGGATTTCTGACACTCACTGCAGGACATGCCAGACTTGCCAGGCAAGTGGCAAGAGTGGAAGGAAGCTGAGAGCTCCACTCCAACCTTTCCCTGTGGTCAGTACCCCATTCCAGCGGGTGGGGATTGACATTGTGGGGCCGCTGGACCCCAAGACAGCCATGGGCAACAGGTTTATCTTGGTCTTCGTGGACCATGCCACCCGGTACCCTGAAGCCATCCCTCTGAGGACAGTGACGGCCCCCGTGGTGGGACGGGCACTGATGGGAATTTTCTCACGAGTAGGATTCCCTCTAGAGGTGGTGTCTGACAGGGGGACCAACTTCATATCGAAATATATGAAGTCCCTTTGGCAAGAGTGTGGTGTAACCTACAAGTTCACCACACCTTACCATCCCCAAGGAAACGGGTTGGTTGAGCGCTTCAACCGAACCCTGAAGGGCATGATTATGGGTCTCGAGGAACCCATGAGGCGTAAGTGGGACGTCCTCTTACCATGCCTTCTCTTTGCGTACCGCGAGGTGCCACAAAAGTCTCTAGGGTTCAGTCCCTTTGAGCTTTTGTACGGCCACCCAGTACGAGGACCTCTTAGTCTGGTCAAGGAAGGCTGGGAGCAATCTCCCAGGAAACCTCCCCAGAATGTATACAGTTACATGCTGGCTTTCCGGAACCAGACTAGCCGTTTCAGGCAACTTGCTGAGGCAAACCTGGAAGCCAGCCAGGAGGAAATGAAGCGGTGGTACGACCAGAATGCCACTCTGGTTGAGCTTCAACCTGGTCAAAAAGTGTGGGTCCTGGCCCCTGTGGAGCCTTGTGCACTCCAGGACAAGTGGACTTTGAGATTGTGGAGCGCAAGAGTTCTGTCACCTACTTGGTGAACTTGCGGTCTCCTAGGAACCCCCTAAGGGTCCTACATGTCAATCGACTGAAGCCCCACTTGGAGAGGTCCGAAGTGGGCATGCTCTTGGCCACCGATGATGGGACGGAAGAGGAGTCCGAGCCTCTTCCTGACCTCTTGGTAGCCTCAGAGCGAGACGGGTCAGTGGATGGAGTTAACCTCTCACCCACCCTGACCCCTGAGCAACAGGGTGACTGCCGCCAGCTGCTGGGGCAGTTCCCTGACCTGTTCTCCCTGGTTCCTGGTATCACAAATTGGTGCGTCCATGATGTAGATACAGGAGACAGCTTACCTGTGAAGCACAAGGCCTACCGGGTAACTGACAGGGTCAGAGCCTGCATCAAAGAGGAGGTCTCGATGATGCTTGCCCTAGGGGTGGTTGAGTCCTCCAGCAGTCCTTGGGCCAGCCCAGTGGTCTTGGTCCCAAAGGCTGCAGCGCCGGGTGCCACGCCCGAACTCCGGTTCTGTGTGGACTACCGAGGACTCAACTCAGTCACGAAGACTGACGCGCACCCCATCCCCAGAGCTGATGAGCTCATCGATCGGTTAGGGGCTGCACGGTACCTCAGCACGTTTGATTTAACGTCTGGGTACTGGCAGATCGCCTTAACTGATGGGGCCAAAGAGAGGTCCGCATTCTCTACACCAGATGGGCATTACCAGTTCCGGGTGATGCCCTTTGGGATGAAGAATGCCCCTGCCACCTTCCAGAGGTTGGTCAACCAGGTGTTGGCTGGGCTGACCGAGTTCAGCGCCGCATACCTGGATGACATCGCAGTGTTCAGCGGAAGAACACCTGCAACATCTCTGGGAAGTGTTGATGGCGCTGCGCAAGGCAGGCCTCACGATCAAGGCAAGCAAGTGCCAGATCGGGCAGGGTTCAGTGGTGTACTTGGGACACCAAGTGGGGAGCGGCCAGGTGGCGCCCCTCCAACCCAAAATTGAAACCATCCTGGCTTGGGAGCCCCCAAAAACCCAGACGGAGGTGAGGGCCTTTTTAGGACTCACTGGGTACTACAGGAGGTTTGTCAAGGGGTATGGCAGCATCGTTGCCCCCTTGACAGAGCTGACTTCGAAGAAGCAGCCCAGAAAAGTGATATGGACTGACACCTGTCAGAAAGCCTTCGACACCCTGAAAACTGCCATGTGCACGGCACCCGTGCTCTTGGCACCTGACTTCTCCAAAGAGTTCCTGGTGCAGACGGATGCATCAGAGCATGGTGTAGGGGCTGTTCTCTCACAGATCACTGAGGAGGGCTTTGACCAACCCGTAGCCTTTATTAGCAGGAGGCTACTTCCTCGGGAACAAAGGTGGAGTGCGATAGAACGAGAAGCATTTGCTGTGGTCTGGGCGCTGAAGAAGCTAAGACCCTACTTGTTTGGGTCTCACTTCCGGGTTCAGACCGACCACAGGCCCCTCAGATGGTTGATGCAAATGAGGGGTGAGAACCCAAAACTGTTGAGGTGGTCCATCTCCCTACAGGGTATGGACTTTAAAGTGGAGCATCGCCCTGGCACAGATCACGCCAATGCTGACGGCCTGTCCAGGTTTTTCCGCCTTAGTGATGCAGAACTCCCTGGGGTAGGGTAGTTCTCCCCACTTTTCAGCTGGAGGGGACACGTGTTAGACCTGGCACCATTGGCGTGGGTCACCCTTCCATTTTTGTCTGTGCCTCAATGTGTTTTGTGTTGGTGTTAGCTGCTCAGGGCACTGTGCCACTGCCATCCAGTGCCACAGTGCAAGTGCTCCCTATGGTAAAATGTATTATGTGAATTGACTTCCACGTTTGGTTTATTTGGTTTACTATCAGTCCCTAGTAGAGTGCACCAGGGGTGCCAAGGGCTTGTATATCCAAATGCTGCTAGTGGGCTTGCAGCACTGGTTGTGCCACCCACCGAAGCAGCGGGGTAAAATGTGTCTAGGGTCTGCCACTGCAGAACCTGCGCGCGGTCTGGTACCGTCGCGCTGACTGAGCAAGTGTCCCCACTTGCCAGTCCCTAAACCTTCCCTTAACTACATGTTAGTCACCCCTCTGGTAGGCCTAAGCGCAGGGTACATTGTAGGCATAAGGTAGGACATGCCCTGATGTGTGTGGCATGTCTTAATAGTGAATTACAGCCATTTTCGTTTTTCACTATTGAAGGCTACCTGCTCTCCGTAGGCCAGAATAGGCTGCTGGGATCGCTACACGCTGTGACCCCAGTGGACTCAGAGAGCATGGTAGAAAGTCATGTTTAGTATGCCTGAACTCGGGATAATAAAATACATCTTTTAGTAAAGGTTATTTTAGTATCCTGGGTTTGCAAATGCTGCTTTTAGAAAGTTAGCCTTTGCATGCCTGACCATCTCAGTCCGCCTCTGCTGGGGGTGTGTGTTCTGCCTAGCAACAGTACAGGAGCAGGGCTGGGGGGATTCCAGGTGGTGGGTAGAGAGATTACACCAGGATGGGTGGGAGGAGTACACCTTGACTCTTGAATAGACCTGTGCTCTGCCACCACAAAGCCGGCTCCGCCCCCCTGTGGAGCGGCTGATGTCTCTGCCCTGCTGCTGAAAGGAAAGAGCAGAGTCACCAAAACAAAGTACTCCAGAACTGGGCTGAGCCAGGCCCAGGCCCCCTGGCGCTAAAGAACAAAAGAATCACTGTATAAAAGTAGGAGCCTGGCTCCTAAGAAATCAGATCCAGATTGAACCACGAAGGAACTCTGCCCGACTAGAAGGACCTGGAAGAAGCTGAAGGAGGAGTAACTTTCCCTGACCTGAGGGACTGGCCTGCAGTAGGTGCCTTGCTGAGGAAGGAGAGGAAAAAGACTGAAAGAGACTTTTGCACTTTGTTCTTCAACTATCTCCAAGGGCTTGGAAGAAGAGCTTGCCCCCTGAACTGAACCCCAGGACCAGTGGGTTCACCGTGTCTCCGCTCGTCTGAGAACTCGAGCCGTGTGCTTTCTCCCGCCGGAGTGCTCTGCGCACCTTGCCACCCCTCCTAGGGCCGTGACACCCAGAAGCCTGGCCGCCTCCCCTCGCCGAGAGCCCCGCTCTACCTGAGTCGCTCTGGACCCATCGAGGCTGGCCGCCCCGCTTCCCTGTCACCTGCCTGCCACTGGAGCGTGCCTGGTGCCCTCTCGCCCTCTCGCCGGATTTCTACTTGGGAAGTGAAATCAAGCCTCGGACGGCCGCCCGTACGTCGTAACGTATCTGGCCGCCTCGCTTCACCTCCCAGCCTGAGTCTGACCGTGCCGCCCTCCGCAGTGACCTCCCGCACAGTCCGTGTCGGAGGCCCTGGGCCGCACCTGTCTACCGAGAGCCGCCCGCTGAATTCTTGATCCGGAGACCCGCGAGGTGCAGAACCTGCATCTCCCCTGACGACTCGTCCAAGCACCTCGCACGTTCCCAGGTACAGTGAACTCTCTATCGGATTCGGGGACCGCAACATTCTGATTTCCCCGTATCACTGTATCCTGGGTGCACTGCGCATCATCGTGACTGGACCGACTCAACCGAGCCCTGCGAAGCGCTCGTGATCGAATAAGTTACCAAAGAAAAGAACTGTGCCTAATTATCATCTTGTGGCTTCCATTTCGCAACCGTTATTGATGGTCTTGTACATGCCTGCGTAACCTAGAATCTTTTATATAAAGCATCCGTATTTTTGATACAACTTACGCCTGGTGTCCATTTGTGGGGGATCGTTGTGGTTTACTGTGTGTGATCATAAATGCTTAACTGACTAGCGCCCTGAAGTTTAGCCCGGACTGCTCGCGCCACACTACCTATAGGGTGAGCAGGGGTTGTTCTGAAGGGGTAATTCTCTCGCCCTGAATAGAAGAAGGGACCACTGCTTGTCACAAGTACCTACCTGTGCCAACCAGAGGTTCCCCATTCTAACACACCACAACAGATATATATATAAAATAAAGTGTATTTATTCTAGTCAAACCCTCAGCACTCTTTATGAGATTAGAGGTAAGTACAACACAGTCTTATTTATGCATACATTAAGTCACACAGGTAAGTAATACAGTCAGGCCCTAGGGGCCACGCAAACCATATACTAAGTAAGTGGTATAAGGACCACTGTCACGGAAATAGGATAGGCCTAGGCCTAGGGAATCGCTGGGGCTACACTATACTACCAAAGGTTAGGAAGTGGGAGGCCCACGGGATTCAGGTGCAGAGTGGAAACACTCACGCGTAATGCGTAAAAGTCGATAGAAATAGTAGTTGTTAGAAATTAACAGTTTAAGGACACTTCTGAAGCAGCTAGAGAGTCGAGACTCGGAAACTAGACCCTAGGATAGTTACTACCCTTGTGAGCACCAAAGTACCCAAGTTACCTAGCCCACAGGCTGCGGGTGCATAGGTGTGAACTTGCGTCGGGTTTCGTCGTGGACTTCTATGGATGCCTGAAGGAAAGTTGCTGACAGGCAGTCAGTGAAGAGTGTCCGGTGGATCCCAAGGCTGGGATCAAGAAGAGAGGAGACCTGCAAGCAGAAGGGACAGAGTCAAGGTCACTAGCCAGTGACCACGTGGAACCAGGAAGGAACCAGGTGATGTCGTGAAGATTGCAGGTGAAGGTGAAGCTTGTCGCTGCAGCCACGAGGACCAGGGAACGTCGAGGACGACCAGGACCAGGAGGCGAGCTGTCCCACGAAGGCTCTTGCTGTCGGCGGCGTCGAAGTTGGACTAGGACTCACCAAGCCTTGGCAAGCGGAACCCACGAAGAACGGAGGACTTGCTTCTGGTGCAGACCAAGAAGGTCTGAGGTGCTTCTCTTTTTCAAAGAAGCCGGAGCCAGTCTGGAGGAGCCAAACCAGCGGTGAAGATTACAGGATGCGTCGTCACAAAGGCCACTAGCCAGCGGGCAAGCAACCGGACAGACGCGGCAAGCAGAAAAATGCAGAAGGGCCCCACGCAGGACTCGTGGAGTGTGGGGGGCTGGTCTTCGGTGCAGATGGTGCTTGGGGTTGGGGCTTCTCAATCCCCGGTGCACAACTTCGAGGGTGCCTCAGAAGCTGCGCTTGAAGATACTATCCACTTTTCCCAGGTAGCCGGTCCCACGTCTCTCGTCGCCTCCACGGATCTCAGCTCTGCTGTGGATGTGGATCAGGGTCGGAGAAGTCTGGAAGTCAAGGCTCTGGTCGGGCTCTGCAGTCGGTCCCTCACAGAACTTTAGCAAAGCAAAGGGTAGTCTCTTGATGGTGCCTGTTTGCACAGGGTAGCCACTCCTTGGCCACAAGGGAGATTCTTCAGTCTTCTTCTTTCGTCGAATGTCGAAGGTCCAGAGTTTCTGTTCAAGTTGCAGGTTCAGGATAATCTAAAGTCTTGAGGCCCAACTCCCACTCTTATACTAATCTGGGGGGCTGGGATACCTGCTAGGTCACGCCTTATGGGTGGGACCTGGGAGGGGGTGGTTACACCAACTTCCCTTTGTCCAGTTTCGCGCCAGAGCTGGGGCTGGAGTGCCCCAGTGCCGGTTTGAACTGGACTATGCAAGGAACACCTTGTGTGCCCCAGGCATGTCTCATTCCTTTCAGCCCACCCTGCCCCAATACACTAAAGGCTGTCTGGGGAGGTGCTAGCACCTCCCCAAGCAGGAAACCTATTGTCCAGGCCTCCCTGGCTGGGATCACTCCCAGCAGCAGGAGGTCAGACTTGTGTCGTGGCAGCAGCATCCATTTTGTGATGCTGAGGCTTTGGTCAGAGACTAACAGTGAAGTATGATTTTAACATGTCTTTCCCTCTAGAAGGGGGGAATAATATCCTCATGTCCATAAATGGTATGGGGGTATTATTCCACAGTGTTAGACACCTTACACGACATGTTTCGATAAAGCCAAACCATAGTTACCATAACCGTTTAAGATTATAAGGCACTTTAAGAGTATATGGTAGGCTATATCATAGAACAGCTATAAGGACATGGTTCCGAAAGCTGCAGACAGGCTCAGCTCATGCTAGAGCACCATCTAACATGTTACCAAGCACTCTGCCTCCAGGATTGTTAAGGCCTGCCATAGGAGTGACTGATAGGTACACATGTGTCTATATGTAAGTTAAGTATAGGAATACTACACCTAAGCAAGGGGTGATTACACGACCTTGCCCCAGCTGAGTGATCAGCCAGTTGTGTCAAAATGGAAGGCCAGGCCAGGGGTGGCATAATACATGCTGCTGCCCCTGGTAGGCCTAGGGTACACCTATGCCCTGGGTACCTAGGGTACACTGTACAGGGGCCAATAAGGTGATCCTATCCAAATGGGTTATGCACCTAAAGTACATAGTATCAATTTAGAGAGAGAACAGCAGGGCTGTGGGTCTGATTAGCAGGCCCACAGCCACATCTAAGTCGAAAACCAGTAAAGCAAAAGCAAAAAGTGGGGGTGAACATAGAAAGCAGACCCTACTCTCCTACAGCCAGCAACCTCACAAACCCCGGAGGACGTGGCTACCTTTTGGCTCTAAGCCCCTGGGACTCCCATGAGTAGAGGCTCTACTCAAAATCTGCTTCTAATCCCTGGCATCAGCCCGGAACCGCGAACCCTTCACACTCTGCACCCGCCAAGCCTGACCTGTGCCAGAGTGAACAAAGATCACGAGGACGACCCCACTGCGACTGTGACCCCGAGTCCGGCACCCAAGGACTTCCCTCGACGCTCCTGACGACGCCTGCAGCCTCAGAACCAGGTGCCCCCCCAACCGCGATCAGCAGAGGGTAAGATTTCCCGACAGCAAAAGGCACCCCGGCGCCCCGCGGCCCCCTGTGCCCAACTCTGGGGTACCTACCTATCCTCCAACTATCCAACTTACCTCTCAAAGTGGTGGTGGCACCTGAAGAATCTTCGTCCCTGAGCTTGCAGTCTTTTTCTAAACCGGAGCATTCCCATTGAAATCAATTGAGCACCTGAAGGCTCAAAAGCACCCTGCACCCAGCCGCCCAAGTGGCCCTGGCAGTGTAACCTCTACACCTATCTACTTCCCCATTTGCCCTGAGCAAGTGACCAGGAGCCCAGCTCCCACAGCTCTGTGGCCTGCTAGTCAGTAGCCACCAACCAAGGCCCCCCTGCCTCCCATAGGATAACATTGGGCCTAACTCTCTCTGCACCCGGCTGCCACTGTGCCGCTGAGGGTGTAACAACTGTACCTACCTGACCCTGGGGGACCCCTGAGTCTATGCCCAGAACTTTAACTCTGCCAGTCGATTACTTACCTTAAAGCCGATAACTCAATTTTCTCCTTAGGGTAACATTGACTGGTTTTTCCTGAAATTTCTTCAAAGTGTGGACTTTCCAAAACTTAAAATATTCTCCAAAAATCAGCCGAGTAACGAAAACGAAAATACTCACCTGCTATTATGTGAGCTCCCATTGCTGGATCTTGGTACCCAGCACTGACTCTGAAAAATATTCACAACCGTACTTACCAGTAACCCAATTTTCTTCCATAGGAAACCATTGACTGATTTTCTGTGAAATTTCTTCTGTCAATTTCTGCAAACTTTAAATATTCTTTAAAAATCGTATAAATTGTGAAAACGTAATTACTTACCTGTTATAGATAAAGGTCCCAGTACTGAGTCTAGGCACCCAGTACTGGATTACAAAAGTAACAAGAACATACTATACCTGCAACTTGAATTTTCTTCCATAGGGAATCATTGACTGTTTTCTATGAAATATTTTCTAAGTGTCAACTTTTAAAATAGCAAAATATTGTCTAAAAATCATAACAGTAAGTCGACTTTTATCACTTGTTTCTAAGTACTGTCCCAGGACTGAATCTAGGATCTAGTCCTGGAATCACAAAAGTAATCCTAAAAGTAATCTATTGCAAATAACTTGAAACTTCCATTGAACTCAATGCATTATTGTGTTTAAAATTGTGTTGCCTATTGCAACCACTTGTAACTTTCTACAAAAGCCAAGTGCATATTGAAAAAGTATGTTCGAGGCATATGAGCTGCAGATTACACACTTTTGCATAGATCGGCATCTGGTGTTGGGCCCGGATGTTTGCAGTTGGTTTTTCCTCTTGGAAACTCTTTGGAAGTTACGAGGTCGGTGACTCCTCCTTTGGATCGTATTGCGCATGGGCTTCGGCTCCATCCTCAGACTGTTTTTTCCCGCCATCTGGCTCGGATGTAATCTTTGCGCTCTGGTTCCGAACATTTCCAGTTCAACGATCGAAGCGGAATCCTCACCTCACATCGCGGTATTGTTTCGATCGCGATCTCCTCAATCAACGCACCTTCTCATCGACAAATCTTCGGTTCCAGTCGTCGACGGCGGCCTTCGGGCCTACGCAAGCTCCGGTCCCAGCTAAAGAACTCCATTCAAGAAGTGCCCTCGATGTGGGTCCAAATTCCCCCACACCGATCTTCATGAGGTATGCAACCTCTGCCTCTCCCATGAACACGAGGCTCGAGACTGTCCGGCCCGTAAGTCTTTCAGACCGAAAAAGACTATTCGGGACCGAAGAGCCAGACGAAACATGGCACACTCCTCAACCTCCGTTCCAGTCGATATCTTCGGAGACGACATCGAAGATCCGGGACAGCAGCGCACCGAAGAGGACCTCGTCAGTGCTTCCGAGGCCGACGACTCAGATGTGGAGGACATCACTCCGGCGCAGAGGGTCGTGAGTAATATACCCCCCCCACACCCGCGCCAACACCCAAAAAGGCTTCGGTTATGCCTTCGCCTCCGGGCCTAGGCAAGACCAGGGACACTGCTTCACACACCCCACCTTCGGGCCCGGTGAAGAAGCCAAATAAGCCTTCCGGCGGCTCGGGCTTGAGCCAGCCTGTCAGCGGTGCCGAGAAACATACTTCAGCACCGAAAAAGAAACCGGCCTCTACCTCGACACCGAGCTCCGCACCGAAGCCCTCGAGGTTGAAACCCAGCACTTCCGTACCGACGCCAACTTCGGTACCGACCAAACCCCATAAGGCCCTCGGCACCGACACTTCCAAGCCGAAGCCCACCTCGGCGCCGACCAAGAAATCGGAGGTTCCCAAGCCCATTGCTAAGCAAACTGGCACGGACAAGCCTAAAAAGTCATCGGCCCCGAAAACTTCAGCGCCGACGGACCAAACACTGTCACAGGAACTATTTACACCGGTTCCCTTACAAAAAACTCTCACCAGGGATCCGAAAACTGGACATTTGGCACGCTCTTCCAAAAAGAGACATTTGGACAAACCGGCTCCGCCTCCACCTTCAAAGAGGAAGGACTCTGCTACCTCCCCTTTCAGAATACCTTCCCCACCTCCTCCACCCTCTCCACCTCTGCCTTCTCCACCCCCACCTCATCGCTCTCCGACCCCGTCTCCAGACGATGATGATCAGGGGGACCCATATCACGATACAGGAGATGTGCCCCAAGACCCCACCCCTACAGGATTCCCAGACCCATGGGACGACTACAATAACCCAGATATTCCCGACGTCCCACAAGATGACCTTTACCCTTCCAGGCCATCTCCACCGGAAGACTCCTTAGGTTTCCACCACCTACTTCAAAGGGCGGCACACTATCACGGGGTAGAGTTGCACACTGACCCAGTGGAGGAGGATTTCCTCCTTGACACACTTGATACCACACATAGGTCTACCTCCACACTACCTATGCTCAAGGGGGTGGTAAAACATGCGCCAGAGGTTTTTAAGGACCCAGTCAGGGCCAGGGTCATTAACCCACGCATAGAGAAAAAATACAAAGCTGCCCCCACAGATCCTGCCTATATCAAAGGGCTGCGCCACTAGATTCCCTAGTGGTTGCCACTGCACGAAAAAGATCAAATTCCCAGGCGTCAGGCGAAGCACAACCACCTGACAAAGAGTCAAAGCTACTGGACACATCAGGAAAGCGCACTGCGTCACAGGCAGCCAATATATGGCGTATCGCCAACCACCAAGCGCTATTGGCCAGATACGATAGGGCATATTATGATGAATTAGAAACTATAATGCACCACCTCCCTGAAAGATATAAAACTAGGGCCAGTGAATTAATTCAAGAGGGCAAGACAATAACTAACACCTCTATACGCTGTGCCTTAGACGCAGCAGACACAGCCTCCAGGGCCATTAATACTAGCGTCCTCCGTCGCCATGCTTGTATAAGAATATCAGGTTTTAAACCAGAGGTACATGCCTCCATCCTGAATCATCCCTTTGACCAAGAACACCTATTCGGCCCAAAGGTAGATGAGGCCCTCGAAAAAATGAATGGGAGCCCTGCAGTCACACCCTCCTAGGCGCTCTTTTCGCCTCTCTTCCTTTCGGAGTACATCTAGAGGCTACACCTCAGATAACGCGTCCACTTCCTACAAATCCCCCACTCAGTCCACCTTCACAAGGGGTTATCAAAGAGGCGGCTATAGGGGCAATAATAATAAAGACAGAGGCAAAACAAATACCGCCCGCTCTGCCACACCGCCTACCCAATGACTTCCCCCCGCTCCCTCCAGACCATCCCACTCCGGTCGGGGGCAGACTTCAAAATTTCCTTCATTTCTGGGAGACCATCACCTCAGACAAGTGGGTGACCCAAATTATGCGGTCAGGATACTGCCTGGAATTAACATCTACCCCCCCCCAAACATTCCACCCAGGCAATGCCCAATGTCACAAGAACATTCCACATTACTAAAACAGGAGGTAATCTCCCTCCTACATAAACATGCAATAGAACAAGTTCCCGTCAATCAGCAAAATTTAGGGGTCTACTCCCTATATTTTCTGATACCAAAAAGGGACAAGACCTATTCTAGATCTCCGGCCCCTAAACACATACATACATTCAGACCATTTTCACATGGTAACGCTTCAGCAGGTGCTTCCGCTCCTCTCCCAGAACGACTTCCTCACCACACTGGACTTGAAAGACGCATACTTCCACATTCCAGTCCACCATGCTCACAGAAAGTACCTCAGATTTGTAGTGGGAGGGCAACACTACCAGTTCAAGGTGCTCCCATTCGGAGTCACAACAGCACCACGGGTATTCACCAAGTGCCTAGCGGTAGTGGCGGCACACCTCAGAAGACAGCACATTCACGTCTTCCCATACTTGGACGACTGGCTGATAAAAGCCACGTCCTACAACCAATGTATACACCACACCGCCACTACAATCCAACTCCTTAACCAACTAGGCTTCACGGTGAACCACCAAAAGTCCCAGCTAACACCATCCCACATAAAACAATACCTCGGTGCCACCTTAGACACCTCAAAAGCAATAGCCTACCCCAATCCGGCCAGGATTGCAAGCATTCAGGCTTTGCGACAAAGATTCATACTTCAACACTACCTTCCAGCAAGAGTGTTTATGCAACTGTTAGGGATGATGGCCTCTTGCATTTTCATAGTGCCCCACGCAAGACTCCAGATGCGTCCACTCCAAGAGTGCTTAGCACGCCAATGGAACCAGGCCCAGGGGCAACTGACAGATCTGGTGTTGGTAGACGGTCGCACCCATCGCTCTCTGCAGTGGTGGAACACCACAAACCTTTCCAAAGGTCGACCGTTCCTGGACCCGGTTCCACAAATAATACTAACAGCCGCATCGCTCTCCGGCTGGGGAGCTCATCTATTACACCTCACAGTGCAGGGCACATGGACGCTGCAACAAAAGTTACTCCATATCAACCATCTGGAGTTACTAGCAATGTTTCTAGCCCTAAAATCTTTTCAGACACAGATTTCAGGCAAAGCAGTCCTCATTCGCACAGACAACATGACGGCCATGTATTACATTAAAAAACAAGGCGGCACACACTCTCCACAGCTCTCTCAACTAGCACAGAGCATATGGAGATGGGCAATTCCACACAAAATCTTTCTCCTAGCCCAACATGTCCCAGGAGTCCAAAACACCATGGCAGATCTGCTCAGCAGACAGACGCAACAGTTCCACGAGTGGGAACTTCACCCGCAGGTTCTTTGCCCGTTCTTTCAAACGTGGGGGCATCCACAAATAGACCTATTCGCCACCCACGAAAGCAAAAAATGCCCAAGCTTCGCCGCCAGATACCCACACCCATTGTCCAAAGGAAATGCGATATGGATGAACTGGTCAGGCAAATTTGCGTACGCTTTTCCACCTCTCCCACTAATTCCATTAGTGGTGCGAAAGCTACAACAGCATTCCCTCACGCTGATCCTAGTAGCTCCAACATGGACCAGACAACCGTGGTACACCACGCTGCTGGAACTCTCGGTAGTACCACACCAAAAGCTACACCTCTCACCATGCCTCCTAACCCAGAATCATGGAGAGATCAGGAGAGATCAGGCACCCGGACCCAGCTCAGCTCAGCTCAGCTCAACCTTGCGATCTGGCTCCTGAAATCCTAGGGTCAAGACTGATTTGTATATGACTGGGTCCAAACTGGAATGGCATGGTGAGCAAAACAACGATGGATTTAGGCCCAGATCTCTGTACTGGGGTGAATGTATGACATTGTTCTGCATTCTGTCCATCAACAGTTCTTTTTGCAGCTAGCAGTTGATGGCAGCCCCTGGTTTACACCCCCACTTTGGGCGGGAAAACCGGCAGGAAAAATTCTAAAGAATAGGTGTGCCCACCTCTGCCAACCCAACCCTTAAGATTGGGGAAGCGAGGTGAAGCACAACTATCAGTCCCCGCCATCTTGAAGATTAAGGACCCCTCCATTCCGGGCTAGGTCTATGTCCCCCTCCCATAGGAGGGTGGCATAATAGAGGATTTAGTCACCCCAAGTAAGGTGCCCATTGGCCCTTCAGGCCCCTGTAAGTATAGAAAATGGTACCTGGTTACCTAGGGCATTTGGACTGAAGAGGGACCCCTCACCTAGGCCATGCAGACTGCCACTGCAACATGCATGGACTGGTGCAAACAAAAAGAACACAGTTGACATGGCACTGCTATACCAACTTGCACTGCCTAAGGTATAGGTAAGTCACCCCTCTAGCAGGCCTTCCAGCCCAAAGGCAGGGTGCACTGTACCACAGGCATGAGCAGATATGCCCCTACACTATTTAAGGTCATTCTTAGATATTGTAAGTGCCATGGAAGCCATAGAGAGTCCATGGGCTGGAAACTCGACAACTCTAGTTCCCCAGCACCACGATTGCTTCTCTGAACACAGGAGTATTTGGTACCAGCCTGAAGGGCCAGTTGTGAAATCGTTTGTAGGAAAGAAACACTGGCTTAAGGGGACCTGGTTGGCAGGGACCCTGTGCACTACAATCAAAACCACATCAAATTCCAGGCAAAAAGTGGGGGCTAACCATGTCTGATGAGGCACTGTATTGCAGTTAGCACAGCTAGGGGGTCAGCATGTAATAGTGTACTCGCAAATTGGGCGACCATATCTTTCCACAGTAAAAACAGTGGGTTTGTGTGTTGTACTGTCAGGACATGCAGAGTAAATGTCCTGCCTGTGTCATATGTTGCACCCTCTCTTTAGGACTTGGCAGGCCGGCCAGAGGGGTGACTTACACAGATGTACAGGGGAAGTTGTGACTTTGCCTTTGCTTTCAGTGGCAAAGTTGGGCTAACAGGTACACAATTGCTCTACCAGTCTGCAGTGTGGGACCTGTTTTACTTGGGGATCTGTTTTAGTTGGGAGGTGGCCAAGGTGGCCCAACCATTGTTGCAAGCCCTTAGGTACCCACCCTTGTAACCTACATGTCCTGGGTACCTAGGTAACATTTACTAGGGACTTACAGGTAAGTTAGCCATTTCCAATTTGATACAGTCTATTCGAAATACAGTTTAGGGTCCGGGCACCGGCATTGAGTTCAGTCGAAAAACTAGCAGCATCAGTTAACTCAGAGGAGACCCTTAAAAAAGAGGCATTTTTCACATGTGAATCCAAAAAATATTCTTGCTGCAAAACAAAAAGGCATCTTAACAGTAGGGGTAGTTTTTTATTTTTAAGAATTTTATGGATTCACATACCATTTACATGCCTCCCCAGAAGGAGGTGAATTTGCAAAGAAGAGGCATAAAAAAAAGAACACAACAAAAGGGAAACCAAAAACTCAAAGTAGTCGCTAGAAACAAATCTGAGGATGGCAACCTTTGAAGGGTTTCCGGGGCATACGTCTGATGTCATAGAAGGATGGAAATGACACCAAAGGGTGGAAGATGCCTATGCAAAAAAAAAAAAAGAGAGAGAAACAAGACTAAAATACAATTTCAGACCTGACCACTAGATGAAATAATGCACAGCATGTGAATCTAGGGAATTCTTTAAACTTCAAAAGTACTCCGACATGGGAAGTATCCTTTTCATTTATTTATTTATTTATTTGGCCAAAGGGTCATCCTTGTAAACATTGACTGACATGGAACTGCAAATCTTCCTCTGAGAGTAAGAAGTAAAGGGATTATTAGCTGCCTTAACTCAGTGTACTAAACACACATTTAGAAATGACATAATTGTTTTTTTTCTCCAACTAGATCTTTCTGCTTTCAAGGACTTAATAGAAGAATCGGAAATAAAGCATTTTCCTGACAACGACCTTTTACGCCGCCTGCGTTTAGTTACCCAGGATGCAGACAAATGTGCTTCAGTGGCGCAACTGCTTCTAAAAGGCAAAAGGCAGACCAGGTAACATTCTTTTTCAGTTTGTTTCCCAGCCTAATGGTGAAATTGTTGAATTGTCTGACTGTTACGCAGCAGCTAATTTCATAGTTTAAAAAAAAATGTGATTGTTTTTGCTTCTTCCCTTGATGGTTTAACCCCTTCGCTGCTGCGGACATTCCGCTGCAGCGCTGGGGGGGGCAGGGGGGCAGCGCGGTGGGCCTGTGCTCATGACGGAGCCGCTCCGTCATGAGCCACAGTTGAGCTGTGCTCATGACGGAACGGTTCCGTCATGACTCCGCCCATTTGCGTTGTCCCCCCGCAGAGGCGGGGAAACAGCGCCGCGCAGGCGGAGCGGCCGCCAACGGGAGTGTCATGACGGAACCGTTCCGTCATGAGCACACGCCAACCGTGGCTCATGACGGAACGGTTCCGTCATGAGCAGGGAAGGGGTTAATAATCGTTTGACCAGTGCAGACTTTTACAAGCTCCCAGTTTGTGATTGGCCTGCCGATGTTCTTGCTAAGTTTTTCCTTGTTCTTTTTAGGTATCGATCAGGTGGTGGTAAATCTCAAAGCCTTTTAACTCTGAATGAGCTGCGGAGTTTCGTGAAACAGCTTTATGCCCTCCCATGTGTCATCAGTCAGACACCATTGCTTAAGGTACTGTCATTTTAATTTGGAAATTGGGGTTGACTATTGACTCATTGTTTTTACTTTTAAGAGGTTCTTTTCCTCAATGCTCTTAACTTTCAAGACCACAAGGCCTCACAATCTATCATGCAAATTAAAGTCCTCCAGTGGTGGTTATAAAATACAAAACCTGGTTACCATGACAACAAATTAATTTAAAACACCGTTAACATAAGCCTTGCCTGTTGTCCTTGGCTTTTTTTATGTGCACATAGGTGTTACCAGAATCGCCCCATATTGTTGTTGCAGTTTTATAGAGTAAACCCAAAATCACTTCAAGCTTAACTGTTCCGAATACCACATGTGCGGTTGACACCAATGGAAGGTAAACGCCACCTTGTTTGCTAAAAGACTTGTGCAGCATGGAACATTTTGTAGATCCGTATAATGAGACCTTATTGTGCCATGTATAGTTCGGAAAAACATCTACACAAATCATTTTCTGTCCACCCTATGAGGAGTCTGCACAACTCACTGTGATGCCAATGCTAAGCCCTCAATGCTCCCAGTGTGATTCATTTGAAAATTATATGTTCGAGGCATATGAGCTGCAGATTACACACTTGTGCATAGATCGCCATCTGGTGTTGGGCCCGGATGTTTGCAGTTTGTTTTTCCTCTTGGAAAGTCTTTGGAAGTCACGAGGTCGGTGACTCCTCCTTTGGATCGTATTGCGCATGGGCTTCGGCTCCATCCTCAGATTGTTCTTTTTCCGCCATCTGGCTCGGATGTGATCTTCGCGCTCCGGCTCAGAACAGCTTCCAGTTCGACGGTCGACGCGCAATCCTCACCTTAAACCGCGGTATTGTGTCGATCGCAATCTCCCCCACTCGACGCGCCTTCTCATCGGCACGGACCTTCAGTTCCAGTCATCGACGGTGGCCTTCGGCCTCTCCAAACTTCGGTCCTGGCAAATGGAAAGGACTCCATTTACAAAGTGCCCTCGATGTGGGTCCAAATTCCCCCACACCGATCTCCACGAGGTGTGCAATCTCTGCCTCTCCCCTGAACACGAGGCTCGAGACTGTCCGGCGTGTAAGTCCTTCCGGTCCAAAAAGTCTATTCGGGACCGAAGAGCCAGAAGAACTATGGCGCACTCCTCGACGACGATTCCGGACGACATCTTCGGAGAAGGCATCGACGCTCCAGAGCAGTACACAGAAGAGGGCCTCGTCAGCGCTTCCGAGGCCGACGACTCAGATGTGGAGGACATCACCCCGGCGCAGAGGGTCGTGAGTACTGATTTGCCCCCCCCCCCCCCCACCCCCCCCCCCCCCCCTCCTGGCGGCACCGAAAAAGGCTCCGGTCACACCTTTGCCTCCGGGCCTAGGTAAGACCAAGGACACTGCTTCCAACACCCCACCTTCGGGCCCGGTGAAGAAGCCAAGCAAGCCTTCCGGCGGCTCGGGCTCGAGCCAGCCTACTCCTGGTACCGATAAACACGCTTCGGTGCCGAAAAAGAAGCCAAACTCCATATCGACACCGAGCTCCGCACCGAAGCACTCGGGGTCGAAACTCAGTTCTTTGGCACCGACAACACCCTCGGTGCCGACCAAAGCACACAAGGCCACCAGCACCGACACTTCGAGGCCGAAATCCATCTCGGCGCCGACCAAGCGTCCGGAGGTTCCAAAACCAGGTTCCAAACAACAAACCGGCACGGAAAAGCCTAAAAAGCCAGCGGCACCGATTCCTTCGGCACCGACGGACAGACCAGCCTCACCGGACTTATTTACACTGGATCCCTTGCAAAAAACACTCGCCAGGGATCCAAAAACTGGACATTTGACTCTTTCTTCCAAGAAGAGACATTTGGAGAAGCCTGCTCCACCTCCGCCTCCAAAGAGGAAGGACTCTGCTACCTCCCCATTCAGAATACCTTCCCCACCTCCTCCACCTCCTCCACCTTCTCCACCTCCTCCACCTTCTCCACCTCCACCCCCTCCGCCTTCTCCACCCCAACCTCATCGTTCTCCCACCCCTTCTCCACAAGATGATGATCACGGGGACCCATATGATGATAGGGGATGTCCCACAGGACCTACCCACAGGGGACCCCACTCCTTCAGGATCCCCAGACCCATGGGACGACTACAATATGCCTGATATCCCCAACGTCCCACAAGATGACCTTTACCCCTCCAGGCCATCTCCACCAGAAGACTCATTGGGGTTCCACCACCTACTGCAAAGGGCAGCACACTATCACGGGGTAGATTTACATACCGACCCCGTGGAGGAAGACTTCCTCCTTGAGACGTTCGACACCACACATAGGTCTACCTCCATATTACCTATGCTTAAAGGAGTGGTAGAGGTTTTTAAGGACCCAGTTAGAGCCAGGGTCATTAACCCGCGCATCGAGAAAAAAATACAAAGCTGTCCCCACAGATCCCTCCTACATCAGAGGGCCAGCGCCACTAGACTCTCTAGTGGTATCCACTGCACGTAAAAGGGCAAATTCCCAGGCATCAGGTGAAGCACCACCACCTGACAAAGAGTCGAAGCTACTGGATGCATCAGGGAAATGCACTGCGTCACAAGCAGCCAATATGTGGCGTATCGCCAATACTCAAGCGCTATTGGCCAGATATGACAGGGCACATTTTGACGAGTTAGAGAGCATAATGCACCACCTCCCTGAGAAATATAAAGCTAGGGCCAACGAACTAATTCAAGAGGGTAAAACCATTACAAACACCTCTATACGCTGTGCCTTAGATGCAGCAGACACAGCTTCCAGGGCCATCAATACAAGCGTCCTCCTGCGTCGCCATGCTTGGCTGAGAATATCAGGGTTTAAACCGGAGGTACAAGCCTCCATCCTTAACCATCCCTTTGACCAGGAACATCTATTTGGCCCAAAGGTAGATGAGGCCCTAGAAAAAATGAAGAAGGATACAGATACGGCGAAGTCCATGGGAGCCCTACAGTCACACCCTCCTAGACGCTCCTTTTCGCCGCTCTTTCTTTCGCAGTACATCTAGAGGCTACTCTTCAGATACCGCGTCCACTTCGTACAAATCCCCCACTCAGTCCACCTTCACGAGGGGTTATCAAAGAGGCGGCTATAGGGGTAACAATAATAAAGGCAGAGGCAAAGCAAACCACTCCCGCTCTGCCACAACGCCTACCCAATGACTTCCCCCCCAAACCACTCCACTCCGGTCGGGGGCAGACTCCAACATTTCCTTCCCGTCTGGGCTACCATCACCTCAGACAAATGGGTGACACAAATAATTCAATCATGCTACTGCCTAGAACTCATATCTACCCCCCAAACATTCCACCCAGACAGCACCCAATGTCACAAGAACATTTGATACTCCTAAAGCAGGAGGTAGTCTCCCTCCTACAAAAACAAGCATTAGAACCCGTTCCTACCAACCAACAAAACATGGGAGTCTACTCCCTATATTTTCTCATACCAAAAAGGGACGAGACTCTACGGCCCATCCTAGATCTCTGGCCCCTAAACACATACATACACTCCGACCATTTCCATATGGTAACGCTTCAGCAGGTACTTCCGCTCCTCTCCCAAAACGACTTCTTGACCACCCTAGATCTAAAAGACACGTATTTTCACATTCCAGTGCACAAAGTTCACCGCAAGTACCTCAGATTTGTAGTGGACGGACAACACTTCCAATTCAAGGTGCTCCCGTTCTGGGTCACAACAGCGCCAAGGGTATTCACCAAGTGCCTAGCAGTGGTAGCAGCACATTTACGAAGACAACAGATCCACGTCTTCCCATACTTGGACGACTGGCTGATAAAAGCCGGGTCGTACAATCAGTGTGTTCAACACACATCTATCACCATTCAATTACTCCACCAGCTGGGCTTCACAGTAAACCACCAGAAGTCCCATCTCCAACCATCCCACATAAAACAATACCTCGGTGCCACCATAGACACCTCAAGAGCACTAGCTTACCCCAATCTGGCCAGGATTGCAAGCAGTCAAGCTCTACGTGCAAAATTCGCACTACAACATTCCCTTCCAGCTCGAGTGTTTATGCAACTAATAGGGATGATGGCCTCTTGCATTTTCATAGTGCCTCACGCAAGACTCCAGATGCGTCCTCTTCAAGAGTGCTTAGCACGCCAATGGAACCAGGCCCAGGGTCAATTAACAGATCTGGTGTTGGTAGACGGTCGCACCCATCGCTCTCTGCAGTGGTGGAACACCACAAACATTTCCAAAGGTCGACCGTTCCTGGACCCGGTTCCTCAAATAGTACTGACAACGGACGCATCGCTCTCCGGCTGGGGAGCTCATCTACTACATCTCACCACACAGGGCAAGTGGACACCTCAACAAAAGTTACTCCATTTCAACCATCTGGAGTTACTAGCAATCTTCTTAGCCCTAAAATCTTTTCAAACTCAAATTTCAGGCAAGGCAGTCCTGATCCGGACAGACAACATGACAGCCATGTATTATATCCAAAAACAAGGCGGCACACACTCTCCACAGCTCTCTCACCTAGCACAGAGCATATGGAGATGGGCGATACCCCAGAAAATCTTTCTCCTAGCTCAGCATGTCCCAGGAGTCCAAAACACAGTGGCAGATCTGCTCAGCAGACAGACACAACAGATCCACGAGTGGGAGCTTTGCCCGCAAGTTCTTCACCCATACTTTCAAATGTGGGGGCATCCACAGATAGACCTCTTCGCCACCCACGAAAACGCCAAATGCCCAACCTTCGCCGCCAGATACCCACACCCATTGTCCTTAGGGAATGCGATATGGATGAACTGGTCAGGCAAATTTGCGTACGCTTTTCCGCCTCTGCCACTCATTCCACTAGTGGTGCGCAAACTACAACAACACTCCCTCACACTAATCCTAGTAGCTCCAACGTGGGCCAAGCAACTGTGGTATACCACACTTCTGGAATTATCTGTAGTGCCACACCAAAAACTACACCTCTCTCCACACCTCTTAACCCAGAACCATGGAGAGATCAGGCACACGGACCCAGCGCAGCTTAACCTTGCGATATGGCTCCTGAAATCTTAGAATTCGGGTACCTAAATCTTCCCCCTGACTGTATGAACGTCATCAGAGAAGCTAGAAGACCTACCACTAGAGCGTGCTACGCCGCCAAGTGGAAACGTTTTGTTGTTTATTGCCACAACAACACCATCATTCCACTGGACGTGTCCATTCAACACATAATAGGCTGCTTACTCCACCTACAAAGGTGCAATCTAGCCTATACGTCCATTCGACTACACCTCGGAGCTATTGCAGCTTACTTACAAAACAGGCAACATCTTTCACTCTTCAGAGTACCTGCCATTAAAGCCTTCATGGAAGGCCTTAAAAGAATAATTCCCCCCAGAGTGCCACCCTCACCTGTGTGGAACTTAAATATCGTTCTCACAAGGCTAATGGGGCCTCCCTTCGAACCTCTCCATAAATGCGAATTACAGTTCCTAACATGGAAAACCGCCTTTCTTGTAGCCATCACTTCCCTTAGACGGGTCAGTGAGATACAAGCACTTACCATTCAAGAACCTTTTCTCCAAATGCACCATAACAAAGTTGTTCTCCGTACCAACCCAATATTCCTCCCTAAAGTCATTTCTCCCTTTCACCTAAACCAAACAGTAGAACTACCAGTATTTTTCTCGCAACCACAGACCGTTGCAGAAAGGGCTCTTCACACACTGGATGTGAAACGAGCCTTACTCTACTACATTCAGAGAACACAACCTTTCCGTAAGACCAAACAACTGTTTGTTTCTTTCTCTCCACCACACAAAGGTAACCCCATCTCAAAATCGGGGATAGCTAGGTGGATTGTAAAATGCAGTCAAATCTGCTACCATAAAGCAAAGCGAACGCTATCCATTCCCCCGAAAGCCCATTCTACACGAAAAATAGGGGCTTCCATGGCATTCTTAGGGAACATCCCATTAGATGATATCTGCAAAGCAGCTACATGGTCAACACCGCACACTTTCACCAAACACTATTGTGTAGATGTGCAAACTAAGCAACAAGCTAGTGTGGGCTAGGCTGTACTCAAAACATTATTTCAAACCACTGCAACAGATACGGGTGGTTGCCGCTAACGGTGGGTACTGCTATATAATGTATGCACAAGTGTGTAATCTGCAGCTCATATGCCTCGAACGGAATATGCTACTTACCAGTATGCATCTGTTCTTGGCATGTAGAGCTGCAGATCTACACACGCCCACCCGCCTCCCTGGCTACCTGTATCTGTCCCAGTTTATCTTATTTAGATAGCACACACATGGGTATCTTCACTGTTACTACTACGCTCCATCTTTCCCTGCTGGCGAAAAACAATCTGAGGATGGAGCCGAAGCCCATGCGCAATACGGTCCAAAAGAGGAGTCATCGACCTTGTGACTTCCAAAGTCTTTCCAAGAGGAAAAACAAACTGCAAACATCCGGGCCCAACACCAGATGGGGATATATGCACAAGTGTGTAGATCTGCAGCTCTACATGCCAAGAACAGATGCATACTGGTAAGTAGCATATTCCTTTCTGCATTCTGGTTGAAAGGAAACTGACACAGAATCTAGTGAGCACCAAACCTATGGCAGCAACTTCAGCAGCTTAACACAGGCCTTATCCATTTGCAAGTTGTAGTCTCATTTAATGACTCTGAATGGACAGGTTGTTTTCTTTCTGACCGATTGTCCTTTCTATTAATGAACTGAACACCTTTTAGTTTAAGCCTCCAGTATCAGTCAATAACCAATGCATACTTACACAGAGTATATCATTTGTGTCTCCTGCATGGTTGCAAGGATACTGTATTCAAGAACTATACTGTTTTTCTGCTGATAACGTGGAAAACCAGTATAAATCATTGCAATTCGGAGAGGCACACATTTGAGCATGGAGTTTGTGTTCGAGGCATGTGGGCTGCTGAATTCATATCTGTGCATAGATCGCCGCCTAGTGTTGGGTCCGGATGATTGCACATTGTTGTCCTGCAAGAGTCTTCGAAGTATCACGAGATAGGTGGCTCCTCCCCTGGACTACAGTGCGCATGGGCATCCTCTCCATCCTCAGATTGTTTTTTCCCGCCATTGGGTTCGGATGTGCTTATCTTAGCTCAAGTTAGGAAAACTTTATTTAAGGCCAAAAGCCTTTAGATATCATCGGTATTGTTTGCGTTCGGTATCGATAGATTATTATACTTGTTCTCGGACTCATTCACCCTTCTCGGACCGAGTTTCGGTCCGACCATCGATCAACGTTCGAAGATGGAATCGAGGACTCCCTTCAAGAGATGTCCTCTATGTCACGCAAAATATCCACACGTCGATGTCCATCCGGTGTGTAACAAATGTTTATCACCGGATCATGATGAGTCCAGGTGTATGGCCTGCGCCCGGTTCCGGTCGAAGAAGACCCTTCGGAAGAGACGGGCGGCTAGATTGGAGGCCAAACAATCGGCGCCTAACCCGGTTAACATATTCAGCACCGAGGATGAAGAAGTCGAGAGCGTCGAAGAGATAGAATCGAGCCATGCTTCGGAGCATGACTCCCAATATGACGACGATGATGAGGAGATCTTCGAGGACGAAGACGTCGTCGACGAGGTAGGAGACGACGATGAGGCCCTTGGGGCCGAGGAGGATAGCTCAGGCGAGGAGCTAGGCCAATCCGTCGATGCGGAGGCCGAGGGAGATAGTCTTGATAAGTCTCAGGTCGAGGGATCGCCTGCGGGCCTTACCCAAGATCGGTCAGATCGTTCTACAGCCCCGCCTGAAGGCCCGGCTTCGAACATTTCAAAAGAGCCGGAAATATCGAAAAGGACTGGAGTCGATTCCGTGAAATCGAAACCAAAACCAGCACCGGTCAAATCAAAACCGAAAGTGCAACTGGTTCAGGTCGGATCGAAGGCATCGAAACCTTCCAATCCATCGACACAGAAGAAGGACGTCGGAACCGACCAAAGAAAGAAGGACTTCGGTACCGAGAAACCAAAAAAGGACTTCAGCACCGAGAAACAGAAGAAGGTCCTCGGTCCCGAGAAGACGCAGCGGCCTATGGAACCGAAGGTTGGGGCACCAACAACCAAGGTCAAGGTGGTCGATCCGACTACATCAACACCGCAGAGTGCTGAGACTGCCAAAATACCGGATCAACAAGGCGTCGATCCCAAACTTCGGATCGAAGACTGGAAAGAAACCGGAGACCGCGTCGAGGCCTGTCTCCAAAGAGCCTGTCGGTTCAAAAGCACCGTCAGCATTCACGTTGCAACAGGTGTCGGAGTCCCTGAAGCGCATCAGGGAACGGGCCACTCTCGAACCGAAAACGGGTCCCGAACTGCACAAGGTCGCCAAGGCTCACTCGGCGCCGATCAAGTTTGGATTGCCACCGCCGGGGACACCGAAGATGTTCGAACTTAGGAAGAGTATCGAACAACCACGTACAGTGCCCACGGAAAGAACCAATGTCGATGACTCACAAGACCAGTTTATCGACGCCGACACTGGTAGGCTGTTGTTCCGCAAGCGGAGAATTGTTCCAGAAAAGGCTTTGGACTCATACAAAATTCCACTAAAAAGGAAAATGGCGTCAGGTTCGACACCAGGGCTTGTAGAACCTTACCACAAATATGATCAGGTACCACCATCCTTTTCTCCCACACACTCGGAGGCGGATGCTGGAGAGGGCTATACTGAGGATGATACCACTTATCCTGTGGATAATGACCCTGATGAACAGCAAGACCAGGATCAGGCATGGGGAGACCCTAATGACCCAGGAGACCCACAAAATGCTCCTGACACTCATCTTTATAATATAAAACCATCTCCCACTGAAGATACTGCTGCTTTTAACGCCCTCATTGAAAGAGCGGCTGGCAATCACGGAGTGGAACTTCATTCTGACTCTGTGGAGGAGGATTTCATGGTGGACACGTTCTCCACATCAGAAAGAACGGTCAAGACTCTACCAATGTTAAAAGGGGTTATTAAACATGCTAAGGACATCTTTAAGGAGACAACCAGAGCACGGGTATTGAACCCGAGAATAGAGAAAAAATAGAAACCAGCCCCAAGAGACCCCATGTACATTAAGCGTCAATTGCCTTTGGACTCCATGGTAGTCTCTAATGCTCGCAAGAGAGCTAACTTGCAGACTACCGGTGATGCTCCTCCTCTGGACAAGGAGTCCAAAGTGCTAGAAACATCAGGAAAAAGGATAGCAGCACAAGCAGCAAACATCTGGCGCATTGCCAACACTCAGGCACTCCTGGCCCGATACGACAGGTCACACTACGACACCCTAGAAACACTGCTAGAACATCTACCAGATGACTACAAAGATGGAGCGGAGCTCCTCATCAGAGAGGAACAACTCATTACAAATGCGTCCATCAAATGCGCACTAGATGCAGCTGACACTGCAGCAAGGGCAATCAACACTACTGTGATGTTGAGGAGGCACGCATGGCTGAGAATATCAGGTTTCAAACCAGAGATTCAAAATAATATCTTGAATCAACCAGTCAACCCAGACTTTTTATTTGGCCCCGAGGTTGACGCTACACTGGAAAAGATTAAAAAGGACACTGAAACTGCGAAATCTATGGGGGCTCTACTGTCGCAGCAGTTTCGGAGAGGCTCCTTTCGTCGCCCCGGGAATAGAGGAGCAGCTAGAGGTCAGGGGTCCCAGCAGCAGTACAGTAAAGGAGGTACCCAGAGTACCTATAATAAGAACAATAGGGGTGGATATCGTGGATCCAGCACCAAAGGCAGAGGACGAGGACACAACAACACCAGGTCCTCCGCCAATAACAAACTGTGACGTCTTGTCACTGCCCCCCGACCACATAACACCGGTCGGGGGGAGACTCCAACAGTTCCTGCCAGTCTGGAGATCCATCACCACAGACAGGTGGGTCAGAGAAATTGTCCAGTACGGTTATTGTCTGGAATTAACATCCAATCCACCCAACATACCACCAAGACACCGTCCTATGTCCGCAGAGCACTTAACATTATTGCAGCAGGAGGTACTAAGTATGCTGCAGAAAGGAGCCATAGAGCTCGTGCCTGTAGAACAACAAGGGTCAGGGGTGTACTCTCTGTACTTCTTGATCCCAAAAAAGGACGGGTCTCTCAGACCTATACTGGACCTCAGACCTCTCAACCAATACATTCTGTCAGAGCATTTTCATATGCTCACCCTCCAGCAGGTTCTGCCGTTACTCAGTCAGGGAGACTTCCTAGCAACACTGGATTTGAAGGATGCGTATTTCCACATACCCATACACCCAGCACACAGAAAATATCTCAGGTTCACTCTTCAGGATCAGCATTATCAGTTCAAAGTCCTCCCTTTCGGAGTAACAACGGTGCCCAGAGTCTTTACCAAGTGCCTAGCGACAGTGGCTGCACACTTAAGGAGACAGCACATTCACGTCTTCCCTTACCTGGACGACTGGCTTGTTCAGGCAAAGTCAGCCCAGCAGTGTGCCAGCCACATATCCCACACCATTCACCTTCTTCACAGTCTGGGATTCTCACTAAATTATCCAAAGTCACATCTTCAACCCGCCCACGTACGGCAGTACCTGGGCGCGACCATAGACACTCTGGCAGCCACAGCTCAGCCAAATTTAATGAGGATCAACAGCATGCAACTGCTGATAAAAAAGTTCCGACCTCAACACTCCCTTCCAGCGCGACTGTTCATGCAGTTGATAGGCATGATGGCCTCCTGCATCTTCATAGTCCCGCACGCGAGACTACATATGCGCCCGCTTCAGGAGTGCTTGGCACGTCAATGGAATCAGACTCAAGGACAGTTGAAAGACCTAGTGTTGGTGAGCTGTCGGGCATACAACTCTCTGCATTGGTGGAATCCACAAAACCTTTGCAAGGGCCGACCGGTCCAAGAGCCTGTTCCACAAATAATCCTGACGGCGGACGCGTCTCTCCAGGGATGGGGAGCTCATGTACTCAATTACACAGTGCAGGGACTATGGACGACACAGCAACAGAATATGCACATCAACCTTCTGGAACTGATGGCAATCTTCCTGGCAATGAAGGCATTCAAAGTACACTTGTGCAACAAAGTCGTGTTGATCCGGACGGACAACATGACTGCCATGTACTACATACAGAAGCAGGGAGGAACACACTCTCCACAGTTGTCTCATCTGGCTCAGAGCATGTGGAAGTGGGCCATTCAAAGGAACATGTTCCTCATGGCAGAACACCTCCCGGGCAAGGACAACCAAATGGCGGATCTGCTCAGCAGATACAGCCACCCAATGCACGAGTGGGAGCTACATCCATCAGTAATACAACCGTACTTCCAGCAGTGGGGTCATCCAGAGATAGACCTATTCGCCACAAGGGAAAACGCAAAATGCCAAAGCTTTGCCGCCAGGTTCCCGCATCCACAGTCGCAGGGCAATGCGATATGGATGAACTGGCCAGGCAGATTTGCGTACGCTTTTCCCCCAGCGCCATTAATACCGCTAGTGGCATGCAAACTAAGGCAACACTCAATGACACTCATCCTGGTTGCTCCAATGTGGGCACGCCAGCCATGGTACACCACGTTACTAGAACTTTCCGTGGTGCCGCCTCAAAGACTGCGGCTAACACCCAAACTTTTAACACAGAACCATGGCGAAATTCAGCACCCAGATCCGCAACAGCTGAACCTGGTGATCTGGCTCCTGAAGTCTTAGAGTTTGGCTACCTGAACCTGCCTCCAGAATGTATGGATATCATCAAGGAGGCCATGAGACCCACGACCAGAGCTTGCTATGCGGCTAAATGGAAGATTTGTCATTTACTGTAAAGACAATGACATTAATCCGCTGGATGCATCCGTTCAGAACATCATCTGTTACCTGTTACACTTATACCGATGCAATCTGGCATACAGCTCCATCCATATACATCTAACCGCACTAGCGGCCTATCTTCAGAACAGGCGGCACCTCTCTTTATTCAGAGTGCCTGCCATCAAAGCCTTCTTAGAGGGACTCAAAAGAGTGATTCCTCCAACACACCCACCGGCACCGGTGTGGAACCTGAATGTGGTCCTCACCAGATTGATGGGTCCACCTTTTGAACCTCTACATTCATGTGAGATTCAATTCCTCACCTGGAAAGTAGCTTTCTTAGTGTCAATCACTTCGTTGAGAAGAGTTGGTGAACTCCAGGCACTAACCATTCAAGGCCATTCATACAGGTTCACGCAAACAGAGTTGTACTACGTACCAACCCCAAATTCATGCCTAAAGTGATATCGCAGTTCCACATGAATCAGACTATTGAACTGCCTGTTTTCTTTCCAAATCCAGAAAATGTCGCAGAGAGAATGCTCCATACACTAGATGTAAAGAGGGCCCTCATGTACTATATAGACAGAACAAAGGATTTTAGGAAAACAAAACAACTGTTTGTTGCCTTTTCTCCACAACACAAGGGCAACGCCATTTCCAAAGCAGGGATAGCCAGATGGATCGTTAAATGTATTCAAATTTGCTATGAAAAAGCTAAACGCACATTAACGATTCCTCCAAGAGCCCACTCCAAGAGCCCACTCAACACGCAAGTTAGGGGCGTCCATGGCTTTCCTTGGGAACATTCCTTTAGAGGAAATATGTAGAGCAGCCACATGGTCCACTATACATACATTTACTAAACACTACTGTGTAGATGTACATTCAAAACAGCAGGCAGCTGTAGGACAGGCTGTTCTCAAGACCCTTTTTCAGACTGCTGCAGCTGACACGGGCAGCAGGCGCTAATGTAGGGACTGCTATATAATCTATGCACAGATATGAATTCAGCAGCCCACATGCCTCGAACCGAATATGCTACTTACCAGTATGCATCTGTTCTTGGCATGTAGGGCTGCTGACATTCATATCGCCCACCCTCCGCCCCGGCGCCTGTAGCGGCCGCAGCACTCAGAATTACTGTATAGCATGGTCATCACTTACTGTATCTACTCCATCACTGCCACAATGGCGAAAAACAATCTGAGGATGGAGAGGATGCCCATGCACACTGTAGTCCAGGGGAGGAGCCACCTATCTCGTGATACTTCGAAGACTCTTCCAGGACAACAATGTGCAATCATCCGGACCCAACACTAGGCGGCGATCTATGCACAGATATGAATGTAAGCAGCCCTACATGCCAAGAACAGATGCATACTGGTAAGTAGCATATTCGATTGTGTTCAGAGCACTGTCGGTGATGACTCCGAAAGTGGCATGGGGGAACTATAGTGTAGTTCCTATTTCCCGTATAGGCTCTGCGCATTGGAACAATATACACTATAGTTTTTGGATAGGGCTAAGTTCAGTATGCTCCTATCGAGTACATTAAACTTATTACTTGTGTGTGCCAGCTAACTCAGAGGTCACCAGAAACTTCTCGAATGAAGAAGAAGGGATTAGTTTCTGACAACCGCATAAACATGACAACTTTGTTTCCCTTAGAATCGGAACGCCTCTCAGAATCGTGGAAACAATAGATAAGTTTCACTCAGTCAATCATGCATGCTTAGTTTCTCCAGAGATACACAGAAATAGACGGGCGTTTCAAGAAAAGGGTTTATTGAATAGTCTTGTTTCTCGTGTAAGAGATATGAGCTGTTACAATCATTAGACAGTAAGCAAGATATAATACGCACAGCGTAAGCAGTAAGAAGAAATAATACAGCAATAGCATTGTCTTTTAGCTATTACATATATTCATATATACATACATAAATAACACAGGCTAAAAAGTGAATACTCGTCTGATGCTTCTAAATAGTTCTACCCCAGTGTACCTAACCTAAGTGTAGTACGAGGTAAGAAGTAGGTGCTGCTTTCTTATAGTATGGTATATTCTAAGTTTAGTATGCCAAGAGTCCCTCTAGGTTCTAGTTGGCTCCATACCTTTAGAATGAGAGAGGTGGGTATCTCCTTCCGGGTCTCAAACTCTAAAACCCCGCGAAGGGAGTCAGAACACTGGAAGCTGGATTCTCTGCGAGCAGGGATGACAGCGTCTGGTTAGTGCGCCAGGCCGGGATATGGTCTCTTCCGAACTTGCCGTGGCGACCCATGCAGTCAAGTCGTGATGAGTCGTGCCGTCGTTTGCCATGGTAAGGGAAGGTATAATTATACCTGGAAGGTGTTTAGGAATGCTAGCATTGACGTAAAGTTGGGCAGAGGAGGACGTCCTGGATGATCCCCTAAGGAATAGTAGTTCATGCATAATAGATGAGTTCTTCGAGAAATCAATAATCCTAGCTGGGGAAAGTCCCGTCGGCTTAAGGGTCTGGTTACTAAGAAGTCGTTGGGACGTGGGATGGACGGATGTAGGTGACCATGCCTGTATTTGCATAGCATGGCTAATGCCTAAATAAGGACTGGGATTCCTATGCCTAAATAAGGGCAATACGAATTTGCCTATATAAGGACATGATTCAGGGAAACCTATATACGGGTATCTAAATCAAAACACAACACCCACTCCATTGACGAATGATCGATATTACTAAAGGATAAACTTGCTAAACACATAAAATTGAGTATCACATGTTTCATTAAAAACATTTGTAAAAGCATACTAAAAGAAGTCTTTGTTAAAAGGTTTGCTATACATGAAATGCAAAGGCACTGTACATATTGAAGCAATGTTTCATATATTTACAGTGAATGCTCAAGTGAATGACCACAAAAAATATATACACATACGGAATGAAATGGTCCAGTTACACAGAAAGGAAAAAGTTCAGAGCCATTTCATGCCATGATTACATAAATGTGAAAAAAGGTGACAACTCGTCCCTGGAAGAGTCTCAAAGAAGTGGGTTCTCTAAGAATAGTTATACTGTAAGCAGAGCTTTTAGCCATAAAAAATCAATATCCACAAAATTGCGATTTTTCTTTTTTTAAAAATTTATTTATTTATTTATTTATTTATTCTTCGTCATTTTTGTTTGGATAAATGAAGACCGAATTCATAGATTACAAGGTACACTGTGAGCCAAATCAAAAGTTATTTGAAGATGCTGGGGAAAACATGAACTCCTGTAGACAAAAATTCGTCTACCGTTGTCGGTGACAGGACGATTATTTAGTTTAGAAGACTAACTGCACATAGATGTGATGCATCATCAGTAACCGTGTTCGATGCTGATGTTACCTGTGTGCCTGTTGATCCATCTCGTACCTCAGCAGTAGCATGTTCATTCTGTGAGATCTTAGTGAATGCCGTTGTGAGAAAGTGCCATCTTTCTTGCATGGTATGCCCCCACTTTTTGCTGAATTGCTGAATGTACTTTGACTGAGTGTACCCTGGACTCCTGCCAATCAGGTGCCCAGGGCCTATGTTCATTCCCTAAAAACAAACCAGACCCAAATTGGCAAACCCTGGCCACATGTCAGCCCCTGGTAAATGGTACCCTAGGTACCCAGGGCCTTGTGACCAGGGAAGGCCTATAAGAGCTGCAGCCTTGTGCCACCTTTAGAGGCCCTGTACCCTTACACACACACACTGCCTTTGCAGGCTGAGTGTTTGGGTGCAAGACAAAAACAAAGTCGACTTGGCACACATCCCTGTGTGCCATGCCCATCACCTACACTGCCATGGCATACATCAGTCACCCCTCTAGCTGGGTGCCTTATGCCAGTGGTGTGGGCACAGGAGCAGGAGCCCTGTGCCCCTACAGTGCCCAGGTCCATTCCTGGGCACTGTAAGTGCAGTGCTGCCATTTAAGAGTACATGGTGCTGAGAGCTCGTCAAACACGAGCTCCACAGCACCATAATGGCAACACTAAAGACTGAAAAGTTTGGTATCAAACTTCTCAGCACATTAAACCCACACTGTTGCCAGTGTGGGATTTAAGGTACACAGCACCCCAGAGGGCATCTTAGAGGTGCCCCCTTTAACCTAACCTCCAATCCACATCTGCTCTGAGGCTGCCTAGGCTGCCACCCAGCAGACATGTTGCTGGACCCCTGGGTAGGAGAGCCCCTGCTCTCCAGGGCCTTCCAAAATGCACATCCTGGGCGAGGTGCTAAATCTCCTCCCCCAGGATGGGCGGGGGAAGCTTCAAAGGCATGCCGCCTCTGTGAGCTTCCCCAGGCCCCTGCAACCCCCCACTCTGGCGGGAAGCTTTGGCTGGAAACCCCAAATAAGGACAGGGGATGTGCCAGCCTGCCAACCCCACCCCTCAGGTGGGGGAGGCGAGGTGAAGCACATCTCCGGGCTCTCGCCATCTTGAAGATGGGGAGCCCTACCCTATCAGGACTAGGCTACCGCCCCCCTCCCACAGGAGAGAGTCAGGATAGGGGGTGTACCCACCCTAGGACAGGGTCCCATTGGTCCCTGCCCTTCACCTACCTATAACGCCCCGAAATCTAGTATTTAGGGGCACCCTGAACCTTCCTTCCCCAGATTCCAGATTCAAAACTACGAAGAGCAAGAAGAAAGAAGACCTGCCCTGCCCTGCAGCTGCTGAAAAGAGGAAGACAACAACTGCTTTGGCCCCAGCCCTACCGGCCTGTCGACCCTCGAACCTGCTCCTGCTACAACCCGGCATCTCTTGTTGCTAGCAACCTCACCAACCCCGGAGGACCTGGCTACCTTTTGGCTCTAAGCCCCTGGGACTCCCATGAGTAGAGGCTCTACTCGAAACCTATCTCTAGCCCATGGCAGCAGCCCGGAACCGCGAACCCAGCACACTCTGCACCAGCCGAGCTTGGCCAGTGCCGGAGTGAACAAAGACCCTGAGGACGACCCCACGGCGACTGTGACCCCGAGTCCGGCACCCAAGGACCTCCCTCGACACTCCTGAAGAAGCCTGCAGCCTCAGAACAAGGTGCCCCCACAACCGCGATAAACGGAGGGTAAGATTTCCCGACACCAAAAGGCACCCCTGCACGCGGCGCCCCACGGCCCCCTGTGCCCAATCCCGGGGTACCTACCTATCCTCCAACTACCCAACTTACCTCTCGAAGTGGTGGTGGCAGCACCTGAAGAGTCCTCGTTCCCGAGCCTGCAGTCTTTTTCTAAACCAGAGATTTCCCATTGAAATCCATTGAGCGCCCGAAGGCTCAAAAACCCTCTGCACCCAGCCGCCCGAGTGGCCCTGGCAGTGAAAACTCTACACCTACCTACTTCCCCACTTGCCCTGAGTAAGTGACCAGGAGCCCAGCTCCCACAGCCGCGTGGCGTGCCAGTCAGCAGCCACCAAACATGGCCCCCCATCCCTCATAGCATAACGTTGGGCCTAACTCTCTGTGCACCCGGCCGCCCTAGAGCCGCTGAGGGTCAACCAACTGTACCTACCTGACCCTGGGAGACCCCTGAGTCTGTGCCCAGAACCTCAACTCTGCCAGTCGAGTACTTGCCCTTAAACCGCAAACTCTATTTTCCTCATAGGGTAACATTGACTGGCTTTTTCCTGAAATTTCTTCTAAGTGTGGACTTTTCAAATCTTCAAATATTCACCAAAAATCAGCCGAGTGACAAACACAAATTTACTCACCTGCTCTTAGGTGAGCTCCCAGTGCTGGATCTTGGTGCCCAGCACTGACTCTGAAAAATATCTACAACTGTACTTACCCTTAACTCAATTTTCTTCCGTAGGAAACCATTGACTGTTTTTCTGTGAAATTTCTTCTAAGTGTCGATTTCTGCAATCTTTAAATATTCTTCAAAAATCGTATAATATCTGAAAACGTAATTACTTACCTGTTTTGGATAAAGGTCCCAGTACTGAGTCTAGGCACCCAGTACTGGATTACAAAAGTAACGAGAACATACTGTACCTGTAACCTGCATTTTCTTCCATAGGGAATCATTGACTGTTTTCTCTGAAATATTTTCTAAGTGTCAACTTTTAAAATAGCTAAATATTAGTTAAAAATCATTACACTAATAAAGTCGACTTTCATCACTTGATTCTGAAAACAGACCCAGGACTGAATCTAGGATCCAGTCCGGGAATTACAAAAGTAATCTAAAAAGTAATCTGTTGCAAATAACTTGAATTTACCATTGAGCTCAATGTATTGTTGTGTTTAAAAATAGAGTTGCCTACTGCAACCACTTGTAACTGTTTACTAAAGTCTATTGCATATTGCAAAAGTATTTATATGAAGCATCTCCTGTTGAGAAAGTATATTTTAATACCTATTGTTGGTTCTAAAATAAAACAAGCATATATTTTTTATATATAAACCATTGGCCTAGAGTTCAGTTATTGAGTGTGTGACACCATTTGCTGACTGAGTGTGTACAACAAATGCTTTACACTGTCCTCTGATACTGCCTTACTGCTCGACCAAGCTACCACTTTAGAGAGTAAGGTTATATCTAACTTTAACCTCTGTCAAACCCTGGGGGACTGTGGACTCTGTACACCCTGTACCTATTAAGGAACAGTATATACAGAGCCACTTTCTCACAGCCGTCATCAGGATCGGTAGCCTCTGGGGACAACACAGAGCATGGGCCGCTATCTGGTCCGACTAATGGGAGTGTTAGACAGATGTCCAGCACACATTCTTTACCGCAAAGCAGGCAGCGTACAACAGGTAAGATGCAATCTTGCCAGATTGGTCTGAATGACAGAAACCATGTGGTATTTAGTTCTCATAGACGAGGTAAACCCAATAGTTGCACTATGCGCTCACGACACCTCCTTTCCAGGAGAGCATTCTCCAAGGTGCTGGGAGTGAACAGTTCTCTCACTATTATAGTTGGAAGTACCATGAGTCACATGCTGTTCACCCACCATGCCAGTTTCCATAGTTCTCCTCTAAGTAATATTAATTCCCCAGTATTGGGTTATCTTTCATAGATTCACATGCTTGAATCATCCCCCTCGTCGAAGTGGGAGTCCCACGGTACATAAAAAGCAATAAGTAATCACTCGAACATTAAAGTTAATAGAGAAAAACCAAATATCTTGTCCTAGTCATTAGATATGGTCCACACTCCAGCCAATCAGGCGACAGCACCCTCTAGAACCCTCTCCACAGAGGCTCCAGGCTCTCAGATTTTCTACTGCACGTTGTGTGAAGGGAGTCTCCCTGAGCTCTGCTCAGTATTTCTACTTTATCTTTTGATTTCTTCAGATATTACTTCTGAACATGTCTTCTTCTAAAAGATCTCTCTTCCGGCATTGTGAATCTTGTGGGAAATGAAGACTTCACTCAGATTATCCCCACAACAAATGTATCTACTGTCTTCACCCAGACCACCAGGTGAGAGATTGCAAAATCTGTAGAATATTTTCTCAAAAGACCTTGAGAGACAGGGAAGGACGTCTTCTTCTGTGGCTACAGAAGCTCAAGACAAAGGACAATCCTTTATCTGATGAGGAGAGTGATTCCTCTTTAAAGACAACAGCTTCCAAAAAGAGAGCTAGTGAGGCGGAAATGATCTCTCTTAAGGCTGCTAAGGTGTTGAAAAAACATAATCACACCTCAAAACAGGAAGATCAGCCTTCATCTACAAAAAAGCATCTGTCTCTCTTAAGGATCAATCTGTGCCTTCTACGCCTTCCGGAGACACTTTTACCTCACAAAAAAGACGATCCGTCGACTAAGAAGTCTACTTTTCCTTCGGCGAGAATTTCCGTCGCCACAACTACGAAGACAACATCGACTTTCTCTTCTCAGACAAAAATGATTGTCGTCTGCATCTTCTCCGTCGACGTTCGTATCCGTGAATGTGAGGCCGTCTGTTATGTCAATTGTAGGAGAGTAGGGGTCTGCTTTCTATGTTCACCCCCACTTTTTGCTTTTGCTTTACTGGTTTTCGACTTAGATGTGGCTGTGGGCCTGCTGATCAGACCCACAGCCCTGCTGTTCTCTCTCTAAATTGATACTATGTACTTTAGGTGCATAACCCATTTGGATAGGGTCACCTTATTGGCCCCTGTACAGTGTACCTTAGGTACCCAGGGCATAGGTGTACCCTAGGCCTACCAGGGGCTGCAGCATGTATTATGCCACCCTTGGCCTGGCCTTCCATTATGACACAACTGGCTGATCACTCAGCTGGGGCAAGGCTGTGTAATCACTCCTTGCTTAGGTGTAGTATTCCTATACCTAACTTACATATAGACACATGTGTACCTATCAGCCACTCCTATGGCAGGCCTTAACAATCCTGGAGGCAGAGTGCTTGGTAACATGTGAGATGGTGCTCTAGCATGAGCTGAGCCTGTCTGCAGCTTTCGGAACCATGTCCTTATAGCTGTTCTATGATATAGCCTACCATATACTCTAAGATTATAAGGCACTTTAAAACGGTTATGGTAACTATGGTTTGGCTTTATCAAAACATGTCGTGTAAGGTGTCTAACACTTTGGAATAATACCCCCATCCCATTTCTGGGGATGAGGATATTATCCCTCCCTTCTAGAGGGAGAAGACATGTTGTAACCTACTTACCCGGTTAAAGTTAACCAGAGCCCCAGCATCACAAAATGGATGCTGCTGCCACAGACACGAGTCTGACCTCCTGCTGCTGGGAGTGATCCCGGCAAGGGAGGCTTGGACAATAGGGTTCCTGCCTTGGGAGGTGCGAGCACCACCCCAGACAGGCCTTAGTGTATTGGGGCAGGGAGGGATGAATAGAATGAGACATGCCTGGGGCACACAAGGTGTCACGTGCATAGTCCAATTCAAACCGGTGCTGGGGCTCTCCAGCCCCAGTCCTGGCGCGAAACTGGACAAAGGGAAGGGGGGTAACCACCCCCCTCCCAGGTCCCACCCATAAGGCGTGACCTAGCAGGCAACCCAGCCCCCCAGATTAGTATAAGAGTGGTAGCTGGGCCCCAGGAGATTAGATTATCCTGAACCTGCAACTTGAACAGAAACTCTGGACCTTCGACATTCGACGAAAGAAGAAGACAGAAGAATCTCCCATGTGGCCAAGGAGTGGCTACCCTGTGCAAACAGGCACCATCAAGAGACTACCCTTTGCTTTGCTGAAGTTCTACGAGGGACCGACTGCAGAGCCCGACCAGAGCCTTGACTTCCAGACTTCTCCGACCCTGATCCACATCCACAGCCGAGCTGAGATCCGTGGAGGCGACGAGAGACGTGGGACCGGCTACCTGGGAAAAATGGCTAGTATCTTCCAGCGCAGCTTCTGAGGCACCCTCGAAGTTGTGCACCGGGGATTGAGAAGCCCCAACCCCAAGCACCATCTGCACCGAAGATCAGCCCCCCACACTCCACGAGTCCTGCGTGGGGCCCTTCTGCATTTTCCTGCTTGCCGCGCCTGTCCGGTTGCTTGCCCGTTGGCTAGTGGCCTTTGTGACGACGCATCCAGAAATCTTCACTGCTGGTCTGGCTCCTCCAGACTGGCTCCCGCTTCCTTGCAAAAGAGAAGCACCCCAGACCTTCCTGGTCTGCACCAGAAGCAAGTCCTCCGTTCTTCGTGGGTTCCGCTTGCCAAGGCTTGGTGAGTCCTAGTTCGACTTCGACGCCGCCGACAGCAAGAGCCTTCGTGGGACAGCTCGCCTCCTGGTCCTGGTCGTCCTCGACGCCTCCTGGTACCCGTGGCTGCAGCGACAAGCTTCACCTTTCACCTGCAATCTTCACGACATCGCCTGGTTCCTTCCTGGTTCCACGTGGTCACTGGCTAGTGACCTTGACTCTGTCCTTTCTGCTTGCAGGTATCCTCTCTTCTTGATCCCAGCCTTGGGATCCACCGGACACTCTTCACTGACCGCCTGTCAGCAACTTTCCTTCAGGCATCCATAGAAGTCCACGACGAAACCCGACGCAAGTTCACACCTATGCACCCGCAGTCCGTGGGCTAGGTAAATTGGGTACTCCGGTGCTCACAAGGGTAGTGACTATCCTAGGGTCTAGTTTCCGAGTCTCGACTCTCTAGCTGCTTCAGAAGTGTCCTTAAACTGTTAATTTCTAGCTGCTAGTAATTCTATCGACTTTTACGCACTTCCTAACTGTTGCTAGTGTAGTGTAGCCCCAGCGATTCCCTAGGCCTAGGCCTATCCTATTTCCGTGACAGTGGTTCTTATACCACTTACTTAGTATATGGTTTGCGTGGCCCCTAGGGCCTAACTGTATTACTTACCTGTGTGACATAATGTATGCTTAAATAAGACTGTGTTGTACTTACCTCTAATCTCATAAAGAGTGCTGAGGGTTGTCTAGAATAAATACACTTTATTTTATATATATATATCTGTTGTGGTGTCCTTTCATTTGGTATTCAAGGGATTATATATGGTATCACAGCTGGCTTCACATGCCATTCAGAGTTTAGTCTAAGACTGCTCTTGTCCATACTACCACTAGGATAGCTGGTCTATAAGGTTGACTTTACAACCAATCACCATAAGGGTTGTTTGGACTGATATAAGGTGTACACTAGAACTAGTGACATCATACATCAGGCCAACTTCTCACATCAATGTCGTCTTTATCGTCCTCGTCGACGAAAAAGAAGCGGACCATGTCAGGACCTTTGTCAACGGAATCATCGTTTCCGCTGAGGCTGTCGTCGGCTCTCAAGGGTAATTCTTCGACATCCAGAACGTCGACGGAAGAACCATTAATAAAGCCTTCATCTTTGACATCTGTAGTAGGCTTGACATCCTCGTCGATGCTTGTTCCATCGTCGGTTTTAGCTGCTTATAGAGATGATCTAGAACTGCCGAAAAGAAACACTTCTCAGGAGCTTCTATTGTCTGTTCATACCTCTCCAAGGAAGGTATCTCCTTGTCCTCCAGAAGAAATCTTTGACTATGGAGCAGATGATGAGGAGTCAGTTGATGATAAGTTTCGGGCTGCTCGCAGTCCTTCCGAACTCCTTATAAAGTGCTAGGATGATGAAGAATACGTTTTTTTTTATTCAGAGATTACTAATCAGGAAAGGCAAGCTGATCAGACAGTACAAATGCCAATTTCTCTTGTCTCAAACTTACAACATATGGTAGAGGATTACTACCGCAGATTTCCTCCCTCGGATCCGGCATCTTCCATTTCTCAGACACCTATTCTGCAGCCTTCCTTGCTAATCAGATCTCCTGTTTCGCCAGTCTCCACAGTAACTCAACGTCAGAACCAAGAGATTCATATTACTGATGAAGAAAGAGAAGAGGGAAAGTTTGACGAAATATCCCTTCGTAACGAATGGGATGATTACCAGATCCAGACACCATCACCTTCCACTCCACCTACTATAGATTCACCACCTGAAGATATATAGGAGGTTTCCATACCCTTATGCAGAGAGCGGCAAAGAGGTTTCAGCTTCCTATGGTCACAAAGCAAGCTGATTGTTTCTTATATGATTTTAAGGAACAAACGGAGATACAGGTCCGTGCTATCCCTATTGTAGACTTCATATGGCAGGAGGGCTTAAAGGTCATGAAGACGCCAGCCTCAATTATTGCAGTCTTGCCTAAATTAGAAAAGAAATCAAGGCTCCGGATAACTCTCCTGCCTGCCTTATTGGGCAACCTGAACCGGACTCTGTGATATCACAGGCTGCACAAAGCCGTGCCAGAAATCCTGAATCTCCATTATCTGCTCCTCCTGATAGAGATGGAAGACGTCTCGATTCTATCGGCAAGAAATTTTCCATCATGGCGGCAACAACTGTTAGAGCGGCCAATTCACTCGCTATCTTAGGAAGATACAACAGGCAAATGTGGTCGGACATTTCGCCCTTTATAGAGTTGTTGCCGGAGGAATCCAAGGCTGAAACATTAAAACATTTACAAGAAGGAGACATCATTGACAGCGCAGTGGATGTTTCTTCCGCAGGATTCCGCCAACTGGCTGGGGCTGCAGTCCTGAGGCATCAGGGCTGGTTGAAGGCTACTTCTTTTAGACAAGAAGTTCAAACAAAAGTGATCGACATGCCTTATGATGGCGAATCCCTTTTTGGCCAACATATAGATGAAGCTCTTCAGACCATAAAGAAAGATACGGATACTGCAAAGGCTCTCGGCACTCTGCAATTTAGGAAACAGCTCTTTCGTGGAGCTAGAGGTTGTGGCTTGTCATCTTTTCGAGGAGGATACAATCAATATAAACAATATCAACCGTACCAAGGTCCACCAAGGTACACATCTTCACAGCAGCAACAGTCATTTAAGCAACCTCCGGCCTCTTCCTACAAGCATTACAGAGGAAAGACTGCCTACAGAGGCAGAGAGAACTCCAAAAACAGTGACAACCGCCCACTGCCAACCACTTTTCCCATCAATCCTGTCAAAGTTGGAGGAAGAATCTCCCATTTCTTCTCTGAATGGTCTGCAATAACAATGGACAGATGGGTTTTGGGCATAGTTTCCAGGGGTCACACTTTGGAATTCTTGAAGATTCCTCTAAATTATCCTCCCAGAGTTCCTCCTCTTTCTCATTTAAAGGAACTGTTGTCTTAAATAAAAATAATGTTAAAGAAGGGAGCGATCGAAGTGGTACCAAATTTACAGAAAGGAACTGGGTTCTATTCAAGGATTTCCCTCATAAAAAAGAAATCGGGAGAGTGGCGTCCCATTCTAGACCTTTTTTCCCTCAACAAATTTCTAAAAAAGCAATCCTTCCGGATGTTGTCTCTTCAGGAAGTGCTTAAATTGATAAATCAGGAGGATTTCATGGCAACCCTAAAACTTCAGGATGCCTATTTTTATATCCCTATTGTTCCCAGACTCCAGAAAATTCCTGCACTTCAGAGTGGTTGGCAGAGATTTCCAATTCAAGGACCTACCTTTCGGACTTCGTTCAGTGCCCCAAGTGTTCCCCAAGGTTTTAGCACCAGTGGCAGCTCATCTTTGTCAAGCTGGAGTCCAAATCTTCCCTTATCTGGACGACTGCCTCATAAAGGCAAAATCCTTTTCAGTAGCAAGCAGTCAAACTCGAAGATGTCTTTCTCTCTTCCAGTCCTTAGGTCTCTCGATAAATCTACCAAAGTCTCATTTAAACCCTTCAAATGTAAAGATATTTTTAGGGGCAACCTTGGACACTCATCAGGCAAAGGCCCTTGTCTCACAAGAAAGACAACAAAGGATTTACAAGTTAGCAGCTCGACTACTCACAAAAAATTCAATTCTGTCGCAAGTTCAAATCGCTTCTGGGAATGTTGTCCTCTTGTATTCCCATAATTCCCAACTGTCGTCTGCGAATGAGACCTTTGCAAGAGGAGCTGAACAAACAATGGCTGCAGATCTAGGGGTCCTTCAACGATGTTATAAGAATAACACCTCAAATTAAAAAAAAGCTCTACCATGGTGGACTCCCATCCTAAACATAGCAGCAGGCCTATCGTTTATAGTGGACTCACCAAGTTTCATAATAAAAACCGATGCATCCCTTGAAGGCTGGGTGTGAGAAAGTGGCTCTGTATATACTGTTCCTTAATAGGTACAAGGTGTACAGAGTCCACAGACCCCAAGGGTTTAACAGAGGTTAAAGTTAGATATAACCTTACTCTCCAAAGTGGTAGCTTAGTCGAGCAGTAAGGCAGTATCAGAGGACAGTGTAAAGCATTTGTTGTACACACTCAGTCAGCAAATGGTTCCACACACTCAATAACTGAACTCTAGGCCAGTGGTTTATATATAAAAAATATATGCTTGTTTTATTTTAGAACCAACATTTGGAATCAAAATATACTTTCTCGACAGGAGATGTTTCATAAAAATACTTTTGTATATGCAATAGACTTTTTAGTAAACAGTTACAAGTAGTTGCAGTAGGCAACTCTATTTCTAAACACAACAATACATTGAGCTCAATGATAAATTCAAGTTATTTGCAACAGATTACTTTTTAGATTACTTTTGTAATTCCAGGACTGGATCCTAGATTCAGTCCTGGGTCAGTTCTCAGAATCAGTTGATGAAAGTCGACTTTAGTACTGTAATGATTTTTAACTAATATTTAGCTATTTTAAAAGTTGACACTTAGAAAATATTTCAGAGCAAACAATCAATGATTCCCTATGGAAGAAAATTCAGGTTATAGGTACAGTATGTTCTCGTTACTTTTGTAATCCAGTACTGGGTGCCTGGACTCAGTACTGGGACCTTTATCCAAAACAGGTACGTAATTACGTTTTCAGATATTATACGATTTTTGAAGAATATTTAAAGATTGCAGAAATCAACACTTAGAAGAAATTTCACAGAAAAACAGTCAATGGTTTCCTATTGAAGAAAAATGAGTTAAAGGTAAGTATAGTTGTGGATACTTTTCAGAGTCAGTGCTGGGCACCAAGATCCAGCACTGGGAGCTCACCTAAGAGCAGGTGAGTAAATTCGTTTTTGTCACTCGGCGGATTTTTGGTGAATATTTGAAGATTTGCAAAGTCCACACTTAGAAGAAATTTCAGGAAAAAGCCAGTCAATGTTACCCTATGAGGAAAATAGAGTTTGCGGTTTAAAGGTAAGTACTCGACTGGCAGAGTTGAGGTTCTGGGCACAGACTCAGGGGTCTCCCAGGGTCAGGTAGGTACAGTTGGTTCTGTAGTAGGGGATCTCTTTGTATAGTCATAATCTAGTGAATAGTCCCGCCCATGTGCGCGGACCCCGGAGCAATAAAAATAATCTCTTAAGTTGTCAAGTCATGCAGACCTGCATCCACACTTAAGAGAGAATTTCAAAGACAGATAATGCAGCCTATATCCACAGGCTACACTGTCCAGTACTTCAACTAGAAAGAATTCCACCAGCAACCACTAACAGCACTGCCTGTCCAGCTTTTTCCATAGAGAAAGAAACCTGCCTCTTCCAACAAAAGCCTCTGGAATGATAGGGAGGAAGGAATGGACAGACAAGCCCCATAGGCTGCCATTATGTGGCTCAGAACAGGATACTGTGCCTTTAAGAAAACTTTCCTGAACTTTTCCAGTATCCCAGAATGCACAGCAGGTCCCTTTTACTTTCAGTTCTTTTTTCCGGCTCCTGCTAGCAGGACCCTGGAGCATTGAGCTCTCCCTTTTCAAGGGTTTATTGGTGTATTTTGTAAATTTTTCAAGTGTTTAGTGTTCTGGTGCTGTCAACATACCTGGCTTGTTCGACAAGTGCCCAGAGTGCGACAGAAAGAAGGCTAAGTCAGATCCACACAAGGTGTGTATAGGCTGCCTTCCCCAGTCCCATGTGCCTGAAGAGTGTGATATCTGCCACTCGTTCTCAGCCAGGACCCTGAGGGAAAGAATGAAGATCAGGCTCCAGGTCCTGGAGGACAGAAGGCTGAAGGCACAAGGTGGGTCAGGAGGGGCTGATTCTGCCCATGCTGAGGCCTCTGGGGGGGGCTCCCCAGGGGCAGGAAGACCGGCAAATGCCCCCACTCTCCACCGGCGTCGATGACGTCAACTAAGGCGTCGAGAGGGATGACCACGGTGTGTTCACCGTCCCCCCAGGGCTCTGGGGAGAAGCGACGTCGACGTTCGTCGTCGAGGGAACTGATCGGACCGCCGTCGACGACTTCGGCATCGACGTGTCCGTCGAGGCATCGACGTCGAGATCAGGCCCGGCGTCGGTGCTCACCGTCGAAGGGAGGTCGCCGTTCGCCATCGGCGAAGAGGAGGCGTTCGCCGTCGAGGCGTCACTCGACGTCGAGGAGACGATCGACGTCATGGAGGCGATCGACGCCATGGAGGCGATCGACGTCATGGAGGCAGTCGACATCGAGGGAGCGATTGACGTCGAGGGAGCAATCGACATCGAGGGGGCGATCGACGTCGAGGAGGCGATCAACGTCGAGGAGGCGATCGACGTCGAGGAGGCGATCGACGTCGAGGAGGCGATCGACGTCGAGGAGGCGATCGACGTCGAGGAGGCGATCGACGTCGAGGAGGCGATCGACGTCGAGGAGGCGATCGACGTCATGGAGACGATCGACGTCATGGAGACGATCGACGTCATGGAGACGATCGACGCCATGGAGGCGATCGACGTCATGGAGGCAGTCGACATCGAAGGAGCGATCGACGTCGAGGGAGCAATCGACATCGAGGGGGCGATCGACGTCGAGGAGGCGATCGACGTCGAGGAGGCGATCGACGTCGAGGAGGCGATCGACGTCGAGGAGGCGATCGACGTCGAGGAGGCGATCGATGTTGAGGAGACGATCGCCGTCACGGAGACGGTCGACGTTGAAGAAGGGTTCATCGACATCGAGGAGGCGCAGGGGGCGCCCGGACACCAGGAGTCCCTCGACGGAGTCCCCGGGCTCGGGGTACTCAGTGGTATATACGCCGCCTCCTCCGCCGCTGACGCCACCACCACCACCGCCAACTCCTCCTCCTCCTCCGATTCCGCCTCGCAGGCCTTCGGACCCACCACCGGTTCCGACGTGATCAGTCTCATTGCGCAGTTATCCGCCGCTGCCGCAGGGAATGCCTCAGCCGCGGCCCCAGGGTGAGCCACGGTCGCCGGGCCCGGCGAGGCCGGCGAACAGACCGAAGCCAGGAAGATCGCGCTCCGGACGGAGAGGGAGATCGCGGAGCCGTGGGCGTTCGTCCTCCACATCGAGACGGCGCCACAGGAGGCGCAGATCCAGATCGCGCACTCTATCATCGGCCAGGGACTTCTCACCGACGCTGTCGGACTCACCCGGGACGAGGGTGTCGCCGGTTGACGATCTGGTCTCCTTCCAGGAGGTACTGCTGAGAGGTGCAGCCAAGTTGGGAATCACGGTGACGGTACCGACACCTACGACGTCCGTGATATTCGAGACGCTGCACAAGAAGCACCTGTCTCGCCCCCTGCTGCCTCTCGTGCCGGGACTGGTGGAGCCAGCTATGGAGTTGTTCCTCACTCCGGCAGTGACGAAATCCGCCCCCTCCCGGCTTATGAAGAAGTATCGGGCTCCGGACTCGCACCCGACCTTTTTGAGGACGGACCCTAAGCCGGATTCAGTCATTGTGACGGCGGCGAGGAAGCAGCATGCTACCACCCCCTCATCGACCGTTCCGCCCGACAAGGAAAGCCGCTGGCTGGATTCGGCGGGCAGGAAGGTCTGTGGTACGGCTGCCACCACCATGAAGGCGGCAACTGCCGGGGCCCTGTTGGGGCGTTACGACCGGGCCCTGTGGGAGTCTCTCCAGCAGTATGCGGAGCTGCTGCCTCGTGACAAGAGGGAAGACTTCTTGGAGACTCTGCGCGAGGGGATGCTAGTCTCCAACCAGGTGATCAGTGCGGCAGCTGATGTGTCCCTGCTGGCGGCGCATGGGTACTGTCATGGAGTCCACCAACGGCGGCACGCGTGGCTTCGCCTTACCTCGCTCAAGCTGGAGGCTCAGCAGAGAGTGGCCAATCTGCCTTTCTCGGGGGAAACCCTGTTCGGCCAGCATGCGGACGACTAGATGGCCCGCATGAAGATTGAGGCGGAGACCCTGACTGCTGTCGGTCTGGAGAAGCCAGAAAAGAAGAAACGCCCCTTCCAGAGACGGTTCGGATCTGCAGGCAGAGGGCGTGGGCAGGCCTCGGGACAGCAGCAGCACCAGCAGCAGCAGTTCCGTAAACCCTTCCAGAAATGCCAGAAGGGTAGAGGGGGCCAGCAGTCCGCTCCTGCTACCAAGGGCCCGGCCGGGTCGCGGCCCTGAGCATTTACTTCCCCTGCAACCGTTACCCACTCCAGTGGGGAGAAGCATTCAATTTTTTCCGGCAGAGTGGAGAAAAATTACTCAGGACAAGTGGGTGCTAAATATTGTTTGCAATGGATACAGTCTTCGATTCATCAGGCCGCCTCCAGCGATTCCGCCGGTAAGCTCGCGGTATCAACTGCGAGAGCTCCAGGCGGAGGCAGACATCCTGTTAAGGAAAAAGGCGGTGGAAGACGTACCTCTGTCTCAAAGGGGAAGAGGTCTGTACTCTTGTTTCTTCCTGGTTCGCAAGAAGGACAAGAACGAGTTCAGGCCCATTCTGGATTTGCGGCAAGCAAACAAATGGATTCGCAAAGAGAAGTTTTGCATGCTGTCGTTGCATCAGATTTACCCTCAGCTGCAACAGGGAGACTGGCTCTGTGCCATAGACCTACAAGATGCGTACTTCCATGTGCCCATTGCACGGAAACACAGGAAGTTCCTGTGAGAAGTTGGCCTGATGTATGATGTCACTAGTTATAGTGTACACCTTATATCAGTCCAAATACCCTTATGGTGATTGGTTGTAAAGTCAACCTTATAGACCAGCTATCCTAGTGGTAGCATGGACAAGAGCAGTCTTAGGCTAAACTCTGAATGGCATGTGAAGCCAGCTGTGATACCATATATAATCCCTTGAATACCAAATGAAAGGACACCACAACAGATATATATATAAAATAAAGTGTATTTATTCTAAGCAAACCCTCAGCACTCTTTATGAGTTTAGAGGTAAGTACAACACAGTCTTATTAATGCATACAGTAAGTCACACAGGTAAGTAATACAGTTAGGCCCTAGGGGCCACGCAAACCATATACTAAATAAGTGGTATAAGAACCACTGTCACGGAAATAGAATAGGCCTAGGCCTAGGGAATCGCTGGGGCTACACTACACTAGCGTTAGTTAGGGAGTGGGAGGCCCACGGGATTCGTGTGCAGAGTGGAAACACTCACGCGTAATGCGTAAAAGTCAATAGCAATGTTACAGTTTAGAAATAGATAGATTTAGGACACTTCCGGAGTAGCTAGGAAGTTGAGACTTGAAAACTAGACACTAGGATAGTCACTATCCTGATGAGCACCGGAGTACCCAAGTTACCTAGCCCACAGGCTGCGGGTGCATAGGGGTGAAGATGCGTCGTTTTCGTCGTCGACTCCTATGGATGCCTGAAGAAAGATGCTGACAGGCAGTCAGGGGAGAGTGTCCGGTGGATCCCAAGGCTGGGATCACGAAGAGAAGAAACCTGCAAGCAGAAGGGACAGAGTCAAGGTCACTAGCCAGTGACCACGTGGAACCAGGAAGGAACCAGGCGATGTCGTGAAGAGTTGCAGGTGAAGGTGAAGCTTGTCGCTGGAGCCAGGAGGACCAGGAAGCGTCGAGGACGACCAGGACCAGGAGGCGAGCTGTCCCACGAAGGCTCTTGCTGTCGGCGGCGTCGAAGTTGGACTAGGACTCACCAAGCCTTGGCAAGCGGAACCCACGAAGAACAAGGGACTTGCTTCTGGTGCAGACCAGGAAGGTCTGGGGTGCTTCTTCTTTGCAGAGAAGCGGGAGCCAGTCTGGAGGAGCCAAACCAGCGCAGAAGATTTTAGGGAGCGTCGTCACAAAGGCCACTAGCCAGCGGGCAAGCAACCGGACAGACGCGGCAAGCAGGAAAATGCTGAAGGGCCCCACGCAGGACTCGTGGAGTGTGGGGGGCTGGTCTTCGGTGCAGATGGTGCTTGGGGTTGGGGCTTCTCAATCCCCGGTGCACAACTTCGAGGGTACCTCAGAAGCTGCGCTGTAAGTTACTAGCCACTTTTCCCAGGTAGCCGGTCCCACGTCGCTCGTCGCCTCCACGGATCTCAGCTCTGCTGCAGATGTGGATGAGGGTCGGAGAAGTCTGGAAATCAAGGCTCTGGTCGGGCTCTGCAGTCGGTTCCTCGTCGAACGTTTCACAAAGCAAAGGGTAGTCACTTGATGGTGCCTGTTTGCACAGGGTAGCCACTCCTTGGCTACAAGGGAGATTCTTCAGTCTTCTTCTTTCGTCGAATGTCGAAGGTCCAGAGTTTCTGTTCAGTTTTGCAGGTTCAGGATAATCTAAAGTCTTGAGGCCCAACTCCCACTCTTATACTAATCTGGGGGGCTGGGATACCTGCTAGGTCACGCCTTATGGGTGGGACCTGGGAGGGGGTGGTTACACCCACTTCCCTTTGTCCAGTTTCGCGCCAGAGCTGGGGCTGGAGTGCCCCAGCGCCGGTTTGAACTGGACTATGCAAGGAACACCTTGTGTGCCCCAGGCATGTCTCATTCCTTTCAGCCCACCCTGCCCCAATACACTAAAGGCTGTCTGGGGAGGTGCTAGCACCTCCCCAAGCAGGAAACCTATTGTCCAGGCCTCCCTGGCTGGGATCCCTCCCAGCAGCAGGAGGTCAGACTTGTGTCGTGGCAGCAGCATCCATTTTGTGATGCTGAGGCTTTGGTCAGAGGCTAACAGTTGAAGTATGATTTTAACATGTCTTTCCCTCTAGAAGGGGGGAATAATATTCTCATGTCCAGAAATGGCATGGGGGTATTATTCCCGAGTGTTAGACACCTTACACGACATGCTTTGATAAAGCCAAACCATAGTTACCATAACCGTCTAAGATTATAAGGCACTTTAAGAGTATATGGTAGGCTATATCATAGAACAGCTATAAGGACATGGTTCCGAAAGCTGCAGACAGGCTCAGCTCATGCTAGAGCACCATCTCACATGGTACCAAGCACTCTGCCTCCAGGATTGTCAAGGCCTGCCATAGGAGTGACTGATAGGTACACATGTGTCTATATGTAAGTTAGGTATAGGAATACTACACCTAAGCAAGGGGTGATTACACGACCTTGCCCCAGCTGAGTGATCAGCCAGTTGTGTCAAAATGGAAGGCCAGGCCAGGGGTGGCACAATACATGCTGCAGCCCCTGGTAGGCCTAGGGTACACCTATGCCCTGGGTACCTAGGGTACACTGTACAGGGGCCAATAAGGTGATCCTATCCAAATGGGTTATGCACCTAAAGTACATAGTAGTAATTTAGAGAGAGAACAGCAGGGCTGTGGGTCTGATTAGCAGGCCCACAGCCACATCTAAGTCGTAAACCAGTAAAGCAAAAGCAAAAAGTGGGGGTGAACATAGAAAGCAGACCCTACTCTCCTACACAACCCCCCCCCAAACTTAGGGACATTAAACTAACCTTGACCAGTTGAGTCTTCATGTTCTAAGTGGAAATATCTGGAGAGTCCATCTGCATTGGCATGGTCAGTCCCAGGTCTATGTTCCACTGTGAAGTCCATCCCCTGTAGGGAAATGGACCACCTAAGAAGTTTGGGATTTTCACCCTTCATCTGATTTAGCCACAAGAGGGGCTTATGGTCTGTCTGAATCTTGAAGTGAGTGCCAAACAAGTATGGCCTCAGCTTCTTCAGGGCCCAAACCACAGCAAAGGCCTCCCTCTCAATAGCTGACCAACGTTTCTCTCTAGGGGTCAGCCTTCTACTTATAAAAGCAATGGGCTGGTCTTGACCATCTACATTCAGTTGTGAAAGAACAGCTCCCACACCTAACTCAGAAGCATCTGTCTGGACAATGAACTCTTTGGAGTAGTCTGGACTTTTCAGAATAGGTGCACTGCACATGGCCTGCTTCAGGTCATCAAATGCTTTTTGACAGCTTGCTGTCCACTGAACTTTCTTTGGCATCTTCTTGGAGGTCAAGTCATTAAGTGGTGTCACTATGGACCCATAGTTCTTAACAAACTTTCTGTAGTACCCAGACAGGCCCAAGAAAGCTCTGACCTGAGTCTGGGTAGTTGGAGGAGCCCAGTCCTTTATGGTCTGGATCTTGCTCTCCAGTGGTTGAACCTGACCCCCACCAACTAGGTGGCCCAGGTATACAACCTTGCTCTGCCCTATCTGGCACTTAGTGGCCTTGATAGTGAGGCCTGCCTTTTGCAGGGCCTCTAAAACATTCCTCAGGTGGACCAGGTGATCCTCCCAGGTGGAGCTAAAGACAGCAATATCATCAAGATAAGCTGCACAATAATCATCCAACCCAGTAAGGACTTGATTCACCAGCCTTTGGAAAGTGGCAGGTGCATTCTTCAAACCAAAGGGCATTACCACAAATTGATAATGTCCTCCTGGGGTCGAGAAAGCAGTTTTGGCCTTTGCACTCTCAGCTAGTCTGATTTGCCAGTAGCCTGCTGTTAGGTCAAATGTGCTCAAAAACTTAGCAGCTGCCAGTCTGTCAATGAGCTCATCTGCCCTAGGTATTGGGTGGGCATCTGTCCTAGTGACAGCATTGAGACCTCTGTAATCCACGCAAAACCTCATCTCTCTCTTACCATCTTGGGTGTGAGGTTTTGGCACAAGGACTACAGGACTAGCCCAAGGGCTCTCTGAAGGTTCAATGACTCCCAGCTCCAACATCTTTTGTACCTCAACTTTTATGCAGTCCCTGACATGGTCAGGTTGCCTGTAGATTTTACTCTTCACAGGCAGACTGTCACCAGTGTCCACCTCATGGGTGCACCAGTTTGTCTGACTTGGGGTCAGAGAGAACATATGTCTGTAGGCCTGCAGAACTTGTCTGCAGTCCTGTTGCTGATGGACAGTGAGGCTGTCAGAAAAGACCACACCATCAACTGAGCCATCATCAGGGTTCTGAGTCAACAGGTCTGGGAGAGGGTCACTCTCTTCCTCCTGCCCCTCATCTGTAGCCATGAGTAGCCCCATGTCTGCCCTGTCAACATATGCCTTCAATCTGTTGACATGAAGCACCCTGTGGGGGCTTCTGGGAGTCCCAAGGTCCACCAAGTAGGTGACTTCTCCCTTTTTCTCAACAATAGTGTGGGGTCCAGACCATTTGTCTTGGAGTGCTGCTGGGGCCACTGGCTCCAACACCCACACTTTCTGTCCTGGCTGGTAAACAGTCAGTACAGCCTTTTGGTCATGCCAAGCTTTTTGGAGTTCTTGGCTTGCCTCAAGGTTTTTAGAAGCCTTCTTCATATACTCTGCCATCCTGGAGCGGAGACCAAGTACATAATCCACTATGTCTAGTTTGGGTTGTCTGAGAGGTCTCTCCCATCCTTCCTTCACCAAACACAGGGGTCCTCTTACAGGATGCCCAAACAAAAGCTCAAAAGGGCTGTAGCCAACCCCCTTTTGTGGGACCTCTCTGTAAGCAAACAGAAGGCAGGGTAAAAGGATGTCCCATCTTCGCCTAAGCTTGTCTGGTAATCCTTTTATCATTCCCTTTAGGGTCTTGTTGAATCTCTCAACAAGCCCATTGCACTGTGGGTGATAGGGTGTGGTGAACTTATAGTTAACACCACACTCCTTCCACATTGCAGTCAAGTATCCTGACATAAAGTTGGCACCTCTGTCAGAAATGACCTCCTTTGGAAAGCCCACTCTGGAGAATACTCCAAGCAGGGCCCTTGCCACAACAGGAGCTGTTGTGGTCCTCAGGGGAATTGCTTCTGGGTACCTGGTGGCATGGTCCACTATCACCAGTATGAATCTGTGCCCAGATGCTGTTTGTGGGTCCATTGGTCCTACAATATCTATGCCCACTCTTTCAAAGGGGACCCCCACCACAGGTAGTGGTATGAGGGGGGCCTTTGTGGTGCCACCTGATTTGCCACTGGCTTGGCAGGTGACACAGGAGCGACAAAACTCCTTAGTATCTTCTGACATATGGGGCCAGTGAAAGTGAGGGACAAGCCTGTCCCAAGTCTTGTTCTGGCCTAAATGTCCTGCAAGGGGAATATCATGGGCCAAGGTTAGAAGGAAGCCCCTGAACTTCAGTGGTATGACCAACCTCCTGGATGCACCAGGCTTGGGGTCTCTAGCCTCTGAGTACAGTAGCCCTTCATCCCAATACACTCTATGGGTACCTTGAGCATTCCCTGCAGCCTCAGCAGCAGCCAGCTGTCTGAGGGGTTCAAGAGAGGGGCAGTCTAATTGAGCCTGCCTCAGATCTGCCCTGGAAGGTCCCCCTGTCCCAAGAAACTCAACCTGATCAGGTTCAAGTTCTTCTAGGACAGTTCCTTCAGGGCTTTCAGAATCATCCTCCTGGGAGGGCTGATCCACCACCTGAGGCAGGGGGGAAGGCACAGCCTTAACCCTACTGCTCTTTCTCTTGGAGTGTGACTGGTCCATAGTTTCAGGATCCAGCACTTGTTCAGTGTTGCACTTTTTGGCCTGTGACCTGGTCACAGCAAGGACATGTGCATCTATCCCCAGCATTTCTGCATGGGTCCTATACTCCACTTCAGACCAAACTGAAGTTTCAAGATCATTGCCCAGTAAACACTCTACAGGAAGGTCTGAACTAACAACAACTTTCTTGAGGCCAGTTACCCCTCCCCAGGAGAAGTTAACAATAGCCACACTATGGGAGGTAGTGGCATTGCTAGCGTTGGTCACTAGGTAATTCTCACCTAGTATGATCTGTCCAGGGTCCACAAAAGCAGGTGTCACCATTGTGACACTAGCCCCAGTGTCCCTGTAGGCCTGAGCCATTCTTTGGTTGATAAAAGGTGTCTGTCTGTACTTGCCCAGGTTACTGGGGCCTACAGTAGAGGACAAAGCTAAGTCCCCATCACAGATCAGGACAGCCTGAGTAGGCACTCTGACTAGGCCAGAATCCTCCTCAGTTCCCAGGGTTAACCCTACTACACCCTTTTGCTGGGAACCACCACTTACAGCTGAACTAGGGGGTACAGTTGCCTTAGGGGCAATGGTGGCTGGGGGCTTATCCTTTTTGGTGCACTCACTAAACCAATGTGAGGTAGACTTACAATAGTTGCACCATGGTTTCTTTTGGCCTTCTTTCTTCTTATCCTTTTTGGAACCACCCTCCCCCTGAGCCTTTTGGGGGCCTGGTGAAGACTTCTGGTCTTTTTGTTTCTGCTCATTACCCTTCTGGTCTGCCTTTTTCTGATCACCGCCCTGGTTCTGGTTTTTCTGCTTAACTCTAGTCCTGACCCATCTATCTGCCTTCTTTCCCAATTCTTGGGGAGAAGTCAGATCAGAATCAATCAGGTGTTGATGCAATAGCTGGTTTTGACAGTTGTTAAGTATTTGTTCTCTCATGATCAAATTATACAATCCTGTATAGTCCTTAACCTTACTTCCCAATAGCCAGCCTTCCAGAGCCTTAGTGGCACAATCTACAAAGTCAGTCCAGTCCTGAGTCTGTGTCTTCTGGGTATCCCTGAACAACAACCTGTATTGTTCAGTGGTTAGGCCAAACCCATCAATCAGAGCACTCTTCAGGACAGTGTAATTATCTGCATCCTCATCACTAACTGTGAGGAGCTTGTCTCTTCCTTTCTCAGAGAAGGAGAGCCACAAGATAGCTGCCCACTGACTTTGGGGTACCTGCTGTACTTTGCAAGCTCTCTCCAAAGCAGTTATCCATTTGTGGATGTCATCCCCACACTTGTAGGGAGGGACAATCTTGCTCAGGTTTCTATTATCATAGTGCCTGTCTCTATCTCTAGGAATGTTGCTGCCACCAGTGGGTTCTAACCCACTTAACTTTTGTTCTCTAGCCAGAGCAAGCTTCTCTTTGGCAAGGGCAAGTTCTTCCCTCTGAATCCTCAGATTAGCCTCCCTCATTCTGGCTGCATGCTCCTTTCTCTCAGGTGAAGTCATTCCCCTGTGAGAGGAAGCATTAGAGGTGTTAGAGACATGGGAGTGGATGGATTCCCTTGAAGGGGATCTGTCCCTCCTGCTTCTCTGTGAATGTCTACTTGTGGGTCTGTATGGGGGGACCCCATGCAAACTCCCATGTAAACTTAAGTTAGCCTGGCTAAGTCTCCTTACTTGGCTCTGGCTGTCTACCTCCCCATCTGAAGGCCCATCTGACTCCTCTGTGGTGGGTAGACCCTCCTCTGCGCCTAGGGCACCTTCCTGTGATGCCCTCTGAGCATCATACTCCTCTAGGAGTTGTCTTAACTGAAGGAGGGTAGGGTTTGCACCCTGTTTTATTCCTCTGGAGGTACACAATTGTCTCATCTCCTGGAATGTTAAGGTATCATACCTAGAGGGGGTCTTCTGCAGACCTGCCCCTCCTGAGAGAGCATCTACTTGATCTCCTCCCAGAGGCATGATCTAGTGAGGGTGTGGTGTGTGCACCTACCTACACTAGTTGTATCTACTAAACCTTTCTAGTAGTTGTAGTCAGGGTGTGTTATTCCCTTCAACCTACAACTACAAAGTCCAGTAGGACTTAAGTATAATAATCTATGTTATATGTACCTAGACAATATCTGTGTGATCTTTCAATTTAGTATCTCAAGATTACAATGGTATTACAACAGCAAGCTCAGATCCCAACCGCTGCTCACCAATGTGAGAAGTTGGCCTGATGTATGATGTCACTAGTTATAGTGTACACCTTATATCAGTCCAAATACCCTTATGGTGATTGGTTGTAAAGTCAACCTTATAGACCAGCTATCCTAGTGGTAGCATGGACAAGAGCAGTCTTAGGCTAAACTCTGAATGGCATGTGAAGCCAGCTGTGATACCATATATAATCCCTTGAATACCAAATGAAAGGACACCACAACAGATATATATATAAAATAAAGTGTATTTATTCTAAGCAAACCCTCAGCACTCTTTATGAGTTTAGAGGTAAGTACAACACAGTCTTATTAATGCATACAGTAAGTCACACAGGTAAGTAATACAGTTAGGCCCTAGGGGCCACGCAAACCATATACTAAATAAGTGGTATAAGAACCACTGTCACGGAAATAGAATAGGCCTAGGCCTAGGGAATCGCTGGGGCTACACTACACTAGCGTTAGTTAGGGAGTGGGAGGCCCACGGGATTCGTGTGCAGAGTGGAAACACTCACGCGTAATGCGTAAAAGTCAATAGCAATGTTACAGTTTAGAAATAGATAGATTTAGGACACTTCCGGAGTAGCTAGGAAGTTGAGACTTGAAAACTAGACACTAGGATAGTCACTATCCTGATGAGCACCGGAGTACCCAAGTTACCTAGCCCACAGGCTGCGGGTGCATAGGGGTGAAGATGCGTCGTTTTCGTCGTCGACTCCTATGGATGCCTGAAGAAAGATGCTGACAGGCAGTCAGGGGAGAGTGTCCGGTGGATCCCAAGGCTGGGATCACGAAGAGAAGAAACCTGCAAGCAGAAGGGACAGAGTCAAGGTCACTAGCCAGTGACCACGTGGAACCAGGAAGGAACCAGGCGATGTCGTGAAGAGTTGCAGGTGAAGGTGAAGCTTGTCGCTGGAGCCAGGAGGACCAGGAAGCGTCGAGGACGACCAGGACCAGGAGGCGAGCTGTCCCACGAAGGCTCTTGCTGTCGGCGGCGTCGAAGTTGGACTAGGACTCACCAAGCCTTGGCAAGCGGAACCCACGAAGAACAAGGGACTTGCTTCTGGTGCAGACCAGGAAGGTCTGGGGTGCTTCTTCTTTGCAGAGAAGCGGGAGCCAGTCTGGAGGAGCCAAACCAGCGCAGAAGATTTTAGGGAGCGTCGTCACAAAGGCCACTAGCCAGCGGGCAAGCAACCGGACAGACGCGGCAAGCAGGAAAATGCTGAAGGGCCCCACGCAGGACTCGTGGAGTGTGGGGGGCTGGTCTTCGGTGCAGATGGTGCTTGGGGTTGGGGCTTCTCAATCCCCGGTGCACAACTTCGAGGGTACCTCAGAAGCTGCGCTGTAAGTTACTAGCCACTTTTCCCAGGTAGCCGGTCCCACGTCGCTCGTCGCCTCCACGGATCTCAGCTCTGCTGCAGATGTGGATGAGGGTCGGAGAAGTCTGGAAATCAAGGCTCTGGTCGGGCTCTGCAGTCGGTTCCTCGTCGAACGTTTCACAAAGCAAAGGGTAGTCACTTGATGGTGCCTGTTTGCACAGGGTAGCCACTCCTTGGCTACAAGGGAGATTCTTCAGTCTTCTTCTTTCGTCGAATGTCGAAGGTCCAGAGTTTCTGTTCAGTTTTGCAGGTTCAGGATAATCTAAAGTCTTGAGGCCCAACTCCCACTCTTATACTAATCTGGGGGGCTGGGATACCTGCTAGGTCACGCCTTATGGGTGGGACCTGGGAGGGGGTGGTTACACCCACTTCCCTTTGTCCAGTTTCGCGCCAGAGCTGGGGCTGGAGTGCCCCAGCGCCGGTTTGAACTGGACTATGCAAGGAACACCTTGTGTGCCCCAGGCATGTCTCATTCCTTTCAGCCCACCCTGCCCCAATACACTAAAGGCTGTCTGGGGAGGTGCTAGCACCTCCCCAAGCAGGAAACCTATTGTCCAGGCCTCCCTGGCTGGGATCCCTCCCAGCAGCAGGAGGTCAGACTTGTGTCGTGGCAGCAGCATCCATTTTGTGATGCTGAGGCTTTGGTCAGAGGCTAACAGTTGAAGTATGATTTTAACATGTCTTTCCCTCTAGAAGGGGGGAATAATATTCTCATGTCCAGAAATGGCATGGGGGTATTATTCCCGAGTGTTAGACACCTTACACGACATGCTTTGATAAAGCCAAACCATAGTTACCATAACCGTCTAAGATTATAAGGCACTTTAAGAGTATATGGTAGGCTATATCATAGAACAGCTATAAGGACATGGTTCCGAAAGCTGCAGACAGGCTCAGCTCATGCTAGAGCACCATCTCACATGGTACCAAGCACTCTGCCTCCAGGATTGTCAAGGCCTGCCATAGGAGTGACTGATAGGTACACATGTGTCTATATGTAAGTTAGGTATAGGAATACTACACCTAAGCAAGGGGTGATTACACGACCTTGCCCCAGCTGAGTGATCAGCCAGTTGTGTCAAAATGGAAGGCCAGGCCAGGGGTGGCACAATACATGCTGCAGCCCCTGGTAGGCCTAGGGTACACCTATGCCCTGGGTACCTAGGGTACACTGTACAGGGGCCAATAAGGTGATCCTATCCAAATGGGTTATGCACCTAAAGTACATAGTAGTAATTTAGAGAGAGAACAGCAGGGCTGTGGGTCTGATTAGCAGGCCCACAGCCACATCTAAGTCGTAAACCAGTAAAGCAAAAGCAAAAAGTGGGGGTGAACATAGAAAGCAGACCCTACTCTCCTACAGTTCCTGCGGTTCCAAGTCGGCGCCAATCATTATCAATACACAGTACTGCCATTCGGGCTAAAGTCTGCCCCAAGGACCTTCTCGAAGTGCATGGCAGTGGTAACGGCGCACCTACGAAGGAACAAGGTGTGTGTCTACCCGTACCTGGACGACTGGTTGATCAAGGCCTCATCTTTTTCGGAAGCGCCGGCGCACTTCCGGAGGACGTGCGTTCTCTTGAACAAGCTGGGGTTACACGTCAACATGTCCAAATCTGTCCCGACTCCGGTCCAGTGCATACAGTACTTGGGGGCCTCCATCGATACACGGTCAGCAAGCGTGTCTCCTTCGGAGGAGAGACGGTTATCGCTCCTTCGGAAGGCTCAGGACCTCATGGCCGCTCCATCGGTGACAGTGAGGAAGGTGTCTTCGCTGCTGGGGTCGATGGCCTCCTGTATCTTCCTCATGCCGCACGCACGGCTGCACATGCGACCACTGCAGGAGTGCTTGGAGGATCAATGGGATCAGAGAACAGGTTCTTGGGACGACAAGATCCGGCTGTCTCTACATGCTCTTCAGTCTCTGAAATGGTGGTGTTCGGCGGAGAATCTCCTCAGGGGGGTTCCCTTCCACAAGGACATTCCCGAGACGACTATCGTGACGGATGTGTCTCTCCAAGGTTGGGGAGCGCACTCCGGAGACTTACAGATACAAGGAAAGTGGTCCCCGTTGGAGTCGACGTACCACATCAATTTCCTGGAACTCCGAGCCGTGTACCTGGCGTTGAAGGCCTTTCATCCGTCCTTCCAGACCACCTCGTTGCTGATACAGACGGACAATACAACCACGATGTATTACCTCAACAAGCAAGGGGGGTCGCGATCGCGCACTCTGTCGCAGGAGGCGCAGGCGATCTGGCGCTGGCTTCTGGCCCACGGATTGATGATCACGGCCACGCATCTGCCAGGTGTGCAGAATGTTCAGGCGGACGCGCTGAGCAGGCTGCTTCAGGAGAACCACGAATGGGTCATAAACGACGAGGTACTAGGAGAAGTCTTCGCAAGGTGGGGGACTCCAGACGTAGATCTGTTCGCCACCGCCGAAAACAGCAAATGCCGAGTGTGAGAAGTTGGCCTGATGTATGATGTCACTAGTTATAGTGTACACCTTATATCAGTCCAAATACCCTTATGGTGATTGGTTGTAAAGTCAACCTTATAGACCAGCTATCCTAGTGGTAGCATGGACAAGAGCAGTCTTAGGCTAAACTCTGAATGGCATGTGAAGCCAGCTGTGATACCATATATAATCCCTTGAATACCAAATGAAAGGACACCACAACAGATATATATATAAAATAAAGTGTATTTATTCTAAGCAAACCCTCAGCACTCTTTATGAGATTAGAGGTAAGTACAACACAGTCTTATTTATGCATACATTAAGTCACACAGGTAAGTAATACAGTTAGGCCCTAGGGGCCACGCAAACCATATACTAAGTAAGTGGTATAAGAACCACTGTCACGGAAATAGAATAGGCCTAGGCCTAGGTAATCGCTGGGGCTACACTACACTACACTAGCGTTAGTTAGGAAGTGGGAGGCCCACGGGATTCGTGTGCAGAGTGGAAACACTCACGCGTAATGCGTAAAAGTCAATAGCAATAGTACAGTTTAGAAAACGGTAGATTTAGGACACTTCCGGAGTAGCTAGGAAGTTGAGACTTAAAAACTAGACACTAGGATAGTCACTATCCTGATGAGCACCGGAGTACCCAAGTTACCTAGCCCACAGGCTGCGGTCGCATAGGGGTGAAGATGCGTCGTTTTCGTCGTCGACTCCTATGGATGCCTGAAGAAAGATGCTGACAGGCAGTCAGTGAAGAGTGTCCGGTGGATCCCAAGGCTGGGATCAAGAAGAGAAGAAACCTGCAAGCAGAAGGGACAGAGTCAAGGTCACTAGCCAGTGACCACGTGGAACCAGGAAGGAACCAGGCGATGTCGTGAAGATTGCAGGTGAAGGTGAAGCTTGTCGCTGCAGCCAGGAGGACCAGGAAGCGTCGAGGACGACCAGGACCAGGAGGCGAGCTGTCCCACGAAGGCTCTTGCTGTCGGCGGCGTCGAAGTTGGACTAGGACTCACCAAGCCTTGGCAAGCGGAACCCATGAAGAACGAAGGACTTGCTTCTGGTGCAGACCAGGAAGGTCTGGGGTGCTTCTTCTTTGCAGAGAAGCGGGAGCCAGTCTGGAGGAGCCAAACCAGCGCAGAAGATTTCAGGGAGCGTCGTCACAGAGGCCACTAGCCAGCGGGCAAGCAACCGGACAGACGCGGCAAGCAGGAAAATGCTGAAGGGCCCCACGCAGGACTCGTGGAGTGTGGGGGGCTGATCTTCGGTGCAGATGGTGCTTGGGGTTGGGGCTTCTCAATCCCCGGTGCACAACTTCGAGGGTACCTCAGAAGCTGCGCTGTAAGTTACTAGCCACTTTTTCCAGGTAGCCGGTCCCACGTCGCTCGTCGCCTCCACGGATCTCAGCTCTGCTGCAGATGTGGATGAGGGTCGGAGAAGTCTGGAAGTCAAGGCTCTGGTCGGGCTCCGCAGTCGGTTCCTCGTAGAACGGTCGCAAAGCAAAGGGTAGTCTCTTGATGGTGCCTGTTTGCACAGGGTAGCCACTCCTTGGCTACAAGGGAGATTCTTCAGTCTTCTTCTTTCGTCGAATGTCGAAGGTCCAGAGTTTCTGTTCAGTTTTGCAGGTTCAGGATAATCTAAAGTTCTTGAGGCCCAACTCCCACTCTTATACTAATCTGGGGGGCTGGGATACCTGCTAGGTCACGCCTTATGGGTGGGACCTGGGAGGGGGTGGTTACACCCACTTCCCTTTGTCCAGTTTCGCGCCAGAGCTGGGGCTGGAGTGCCCCAGCGCCGGTTTGAACTGGACTATGCAAGGAACACCTTGTGTGCCCCAGGCATGTCTCATTCCTTTCAGCCCACCCTGCCCCAATACACTAAAGGCTGTCTGGGGAGGTGCTAGCACCTCCCCAAGCAGGAAACCTATTGTCCAGGCCTCCCTGGCTGGGATCACTCCCAGCTGCAGGAGGTCAGACTTGTGTCGTGGCAGCAGCATCCATTTTGTGATGCTGAGGCTTTGGTCAGAGGCTAACAGTTGAAGTATGATTTTAACATGTCTTTCCCTCTAGAAGGGGGGAATAATATTCTCATGTCCAGAAATGGCATGGGGGTATTATTCCACAGTGTTAGACATCTTACACGACATGTTTCGATAAAGCCAAACCATAGTTACCATAACAGTCTAAGATTATAAGGCACTTTAAGAGTATATGGTAGGCTATATCATAGAACAGCTATAAGGACAAGGTTCCGAAAGCTGCAGACAGGCTCAGCTCATGCTAGAGCACCACCTCACATGTTACCAAGCACTCTGCCTCCAGGATTGTCAAGGCCTGCCATAGGAGTGACGGATAGGTACACATGTGTCTATATGTAAGTTAGGTATAGGAATACTACACCTAAGCAAGGGGTGATTACACGACCTTGCCCCAGCTGAATGATCAGCCAGTTGTGTCAAAATGGAAGGCCAGGCCAGGGGTGGCATAATACATGCTGCAGCCCCTGGTAGGCCTAGGGTACACCTATGCCCTGGGTACCTAGGGTACACTGTACAGGGGCCAATAAGGTGATCCTATCCAAATGGGTTATGCACCTAAAGTACATAGTATTAATTTAGAGAGAGAACAGCAGGGCTGTGGGTCTGATTAGCAGGCCCACAGCCACATCTAAGTCGAAAACCAGTAAAGCAAAAGCAAAAAGTGGGGGTGAACATAGAAAGCAGACCCTACTCTCCTACACCGAGACTTCGCATCCAGGTACTACCAGAAGGGAACGCTGGGGAATGCGCTATGGATCGACTGGTCGAACAGCTTTCTGTATGCTTTTCCACCCATTCCCCTGATTCCGGCAGTGCTCATCAAACTGTCCAAGTCCAGGGCGCGGATGATCCTGATTGCCCCGGAATGGCCCAGACAGTGGTGGTTCACGGATCTGCTTCACCGGTCTCTCCATCCTCATATGCGGCTGCCGTGCAGGCCGGTCCTTCTCACGAAGTTCGGGGGGCGGATGGTGCATCCCAACCTCTCGTCTTTGAGTTTGGCGGCATGGCTCCTGAGATAGTGCAATATGGCCATTTTAATCTACCAGAAGATTGTATGGGCATACTGAAGGAGGCTAAACGTCCTTCCACTAGGACTTCCTATGCTTACAAGTGGAAGAGATTCTGCAGTTGGTGCAAATCCAAGAACTTTGACCCGACAACATGTAAGGAAGATGTCATCCTTCCATATCTTTTACATTTGGCACAGTCTGGCCTTAATTTCCACTCCATTAAGGTTCATCTCGCTGCTTTGACTGCTTACAGGAAATGCCCTTCACAGACTTCCTTCTTTCAGATCCCTGTGGTCAAGGATTTTTTGGAAGGTTTGAAGAAGGTGTTCCCTCCGGTCAGACTTCCCTCGCCTTCCTGGGAATTGAATGTGGTGCTGTCCAAATTGATGAAGGAGCCTTTTGAACCTATTCACAAGGCTTCGTTGCAGCACCTGTCCTGGAAGGCGGTATTCCTAGTGGCCATTACATCGGCCCGCAGGGTGAGTGAACTTCAGGCGTTGTGTTGCCGAGAACCTTATACTGTATTTCATGCTGCTAAGGTTGTTATGCGTACTCACCCTAAATTTCTTCCTAAGGTTATATCTGATTTTCATGTCAACCAGACCATAACTTTACCTACGTTTTTTCAGAATCCTTCTTCTCCAGCGGAAAGGTCTCTACATTCCCTGGACGTGAGGAGGGTGTTGAAGTTTTATCTTGATAAGACCAAAGATAGTCGTAGGTCAGACCAATTGTTTATCAATTATGGATCAGTCAGGACCGGTCTTGCTACCTCCAAACAGTCCATCTCTCGGTGGATTGTGTCCTGTATAAAGTTGTGTTACCAAAAGGCTAATAAGACCTTAGGGGGTAAACCTAAGGCTCATTCCACCAGGTGCAAAGCTGCCACGACTGCTTTGCTGCGTAATGTTCCGATTGCAGAAATCTGCAAGGCGGCCACTTGGAAGTCGGTCCATACCTTTGCTGCGCATTACTGTCTGGACGCGGATGCCAGGGCAGATGCTCAGGTTGGGCAGGCTTCGCTGCGAAATGTGTTCGCACAATAGTGGTATTATTTTGTAATCTTCTCCACCGCCGTTTTTGTGTGGGGATGGGCTTGCCATTCTATTCACTAGATTATGACTATACACAGAGATCCCCTACTACAGAAGGAGTAGTTTCTTTTCTGTAACTCCAGTTCTGTAGTAGGGGTATCTCTGTTATAGTCATAAGCGCCCGCCCTCCTCCCCGGTGGAGAGATGCATGTTAATATAAGGAATGCTACAGGTCTGGCGTGCTACGCCTTCAAAAAGAACTGACAGTAAAAGGGACCTGCTGTGCATTCTGGGATACTGGAAAAGTTCTGGAAAGTTTTCTTAAAGGCACAGTATCCTGTTCTGAGCCACATGACAGCCTATGGGTTTATTCTTTCTTTCTTCCCGTTATTTCCTTTAGATATTCTCCGGCTTTAATTTCGGAAATAAACATCCGGGTTGATCCCTCAAAAATAACTTTCAGTTTTGCCGGGTTCATCAGAAAGGCTTGAGCACCTTGCGCTTGAAAAGGAGATATTAATTGACGCAAACGCCATCTTCGCTCCACTGTTATGTGCCCAAAATCTGGCTTGGCAAAAAATTTAACTCCATCAGCTTCTCTCTGGGAGTTTGGCCTAACCTGATCATAAATTAATTGCCTTAAAAGGAAATTGCCAAAAAAAAAAAAAAAGACTCTGGGTCTTTCTTTTTCATGATTATTGCTAACCCGGTTTGGATTTAGATTAAAGGGGAAGCGGTGAGCCCTTTGTATTTCCTGATCCCAGTTCCAACTAGTCTGTAGTGGAAAGGCGGACCGAAGAAGTTTTACAATGTATCCTCTGGGGTCGTCTCCCTCCACGCCTTCCGGTATCCCTAGTAGTCTTAAGTTGTTCTTCCGTAGTCTGTTTTCCTGCTCCTCGAGCTTGGTCATCATATCGGTAAGACGAGCTTCATGGGATGTTCCTTGTTCCTTAAGTAGGGAGACCTCAGCTTCCAGCGACTCTGTACGAGTTTCAACCATAGAGACCCGGTCACCGATATCGGTACAGATTTTTGCAGCTCAGGACGTTTGGGTTTTTTGGTACAAATAATATCTAAAAACCCTAATCAGTGTGGGGTGTTAGTTTAAAAAAAAGTGGGGGGGGGGTAGAGTAGGGAGAAGGGAAAAAAAAAAAAGCAAATCATTTCTTCAAACTTCTCTCTCTGGGTAACCGATAGGCTATGCAGATTGGACTGTTTTTATGTCTCTTTTTCGGCAACTGGGGTCTCACATGTGCTCCCATCATTCAGGGAGATCCTGACTGTTCTTTTTTTTTGGGGGGGGGGGGTGGGACTGGGGGTGGGGGTGGGGGTCCAGGTTATCATTGAATGCTTTGGGGCTAAAAGTCAATTTGTTAGTATTTTTTCTAAAAAACAGTTAATGTTATTCTTGGGGATTTACTTATACTGGCAATCCAAGAGAGCAGGAAATTGGTTTGGCTGGAGAGATCACATAGTCAGGGGTGTGGAGGGGGAGAATGGTAAGAAGTGGGTTGTGGGACATGGGTTTGTGGGAGATTCGAATGATATAAGACTACTTGTAGAGTATCAGCCTTGATATTATTAGCATTTAAAAAGATAAGAGAAAAATATGAACGCATTAAATAAACTTAGAATAGTCTCATTAAATATTTGCGGCTTGAACAACTTATTGAAAAGGCAGAAAGCTGCGCAGGTACTACGACAGATGGGCACAGACATGGTATGCCTCCAAGAGACTCATATTGAAGGCTCCCAGAGATCTTTGTTGAACACTCTCGGGTTTAAACTTATTGGGGCAACCTCGCAGGGGGCTCGGATAAAGGGAGTAGGGATCTTGATACGAAAATCATTACCAATAGTAGTGAATCATGTTAAATCCGATGCATTAGGGAGATTGACTAAAACAATACAAATAACCAGAGGAACGAGGCAGGGGTGTCCTTGTTCACCCCTACTTTTCGCCCTTTATATCGACCCTTTAATAAGAAGAATTGAAATCAATCCTTTAATTCCCCCGGTTTCGAGGTTCGGCATAGACACAAAGATTATGGCTTACGCCGACGACATCGCTATAATTACTCCGGCACACGAGCTTGCTATTAGGACTCTGGAGCAAGAAGCTCAAAAATTTGGAATGATCTCTGGTTACGCCCTTAACAGAACAAAGACACAGATAGTTGTTAATAAAATGATAACCTGGGTAGATGAAAGAATCACAAGGAAAGCAAAATATCTTGGGGTTGATATTGTTGCAGACTTGGACTCTTTGGTAAATGAAAATTTGACTCCTTTGGCCACTAATATGAGAAAATCACTCAGGAAAATTGATAACTTACATCTAACTATATTGGGAAGATGCAACGTTTTAAAAATGACATACTTTCCAAAGCTGCTTTATTTTTTTCGTACAATTCAGCTTATTTTTAATAGACATATACTTGCAGTTTTTGAACACATTTTTTCTCAATTTATCTGGTCATACACGAGTCCGAGAAGGGCTTTTAACCTTCTCTCTTTACCTAGTGAGAGGGGAGGCTTGGCTCTTCCTAACTTAAAATTATATTACTGGGCTGCTTCCTTACAACACTGCTGCGAATTGATGCATGAGGAATTTCCGTTCTCTCCCTCAGGCCTGCCCTCTTTCTATGTTTTGTTGTTGGGGGAAAAAGTAAAAAGGTGTCTCTGGCGCCAGCTGGAATATAGCTACTACAAACGAGTGAAATTCAAGACAATGATCTGTGCCTATCAGGTCTTCCGTAATGTCCGTAAAATATATGGAATTAATAGGCTAAGCTACTACACTCCGATCAGAAATAATGATAACCTGCCACTAATATTTAAAAGCACATATTTGCGACAATGGTATCACGCTGGGATTGGTAGGCTGGGAGATCTATGTAGGGCAGGTCGCTTTCTGTCATTTGAGGAATTGCAAATTGGCTCTAATCTAAGTAATGACCAGATATTTCAGTATCATGCGATTATGAACTATCTAGTAAAGAATATTGAGGGGTCTGCTGGGTTTGTAGCACTAGTTTTTATAGAGAAACTTCTTGGCCCTAAAACACCTGGGATTGGAGATATCTACTGCACTTTGAATGAACAAAGACCAGACGATCTAAGCAAAGTAGATGCTAAATGGCAGTTGAAACTGAATATCTCTTCTAATGTTTTCTGCTCTGCATTAAGCCTAGCACGAACATACCTGCTATCTCCCAAATTACAAGTACAATTAATAAGACCGGATTCTTTATGTACATAACTCCGAATAAGGTTTCAAAATGGACAATTGGGCCTGGAACCACTTGTCCTCGTTGTACTGAGTATGGTGCGGACTCTGTGCATATGTTCGCTACATGTCCAAAACTCGCTCCACTTCTGAAAGAAACTCAATTGTTCTTGAATAGAATTTTTTCATTAGATATTCAACTTATGCCAATTGCCATTATGCTGGGGTTATATGAGTCACTTAATGCTAAAGAAGGTGGAGCTTTGCTGTTCGTTGCTATGACTATCTTGCGGATATGCATTGCTATGCAGTGGAAAGATCTGAATCCTCCTTCTTTTAGCCAATGGCAAGCTAGATTTCTTGCTACGTATAGGCTGGAGAAAGCCGTCTATGCTAAAAAGGGAAGAAGAGCAAGGGAGAGGGGCCTAGTGGTTTGGGATCCTTTGACTAGATGGCTCGATACTTTGAATGCCCATGAGGAATAATGTAAATGCAGAGCACTTTTTTGTTTATATTTGCCATTTATTTATCCCTCCCTTTTTCTCTCCATTGTCTCTTGCTCCTATTCGGACTTATTTTTCTTTGTTTTTTTTGTTTGTTTTTTTTCTCCTAAAGGTTGCTCTCTTTTCTTTTCTCTCTTATGTGGCGTACACAGCCATTTGGTGTTTTTGTATATATTTGCAATGACTGGGCTTAAGATTCGATAATCGTATATTGCCCCTTTTGTGTCTATTTTTCCACTTTTTTTTCTTTTTTTTTCTTGTATTTCGTATTCTTTATCCTTTGTTACTTCTTGGACCTGGGGTGGGAGGGTGGGAATGAGCGATGTTGTTAAAAATGATTTAATTTGTCTTGTAAATGTTGGTAAAGAACAATAAAAAAATTAAAAAATGACAGCCTATGGGGCTTGTCTGTCCATTCCTTCCTCTCTATCATTCCAGAGGCTTTTGCTGGAAGAGGCAGGTTTCTTTCTCTATGGAAAAAGCTGGACAGGCAGTGCTGTTAGTGGTTGCTGGTGGAATTCTTTCTAGTTGAAGTACTGGACAGTGTAGCCTGTGGATATAGGCTGCATTATCTGTCTTTGAAATTCTCTCTTAAGTGTGGATGCAGGTCTGCATGACTTGACAACTTAAGAGATTATTTTTATTGCTCCGGGGTCCGCGTGCGCGGACTATTCATTAGATTATGACTATAACAGAGATACCCCTACTACAGAACTGGAGTTACAGAAAAGAAACTACTCCTTCACCCTCAGCGACTCTAGGGCGGCCGGGTGCAGAGAGAGTTAGGCCCAATGTTATCCTATGAGGGATAGGGGGGCCTTGTTTGGTGGCTGCTGTCTGGCAAGCCACGCGGCTGTGGGAGCTGGGCTCCTGGTCACTTACTCAGGGCAAGTGGGGAAGTAGGAAGGTGTAGAGTTTTCACTGCCAGGGCCACTCGGGCGGCTGGGTGCAGAGGGCTTTTGAGCCTTGGGGCGCTCAATGGATTTCAATGGGAAATCTCCGGTTTCGAAAAAGACTGCAGGCTCGGGGACGAAAACTCTTCAGGTGCCACCACCACTTTGAGAGGTAAGTTGGGTAGTTGGAGGATAGGTAGGTACCCCGGGATTGGACACAGAGGGCTGTGGGGCGCCGGGTGCAGGGGTGCCTTTTGGTGTCGGAAAATCTTACCCTCTGTTGATCGCGGTAGGGGTGGCACACTGTTCTGAGGCTGCAGGCTTCTTCAGGATCGTCGAGGGGGGTCCTTGGGTGCCGGACTCGGGGTCACAGTCGCCGTGGGGTTGTCCTCGTGGATTTAGTTCACTCCGGCACCGGCCAGGCGTGGCTGGTGCAGAGTGGGCTGGGATCGCGGTTCCGGGCTGCTGCCAGGGGTGAAAGGTAGTTTCTGAGTAGAGCCTCTACTCATCGGAGTCCCAGGGGATCAGAGTTCAAAGGTAGCCAGGTCCTCCGGGGTTGGTGAGGTTGCTAGCCACAAGAGATGCCGGGCTGGAGCAGGAGCAGGTTCGAGGGTCGACAGGCCGGTAGGGCTGGGGCCAAAGCAGTTGGTGTCTTCTTCTTTTCAGCAGCTGCAGGCAGGTCTCCTTTCTTCTTGCTCTTTGTAGTTTGGAATCTGGGGAAGGAAGGTTCAGGGTGCCCCTAAATACTAGATTTAGGGGCGTTACAGGTAGGTGAAGGGCAGGGACCAATGGGTCCACGTCCTGGGGTGGGTACAACCCCTATCCTGCCTCTCTCCTGTGGGAGGGGGGCAGTAGCCTAGTCCTGTTAGGGTAGGGCTCCCCATCTTCAAGATGGCGAGAGCCCGGAGATGTGCTTCACCTCGCCTCCCCCACCTGAGGGGTGGGGTTGGCAGGCTGGCACATCCCCTGTCCTTATTTGTGGTTTCCGGCCAAAGCTTCCCGCCAGAGTGGGGGGTTGCAGGGGCCTGGGGAAGCTCACAGAGGCGGCATGCCTTTGAAGCTTCCCCCTGCCCATCCTGGGGGAGGAGATTTAGCACCTCGTCCAGGATGTGCATTGTTGCAGGACCAGGAGAGCAGGGGCTCTCCTACCCAGGGGTCCAGCAACATGCCTGCTGGGTGGCAGCCTAGGCAGCCTCAGAGCAGACGTGGATTTGTAGGTTAGGTTCGAGGGGGCACCTCTAAGATGCCCTCTGGGGCGCTGGGTACATTAAAACCCACACTGGCATCAGTGCGGGTTTAATGTGCTGAGAAGTTTGATACCAAACTTCTCAGTCTTTAGTGTTGCCATTATGGTGCTGTGGAGCTCGTGTTTGACGAGCTCTCAGCACCATGTACTCTTAAATGGCAGCACTGCACTTACAGGGCTCAGGAATGGACCTGGGCACTGTAGGGGCACAGGGCTCCTGCGCCCACACCATTGGCATAAGGCACCCAGCTAGAGGGGTGACTGATGTATGCCATTGCAGTGTATGTGATGGGCATGGCACACAGGGATGTGTGTCATGCCGACTTTGTTTTTGTCTTGCACCCAAACACTCAGCCTGCAAAGGCAGTGTATGTGTGTAAGGGTACAGGGCCTCTAAGAGTGGCACAAGGAGTGCTGCAGCTCTTAGAGGCCTTCCTTGGTCACAAAGCCCTGGGTACTTAGGGTACCATTTACCAGGGGCTGACATGTGGCCAGGGTTTGCCAATTTGGATTTGGTTTGTTTTAGGGAAGGAACATAGGCCCTGGGCACCTGATTGGCAGGAGTCCAGGGCACACTCAGTCAAAGTACATTCAGCAATTCAGCAAAAAGTGGGGGCATACCATGCAAGAAAGATGGCACTTTCTCACAATTACACTTTAGTTTCTTGTGACATAGAATAGCGACACCATTTTTTTTATTGGTAGATGGAGAGAATAAAACCGTACCCACCTAGCCTCTCTTCAACTTAAGCGACTCAGCCTCCGTAAGGTGAGTTTCTTGTAAAAGGACTAAATCTGGGTTATAAGAAGCTAGGTGGGAAAGGACTCTGTCGTTTAATAGGGCTTATAAAACCTTACGTTCCAGGAAATAACTTTGAATTTAAAAACAGCAAGAATGTAAAAGAAACAAAAATTACAAAACCTGTAAGGAAAAAATAAGATTACATTTTCAACCGTTAGAGGAGACAGAAGTATCCATGCCCGTGGAAGTTTGAATATGGATAAAGTTTTTAAGTTCCGCAGGATTTTGGAAAGTCCATGTTTGGTTCTGATAAGTGACTTTGAAAATACATGGGTGAAACAAGCACCAAGAGTTCGCAGAGGAGCACGAAGGTTCAGGAATTCTTTTCTTCTAGTCGCAGTAGCATTCGAGACATCCTGTGAGAGATAGACTTTCTGACCCAACCAGGAAAGTTGACGTTTAGATCTAGCTGCTGTAAGAACTGACAGAAGGTCAGTACAGTTCAGGAACAGAATGATGACATCTGCGTGGTTTGGTTGAAGTAGATGTGCGAGGACCAAGCCTGTGGGCTCTTTGAATACTGAGAGAAGTGGTAGATGGCATATCTAAGAGTTTCGGAAGAAAGGAGGTGAAAAAGAAACAGGGTCGTCTCCTTCCAGGGATTCCGGCAGACCATAAACGCGTAGGTTATTCCTTCTGTTTCTATTTTCTAAATCCTCAGTATGTTGCTGTAGGGCAAGAACCGATTGTTCCAAGGAGGAGTTTAGTTTTGAATGGATTGGAATCTCTGTTGCCTGCTGCTCCACCGACAATACTCTGCTATCCATAGTAGACCACTTCTCCTCAAGAAATTGCATCTTGCTGTTGGTTTCCTCTACAAACGGCCGCAAAGCGCGTATCTCCTCCAGAAGAAGTTCCATAGAGATGGGAGACGGAACCTTATCAGGGGAAGGAGGGTCCTGTTTCAGGCGCTTAGAGGACGCGGCTGGTGAGGATGATTTATTTACAGAGGGCTGCGTCGAAGAAGAACGAGTAGGCGCAACTTCAGCCATTTGGCCTACGTGAGAAGATGTCTCCAAAGGAACGGACTTAGAAGGAACGAAAACAAATTTTGGATTACGCAGCTTTCCCATATATAGCTAACATTCAGGGCACACAGGGCCTAAAAATTCCAGTGAAATTAGTTGATGGAGATGTGCACTGATGGAAGAATGGCAGACGAGGGAATAAACCACTTACAGGGAATACCGGAGCTCCTATGAAGGGTATGTGAGCCAGGAAAGCAAATGTCCAGCAGGCAGTGTTCATATAGTTCTTTTCAATAAAATGTAAAAAAAATAAATAAATAAGGTAAACTGAGGTACAAAGAATAAAAGGCAGCAGACCTTTCTAAATGCTTAGACTCACATACAAAATGGCAGGCAGCGTGAGGAGACAGTTGCAGTAGTGAGGCAGCATAGCAACAAATGAAAAGTAGTCAATCCTCATGTAGAAATGTATATTAAACTGTTCATAGAGGTAAAAAAAAAAGAAAAAATAGCAAATTGTTGGAAATGTCAGTCATTGAACAGTAAAGAATTGGCAGCGTCGGTAGTCTCTGACAGAGCGATATGAAACAGAAACGCGCAATTCAAATCTACTTAGCCTCTTGCGCTTTGGAGCAGATAATCGTTCCAGCAAGACTTGCCTAATGTCCCTAGGGATTCTCCATCCTGTTGCCCCCCGCAGACGCGCAAGTACCTCCCTCCAGTAAGAGAGCAATTACGGGCAGGACCAGAACATGTCAAGGAAATCCGCTGCACATGCATTACATCTTGGGCTTTCATCTTTGCGGGATGGGTATATTATATGTAAAGTGCGTGGGGTGAGGTATATCTTATGAACTAAGTTATATTGGAGGAGCTTGAACCGTGCGTTGGTGCTAACCTTCTGTACCCCTTCGTGAACTCTCCTCCATTCACCCTCGGTCAGGGGTGCATCTACTAGCACATCACATTTTGGCTGGATCATCAGCATTTCGCCTGGTAGATCATATCTTAATGCTCTATAGAGATGGGATACAACCCCCTGCCCTGCGCCATGCAACATTACTTTCAGTGTATTGGTGGTAGGGGGTTCCTCATGGGAACATAGATCAGATCTCTCGAACTACACTTGAGATCTTTTCATATTGTAGAAATTGGCCCGATTGAAGGCGACCCTTACTTCCTCGTAATACATTTTCCGTCTATGTGGAGATTCCCCAATGTCTAACGTATTCCCCCCCTTCCATCGGCGCACCAAGATAGTCCGCAATACTGGCGAAAGGAAGCAAGGGCGCAGCGCCAACAGGGGCATGTCTGGCGCATATGGGGCATGTTGCACCACCCGGCATACCACGTTTCCCCACTTTGTGACTAGGTGCCACAAAATGTATGGGGTCTCCCGGGGGGCATCGCACCCAAGCATCAAGAGCTCAGTCAGTGGATGGTCTCCATACCTTCCCGTCAAGAGATGTCTCTCCTAAATACCTTCACTGTCCAGCCAGTGGACCGCATGTTGCAGCTGGGAGGCCAAGTAATAAAATTCCAAATAGGGGACTTCTAGCCCTCCGCCAGCCCATGTTCTTTGTAGTGTTGTCAGACGCGCCCTTCTGTGCTTTTTTCTCCATAGGGGGTCTGCCGTTAGACCATCTAATGTCTGGAAGTAATGTCGCGGAATCATATAAAGGGAGTGTTGCATTGCGTAGAGACAACGAGGTAGGATAATTGTTTTTGCAATTGCAAAGCGCCCCATTAGTGACAATGGCAGATCTCTCCAGAAACGTATGGACCACTGCAGTCCCTCAACCACCCTTACAATATTAAGATCCAAGTAGGTAGAGGCTGTATTTGCCAGACGAATCCCCAGATATTGCGTCCCTTCGCCCACCCATGGCAACTCCACCCGTGGCAGTTCAGACGTTCGTACTTCGGCCAGCTTGCCAGTGGGAATCAACTTGGACTTCCCGGGGTTGATATGAAGACCCGAGATTTCACCAAAGTTCCTCAACTCCATAAGAAGAAGAGGCACCGAGCACGCCGGACGCGAGAGGTAGACCAGTGTGTCATACGCGTATAGGGAAACAGGTTAGTCGCCCCCAGCTTAATCCCCAGGGTCCCAACTCAACCCGCAGGGTAGAGGCTCCATAGCCCCCGCGAATAGCAGAGGAGAGGGTGGGCACCCCTGGCGGGTGCCCCAACAGAGTGAGCAGTTTAGACACCAATCTTTCCAATCCTGATTCTGGCTGCAGGGGCTGTGTAGAGCAGTTGCACCCATTTGAGGAACCTCTCTTGACATATAAGGCCAGTCTGCTGAATCGAAGGCCTGTTTGATATCCAGCATTGCTATAGCATAGTCATCCTTTATTAAACCTGGAGCATGCCAGACATATGCCAAGTGTCGCAGGTTATGGGTTGTACTCCATCTTGGTATGAACTCTGCTTGGTCTGGGTGGCTAAGATGGGGCATCCTCGGGAGGAGAAGTTCCGCCAGAATCCCGCGGAGTATTTTCACATCAATATTTAATAGCGAGATGGGCCTATAGGAATTGGGTAAGAGTGGGTCCCTATCGTTTTTGAGTATCATGGCAACCAGCACCTCTCACATGGAGGGTGGTAGAGATTGTCTCCAGCGCATCATTACAGACTTCTAACAATCTATCTGCCAGTAAGGGGGTGAACTGTCGATAAAACTCCGCTGGGAGCCCATCAGAGCCAGGACTCTTGGCCTGTTTAAGCCAGCATATAACAATAATAATTTCCCTCCTTTGTGATCGGGGCGTTCTGTGCCTCAGCCTCATCGGGCTCCAGTTGGGGAATTTTGATAGTGTTCAGAAAGGCAAGGATTGACTCCTTATGGGGGAGGGGGGAGGGGAGGCCGATGTGCATACACAGCCCCTAAATGATTTGCCTGCGCCTCCGAAATTGCCCTTTGTGTATAGACCATTTTCCCGGTGCGATTGTGGAGCTGTAGTATAGGGGTGATGGGGGTTTCCTGTTTAACTAGTCATGCCAGCAAGACTCCAGTTCTATCTCCCTCCCTGTGTAATCTTTGTCAATAGGCTGTGTCTATGTGCTTTTGTAATCTGCGGAGGTCCGTCAGCAGGGCCTTCTTGGCCGCACACCATTCCGTCAATCTATGAGGAGCTTGGGGATCTCTGTTTCTAGTCTACCCAGATTTGCCTCCTATGTGGCTACAACCCATCCAATTGTCGGCGAACCCCGTAGGATGTTTTAATACATACTACCCTAATGACTACCTTCATGGCCTCCCATTCAAGCACATGGCTTAAGTGCGACCCCCAGTTTTCCTCAAAGTAATGACGTAGCTCCTTCAAAAGCGTGGCCACAAATGGAGGGTCCGTCAAGGCCTCAGTACTTAGCCGCCAAAGGGGTATCTCGGATCGATCCCTGCGCACTCCAAGTTCTAGAACTCCTTTTTTTTTTTTCATGGCCGGTGGCCGTCGACATACCTTTGGTCACCATCTTCAGATTCTTTTTTTCCGCTGTTGGGTCTGGATCGATACGGAAGGAGCTCCAAGGATTTGGTGAAAAAAATAGACAAAAATTGAGAAAAACAACAAGAAAACAACTTTATCAACGTACCGGACTTCGAGTCAGGGAACCAGGACACAGCGAAGAGGAAAAAGACCAAAACTTCGACGTCCTACGGAGAATGCGCATACAGGGGGCTCCCTGTGCGCGGTGATGGACAAGACACCTTTCAAGTTCTGCAACAATTGTCACCACAAGTACGCACAGAAGGATCAGCATCCGGTCAGTAACCTTTGGCTGCCGCTAGACCACCGAAGCGAAGATTGCAACGCATGCTCGGAGTTCACTGTAGGAGAGTAGGGTCTGCTTTCTATGTTCACCCCCACTTTTTGCTTTTGCTTTACTGGTTTACGACTTAGATGTGGCTGTGGGCCTGCTAAACAGACCCACAGCCCTGCTGTTCTCTCTCTAAATTAATACTATGTACTTTAGGTGCATAACCCATTTGGATAGGATCACCTTATTGGCCCCTGTACAGTGTACCCTAGGTACCCAGGGCATAGGTGTACCCTAGGCCTACCAGGGGCTGCAGCATGTATTGTGCCACCCCTGGCCTGGCCTTCCATTTTGACACAACTGGCTGATCACTCAGCTGGGGCAAGGTCGTGTAATCACCCCTTGCTTAGGTGTAGTATTCCTATACCTAACTTACATATAGACACATGTGTACCTATCAGTCACTCCTATGGCAGGCCTTGACAATCCTGGAGGCAGAGTGCTTGGTAACATGTGAGATGGTGCTCTAGCATGAGCTGAGCCTGTCTGCAGCTTTCGGAACCATGTCCTTATAGCTGTTCTATGATATAGCCTACCATATACTCTTAAAGTACCTTATAATCTTAGACGGTTATGGTAACTATGGTTTGGCTTTATCAAAACATGTCGTGTGAGGTGTCTAACACTCGGGAATAATACCCCCATGCCATTTCTGGACATGAGAATATTATTCCCCCCTTCTAGAGGGAAAGACATGTTAAAATCATACTTCAACTGTTAGCCTCTGACCAAAGCCTCAGCATCACAAAGTGGATGCTGCTGCCACGACACAAGTCTGACCTCCTGCAGCTGGGAGTGATCCCAGCCAGGGAGGCCTGGACAATAGGTTTCCTGCTTGGGGAGGTGCTAGCACCTCCCCAGACAGCCTTTAGTGTATTGGGGCAGGGTGGGCTGAAAGGAATGAGACATGCCTGGGGCACACAAGGTGTTCCTTGCATAGTCCAGTTCAAACCGGCGCTGGGGCACTCCAGCCCCAGCTCTGGCGCGAAACTGGACAAAGGGAAGTGGGTGTAACCACCCCCTCCCAGGTCCCACCCATAAGGCGTGACCTAGCAGGTATCCCAGCCCCCCAGATTAGTATAAGAGTGGGAGTTGGGCCTCAAGACTTTAGATTATCCTGAACCTGCAAAACTGAACAGAAACTCTGGACCTTCGACATTCGACGAAAGAAGAAGACTGAAGAATCTCCCTTGTAGCCAAGGAGTGGCTACCCTGTGCAAACAGGCACCATCAAGTGACTACCCTTTGCTTTGTGAAACGTTCGACGAGGAACCGACTGCAGAGCCCGACCAGAGCCTTGATTTCCAGACTTCTCCGACCCTCATCCACATCTGCAGCAGAGCTGAGATCCGTGGAGGCGACGAGCGACGTGGGACCGGCGACCTGGGAAAAGTGGCTAGTAACTTACAGCGCAGCTTCTGAGGTACCCTCGAAGTTGTGCACCGGGGATTGAGAAGCCCCAACCCCAAGCACCATCTGCACCGAAGACCAGCCCCCCACACTCCACGAGTCCTGCGTGGGGCCCTTCAGCATTTTCCTGCTTGCCGCGTCTGTCCGGTTGCTTGCCCGCTGGCTAGTGGCCTTTGTGACGACGCTCCCTGAAATCTTCTGCGCTGGTTTGGCTCCTCCAGACTGGCTCCCGCTTCTCTGCAAAGAAGAAGCACCCCAGACCTTCCTGGTCTGCACCAGAAGCAAGTCCTTTGTTCTTCGTGGGTTCCGCTTGCCAAGGCTTGGTGAGTCCTAGTCCAACTTCGACGCCGCCGACAGCAAGAGCCTTTGTGGGACAGCTCGCCTCCTGGTCCTGGTCGTCCTCGACGCTTCCTGGTCCTCCTGGCTGCAGCGACAAGCTTCACCTTCACCTGCAACTCTTCACATCGCCTGGTTCCTTCCTGGTTCCACGTGGTCACTGGCTAGTGACCTTGACTCTGTCCCTTCTGCTTGCAGGTTTCTTCTCTTCTTGATCCCAGCCTGGGGATCCACCGGACACTCTCCCCTGACTGCCTGTCAGCATCTTTCTTCAGGCATCCATAGGAGTCGACGACGAAAACGACGCATCTTCACCCCTATGCACCCGCAGCCTGTGGGCTAGGTAACTTGGGTACTCCGGTGCTCATCAGGATAGTGACTATCCTAGTGTCTAGTTTTCAAGTCTCAACTTCCTAGCTACTCCGGAAGTGTCCTAAATCTATCTATTTCTAAACTGTAACATTGCTATTGACTTTTACGCATTGCGCGTGAGTGTTTCCACTCTGCACACGAATCCCGTGGGCCTCCCACTTCCTAACTAACGCTAGTGTAGTGTAGCCCCAGCGATTCCCTAGGCCTATTCTATTTCCGTGACAGTGGTTCTTATACCACTTACTTAGTATATGGTTTGCGTGGCCCCTAGGGCCTAACTGTATTACTTACCTGTGTGACTTACTGTATGCATTAATAAGACTGTGTTGTACTTACCTCTAAACTCATAAAGAGTGCTGAGGGTTTGCTTAGAATAAATACACTTTATTTTATATATATATCTGTTGTGGTGTCCTTTCATTTGGTATTCAAGGGATTATATATGGTATCACAGCTGGCTTCACATGCCATTCAGAGTTTAGCCTAAGACTGCTCTTGTCCATGCTACCACTAGGATAGCTGGTCTATAAGGTTGACTTTACAACCAATCACCATAAGGGTATTTGGACTGATATAAGGTGTACACTATAACTAGTGACATCATACATCAGGCCAACTTCTCACATTGGTGGCAGCGGTGGGATCTGAGCTTGCTGTTGTAATACCATTGTAATCTTGAGATACTAAATTGAAAGATCACACAGATATTGTCTAGGTACATATAACATAGATTATTATACTTAAGTCCTACTGGACTTTGTAGTTGTAGGTTGAAGGGAATAACACACCCTGACTACAACTACTAGAAAGGTTTAGTAGATACAACTAGTGTAGGTAGGTGCACACACCACACCCTCACTAGATCATGCCTCTGGGAGGAGATCAAGTAGATGCTCTCTCAGGAGGGGCAGGTCTGCAGAAGACCCCCTCTAGGTATGATACCTTAACATTCCAGGAGATGAGACAATTGTGTACCTCCAGAGGAATAAAACAGGGTGCAAACCCTACCCTCCTTCAGTTAAGACAACTCCTAGAGGAGTATGATGCTCAGAGGGCATCACAGGAAGGTGCCCTAGGCACAGAGGAGGGTCTACCCACCACAGAGGAGTCAGATGGGGCTTCAGATGGGGAGGTAGACAGCCAGAGCCAAGTAAGGAGACTTAGCCAGGCTAACTTAAGTTTACATGGGAGTTTGCATGGGGTCCCCCCATACAGACCCACAAGTAGACATTCACAGAGAAACAGGAGGGACAGATCCCCTTCAAGGGAATCCATCCACTCCCATGTCTCTAACATCTCTAATGCTTCCTCTCACAGGGGAATGACTTCACCTGAGAGAAAGGAGCATGCAGCCAGAATGAGGGAGGCTAATCTGAGGATTCAGAGGGAAGAACTTGCCCTTGCCAAAGAAAAGCTTGCTCTGGCTAGAGAACAAAAGTTAAGTGGGTTAGAACCCACTGGTGGCAGCAACATTCCTAGAGATAGAGACAGGCACTATGATAATAGAAACCTGAGCAAGATTGTCCCTCCCTACAAGTGTGGGGATGACATCCACAAATGGATAACTGCTTTGGAGAGAGCTTGCAAAGTACAGCAGGTACCCCAAAGTCAGTGGGCAGCTATCTTGTGGCTCTCCTTCTCTGAGAAAGGAAGAGACAAGCTCCTCACAGTTAGTGATGAGGATGCAGATAATTACACTGTCCTGAAGAGTGCTCTGATTGATGGGTTTGGCCTAACCACTGAACAATACAGGTTGTTGTTCAGGGATACCCAGAAGACACAGACTCAGGACTGGACTGACTCTGTAGATTGTGCCACTAAGGCTCTGGAAGGCTGGCTATTGGGAAGTAAGGTTAAGGACTATACAGGATTGTATAATTTGATCATGAGAGAACAAATACTTAACAACTGTCAAAACCAGCTATTGCATCAACACCTGATTGATTCTGATCTGACTTCTCCCCAAGAATTGGGAAAGAAGGCAGATAGATGGGTCAGGACTAGAGTTAAGCAGAAAAACCAGAACCAGGGCGGTGATCAGAAAAAGGCAGACCAGAAGGGTAATGAGCAGAAACAAAAAGACCAGAAGTCTTCACCAGGCCCCCAAAAGGCTCAGGGGGAGGGTGGTTCCAAAAAAGATAAGAAGAAAGAAGGCCAAAAGAAACCATGGTGCAACTATTGTAAGTCTACCTCACATTGGTTTAGTGAGTGCACCAAAAAGGATAAGCCCCCAGCCACCATTGCCCCTAAGGCAACTGTACCCCCTAGTTCAGCTGTAAGTGGTGGTTCCCAGCAAAAGGGTGTAGTAGGGTTAACCCTGGGAACTGAGGAGGATTCTGGCCTAGTCAGAATACCTACTCAGGCTGTCCTGATCTGTGATGGGGACTTAGCTTTGTCCTCTACTGTAGGCCCCAGTAACCTGGGCAAGTACAGACAGACACCTTTTATCAACCAAAGAATGGCTCAGGCCTACAGGGACACTGGGGCTAGTGTCACAATGGTGACACCTGCTTTTGTGGACCCTGGACAGATCATACTAGGTGAGAATTACCTAGTGACCAACGCTAGCAATGCCACTACCTCCCATAGTGTGGCTATTGTTAACTTCTCCTGGGGAGGGGTAACTGGCCTCAAGAAAGTTGTTGTTAGTTCAGACCTTCCTGTAGAGTGTTTACTGGGCAATGATCTTGAAACTTCAGTTTGGTCTGAAGTGGAGTATAGGACCCATGCAGAAATGCTGGGGATAGATGCACATGTCCTTGCTGTGACCAGGTCACAGGCCAAAAAGTGCAACACTGAACAAGTGCTGGATCCTGAAACTATGGACCAGTCACAATCCAAGAGAAAGAGCAGTAGGGTTAAGGCTGTGCCTTCCCCCCTGCCTCAGGTGGTGGATCAGCCCTCCCAGGAGGATGATTCTGAGAGCCCTGAAGGAACTGTCCTAGAAGAACTTGAACCTGATCAGGTTGAGTTTCTTGGGACAGGGGGACCTTCAAGGGCAGATCTGAGGCAGGCTCAATTAGACTGCCCCTCTCTTGAACCCCTCAGACAGCTGGCTGCTGCTGAGGCTGCAGGGAATGCTCAAGGTACCCATAGAGTGTATTGGGATGAAGGGCTACTGTACTCAGAGGCTAGAGACCCCAAGCCTGGTGCATCCAGGAGGTTGGTCATACCACTGAAGTTCAGAGGCTTCCTTCTAACCTTGGCCCATGACATTCCCCTTGCAGGACATTTAGGCCAGAACAAGACTTGGGACAGGCTTGTCCCTCACTTTCACTGGCCCCATATGTCAGAAGATACTAAGGAGTTTTGTCGCTCCTGTGTCACCTGCCAAGCCAGTGGCAAATCAGGTGGCACCACAAAGGCCCCCCTCATACCACTACCTGTGGTGGGGGTCCCCTTTGAAAGAGTGGGCATAGATATTGTAGGACCAATGGACCCACAAACAGCATCTGGGCACAGATTCATACTGGTGATAGTGGACCATGCCACCAGGTACCCAGAAGCAATTCCCCTGAGGACCACAACAGCTCCTGTTGTGGCAAGGGCCCTGCTTGGAGTATTCTCCAGAGTGGGCTTTCCAAAGGAGGTCATTTCTGACAGAGGTGCCAACTTTATGTCAGGATACTTGACTGCAATGTGGAAGGAGTGTGGTGTTAACTATAAGTTCACCACACCCTATCACCCACAGTGCAATGGGCTTGTTGAGAGATTCAACAAGACCCTAAAGGGAATGATAAAAGGATTACCAGACAAGCTTAGGCGAAGATGGGACATCCTTTTACCCTGCCTTCTGTTTGCTTACAGAGAGGTCCCACAAAAGGGGGTTGGCTACAGCCCTTTTGAGCTTTTGTTTGGGCATCCTGTAAGAGGACCCCTGTGTTTGGTGAAGGAAGGATGGGAGAGACCTCTCAGACAACCCAAACTAGACATAGTGGATTATGTACTTGGTCTCCGCTCCAGGATGGCAGAGTATATGAAGAAGGCTTCTAAAAACCTTGAGGCAAGCCAAGAACTCCAAAAAGCTTGGCATGACCAAAAGGCTGTACTGACTGTTTACCAGCCAGGGCAGAAAGTGTGGGTGTTGGAGCCAGTGGCCCCAGCAGCACTCCAAGACAAATGGTCTGGACCCCACACTATTGTTGAGAAAAAGGGAGAAGTCACCTACTTGGTGGACCTTGGGACTCCCAGAAGCCCCCACAGGGTGCTTCATGTCAACAGATTGAAGGCATATGTTGACAGGGCAGACATGGGGCTACTCATGGCTACAGATGAGGGGCAGGAGGAAGAGAGTGACCCTCTCCCAGACCTGTTGACTCAGAACCCTGATGATGGCTCAGTTGATGGTGTGGTCTTTTCTGACAGCCTCACTGTCCATCAGCAACAGGACTGCAGACAAGTTCTGCAGGCCTACAGACATATGTTCTCTCAGACCCCAAGTCAGACAAACTGGTGCACCCATGAGGTGGACACTGGTGACAGTCTGCCTGTGAAGAGTAAAATCTACAGGCAACCTGACCATGTCAGGGACTGCATAAAAGTTGAGGTACAAAAGATGTTGGAGCTGGGAGTCATTGAACCTTCAGAGAGCCCTTGGGCTAGTCCTGTAGTCCTTGTGCCAAAGCCTCACACCCAAGATGGTAAGAGAGAGATGAGGTTTTGCGTGGATTACAGAGGTCTCAATCCTGTCACTAGGACAGATGCCCACCCAATACCTAGGGCAGATGAGCTCATTGACAGACTGGCAGCTGCTAAGTTTTTGAGCACATTTGACCTAACAGCAGGCTACTGGCAAATCAGACTAGCTGAGAGTGCAAAGGCCAAAACTGCTTTCTCGACCCCAGGAGGACATTATCAATTTGTGGTAATGCCCTTTGGTTTGAAGAATGCACCTACCACTTTCCAAAGGCTGGTGAATCAAGTCCTTACTGGGTTGGATGATTATTGTGCAGCTTATCTTGATGATATTGCTGTCTTTAGCTCCACCTGGGAGGATCACCTGGTCCACCTGAGGAATGTTTTAGAGGCCCTGCAAAAGGCAGGCCTCACTATCAAGGCCACTAAGTGCCAGATAGGGCAGAGCAAGGTTGTATACCTGGGCCACCTAGTTGGTGGGGGTCAGGTTCAACCACTGGAGAGCAAGATCCAGACCATAAAGGACTGGGCTCCTCCAACTACCCAGACTCAGGTCAGAGCTTTCTTGGGCCTGTCTGGGTACTACAGAAAGTTTGTTAAGAACTATGGGTCCATAGTGACACCACTTAATGACTTGACCTCCAAGAAGATGCCAAAGAAAGTTCAGTGGACAGCAAGCTGTCAAAAAGCATTTGATGACCTGAAGCAGGCCATGTGCAGTGCACCTATTCTGAAAAGTCCAGACTACTCCAAAGAGTTCATTGTCCAGACAGATGCTTCTGAGTTAGGTGTGGGAGCTGTTCTTTCACAACTGAATGTAGATGGTCAAGACCAGCCCATTGCTTTTATAAGTAGAAGGCTGACCCCTAGAGAGAAACGTTGGTCAGCTATTGAGAGGGAGGCCTTTGCTGTGGTTTGGGCCCTGAAGAAGCTGAGGCCATACTTATTTGGCACTCACTTCAAGATTCAGACAGACCATAAGCCCCTCTTGTGGCTAAATCAGATGAAGGGTGAAAATCCCAAACTTCTTAGGTGGTCCATTTCCCTACAGGGGATGGACTTCACAGTGGAACATAGACCTGGGACTGACCATGCCAATGCAGATGGACTCTCCAGATATTTCCACTTAGAACATGAAGACTCAACTGGTCAAGGTTAGTTTAATGTCCCTAAGTTTGGGGGGGGGTTGTGTAGGAGAGTAGGGTCTGCTTTCTATGTTCACCCCCACTTTTTGCTTTTGCTTTACTGGTTTACGACTTAGATGTGGCTGTGGGCCTGCTAAACAGACCCACAGCCCTGCTGTTCTCTCTCTAAATTAATACTATGTACTTTAGGTGCATAACCCATTTGGATAGGATCACCTTATTGGCCCCTGTACAGTGTACCCTAGGTACCCAGGGCATAGGTGTACCCTAGGCCTACCAGGGGCTGCAGCATGTATTGTGCCACCCCTGGCCTGGCCTTCCATTTTGACACAACTGGCTGATCACTCAGCTGGGGCAAGGTCGTGTAATCACCCCTTGCTTAGGTGTAGTATTCCTATACCTAACTTACATATAGACACATGTGTACCTATCAGTCACTCCTATGGCAGGCCTTGACAATCCTGGAGGCAGAGTGCTTGGTAACATGTGAGATGGTGCTCTAGCATGAGCTGAGCCTGTCTGCAGCTTTCGGAACCATGTCCTTATAGCTGTTCTATGATATAGCCTACCATATACTCTTAAAGTACCTTATAATCTTAGACGGTTATGGTAACTATGGTTTGGCTTTATCAAAACATGTCGTGTGAGGTGTCTAACACTCGGGAATAATACCCCCATGCCATTTCTGGACATGAGAATATTATTCCCCCCTTCTAGAGGGAAAGACATGTTAAAATCATACTTCAACTGTTAGCCTCTGACCAAAGCCTCAGCATCACAAAGTGGATGCTGCTGCCACGACACAAGTCTGACCTCCTGCAGCTGGGAGTGATCCCAGCCAGGGAGGCCTGGACAATAGGTTTCCTGCTTGGGGAGGTGCTAGCACCTCCCCAGACAGCCTTTAGTGTATTGGGGCAGGGTGGGCTGAAAGGAATGAGACATGCCTGGGGCACACAAGGTGTTCCTTGCATAGTCCAGTTCAAACCGGCGCTGGGGCACTCCAGCCCCAGCTCTGGCGCGAAACTGGACAAAGGGAAGTGGGTGTAACCACCCCCTCCCAGGTCCCACCCATAAGGCGTGACCTAGCAGGTATCCCAGCCCCCCAGATTAGTATAAGAGTGGGAGTTGGGCCTCAAGACTTTAGATTATCCTGAACCTGCAAAACTGAACAGAAACTCTGGACCTTCGACATTCGACGAAAGAAGAAGACTGAAGAATCTCCCTTGTAGCCAAGGAGTGGCTACCCTGTGCAAACAGGCACCATCAAGTGACTACCCTTTGCTTTGTGAAACGTTCGACGAGGAACCGACTGCAGAGCCCGACCAGAGCCTTGATTTCCAGACTTCTCCGACCCTCATCCACATCTGCAGCAGAGCTGAGATCCGTGGAGGCGACGAGCGACGTGGGACCGGCGACCTGGGAAAAGTGGCTAGTAACTTACAGCGCAGCTTCTGAGGTACCCTCGAAGTTGTGCACCGGGGATTGAGAAGCCCCAACCCCAAGCACCATCTGCACCGAAGACCAGCCCCCCACACTCCACGAGTCCTGCGTGGGGCCCTTCAGCATTTTCCTGCTTGCCGCGTCTGTCCGGTTGCTTGCCCGCTGGCTAGTGGCCTTTGTGACGACGCTCCCTGAAATCTTCTGCGCTGGTTTGGCTCCTCCAGACTGGCTCCCGCTTCTCTGCAAAGAAGAAGCACCCCAGACCTTCCTGGTCTGCACCAGAAGCAAGTCCTTTGTTCTTCGTGGGTTCCGCTTGCCAAGGCTTGGTGAGTCCTAGTCCAACTTCGACGCCGCCGACAGCAAGAGCCTTCGTGGGACAGCTCGCCTCCTGGTCCTGGTCGTCCTCGACGCTTCCTGGTCCTCCTGGCTGCAGCGACAAGCTTCACCTTCACCTGCAACTCTTCACGACATCGCCTGGTTCCTTCCTGGTTCCACGTGGTCACTGGCTAGTGACCTTGACTCTGTCCCTTCTGCTTGCAGGTTTCTTCTCTTCTTGATCCCAGCCTGGGGATCCACCGGACACTCTCCCCTGACTGCCTGTCAGCATCTTTCTTCAGGCATCCATAGGAGTCGACGACGAAAACGACGCATCTTCACCCCTATGCACCCGCAGCCTGTGGGCTAGGTAACTTGGGTACTCCGGTGCTCATCAGGATAGTGACTATCCTAGTGTCTAGTTTTCAAGTCTCAACTTCCTAGCTACTCCGGAAGTGTCCTAAATCTATCTATTTCTAAACTGTAACATTGCTATTGACTTTTACGCATTGCGCGTGAGTGTTTCCACTCTGCACACGAATCCCGTGGGCCTCCCACTTCCTAACTAACGCTAGTGTAGTGTAGCCCCAGCGATTCCCTAGGCCTATTCTATTTCCGTGACAGTGGTTCTTATACCACTTACTTAGTATATGGTTTGCGTGGCCCCTAGGGCCTAACTGTATTACTTACCTGTGTGACTTACTGTATGCATTAATAAGACTGTGTTGTACTTACCTCTAAACTCATAAAGAGTGCTGAGGGTTTGCTTAGAATAAATACACTTTATTTTATATATATATCTGTTGTGGTGTCCTTTCATTTGGTATTCAAGGGATTATATATGGTATCACAGCTGGCTTCACATGCCATTCAGAGTTTAGCCTAAGACTGCTCTTGTCCATGCTACCACTAGGATAGCTGGTCTATAAGGTTGACTTTACAACCAATCACCATAAGGGTATTTGGACTGATATAAGGTGTACACTATAACTAGTGACATCATACATCAGGCCAACTTCTCACATTCACCCCAAAAACTTTAATGGTGAGAGAGAGGCAAAGAGGAGCAAATTATAACATGCAGGGTCAAGGACCACCTCCGTCGCTTCGAGACTTGGGCCTCTCCAGCGAAGAGGAGGACAACATTGCCGAAGGTCCTGAAGGCAAAGAAGACACGCACATCCCAGTCGTCGAGGTCGAAAAGAAAACTTCGAAGGAGGTAAGAGAAGCATCGACCCCCCCCCCAAACCGCCAGCTGACCCACATAAGAGTGACTGTAAGTCCTTGAAAGGAGCCTTGGCGTCGAAACATTCGACAACCGAAGTGCGTCCAAAGACAGTCCGTCGGTTCCTTTGACAAGGAGTAACAGAAGGTGAAAACCCTAGAAAACACAGTCGTCGAAGTGCACTCATGAAAAGGACTCTTCGAAGTCTAAAAAAGAAAGGGTTAAACAAGCTTCGACGTCTACAAGCTTCAAAAGAAAGGCAGAAAATCTCGATGCCGAAACACAAGCGCCGGCTTTGAAAAAGAAGCGACTCGAAGCCGAAATGGCGCGTATCTTGCAACGCAAGAAAGATTACGGCGAGAAATTGAAACAGTTCAAAATTCCGCTGAAAATTTCAACCAAAACTGAAAAGGATGTTGAAGAACTAGAGCTGCCGACAATGCCAGAACCGGTCGAGGAAGAGGAGGAAGAAGATTACTACTTCGAAGCCGAAGGAGAGGAGGAGGACCAAACCTACCACGGTTCGGCAACCTCGGAGCCGCAAGACATGCAGTGGCAAGATCTCGATGCCAAATCACCAGAAGAAGGGGTAGACTCATACCCCTCGAGGCCCTCCCCACCAGATGACATTGGAATGTATAATCAGGTGATAAAGAAGGTTGCAGACACTTATAGAGTGAAGTTAGAGGAGGAAAAACCGCAATCCTGGTTTCTCCTAGAGACATTATTGCAGACACAAACAAGGAGTCAATTCCGTCCCATGCTACCAAGCTTGCTGGACCAGGGTAAGGAAGCCTTTGAAGAACCTGCTACATGCAAGGCTGTAACACCAAGGGGTGAGAAAAAATACAAACATTCCTCCAAGGATCCTAGGTATATCAGGGGTTCGGTGCCAGCTCATTCCATGATAACTTTCACGGCTAGGAAGAGAGCTAATGTACCCACTAATATGGGGCCACCTCCAGACAAAGAAAGTAAGAGAATGGATCTCATTGGAAGAAAGGTGGAACGAAGTGCGGCAATTCAGTGGCTCATCGCAAATTCAAATGCATTAATCAATAGGCATGCATAACAACACTGGGAGGAAGTAGGTGAACGACTAAAACATCTGCCAGAACAATACCAAAGAAGGGCAAGCCACTTAGTGGAAGAAGGGAAGAACATGGCGAACACATGTTTAAAATCAGCCCTAGATGCAGCAGAAACATCTAGCAAACAGATGAGGATTGGATTCACTGAAAGAAGGCACGCCTCGCCAAGAATTTCAGGTTTCAAACCAGACGTACAAAATAACATATTAAACACCCCGTTCAATGGTGAACAACTGTTCGGAACAGCTGTGGACGAGAAATTAAATCAATTTAAAAAGGAGAATGAGACTGCAAGGTCCATGTGGGCACTACAATTCAGAGGCATGCATAGGGGGAACACCATCACGGAGACCAGCAGGCAGAGGTAACCACCAGCTGGTAACCTCACACCAAGCTTTTCAGCAAGGTTACCAAGGAGGAAGCCCGGGCCAGCAACAGGGCCAACAACAACCGAGTTGGCAATACCAACACGGAAGACAATTCTTTCGAGGGCGCCCTCGAGGAAGAGACCAAGCGCAAAGATGGGGACAGCTGCCCACCTGCAAGTGACTTCACTGCAAGGCTTATGCACACTCAAACAAAATCGCAGAGAGTGCAACAACAGACAAGCATAACAAAAGAACATGTCCCAAAGAAAAAACAATTCCTCCAACATATAACACCAGTGGAAGGCAGGATAAGAAACTTCTTCCAGGAGTGGAAGAAGATTATATCCGACAAATGGATATTAAACATAATAAAATACGAATACTGCATAGAACTTGCCAAACAACTTCCGAGCAAAAGACCAAACAAGGTTCATTCAACAAAAGAACGATCTCATTTGCTCGAAGAAGCACAAGAGCTTTTGAACAAAAATGCCATAGAGAAAGGTACCTTACAAGGAAAGGAACAAGGGCGAGTATTCCACGTATTTCCTCATACCAAAGGTGGATGGAACACTACGACCGATACTAGACTTAAGGTTCCTAAAAAAATTCATAAAAGCACAAAAATTCAAAATGACAACCTTACAAGAAGTAGTACCTCAGATACAGGAAGGGGACTACATGGCAACTATAGACTTAAAGGACGCTTACTTGCACATCCCCATGAACAGCAGACACAAAGGCCTTCTGAGATTTGTGATCAACAAAACACACTACCAATTCATAGTGCTAGCTTTCGGACTAAAATCAGCACCAAGAGTCTTCACAAAATGCCTAGCAGCAGTAGCGGCCCACCTAAGAAGGCAAGGGATTCATGTTTATCCATACCTAGATGACTGGCTAGTAAGAGCAATCTCATACAGTCTTTGCAAAAAACACATATAGAAAGTCATAGACACATTGGTCCAACTCGGTTTCTCAATACACTGGGAAAAATCATCAATAGAACCAGAACAAGTGAAGATATTCTTTGGGGCAGAAATCAATACAATACTAGGAAAGGTATTTCCAAGAACAAAGAACATTAGCGATACTGAAGGAGACACATCTATACCACAAGGGGCAAGCTCTGACAGTGAGGACAGTGGGCAAACTACTAGGGATGATGGCGACAGGCATTCATCTAGTCCCAAACATTCGGCTACCCATGAGACCATTCCAGGAATGGATTCAACAGCAATGGTCACAGGCAACAGGGAGTTAGGAGGATCTAGTGGTTGTCACGCAAACACTTCATCAAGAGATGGCGTGGTGGAACAGAAAGAACATAGCACAGGGGAGACTTATCACACAACCAACTCCAACAGTGAGCATTACAACAGATGTCACAGTTATGCATATTATCATTCATATTACATGTCTGTGCAATCACAATGTCATAGCAGTACATTATACTTTACAATATCCGAAATATTACAGATTCACTTGATACACAGAAAAGGAGGGTCTACTTAAGAGAGCCGTTACCCAGTATACTGGGGTATAGAAGAGGATCTTGTGCTTTGCAATTTCATACCCATTTCCGGACCATAATCAAACCTCAGTGTGCATAGATTCTAGAAATTGTACTAGTGGTTCCCAGAAATTCCTTGGACGAGAAGTTTGTGGTAGCTCCTCTGCATATGCTTCCAAACTGTGTTTTACAGTATGTCAGATCTGCAATCCAGTGTTTGCATTTTGGCGTAGCCTTACTACCCCATTTCATTGCTAAACGCCTCTTTGCTAGTTGAAGTGCTTTTGGGAGTAATTTACGTCTACAAGCTAATTTGATCCTGTACATGCCTAGTAGACATGTTTGGGGTGTATTAGGTATCAGTTCTGCCAACATGGTAGTGAGTGTAGTGGTTACCACTGCCAAGTAGGAATGAAGTCGCGGGCACGACCAGGCCACATGCAAGAAATCCGCTGTTGAAGCTCCGCATCTGCGGCATTTGTCATCTTCCCTTAGACCATATTTATGGAGTTGTGCAGGTGTGTAATACACTTGATGGAGAAACTTAAAGTGTATTATTTTCAGATTGCAGTTGGAAGTCAGCATTTGCAGTTGTGTGCAGCTGTAGTCCCATTGCTCAGTAGTGATACTTACACCTAATGTGTCTTCCCACCTTGTTTTGGGTCTATCCTGAGCATTGAATTGTTCCCGTTGGGCCGTATTATACAGTTTCGTAACTAGGCCCTTCTGCGTCGGGGACATCAGCAGGATCTGTAGCGTATTGTGTGTCAGCGGTTCATCTGGGAATGTAGGATATAAAGCTGTTAAGTGCTGCGCGCAGTCTCATGTATGCAAAGGTTTTCAGTGGGGTATGATGTGTGCACAATGATATCATTTTGTGATACAAATGTCCCTTGTGGAAAAGCATCCCCCATTTTACGAAATCCCATCTCATTTAGTAAGCGTAGCATTTTAGTTAGCATATGCCATGCTTTGGAGCTGCAACTCGCCGGGTATATCCCTGTGGGCGGAATGTGTCATCGTGGCGATGAGAAGTGTAATAAGCGGGGTAGGAAACATGCTTTCATGTTCCACCGCTATATGTGGTATATGTCCATGTGAGTAGCCAATAGTGGGCATAGTGCGCCTGTGCACTGTAGTAGTTGAGTTGAAGGTCCGGAGCCCCAAAACCTCCCTGCATGTATGGCTTAGTGAGTTTTTTCCAGCCTACACGTGCATGCTTTCCCGCCCATGTTAGTCTGAGCAAGGCTGTACGGAGTTTGGCAAAGAGCACCTGCGGAATCCATATAGGTATATTCATAAATAAATAAAGAAACCTCGGTAACGCCACCATTTTTAGGTCTCGTTACCTAAGCAGCGCATGCGCTGCGCTCGTCTTACGAGGCTTCTTGGAATCAATACGATTCCAAGAAGCCTCGTCCCAGCTCTGCCTTCAATTCTCATTTGTGCGTGTCTTTTGGCATCACAAATTATGCGAAAGGCAGTGCAATGATTGCACCTAAGGCATGCCAATCGCTGCTTGTTGCCCCCCTGTCTCCTTTTAGTCATGCCCAGCGGGATTGGATCTTTTACCCACGGCGTGACACAGTAGGTTTATTATTTGCCTGCCGCACTTTATTACTTTAATTCGGAGTGCGGTGCCTGCTTCAGGGACACCGCGCTCCGTTTATTTATTTATTTTTAAATTGCTTTGTTTCGGAGCGTGGTGCCCGCTTGAGGGACACTGTGCTCCATTTATTTACTTTAAACAAAAGAAATGCCAAGACTTCACAGCGGCCCGCCAGAATAATGTTTACACCTCCGTGCTCGGGCTCAAGTTGTTAAGGGACATGGGCAGCAGAGAAGTGGGCGGCAGGGACCATGGCCTCCTTACGAAAGACACGCAAGCGGTATCCCACATGGAATTCTTTCTTTTTCTTTACTGTGCTATGGTTGCATCTTTCTCACTTATGAGACCTTGAGTGAATTACTTTTGATGAGGAAAAGTATAGGATTTCGCAAGCGGCTGAGGAGTTTACCGGTTATTTCGGGATCAATCTCCCACGATCTGCTCGGATTAGTAATGTCGGGGTAGCCGAGATTTACGCCAGTCCTTTTCACTACTGCTTCGCACACCCCTTTCCGTATTACTTTTTCTGCTCTCCACCTGCCCCATACCTTCTGTCTCTCCTCTGCTCATTTCTTCTCCCTCTCTGAATGTCTTTGCCTCTCCCTGTTTATCCACTTCCCTCCTGCTCTCTCGCCCGCTATCTCTTTTTCTAATCCCGTCTCTCCCTCCTCATGCTGTTCTCCGCCCTCCCTTCTTCTGCTGGTGCAGGGGGGTAGGAGTGGAGTTGTGGGGGGGTGGGGGGTCGTGGATTCTTTGTTAAAAGGGGTGAAACATACTCAGAGTGGACTTGTCAGTCTTCAGGGAATCTTTCTTTTCAACCGTGGAACAGGCTTCAGAATAGATAAGATTTTCAACATTACACAGTGAAAAGGAAAGCAGATTTCCAGAGAAAAAAATCTATTTCCAGATGGGTACAATCGTATGAGACTCAGCTGGACAGCGTCACAAACCGATCCGCCTCGGGCTGCTCCAGGGCTTCCAGGTTTTTAAAATATAAATTTCTTAATACTGTCAATCAGCCTGCTCTTAGAGATCAGCATTTTGTTAGCTCAGGAAAGTGAAAAATATAAAAATGGAAACGAATCTGTGCACGTACGCCTGTTGTGGCCGGCACTGTAGTAAAGGACCGACCGCATACTAATGAACCATCATGGCCTGCCTCCGAGAGGAGCAGCCTGGCTCGAACCTCTGTCTTCATAGGGGGAACAAGAACCCTGGGCGTGTTTTGACTTTCTTGGACCTCACCAGTGAAGAGAGCTTGAGTTCTCATAGCACAGCGAGCTACGGTGCCCACTTCCTGGCACATGGCCTAGGCTGGCTCTCTGAGAGGGAGAGAATGCTTGAATTATATTGAATCACTGGTAGCTTTCATCTGTGTGCCCATCCATATCAATATTCAACCATTTGAAAACGTATCCATCATCTATCCATCCATCCATCAATCCACTCATCCAGCCCTCCATCCACCCTTTCACTCACTTATCCATCCCGCCATTCATCCTTTCACCTTATCCATCTGTACACTCATTCATCTACTCTTCTCCTCATCATCCATCCAGCCATCTACCCTTTCACCCATCCAGCCATCCTTCCACTTACTCCTTCATCTACCCGGTCACTCATCCTTCAACCCATTCACCCTTTCAGTCATCCATCCATCTTCCCTTTCTCTCTCCATCCCCCTTTTATTTAGCCATCCATCCTTCCATCCACCCATCCATCTACTCATCCATTGAGCATATCACTCATCGTTCCTTTGACTCATCCATCTATCCTTTCTCACTCATCCATCCACCCTTTCACTCCTTCACTCATCTATCCACCCTTCTGTCCATCCACCCGTGAGGAGGAAGACCAGGGCACCTAGCACCAGAACCTGTCTCACACACGAAAGATCTGCGGCAGATGACCGTTCAAAGAATGATCCTATTCTGCTGTATTTTAGGTGCTTCGGTGACTATCGTACTGGGTAAATTGTATGTGTGTTCTCTGCTTTTGTTCATCCATTTCCACCTCACGACGTTTGCTTTGTTTTCGGTTAGTCTTACAATTGCATTCTCTTCGGCCTTGCGGTTTAAATTGCTGACCATAAGAGTTTTAATCTTAACTTCTCCTCTGATAAAATGTTGAGATCCTGGGCAAATCCCTTCACCTCCAAATGCCAGTGGGCATTATTTCATGCAGCCACTGAAATATAAGGCACTTAGAAGCTGCAAGATCATTTCAGAGGAGATGTAAATTGGGCAAATCTGCAAATGCATCTTTCTGCTCCCCCGACCCCGGTGCAAGTTAGTGAGAAGCATAAAAGATACAACGGCGGCACAATATGACCAAGGGCAAGCAGTGCGGCTGATTCTCAATGATCCGGGAGTTCTTGGCAAGTCCCAAAGCCACCACAAACATTGTAAATCGGAGGGAGCTCGGGGGCTACTGTTCCGGGTAAAGGGTCACACGTAAAATGGCCCAGTCTCCCCTCATGTGTTTTTACTGATGGGGACCTCAAGGTGAGAGTATGTACACTTGAACAACTCACCCGTTTCCGGGTGAACTGCCTCTACGCACAAGCTATGTGGTACAATGAAGACCTTTAGATTTGTTAGCTCCTACCAGTGCTCTTGTTCAGGTGATGAATCTAAAGAAGACACCCCAATTCTTAGGGCTTAAATCACATATGCCTCTGTCGGAATATAAAAACAAGCATTGAAAATGCAATAGGTCTCGCCTTGGATTAAGTTAAAGCCATTTGCTTTGCTAATGCTTTTGTATAGCAAAACAAAGGGCTTTAACTTAATGAAAGGCGAGACCTATTGCATTTTTAATGCTTGTTTGTATAGCTATTCTATCAGCGAGTGATAGTGTGAGGTGAATCCATCTGTTAATCTGGTCCTCTAGTTTAGTTATGGCTTTCCCATAATTCTCTCTCAGAACCAAGTCTGGGTCTCGGTGTATCCAGACCCCCAAGTATTTCACTGGGTCCGTGTACCATTGTAACGGATAATCAATCGTTGGTTGGGTTGTCCCCCGGGCTAAGCGGGATCACCATTGCTTTGTCCCAATTTATAATAAAGCCGGAGAAATATTCAAATCCGATATATTCTCGGATGAGTTTGTTGAGATTTACATCTGGGTTTCTGGTGTAGAGGACCATATCATCTGCATAAAAAGAGATTGTTATGGTCTGTAGATGAAACTGTAAAGCTATATCGACATGCTTTTGACGAATCTTACACGCAAGGGGTTCTAGCGCGAGGGTAAATAAGAGCGGGAACAACCGGCACCCCTGTCGCATGCCCCGGCATATGTTAAAAGGAGCAGAGGTGTTACCGTTTATACGTATTCTGGCGCGAGGTTGTGTATATAGTAGAGCTACCCATTTCAAAAATGGTTCTGAGAATCCCATTTGTCTCAGGACTTGAAACATGTAAGGCCATTCCACAGAATCAAATGCCTTAGCGGCGTCTAATAGAGTCGCAGAGGCCGGTAGGTCCGGGTGTAAGTGATGGAACATTGCAAATATAGTCCGTATATTTTGTGTAGTGGAGCGTGGCGGAATGAATCCAGCCTGATCCGGGAGTATCAGGTTGTTCTTCAACGGTTGGAGCCAGAGGGCAATGATTTTTGCCAGTGGCATCTGTGTTGATTAACAATAGAGGGCGGTAGGAGTCGTATCGGGTCGGATCTTTGTCAGGTTTGAGAAGCGTGATCAAGGGTGCCTCATGTAGCGAGGGGGTAGTATGCCCTCTTCATAAGCTTCCTCGTACATAGCTGCTAGGTGAGGATATAACACATCTTTATATTCTTAATAGAACTCTCCCGGTAAGCCATCTCTACCTAGTGCTTTATTTGGTAGCAAATTTATAGCTTCCCTCATCTCATCTTCCGTTATGTGGTGACTAAAATATTCCTAATACGCGTCAGATAGCCACGCCAGGGCAATATCATCCAAGTATTTATTTATCTCAGTTGGGGATACCGCCGGCCGGGCAGTGTATAAATGAGTATAGTGGTCCTCGAAACAATGTATGATAGAGGGGGTGTCATATTGAAATGTATTATGGCTATCTACAATTTGAGTTATGTACGATGCAGTGTGTGTGGGCCGCAATCTACTGGAAAGTGTTCTACCTGGCCTACCACCTTCTCCATATGCTCTGGCTGTGTTTTACGGGAAAGGTATTTAATTTCGTCATCTGCAAACTCGTGATATTTATCCATTTGACTACAAATTTCAGCTAATAGTTTAGGATTCGGTGTGGACATGTATGCGTTCTCCAGTTTCGTAATGTCTGCTTCAATTTTGGACAACTGTGTTTGAATGTCCTTGAGTATACCGGCATGTTTACCTATACAGAAGCCCCTAATGGTTACCTTAAAAGCCTCCCAAAATACTTAAGCACTACTCACTGAATCAACGTTGTGTGTAAAGTATTTCGTAATAGCCTGCCGTAGCTCTACTCTATATACTTGATCTTGTAGTGCGCTAGGATTTAGGCGCCATGTAAATTGACGTGGAGTGTGGGTGCGGATGGCCAATTCTAAGCTAACCTGAGCGTGATCAGAAAGAGTTTGGGCAAGTGCGTGATGGCGGTCGTACAGGCGTTTATATCAGCCGTGGCTAACCAGAAATCAATTTGTGACCAGGTGTTGTGTGGTAGATGGGGTGGCGCAACCTCCATAAATGGTACATAGTGTGGTCGTCCATACCTTCCTTAAGTACCTTGGTGGAGTGTTTTCCATATCGATCATTACAAGTGGACTTGTCCATAACGGGGTCTATGCAAGTATTAAAATCTCCACCCCATAATATCGCAGAGGGTGGGAATGAGTGTAATTTGGCCCATATGTCCGTGAAAAAAGAGGGATCTTCTACGTTTGGTCCATATACATTTACTATGGTCTTGACAGTTCCTCCAAAATTATCTTGCACAATCACATATCTCCCTTGATCATCGTGTATTGAGTGGAGCAGATTAAAGGGGACATTTTTCTTAATGAGTAACGGACTCCTCTAGCATAAGTGGAGTCGGATGACGCAAACCTGTAAGCGGCACATATAGCCCCCACCCGACCTTCTGTTACGTTAGTAAGATGTCCCTTGCAGACTAGCAATATCTACCTTGTGACGATCTAAATAAGCAAAGATCTTATGTATTTTCTGTGGATTGTGTAGGCCCCTAACATTCCATATCATAAATGTGATCTTCCTCGTGGTTAATGGCCCGCTATCCACTGCTGCCTGCGATAATTATAGAAATAGGATAACTGCGTCTAGACCTGCATAACATAAAGACAATTCTCTCCATGCTGACCAATTTTTCCGTTTTTTCTCCCTCCCCTCACCCACTTCGCCATCCCAATTACGACAAAGACAAGGCCCCTAATCTGATAAGCATATCCCTTCCCCTCAAACATTGCTTACTAAACAAGAAAACAAGGTTGTGGTGTACACAACGGTGGTGGGAGTGGCCAGCCTAATACCCCGAAGAATAATATCCACGGGGGGTCATGTTACGCTCAGCAAGTGGTATAGTGAACACACTCAATGACAACAACTTGGAAAAAACAGGCTAATACAGTCCATAGGAAATAATGGTATACATATCCCGGGTAGTTACATGTTAAGTAGTATCAGCGTTATACAATATTTAAGCCAGCTAGTGCACCGATAATTAAATACAACTGTCACATGTGTGAGTCCATGGTGCACCAGTACGGAGCGCCATCTGTGGCCTCCACTTCAGAAGAGTCCCAGGTAAACTTAATTCTTGCAGACAGCATTACTCAACATCTGAAATAGTCCCCAGTTCATCTTGTGCGCCTCTAGGGGACGGTTTCGTTTTCAAGTATTTAAGTACTTCAGTGGGTGTGTTGTAGACTCTATTACTTTCATCTGTGATCCTCAGACGTGCCGGGTATACCATTGCATAAGGAATGTTCATGTCTCGCAGTTTCTTCTTTACGTCCAGGAATTTTTTCCGGGCTTCTTGGATCTGGCCAGTGAAATCCGGGTAGATAGAGACAGCCATTTCGTCATGAGTGAGAGTACCCAGTTCCCGACCCTTACGGAGCACCGCATCGCGGTCCGTGTAGTTGAGTAGTTTGACTATAATGGGGCGCGGTCTTGCCCCCGGAGGCGGTGCCAGCGATCTGTGTGCTCTCCCCACAATGAAGACTTCCGAGAAGGTTTCTCTGCCCATTAGTGTGGTCAGCAGAGTTTCAATATATCGTTCCATGTTTCCTGTGTTGGCTGTCTCCGCAATACCCATGACGCACAGATTGTTGCGGCGTGACCTCGCCTCCAAATCTTCGGTCTTTTTTACAGTACCGCTGCTAGGGTTTTATCCATTGTTGTTTCGTTTCCAGTTGTCCTCCCCGTCTGATATGCGGCGCTCCACCATATCAATTTTTTCGATATGCCTATCCAACCGTTCAGACATTCTATCAACACGTTATGTTAAGGAGTCTATTTACCATCAATATTTGACAGTGTCGATTGGATCGTCAGGAACATAGCTTGAAAATCCACTGCTGTGCCCGCGGTTCCTGGCAGTGTCTGTGTCTGGCCCCCGAGGCATCATCTGCTGAACTCTGTCGTTTTTTTGGACTGTTCAATGTGCAGTTTGGGTTGATTTTTGTCCGGTTTACCCATGTTCAGTGCTCGCCTTATAACTCTCAGTGCGCAAGGAAGTAAATGGTGGGCTGTGTCTTCCTAGCCTGTAGGACTATAGTTCAGTCGTGCGATTCAGCCACACTCAGGGTTTCACACTAATCGACTTAGGCATAGCAAAGCGCCAGGTCTCAAGACTCCCAGTACATCTTGGGCCAGGAGACCAGTGCGTACAATTTAGGCTGTGAGAACGTAAGACAGCAGTTCCACGCCGTTATGAGTTGTGCCGTCACACACGTGGTGCATATGCACCAGGTGCAGTCTGCGCTCTGGCCTTGGTCGGTAGATACAGTAGGTCACTCACCGTGCGTGTCTAGCACAGTTTAATAAATAACTGTCCCGGTTGTTGAAATCCTGTTCACTAATTCGTAGGATTGGTAGCAGTATTCCTTAGATCAAACCAACACGTGGAGGCCTGCATGCACCAGTATCCCAGACAGTCGGGTGAATGGGGCAGCGGGGGGGCGGGGGTAGTAGTAAACTTGTGTCCAGTGTATATATATACGCCCAGCTGTATGTCTCTTAGGGCCTGGCAGATTGTAGTAATGAGCGCCGGTGCTGCAATATCAGCAAGGACTGCAGCTGCGTCACACAGTTTCCCTTGACTGCCCGCACCATGAAGAGCGGAGTTACTTTGTAGTGTGGGGGGGTATCCAGCCGTTACAGCCTCGTGGCAACATGCGGGGGTCCACAGTGCGGCGCTGGATCAGAGCGCGCACGTCGTCGCTGTTGTTCCCAGCCTCTGCATCGCCCCTGCCCCTTCCCCACCTTCAGCGGTGGTCAGCGGTGTCTGCACGGGTGCCGGAGGTCTGAGGGTGAAGAACTAGAGGGCAGTCAGTCCCCCCGGTCTCACTGCAGTAGCTTGTCCTTGTCAGGGAGGGCCCGCCTCGCAGTAGTCGCGCGTCTCACTCACCGGACCTCACGTAATCTGCATGCCGCCCGTGCGCCTCACCTCAGTATAGGCCGCGCCCAGGCTCAGATTCTTCACGACCGGAGGAGCTCGCTCACATAGCGGCCATTTCCAGACGTGGCTAGCTCTGCCCCCAACATTATCAACCTTAGCCCAAGAACTATGGAGATGGGCAATCCCAAGTAAAATAGACTTACTAGCAATACATCTTCGAGGGAAGGACAATATAGAAGCAGACAGGCTGAGCAGGCAAGCATCAGCATCCCACAAATGGGAAATGAATCAATCAGAAATCCTAAAGATATTCAAGAAATGGGGAACTCCACAAATCGACCTTTTTGCAACACCCCAAAATGCAAAATGCCAAAACTTCGCATCCAGGCAACCGTGCAGACAATCCCTAGGGAATACGCTATGGAAAGACTGGTCAGGGACATTTGCTTAAGCTTTTCCCCCGATACCACTGCTACACAGGGTACTCAACAAGTGCAGGATCAGCCACATGACATTAATACTCATAGCACCTCAGTGGCCCAGACAAACCTGGTTCTCACAGATAATGGAGATGACTCAAGGGGCAATGCACAAATTACCCAACAGAAAGGACCTCTTAACAATGCAAAACGGAAAGGTTCTACACCCAGAACCAGAGAGCCTAAGCCTGGCAGCATAGCTCCTGAGGGCATAGAATTTACTCACCTCAACCTCCCAAAGAGCACAATGGCAGTACTCAGAGAAGCAAGAAGACCTACGACTGTGAGAAAGTGCCATCTTTCTTGCATGGTATGCCCCCACTTTTTGCTGAATTGCTGAATGTACTTTGACTGAGTGTGCCCTGGACTCCTGCCAATCAGGTGCCCAGGGCCTATGTTCCCTAAACAAACCAAACCCAAATTGGCAAACCCTGGCCACATGTCAGCTCCTGGTAAATGGTACCCTAGGTACCCAGGGCCTTGTGACCAGGGAAGGCCTCTAAGGGCTGCAGCACTCCTTGTGCCACCCTTAGAGGCCCTGTACCCTTACACACACACACACACTGCCTTTGCAGGCTGAGTGTTTGGGTGCAAGACAAAAACAAAGTCGGCATGACACACATCCCTGTGTGCCATGCCCATCACCTACACTGCCATGGCATACATCAGTCACCCCTCTAGCTGGGTGCCTTATGCCAATGGTGTGGGCACAGGAGCAAGAGCCCTGTGCCCCTACAGTGCCCAGGTCCATTCCTGAGCACTGTAAGTGCAGTGCTGCCATTTAAGAGCACATGGTGCTGAGAGATCGTCAAACACGAGCTCCACAGCACCATAATGGCAACACTAAAGACTGAGAAGTTTGGTATCAAACTTCTCAGCACATTAAACCCACACTGATGCCAGTGTAGGATTTAATGTACACAGCACCCCAGAGGGCATCTTAGAGGTGCCCTCTTAAGCCTAACCTACAATCCACGTCTGCTCTGAGGCTGCCTAGGCTGCCACCCAGCAGACATGTTGCTGGACCCCTGGGTAGGAGAGCCCCTGCTCTCCCGGGCCTGCAACAATGCACATCCTGGACGAGGTGCTAAATCTCCTCCACCAGGATGGGCAGGGGGAAGCTTCAAAGGCATGCCGCCTCTGTGAGCTTCCCCAGGCCCCTGCAACCCCCCACTCTGGCGGGAAGCTTTGGCCGGAAACCCCAAATAAGGACAGGGGATGTGCCAGCCTGCCAACCCCACCCCTCAGGTGGGGGAGGCGAGGTGAAGCACATCTCCGGGCTCTCGCCATCTTGAAGATGGGGAGCCCTACCCTATTAGGACTAGGCTACTGCCCCCCTCCCACAGGAGAGGGGCAGGATAGGGGGTGTACCCACCCCAGGACAGGGACCCATTGGTCCCTGCCCTTCACCTACCTGTAACGCCCCTAAATCTAGTATTTAGGGGCACCCTGAACCTTCCTTCCCCAGATTCCAGATTCAAAACTACAAAGAGCAAGAAGAAAGAAGACCTGCCCTGCAGCTGCTAAAAAGAGGATGACACCAACTGCTTTGGCCCCAGCCCTACCAGCCTGTCGACCCTCGAACCTGCTCCTGCTCCAACCCGGCATCTCTTGTGGTCAGCAACCTCACCAACCCCGGAGGACCTGGCTACCTTTTGGCTCTAAGCCCCTGGGACTCCCATGAGTAGAGGCTCTACTCAAAACCTACCTCTAATCCCTGGCAGCAGCCCGGAACCGCGAACCCAGCGCACACTGCACCAGCCAAGTCTGGCCAGTGCCGGAGTGAACAAAGACCCCGAGGACGACCCCACGGCGACTGTGACCCCGAGTCCGGCACCCAAGGACCTCCCTCGACACTCCTGAAGAAGCCTGCAGCCTCAGAACCAGGTGCCCCCCCTACCGCGATCAACAGAGGGTAAGATTTCCCGACACCAAAAGGCACCCCTGCACGCGGCCCCCCGCGGCCCCCTGTGCCCAATCCCGGGGTACCTACCTATCCTCCAACTACCCAACTTACCTCTCGAAGTGGTGGTGGCACCTGAAGAGTCCTCGTCCCCGAGCTTGCAGTCTTTTTCTAAACCGGAGATTTCCCATTGAAATCAATTGAGCTCCCAAAGGCTCAAAAGCACTCTGCACCCAGCCGCCCGAGTGGCCCTGGCAGTGAAAACTCTACACCTACCTACTTCCCCACTTGCCCTAAGTAAGTGACCAGGAGCCCAGCTCCCACAGCCGTGTGGCTTGCCAGTCAGCAGCCACCAACCAAGGCCCCCCTATCCCTCATAGGATAACATTGGGCCTAACTCTCTCTGCACCCGGCCGCCCTAGAGCCGCTGAGGGTGAACCAACTGTACCTACCTGACCCTGGGGTCCCCTGAATCTATGCCCAGAACCTCAACTCTGCCAGTCGAGTACTTACCCTTAAACCGCTAACTCTATTTTCCTCATAGGGTAACATTGATTGGCTTTTTCCTGAAATTTCTTCCAAGTGTGGACTTTTCAAATCTTAAAATATTCACCAAAAATCAGCCGAGTAACGAAAACGAAATTACTCACCTGCTCTTAGGTGAGCTCCCAGTGCTGGATCTTGGTGCCCAGCACTGACTCTGAAAAATACTTACAACTGCACTTACCCGTAACCCAATTTTCTTCCGTAGGAAACCATTGACTGTTTTTCTGTGAAATTTCTTCTAAGTGTCGATTTCTGCAATCTTTAAATATTCTTCAAAAATCGTATAATATTTGAAAACGTAATTACTTACCTGTTTTGGATAAAGGTCCCAGTACTGAGTCTAGGCACCCAGTACTGGATTACAAAAGTAACGAGAACATACTGTACCTGCAACTTGAATTTTCTTCCTTAGGGAATCATTGACTGTTTTCTTTTAAATATTTTCTAAGTGTCAACTTTTAAAATAGCTAAATATTGTTTAAAAATCATTACAGTAATTAAGTCGACTTTCATCACTTGATTCTGAGTACTGACCCAGGACTGAATCTAGGATCCAGTCCTGGAATTCCAAAAGTAATCTAAAAAGTAATCTGTTGCAAATAACTTTAATTTACCATTGAGCTCAATGCATTGTTGTGTTTAAAAATAGAGTTGCCTACTGCAACCACTTGTAACTGTTTACAAAAGTCAATTGCATATTGCAAAAGTATTTATATGAAACATATCATTCTGAGAAAGTGTATTTTAAATCCAAGTGTTCGTTTTAAAATAAAACAAGCATATATTTTTTATATATAAACCATTGGACTAGAGTTCAGTTATTGAGTGTGTGAGACCATTTGCTGGCTGAGTGTGTAAAACAAATGCTTTACACTGTCCTCTGATACTGCCTTACTGCTCGACCAAGCTACCTTTAGAGAGTAAGGTTATATCTAACTTTAACCTCAGTCAAACCCTGGGGGACTGTGGACTCTGTACACCCTGTACCTATTAAGGAACAGTATATACAGAGCCACTTTCTCACAACGACAAGTAAGTGTTACACAGCAAAATGGAAAAGATTCTCTAATTGGTGCCTTATAGAAAAACTGTCAAGAATTACCACAAGAGCATCAACAGTACTAAAATACTTAACATATTTACTACAAAATAAATTGAGCTACACATCTATAAGGGTACACTTAGCATCAATGGTAACGTTCACAAGGGGAGAAACAGGGGAAAGTTTCTTCATATCCCAAGTGGTAAAAAGATTCCTAGAAGGAGTAAAGAGAATAGCACCTCCAAGAAAGGTGCCACCACCGACATGGAATCTCAATGTAGTACTAGCTCAAATGATGAAGGCACCATTCGAACCACTCCACAAAGCAACACTACAAATGCTCACGCTAAAAACTGCGTTTTTAGTTGCTATTACATCACTACATAGAATAAGTGAATTGCAAGCTCTAAAACTGCAAGAGCCCTACTTCCAAATACATAATGACAGATTCATCATGAGAACTGATCCACAATTTATGCCAAAGGTGGTATCGAATTTCCACGTAAACCAAACTATACAAATACCACGGTTTTTTCCAAAAACCAAAGACACAAGCAGAAAGGGCATTACACACCCTGGACGCCAGAAGGGCAGTCATGTACTACATAGAAAGAACCAAAGAATATAGGAAAACAAAACCATTCTTTATATCATTTACCAACCGTTTTCTTAGACGACCAGTCACAAAGAATACCATTGCAAGATGGATTGCACAAGCCATACAGTTCTGCCACAAACGGGCAGGTCAGACATTACAAGGAGCACCGCACGCTCACTCAACAAGGAAGAAAGGAGCAACAGTAGCTTTTCTAGCAAGTACGCCTGTTCAAGCGGACTGCCAAGCAGCAACATGGTCTTCAGTGCACACGTTCACAAAGCACTATTGCATGGATATTCAAATGAATGAAGAAGCACAAGTAGGACAAAAGGTCTTGCAGCATATTTTCACAAACCAATGCTCATCTTCCACCCAACCACCACAAGACTAGCAAACCGCTACAAAGTCTATGCACAGCATAGTGAATCCAGAAAAGATTCACACTGCAAAACGTATAGTTTCTTACCTGTCGGTGTAGTATTGCAGCTTGAAGAATTTTCTGGATTCACTAGTGAACCCACCCTCCTCCGCCAGAAAGATGAGACAAGAGGAAGAAATAAATGAAACAAGAAAAAAAAAAAGAATCCAAAGATGGCGACCAAAGGTGGGAGCTTCCGGAGAAAGCACTTCATCTTCACAGAAGGATTCCAAATGGTGGTATGTCGACGCTCACCGGCCATGGGAAAGAAAAAAAAATAAATACTACAATTCCAGATCCAACCACTAGATGGCGAAATAATGCACAGCATAGTGAATTCAGTAAATTCTTCAAGCTGCAAAACTACACCGACAGGTAAACTATGCGATATCCCTCTTACGCTCCACCCAAGGTCATGGATATAAACCAGTAATCCAGTCTGCTAAAGGTTCTAGTGGCAGGAGTGTGGCAGGAAAACTGTCGAGTGGTTGGGTGGCGTTCTCGCCATATATCGATCAAGTGAATGCCCTCTAGAATGTTTTGTAGTGTGCCAGTCATACGAGGCTAAGTGTGGGGGCTCACGGTCGACTGAACCGTCAAGGATGCAATTAACGTCTCCGGCTAACAATATTGATGCCCCCAGATACGGTGATGCCGCATCCGTTAGGGCGGGGGGAAAAAGAGGAGCAGCTGTCGTCGGGGGCATTTACGTTAATAATGCACAATTCCCTACCATCAGACTTCCCATACAGGATAACATATCTCCCTTCTGGGTCAGTAACATGATGCAGATGCTGAAAGGGAACCCCTGGAGCCACCCAAATGAGAGCCCCTCTAGCAAATCCAGAATATGAGGTAGCATATAATTGCCCTCTCCAGCATTTTCATAAAAACGATATAGTATCCCCCCAGATATTTGTCTCTTAACAGACATGCCACAGCTATTTTTTACCTTTTCAGGTAGGCAAATACTCTAGAACGTTTTTCTAAGGCGACTATGCCTCAGACATTCCATGTAATCAACTTAGTCATGGTGGCTGCCATGAAGCATACAGGTCATGCATGCTACCGCCTCACGGCCATTCCGCCTCAAGCCATTCATGCAACCTTAAACATGTAACCATCTGTGAAAAGCTGGGTTTCTGTTGCCGTTACCCCCCACTCTTGCCAGAACTACTGATGAACTTTGACTTGATGTTCCCTGGGTCCCTTCCAATCAGGTTCCCAGGGCTCTTTCCCAAACCTGTACCAAACCCAATTGGCACCCTATCCACAGGTCAGCCCCTGGTAAATCTTACCCCAAGTACCCAGGGCACTGTGACCAGGGAAGGCCTCTAATGGCTGCAGCACTTATTGTGCCACCCTTATGGGCCCTTTACCTTTACACTCGTTTCCTTTGGTTTTGCTTTGTTCGCCATAAGTTGGCAGGGTATGCTCAGACGTGAGTCCCTTGCTCACTTTGCCACTGGATTCAAGCAAGCCTGGCTGAAGACGGCTGAATTGCCAGAAACCGGTCCTAGGAAGCTTGTTTCCGGTCCAGGGAAGACATGGCTTGGCAGTTCGGGCTGGACTGTTCCCATGAGGCACAGGGTCAGACTGATTTGCATATGGCCATGTCTGAACTGGGGTGGCAGAGTGGGCTAAAGAACGGTGATGGATTAAACCCAGATCAGTTGACTGGGGGTGAGTGCGTGCAATGTTCAACACTCCGTCCATCATTTCCTTTGGTTTTGCTTTGTTCGCCATAAGTTGGCAGGGTATGCTCAGACGCGAGTCCCTTGCTCACTTTGCCACTGGATTCAAGCAAGCCTGGCTGAAGACGGCTGAATTGCCAGAAACCGGTCCTAGGAAGCTTGTTTCCGGTCCAGGGAAGACATGGCTTGGCAGTTCGGGCTGGACTGTTCCCATGAGGCACAGGGTCAGACTGATTTGCATATGGCCATGTCTGAACTGGGGTGGCAGAGTGGGCTAAAGAACGGTGATGGATTAAACCCAGATCAGTTGACTGGGGGTGAGTGCGTGCAATGTTCAACACTCCGTCCATCATTTCCTTTGGTTTTGCTTTGTTCGCCATAAGTTGGCAGGGTATGCTCAGACGTGAGTCCCTTGCTCACTTTGCCACTGGATTCAAGCAAGCCTGGCTGAAGACGGCTGAATTGCCAGAAACTGGTCCTAGGAAGCTTGTTTCCGGTCCAGGGAAGACATGGCTTGGCAGTTCGGGCTGGACTGTTCCCATGAGGCACAGGGTCAGACTGATTTGCATATGGCCATGTCTGAACTGGGGTGGCAGAGTGGGCTAAAGAACGGTGATGGATTAAACCCAGATCAGTTGACTGGGGGTGAGTGCGTGCAATGTTCAACACTCCGTCCATCATTTCCTTTGGTTTTTGTTTTGCAGATAATAGTTAGATTTGTTGCAATAGGCAACACAATTTCAAACGCAATAATACATTGAGCTCAATGTGAATTTTAAGTTATTTCCAAGTGATTACTTTCAGGATTACTTTTCTAACTCCAGGACTGTATCCTAGATTCAGTCCTGGGACAGTTCTTGGAAACAAGTGAGTAAATTTGTTTTAGTTACTGTTGTTATTTTTAAGCAATATTTTGCTATTTTAAAAGTTGACACTTAGAAACTTTTGCTAATCAAATTACCAATGTTATCCTATGGAAGGAAATTCACTTAGCAGGTAAGTGGGGTTATGGTTACTTTCTCTAGGTCAGTGTTGGATCCTAGATCCAGCACTAGTGTAACACCTGTAAGCAGTTGAGAAACTACGTTTAAGTTCCACAGGCGATTTTTAAGGAATATTTATAAGTTTGCAAAATCGACACTTAAAAGAAATTTCATAGAAAAACAGTCAATGGTTCCCTATGGAAGAAAATTCAAGTTACGGGTAAAGTATGTTCTCGTTACTTTTGTAATCCAGGGCTGGGCTCCTAGGCTCAGTACTGGGACCTCTATATAAAACAGGTAAGTAATTACGTTTTCACATTTGGTACGATTTTTAAAGAATATTTGTAGTTTGCAAAAATCTACACTTAGAAGAAATTTCACAGAAAAACAGTCAATGGTTTCCTATGGGAGAAAATTGAGTTAGTGGTAAGTACGGTCGTGAGTACTTTTCAGGGTCAGTGCTGGGCACCAGGATCCAGCACTGTGATCTCTCCTAATAGCAGGTGAGTATTTCCGTTTCCGGTTGATTTTAGGTGAATATTTTAAGTTTTAGAAACTCCACACTTAAAAGAAATTTCAGAAGAAACCAGTCAATGTTACCCTATGGAAGAAAAGTGAGTTATCGGCTTTTGGGTAAGTACTCGACTGGCAGAGTTAAGGTTCTGGGTACAGACTCAGGGGTCTCCAAGGGTCAGGTTGGTACAGTTGTTAGACCCTCAGCGGCACTGGGGCGGCCGGGTGCAGAGTGAGTTAGGCCCAATGGTATCCTATGGGAGGCAGGGGGGCCTTGGTTGGTGGCTGCTGACTAGCAGGCCAGGCGGCTGTGGGAGCTGGGCTCCTGGTCACTTGCTCAGGGCAAAAGGGGAAGTAGGTAGGAGTAGAAGTTGCACTGCCAGGGCCACTCGGGCGGCTGGGTGCAGGGTGCTTTTGAGCCTTCGGGCGCTCAATGGATTTCAATGGGAAAGCTCAAGGATGAACAGAGACTGCAAGCTTGGGGACGAAGATTCTTCGGGTGCCAACACCACTTCGAGAGGTAAGTTGGGTAGTTGGAGGATAGGTAGGTACCCAGAGTCGGGCACAGGGGGCCGCAGGGTGCCGGGTGCAGGGGGTTCCTTTTGATGTCGGGAAATCTTACCCTCTGTTGATCGCGGTTGGGGGGGGGGTCCCTGGTTCTGAGGCTGCAGGCGTCATCGGGAGCGTCGAGGTGGGTCCTTGGGTGTCGGATTCGGGGTCACAGTCGCTGGGGGGACGTCCTCAGGGTCTTTGTCCAGTCCGGCACAGGCCAGGCTTGGCGGGTGCAGAGTGCGCAGGAGTCGCGGTTCCTGGCTGGTGCCAGGGGTCTGTTACTTGCTTTGAGCAGAACCACTGCTCGTGGGAGTCCCAGTCTTTTACAGTCACAAGGCAGTCAGGTCCTCTGTTTTTTTTGAGGTTGCTGACCACTGGAGATGCTGCGGCTTAGCAGGAGCAGGTTCGAGGGTCGATAGGCCTGTGGGGCTGGGGCCAAATCAGTTGGTGCCTTCCTCTTGTTAGCAGCTGCACGGCTGGTCTTTTTGTTTCTTGTTCTTCTTGCTTGTTTCGGAATCGGGATCTGAGGAAGGAAGGTTCAGGGTGCCCCTAAATACTAAATTTAGGGGCGTTACAGGTAGGTAAAGGGCAGGGACCAATGGGTCCCTGTGAGACAGTGGCTCTGTATATACTGTTCCTAAATAGGTACAGTGTGTACAGAGTCCACAGTCCCCAGAGGTTTGGCAGAGGCTAAAGTTAGATATAACCTTACTCTCTAAAGTGGTAGCTTGGTCGAGCAGTAAGGCATTATCAGAGGACAGTATAAAGCATTTGTTGCACACACTCACGAAATGGTCTCACGTACTCAAGAACTGAACTTTAGGCCAATGGTTTGTATAAAAAATATATGGTTATTTTGTTTTAGAACCAACAAGAGGTATTAAAATATACTTTCTCAGAATGAGATGCTTCAGGTAAATACTTTTGCAATATGCAATTGACTTTTGTAAATACTGGTTACAGGTTTTTGCAATAGGCAACACAATTTCAAACACAATAATGCAATGAGCTCAATGGAAGTTTTAAGTTATTTGCAATAGATTACTTTCAGTATTACTTTTGTAACTCCAGGACTGGATCCTAGATTCAGTCCTGAGACAGTTCTTAGAACAAGTGATAAAATTCGTCTTAGTTACTGTTGTGATTTTTAGGCAATATTTTGCTATTTTAAAAGTTGACACTTCGAAGAAATTTCATAGAAAAATAGTCCATGATTCTCTATGGGAGAAAATTCAAGTTGCAGGTTAAGTATGTTCTCGTTACTTTTGTAATCCAGTACTGGGACCTCTATCTAAAACAGGTAAGTAATTACGTTTACACAGTTGGTACGATTTGTAAAGAATATTTGTAGTTTGCAAAAATTGACACTTAGAAGAAATTTCACAGAAAAACAGTCAATGATTTCCTATGGAAGAAAATTGGGTTAATTGTAAGTACGGTTGTGAATATTTTTCAGGGTCAGTACTGGGCACCAAGATCCAGCACTGGGATCTCTCCTAATAGCAGGTGAGTATTTTTGTTTTCATTACTCGGTTGATTTTAGGTGAATATTTTAAGTTTTAGAAACTCCACACTTAGAAGAAATTTCAGAAGAAACCAGTCAATGTTACCCTATGAAGGAAAATTGGGTTATCGTCTTTTGGGTAAGTACTCGACTGGCAGAGTTAAGGTTCTGGGCACAGACTCAGTAGTCTCCCAGGGTCATGTAGGTACAGTTGTTACACCCTCAGTGGCACAGGGGCTGCCGGGTGCAGAGTGAGTTAGGCCCAATGTTATCCTATGGGAGGCAGGGGGGGCCTTGGTTGGTGGTTGCTGACTTGTAGGCCACGCAGCTGTGGGAGCTGGGCTCCTGGTCACTTGCTCAGGGCAAATGGGGAAGTAGATAGGTGTAGAGGTTACACTGCCAGGGCCACTCGGGCGGCTGGGTGCAGGGTGCTTTTGAGCCTTCGGGCGCTCAATGGATTTCAATGGGAAAGCTCCTGGTTGAACAAAGGCTGCAAGCTTGGGGACAAAGTTTCTTCAGGTGCCACCACCACTTCGAGAGGTAAGTTGGGAAGCTGTAGGTTAGGTAGGCACCCAGGGCTGGGCACAAGGGGCCGCAGGGCGCCGGCTGCAGGGGTGCCTTTTGGTGTCGGGAAATCTTACTCTCTGTTGATCGCGGTTGGCGGAGTCCCTGGTTCTGAGGCTGCACTCGTCGTCAGGAACGTCGAGGTGAATCCTTGTGTGCCGGATTCGGGGTCACAGTCACCGGGGGGACATCCTCGGGGGCTTTGTTCACTCCGGCACAGGCCAGGCTTGGCGGGTGCAGAGTGTGCAGGGTTCGCGGTTCCCGGGCTGATGCCAGGGGTTAGGAGCTGGTTTTGAAGCAGAGCCTCTGCTCATGGGAGTCCTAGGTGCTTGGAGCCAAAAGGTAGCCAGGTCCTCCGGGATTTGTGAGGTTGCTGGCCACAAGAGGTGCCGGGAGGTAGCAGGAGCAGGTTCGAGGGTCGACAGGCCGGTAGTGCTGGGGCCAAAGCAGTTGGTGTCTTCCTCTTCTTAGCAGCTGCACGGCATGTCTTCTTTCTTTTTGCTCTTCTTAGTTTTTCGTAATCTGGAATCTGAGGAATGAAGGTTCAGGGTGCCCCTAAATACTAGATTTAGGGGCGTTACATGTAGGTAAAGGGCAGGGACCAATGGGTCCCTGCCCTGGGGTGGGTACACCCCCTATCCTGCCACTCTCCTGTGGGAGGGGGGCAGTAGCCTAGTCCTGATTGGGCAGGGTCTCCCATCTTTAAGATGGCGAGTGCCCGGAGATGTGCTTCACCTCGCCTCCCCCATCCGAGGGGTGAGGTTGGCAGGCTGGCACATCCCCTGTCCTTATTTGGGGTTTCCGGCCAGTCTTCCCGCCAGAGTGGGGGTGAAAACCGGTGGGGGCCAGTTTGCTGGGTACAGCAAGTGGCCTGGGGAAGCTCACAGAGGCGGCATGCCTTTGAAGCTTCCCCCTGTCCATCCTGGGGGATTAGACCTAGCACCTCGCCCAGGATGTGCATTGTTGCAGGCCAAGGAGAGCGGGGGCTCTCCTACCCAGGGGTCCAGCAACCTATCTGCTGTGTGCCAGCCTAGGCAGCCTCCCAGACCAGACGTGGATTGTAGGTTGGGTTTCAGGGGCATCTCTAAGATGCCCTCTGTGGTGTTTTGTGCATTAAATCCCACACTGGCATCAGTGCGGTTTTAATGTGCTGAGAGGTTTGATACCAAACTTCTCAGTCTTCAGTGTTGCCATTATGGTGCTGGGGAGTTCGTGTTTGACGAGCTCTCAGCACCATGTACTCTTAAATGGCAGCACTGCACTTACAGTGCCCAGGAATGGACCTGGGTACTGTAGAGGCACAGGGCTCATGCTCCTGTGCCCACACCACTGGCATAGGGCACCCAGCTAGAGGGGTGGCGGATGTATGCCAGAGCAGTGTAGGTGGTGGGCATGGCACACAGGAATGTGTGCCATGTCGAATTTTTGTCTCGTCTTGTACCCAGACACTCAGCCTGCAAGGGCAGTGTGTGTGTGTGTGTGTGTGTGTGTGTGTGTTAGGGTACAGGGTCTCTAAGGGTGGCACAATGAGTGCTGCAGCCCTTAGAGGCCTTCCCTGGTCACAAGATCCTGGGTACCTAGGGTACCCTTTACCAGGGGCTGACATGTGGCGAGGGTTTGCCAATTTGGGTTTGAGGTTTTTAGGGAAGGAACATAGGCCCTGGGCAACTGATTGGCAGGAGTCCAGGGCACACTCAGTCAAAGTACATTCAGCAATTCAGCAAAACGTGGGGGCATACCATGCAAGAAAGATGGCACTTTCTCACAGTCCCTTCCCTGGGTTGGGTACACCCCCTATCCTGCCACTCTCCTGTGGGAGGGGTGCAGTAGCCTAGTCCTAATTGGGCAGGGCTCCCCATCTTCAAGATGGTGAGAGCCCGGAGATATGCTTCACCTCGCCTCCCCCACCTGAAGCGTGGGGTTGACAGAGGCTGGCACACCCCCTTTCCTCCCTTGGGGTTTCCCACCAGTCTTCCCGCCACGGTGGGGGTCGGAACCGGTGGGGGCCAGTTGCGGAGTACAGCAAGTGGCCTGGAGAAGCTCACAAAGGCGGCATGCCTTTGAAGCTTCCCCTGCCCATCCTGGGGGAGGAGACCTCGCCCATGAGGTGCATTGTTGTAGGCCCAGGAGAGCGGATGGCCCTCTACCCTGGGGTCCAGCAACATGTCTGCTGAGTGGCAGCCTAGGCAGCCTCTCAGAAAGGACGTGGATTGTAGGTTAGGTTCAGGGGCAACTCTGCCCCCTGAACCTAACTGTTGTGCATCTTACATTAAATCCCACACTGGCATCAGTGGTGGTTTAATGTGCTGAGAAGTTTGATACCAAACTTCTCAGTCTTCAGTGTAGACATCATGGTGCTGTGGAGTTCGTGTTGACGACCTCCCAGCACCATATACTCTTAAATGGCAGCACTGCAATTACAGTGCCCAGGAATGGACCTGGGTACTGTAGGGGTACAGGGCGTGTGCACCTGTTCCCACACCACTGGCATAGGGCACCCAGCTAGAGGGGTGACTGAGGTATGCCAGGGCAGTGTGTGTTGTGAGCATGGCACACAGGGATGTGTGCCATGTCGACTCTGTTTTGTTCTGCACCAAGACACTCAGCCTGCAAAGGCAGTGTGTGTGTGTGTGTCAGGGTACAGGGCCTCTAAGGGTGGCACAATAAGTGCTGCAGCCCTTAGGGGCCTTCTCTGGTCACAAGGCCCTGGGTAGCATTTACCAGGGGCTGACATGTGGCCAGAGACCCTATTGGGTTTAGGCTTCATGCAGTTTTAGGGAAGGAACACAGGCCCTGGGTACCTGATTAGCAGGAGCCCCGGGCACACTCAGTCAAAGTACATCAGCAATTCAGCAAACAGTGGGGGCATACCATGCAAGAAAGATGGCACTTTCTCACACAATGAAGAAGTAGAGGGAGGATATGAGGATAACTACCAACCTCCCCCAGTTCATAGGGAGAGAAGGGCCCCAGTGGCCCTGACTCCAAAAATAAACCCCTCAGCACCTAGAGCCCACAGAGGTGGATCAGGTGCTGCTGAGGACTTTGAGGACAGCCTCAATGAGGACAACCTTTTAGCAAGGTTGACCAAAAGAGTGGATCTAGAGACCAGACTCCTGGCTCTAGAGAAAGAGAGAGCCGAGATGGGCTTAGCTCCCATCAATGATGGCAGCAATTTACTAAATAAGGATGAAGAGCAATCTTATGATAGTAAAATCCCCAAAGAGATTGTCCCTAAATATGAAGAGAGTGATGATATCACAAATTGGTTCACAGCTTTTGAGAGGACCTGTGAAATGAGAAAAGTGAAGAAGTCACACTGGGGGGGGGGGGGCACTCCTTTGAGAACTGTTTTCTAGTAACAGCAGTGACAGTGTCCTGACCCTTACAGGGGCAGTTGCTGGGTCTTATGACCTCATGAAGAGAACGCTGATTGAGGGCTTTGGACTCACAACTGAGGAATACAGAACTAGATTCAGAGGGACCCACAAACCCCAAAACCAATCCTGGATTGACTTTGTTGACTACTCAGTTAAAAGACTAGGTGGTTAGTTAACTGGACATAATGTGCATGATTTCAATGGACTTTACAATTTGTTTATGAAAGAACAAATTTTAAGTAATTGTACTAAGCAAAAGTTACATAAGCTTTTGGTAGACCTAGGTCTAATTTCTCCCCAAGAATTGCGAAAGAAGGCAGACCACTAGGTCAAGACAAGGGTGCCAAAAACAGCCACTGGGGGTGACCAAAAGAAAGGGGTTACAAAACCTCCCCAGGGGAAAGGTGGTGAGAATCCCCCAGATACAAATCCTGAGTCTTCAAAAGGGCCCCAAAAATCTGTACAGGGGAGTGGGACCTAAATCTCTTCCAAGTCCAACAATAGGTACAGGGGAAAGAACTTTGATCCCTTAAAGACCTGGTGTAACAACTGTAAGAAGTTAGGACACTTAACTGGAGATGCTACTTGTCCTAACAAGACACCCCCTACTCCACCTACAGCTACTGCTGGTGTCGCCATTCTCCAGATGGGATCAGCAGTGTGCCTCGATCAAATCTGTTTGCACACTGAAGCAGTTCTAGTCACAGAGGGGGAAGTTGAGTGTGACACTTTAGCTGTATGGCCACCCAACTTAAAGAATGATTTGCAATGCCCTTGGATCAATGGGAATAGAATAGAAGCACTGGGGGATACAGGTGCCAGTGTCACTATGGTGAGAGATATACTGGTTTCCCCAGAGCAATACCTGAATGGGAAACTTAGCTAGTCACCAATGCTGACAGTGTTATTACTAACCATGCCATGGCTATGGTGACATTAGACTGGAGGCTGGTTACTGGCCCGAAACAGGTAGTGGTCTCTCCAAAGCTTCTAGCTGCATGTCTGCTTGGTAATGACCTGGAAACCTCAGCATGGGCTGAGGTAGAACTTAAAACCCATGCAGCAGTGCTGGACATCACTGAGATTGTGTGTCAAGACTAGAGAGCACAGAGCCGAAAGCAGGGTGAAAAAAGTGTTGGACCCTGAAAGTATGGCCCAACCTTCCAAGAGGAAAGGTAAGAAGACCTGTCCTCTATGATCAGTCACAATTGATCCTTTTCTGCAGGTCCAGAATGGCTCTACATAAATGGACGTCATAGCTCATAAATATTGTGCATACAGCACATCACTTGCCTGGAGAGGGAAATTCTTGCAGACACACTAATCAAACAGACATGCCTCGCGAGCGTTAGTTAAAGCAAACATTACTTACAGGTGTCTTCAGTCCATCAGGTGCCCATTATTCCACCATCCAGTGGCTGTGTTTGGAGTTGTTCGCTATTCTCATTTTCTTTTCTTTTGAGTGTCAACCAGTGGTGTGCAGAGCCAGCCCCCTAACATGTCGAAGGTAAGCCCAAAATTTCCCCCAATGCATAAATGCCAACTTCAGATTTGTTTTTCCACTTTTGCTTTCAGGAGCAAGGTTCAGAGCTCAACATTTTTTATTTCAAAATGCTGGTTTATGTTCCAGGATCGCACTCTGGCATGCCTATTCACAGGTCAATAAAAATGTTCTATTTTGAAACTTAAAATTGCAAGTGACATTTATACTATGGCTTATTTTGCTGTTGCATATAAACATTGCTGCAGACATAATCTACTGCACCCTACAGATCTGCAGCATATCACTCTTTTGTTGATTGAATGTGATTCTCCTGGGATATGAAAATCGTCTATATTTTATAGACTTGAAGTAATCACATCTCCCATAATGCAAGTTTGTATGATATCCAGTGCCACTGGCCTTGTGGTGCTGGTGACTCCCAGGGTTCTCAAAAAAAGTTAATTGTTCAAGGTCCTAGTATCAAGGAAAACTGTAAAGCCTTTGACTGATTAATTTCTACACTGAAACTTAATTTTTGCAGAAAAGAAACCTTTTGTTTTAAAAGATAAAAAAATATAAGATTCATAATCAGTCCATTATTTCCTTTGTAGTATTTTTTTTCTTGATCCTATGAATGTACACCGTATCTGCACTTACTAAATTCATTTCTTAATTTTAGGAACATCTGACCAGAGTTGAAGATTTCCTACAACAGAGCCAAAGACTCCTCTCTGAGGAGAAGCCCAATGTCTCTGAGCTACAAGAACTACTGGATGTCAGCTTTGAGTTTGATATAGAACTTCCGCAGATCGGGGAGTTGCGCGAGAGGCTCGAGCAGGTTCGATGGTTACAAAATGTAAATCAGGCATGCAGCAATTCGAACACCCTGACCTTGGATGATATGAGATGACTCATAGACTTAGGAGTTGGTTTGGCTCCTCATGTTACAGTGGAGAAAGCAATGGCGAGGTTGCAAGAACTGCTGACAGGATCTGAACACTGGGATGATAAGGCCCGAAGCCTCATCAAGGCCAGGTAAACAATTCTGACTGCTGTCAGTGTCAATATATATAGTACCCAATGCTCTCAAATGTTGAATGTGACTGTGCTAATAGTGGGAGAAATATTGTATCACCCCATATGCTGACCTTGTCTGCATCGCCATGGTCTCTCGTGCTCAAAATGAATTTCTGATAAGCCTAAGCACTGGGTTTGGGCCTCTAATCTGCATTAGCCCCTGCAAGTTTTCTTAAATGCACCTCTCCGCAGAAAACAGTTTTTACCCTCTTTTTGTACACTGGAACAACATGTTCATGTGGTGGGGGCTTGGTTTTGAGCTGGTTATGTGCGTAGTTTGATCATCTTTACCACTGAAAAGATGTTGTTATGTTTCAAGATGTAATTGGAATTTTGCAGAAACCAGGAAATTTCTTTTAAATTAGAGACAAAATGACCTCTAAGTTTCTCTAACTAAAACATCGGCATTGTAGGATTCATTCTCACTGATAAACATTAAAGTAGAATAGTCCTGCTTATGTGTGGGGACACCTGAAAACAAACTTACACACACACACTCCCTGCATGTATCGCTGTGGATGCACATGCTTACCGTACCTTTGCCATCTATTATGTGGCTCGTACGTTTGCAAGTTACTTTCTCTCAAGTCACAAGGTGTGGCGTGACTCCTCCTCTTCGAGTAACATGAGCACTGACTCGATGTTGGGTAGTTTTTCCGGCTTCGGGTGGCAGTAGCAGTGGCTCCCCACTGGCTAGTAGCCAACTCAGTTGCAATTCTCGCCCTCTATCATAGGACACAATGGGAGGAGAAAGGAGGCATCCTCAAAAACCTCCTGAAGCAAGTTTGAAAAAGATGGTGAAGAGCCAGTGTAGGAAAGTGGCCCTTTTGGCACGGTTACCCCCCGCGTTTCCCTGACTGATGCATATTTGACTGAATGTGCACTGGGTTCCTGCTAAGCAGGTTCCCAGTGCTGTGTTCTTTCCCAAAACTGTACCATTGTTTCCACGATTGTTGCACCTCTGGCCCACATAAGTCCCTTGTAAAAGGTACCTGTGGTACCAAGGGCATTGTGACCAATGAGGGTCTCTAAGGGCTGCAGCATGTATTGTGCCATCCTAAGAGACCCCTCACAAAACACAAGCATACTGCCACTGCAGCCTGCGTGTTTTGGTGCAGATAAAGTTAAGAGTCGACCCGGCACACATCTGTGTGCCAGGCCTACCTTCACTGCAAGAGGCATACGTAAGTCACCCCTACAGCATGCCTTACAGCCCTAAGGGAGGGTGCACTATAATTCATGTGAGGGCAACGGCATGAGCAGATACTCCCCCCCTACAGTGTCTTAAGTCCATTCTTAGACCTAATTGCACAGTGAAGCCATCCTGAGTACATGGGCTAGGAGCTTGTCACTACGAATGCCACAGCTCCATGATGACTTCACCGAATTCCAAGATGTTTGGTAACAAACATTACAGATTAATGAGCCTACACTGATGCCAGTGTTGGATTCATTGATAAATGCACTCAGAGGGCACCTCAGAGGTGCTTTCTTAAAGACTGCCAAACCACTAGTGTGTGTCTGACTGGTCTGCACCAGCCTTCCATCTTGTAGGAAGCTGACTCTCAATATACTATACCAGTAGGAGGTATAGTGTGCACAGAGTTCAGGGAGTCCCAAAAGGTGTGTGTGGTAATCATAATCAGAAGTCCGTTAGCTGAGGTGTATATTCTATAGATGGTTTATTTAAGCTTAGTTACAAGGTATGTTCCAGGTAAGTCGATAACAGCCCCACCAGGAGCAGCCTCCTTGCTGCTCAGCCTGCACACTCCAACTGGCACTCAGCACATCACCAGGCACCCATGCATTTTATGACCTCACCAAGGATTCAGCACTCATCCTGGCTGAGCAGTAGGGAAGGTGTAGCTAAGGAAAAGGAATGCAATCGTTAACTCACGACATATCCCCTTTCCTTAGGGAAACCATAGACAGAATTAATGGAAATAAATGGAAAACATGCATATGACCCAAAAGGAAGAAAATGGAAGATAGAACTACATTGTCACATCAATAAATACATTAAATTCACAAATAATTGATTAAACATTCTTAATGTATACATGTATGGAACATTCTTAATGTATAACTGTAGGAAAGTGGCTCTGTATATACTGTTCCCAAATAGGTACAGTGTGTACAGAGTCCACAGCCCCCAGAGGTTTGGCAGAGGCTAAAGTTCGATATAACCTTACTCTCTAAAGTGGTAGCTTGGTCGAGCAGTAAGGCAGTATCAGAGGACAGTGTAAAGCATTTGTTGTACACACTCAGTCAGTACATGGTCTTAAACACTCAAGAACTGAACTCTAGGCCAATGGTTTGTATATAAAAATATACGGTTTTATTTTAGAACCAACAATAGGTATCAAAATATACTTTCTCAGAATGAGATGCTTTAGTTAAATACTTTGTAAGAGGCAATTGACTTGTGAATGCAATAGTTAGTTTGTTGCAAAAGGCAACACAATTTCAAACACAATAATACATTGAGCTCAATGTGAATTTTAAGTTATTTGCAATACATTAATTTCAGGAATACTTTTCTACCTCCAGGACTGGATCCTAGATTCTGTCCTGGGACAGGTCTTGGAAACAAGTGAGTAAATTCGTTTTAGTTACTGTTGTGATTTTTAGGCAATATTTTGCTATTTTGAAAGTTGAAACTTCAAAGAAATTTCATAGAAAAACAGTCGATGATTCCCTATGGTAGAAAATTCAAGTTACAGGTAAAGTATGTTCTTGCTACTTTTGTAATCCAGGGCTGGGCTCCTAGGCTCAGTACTGGGACCTCTATCTAAAACAGGTAAGTAATTACGTTTTGACAGTGGGTACGATTTTTAAAGAGCATTTGTAGTTTGCAAAAATCGACACTTAAAGGAAATTTCACAGACAAACAGTCAGTGATTTCCTATGGAAGAAAATTGGGTTAGTGGTAAGTACGGTTGTGAGTACTTTTCAGGGTCAGTGCTCGACACCAAGATCCAGCACTGGGATCTCTCCTAATAGCAGGTGAGTATTTCTGTTTTCGTTACTCGGGTGATTTTAGGGGAATATTTTAAGTTTTAGAAACTCCACACAGAAGAAATTTCAGAAGAAACCAGTCAATGTTACCCTATGGAAGAAATTTGGGTTATCGGCTTTTGGGTAAGTACTCGACTGGCAGAGTTAAGGTTCTGGACACAGACTCAGGGGTCTCCCAGGGTCAGGTTGGTACAGTTGTTACACCCTCAGCGGCACTGGGGCGGCCGGGTGCAGAGTGAGATAGGCCCAATGTTATCCTATTGGAGGCAGGGGAGCCTTGGTTGGTGGCTGTGGGAGCTGGGCTCCTGGTCACTTGCTCAGGGCAAATGGGGAAGTAGTTAGGTGTAGAAGTTACACGGCCAGGGCCACTCGGGCGGCTGGGTGCAGGGTGCTTTTGAGCCTTCGGGCGCTCAATGGATTTCAATGGGAAAGCTCCAGGACGAACAAAGGCTGCAAGCTCGGGGACGAAGATTCTTCAGGTGCCACCACCACTTCGAGAGGTAAGTTGAGTAGTTGGAGGATAGGTAAGTACCCAGGAGTCGGGCACAAGGGGCCGCAGGGTGCAGGGGTGCCTTTTGGTGTCGGGAAATCTTACCCTCTGTTGATCGCGGTTGGGGGGGTCCCTGGTTCTGAGACTGCAGTCGTCGTCAGGAGCATCGAGGTGAGTGCTTGGGTGCCAGATTCAGGGTCACAGTCGCTGGGGGGACGCGGTTCGGAGCTGATGCCAGGGGTTCGAAACTTGCTTTGAGCAGAGCCACTGCTCATGGGAGTCCCAGTTACTCACAGTTACAAGTTAGCCAGGTCCTCCGGGGTTTGTGAGGTTGCTGGCCACAAGAGGTGCCGGGATTTAGCAGGTTCGAGGGTCGACAGGCCGGTAGGGCTGGGGCCAAAGCAGTTGGTGTCTTCCTCTTCTTAGCAGCTGCACGGCAGGTCTTCTTTCTTCTTGCTCTTCTTTGCTTTTTCGGAATCTGGAATCTGGAGAAGGAAGGTTCAGGTTGCCTCTAAATACTAGATTTAGGGGCATTACAGGTAGGTAAAGGTCAGGGACCAGTGGATCCCTGCCCTGGGGTGGGTACACCCCCTATCCTGTCACTCTCCTGTGGGAGGGGGGCAGTAGCCTAGTCCTGATTGGGCAGGGCCTCCAATCTTCAAGATGGCGAGCGCCCGGAGATCTGCTTCACCTCGCCTCCCCCACCTGAAGGGTGGTGTTGGCAGGTTGGCACATCCCCTGTCCTTACTTGGGGTTTCCGGCCAGTCTTCCCGCCAGAGTGGGGGTCGGAACCGATGGGGGCCAGTTTGCTGGGTACAGCAAGTAGCCTGGAGAAGCTCACAGAGGCAGCATGCCTTTGAAGCTTCCCCCTGCCCATCCTGGAGGAGGAGACCTAGCACCTTGCCCAGGATGTGCATTGTTGCAGGCCCAGGAGAGCGGGGGGCTGTGTGGCAGCCTAGGCAGCCTCCCAGACCGGATTGTAGGTTAGGTCTCAGAGGGCATCTCTATGTAGTGCTTTGTACATTAAATCCCACACTGGCATCAGTGCAGGTTTAACCCCTTCTGTGCCCATGACGAGATAGTCTCGTCATGGAGCGCGGTTGCTCTGTGCCCATGACGAGACTATCTCGTCATGGGCCCCGCCCGCTAATACAATGCCCGGCACAGGAGGGGGAAAGGGCGGGGCACTCAAGGGGTTAATGTGCTGAGAAGTTTGATACCAAACTTCAGTCTTCAGTGTTACCATTATGGTGCTGTGGAGCTCTCAGCACCATATACTCTTAAATGGCAGCACTGCACTTACAGTGCCCAGGAATGGACCTGGGTACTGTAGGGGCACAGGACTCATGCTCCTGTGCCCACACCACTGGCATAGGGCACCCAGCTAGAGTGGTGGCTGATGTATGCCAGGGCAGTGTAGGTTGTGGGCATGGCACACACAGGGATGTGTGCCATGTCGACTCTTTGTTTTGCCTTGTACCCAGACACTCAGCCTGCGAGGGCAGTGTGGTTGTGTTAGGGTACAGGGCCTCTAAGGGTGGCACAATAAGTGCTGCAGCCCTTAGGGGCCTTCCCTGGTCACAAGGCCCTGGGTACCTAGGGTACCATTTACCAGGGTGTGATAAGTGGCCAGGGTTTGCCAAATTGGGTTTTAGGTTTCAGCATAGATTTTAGGGAAGGAACATAGGCCCTGGGCACCTGATTGGCAGGAGCCCAGGGCACACTCAGTCAAAGTACATACAGCAATTCAGCAAAAAGCGGGGGCATACCATGCAAGAAAGATGGCACTTTCTCACAACTACTGATGCACTTTGACTTGATATGCACTGGGTCCCTGCCAATCAGGTTCCCAGGGCCTGTGTTCTTTCCCCAAACCTAACCCAACTGGCAGCTCTGGCCACAGGTCAGCCCCTGGTAAATGGTAGCACAGGTACCCAGAGCACTGTGACCAGGGAAGGCCTCTAAGGGATGCAGCACTGTATGTGCCACCCTTAGAGGCCCGGTACCTTTCCACATACACACTGCTTTTGCAGGCTGCGTGTTTTATTGCAGAACAAAGCGCAGAGTCGACATGGCACACAGCCATGTGTGCCATGCCTACAACCCACTGCCCTGGCATAGATAAGTCCCCCCCTCTAGCTTGGTGCCCTGTACCAGTGGTGAGGGTACAGGTGCATGAGCCCTGTACCCCTACAGTGTCTAGGTCCATTCTTAGACATTGTAAGTGCAGTGCTGCCATTAAGAGTATATGGTACTGGAAGCTTGTCATTACGAACTCCACAGCACCACAATGGCTACACTGAAAACTGAGATGTTTGGTATCAAACTTCTCAGCACATTAAACCCACACTGATGCCAGTGTGGGATTTAATGAAAAATGCACACAGAGGACATCTTAGAGATGCCCCCTCAAAAACAACCTGTCTCTGGTGGGTTCCCTGACTAGTACACACCAGCCTGCCACCACAAGACATGTTTCTTGACCCCTAGGGTGGGAGCCTTCGCTCCCTGAGTCCAGAAACAAAGCCTGTCCTGGACGGAGGTGTTCACACCTTCCCCAGTCCAGGAAGAGCCATCTGTGGCAGGGGAGCTTCAAAGGCCTGGCAGCCTTTGTAATGCGACCCCCAGCCTCTCCTGCTAGCAGGAGCAGGCCCCCTTCCTGTCTCCCCTCCTTTTCGGCGGGAAGACAGGTGGTAAAAACTAGCCAGCCCAGAAGGTGTGCCCACCTCTGCCAACTCCACCCAACAGGTGGGGGAGGCGAGGTGAAGCACAACTCTCAGTCCCCGCCATCTTGCAGATGGGGGGACCCAGCCAACCAGGGAAATGCTTATGCCCCCCTCCCACTGGAGGTTGGCACAATTGGGGGTGTACCCACCCCAGGGAAGGGACCCATTGGTCCCTGCCCTTTACCTACCTGTAATGCCCCTAAATCTAGTGTTTAGGGGCACCCCTGAAACTTGCTTCCTCAGACAAGAACCTGCAAAAAGAAAAAGAGCAGGACCGAACAGCCGTTGCGAAGCTAACAAGAGGAGGCCGCCCACTGACTTGGCCCCAGCCCTACCGGCCTGTCCACACCTCGAACCTGCTCCAGCGAAATACCGGTGTGTCCTGCAGCCAGCAATCTCTAGAAACCCGGAGGACCTGCCTGCCTTCAATTCCAAAGATTCTGTCTCCCGTGAACACCGGGTTTGTTCAAACACCAGTCTCCAGCTCCGCAAGCATCCGCGAGTGTGCACCACTCTGCACCCTACACCCACGGCCCGAGTTAGAGTGGCCCAACACCAAGAGGAGGTCTCCCTGGCGATCCTGATGCCTGCAGCCTCAAACCGGAAGGTCCCCCCAACCGCGACCAGCAGCTGGTAAGAAGATCCGACCCTAAAAGGCTCCCCTGCACCCGATGCCCCACGGCCTTGGGTGGCCCAACCGACGGTACCTAACCAACCCCCAAGATCCCAACTTACCTCTCCAAGTGGTGGTCGCACCCAGAAGAACTCGTCCCCGAGCCTGCAGTGCTTTTGCAAACTGGAGACTCTCCATTGAAAGCTAGAGGGCACCCGACGCCAAAACAGCACTCTGCACCCGGCTGCCCCTGTGCCCCTGAGGGTGCATCTTTTGTGCTGGCCTAAACCCACATTTACCCTGAGCTTAAGTCAAGGAGCTTTACTCCCACAACCTAGTGGCCTGCTCGTCAGCAGCCACCAATCGGAGGCCCTCTATCCCCCATTGGATAACAGTGGACCTCAGCAGTCTGCACCCGGCCACTCTAGTGCCGCTGAGGGTGTAACAAGAGTGCATCCTTGACCCTGGGGGATCCCTGAGGTTAAACCCAGAGCACCAACCACCACAACAAAGTACTGACCTTTAAACCGATAACACTATTTTCCTCCTTAGGATAACATTGACTGTTTTTCTATGAAAGTTTCTAAGTGTGGAGTTGGAAAACCTAAAGAAACTCTTTTAAATTGTACTAACTAACCAAAAGGATTTTACTTACCTGTTTACAGGAAATGTCCCAGTGTAGTATCCAGGTATACTACACTGTGTAAGAATATGCCTCTGATAAAGCCTTACTGCTCGACCACACTACCACAAATAGAGTGAGGTGCTATCTACTTCTGCCTACCTTTTGGGTTCCACTGGACGCTGTGCACACTATACCTAACTTTGGTTTAGTATATAGAGAGCCAGCTTCCTACAAAAGGGTGCTTAAGGTAAAATTGTCAAACCTTCTAACTCCAGCTAAATGGTTTGCGGATCTCATATCTGATCAAGACATCTAGCCGCAGATTCCTTCTCTTCTAATTCTCCCCAGGCGCCAGACTGGTTCTGGTAATTTTTACAGTAGTACCGCTGTGCGTCAGTAGCGGGTGTCTAGCGACTGCGTTCCCTGGATGTGACATCGACGGACTCGATATAAGCCCTTCCCTGACGTCAGTTTTTTCTTTTCCGCGCTTAAAACGCGGATCCGATCAGTGGTTCCTCAGGTCTTTTTTTGGCCTACCTAGACTGTTTCTTCAAACTAAACAGTGTGCCTTTAAACAACTTTTCATGTCCTCGGGGTTCAGGCCTTGTAGCACAGATATCTGCCACGGATCCTCACTTTGTATATGGTTCCTGGGGGAGTACTCTGACTCAGAGGAGTGCGACTCTTGTCGTCAACTTCATCCAACGGCACTAAGGGAACATCGAGGGAAGCTCCTAGCGGTGTGAATGTCAGTCTTCCAAGATTTCCCCTCGACCTCTGTCCCCCTCGCGCTCCACAAACCGCCTGCGGGTCCAATCCAGAAGCCGTTCCTGTGGGCGTCCGTATCCATCGGCGTCCCAAGGTAAATCTCGACGCAGGCGTTTGAAGTTGCAGAGATCCTGACTTCGCCACATAAAGCCTTTTGGGTCTTCACCTTCCCTTGGAGCGTCCTTGGACCCTAAGCTGATGCACAATGCTGTGCCTTTGTACACACCGGCGCGTTCGTCGTCTGCTTCAGTTCAGATTCCAAATCGGCTTAGACGCCTGTGCACAACCCTTCGGGGTTACCACCTTCGTGGCCTGGCTCAGACGACGGTGTCAGGTTCTGATCTACTGATGACAGCGCCCTTACTGCTCCACCACTACCCCTCTCCGACTCAGACGCATTTGCTCTTCAGCGCCAGACTGTGTCTGATGCGGCGCCGGTGGAGCCACCTGTGTCACTCTTTTCCTCGGCTCTCTGTAGTCCTCCCTCCTGTTTTTCCTTCTGAGGAACACAGTTATGGAGAGGGTTTAGAGTTTCACCATCCCATCTCTGACATGGTTCAACCTCTTATGGAGTCTAGCTGGTGGTTTGGGTTGGGTTGGGTGAAGCTAACGGCTTGGAGTCTTCTCCTCTCTGGGGGATATGCTCAGACGAGTTCTGTCATTTTGGCTGTGGCGCTTCCTTCTGTGGAATTGACGACAGATCCATTACTTGGCGTCCTGCATCAAGGCCAATCGGGAGTAGAGCTGATGCTTCCTCATAGTGAGGCTCTTTTTGATATTCTGTTGAGGGCTTGGGCTGAAACAGGGACCCTTGTGGATCGCTTTATTTCCCACAGACACTGTCCGGCCCCTGGTGACCCGACATGTCTCCTCGGACATCCACCTCCTCATAGTTTTGGGGTACAGCCTGCTTTGGCTGCCCAAAATGTTGATATTTGTTTACCCCCTGCTGTCCCACTAGAAAGTGGCCAGAAGTCTAGACACTTGTGGCAGGCATATTTTCTCCTTCACCAGTTCTGCACTGCTGTCCCTCAATACTACTTGTGTCCACGGACTCTTCTCCCATATATTGTGGGACTCATTGGAATGCCTGCTGCCCTTCCTTCTAGAAGAGACCCAGAACAATCTTCTTCAGTTAGTACGGGATGGGTAACAAACCACTAAACTGATCATTTGCTGTGGTATGGATACCACTGATTCTGGAGGTTGAGCTATGAACTCTTCAGGAGATCTACGTCGGAATACCTTGTTGCACACACCTGGGTTTTCGGAGGCGGTTCAAGCCACCTTAATTTATTTACCTGTTGATGTGCATGTGTATTTGGTGCACATGCCGACTCTGCTATGCAGTTATTTTGAGATAGTCCGGTTGGAGCAGATTCTTAACTCTGCTGTCTGTTATCCTAGTACTCTTGTGGTGCGTTAGTTTGGGGAAAGATCTCTTTTTCTTTCACATATGAGCTATCACAGGACGGAGCTCATTGACTTTGCTTTTCAAACCTCTCCGCCCTCCTTTTCCAGGGTGACACCCGGTGAGGTGTTCCTCCTTGCTGCAGGCACTTTTATTCTTCTTATACTGTCGGTGACAGTTGAAGTGTCCAGTTATCTCAGGTGGATGTTATTTTGTGACCTTTTGTGCGCCTGTTCTTAAAGGTTCTTTCTGAAGGTAGTTTTTCTACCTGAGTACTTGTTCTACAGAGGGTATTTTGCTTGCGTTGTGCAGATGCGCTCGTTCCCTGTTCTACGGGGGCCATCCTCGGTATGCCTTATAGGCATTTTGGGATCTACTTCTGATGCTTAGTATCCCTTATAGGGACTTCAGTTTATCTGTCTCTGAACAAGAAGTGCATGTGAGTTCCAGTGTACACTAGGGGTAGCTCCTATATCCATGGGGCATTTCTTCCATTTAGTTGCATCCTTCTTCCCATATAAGAGGTAATGGAACGAATGACAAGATCCTTGGACTGGATAGATTTTTAGTTCTGGCCTAAGACCTTTATTAGTGCATTGGCACTTCTTGTTCTGTGTTTACTAGGCATTGGCAAGGTTTTCTGCCAATGTTCTTTCAAGTTCTGTGTTAGGCTATAACTCTATTGCATTGGTTCATATTCCGCCACTGCCCCCAGGGTTACCTTGGTCCTGTGCCATCGACCTTGCTGCCTTTTTTCTGCTTCATCCCTGGAGTGGATGTTACTCGTAGCATTCTGGTGTGCCTTGTACCCTTTTTAGGTCGAGCCTAGCGTTGCAGCGCATGCGCTGCTTGCTCTGTGAGGCATGCCGTAGTAGGGTATGTTTTAGAAGTGGAGTGGAAGCCCCGCCCATATTTTTAATTTGCTGGTGGCATTGTCTTTGGCAAACGCTGGCTTCCCTTTTGTTATTATGCTTGTTAGTCCCTCCCGAGTACCACCCTGTCTCCTGTTGTTACCTCCCATGAGGACTGGCTCTTTTACTAGTGCCCTAACTCTGGAGCTTTCATTAGCAATCCAGAGAACTACTTACTTTATTATTGTACACGGCACTTACAGGACAGCAATGGCTGCTGCTTCGTAAGACACTTTGCACTCGTATTTCTCCGAGAAGGAACTTCAGCGCTACTGATGGCTGCTTGCATTTCTCAGAGATGCTGTTTATTTATTTTTAATAAAGAGAACTGAGCAGGAGATAATAATTACTGCCTACATCAAGGCTCGAACCCTGTTCTCCTGCTCCAAAGTCAGCAGCCTTGGATGGTAAACCACCTCCTCAGTTAAAGGAATTATTTTGGTTTTTTTAGGCGGTTTATCATGGTGTTCGAGGCATATGAGCTGTAGATAGTATACTTGCTCATAGATCGCCATCTGGTGTTGGGCTCGGATGTTTGCAGTTTGTGTTTGTCTTGGAAGAAGTCTTTGTAGTCACGAGGTACGTGACTCCTCCTTAGGACAATAGTGCGCATGGGCATCGACTCCATCTCCAGATTGTTTTTTTCTGCCAAAGGATTGGGATGTAACTTGCTGCGCTCCGGGTCGGTTCCGAACCCCCATTTGACGCGCAATCCCTCTCCACTCGACAGTATTGTCTCGATCACGTTTCCCTTTCGACGCGCATCTTTAAATACAAACACCTCGATCTTGAACACGGGCCGTTGGGCCTATCCGCGCCAACCACGCCTGCTGTCAATGGAAAGGACTCCTTTAAAAAAATGCCCCGGGTGTGGTGCTAAGTTCCCACACACGGACTTGCATGAGGTTTGTAATCTCTGCCTCTCCCCGGAGCACGAAGACAGAAACTGCGAGGCCTGTCCATCGTTCAGGTCGAAGAAAACCATCCGTGATCGTCGGGCTCGATGTCACGAAATGTCTTGTGGAAGAAGCTCGATTCCAGACATCTTCGGAGCAGATCCCAATGTCCAGCTGGAGCAACAAGGTAATGAAAAAGAAGTCTCCAAGGCCGACGTCGAAGAGGAGACCATCACCCCGGCTTAGCGGTCCATAAGTACCGAAACCCCTCTCCCAAAACTCAAACCTAAGGCTCCAGTAACACCCTCGCCCTCTGGTAGACACCGGCAACATGGCTCAGAGGTCCCGCCCCCGGGCCCGGCTATGAAACCTAAAGATAAGCCTTCCGGCTCGGGCTCGAGCCAGTCCCCTTCCAGTGCCGAAAAGTCACCTTCGGCACCGAAGCACAAGACCAAAGATGTGCCACGCCCGTCTTCGTCGGCACCGAAGACAGCCTCGATGCCGAAGTCCTCGGCATCGAAACAGACCAAGGACAAACAGTCTGAACTGAAAAAAAAAAATCTTCGGAGCCGAAAACAACTTCGGACCCAAAAAAGTTGTCGGCACTGAAAACTCTCGGAGCCACAAACTCCTATAACAAAACATAAGGAGTCCAAGCCCCACAGAAGACCTCAGACACTCGGTCCAAAGAACATTCGGACCCAAAATCTTCGGCACCGAAAAAATACATTTTACCCACAGTCTGTACCAGAGTTTTCAGATCCAAAACAAAAGCTCTTTTTATTGATCCACAGACTGGCAAAGTAGTTGCCAAGCCTCCAAAAAAGAGGCAACTGGACACTTCAGAAGAACCTGAAATACCCTTAAAACGAAAGGAGATCAGTACTAACACTTCTCCAGCTGATCCAAATCTCTTAATTTCTCCACCACACTCCCCACAACATACTGTTCGAGGCATATGAGCTGCAGATTATACACTGTGCATAGATCGCCATCTGGTGTTGGGCCCGGATGTTTGCAGTTTGTTTTTCCTCTTGGAAAGTCTTTGGAAGTCACAAGGTTGGTGACTCCTCCTTTGGTTCGTATTGCGCATGGGCTTCGGCTCCATCCTCAGATTGTTTTTTTCCGCCATCGGGCTCGGATGTAATACTTCGCGCTCCGGTTCTGAACTTTTCCAGTTCAACGATCGACGCAAAAATCCTCGCTCATCGAGATTCTTCAGATAATAAATCCTCTTAATCACCTTCTCTTCGGCACTTCTTCGATTCCGGTCGTCGACGGCGGCCTTCGGGCCTATTCCGGCTCCGGTCTCGGCTGATGGAAAGAACTCCCTTCAAGAAGTGCCCTCGATGTGGGTCCAAGTTTCCCCACACCGATCTTCATGAGGTGTGCAACCTCTGCCTCTCCCCTGAACACGAGGCCCGAGACTGTCCCGCCTGCAAGTCTTTTCGCTCTAAAAAGACTATTCGAGATCGACGGGCTAGACGCAACATGGCGCACTCCTCGACCTCCGCTCCAGTCGACATCTTCGGGGGGGACGTCGAAGCTCCGGGAAAGCAGAACATCGGAGAAGAGGACGACAACCTCGTCAGTGCTTCCGAGGCCGACGACTCAGATGTGGAGGACATCACCCCGGCGCAGAGGGCCGTGAGTACAATACCCCCTCCCACACCGATACCGAAAAAGGCTTCGGTCACACCTTCGCCTTCGGGCCTAGGCAAGACCAAGGATACTGCTTCTCACACCCCACCTTCGGGCCCGGTAAAGAAGCCTATTAAGCCTTCCGGCAGCTCGGGCTCGAGCCAGCCGACCAGCGGTACCGAAAACACCCTTCGGCACCAAAGAAAAGATCGGCCTCCACCTCCACACCGAACCCAGTACCAAAGCCTTCGGTGTCGAAACCTGCCCTTCCGGTGCCGACCAAACATCACAAGGCCCTCGGCACCGACACTCCCGTGCCGAAGCCCTCTTCGGCACCGACCAAAAAATCGGAGGTCCCAAAGAAGCACGGCTTAGACAAACCTAAAAAGCCGTCGGCCCCGAAAACTTCGGCGCCGACCGAACAACCAGTGTCGCAAGAACTTTTTACACTGGACTCTCTGCAAAAGACACTCACCAAGGATCCAAAAACTGGACAAAAAAGAGACACTTGGACAAACCAGCTCCACCTCCACCTCCAAAGAGGAAAGACACTGCTACCTCCTCTTTCAGAGTGCCTTCCCCACCTCCTCCACCTCCTCCACCCTCCCCACCTCCACCCTCTCCACCCATGCCTCATCGTTCCCCAACCTTGTCTCCTGTCCCAGATGATTTAGGAGACCCTTATTATGATCCTTCAGATGTGCCACAAGACCCCACCCTTACTGGATCTCCAGACCCATGGGACGACTATAACAATCCGGACATCCCAGATGTCCCACAGGATGACCTTTACCCATCTAGGCCATCCCCACCTGAAGATTCGTTAGGCTTTCACCACCTACTACAAAGGGCGGCACACTACCACGGGGTGGAGTTACATACTGACCCAGTGGAGGAAGATTTTCTCCTAGACACCTTCGATAATGCACATAGGTCTACTGCCATTCTACCTATGTTAAAGGGAGTAATCAAACATGCACCAGAGGTTTTTAAAGACCCAGTCAGGGCCAGGGTCCTAAACCCCCGTATAGAGAAAAAATACAAAGCCGCCTCCACAGACCCTTCATACATCAAAGGCCCTGCACCATTGGATTCCCTAGTGGTATCTACAGCTAGGAAGCGCTCAAATTCTCAGGCGTCAGGCGAAGCACCACCACCTGACAAAGAGTCCAAGCTCCTAGACACGTCAGGGAAGCGCACTGCGTCACAAGCCACCAATATATGGCGTATCGCCAACACGCAAGCGCTATTGGCCAGATACGACAGGGCGCATTATGATGAGTTAGAGACCATCATGCACCATCTCCCTGAAAAATACAGGAATAGGGCTAATGAATTGATCCAAGAGGGAAAAACAATAACTAATACCTCTATACGCTGTGCCCTAGATGCAGCAGATACAGCCTCCAGGGCCATAAACACCAGTGTCCTTCTCCGTCGCCATGCCTGGCTCAGAGTTTCAGGTTTTAAACCTGAGGTACAAGCCTCTATATTGAACCACCCATTCGACCAACATCATCTATTTGGCCCAAAAGTTGATAAAGCCCTCGAAAAGATGAAAAAAGATACTGACACGGCGAAATCCATGGGAGCCCTACAGTCATACACTCCTAGGCGCTCTTTTCGCCGCTCTTCCTTTCGGGGAACGGGCAGGGGCTACTCCTCGGATAGTGCATCCACGTCGTACAAATCCCCTCCTCAATCTACCTTCACAAAAGGTTATCAAAGAGGCGGATACAGAGGCAATAATAATAAGGGCAGAGGCAAGACAAATACCGCCCGCTCTGCCACACCGCCTACCCAATGACTTTCCCACGCTCCCTCCAGACCATTCCACTCCGGTCGGGGGCAGAATACAACATTTCCTTCACGTCTGGGAGACAATCACCTCAGACAGATGGGTGACCCAAATTATTCATTCAGGGTATTGCCTAGAATTAACATATACCCCCCCAAACATTCCACCCAGGCAACGCCCTATGTCTCAAGAACATGCTACGTTATTAAAACAGGAGGTAATCTCCCTCCTGCAAAAACAAGCCATAGAGCAGGTCCCCATCAATCAACAAAATGTAGGGGTCTACTCCCTGTACTTTCTGATTCCAAAGAGAGACGAGACTCTATGACCTATCCTAGATCTCAGACCTCTAAATACATACATACATTCAGACCATTTTCACATGGTAACCCTTCAACAGGTTCTTCCACTCCTCTCCCAGAACGACTTTCTCACCACTCTGGACTTGAAAGACGTGTACTTTCACATCCCAGTACACCATGCTCACAGAAAGTACCTCAGATGTGTAGTGGACGGGCAACACTACCAGTTCAAGGTGCTCCCGTTCGGGGTAACAACAGCACCAAGGGTATTCACCAAGTGCCTAGCAGTATTGGCGGCACACCTCAGAAGACAGCACATTCACGTCTTCCCATATTTGGACGACTGGCTAATAAAAGCCACGTCCTACGAACAATGTGTGCAACACACCGCCGCTACAATCCAACTACTTCACCAGCTAGGCTTCACAGTGAACCACCAAAAGTCCCACCTGGTACCATCCCACACAAAACAATACCTCGGTGCTACCATAGACACCTCAAAAGCCATAGCCTATCCCAATCCTGCCAGGATTGCAAACATACAGGCTCTGCATCAGAAATTCATTTTTCAACACTCTCTCCCAGCAAGAGTGTTTATGCAACTGATAGGGATGATGGCCTCTTGCATTCTCATAGTGCCCCATGCAAGACTCCAGATGTGTCCACTCCAAGAGTGTTTAGCACGCCAGTGGAACCAGGCCCCGGGGCAACTGATAGATCTGGTGTTGGTAGACGGTCGCACCCATCGCTCTCTGCAGTGGTGGAGCACCACAAACCTTTCCAGAGGTCGACCGTTCTTATACCCGGTTCCACAAATAATCCTAACAACAGACGCATCGCTCTCCGGCTGGGGAGCTCATCTGTTACATCTCACAGTACAGGGCACATGGACGCCGCAACAGAAGTTACTCCACATCAACCATTTGGAGTTACTGGCAATCTTCCTAGCCCTAAAATCCTTCCAGACGCAGATTTCAGGCAAGGCAGTCCTCATTCGAATGTACTACATTCAAAAACAGGGGGGCACACACTCTCCACAGCTCTCTCAATTAGCACAGAGCATATGGAGATGGGCAATTCCACAGAAAATCTTTCTCCTGGCCCAACATGTCCCAGGAGTCCAAAACACCGGGGCAGATCTGCTCAGCAGACAAACGCAACAGATTCACGAATGGGAACTTCACCCACAGGTTCTTCATCCATTCTTTCAGAAGTGGGGGCATCCACACATAGACCTATTCGCCACCCACGAAAACAAAAAATGCCCAAGCTTCGCCGCCAGATATCCACACCCATTGTCCAAAGGCAATGCGATATGGATGAACTGGTCAAACAAATTTGCATACGCTTTTCCACCTCTCCCACTAATTCCATTAGTGGTGCGAAAGCTACAACAGCATTCCCTAACACTGATACTAGTAGCTCCAACATGGGCCAGACAACCGTGGTACACCACACTGCTGGACCTCTCGGTAGTACCACACCAAAAGCTACACCTCTCACCATGCCTCCTAACCCAGAACCATGGAGAGATCAGGCACCCAGACCCAGCTCAGCTCAACCTTGCGATCTGGCTCCTGAGGTCCTAGAATTTGGATACCTTAACCTTCCCCCTGATTGCATGAATATTATCAGGGAAGCTAGACGCCCTACTACTAGGGCATGCTATGCTGCAAAGTGGAAAAGATTTGTTGTTTACTGCCACAACAACACAATCAACCCTCTAAATGTGTCCATACAGCAGATCATATGTTACTTGCTCCATCTACAAAGGTGTAACCTAGAATATACATCCATTCGGTTACACCTCGCAGCAATTGCTGCTTACTTACAGAACAGGCAGCACCTATCACTTTTCAGGGTGCCTGCCATCAAGGCCTTTATGGAAGGCCTCAAAAGAATAATTCCACCCAGAGTACCACCCTCACCTGTCTGGAACTTAAATATAGTTCTCACAAGGCTAATGGGACCCCCTTTCGAACCATTACATAAATGTGAGCTGCAATTTCTCACATTGAAAACAGCATTCCTAGTGGCCATCACTTCCCTTAGAAGGGTTAGTGAAATACAAGCACTCACCATACAGGAACCTTTTCTTCAAATGCATCAGAACAAGGTGGTACTCCGCACCAACCCAAAATTTCTACCCAAAGTCATTTCTCCCTTCCATCTAAACCAGTCGGTAGAATTACCAGTCTTTTTCTCACAACCTCAAACCGTTGCGGAAAGGGCTTTACACACACTGGATGTTAAAAGGGCCTTACTTTACTACATCCAAAGAACACAACCTTTCAAAAACACCAAACAGCTATTTGTCTCTTTCTCTCCACCACATAAAGGCAACCCTATTTCTAAATCAGGGATAGCTAGGTGGATTGTTAAATGCATACAGATTTGCTACCACAAAGCAAAACGAATGCTATCTGTTACCCCTAAAGCCCACTCTACAAGGAAGATAGGGGCTTCTATGGCTTTTCTAGGAAACATACCACTAGATGACATCTGCAAAGCAGCGACATGGTCAACACCGCACACTTTCACAAAACATTACTGTGTAGATGTGCAAACCAAGCAACAAGCTAGTGTGGGCCAGGCTGTACTAAAAACACTGTTCCAAACCACTGCAACGGATGCCGGTGGTCGCCGCTAGGGTTGGGTACTGCTATATAGTCTATGCACAGTGTATAATCTGCAGCTCATATGCCTCGAACGGAATATGCTACTTACCAGTATGCATCTGTTCTTGGCATGTAGAGCTGCAGATCTATACACGCCCACCTGCCTCCCCGGCTACCTGTATCCGTTCCAGTCTATCTTATTTAGCTACGACACACATGGGTTTCTTTACTGTTATTACTACGCTCCATCTTTCCCTGCTGCCGAAAAACAATCTGAGGATAGAGCCGAAGCCCATGCGCAATACAAACCAAAGGAGGAGTCCCCAACCTCGTGACTTCCAAAGACTTTCCAAGAGGAAAAACAAACTGCAAACATCCGGGCCCAACACCAGATGGCGATCTATGCACAGTGTATAGATCTGCAGCTCTACATGCCAAGAACAGATGCATTCTGGTAAGTAGCATATTCCTTTTCATTGATGATGATGATCATACTGATGGTGGTGGGAATATAGATCCAGATGGGGATGATGATGACGCACATACCATCCCACACAACGTAGACACTTGGGATGACTACAACACAGATCGCGACCCACATAATGACCCGACCTTTATCCATCTAGGTCATCACCGCCAGATTACAATATTGGGTTTGCGCAACTAATCAATAGGGTGCCCTTAATATCACGGGGTACAATTACATTCTGATCCCTTAGACGAAGATTTCTTGCTTGAAACCTTTGCACCCTCGCAGAAATCCACGCACATCCTGCCAATGTTAAAAGGCATGCTTAAACATGCCCCAGATGTTTTTAGGGACCCTGTCAGAACCAGGATTCTCAATACAAGGGTAGACAAAAAGTATAAGGCAGCTCCCAATGACCCAGTTCACATTAAAGGTCAGGTCCCTTCGGATTCTCTTGTGGTGTCTAATGCACGAGGCAAACTCACAGAGTACAGGCGACACTCCTCCTCCTGATAAGGAGTCCGAGTTAATAGATGCATCGGGTAAACTTATTGCGTCACAGGCCGCAAATCATTGGCGCATTGCCAATGCCCAAGCTTTATTGGCCAGGTACGACAGGGCTCATTATGACGAACTTGAACAGCTCATGCAACACCTTCCTGACCAGTACAAACAGAAAGCCAATGACCTTATACAAGAGGGAAAATTGATCACCTCAATTAAATGTGCGCTTGACGCGGTTGATACCGCATCTTGTGCCATTAACACCAGCATTGCGTTGCGCAGGCACGCTTGGCTCTGAATCTCCGGATTCAAGCAGGAGGTTCAATCTGCAATTCTTAATCAGCCCTTTGATCAAGAGCATCTTTTCGGACCCTCAGTCAACACATCTTTAGAAAAGATGAAAAAAGATACGGACACTGCTACGTCCATGGGGGGCCTTACAATTGCCTTCCCCTAGAGATTCTTTTTGCTGCTCCTTCTAAAGGGCTGGCTCCAAAACCATTGTCTCAGAACATCCCTGTTCTTCCTACAAAAGCCCCACTCAAACGTCCTCCAAAGGATACTTTCGCGGAGGCTACAGAGGCAACAATGGGAAGGAGCGAGGTTGCGGCAATAATAACCGCAACTTCCCTACCACCAAACAGTGACTGCTCTGCACTTCCCCCGGATCATTCCACTCCTGTCAGGGGACTTCTCTCAATGTTCCTACCTGTCTGGAATTCAATCACAACAGACAAGTGGGTAAGACAAATTATCCAGTATGGTTATTGCCTTGAAGTCACCTCTACTCCCCCAAAATTTGCCTCCCAGACAATGTCCAATGTCCTCAGAACATCTAACACTTCTCAAACATTAGGTTCTCTCTCTATTACAAAAACATGCAATAGAACCAGTCCCCTTGCCTCATCAAGGCACAGGGGTTTACTTCCTCTATTTCCTAATACCAAAAAAGGACTGCTTTCTCAGGCCCATATTGGACCTCAGACCGCTAAACATCTACATTCAATCGGATCACTTCCACACGGTCACTCTTCTACAGGTGCTCCCACTACTTCAACAAGGCGTCTTTCTCTCCACTCTAAATTTAAAGGATGCCTACTTTAACATTCCCATTCACCCCGCTCACAGTAAATATCTTAGGTTCGTGGTAGACGGTCAACACTACCAATTCAAAGTCCTCCCATTTGGGGTGACTACAGCACCCAGAGTTTTCACCCAGTGCCTCGCAGTAGCTGCCGCCCACTTACGAAGACAGCACATTCATGTCTTCCCTTATCTGGACGACTGGCTCATAAAAGCCAACTCACACAGCAGCTGTGTGCAACACACACACAATACAATCCAACTGCTTCACGACTTCGGATTCATGGTAAACCTCACCAAATCCCACCTCCAACTGCCCAGCATACAACAATATCTAGGGGCTACCATAGACACTTCAAAAGCTCTAGCATACCCCAACCTAATCAGGGTAAACACCATATAAGCTCTAATAACATACTTTCAGCCTCAACACGCCTCCTGCATTCTCCTCGTCCCTTATGCAAGACTTCAAATGTGTCCCTTACAGGAGTGTTTGGCACGTGAGTGGAACCAGGCTCAAGGTCAACTAACAGATCTGGTGTTGGTAGACGACCGCACCCATCGCTCTCTCCTCGACCCGATTCCACAGATAGTGCTAACAGCAGACGCATCGCTCACCTGCTGGGGAGCTCATTTTCAAACCCATACCATTCAGGGCACGTGGACCCCTCAACAAAAACAAATCCACATAAATTACCTGGAATTGTTGGCAATCATCCTAGCGTTAAAATCTTTTCAGCTCCACCTCCTAGGCAAGGCTGCTCCGGTCCGTACAGGCAACAAGACAGCAATGTATTACATACAAAAACAGGGGGGGGGGACACACACTCTGCAGCTTTCACACCTAGCTCAAAGCATATGGAAATGGGCCATTCCTCAAAATATACATCTCCTTGCAGAATACCTTCCAGGAGTACACAATCGGATTGCAGATATGCTCAGTCGTCAGAGACAGCAGATCCACGAATCGGAACTTCATCCTCAAGTTCTGCTTCCATTCTTTCAAATGTGGGGCCACCCAGAAATAGACCTGTTCGCCACACACCAAAACGAAAAATGCCAAATCTTCGCATGCAGGTATCCACACCCGTTGTCTAAAGGCAATGCGCAATTTATGAACTGGTTAGGCAATTTTGCTTATGCTTTTCTGCCTCTCCCGCTCATTCCACTAGTGGTTCGGAAGCTCAAACAGCATTCCCTCACAATGATCCTTGTTGCTCCAACATGGGCCCGACAGCCATGGTTCACAACCCTCTTGGAATTATCAGTAGTTCCTCATCAAAAGCTAACGCCTCTCACCCAAACGTCTCACTCAGAACCATAGAGAGATAAGACATCCAGATCCCAGTCAACTCAACCTTGCGATCTGGCACCTGAAAGTTTTGCTAACTCAATCTCCCGCCAGACTGCATGAACATCATTAAAGAGGCTAGACGTCCTACCACTAGAGCTTGTTATGCAGCAAAGTGGAAAAGATTTGTAATTTACTGTACAAATAACTACATCAACCCACTAGATGCTTCTATTCAAAACATCATCTGCTACCTTTTGCATCAACAACAATGTAACCTAGCGTATACATCCATTAGACTGCACCTCGCTGCAATAGCAGCCTATCTTCAAAACTTCAGTGAACTCCAGGCATTAACCATACAAGAACCATTTCTGCAAATTCATCATAACATAGTGGTTCTTAGGACTAACCCAAAATTTCTACCTAGATTCGTGTCTGCTTTCCACCTTAACCAGTCTGTAGAACTCCCAGTGTTTTTGCCTCTACCAGACTCAGTAGCAGAAGGAGCTCTTCACATGCTAGATGCGTGAAAAGAGTGATAAATTACTACATTGAAAGAACAAAATCCTTGAGAAAGATTAAATAACTTTGTGTGGCTTTCTCCCCACCTCATAAAGGCAATCCTATCTCAAAAACAGGGATTGCAAGGTGGATTGTTAAATGCATCCAAATATGCTATGCTAAAGCTAAACGCACATTAACCATTCCCCCAGAGCTCACTCCACATGTAGACTAGGGGTGTCTATGGCATTCTTAGAGAACATTCCCCCAGATGACCTCTGCAAAGCAGCAACTTGGTCTACACCCCACACCTTCACAAAACACTATTGTGTAGATGTTCAGGCAAAATAACAAGCTAGTGTGGACCAGGCTGTATTAAGAACACTTTTTCAAACCACTGCAACAGATACAGGTAGCCACCGCTAAGAGGTAACTGCTGTATAGTCGATGCATAAGTATTCGATCTACAGCTCATATGCCTCGAACGGAAAATGCTACGTACCAGTATGCATCTGTTCTTGGCATGTAGAGCTGTAGATTCGTATATGCCCACCCGCCTCCCCGGATACCTCTATCTGTTCCAGTATTATCTTACTTAGATACATTACAGATGGACATCCTTTTCTATTTCTTACTAACTCCATCATAACCCTCCATGGCAAAACAATCTGGAGATGGAGTCGATGCCCATGCGCACTATCGTCCTAAGGAGGAGTCACCTACCTTGTGACTACAAAGACTTCTTCCAAGACAAAAACAAACTGCAAACATCCGAGCCGAACACCAGATGGCGATCTATGCATAAGTATACGAATCTACAGCTCTACATGCCAAGAACAGATGCATACTGGTAAGTACCATTTTCCTTCCCTCACCAAGTCACAGGGGCAGATACTCGCTTTGGGCACTGGGGCTCCACCCCGCCAATGTTTGTGCTCTATGTGCAATACAAAATAATAATTAAATAATCACATTGCACATTGTGTAATATGATTATTTAATTATCACTGAGGATGGCACCTAAAGCATGAAAAAACGTTGAAGATCCAACTTCGTATTACAAGCGCCTGTCCTTTGTTAGCTTCATACTCTGACTCGCGTTATGCGAGGGTCAGGCAGCCAGGCAGGCACTTTCACTAGCACATGGTGCGCGTGTGCCAGTCATTGTCGAGATCAAAGTGCTTCATTCATTTCAGCCCTGGACTTGCTTTGTCTGGGCACTTTATGCTTCACCCCAAATGACGCACAGGAGTGTTCGTTTTTGAAGCAGCCCCGGGCAGCATGATTTTCAGCTCTCTAACTGCCTGGAGCTGCAGGCTAATTTCCCTCCCTTTCCGATGTTGTCACAGGGTGGGAGAGTGTTCCGTAAGAATCACAGACCAGACTTCACCCCACCATATGACGTTTTGGGAAAGGGTGGGTACATAGAAGCAGCATGCTGTAATGTAAATGAAGGTGATCAGGTTTAGTTAATCTGCTCTTGTTAGATCCCCCCAGCAGGCGCCAGAATCAGCCCCCTCCGGCAGACCCAGCTAACCTCTTCTCCGCAGGATTCTTGCAGTCCCTGCTCCTCGTTCTGTGACAGGAGGCTGTAAATGCCGTGTCCTCCCACACACAAATCCCGCTGTGCTTGAGTGGGATTCCGGTCTTCCCCTATCATTGCTGTGTGTCTGTAAATGCAGATCGCAGAGACTGTGCCACCAACAGATGCCTCCTGGCATCGCACTTCTCCAGCAGGCCCTTTCCAACTGCCGAGAAAGACGAGGGTCAGTCCAAAGATGGCAGCTTTAAAACTGGTGACACTGGTTCGAATTTCGGCATCTGCTGAACATTCTGTGATTCTGGGCAGATCAGTTAATTAAATAAAAAAAATATTTAAATCTGATCTTGTGCAACATAACAGGCGCTCGGGTAAAGCACGCCAACATTCGCGGGCCAAGTGTGTACGATATAACTGCAAAAACGGAAATAAACAGGAGAATATTCAGGTTTTAAAAAAGAAGTAGGCCTGGGCGAAAATTTCGTTCCGTTCGCGGAAATTGCGATAATTTGATATTTGCGCGTTCCGCGGAAAGTGCGAAAATGTCAAAATTTCCGCATTCCGCAGCTTAGCGATAATTTGGTTCTTGCTCGCGCTGTAAAATAATACATTCTCGCGCGATCGCCTTACCTGAATCCCTGCGTTCGCCGACAAGTTTTCTTGATCCGGTCGCGTTCTCCATGAGCAGTTGTATTGTTTTTAGCCATTTGCGCTGTCTCGCGACAGTTCGCGCCCACAGTGACGTCATGCGTCGCGCGATCACGTCTTTCTTCTCGCGATCATGCACCGCGAGACAACTGAAAACAAGATGGCCGCGCCCGCGAGCAACCACATGGGTAAGTTGGCGAGCCGCAACCATGCAGACAATCTCGCAAACATGCGGGAAAAAAACTTCTGCATCTTCGCGATATTTCCACGTGTTTGTGATAATTTTTAACATTTTCGTGATAATTTGCGAAAGTGGATTTCGAAAATTCCGCCCACCCCTAAAAAGAAGTTGTATGTGAAAGCTACTTTAGCATATCGCTTGCAAAGATATTCATCAGCTGCAGAGCGGTCACAAAAGCTTAGTTCAAAACTTTAATGTTACAAATGAATGCAATAGCTACTGTGTTTAAGGAGGTCCGTGTCGAGCCCATTGTCAGGGTTGCAAGGTAGCAAGAGAGACAGGAGGGGGGCAGAAGACATACAGGAAGAGTTGTCTCAAGACATGGCTATATGTTTAAAAGAGTGAGGATCCGTGCCATACAGCGGGCACCCAGCTGTGCAGTTTGCACTGTTTAGTACGAATTGAAGACCAGCAAAAGACAGCCCTCAGTGCTATTGCTTGACTGGCCCAGGCCCTGTCTCTCCTGAAATGTAAGCTCCTGCTCCTAACTGAAAACAAGCATTTGCAATGCAATAGGTCTCGCAATTACGTGAGTTTAATCTATTGGCATTGTAAATGACAATGCCTTTTATTTATGTTTTAAAACGTAAATGCGAGACCTATTGCATGGCAAATGCTTGTTACCTATAGGTGTCATTTACCAATTTAGGTCACAGCCGTGGCATTTGCTTACTACGTTGATGGTTCTTCAGATGTCACCATCTCACCCCTTTTGTCGGTTTTGTAGCTAATTTTCATCTTCAGTTTTCCTTCTGGAACATAGGTCCCTTAGACATTATGGTTCCAACTCTTGAGGACTGATTTCCAAGGAGGCTGGGGTCTCCCTTAGTGTCCTTTTTCTGGAGGTTTTCTTCCTCATTATTGGAGGTGATAAGTATTCTACACCTCAAAAGTCTGTTAATGCCACTTCCACCTCATTTGGTGAATTTATTTTGCTTGAAGGAGTTGTTTCTTGTTTTCTTCCTCTCTTCCTTTGGAAGAAGTTGGTCTTTTTCTCTTTTTTTAGTTGCAGTATAGTAGAGGTCTTGCTTTGTATATATCTTGTCTCCTGTTAAGATCTTTCTTACTGGCCTCGATCCTTGCAAAGCTTGTGTGCACTGCCATTCAATATTTTGTTTTTTTTCCCACTTCATACTCCATCTTTTATCAGAGCTTCAGTCAGGACTTGCTGCCTGATTTCTCGGTCTATTGGATGGAAATTAGGGGTTTGTCGAGGCCTTCAGTTTGTTAACCTTAATTTCGACTGTACCATTTGATGGATCCCAGTTGTGGCCTTCATTCCCTTTATGTGAGAAAGTGGCTCTGAATATACTGTTCCCAAATAGGTACAGTGTGCACAGAGTCCACAATCCCCAGAGGTTCGGCAGAGGCTAAAGTTACATATAACCTTACTCTCTAAAGTGGTAGCTTGGTCGAGCAGAAAGGCAGTATCAGAGGACAGTGTAAAGCATTTGTTGTACACACTCAGTCAGTAAATGGTCTTACACACTCAAGAACTGAACTCTAGGCCAATGGTTTATATAGAAAAGATATGCTTGTTTTATTTTAGAACCAACAATAGGTATTAAAATATACTTTCTCAGAATGAGATGCTTTAGGTAAATACTTTTGCAATATGCAATTGACTTATGTAAATACTGGTTACAGGTTGTTGCAATAGGCAACACAATTTCAAACACAATAATGTATTGAGCTCAATGGAAGTTTTAAGTTATTTGCAATAGATTACTTTCAGGATTACTTTTGTAACTCCAGGACTAGATCCTAGATTCAGTCCTGGGACAGTTCTTAGAAACAAGGGATAAAAGTCGACTTAGTTACTGTTGTGATTTTTAGGCAATATTTTTCTATTTTAATAGAAAAACAGTCAATGATTCCCAATGAGAGAAACTTCAAGTTGCAGGTAAGTATGTTCTCGTTACTTTTGTAATCCAGTACTGGGTTACTAGACTCAGTACTGGGACCTCTATCTAAAACAGGTAAGTAATTAGGTTTTCACAGTTGGTACGATTTTTAAAGAATATTTGAAGTTTGCAAAAATCGACAGAAGAAATTTCACAGAAAAACAGTCAATGATTTCCTATGCAAGAAAATTGGGTTACTGGTAAGTACGGTTGTGAACATTTTTCAGGGTCAGTGCTGGGCACCAAGATCCAGCACTGGGATCTCTCCTAATAGCAGGTGAGTATTTTCGTTTTCGTTACTCGGTTGATTTTTGGTGAATATTTTAAGTGTTAGAAACTCCACACTTAAAAGAAATTTCAGAAGAAACCAGTCAATGTTACCCTATGGAGGAAAATTGGGTTATCGGCTTTTGGGTAAGTACTCGACTTAAGGTTCTGGGCACAGACTCAGGGGTCTCCCAGGGTCAGGTAGGTATAGTTGTTACACCCTCAGCGGCACAGGGGCAGCCGGGTGCAGAGTGAGTTAGGCCCAATGATATCCTATGGGAGGCAGGGGGACCTTGGTTGGTGGCTGCTGACTAGCAGGCCATGTGGCTGTGGGACCTGGGCTCCTGGTAACTTGCTCAGGGCAAATGGGGAAATGGATAGGTGTAGAGGTTACACTGCCAGGCCCACTCGGGCGGCTGGGTGCAGTGTGCTTTTGAGCCTTCGGGCGCTCAATGGGTTTCAATGGGAAAACTCCTGGTTGAACAAAGGCTGCAAGCTCGGGGACGGAGATTCTTCAGGTGCCACCACCACTTCAAGAGGTAAGTTGGGTAGTTGGAGGATAGGTAGGTGTGAGAAAGTGGCTCTGTATATACTGTTCCCTAATAGGTACAGGGTGTACAGAGTCCACAGTCCCCAAGGGTTTGGCAGAGGCTAAAGTTACATATAACCTTACTCTCTAAAGAGGTAGCTTGGTCGAACAGTAAGGCAGTATCAGAGGACAGTGTAAAGCATTTGTTGTACACACTCAGTCAGCAAATGGTCTCACACACTCAATAACTGAACTCTAGGCCAATGGTTTATATATAAAAAATATATGCTTGTTTTATTTTAGAACCAACAATTGGCATTAAAATATACTTTCTCAGAATGAGATGCTTTATATAAATACTTTTGCAATATGCAATTGACTTTTGTAAACAGTTACAAGTGGTTGCAATAGGCAACACTATTTTAAACACAACAATGCTTTGAGCTCAAGGGAAATTTCAAGTTATTTGCAACAGATTACTTTTTGGATTACTTTTGGAATTCCAGGACTGGATCCTAGATTCAGTCCTGGGTCAGTACTTAGAATCATGTGATTAAAGTCGACTTAATTACTGTGATGATTTTTAAACAATATTTTTCTATTTTAAAAGTTGACACTTAGAAGAAATTTCATAGAAAAACAGTCAATGATTCCCTATGGGAGAAACTTCAAGTTGCAGGTAAGTATGTTCTCGGTACTTTTGTAATCCAGTACTGGGTTACTAGACTCAGTACTGGGACCTCTATCTAAAACAGGTAAGTAATTAGGTTTTCACAGTTGGTACGATTTTTAAAGAATATTTGAAGTTTGCAAAAATCGACAGAAGAAATTTCACAGAAAAACAGTCAATGATTTCCTATGCAAGAAAATTGGGTTACTGGTAAGTACGGTTGTGAATATTTTTCAGGGTCAGTGCTGGGCACCAAGATCCAGCACTGGGATCTCTCCTAATAGCAGGTGAGTATTTTCGTTTTCGTTACTCGGTTGATTTTTGGTGAATATTTTAAGTGTTAGAAACTCCACACTTAAAAGAAATTTCAGAAGAAACCAGTCAATGTTACCCTATGGAGGAAAATTGGGTTATCGGCTTTTGGGTAAGTACTCGACTTAAGGTTCTGGGCACAGACTCAGGGGTCTCCCAGGGTCAGGTAGGTATAGTTGTTACACCCTCAGCGGCACAGGGGCAGCCGGGTGCAGAGTGAGTTAGGCCCAATGATATCCTATGGGAGGCAGGGGGACCTTGGTTGGTGGCTGCTGACTAGCAGGCCATGTGGCTGTGGGACCTGGGCTCCTGGTAACTTGCTCAGGGCAAATGGGGAAATGGATAGGTGTAGAGGTTACACTGCCAGGCCCACTCGGGCGGCTGGGTGCAGGGTGCTTTTGAGCCTTCGGGCGCTCAATGGGTTTCAATGGGAAAACTCCTGGTTGAACAAAGGCTGCAAGCTCGGGGACGGAGATTCTTCAGGTGCCACCACCACTTCAAGAGGTAAGTTGGGTAGTTGGAGGATAGGTAGGTGTGAGAAAGTGGCTCTGTATATACTGTTCCCTAATAGGTACAGGGTGTACAGAGTCCACAGTCCCCAAGGGTTTGGCAGAGGCTAAAGTTACATATAATCTTACTCTCTAAAGTGGTAGCTTGGTCGAACAGTAAGGCAGTATCAGAGGACAGTGTAAAGCATTTGTTGTACACACTCAGTCAGCAAATGGTCTCACACACTCAATAACTGAACTCTAGGCCAATGGTTTATATATGAAAAATATATGCTTGTTTTATTTTAGAACCAACAATTGGCATTAAAATATACTTTCTCAGAATGAGATGCTTTATATAAATACTTTTGCAATATGCAATTGACTTTTGTAAACAGTTACAAGTGGTTGCAATAGGCAACACTATTTTAAACACAACAATGCTTTGAGCTCAATGGAAATTTCAAGTTATTTGCAACAGATTACTTTTTGGATTACTTTTGGAATTCCAGGACTGGATCCTAGATTCAGTCCTGGGTCAGTACTTAGAATCATGTGATTAAAGTCGACTTAATTACTGTGATGATTTTTAAACAATATTTAGCTATTTTAAAAGTTGACACTTAAAAAATATTTCATAGAAAACAGTCAATGATTCCCTATGGAAGAAAATTCAAGTTGCATGTACAGTATGTTCTCGTTACTTTTGTAATCCAGTACTGGGTACCTAGACTCAGTACTGGGACCTTTATCCAACACAGGTAAGTAATTACGTTTTCAGATATTATACGATTTTTAAAGAATATTTAAAGATTGCAGAAATTGACACTTAGAAGAAATTTCACAGAAAAACAGTCAATGATTTCCTACGGGAGAAAATTGGGTTACTGGTAAGTACAGTTGTAAGTATTTTTCAGTCAGTGCTGGGCACCAAGATCCAGCACTGGGAGCTCACCTAAGAGCAGGTGAGTATTTTCGTTTTCGTTACTCGGCTGATTTTTGGAGAATATTTTAAGTTTTGGAAAGTCCACACTTAAGAAGAAATTTCAGGAAAAAGCCAGTCAATGTTACCCTATGAAGAAAATAGAGTTATCGGTTTAAAGGTAAGTACTCGACTGGCAGAGTTGAGGTTTTGTGCATAGACTCAGGGGTGCCCCAGGGTCAGGTAGGTACAGTTGGTTCACCCTCAGCGACTCTAGGGCGGCCGGGTGCAGAGAGAGTTAGGCCCACTGTTATCCTATGAGGGATAGGGGGGCCTTGGTTGGTGGCTGCTGACTAGCAAGCCATGCGGCTGTGGGAGCTGGGCTCCTGGTCACTTACTCGGGGCAAGTGGGGAAGTAGGTAGGTGTAGAGGTTGCACTGCCAGGGCCACTCGGGCGGCTGGGTGCAGGGTGCTTTTGAGCCTTCGGGCTCTCAATTGATTTCAATCGGAAATCTCCGGTTTAGAAAAAGACTGCAAGCTCGGGGACGAGGATTCTTCAGGTGCCACCACCACTTCGAGAGGTAAGTTGGGTAGTTGGAGGATAGGTAGGTACCCCGGGATTGGGCACAGTGGGCCACGGGGCGCCGCGTGCAGGGGTGTCTTTTAGTGTCGGGAAATCTTACCCTCTGTTGATCGTGGTAGGGGGGGCACCTTGTTCTGATGATGCAGGCTTTTTCAGGAGTGTCGAGGGAGGTCCTTGGGTGCCGGACTCGGGTTCACAGTCACCGTGGGGTCGTCCTCGTGGTCTTTGTTCACTCTGGCACTGGCCAGGCTTGTCTGGTGCAGCGTGTGCTGGGTTCGCTGTTCCGGGTTGCTGCCAGGGCTTAGAAGTAGGTTTTGAGTAGAGCCTCTACTCATGGGAGTCCCAGGGGCCTAGAGCCGCAAGGTAGCCAGGTCCTCCGGGGTTTGTGAGGTTGCTGGCCACAAGAGATGCCGGGTTGGAGCAGGTTCGAGGGTCGACAGGCCGGTAGGGCTGGGGCCAAAGCAGTTGGTGTCTTCCTCTTCTTAGCAGCTGCAGGGCAGGTCTTCTTTCTTCTTGCTCTTCTTTGTATTTTGGAATCTGGAATCTGGGGAAGGAAGGTTCAAGGTGCCCCTAAATACTAGATTTAGGGGTGTTACAGGTAGGTGAAGGGCAAGGACCAATGGGTCCCTGTCCTGGGGTGGGTACACCCCCTATCCTGCCTCTCTCCTGTGGGAGGGGGGCAGTAGCCTAGTCCTGATAGGGCAGGGCTTCTCATCTTCAAGATGGCGAGAGCTCGGAGATGTGCTTCACCTCGCCTCCACCACCTGAGGGGTGGGGTTGGCAGGCTGGCACATCCCCTGACCTTATTTGGGGTTTCCGGCCAAGCTTCCCGCCAGAGTGGGGGGTTGCAGTGGCCTGGGGAAGCTCACAGAGGCGGCATGCCTTTTGAAGCTTCCCCCTGCCCATCCTGGGAGAGGAGATTTATCACCTCACCCAAGATGTGCATTGTTGCAGGCCCAGGAGAGCAAGGGCTCTCCCACCCAGGGGTCCAGCAACCTGTCTGCTGTGTGGCAGCCTAGGCAGCCTCAGAGCAGACGTGGATTGTAGGTTAGGTTTCAGGGGGCACCTCTAAGATGCCCTCTGGGGTGCTGGGTACATGAAATCCCACACTTGCATCAGTGTGGGTTTAATGTGCTGAGAAGTTTGATACCAAACTTCCCAGTCTTCAGTGTTGCCATTATGGTGCTGTGGAGTTCGTGTTTGACTAGCTCTCAGCACCATGTACTCTTAAATGGCAGCACTGCACTTACAGTGCCCAGGAATGGACCTGGGTACTGTAGGGGCACAGGGCTCCTGCTCCTGTGCCCACACCATTGGCATAGGGCACCCAGCTAGAGGGGTGGCTGATATATGCCATGGCAGTGTAGGTGATGGGCATGGCACACAGGGATGTGTGCCATGTCGACTCTTTGTTTTGTTCTGCACCCAGACACTCAGCCTGCAAAGGCAGTGGGTGTGTGTCAGGGTACAGGGCCTCTAAGGGTGGCTCAATAAGTGCTGCTGCCCTTAGGGACCTTCTCTGGTCACAAGGCCCTGGGCACCTAGGGTACCATTTACCAGGGGCTGACAGGTGACCAGAGATGCCAATTGGGTTTTGGCTGTTAGACAGTTTTTAGGGAAGGAACACAGGCCCTGGGCACCTGATTGGCAGGAGCCCAGGGCACAACAAGGGAAAGTGCATAAGTTATCAGGCAAAAAAGGGGGGGTACTGCAACAGAAACCCACTTTCTTACACTTCATAGCAGAGTTTTTACACCTGGTGTTTTCTTTTGATTTCCTGTTAACCGCCTGATGGTAGCCTCTTCAATTTGTTGCGTTGGTTCATGGGCAGTTGCCATTATTTTTCTGGGGTGTGTGATGCTCTCCACTCTCTCTCTTCTCTTATACAGTATTTTGTTGCTGGTTTTACAGCTTAGTGCTAATATCTGTATGTCTATCATTTTCACTCCATTGTGATCACAACTTTGGTCTCTTACCAATGTATGTTTGTATTTATATCTATCTTTCGATGAAAGCCTCTATTCTATGAGTGTTCAGTGTAGGAACGAGGATCAGTGTCCCCTGTTGCTGATGGAGGCTGTGGTTTGCTTCAACGATGGGAAGAATAATACTTTTGGTGTATTTTGATAGACGTGTGTATGCGTATATATATCTATATTTGTAGATATATATATATATATATATATGGGTGGAATATCAACCATGAGTAAAACGCACTAAGCGAGAATAAGCAACTATACATCTTAACAATGGTGTATCCACAGAGCGGATTGGAGGAATGAAAGCGTGTATTGTCAATAAAGTTTGATTCTTTACTCAAATGCAAAATGCCCAAACAAAAATAATATCACCATATCCACGAGTGATAAATACATCACTCTACAGAGGAATAAATGAACTTAAGTGCCGGAAAACGGTATAAAGAACTAAGAACTACATCCCCCATAATTCCTCCTAATTGGTTTCAATGGGAATAACTATAAATAAAGACACAAAAACGGATTCACATACTGTGAGCAATACCTATTGTTGGTTGAAACGCGTTGGTGGTGGTTAGTGGTTATTATTTGCACGACAGTATAAATTTCAATTAATTGACGATTTCCTTGGAGTGCGGTTGTTTCCTTCTTCAAAGGAACTTTGGTGAAAAATTAATTGGGAGGACTGGCCCGTCCCCGAGACCAGCACCCACTATGGAATAGAGCACTCTCCTTGGGGCTGTTTGGTGAATATATATGTTCGAGGCATATGAGCTGCAGGTTACACACTGTGCATAGATCGTCATCTGGCGTTGGGCCCGGATGTTTACAGTTGTTTTTCCTCTTGGAAAGTCTTTGGAAGTCATGAGGTATGTGACTCCTCCTTCGGATCGTATTGCGCATGGGCTTTGGCTCCATCCTCAGATTGTTTTTTTCCGCCATCGGGCTCGGATGTGTTCTTCGTGCTCCGGTTGCGAACAGTTTCCAGTTCTCCTGATCAGCGCGCAATCCTCCCCTTTTCGCGGTATTGTTTTCGATCGCGATCTCGACGCAACTCTCATCGTCCGAAGTCTTCGATTCCGGTTGTCGACGAAGGTCTTCGGGCCTACCTAAGCTCCGGTCCTGGCTGATGGAAAGGACTCCATTCAAGAAGTGTCCTCGATGTGGGTCCAAATTTCCCCACACCGATCTCCATGAGGTGTGCAACCTCTGCCTCTCCTCTGAACACGAGGCTCGAGACTGTCCGGCGTGCAAATACTTCCGGTCCAAGAAGACCATTCGAGAGCGAAGGGCGAGGAGAACCATGGCACACTCGTCGACAGGGATCCCCGACGCCATCTTCGGAGAAGGCGTCGTTGTCCCCTGAAGAGCAGCACACCGAAGAGGGCCTCGTCAGCGCCTTCGAAGCCGACGAATCAGATGTCGAAGACATCACTCTGGCACAGAGGGGCATGAGTACTAACATCGACCCCCCACCCTCGACGGCACCAAAAAAGGCTTCGGTCACGCCTTTGCCCTCGGGCCTAGGCACGACCAAAGACACTGCTTCCCATACCTCGCTTTCGGGCCCGGTTAAGAAGCCCACCAAGCCTTCTGGCGGCTCGGGCTCGAGCCAGCCTGCCGTCGGTGCCGAGAAACACTCCTCCGCACCGGCGCTGAAAAAGTAAATGGCCTCCTCCTCCGTCCTCCGCGCCGAGCTCCACCTCGAAGCACTCTGCGCCGAGAACTGGCACTAGCTCCTCGGTACCGGCACCATCCCCGGAGCCGAGCAAAAAGCTAAAGGCCCTCGAAACACACACCTCGAAGCCGAAAGTCATCCCGGAGCCGAGAAAACATCCGGACATTTCTAAGCCGCACAGTTCAAAACAAACAAACCGATGCCGGCTACAAGGCTAAAAAAACATACGGCTCCGACACCTTCGGCGCCGAAGGATCGGCCACTCACAGACGGAACTATTTCAGCCCGATCCACTACAAAAGACGCTGGTCAAGGACCCTAAAACTGGACATTTGATGCTCAGCATCAAAAAGAGACCGCTGGACAAGCCTGCCCCAGCTCCACCTCCAAAGAGAAGAGACTTTGCTACCTCCCCTTTGAGAATACCTTCACCCCCTCCTCCACCTCCTCCTCTGTCTCCTCCTCCACCTCCTCCCTCTCCTCCACCTCCCCCACCTCATCATTCCCCCACACCCTTTCCTGATGAGGATGATGACGATGTCTACGATGACACAGGGGGCGGGCCCCATGACCAGCCCACAGGGGACCTCACTCCTATAGGCTCCCCAGACCCATGGGACGTCTACAACATTCCTAACGTGCCGCAGGACGACCTTTACCCTTCAAGACCATCCTCCCCTGAAGACACAATGGGGTTTAACCAATTACTCCATAGGGCGGCACACTACCACGGAGTTGATCTCCATACAGATCCCGTGGAGGAGGACTTCCTCCTCGATACCTTTGATACTACACGCAAGACCACTTCCGCCCTGCCCATGCTAAAAGGGGTTATCAAGCACGTGCCTGAAGTCTTTAAAGACCCAGTCAGGGCCAGAGTCATCAACCCTCGCATCGAGAGGAAGTATAAGGCAGCCCCCACAGACCCCACTTACATCAGAGGGCCCGCACCACTAGACACCCTGGTAGTCTCCACTGCAAGGAAGAGTCCAAACTCCTAGACGCCTCTGGCAAGCGCACTGCAACCCAGGTGGCCAACATATGGCGCATCGCAAACGCACAAGCGCTTTTGGCAAGATATGACAGGGCACATTATGACGAACTAGAAGCCATAATGCAACACCTCCCTGACAAGTACAAGAATAGAGCCAACTAATTAATCCAGGAGGGTAAAACCATTACCAACACCTCCATTCGCTGCACCCTAGATGTAGCTGACACCGCCTCTAGGGCAATTAACACCAGCGTCCTCCTCCATAGGCATGCCTGGCTACGTATTTCAGGTTTCAAACCTGAGGTGCAGGCTTCCATCCTGAACCACCCCTTTGACCAGGAACATCTGTTTGGGCCACACGTTGACGTTGCCCTGGAAAAAATGAAAAAGGACACCGATACGGTAAAGTCTATGGGAGCCTTACAGTCACACACTCCCAGGCGCTCCTTTCGTCGCTCTTCCTTTCGAAGCACCTCCAAAGGCTACTTCAGACAGCGCCTCCACTTCCTATAAAACCCCTACCCAATCCACCTTCACTAGGGGTTACTAGAGAGGCGGCTACAGGGGAAACCACAATAAAGGCAGAGGCAAACCTAACACCTCCCGCTCTGCCTCCACCCCTGCCCAATGACTTACCTCCACTCCTCCCAGACCATTCCACTCCAGTCGGGGGCAGACTCCACAATTTCCTCCCTGTCTGGACTACTATCACAAATGGGTAACACAGATAATTTGGTCAGGCTACTGCCTCAAACTAACATCTACCCCCCCCCAATCTTTCCACCCAAACAACGTCCGATGTCACAGGAACATTTGTCACTTCTACAGCAGGAGGTAATCTCCCTCCTACAAAAGAGTGCGATAGAACTAGTTCCTGCCCACCAACAAAATATGGGAGTTTACTCCCTATATTTTCTCATACCAAAAAGAGACGACACTCTACGGCCCATCCTAGACCTCAGACCCCTAAATCACTATATACACTCAGACCATTTCCACATGGTCACACTCGAGCAAGTACTTCCCCTGCTCTCCCAAAACGACTTCCTTGCCACCCTAGACCTCTAGGACGCCTATTTCCACATTCCTGTTCACACAGCTCACAGAAAGATTCTCTGGTTTGTAGTGGACGGTCAACATTATCAATTCAAGGTGCTCCCATTCGGAGTCAGCACCGCAAGTGTTTACCAAGTGCCTAGCGGTAGTGGCAGCACACCTGTGAAGACAACACATCCACGTCTTCCCATATCTAGACGACTGGCTAATAAAAGCCAGCTCATACAACCAGTGTGTACAATACACTCAAGCCACTATCCAGCTACTTCACGAACTGGGCTTCACAGTAAACCACACAAAGCCCCATCTGCAACAGTCCCAGGTAAAACAATACCTCGGTGCCACTATAGACACCTCAAAAGCGCTAGCCTACCCCAGTCCGGCCAGGATAGCGAGCATTCAGGCTCTGCGCGCCAAATTTCAGCCGGAACACTCTCTTCCAGCTCGAGTGTTCATGCAACTAATAGGAATGATGGCCTCTTGCATATTCATAGTACCCCACGCAAGACTCCAAATGCGTCCTCTCCAAGAGTGCTTAGCACGCCAATGGAACCAGGCCCAGGGTCAATTAACAGATCTGGTGTTGGTAGACGGTCGTGCCCATCGCTCTCTGCAGTGGTGGACCACCAAAAACCTTTCCAAAGGGCGACTGTTCCTGGACCTGGTTCCTCAGATAGTACTGACAGCGGACGCATCGCTCTCCGGCTGGGTAGCTCACCTACTACATCACACCATGCAGGGCAGGTGGACACCTCAAAAAAAGTTACTCCACATCAACCATCTGGAGTTACTAGCTATATTCTTAGCCCTAAAATCCTTTCAAACACATATATCAGGCAAGGCAGTCCTAGTCCGCACAGACAACTTCACAGCCATGTACTATATACAAAAACAAGGGGGCACACACTCTCCGCAGCTCTCTCAGCTAGCACAGAGCATATGGAGAAGGGCCATACCCCAAAAAAATCTTTCTCCTAGCCCAACATGTCCCAGGAGTCCAGAACACTATGGCCGATCTGCTGAGCAGACAAACACAACAGATCCACGAGTGGGAACTCCATCCGCGAATTCTTCACCCGTACTTTCAACTGTGGGGGCAGCCACAGATAGACCTCTTCGCCACCTACGAAAACGCCAAATGCCCAAGCTTCACCGCCAGGTATCCACACCCATTGTCCAAAGGCAATGCGATATGGATGAACTGGTCAGGCAAATTTGCGTACGCTTTTCCGCCTCTCCCTCTCATTCCATTAGTGGTGCGCAAACTACAGCAACACTCCCTAACTCTCATCCTAGTTGCTCCCACTTGTGCAAGACAACCATGGTACACCACATTGCTGGAACTATCAGTAGTACCGCACCAAATGTTACACCTCTCTCCACGCCTCTTAACTCAGAACCATGGAGAGATCAGACACCCGGTCCCAGCTCGGCTCAACCTTGCGATCTGGCTCCTGAAATCCTAGAATTCGGTTATCTAAATCTTCCCCCATACTGTATGAACGTCTTTAGAGTAGCTAGACAACCTACCACTAGGGCTTGCTACGCAGCCAAGTGGAAACGTTTTGTGGTCTATTGTCACAATAATAACTTCAATCCCCTAGATGTGTCCATTCAACACATCATAGGCTATTTACTATACCTACAAAGATGCAATCTGGCCTACACGTCTATTAGACTGCACCTTGCAGCCATAGCAGCTTATCTACAAAACAGGCAACATCTATCACTCAGTCAGTCAAATATCTTTATTCGGTTTAAGTACAAACCATAAAAGCATACTACAAAACACAATATATAAAAACAGTTGTAGGTACGTGACTCAATTAACACAATCATGGCTCATAAAAACGTATAAAAGCATTCAATAAAACCACGTAAAAACAATTTCATTTTTAACACAATTAAAAAAGGATGTTCATGATATAATGTTAAGTTCATTTCCTCAACATTCTTATGGCTGCTGATAAAAAATTGGCAACGTTAAAAGTTTCCCAAACGTCAGTTAACATTTGCAAGTAGAGAAGGGCAGGTCTCACTTGCACAAAACCTTTGTTTTTTAAAATAGGGGGAATAAAACGTTTCCTAATGACAATAAGGTGTTCACAGAAAAAGTGGAAATGTGTGATGTCTTGTTGCGAAAAATTATCACAAGTACAAGGGCCAAGATCCTCTACCCTCTTCCATCCTTTCTGTTCTCCAATAAGAAGATGCAGTTGATTAAATCTAAATCTAGTCAGTAAGAAGCGATGATTGTTATTTGTGACATAGCCTAAATATGGTTCCATGGATAGTGTTTTTACATAGCTGGTGGGCCCTTATTGTCACCTTTACCAGCTCTCTCTCTTCCCTATCCATGGTGGCTATGTGCAAGAACATTTCCTTACACCATTTTATATCTCCCTTCACTAGAGCTTCTGGAGAATGATATAATTCTGGACGACCCAGCTTTGCTGCCAACCTCTGAATATATTTACGCCAGGGTATACACAACCCATAGTCAAGTGACATACAGTCTTTCATAATAATATGATTAAGCATTAAGTCAGGGTTTAACCAAGTAGCTATCCATTCCAATAGTGGTGCCACGGCAATAGCATCTTCAACAAAGCCGATTCCAAGCTCTTGATGTGTATTGTAGTTGGCTGTTGTTTTAGGGACAGATAGGAGGTTCTTTAGGAACCTATCTTCAACAATCTGTATGTTCTTTACATTTTTTATTCCCCATAGCTCGGCCCCGTACATGGCTAGTGAAATGCACTTGGCTCTGTATATTTGAATGAGGGCCTTCATTGGCCTGGCTCTTAACTTTCTGGCAAAACCCAGTACGGCCAGGGTTGCTCTTATCAGTACAATTTTTTTCGCTGTGATTTGAGTTACCCAGGATCCTTGGTCATCGAAAAGTACACCCAAGTATGGAAACGACGACACCCTGGTTAATATATGGCCCTCACAATAAAAGGTTTTAGCCTTTGGGGATTTCTGTCCAATAGCCATTACATATGATTTTGAGAAATTTACGCTTAAATCTAATGACTTCATGAAGCCAGAAAAGAAATCTAACAATAATTGAAGTCCCACAGCCATTCTTGCTAAGAGGGCGGCATCATCCGCATATAAAAGTGCGGGAATCGAGCGTTTCCCTGCACAGGGAATATCTTTACAGGAGGCAATTAAGGCAGTATCTAGGTTATTGATATATAATGTAAAGAGCAGGGGCGCCAAAATGCACCCCTGTCTAACTCCATTTGATATGGGTATACCTTCCGTACAATTACCCTGTTGATCATACCTCACCGTTGCAGATAAATCCCTATACAGGTCGGCTAAGAAATAGACGATGTTTTTGTCTACTCCACAGATTAGGAGCAAAGACCACAGCTTTGACCTGTTTACTTGATCAAAGGCCGAGGACAGGTCCATAAAAGCTACTAATAGTGTTCCATTCTTTGCCACCGTATATTTACCTATTAGTAGTTGCAAGTTCAGGCATTGGTCCGTGGTGCCCATCCCTTTTCTGAAGCCATACTGGGCCATAGAGAGTGTTCCAGATTCCTCGAGCCAGCCAATCAGTTGGCCAAGGACCACCCTACCCAAAACTTTCACAGAAGAGTCAATTAGGGATATCGGGCGATAACCGCTCGGATCACCTCTGTTACCCTTCTTATAAATGGGTATAATAACAGATCGTGCCCATGACGGGGGTAGACCCAATTGACAGGCGTTAACAAAGACATTATATAAAATCTTTGACCAGGTTTTTACATCTGATTTAAAAAGGTCTGCCGGAACTCCATCGGGTCCCGGAGCCTTATTACTTGTCATCTGCATAATGGCATGTGTTACTTCTAGTTCAGTGAAGGTCAAAGAATATTTCTCCATGTTTAAGACTGGGCCATCCAACATCCCATTTCCATCATAAACCTGTTTGAAATGAGTGTGCCATTTATCTTCCTGTATACCACAATCAAGCTCGCTGTTATTTTTATCCTGGAAAAAAGGCATATTTATCACAGTCCAAAACTTAGCACTATTTTTAATTACATCTATTGATAAAAGCTCGTTCCAGGCTTCCTGCCTAATTTCATTTTTTCGCTTTCTTTGTGCTTTTTTCTAATTGTTCCTAAGGGCGGCAATTTCCACTTTGTCGGGCAAATCAGCTTTCAAAGCTACCTTCAACTTCCGTTGGGCTATTGAACAGTTATGGTCAAACCATTTTTCCCCGTCCCTGGGTTGCCCCTTAACTACTTTTTTAAGGTCACTATCGACCTGGGTACAGATTCTGCCATAGGCTACTAGGACCTCATCCCCTATGACACCGTCTTTCAGACAAGTGGTCATGTGGTCCCCAACCTTTCCCAGCAAATTTTTCTTGAAGTCCATTGGCACCACGCGGCACCATTTCAGGCGTCGCGCTTGATCGGTGGGCCTTATGTCATGGATTCCAGCAGTCAGGTTGTGTTTCACTTTTTTCCTTAGATCATCTGTCAGAGTCACCTTTACTGGGTTATGATCTCCATAGGGGGACCAACTAACATTATACTGACTAACCCTACCTGCAAGGTTTGCGCTCACAAAAATATAATCAATAGTTGACCCAGAGCCTCTTCCTTTAAAGGTTGGGATATCTCCTGTAAATTTGGTGGGGTAGATCAGATCATTACCTACCACCAAATCTTCTAAATACAATCCCGACGGGGTGTGTTCAAAGTGAATATTATCTTGGTTTGCTGGACCTAAACTGTCCCAAACAAAACAGTTACCTTTACAACAATGAACATTAAAATCTCCAAGCATAATAACCGAATAATGATTCGTACTATTTTGTACGAGTGAAATGTCCAGCTAACTATAACACCCCTGAAACCTATGTTTTTTCAGTGAATTTCTAAGGTTTTTTAAATATTAATTCCTAACTATAACATGTCTGAAACCTATGTTTTTTTCAGTGAATATATATATATATATATGTGTGTTCAAGTATATATGGGTATATAGTGCAAGTATGGTTGTGCTGAACTTCTTCCATAGAGCGTAAATATCTGCTTTTGTAACTACTCCTTTCTTGGTGCTCTAATTCGACCTTCACTTGGTAGTTGCTTATGCACTTATTTTTCCTTTCCCCTCTGGGCTTCTACATTGCATAGTCCCGAGAGTTACCTTCCCTTTAGGAGGGTTTTTTTCTGACTGAGAGTGGTCTTTACCAAACGTTGTTGTTCATACAATGCATTTTTTTCAGCAATGATGAAACACTGAAAAGAGAATCTCTGAGCACACATATGTATATACATATGTGATGTGATCCGAGATTCTCTTTTCGATGTTTCACAGGGTAGGATTAGTCCACACACTAGTTTCCACCACAAGGGGAGCTCTAATCCAGTGGTATGGGCTGTTGTCCTTGGTCCTTGAGCCTTGTCCAGTCTTGGGTTGAATACATTCGTCAGGGCTACATAGTATAATTGTTTCTATAATGGGGTTTTCTCTAACACTCTCTTATCGCCCCCACTACTGTGAGCAGTGTTTTCCACATGCTTCTCACAGTTTTACAGACTTTAGCTCCCAACGGGCTTCCTACAGTCCTTCTGGTGGAGCATTTTCCTTGCTTCACCTATAATTCTTAAGACAGCCTGGTCACTTTATCTCATTATGGACCGGCTAGTCCTATTCAGGGATCTTTAGTGAGTTTAGTTCCCAGAACCTCCTCCAGGGATGGTGTTGCTTGGATATCTAATTCTAAGATAAAGAATCTGTGACTAGATGTCTCTTATCAGATGAATAAGTTACTTACCTTCTGTAACGCCTTATTTGGTAGAGACAGGATCTAGCCGCAGATTCCTTAACGACCCACCCATCCTCCCCGCTCTGCAAACTGCTGGTCATGTTACCTACAAGATCCCTTTCTTCGCATTCTGATGCCTTGCTTTAGGACATTTGACACAAAGAGGTCTCTTTATTGGCACACTGTTAACATATATATATATAGAAAAACAATGAGAGAGCAAGGGAAATGCGGGGTGTGTCCGGATCCCCAATGTAATGATAGACTAAACAATGTGGACCAACCCACTATGTCGGTATGGTACAATCACTATTCTTGTAAGTACATGGACCCATTAGGTGTGTTTAAAAGACCCCTCACACACCAACCTGGTTGGTGTCATGCTAGTGAGTGGCAAAGGTGGAAGGCGCCACGTGAAAAAGTGAAGTACCTACACACGCGCTAAGGTGAGCTGTGGTCTCCCGTCGTCTTGGCTGGACCAGCCAAGACGACGGGAGACCACATCAGGTTTAAAGACGGGCTACTCACCGAGACCAAATTGGCACACCGGATGAGTCCTCTCCCGACCCTCGATCAACTGCCCTAACCTTAATATAGTGTTTTTTACAAGTGTCTGTAAGTACGCCAACACTTAGACCACACACCTTAGTGCATGTGTTGGTACTTCACTTCTTTTTCACGTGGCGCCTTCCACCTTTGCCACTCACTAGCCTCACTAACCGGTCCTGAAGAAAGTCCCTCCCACACACCTTTTTGCGGGCTGAAACATAGTCAACTAAGGATAATAATCTCCTAGTAGTTGCACCACACATTTTTAACTATATCCTGAGCCACCATTAATAAACTTTACAGGCAAGGATCCTCAGAGATATTTTTAATAAAAACTCACGACACATCACACATTTACACCACACTAGCTCTGCTGTAATCAGGCATCGTAGCACAACCGGGGGGCATTCGGCCACCCGGTTGGGATCTCAATGAAGAAGCATGACACCATCCAGGTTGGTGTGTGAGGGGTCTTTTAAACACACCTAATGGGTCAATGTACTTACCACAATAGTGATTGTACCATACCGACATAGTGGGTTCGTCCACATTGTTTAGTCCATCATTACACTGTTAACATAAGTAATTTCTATAGGTGGCTCTGCGTTGTTGGCTCGAAAAGTAGTTACAGAAGAAACTGACGTCAGCGGATCAGGAGAGGGCTTAAGTGGACTCCATTTACGTCCGGAGGATGATGTCGCTACAGAGTCGACACCCTCTACTGACATGCAGAGGTACTGCTGCAAAAATATCCGGATCTAGTCGGGCACCTGGGGAGAATTCTAAGATAAGGAATCTGTGACTAGATCCCATCTCTACCAGATGAGGCGTTGCCGAAGGTAAGTAACTTATTCATTAAGCCACGATGACTAGAAAATCAATCCTTGCTTATTTTTTCCCACAGGCCACACAGTTCAATTAGCGTTCTTGCGGCAGCATTGGCGGAAGTCGAGAATGTTCCTGCATATCTTCCAAATGGCTTGGCTTTGAAAGATGCTTTACAGAAAGCCAAAGAATGGATGCAGGAAGTGGATACCATGCAGGTGGGATAAAGTTGTTTGTCTACAGTTCCTATTGTTTCTTGTAACATTTTTCCTTTCATTGTCTCACATGCAAGACAACAGTTTGTCGCCACTGAAAAAACAGTGTTTCTCACAGAAATTCTAAATGCCAAAAGAATTACCACTGGAACTTCATTGATTCAACCCTAATAAAGTCATTGGTGCTGTGCTAAACATTTGGTCCTTAAATTAAGTGGTGACCTGTGGTCCTTTAACCAGTGTCCAGTCAGAACACTTTTTAAAGAACAGAGTGGCAATTTATTTCAATGCAGGTCTGAACCCATTCAGAGGTACCTAAGCTCCACAAGATGGCCACTTCAGCCACCCTGCATAATGAGCTGAGCCTTTCTCCTTCAAGAAAGAAGGAAGATTTTACTTAACCCTGTAAGCATCGGTTTGTAGCGTGCTGTGCTGTAGATTTCCAGGCTCAGAACACTTCTGCACCTCCATCGTACCCAAACTCTGCCGCATCATCAACTGCTCCATCGAGTCCACCACCTTCCCTGAAGCCTGGAAATATGCAGAGGTCAACCCACTGCTGAAGAAACCCTCTGCTGACCTTGACGAATCTCAATAACTACAGACCCATCTCTCTGCTCCCCTTCCCAGCCAGAGTCATTGAGAAAGTCATCAACGCCTAACTTTGAGTTCATTGAAATGAACCACAACCTGGACCTCTCCCAATCGGGCTTCAGAAGCAATCACAGCATCGAGACCACTCTCCTCGCCGCTACAGACATCTGCACCCCCCTCGACTGAGGCAAGGCTGCTGCCCTCATCCTCCTGGATCTCTCCGCCGCCTTCGACACATCTCCCACCGCACCCTCTGCGCAAGACTCCACAATGCCGGTATCCGCAGCAAAACCCTAGAATGAATCCGCTTTTCCTCACCAGCCAAACAGTCAGACTCCCATCGTTAAACTCATAACCCACAGAGATCAGCTGCGGAGTGCCTTAGTAATCCTCCCTGAGCCCCACCCTCTTCAACATCTACATGCCCCCGCTTGCAGCCATTGTCAGAAGCCACGGACTCAGCATTGTCTCCTATGCCGAGGACACCCAGCTGATTCTCTCCCTCCCAAACGAACCTACAGCTGCCAAAAGCAACTTACACAACGGAATGAAGGCAGTCACCACTTGGATGATGGACAGCTTTCTCAAGCTCAACTCAGACAAGACCAGAGTCCTCAACTTGGGCTCCACCCCCTTCACCTGGGACAACTCCTGGTGGCCCACAGCACTCTGAACCCCCCTCACACCCACCCACATACGAAACCTCTGCATCACCCTGGACTCCTCGCTCCATGCAGTCTCATCCACCTGCTTCCACACTCTCCGCCTTGCTTCGTAAGATCTTCAAATGGATCCCCACTGAGTCCAGGAAACAGTCACCCATGCGCTCGTCAAAAGCAGACTCTACTACCGCAACGCACTCTACGCCGGCATCACCCAGAAACACCTAAAGAAACTGCAGAACATCCAGAACGCCTGTGCCAGACTCATCCTGAACATCCCACGTCACAGTCACATCACTGGCCACCTGAGACCTTCACTGGCTTCATATTAACAAAAGAATTACTTTCAAGCTCCTCACGCACGCCTACAAAGCCCTCCACAACGCTGGACCTGCATACCTCAACCACCACCTCTCCTTTTACACTCCCACCAGACATCTTTGCTCTACCCAACTAGCCCTGGCCACCATCCCACAGATCCCCAAGGCCACAGCTGGAGGAAGTTCTTTCTACCTTGCTGCGAAGATCAGGAACTCCTTGCCTCTGCACCTCAGGCAATCGCCATCGCAATTCAAGAAGGCCCACAAGACCTGGCTGTTCGACTGGACAGCAGGACCCCCATCCTCACTGCCCCCCTCACCCTCCCCAACCACCCCACCCCCCCAACCACCCAGCACCTTGAGACCCTAGCAGGTAAATAGTCGCGCTTTACAAGAAACTTGATTGATTGCCATCTAGAGTTGGGCTCCGATGTTTACGTGTTATTTTTCTTTGAAGAACATCTTACTTGGCAATGAGCATTGTTAATTTAGTAATTTATTGGTCACTTCACTCTGAGGGTTGAATGGACGTTTAACCAAGGCATCCTACAATGGAAGTCTTGAATGTGCTTGGTGAGGGGTCCCTTATGTTAGCACAATTTGAGCTGAAGTCCTTAGGGGCCCTCTTTAGTACCTCAGGCCCTAGGTACCAGAATACCATTTACTAGGGACTTACAGAGGGTGCTATAGATTTTGCCAATTGGGGGTACAATTGTATTGTTTTGGGAAAGGGCTCTGGCACTGGGTACCTGGTTCGCAGAACCCAGTGCACTTTGTCGATCACATCATGTACCAGGCAAAAAGTGGGTGTGACCATGCCATTCCTACATTCAGGCACACAGTGAGGGTGCTGTCGTGCTTTCACTCATGGTTTGCACCATGACACGCAGGCTGCATGCAGTTTGTATGTACTTTCCTTAGGGTGGCATAATACATGCTACTGCCATGAGGGACCTTCTTTAGTACCCATGTCCTGAGGTACCAGGGGTACTACTTACACAGGACATATAGAAGTGCTGAAGTGTGTGCCAATTGTATTACAATTAGGCCATTTTACCTTGTGTTTAGGAAAAGAGCACTGGTCCAATATTCTACCCTGCAAAAACACTCTCTCCCCAGAACATCAGACACTTCTCAGGGAGGAGGATCAGGTGCTCCTCCTCAAAGGGGCCATAGAACCTCATCAACAGGGCACGGGAGTATACTCTCTACCTCCGGATCCCCAAAAAGGATGGCTCCCTCAGGCCCCTAAACTAATACATCTTGTCAGAACACTTTCTCATTGTCACAATTCAGGATGTCATCCTGCTTCTGCAGCAAGGTAACTTCATGGCCCTCTTGACCCGAAGAACGCCTATTTTCACATACCAATGCAACTAGCCCATCGCGGTTTGTGATCAGCAGAAGGCATTACTAGTTCAAGGTGCTAACTTTCGGGGTGACCACTGCACCTCGGGTGTTTACCAAATGCATTGCGGTGGTGGCTGCTCACTTGTGCAGGCAGGGGTGAACGACTTTGTCCTACCTGGACAACTGGCTGATCAAAAGGGCCACCTGCCAACAATGCTGCGAGAGCACACAGGTCATGATAAACCTCCTAGACTAGCTGGGGTTTACCATCAACGCCATGAAATCTCACCTCCAAACCCTCCAGATCCAACACTACCGAGGAGCAATACTCCGCTCAGAAGTTGGCTAGACTTAGCCAAACCAAACCCAGGTACAGTCCTTCCAGGCACTGATTCCTCAATTCCAACCAGATGAGTCGGGACAGTCATGTCCCTTCTAGGAATGATGACCTCCTGCATTGCCATAGTTACGCACGTCAGATTGCTTATGATTCCATTACAGGAATGCCTAGCGGAGCAATGCTCTTAAGCGAAGGGTCATTGAGATGATCTAGTGTTGATCGGCCACCACACTTATCATTCTTTGCAGTGGTGAATCACCAACAACCTGTTGCAGGGGTGCCCTTTTCTCGACGCAGTTCGGCAGGTGACCATCACAACGGACAGGGTGTGGTGCGCACTTGCAGTACATGACTGTCCAGGCCAATGGGAACCCACCCAGACACCAGGGCCTCCACATCAGTTTCCTGGAGTGGTTTACCGTTCATCTGGCATAGAAGGCTTTCCTACCTAATCTGAACCGTAAAGTTGTTCTCGCCTTGATAGACATGATGGCCATTAACTACCTTAATAAACGGCACTCTGTCACCCCAGCTCTGTTAGCCGAGAGCCTTTAGTGGTGGACTCTCCGCTGCAAGATTCACCTCCTGGTGGAGTATCTCCCAGGAATAGATAATTACTTCGCTGCCCTCAGCAGAATGCTGAAACAAGTCCACGAGTGGGAGCTCCACTCTAGAGTTCTCCTCCCTTAATTCCAGCAGTGGTGGTACCCTCATGTAGACCTCTTCATTGCTGTCAAATGCCCAAACTTTGCCTCCAGGTTCCCACAGTCCATGAGCAAAGCACTATGGATGAATTGGCCACGGATATTTGCCTATGCTTTTCTGCCTCTTCCCCTACTTCCGTTTGTGGTTCAGAGGCTACTGTCGACATCCCTTGGCCTCATCCCGGTGGCCCCCACTTGGGCCCTCCAGCCCTTGTTCACCACCCTACTGGAATGTAATATTCTCTCGTAAGAGGCTCCACAAAGGCAAGACCTTCTCACGCAGAACCATGTGGAAATCGGGCACCAAGGTTGCTCAGTCTTGTGATCTGGCTCCTGAGGTCTTGGAGTTTGGATGCCTTAACCTTCCACCTGAATGCATGAGCTTCCTTAAAGAAGCACACAGGCCTACCACGCGCACCAGTTACGCTCTCAAATTGAATCAGTTTGTCCATTGCCACTCTAAGCAAATCGATCCTTTGACCCCTTAGGGGCCAGTACATCGTCTGCTACCTACTCCACTTGCAGGTGTGTGGTCTGGCCTTCACTTCCATTCGCTTTCACCTGGCTGCAGTAGCTGCCTATCTTCAGAACAGACAACACATCTCCCTCCTCCATATACCAGTCACCAGGGCTTTCATGGAGGGCCTCACGAGTATTCCCTCCTTGGGTCTCCCCAGGCCCTACGTGGAACCTCAACATTGTCCTCACAAGACTGAGTACCCCCCTTTGAGCAGCTCCACCCCTGCCCCGTTCAATTCCTTTCTTAGAAGGTGCCATTTCTCGTTGCCATTACTTCACGAAAGCGTGTGAGTTCCAGCCATTAACCCTAAAGAAACCTGTATTTGAGTGACACAGGAACAGGGTTGTCCTCTGCACCAATCTTAATGTCCTCCCAAAGGTTGTCCCCCCGTTTCACCTAAATCAGTCCAGTGAACTTCTTTTGTTCCTCCCACAACCTGACTCTGTTGCAGAACGGGCTCTCCACACCTTAGATGAGAGGTCTTCAAACTTTTGTAGGTTGAGCCCCCCCATCTGTATTGTTTTAGATGTCGGGGGCCCCCCCACCACCTGACAAATTTCTGGAATCTGGTACACTAAATAATCAACCGCCACCCGCATATCCCAGGCATATTCTGCAAATAATGTTCAACACAATAAGTGTGTTTAGTAAACTGCAGGTTTGTGAGTGGGTGTGGTTAAATGGCAGAGGCTTATTACTCAGCTCAAAACACAGTTTTCCAAGATAAAATGTGCACAAATTATTTTTACTAGGATGCTTTGTTTTACACATGACATATAAGGATAATAACACCACCAACATTAATGTGATGAGTGTGCCTGTTTTTCGCCACATACAGAAATTCTAAAAGTGTTTGCATCTAATATTCATAGATGGTGATGTGTGTTTTCACTGTTGTAACACCGCAGCAGCCCACTAATTTGACAGCGCATAATATCTGTGACATCCTCCAATTTCTCATGTGTGAGGACCCGTTCTGATCTAACATAAACTTTTTTATGGTTGTTGCATCAAACAAACACATTTCTCTGCAAATAGTAATAGACTCTCTCACATCAATCACATTAAAAAGAAATGAAAAAAACTGTATTTACAAGAATCTGTTTAGGAATTATTCCAGGCCATCAGGGCAAAAACAGAGCTGTCACTATCAAGGGGCCCCCTGAAAGGCTGGATTGCAGTGCATGTAAATGTGTACTTTTGTAATTTAGGACGAAAACCTTGATGGGGCGCAAGATGCCCATACTTTGTAAGGGGTGGTGCAACTAGACCTGAAATTTGGTGGCGGGGCTAACACACCCAGCCATGGCTGGCCCTAGGACTGGTCGCACACAGTGCAACAGTTTTTTTTGGTGCCCCCTCCCCCATTTCCTCCTTCTCCATGAATTCCCTCACTACCACTCACCAACAATGCACCTCATCTCTCTATAGCTACCTTTCTGACAAACGTTGCATTTTTTTTATAATGCATCTCATAGTTTGCTCACACTCAGTTCTTCTTTGTAGCAGGCACATTAACCATCTGCGCTGTAAGAGTTGCAGGAGGGCCCATGTGAGTGCACGGTAAGGGATGCGACAGTGTGAGAGTACTTGCAAACGCAACGCCTCCCAGAAGCCAGCACCCGGTGCTGTGGCACGGGTCGCACCACCCTAAAGCCAGGCCCTGGCTGCAGCAGCCCGGGCTGAGACACAATGGGGTGGGGGGCTAAAGCCCTTTTATCCCTATGGGCGTTGCGCGCCTGATGGTATCCTACTGCTCCAAGAGACAGCACAGGTCGAAGGGTGGGGGTCACTGAGACAGAAACGCAGACATCACACATGTAGAACATCACCTTCTAATGTGCAATGAATTGTGGGAATGGCACGTAAACCAATATTTAGGGCACATTTTACAACAAGAGTCCATGGGTGTTGCTGCCCCTCTGTCCTATACTGAAGGAAGATGTGCAGTAACTGAAAGCAAGACATAAACCAACTGTGTCACTTTTACGCTCCTCCCCTTTTCTCCCAGTATTTCTCAGGTGCAGGCCTTCGATGCTGGTAATTACACCTGCATTGCCTCCTGCCAGGCGTCTGTAGCCGACAGGACATTCATCCTTCTGGTCCAGAGTAGGTGCCCGTCGCACTTTATTGGATGACATACTTAAGTATGAAAGTCGTACGGGTAGAATAAATAGAAAAGGTTATAGAAACCTCAGCCAGAAGCAGTGGAAAGGAAAGGGATCTCTGTGATTGTCTAATTATTCCTGTAGAGAAGGCAATTGATTTAACGTTATGATAAATTTTGAAACCCCTGGGTTTCGGGTGGCGCAGGTGTAGCACAGTAGATGCCTCCGCAGATGTTATCTCCCTATTTACGTATTGTATTTCAGTGATGGTATCTTGTCACATTTTGGCACTTCAAAGCAAATCAAGATAATGCTACAATACCAAAAAATGCAAACTGAGATGGAACTACGGAAATATAGACATTCATAGCAGGCAAACAGTGCATGGCATGTCGAAGGTGGAAGCAGAGGACATGCATTACAGTATAATCAGTGGAACTCCAGGGTGTGGTTTATGTAAAGTGCCCTGCTGGAATTTAAGTGGTTAAAATCTAAGGTCCAAGCTCTCTTAGCGCAGAATTCAACATTCTAAATTGGGCACAAACACTGTTTTCTGCAGATTCTGAAGTTACTGCAGCCCTGGAATGAGGCTATATGCAGGGGCATTGATACCACAGGAGATGTTTGTGTAATTTTAAGAGAAATGTTCTCTCCGTTCTGGGAAGAGCTAAGAGCTAACCGTCCCATGACAGGGTTAATTCCTAGAGCTGAAATGTTGGTTGCTTTCGGTTTTATAACAGAGGAGACTCTTTGAATTCTACTGCAGCTGAAGCACTTCAGCTCTAGGAATTAACACCTTCTTGGGAGGATTAGCTTTTCAAAATAGACAAAAGCATGGGCACCTCGGGCCCCACCGATTTCCCCTCCCTCCCCCTACAGCCCTCTGTTACCGCCGAAGCCCCAGTCTGATTATCTGCTGCTCTTGAGGGACAGTGGAAAACAAAGGTGAGTTTAGGGTGGAGTCCGCGCCCCCCCTGAGAGGGTGTCGCGCACCCCTAGGGGGGCGCGCTCCACAGATTGAAGAACTCTGCCTTAGATGTAAAGTGAGCCCTTGTGTACTATGTCGATAGAACAAAATCTTTCAGGAAGATGCATCAACTCTTTGTTGCATTCTCTAAGTCACATAAATGAAAGGCCCTGTCCAAATCAGGCATAGCGAGAGGGATAGTCAAATAGATCCAAACATGCCACGTGAAAGCCAAAAGGGTTTTCCTAATCCTCCTAGAGCCCACTCTACAAGGAAAAATGGGGCCTCTATGGCCTTACTAGGCAATATTCCTATAGCTGGCTTCTGTAAAGCAGCTACATGGTCCACACTACACACCTTCCCGAAACACTACTGTGTGGATGTGATTGCCCCCCCCCCCTCCCTCCCCACAAGCTATCATTGGTCAGGCAGTACTCCATGTACTGTTTCAGTCCTCTGCAACTCCCACTGGCTAGCCACTGCTTTCTAGGAGGGACTGCTTTACAGTCTATGCACAGCATGTGTATCTACAGCCACACATGCCTTGAACGGAAAATGTCAACATGTAGGTATCTGTTCATGGCATGTAGTGTAGAGTACTGCAAAACCGGGTAAGAAAAGGGTCTAAGGGACGTTTTAAAGACCTGCGCGGATTAATCCCCACTCTATAAAGGACAAAACACTAAATCCTTGGGTCTCATTAAGAGCACAGACAGTGCACTAAGCACAACCTTTCACTTCACACACTGCATAACGCATTTTCACTCACATTGTTTTCATGCTCCATTGATCTTAGGAGATCTAGCCACTGGATCACACCAAAACATCTGCGAGCTCCTCCTAAAACGTGCAAGGAGTTGTAGCTACTCGGTTGCACAAGGCTTTCAGCCAAGAGGAGATCCCAGATGATGAAGCATGCCACTTCGGTGGGTGATGAGATTCTGTACTCTTAAATAGGACTTCCTTAGCTTGTCCCTTTTTTTTTCTCCCATTTTTTTCCCTTTTGTTGTGCTTAGTGCACTGTCTGTGCTCTTAATGAGACACTCAGATTTTGTGTTTTGTCATGTAGTGTAGAGTCACATGCGTCCTCCCAGGATGCCGTTGCAGTAATCACACTTTCATATTTCTGTCTTTTTTTGAACGGGCATCTCTTGCCATACATCGCTTCACTCCACTTCATCCTCACCCGCCGTGTGGGAAAACAATCTAACAATGTAGTTGATGCCCATGCGCATTACAAGCGAAAGAAGGAGTGCCAATACCTTGTGACATGAAAGTCTTTTTCGAAGAAAAACAATTTGAACACATCCAGGCCCAACACTAGATGGCAGGAGTATGCACAGCATGTGAATCTACAGCACTACATGCCATGAACAGATGCTTACATGGTAAGTAACATTTTCCTTTTTTTCAGGGTTCCTGTTTACCAATGTCCTGCACTGAATTAAATAATTTTTGCCAGTTAGGAGACCCTCTCCTCCTAGGGACCTCAATCTAGTCCTTTCAAAACTCATGGGCCCCCCATTTAAAACCTAGACCTTAACCCTATTTGAAACAATTTATATCCTACCAGGAATCCTCTACAGCACGGGTACTCATAGTACGGCCCGCGGGCCGCCAGCGGTCCGGCAAGCCTTCCTTGGCGGCCCACGGACCTTGCAGGCAACATACCTCTGTTTTTTTATATCGCCGGTTGCAGCAGCACGGAGCTATGGGGGCCGGGCGATTCTTTTAAAAACCATTCACTTGTTAATAAGGCTTTGTTGTATTACACCTCTTCTTAGCGCCCCTGCATCTCCACTCTGATTGAGTGGAGATGCAGGGGCGCTTTTGAGTGGAGATGCAGTGGGGCGCTAAGAAGAGGTGAAATTCAACAAAGCCTCATTAACAAGTGAATGGTCTTTAAAAGACCTTTTCAGTACTTGGGTGCGGCGGCTGTGTGTGTTCCAGGGAAGCTGTCTCAGCGCGGGGTGAGGTGACAGGGACAGCAGGGTGAGGTGAAGGGGGGGGGGGCAGCAGCTAGTGAGAGCAGCGGGTGAGTTTACAGCAGAAGGAAGACAGTGTGACAGAGGGAGGGAGAGAAGGAGGGGGAAGACAGAGCGGGAGACAGAGAGGGAGAGACAGAGAGAGAGGGAGACAGAGGGAGTGAGACAGAGGGAGGGAGACGGGGAGAGAGAGGGAGGGAGACAGAGAGGGAGAGAGAGAGCGAGAGAGAGAGGGAGGGAGACAGAGGGAGAGAGATAGGAGGGAGAGAGAGAGGGAGAGGGACGGAAACAGGGAGGGAGACAGAGGGAGAGAAAGAGATAGGAGGGAGAGAGAGAGGGAGAGGGAGGGAGAGGGAGAGGGAGGGAGACAGAGGGAGGGAGAGGGAGGGAGACAGAGGGAGGGAGACAAACACTGAGTGAGACAGAGGGAGAGAGAGTTAGAGGGAGGGAGAGAGAGAGGGAGGGAGACGGGGAGAGAGAGGGAGAGAGACTGAGAGAGGGAGACAAACAGTGAATGAGACAGAGGGAGGGAGACAGAGGGAGGGAGACGAGAGGGAGGGAGACGAGAGGGAGGGAGACGAGAGGGAGGGAGACGAGAGGGAGGGAGACGAGCGAGGGAGACAGGAGGGAGACAGGTGGGAGACAGGAGGGAGGGAGACAGGAGGGAGGGAGACAGGAGGGAGGGAGGGAGGGAGATGGAGGGAGGGAGACGGAGGGAGGTAGGGAGACGGAGGGAGACGGAGGGAGACGGAGGGAGACAGCGAGAGAGGGAGGCAGACAGAGGGGAAAGAGGGAGACACAGAGGGAGGGAGACACAGAGGGAGGGAGACACAGAGGGAGGGAGACACAGAGGGAGACAGAGGGAGACAGAGGGAGGGAGGGAGGGAGGGAGAGGGAGGGAGAGGGAGGGAGACAGGGAGAGGGAGGGAGGGAGAGGGAGGGAGAGGGAGGGAGAGGGAGGGAGACAGGGAGAGGGAGGGAGGGAGAGAGAGAGGGAGACAGAGACAGAGGGAGGGAAGGAAACAGAGGGAGGGAGGCAGAGGGAGGGAGGGAGGCGGAGGGAGAAAGGCAGAAGGAGGGAGGAAGGCAGAGGGAGGGAGGAAGGCAGAGGGAGGGAGGCGGAGGGAGGCGGAGGGAGACAGGAGGGAGAGGGAGAGGGAGACAGGAGGGAGAGGGAGACAGGAGGGAGAGGGAGACAGGAGGGAGAGGGAGACAGGAGGGAGACAGAGGGAGAGGGAGACAGAGACAGAGGGAGAGGGAGACAAAGGGAGAGGGAGACCGAGGGAGAGGGAGGGAGAGGGAGGGAGAGGGAGACAGACAGAGGGAGACAGACAGAGGGAGACAGACAGAGGGAGACAGACAGAGGGAGACAGACAGAGGGAGACAGACAGAGGGAGACAGAGGGAGGGAGACAGAGGGAGGGAGACAGAGGGAGGGAGACAGAGGGAGGGAGACAGAGGGAGGGAGACAGAGGGAGGGAGACAGAGGGAGGGAGACAGACAGAGGGAGGGAGACAGACAGAGGGAGGGAGACAGAAAGAGGGAGGGAGACAAGAGGGAGGGAGACAAGAGGGAGGGAGACAAGAGGGAGGGAGACAAGAGGGAGGGAGACATACGGAGGGAGGGACTGAGACAGAGTGAGGGAGGGACTGAGACAGAGTGAGGGAGGGAGACACAGAGTGAGGGAGACACAGGGAGAGACAGAGGGAGAGACAGAGGGAGAGACAGAGGGAGAGACAGAGGAAGTGACAGAGGGAGTGACAGAGGGAGTGACAGAGGGAGTGACAGAGGGAGAGCGAGAGGGAGAGTGATAGACAGAGGGAGAGAGAGAGGGAGAGTGATAGACAGAGGGAGGGTGAGTGATAGAGAGAGTGATAGAGAGAGAGAGAGAGTGATAGAGGGAGACAGAGCGAGAGAGATAGATAGAGATGTGTGAAAGTCGGGTCTGGTGGCTCAGTGGACGAAGGCGTCCGCTGCAAGGGCCTGTGTTCAACCTCATGATGGTCACAGTTTTTTGTTTTGCTCTAGCCCCGCCCCCTCCCCCACTGCCCCTGCCCCCACCGGTGCGGCCATCGGCCACAAACCACACTGTAAATTTGGCCCCCGAGAGAAAGTTTGTGAGTACCCATGCTCGACAGTGTTCCAAAAGAATAGGACAATTGAGATCTCATCCAGGATTTCTACCTAAAGTGGCATGATTTTCATATTAATCAGTCAGTTTCACTTCCATCATTCTTTTGGAATCCTTCGTTTCCAGAAGCACGATCTTTACATACACTAGGCATGAGGAGAGTACTGAAACCTTACCTACAAAAATACATTTATTGACACAAATATTTGTATTTGCAACTTGTACTGCTTTAGATCACATTCTGTGTATGCTCCTAGGTTCAAAGTATCACAGCTTGTTTTTCTTTGAAGAAGTGCTTTCAGTTTCAAGGTGAGTGATACCTTCATGAAACCCACATCGCACTAGGATCCAGATTCCACCTCAGATTGCTTTTTGTTTTCTGTCATTTGGTTTGGGCATGTTCTCCAAAGAGTAGATTTTTCATAGATTCACATGTGTAAATATTCCCGATTCGGCTGGTAATCCTTGGTAGGCAATTTTATGAAGCAGTCCCTTATAAAGCACTTAAATAACGTAGGAAACATACATATACTACATGCAGCCTATCCTCCTTTAATCACCCGAAATCTGACCAGTTAGGTGGATAGGCGGAGAGCTCTGTCAGCTATGCCCCTCACAGAGGCACGAGCTGGCAGATTTTCTGCAGATGTTGGTTGGAAGTAATCATCAGGGGCCCTTCTCCAGTTTTTTTTAAATTTTTTATAAATTAAAACAGTCTTAAGTTTTCAGTACTAAATTCATCAGAGAAGAGGTTGTGCTTGTTTTACTTTTTGCGAAGTGTACTGCATGTTGAAAAGAAATGCCTACATGGAACATGAGCATTCAAAGTGCAGCACCATGACCACAATTTCAGAAAATAGTACCTTTGTTTCACATGCTTGAAGAAAATGCTTAAGTATATAGATGTAAGGCTAACTTTGGTGTATATGGAGGCAGGATAAAAACGTAGCTAGCTAGCCCTACACCTGAGAAGTTGAAAATAAAATTGCCATTTAAATTTAGTAAAAAAGAATCCTGTCAGACTCCTGAGGTGACTAAGAGATCCACTGAGCCTATCGCTAAGGTCATCAAGTGTATCACTGGTGCATGCATCTGAAACAGCTGTGCTGAGTAATTGTGCTTTTAAAACCAGCAGCTTCAACCCCTTACATCATAATTTTCCTCTCAAGACATCGAATTGTATTCGTAGCATGTGTTGGCCGTAGATACATATGCATAACGTTATCCTGCCATCTAGTGTTGGGCTTGGGCGATTACAAGTTGTTTTTCTTCTAAAAGGTCTTTTTGAGTCACGAGGTATAGACTCCTCGTCCAGTGTGTGTTGTGCATGTTCCTTGGCTCCTTTGTTAGATGACTTTTTAGGTCTCGCCTGAGATAGCGCTTTAGCGCTGCTCTGGCGAGACTTATAGTAAGCGAGTTTTGGAAGTGCAAACAGTGGCTTTTCAGGCCTCCAAATACAGTGCATGTGCGTCGGCCGGGCGCGCGCACCATTTGGAGGCCTGAAAGCACTTGTTTGCTTTCACTTTCGCGGGCCGCGCGGCCGCTTTGATGTGATCGCGATTACTTTCACACACGCACATCTTATCTGCCCCATCCCTTTTGCTTCTTATGTCTCAACCTCGTACCCCTATCTGTTTTTTCTCCCGTCTCCCCCACCCCACTTCTTTATGTTTAAGCACTTCAATAGTGCTTCCTACTTTGGTTATGTTCCTATTACAATACCACCAAATGCAACTGACTGTATTCTATGTTGCTTTCCCCCACCCCACTTCTTTATGTTTAAGCACTTCAATAGTGCTTCCTACTTTGGTTATGTTCCTATTACAATACCACCAAATGCAACTGACTGTATTCTATGTTGCTTTCCTCAACCCCCCCATACCCTCCTTCTCAATTGCGGCGGTTGGTTTCGCTTCGCACTTGTATATTGTTTTTGTCTAACCGCAGACGTCTCGCGAGGGCTTCCAAGCTGATAACGGATCGCCTTCCTGTCAGGGTGAAATATGGATTCCTATCCCAGCCTGCCTGCTTGGTGTGCCTCCCACTGTTCAGACGGTGCACGCAGCCGAATCCCGGGGACCCCAGGCCTCGCCTTCGAATCACTCACTCCATCAGAGCGCCCCTCCTCACCCCCTCCGTGCCACCATTCCTCACGGGCCAGTCTGAGGATAGGCGCAAGTGTGGGAGAATACTGCAAGTGTGTCCTAGTTAAAAGATTTCGGGGATTTTGTAGTTAAATTATTTACACATGACAACTAGGCTTACACAAATGGCTTTGCAAATGGGGTCCTGTGTGTGCAACACCCATCCTACATCGTAGGAGAAGGGGTTACCTTCAGACCAGGAAGAGACAGCAGACCCTATCTGTTAACAAGCATTTGCAATGCAATAGGTCTCGCATTTACGCGAGTTTGAGCTATTGACATTGCAAATGATAATGCCTTTTATTTATTAATTTTTTTTAAAACATAAATAAAAGGCATTGTTATTTACAATGCCAATAGCTGAAACTCTCGTAACTGCGAGACCTATTGCATTGCAAATGCTTGTTAGACTTTCGGTATTGTTTCCGAGCCGATAAATCACAGATCCGAAAGACAGAAACTGGTAATACCTCTATATTCATAGTTCCCGCCTGGGGGCGGCGTTACTCCACTACTTCAACTTCATTATACAGAAATATGTCCACGAAGAATGGAAAATACGCCCTTCAGTTTTTGACCTAACTGCCACGCTAAATATTCCAGATAGGATTTACATAAAGTATGTAATCTAGGTTTATCTCCAGAACACAAAAAAAATCCTGTAAGGCGTGCTTAGTGTTCAGATCTAAAAAGACGCGTCAAATGAAGAGAGCGTCGTTAGGCTCATACAGCCATGCAGTGACGCACAGAAGATGCTCTATATATCTTCCGGGATCTGTCGCCAGGCCCCAGTCAAGAGCAACAAGAAACGGAAGCACAGTCAGCGCCAACAAATGTACAGATAATACTGGCAACCAGTAGAGGCAGTTCATACTCCGAGCCCGACTCCATACAAGGGTACGTAGTATGAATCGGGCTCTGTATATACCATATCAAAAAGAGATATAGTGTGCAGAGTCCAGTAAGTCCCCAAACACATAGCAGAGGATAAAGTAGATACTACCTTACTCTCAATTTAGTGGTAGCTGGGCTGAGCAGTCAGGCTTATCAGAGGGTAGTGTGAATGCATTTTTTGTGTACACTCATACAAGGCAGCAAACACACTCAATGACTAACTCCAGGCCAATGTTTATAAAAATATTACTTTAGTTACTTTAATGTTAGGAACCAAGTGGAACTTAGTTACAGGCAAGTAGACTTTTTCAGTTATGCAGTACTTTCAATATACAGATGGCAAATGTTTGTATAAGCATTTGAAATACTTTACAGGTGCATGAAATACTTTTCAATATCAATAAGATACTCTACAGTTCTCAGTATAAACACTTAGTGCAATATAGAGAGAAATCAATGCAATCCTATGGGAGGAAAGACAGGTAAGTCAATTTCAGGTAAGCACTCGATTTACAAATTCAGTCTTTGGCGGTTTTGACCAACACTTGGCAACGGTCGGACCAAGGTAGGTACTGCACCACCAGTGGCACTGGAGCAGCTTGGTGCAGAGGTCACTGCGCTCAATGTTAGCCTATAGAAGCTGGGGGTACCGCGAAGCAGGTAAGTACACACGGTTCAGGGACACAGGCCCTGGAGGTTGAGGTCAGCACTGTAGGGGCCACCAACAAGCACCAAAGCTGCACCACCAGTGACAAAGGGGCGTCTCGGGTGCAAATGGGGCGTCGGCTGTCCTATAGAAACCAATGGAGATACTCGGTTGGAGATGAAGGCTGCAGGATCGGTCCAGAAGACTGCCTGAAGGAATCCAACGACTGGAGAATTGGGTTGGATAGTTGGGGGATGCCGGGACACCGTCAGTTGGGCACTCCAAAGCCTGAGAGCTGCGGGTTGAGTGGTGTCTTTAGAAGTTGGGTTTCTCTCACCAGATCTGGTTTCGGTCGGGGGGACCCTTCAAGATGAGGCTTCAGGCATCGTGGGAAAATTCAGAAGAGGTCCTCAAACGCTGGATTGCAGATCAGGATGTCACTGGATCGTTCGACCACCTGGACTTGGGCCGAGGGTGACTGGTGCAGAGTGGTGAGGACTCGTAGTTCTAGGAGGCACAGGAGTTCTTGTTGAAGGTTGCTTTTGCTGGCCATATCCGGTGTCCACAGGAGAAAGTCTTTATTGAAGGCAGCTCAGGTCTCTGCAGTTGCTGGCCACCGGACACCAATTTCTTTGAGCAGGGTCGCTGGTGGAGGAGACAGGCCTGTAGGGCTGGGGGCCAAGTCAGTTGTTGTCTTCTCCACTGCTGCACGACTCTTCGGTCCTTCTTCTTTGTAGGTCGTCTAATCTGAGGAACAAGGTTCAGGGAAGCCCTTTAATGCTAAATTTAAGGATGTTACTGAGGGACCAGAGAGGGTCCTTAAAGACTGCAGCATGTATAAGAGTGCTAAGGGGCCCAACCCAAACACATACACACTGCCATTGCAGGCTATGTGTTGTAGTGTGACTAAACTAAGAGTCGACATGGTACACCAACCTGGGTGCCATGCCTTCACACCTCTGCCTGTGGCATAGGTGTGTCACCCCTCTGGCAGGCCTTACAGCTCTAAGGCAGAGTGCACTATTGTAAGAAACTGGCTCTATATATACTGCACCAAAGTGAGGTACAGTGTATATAAGAGTCCCCAAAGGTAGGTAGAGGTTAAAGTTAGATATAACTTTACTCTCTAAAGTGGTAGCTTGGTCGAGCAGTAAGGCAGTATCAGAGGACAGTGTTAAGCATTTGATGTACACACTCAGTCAGCAAATTAATTCACACACCCAAGGACTGAACTCTAGGCCAATTGTTTTTGTATAAAAATATATTGTTTATATTTAGAACCAAGCAAGCCTGGTACAGGTAAGCATTAAATACTCTTCAGTAATAAGTTACTGGATATAGAACAGTTGAAAAATGCAATAAGAAATGTACTTTGTTTGATTTACAGGGGAGCAGTAGTATGAAGCACTTAGCAAATGCAGTACATTGAAATGAATAGGCTTTTTCAACAAATTGCAGGTAAGTTACTTTTTCTAACTCCGTGCTGGATGCCTAGATTCAGCACTGGGACATTTCCTGAAAATAGTTGAGAAAATGCGTTTTGGTTATTGTTTCGATTTTTAAGGAATATTTCAAGTTTCAACTTCACACTCGTTCTATGGAAGGAAAACAGGTTATCGGATTGCAGGCAAGTAACCGACTGTGGGAGTTAAGGTTCTGGGGTTAGACTCAGGGGTCCCCCAGGGTCAGTGATGCACTGAGATTGCACCCTCAGCGGCACTAGGGCGGCTGGGTGCAGAGTGTTGAGGCCCAATGTTATCCTATGGAGGATAGGGGGCTTCCGGTTGGTGGCTGCTGGCTAGCAGGCCACACGGCTGTGTGAGCAAAGCTCCTAGGGTTTCGCTCAGGGCAAGTTGGGGACCAAAGTAGCAATAAAGGTGCACCCTCAGCGGCACTAGGGCGGCCGGGTGCTGTTTTGAGGTTGTGTGCCCTGTTGTTTCCAATGGAGAACCTCCGGGGCAAAGAAACACTGCAGGCTCGGGACGAGTATCTTCTGGGTGCGACCACCACTTCGAGGGGTAAGTTGGGATGTCGTGGGTTGGTTAGGCACCGTTGGTTTGGGCACACAAGGCCGTGGGGCGTCGGGTGCAGGGGTACCTTGGGACGTCAGATTTTCTTACCTGCTCTGGTCACGGTAGGATGGGGTCCTCTGGATTGAGGCTGCAGGCGTCGTCTGGAGGCTTGAGGCAGGTCTGGGGTTGCCGGATCTCTGGTCAGGATCACCGGGGGGACCTCCTTGTGGTGTTGGTTCACTCGAGCTCGGGCTGGGGTCGGCACGTGCAGAGTGCGCTGGATTTGCGGTCTCTGGCTGGAACCAGAAGCCGCAGTTTAAACACGTCCAGTGTTCTCGGGAGATAGTCCTTGAAGTGAAGGCAGGCAGGTCTTCCGGGGTTTGTGAGGTTGCTGGCTGCAGAACATGCCGGGATGTCGCAGAAGCAGGTTCGAGGGGAGACAGGCCTGTAGGGCTGGGGCCAAGTCAGTGGGCGTCGTCCTCTTGTTAGCTCTGCACCGCTCTTCGGTCCTTCTTCTTATCTTCTTTTCTTGTGGTTTCTAATTATTATTATTATTATTATTATTAAAATTTTTGATATAGCGCGTAGTCACCCTGAGGTATCCCAGCGCTAAAGATCCCTACCTCAGTGGGTTCGGCGGCTAAGAGGGGGACAGCAGGTTTCAGAAGGAGGAGAGTTAAAAAGATTAAGGGAACAAGTGGGCTTTGAGCCGTTTCCTGAAACGTAAGAAGTTGGGTTCTTTCCTAAGGTCTCGGGGGAGCGCGTTCTAGAGGCGTGCGGTGTGGACCGAGAAGCGTCTTCCACCCGAGCGAGCTTTCCTGAATCTGGGCATGATGATAAGGGACTCCTTGTCCGATCGAAGGGACCTTGGGGCTTTGTAAGGTTTTATGAATTTTCTAAGAATCGGAGGGCCTTGATTCTGCAGAAGCTTATGCGCCAGGCATAAGGCTTTGAAGATCACTCGTTCCCTCACTGGGAGCCAGTGAAGGAGCTTCAGAGCAGGTTTGGCTGAAGCTCTGGCCGGGGTGTTAGTGAGGATCCGGGCCGCCGCATTTTGGATTTTCTGAAGTTTGTTTAGAGTTGCTTCGGGTGCGCCCAAGTAGATTGCGTTGCTATAATCGAGCCTGGAAAGTATGAGGCCTTGGATGAGAAGTCTTTGCGATGTGGGTGGAAGTAGGGGCAGGATCTTTCTCGTAGATTTCAGTAGTCCGAAGCAAGTACCGGCTACTTTTTTGGCCTGTGTGGTAAATGAGAGATCGGCTTCGATCCATACTCCCAGGCTTTTTACTTTCTGTTTTGGGTCTGGGGGGGGGCCCAGACAGGGTGACCAGATGTCCAAGGGAAAAGTGAGACCTTTTGGACCCAGAAGGAGGATGTCCGTCTTTGATCCATTCAGCTTTAAAGCTGAGTTATTCATCCACTCTTGTATCTGCGTCAAGCAGTTGAGTAAGTCCGCAGGTTGTTGACTGGGGTGGGATAGGGAGACGACTAATTGTGTGTCGTCTTCATAACTGACGATGCTCACTCCGAACGGGGTGACAACCTCCTCCAATGGGGCCATGTATATGTTAAACAAAGTGGGGCTCAAGGAAGAGCCCTGAGGCACCCCACATTGGAGGGGTGTTTCGGAGGAGCAGGTGTTATTCTCCCAGATCTGAAAGGACCGTTGGGCCAGAAAGGAGGAAAGCCAGGATAGAGCAGTGCCTTCTACTCCTACCTTCTTGAGCCGTTTAATCAAAAGTTGGTGGTTGACGGTGTCGAAGGCCGCACTCAGGTCGAGGAGGATCACTGCCACTGATCCTCCTTCGTCTAAGAGTGCTCTGGCCTCCTCCACCGCCGCCAGGAGGGCGATGTCAGTGCCCTGTCCAGGGCGAAAACCTGTCTGCGAGTTTTTTAGCAGATTATTAGATTCAAGAAACTGGGAAAGTTTCTTGTTCACCAGTTTCTCGGCGATCTTGCTAGTCCCAGGGAGGAGGGATATTGGTCTATAATTAGCCAATTCCGCTGGATCCAAGGAGGGTATCTTTAAAAGCGCTTTAACAACTGCCGCTTTCCAATTAAGGGGAACGATTCCCTGTTGAAAAGACGCGTTAATCAGATGGGTGAGGGGGGGGTTGATGATGGGAGCTACTTCCTTGAGGGTCCGTAGTGGTGCGGGGTCCCTAGGAGATCCGCTTTTGATAGTTTTTAGCGTGTTCTCGACTTCTTCGGTGGTTATTTGCCCCCAAGAAGTTAAGTTAGGGGAAATCGGAGTGTCTAGGGGATCGCTAATGATGGTCGGAATGGAAGGAGGGATGGAATTAAGGAATTTTTGAATTTTTTCTTGGAAAAAGCTGGCTAGCTGATGGCATTTTTCCTGGTCAGCTTTGGGGTCTGGGGGGTTTCTCAGGACGGGATCGGGAACCTTGATAAGTTCTTTCAGGATGTTATAGGTTTCTTTACTGGAGCAGGCGGCTTTTTCAATTCTTTCCTGAAAGAACAAACTTTTTATCTTACCAATAGCAGATTTGTATACTGATAAGGAAATGAGATAGGCATCCTTATTGGTGTTGGATTTCTCCATCCTCCAGGAGCGTTCAGCTCTTTTACAGTCCTGCCGAAGCGACTTGAGCTCTGGAGTGTACCACGGGGCCGAGGGTATTCGTTTGGTGTGCCTGAGGGTGGTGTTTTTAGGGAGGAGTATGTCCAACGAGGATGTGATCCAGGAGCTAAACTGTTTATCGGCCGTAATAGCATCAGAAGAAAACGGTGGCATAGAGTTGGAGAGAACGGAGGACCATTCGGATGGTACAAGTTTGTGCCACCGTCTATCAGTGACTTTGATTTTCGCGGACTGGGTGGTAGCAGTGGGGGACTCCCAGGAAATGGGGATTAAAAAATGATCGGTCCATGGCAGTGGCAAAGAAGGACTCGTGGTAATATTGGCATCATTAGTGAGGACGGGATCTAAGAGGTGTCCCTTGTCATGGGTCGGCTCTTTATTCACCAATCGAATGTTGAGTGACAGAAGGTCCACTAGTAGATCAGAGGCAGATCGGTCAGCAGGATCAGTAAAATGGAGGTTAAGATCACCTACAATAAGAAAGTTAGAAACAGAGGCGGCCAATTGAGAGGTCGTTTCGGTGACTGCGTTAAGGAATTTCCCGAGGGTACCCGGGGGCCGGTAGATGAGCAGTCCCGAAAGGGAGTGCGTCGGGGAGGTTTGAAGGGAAAAGTGGCAGCTTTCAGCGTCTTCAATGTTGGCGTCATTGATTCTACAGCTGAGGTGATCGCGGTAGATTATGGCCAACCCGCCTCCTCTTCCTCTGGGTCTATGGCGGGTTTGGATGAGGTAGCCTGGGGGAAGGGCGGTAACAATATCCGCATTTGTGCTGTCAGAAAGCCAGGTTTCTGTTAAAAACAATGTGTCTAAGCCTTGGTCTTGAATCAGCCCATTAATTTCGAGTGCGTGCTTGGGGAGGGAGCGACAGTTAAGAAGACCAAGCTGTAGCCTGAAATTGGCTGGGGTCAGAGTGGCTGTATGGCAGCGTGTGCAGCTTGTAAAGGGTTTACCTGCTTCGTGAGTGTAACGACAACCTTGGTTTTTTCAGGTCGGAGGTCGCGAAGCATGTCTGCTGAGTACATCAGGCGCCTGGGAGATGGATCTGGCAGCATCCCTGGGCCTGGGTCCGTCTGGGCCCGGACGGGTCCAGACGGGCTTGCCTTATGCGCGCCTTCGGCGCGCAAACGGCGCTCCCGCTGCGCTCGACCACTGCGCTTGCGTGGGAGGCACATTTAATAGGCGGGGGGTGGGCGTGGCCTGTCAGGTGGGCGTGGCCTCGCGTCTGCTGCGATGGCGGCCGTGAACAACAATGTGCCAAAACAGCGCTAGTTCCGCTGTAATGTGTTGAGCCTGCTTGGCGCTTTCACCCAAAGAAGAGCTCAGGTAAAGATAGAAGTTTTAAAATATGTAAATACAGAGAAGAACAATTTTTTTAAAATAGCGAGTATCTCCTCCGGCTTCCGCCTCAGAGGAAGCAAGGTGCAGGGTGCCCCCTAAATACTAAATGTAGGGGCGTTACAGGTAGATAAAGGGCAGGGATCAATGGGTCCCTTCCGTGGGGTGGGAACACCCCCTATTCTGCCACTCTCCTGTGGGAGGTGGGCCTGAGCCTGTCCCTGGTTGGCTCGGTCCCCCCATCCTCAAGATGGCAGGGGCTCGAGGTTGTGTTTCACCTCGCCTCCCCCACCTGAGGGATGGAGTTGGCAGAGGTGGGCACACCACCTTTCCTCACTTGGGAAAACCAGTGGGGACCAGTTGCTGAAAGCAGCAATTGGTCTGGAGAAGCTCACAAAGGCGGCATGCCTTTTGAAGCTTCTCCTTCGTGAACCCTGCCCATCCTGGGGGAGGAGGCTTGGCACCTCGTCCCAGGAGGTGCATCGTTTCAGGACCCCGAGAGCGGCAATCTCTCGACCCAGTGGTCCAGAAACATGTCTGGTGGTGGCAGCCTAAGCAGCCACTCAGTCAGGTAACTAGGAGTTGGTCGAGTTTCAGGGGGCATCTCTAAGATGCCCTTTGTGGTACATTTTACATTAAATCTCACACTGGCATCAGTGCGGGTTTAATGTGCTGAGAAGTTTGATACCAAACTTCCCAGTCTTCAGTGTAGCCATTATTTTGCTGTGGAGTTCGTAATGACAAACTCCCAGCACCATATACTCTTAATGGCAGCACTGCACTTACAGTGCCCAGGAATGGACTTGGGCACTGTAGGGGTACAGGGCTCATGCTCCTGTACCCTCACCACTGGCTTAGGGCACCCAGCTAGAGGGGTGACTGATGTATGCCAGGGCAGTGGTTTGTGGGCATGGCGCACAGGGATGTGTGCCATGTCGACTCTTCACTTTGTTCTGCACCAAGACACTCAGTTTGCAAAGGCAGTGTATGAGTGTCAGGGTACAGGGTCTCTGAGGTTGGCACAATAATTACTGCAGCCCTTCGAGGACTTCTCTGGTCACAGTGCCCTGGGTACCTGTGGTATCATTTACCAGGGGCTGACATGTGGCCAGAGATGCCAATTGGCTTTAGGCTTCAATGCAGTTTTAGGGAAAGAACATAGGCCCTGGGTACCTGATTAGCAGAAGCCCAGGGCACACTCAAAGAACATCGGCAATTCAGCAAAAAGTGGGGGCATATCATGCAAGAAGGAGGGCACTTTCTCACAACTATACCACAGGTGAGGGCATAGCTGCATGAGCAGTATGCCCTTACAGCGTCTGAGTCCATTCTTGCATGAGTCAAGAGCAGTGAAGCCATTTTGAGTACATGGGCTAGGAGTTTGTCATTACGAACGCCACAGCTCCAAGATGGCTTTATTGAAGATTAAGAACGTCTCAGCATTATGAACCCAGACTGATGCCAGTGTTGGATTTATTATAAAATACACTCACAGGGCATCTTGGAGATACCCCTGAAAAACGACTGACTTCTAGTGTATTGGCTGACTGGTCCCTGCCAGCCAGCCGCCACCAGACTGGTTTCTGACCTCATGGGGTGAGAGCCTCTGTGCTCTCGGAGGCCAGAAACAAAGCCTACTCTTGGTGGAGGTGCTTCTCACTTCCCCCTAGCAGGCATAGCAACATATGGCGGTGAGCCTCAAAGGCTCTCACCTTGTGTTATGTTGATTTGGGCTGCTCCAACTAGTGGGGATGCCCAAATCCCGCACTCCTGCCCCCCCCCCCTCAGGCCGCCCCACTTTTGGTAGCAGAACATGTGAGAAAATTAGTAAACAGAGTACTAGTGTCCACCTTGGCTTGCCATATCCCAAGAGTTACCTGGAGCTGAGGTGAACACCTCTCTTAAAAATTCTCCATCTTGAATTGGAGAATTAGGCCAAATAGAAACAGGGATGTGCCCCTCTCCCTAAAGGGAGGGGGCACTTGAAGGGTGTAGTCACCCTAAGGTGTAGTCACCCTAAGGGACAGTAGCCATTGGCTACTGACCTCCAACCCCAGTAAAGCCCTTAAATTCAATATTTACTCCAGTATTGGAGCTTTCATAGATTCACATGCCTGAATCATTCCCCGTCGTCGAGACGGGAGTCTCCGGTATATAAAAAAGCAATGCTTAGTTGTGAGAAAGTGCCATCTTTCTTGCATGGTATGCCCCCACGTTTTGCTGAATTGCTGAATGTACTTTGACTGAGTGTGCCCTGGATCCCTGCCAATCAGGTGCCCAGGGCCTATGTTCCTTCCCTAAAACACAAATTGGCAAACCCTGGCCACATGTCAGCCCCTAGTAAATTGTACCCTAGGTACCCAGGACCTTGTGACCAGGGAAGGCCTCTAAGGGCTGCAGCACTCATTGTGCCACCCTTAGAGGCCCTGTACCCTTTGACACACACACACACACGCCCGCCCGCCCCTACAGTACCGAGGTCCATTCCTGGGCACTGTAAGTGCAGTGCTGCCATTTAAGAGCACATGGTGATGAAAGCTCGTCCAACACGAACTCCACCGCACCATAATGGCAACACTGAAGACTGAGAAGTTTGGTATCAAACTTCTCAGCACATTAAACCCGCACTGATGCCAGTGTGGGATTTAATGTACCAAGCACCCCAGAGGGCATCTTAGAGATGCCCCCTAAAACCTAACCTTCAATCCACGTCTGTTCTGAGGCTGCCTAGGCTGCCACACAGCAGACATGTTGCTGGACCCCTGGGTAGGAGAGCCCCTGCTCTCCTGGGCCTGCAATAATGCACATCCCGGGCGAGGTGCTAAATCTCCTCCCCCAGGATGGGAAGGGGGAAGCTTCAAAGGCATGCCGCCTCTGTGAGCTTCCCCAGGTCACTGCAACCCCCCACTCTGGCAGGAAGCTTGGTCGGAAACCCCAAATAAGGACGGGGGATGTGCCAGCCTGCCAACCCCACCCCTCTGAGCTCTCGCCATCTTGAAGATGGGAAGCCCTTTGTTGTGCTCTTACATGAAGACACTGGTAGCCATGTTGTAGGTTTCTAAATCTTCTTTATTAGTTCCAGTTCAAGGTAACATCAGACTTGGTTCTGCCATATACCAGCTCCTACACCAGCTCCTACTTGGCCTATTACAGCCCCCATTACAGCCCCACCAGGAGCAGCCTGCCTAGCTGCTCAGCCCATCTCCAACTGTCATCACTCATCCACACAGGCACCCAGGCATTCCATTCATCACAGTCACACCAACATTCCGTTACCATCTCTCACTCTGGCTGAGCAGCTAGGAAGACCTAGGCTAATTACAATTAATGTAAAACTCAGGGTATAACACCCTTCCCAATCAGGATTAGGCTACTGCCCCCCCCCCACAGGAGAGAGGCAGGATAGGGGGTGTTCCCACCCCAGGACAGGGACCCATTGGTCCCTGCCCTTCACCTACCTGTAACGACCCTAAATCTAGTATTTAGGGGCACCCTGAACCCTCCTTCCCCAGATTCCGAAATCCGAAGAAGAGTTAGAAGAAAGAAGGCCTGCCCTGCAGCTGCTAAGAGGAGGAAGACATCAACTGCTTTGGCCCTAGTCCTACCGGCCTGTCAACCCTCGAACCTGCTCCTGCTCCAACCCGGCATCTCTTGTGGCCAGCAACCTCACAAACCCCGGAGGACCTGGCTACCTTTTGACTCTAAGCCCACTGGGACTCCCATGAGTAGAGGCTCTACTCAAAATCTACTTCTAATCCCTGGCAGCAGCCCAGAACCGCGAACCCAGCCCACTCTGCACCCGCCAGGCCTGGCCTTTGCCGGAGTGAACAAAGACCACGAGGACGACCCCACGGTGACTGTGACCCTGAGTCCGGCACCCAAGGACCCCCCTCGACACTCCTGAAGAAGCCTGCAGCCTCAGAACCAGGTGCCCCCCACCAACCGCGATCAACAGAGGGTAAGATTTCCCGACACCAAAAGGCACCCCGGCGCCCCGCGGCCCCCTGTGCCCAATCCCGGGGTACCTACCTATCCTCCAACTACCCAACTTACCTTTCAAAGTGGTGGTGGCACCTGAAGAATCTTCGTCCCCGAGCTTGCAGTCTTTTTCTAAACCGGAGATTTTCCATTGAAATCAATTGAGTGCCCGTAGGCTCAAAAGCACCCTGTACCCAGCCGCCTGAGTGGCCCTGGCAGTGTAACCTCGACACCTATCTACTTCCCTACTTGCCCTGAGTAAGTGACCAGGAGCCCAGCTCCCACAGCTCTGTGGCCTGCTAGTCAGCAGCCACCAACCAAGGCCCCCCTACCTCTCATAGGATAACATTGGGCCTAACTCTTTCTGCACCCGGCTGCCCTTGTGCTGCTGAGGGTGAACCAACTGTACCTACCTGACCCTGGGAGACCCCTGAGTCTATGCCCAGAACCTTAACTCTGCCAGTCGAGTACTTACCTTTAAACCGATAAATCAATTTTCTCCATAGGGTAACATTGACTGGCTTTTCCTGAAATTTCTTCTAAGTGTGGACTTTTCAAAACTTAAAATATTCACGAAAATACTCACCTGCTCTTAGGTGAGCTCCCAGTGCTGGATCTTGGTGCCCAGCACTGACTCTGAAAAATACTTACAACTGTACTTACCAGTAACCGAATTTTCTCCTAAGTGTCAATTTCTGCAAACTTTAAATATTCTTTAAAAATTGTATAATATCTGAAAACGTAATTACTTAACTGTTTTGAATAAAGGTCCCAGTACTGAGTCTAGGCACCTAGTACTGGATTACAAAAGTAACAAGATCATACTATACCTGCAACTTGAATTTTCTGCCATAGGGAATCATTGACTGTTTTCTAGGAAATATTTTCTAAGTGTCAACTTTTAAAATAGCAAAATATTGTCTAAAAATCATCACAGTAATTATGTCGACTTTTATCACTTGATTCCAAGTATTGACCCAGGGCTGAATCTAGGATCCAGTCCTGGAATTACAAGAGTAATCCTAAAAGTAATCTGTGGCAAATAACTTGAAACTTCCATTGAACTCAACGCATTATTGTGTTTAGAATTGTGTTGCCTATTGCAACCACTTGTAACTTTCTACAAAAGTCAATTGCATATTGCAAAAGTATTTATATAAAGCATCTCATTCTGAGAAAGTATATTTTAATACCTATTGTTGGTTCTAAAATAAAACAAGCATATATTTTTTTATAAATAAACTATTAGCCTAGAGTTCAGTTATTGAATGTGTGAGACCATTTGCTGGCTGAGTGTGTGCAACAAATGCTTTACACTGTCATCTGATACTGCCTTACTGCTCGACCAAGCTACCACTTTAGAGAGTAAGGTTATATCTAACTTTAGCCTCTACCAAACTTCTGGGGACTGTGGACTCTGTACACCCTGTACCTATTTGGGAACAGTATATACAGAGCCACTTTCTCACACACGTTAGTTAGATTCCTTACCTTAGAATATCCCCAGGTGTCAGGCTGGATCCGGAAAGATTTTTCGTCGGCAATACCCTTGTGCGTCGCTAGGCATCGTCTGCGGCTCCGCGTCTGTCGTCGTGATCACCGGGATGACGTCGCCGGAGTACTTCGATGCTGCCCTCGCGCGCTGACGTCAGTTCTTCTTTTTTCTGCGCCAGTAAGCGCAGATCCGGGAAGAGCATACCCTTTAGTCACTTTTTGACTAAACGTTTTGAACTTCTTTGGTTCATTTTTCGAATCGACCTCGACTCCTGGTGCCGGTAGGGATGCCCGGTTTAAAGCCGTGCGACGCCTGTCACCGACAGATCTCGGTTACGGATCACCACCCTCGGTGTCTCTACTGCCTTGGTGCTGACCATTATGTTGAGTCGTGCCCCGACTGCCGGGCCTTGACCTTGAAGGCTAGGTGGGAGCGGTCCCGCAAGCTCCTCGAGGTCGAGGGGCCGGTCGCAGACCGCAGCCATCACCGCTCGTCGGGGTCGAAGTCCTCGCTTTCCGGTAAGTCGAGGCACAGTAAGAAGTCGTCGAAGAAGCGACATTGCTCTTCTGACTCCCCTTGCCGGTTGCGCGACTTGGCTGAGGGTTCGGGTGGCACCACCCACGCGGCTCCGTCGGATCCACAGGAGTCGCATCCGGCCCCATACCCTCCGGTCCCTGGACCTAATGCGACTCCGGGCGAGATTCAGAACTTCCTCGTGGCCATGAGGAGTCTCGCTCCGCCGTCGAGGCCTGCCGACGCTTTCGGGCCCTGCAGGTCCGACTGGGAGTCCTAGTGAGCCGGCGGCTCCGGCCCCGGCGCAGTCGTCGACTTCGGTCCCGTCGCTGCAGGCCCCCGTGGGATCTAGGCCTGGGTCCCGGTCGACGCCGGTTGACCTTACGGCCCTGGCGCCAACCCCTATGGTGCCACCCCTGGCGCCGTCTTCGGACGACGTCGTCCCCAGTTTAAGCCCCGGTCCGGGCCCGATAGCGGAGCAGCGCCGCCCGGCACCGTCTTCGGCACCGATGGATGAGTAATTCATCTACCGCCCGGCTCAGTCCTTTCAACCTGTCTACCAGGAGTCGGATGACGGGGACGACTGGAAGGGGTCTGAGGACCCTCTGGCACAGCAGTGCCAGTTTGATCAGGACTGGGCAGAAGAGCTGGGGGATGCCAGTGGTCTTGACACCTCCCCTGACACTGGCTTCATCCCTCCTCTCTCCGTGGCTACGGAGGAGGGTGCAACCTATTCTGTGGTGCTGCGCAGGGCTGCTGAAGCCCTTCATCTGGAGCTCCCTGCAGTGGCCGTGAGGACTAACCTCACTGAAGTGCTTCAACCGCCAGTAAGCTCTTCAGAGCCTCTACTGCAGTTCAATGAAGCACTGACTGACGTTCTGATGGGCACCTGGTCCAACCCCTCCACAGTCACTCCTGTGGACTGGAACGTGGCCCGGCGCCACCGCCCTGCACCGGGCGACCCCAGCTTTCTGTCCGTGCACCCCACCCCTGAGAGCCTGGTTATCCAGGCCTCTACGTCCCAGACCGCCTTCCCGTCCGCTCCTCCGGATCGGGAATCCAAAAGGTTGGAACAGTTTGGGAAGAAGCTTTTCCTCCCTCAGTTTGGGGTTGCGATCTATCAACACTGCATGCCTTTTGGACCGTTACACCCACTCCCAGTGGGATACGGTGGCGGATGTGTTGCCCCAGTGTCCGGAGGAGGCCCGGACACAGCTCGCCCAGGCTCTTGCTGAGGGGCGGGATGCAGCACGGTACTCAATTCGATGTGGGCTTGACACCATGGACTCGCTAGGTAAGGCGATTGTGACGGCGGTGGCGGTTCGTCGCCACGCCTGGCTGAGATCCACGAATTTCTCTGGGGAGGCCCAGAGCACACTCATGGACATGCCCTTTGATGGCCGTCGCCTCTTTGGCGACAAAGCGGATAGTGCGCTGGAGCGCTTTAAGGACTCCAGGGCTACGGCCAAGTCCTTGGGCCTCTCGGCCCCGCGCCCACAAACTTCCGCTTTTTGACCCTTTCGTGGCCAAGAAAGGGCCGCTCCCACAGGTCCGTCTAGCCACAGGCCGCTGAACCAGTCTCAACGCGGTCGCGGACGTGGGTTCCGCCGAGGCGGAACAGGGGGACAGCGAGCCGGTCAGCTCACATCTGCCCCCGCAGCATCTGCCTCAAAGCCTTCCTAGTCCGACTTTTCAAACCCATTCCACGCCAGTGGGAGGCAGAGTTCGCCATCACCTGCTCCACTGGCGTACCATCACGTCGGACAGGTGGGTGCTGCAAATCGTCCGAAAGGGCTACTCCCTCCCCTCCGAGGCGACCCCTGCAGCCATGCCACCGCAGTATCACAGCATGTCGGGGGATCACTTGTTACTTCTACAAGAGGAAGTTACAGCCCTCTTGGCCAAGGGGGCCATCCAGCGCGTTCCTGGGACAGATGTAGGACGGGGTTGCTACTCCCACTACTTTCTGGTTCCCAAGAAGGGCAAAAGGGGGCCTGCGCCCTATCTTGGACCTCAGGAGCGTCAACGCCTTCCTCCGGAAGGAGAAGTTCAAGATACTCACCTTAGCTCAGGTTCTGGCTGCCCTAGACCCTGGAGACTGGATGGTAGCGTTGGACTTGTAGGACGCTTATTTCCACATCCCCGTCCTGCCGGCCCACTGGCGTTACCTGCGCTTCACGGTTGGCCACGAGTACTTTCAATTTACCGTGCTCCCCTTCGGCCTCACCAGTGCCCCTCGGGTGTTCACGAAAGTGATGGCGGTGGTCGCAGCTCATCTGCTTAGATTAGGGGTTCCGGTCTTCCCCTATCTCGACGACTGGTTGTTGAAGGCCGGCTCGCCCCAGGTAGTCGTCTCCCACCTCCAGACTACTGCCGACCTCCTACATTTGTTGGGGTTCTCCATCAACGTGCTGAAGTCGCATCGGAGTCCCTCCCAGAAGCTTCTTTTCATTGGAGCGGTTCTGGACTCTGTTTCGGGTCTATCCTCCAGAACAGCGGGTTCGGGATATTAAGGCTCTGATTCCAATCTTTCAGCCTTAATCCTGAGTTTCGGTCAGGATGGTCCTGTGGCTGCTGGGTCTAATGGCCTCCTGCATCCTGCTGGTACATCACGCCGGGTGGCGGATGCGGGCTCTGCAGTGGGACCTGACGTTCCAGTGGGCCCAACATGGGGGCAACCTGTCCGACCACGTCCGGATTTCGGAGGGCACTGCAAGACAGTTGCAGTGGTGGCACACGGACCACGATTGGGTCAGTGGCAGATCCCTCTCCCTACCCCAACCAGAGCATGTAGTGGTGACGGATGCGTCCCTCCTGGGATGGGGGGGCCACATGGGAGAGGCGGAGATCAGAGGCCTCTGTTCTCTGGCGGAGTCCCGGCTTCATATCAATCTATTGGAGCTACGGGCGATCCAGCTTGCACTGAAGGCATTCCTTCCCTCTGTATGGGGAAGTGTAGTGCAGGTGTTCACAGACAACACCACCGCCATGTGGTATTGCAACAAACAGGGCGGGGTGGGGTCGTAGACCCTTTGTCAGGAGGCTCTGCGCCTCTGGACATGGCTGGAACATCAGGGCATCACCCTGGTGGTTCAACACCTGGCAGGTTCTCTGAACGTCTGGGCGGACGAACTCAGCCGCCGGTGCATGATGGATCACGAATGGCGTATGAACTCGGACGTGGCGCAAGTCCTCTTTCGGCAGTGTGGAGAGCCTTGGTTAGATCTATTCGCCACCGAAGAGAACGCGCAATGTCATCAGTTCTGCGCGTTGGCATTTCCAAGTCGGCACTCGCTCGGAGACGCTTTTCATCGCGAGTGGAGTTGCGGTCTATTGTACGCCTTTCAGTCAAGATCAGGCGCGACCGGGCCCAAGTCATCCTTGTGGCTCCGGATAGGGCATGAAGGTACTGGTATCCCGAGCTACTCAGTATGTCAATCGATCCCCTAATTCGACTGCCTCTTCAGGAGGACCTTCTGTCGCAGCAGCAGGGGACGGTCCTCCACCCGAACCCGTCCAGCCTCCACCTCCATGCGTGGATATTGAGTGGCGACAGTTGATGCCATTTGACTTGCCTCCTGAAGTCTGTGATGTCATTCTGGCAGCCAGGCGTCCCTCCACTAAAACGGTATACGCCTGCAGGTGGAACAAATTTGTGGCATGGTGCACAGCAAAGGCTGTGGATCCCCTTTCCGCCCCTCTTTCTGAAGTTCTCCTTTTTCTTCTTTCCCTGGCCCAGCAGGGTTCTGCTCTGGGCACCCTCAAGGGATATCTTTCAGCTCATTCTGCCGTCTTGCGGCTTCCTGGTCAGCCTTCTCTTTTCACGTCCCCTGTTGTTGCTAGATTCTTTAAGGGCATTATTCACATGTTTCCTCCTGTCCCTTTCGTAATGCCTCAGTGGGACTTGAACCTGGTGTTAACCTATCTGATATGCGCTCCTTTTGAGCCACTTCATAATTGTCCTCTTCGTCTTCTGACTCTTAAGACTGCTTTCCTGGTTGCCATCACCTCTGCCAGACGAGTGAGTGAGTTCCAGGCTCTTTCTTCTAAACCTCCTTTCCTCTCTGTATATCCGGACAAGGTTGTTCTCAGGACTCGTCCTTCCTTTCTCCTTAAGGTGGTAGCTGCCTTTCACATGGGCCAGTCTTTTACATTGCCCACCTTATTTCCGCCTCCGCATCCTTCGAGAAAGAGGAAGAGAGGCTCCACCGCCTGGACGCAAAACATTCGCTTTCCTTCTATCTGGACCGCACAAAACCGTTCCGGGTGGAAGACCAACTCTTTGTTGGCTACGTGGGCGCCAAGAAGGGGCGGGCAGTGCACAAGCAGACCATCTCTCGGTGGGTCGTTTTGTGCATTAAGGCCTGTTATTCCTTGGCTAAGAAGGAACCTCCTGTAGGGCTGAGGGTCTATTCCACTCGGGCCACTGCGGCTACTACTGCCCTGGGACGGGGAGTCCCTCTGCAGGACATTTGTCAGGCAGCAAAGTGGGCCTCGCTGCACACGTTTGCCAAGCATTATTGCCTGGACAGCCAAGTCCGGAGAGACGGCTTCTTTGGCCGTTCCGTTCTCCAGGACTTCCTGGTGTGATCTTGGTCCGCAGACCCACCACCGGGGTTGATATTGCTGGGGTATCTATTCTAAGGTAAGGAATCTAACTAACATGTTTCTTTCAGATGAACAAGTTACTTACCTTCGGTAACGACATATCTGTAAGAAACATTAGTTAGTTAGATTGCTTACCGCCCCACCCATGCTTCCCGTTCTGCGAACTGATATCTAGGGTTAAGGTAATCCCTTTCAGGGCCCTAGTTTCATGGCACCAGTGTTGGTTTCTTGCATGGCTCTGCGTTCCTGGCGCTGAAACTATGTACAGAACTGACGTCAGCGCGCGAGGGTGGCGTCTAAGTACTCCGACGTCATCCCGGCAATCACGACGCCGATGACGGACGCGGAGCCGCAGACGCCGCCGAGCGACGCGCAAGTGTATTGCGGACGAAAAATCTTTACGGATCCAGCCTGACGCCTGGGGATCTTCTAAGGTAAGGAATCTAACTAACTAATGTTTCTTACAGATATATCGTTACCGAAGGTAAGTAACTTGTTCATCATTCCCTCAGACGGTATCTTCGGTTTGCAGTAGCCGGAGACCATTACCAGTTCAAAGTACTACCATTTGGCCTCAAATCAGCCCGAGAATTTTTACAAAGTGTCTGGCGCCAGTGGCAGCTTTTCTCAGAAAGCTAAGACACCAGGTGTTTCCATACCTGGACGACTGGTTGATAAAAGCGGCATCAGAAACTTCAGCCCAGGTGTCAACTACGGCATGCTTACAATTATTTGTCGAACTGGGACTGATTTTGAATATAGAGAAATTATCCCTTCAACCTTCAAGGAAGATCACGTTCCTGGGAGCGATTCTGGACACCTCTGTAAACTAGGCATTTCCCTCCACAGAGAGGCAACTGGGTCTCATGACGCTTGCCAAGAATTTGACAAGAAAAAAGTGTCTTTCAGTACTCGCGTACAAGTCGCTACTAGGGACAATGTCCTCTTGCATACTTCTGATTCCTTTATGCCGACTAAAGATGCATCCATTACAGGAGGAACTGGATCGGCAATGGCACCAGGCAGAGGGATCCTTCGACGACAAGGTGAAGATCATGCCGGCTATGGGGCAAGCACTAGCATGGTGGACCCACAAAAGGAACATTTCGGTGGGCCTTTCCTTCCTGACCGAACCAGCTCCATTGGTAATTACCACCGATGCATCACTGGAAGGATAGGGGGCGTTCCTTCAGGAGCTACAAGTCAGCGGTCGGTGGGGATTGCAGGAACAGCAGCTCCACATCAATTTGCTGGAGCTCAAAGCCATAGGCTTGGCATTGCTGGCTTTCCTACCAAGAATTCAGGGAGCATCTGTTCTGATAAGAACAGACACTATCTCAACAAGCAGGGAGGTACAAGATCACTCTCCCTGTCGCAGGAAGCACAAAAGATATGGAAGTGGGCTGTTCAACACGAGGTGTCTCTAAAAGCGGAACATCTTCCAGGAGGTCAGAATGTCAAAGCGGACACTCTCATCAGACTGAAGTCCACATGCCACGAGTGGGAAATCAACCAGGAAATTTTACAAAGCATCTTCTTCAAATGGGGAGTTCCGACAGTGGATCGGTTTGCGACAGCTCAGAACAAAAAATGCCGGTTCTTCACAAGTTGGCATCACCAAAGGGGATCATGGGGGGAATGCGTTTTTGATGGCATGGTCAGGCGTCTATGCCTACGCCTTTCCTCCGATTCCCCTCCTGCCACGCGTTCTCACAAAGATAAAGAAAGAACCCTGCAAAGTGATACTGATAGCTCCGTGGTGACCCAGGCAACACTGGTTCACAGAGTTACTCTTGCTGTTGGAGGATCATCCGATTCATCTGCAACCAATACCATCACTCTTGACAATGTCCCGGGGACAAGTGCTTCATCCAGACCCGAAATCGCTACGCTTAGCGGCCTGGCTCCTGAACACTGCGAATTTCAACACCTAGATATTTCATCAGAATGCAGAGATATACTAGCAAATGCCAGAGCGGAAAGTACAAACAAGACATATAGGATGAAATGGAAGAGATTCTGTTTGTGGTGCCAAGAACGTAATATTCATCCTCTAAGCTCAGCGGCACATGAAATTATTCCATATATTTTAACGTTGGCAAAATCTGGTTTAGCCCATGCTTCTATTAAAGTGCATCTTGCTGCGATTTCTCGATATAGAAGAACTTCCTCAGGTCCATCACTGTGGTCTGAAAGGATTATCAAACAGTTCATGAAAGGATTATCTGAAAGAGACACGTTAGTGATAGATTCCTTACCTTAGAATATCCCCAGGTGTCAGACTGGATCCGGAAAGTTTTTTGTAGCAGTACCCCTGCGCGTCAGTAGGTGGCGTTGTGCGGCTCCGTCGCTGGCGTCGTAAACGCCGAGATGACGTCACGGAGACTACTTAGGCGCCACCCATGTGCGCTGATGTCAGTTCATTCTTTTTCCGCGCCAGCAAGTGCAGATCCAGATAGAGCACGTACCTTAGTCACTTTTTGACTACTCTTTTGAGACTTTTTGTCTCTTTTTTTCTCCTGGTGCACATAGGGATGCCTGGCTTTGTCTTGTGGGGCCTGCCGTCGCAACATGTCGGTGGCAGACCCCCATGATGTTTGCCTCTACTGCCCGGCGACCGAACATGACTCCCGGTCCTGCCGGGACTGCCGAGCCATGGCCCCGAAGAACTTAAGGGAGCTGTGCCGGAAACTGCTGGAGGCCGGGCACTCGTCCCAATGCCGCTCCAGGTCCAGGGACCATTCCCGGGACAGCTTGCGGGGCCGCAGTCGTCGCTCCTCGGGCTCCAAGTCTTTGCCCTCGGATTCCGGTAAGCGACGACATAAAAAGAAGTCAAAGAAGCGTGTTCGCTCTCCGACGTTCCCCCGTCGGTCCTCGGATGCGACGAGGGGTACAGGGGCTCTGCTCCTGCGGCTCCCTTGGAGCCTGGGAGTCCCGTGGCCTACCGGCCTTACCCGGGTCCGTAGGCGACTCCCGAACAGGTGCAAGATTTTCTTGCCACCATGGACCGCCTTTTTAGTCCTCGGGCTCCCACCGGCGCGCCTTCAGGCCCCGTGGTCCCGTGTCTAGATCCTGTCGGCTCTGCCGGTGGATCCAACTTTGGTGCCACAGGATCCTACGCCGTTGGCTCCGGCCCCGCCCTCAGCTCCGCCGCCGCAGTGGGTGCCGTTCGTTCCACCCTTGCCCTGGTTCCAGGACCATTGCGTTCCTGCCTGGGATCCGCATTGGGAGATTGCGCCGGCCCGACCCCGGCTGGTGCCGTTCACGGCGCCTTTTCCGGTGCTGTTTGTCCCTTCCCTCTGCCACCGCGGCTGGTTCCTCCTGCAAAGGAGATGGGGGATTTACTGGGAGGGGTTCGAGGACCCTCAGGCCCGTCAATGTGACTCCGAGCAGGACTGGGTGGACGATCTGGAGGACGCCGGCGACCTCGATGTCTCTTTTGAACCGGGGTTTGCCTCTCCCCTGCCTACGATGGAGGTCCTCAACCTTGATTTTCCTATGGTGGCTCTCAAAACTAACCTCCTTACTGAGGTGCTCCAGACTGCGTCGACTTCGTTGGAGCCACTGCTTCCCTTCAACGACACCCTCACAGACGTCCGGTTGGGCACTTGGTCGTAGCTGGCCACAGGGGACCCTGTGGATAAGAATGTCGGCAGGCGTCACCACCCGGCGCCTGGTGACCCCGCGTTTTGGACCACTCATCCTACGCCTGAGAGTCTGGTCATCCAGGCCTCGACGTTGCAGAGTGCCTTTCCCACGGCTCCACCGGATAAGAACTCTTCAGAAGTTGGAACAGTTTGGTAAGCGGTTGTTCTCCTCGGCCAGCTTGGGGCTGCAGTCGGTGAACACTGCCTGCTTATTGGGCTGCTATTCCCACGAGGTGTGGGATACGGTTGCTCAGGTGTTGCTTCAGTGTCCTGAGGAGGTCCATGCTGTGCTTTCCCAGGCGGTTGCTGAGGGTAAGGATGCAGCTAAGTTCGCCATTCGGTGTGGGGGGCAATCCACCTCCGCCCCTGCTGCTTCTGCCTCCAAACCTTCCTATTCGGAGCATTGGGGACAACCCCACGCCAGTGGGTGGCAGGATTTGCCATCACCTCCCCCACTGGCGCGCCATCACATCGGACAAGTAGGTGTTGCAGATCATGCGCAAGGGTTACTCCCTTCCCTTTCAGTCCACCCCTCCAGCCATGCCACCTCGGTCCCACCGCATGTCGGGGGAACACTTAGCGACTCTCCAGCAGGAAGTTGCGGCCCTCTTGGCCAAGGGGGCCATCGAGTGCGTTCCTGGGCCAGAAGTAGGGAGTGGTTGTTATTCCCACTACTTTCTGGTCCCCAAGAAGGACAAAGCGGGTCTGCGTCCTATCTTGGACCTCCGGGACGTCAATCACTTCCTCCGGAAGGAGAAGTTCAAGATGCTGACTCTGGCTCAGGTCTTAGCTGCCCTCGACCCTGGAGACTGGATGGTAGCATTGGACTTGCAGGACACATATTTTCACATCCCCGTCCTGCTGGCCCACCGGCGTTACCTGCGGTTCACGGTAGGCCAGGAGCATTTTCAGTTTGCCGTGCTCCCCTTCGGCATTAACAGCACCCCTCGGGTGTTCACGAAAGTGATGGCGGTGGTTGCAGCTTATCTGCGCAGGTCGGGGGTGTCAGTCTTCCCCTACCTCGACGACTGGTTGTTGAAGGTGGGCTCGCCCCAGGCAGTCATCACCCCCCCTTCTGACTACGTCCGACCTCCTGCATTTGCTGGGGTTCTCCATCAACGTGCCGAAGTCGCAACTGAGTCCCCCTCATAAGCTCCCCTTCATCATGGCGGTTCTGGATTCGACGCTGTTTCGGGTTTATCCTCACGAGCAGCGAGTCCAGGATATTCAGGCTATGATTCCGACCTGTCCCGGGTTTCAGTCAGGGTGACCCTCCGGCTCCTGGGCCTGATGGCCTCCTGCATCCTGCTAGTGCCACATACCAGATGGCATATGCGGGCTCTGCAGTCGGACCTGAAGTTCCAGTGGGAGCAGCATCAGGGCAACCTGTCCGATCATGTCCAGATCTCGGAGGGCACTGCACGACAATTGCAGTGGTGGCTCACGCATCGCGATTGGGTCAATGGCAGATCCCGCTCCCTTCCCCAACCGGAGCACACAGTGGTGACGGATGCGTCCCTCCTGGGATGGGGAGGCCACTTGGGAGAGGCAGAGATCAGAGGACTCTGGTCTCCGGCAGAGTCCCGGCTCCATATCAACTTGTCGGAGCAGTGGGCGATCCGACTGGCATTGAAGGCATTCCTTCCCTCTGTCTGGGGAGTGTGGTGCAGGTGTTCATGGACAACACCACCGCCATGTGGTGTTGCAACAAACCGGGCGTGGTGGGGTCATGGACCCTATGTCAGGAGGCTCTGCGCCTCTGGACATGGCTGGAACATCAAGGCATTACCTTGGTGGTTCAACACCTGGCAGGTTCTCTGAACGCCAGGGTGGACGAACTCAGCCGCCGGTGCTGGATCGATCACGAATGGCATCTGCACTCGGACGTGGCGCAAGGTCTCTTTCAGCAGTGGGGAGAGCCTTGGTTAGATCTATTCGCCACCGAAGAGAATGCGCAATGACATCAGTTCTGCGCGTTGGAATTTCAAAGGCGGCACTTGCTCTGCGACGCTTTTCGTCGCGAGTGGAGTTGCGGTCAGTTGTACGCTTTTCCGCCTATACCACGTCTGCCCAGAGTGCTGAAGATCTGGCGCGACCGGGCCCAAGTCATCCTTGTGGCTACGGATTGGGCACGAAGATATTGGTATCCCGAGCTACTCAGCATGGCGATCCATCCCCCGATCCGTCTGCCTCTTCGGGAGGATCTTGTGTCGCAGCAGCAGGGAATGGTCCTCCACCCGAACCTGTCCAGCCTCCACCTCCATGCATGGAGATTGAGCGGCGACAGTTGACAGCTTTCGATCTTCCTCCCGAAGTCCGTGATGTCATCTTGGGAGCCAGGTGTCCCTCCACTAAAACGGTGTACGCCTGTCGGTGGAGCAAATTTGTGGCATGGTGCACAGCGAATGCTGTGGGTCCCCTTTCTGCCCCTCTTTCGGAAGTTCTTGTTTTCCTGGTTTCCTTGACCCGGCAGGGCTTTGCTCTGGGCACTCTCAAAGGTTATCTTTCTGCCATCTCTGCCTTTCTCCAGCATCCTGATCAGCCTTCTCTTTTTAAGTCTCCGGTTGTTAACCATTTCCTTAAGGCATTACGCACACGTTTCCTCCCGTGCAGTTCATGATGCCTCAATGGGACTTGAATCTCGTTTTGACCTATCTGATGTGCGCTCCTTTCGAGCCCCTTCATACCTGTCCTTTGCGTCTTCTCACTCTCAAGACGGATTTCCTGGTAGCTATCACCTCTGCCAGAAGAGTGAGTGAGCTCCGGGCTCTTTCTTCCAAACCTCCTTTCCTTTCTGTTCATCCGGAAAAGGTGGTTTTAAGCACTGTCCCTCTTTCTTGCCAAAGGTTGTCACACCCTTCCACATCGGGCAGACCATCACTTTGCCCACATTCTTTCCGCCTCCGCATCCTTCAAGGGAGGAGGAGAGGCTCCATCGTCTAGACTTAAAATGTGCACTTGCGTTCTATCTGCAGCGTACACAGCAGTTCCGGGTGGATGACCAGCTCTTTGTTGGCTACGTGGGCGCCAAAAAAGGTTGGGCCGTGCACAAACGAACCATCTCGCGGTGTGCCGTTTTGTGCATCAAAGCATGCTACTCCTTGGCTAAGAAGGAGCCTCCTGTGGGGCTGCGTGCCCATTCTACCAGGGCAACTGCAGCCACTACTGCCTTGGGACGCGGCGTTCCCTTGCAGGACATTTGTCAGGCAGCTACGTGGGCCTCGCTGCACACGTTTACCAAGCATTACTACCTTGACAGTCAAGTCCGGAGAGACGGCTTCTTTGGCCATTCTGTTCTCCGTGACTTTCTGGTGTAATTTGTTCGCAGACCCACCACCGGGGTTGGTATTGCTGGGGTATCTATTCTAAGGTAAGGAATCTATCACTAACGTGTCTCTTTCAGATGCACAAGTTATTACTTGTGTAACGATATATCTGTGTGGGAGGGCGGGCCGGATAAACAGACGCGGAGGCTGGATGTAATGAGCCAGTGGGTAGGTTTTATTGATAAAGCAGTAGGTATGGTAGGGGAGTCAGGTTTCAAGGATTGTTGGCGGTGTTTCACGACTTCTTCGTCTTCTTCGTCTTCCGATTTCGATCGGTCTTCATCTCTGAATGATGACTCGGGGATAGTGGAGGTGGTTTCCTCAGGAAGGCTCATGCGAGGGACAAAAAGAGATAAACAAGAGGCCGTCAGGGATTTTGTCCTATTTATGCTCTAAGGAATCATAGAAAAAACCGTCACCTCACCCGTGTATTGATAGGGGACAGCAGGGTTCGTGTGCTGGACAGAGGGTCCAAATAGTAGCAGGGAGGCAGAAGACCCGGTTATTTAGGGAGGTCAGGATATTCGGGGTGTGCCCCTGTGGTCAGGTGAAGTAAGAAAGAGAGACGTTTCACTCTGCAGCACCACACACAGTAACACCCTACGACGCAACACCCTGTGACCCTATAACCCGGTATCCACCCTCCTCCCTTCTACCACCCGCTTCCCGATCCCGTTACCCGTGGTTTTAGCCACTCACCGGCCCCGCCCCAACACTTCCTGGTTGCGGCCGCTCTCCAGCCTCCTCCTGTGGGTTCCACCAGTCTTCGTACCACGTCTCGTCCGGGGCCTCCTCCGCTTCCTCCGCTTCTGGACTCCACCTCGTCGCGCTGTCTCCTCGCTGCGCCGGTCTCGTCCTCCTCAGCTCCGGTTCTTCCTCGGTACGCTGCTCCTTGTCCTCTGCTTCGTTTCTCTCTACCTCCTGCTCCACCTTCGATGCTTCTCCTTTCTCCCTTCTCTCTCCGGCATGAGTGCATTCGTTCTCAGTTGCGATCCCTCTTTTCGCCTGAAGGAGAGAAGCACATCCGGGGTTAATCCCTCCTCCTTCCGGGTCCTTTCTGTTAGCGCCAGGACCTGTCCCGGCCTGCGGGTCAGGGGGCGGGGTCAGCGTCCTTACTGGTTGAGGCGGATAGGGGGATAGTTCGAGGACGGACTTCCTGTTTAAGGTCCGCGGGTAGGAGCGGGGATGAGGTATGTCCACTGTAATGTCCGAGGATTTCTCACAATCTGTAAGAGACATTAGTTAGTGATAGATTCCTTACCGCCCCACCTATCCTCCCCATTCTGCGAACTGGTTACTAGCGTTAAGGTCATCCCTTTTAGGGCCCTAGTTTTCTGCACCAATGGTCAGTATCTTGCATGGCTCTGCGTTCCTGGCGTGGAAAGTCGTGTACAGAACTGACGTCAGCACGCATGGGTGGCGTCTAAGTACTCTCCGTGGCGTCATCTCAGCGCTTATGACGCCAGTGACTGACGCGGAGCCACACGACGCCACCTACTGACGCGCAGGGGTACTGCTAAGCGAAACTTTCCGGATCCAGTCTGACGCCTGGGGATATTCTAAGGTAAGGAATCCATCACTAACTAATGTCTCTTACAGATATATCGTTACACAAGTAGTAACTTGTGCATCAACAAGCAAGAGTGGGTCAATCTATACTAAAAACATTATATCAAACAAGCGATTCAACCATTAGCTAGCCACTGCTTTACGCCCAATGCTAAAAATATATATGTCTACGGCCAATACATGCCACAAATGGAATAGGTTATTTACCCAACAAGCATTTATTCGTAGCGTGTAACACTTTAGATTCATATGCACCCACCCATATTCCCGGAAGCTTCTGGTTGAATTACTTTGAAATATTTAGGATACATTTAACACACTAAACATTTTATATGCATGTTCTTTATATTCTATCACTTTATTGCTCCTACCTTTCTAACGCTCACCCAATGAGCTAAAAAGAATCTAACAAAGGAGCCAAGGAACATGCGCAGTACACACTGGAGGAGGGGTCACTATACCTAGTGACTCGAAGACTAATTTGAAGAAAAACAACTTGTAATCGACCGGGCCCAGCACTAGATGGGAGGATGATGCTAAGCATGTCAATCTACGACACTACACACTATCAATAGATGCCTAATGGGTAAGTAACATTTTCCTTCTTCCACATGCTATGGGATTTAGAGCGCATGGCGTCCCGGAGGCATCCCAGTGCAAAGAGAGGAAGCACAGTGATTCTAGGATCGAACGTAGGTAATCATAAAAAGATCACCCTGGAAAGAGGCAGGTTTTAATTGCTTTGCGAAAACACAGCTCATTGTCCAGACACCTAATGTCCAAGAGGAGAAATTTCCAGAGCTTAGCGGTATTATATTGAAAGGAGCGCCCTCCCATTGTAGCTCTTTTAACTCCAGGAACGGTGACCAAATGTTGGTTCGATGAGCGAAGGGCCCTATTCGGGACATAGTGACAATCTGTTGAAGGATGGGTGGGCCTATTCCAGGAAGAATTCTATGGGCAATGCACAAGGACTTGAATTCAATTCTTTGAGGCGTTGAAAGCTGGTGCAAAGCCATCTACCCCATTGAAACCTGGGACTACCCAGTAACACACGAGCAGCCACATTTTGTACTGTAAAAGTGCCCTTTTTTGCATGGATGCCCAAACTTTTTGCCACACTGCTGATGTACTATGACTGAGTGTGCCCAGGGTTCCTCCCAAATGGGTACCCAGGGCCTATGTTCTTTCCCTAAAACTGCATTAAGACAAAACCCAGTTGGCACTCTCTGGCCACATGTCAGTCCCTTGTAAATGGTACCATAGGTACCAAGGACACTGTGGCCAGGGAAGGCCTCTAAGGGCTGCAGCACTTATTGTGCCACCCTTAGGGTACCTTTATGCACACACACACACACACACACACACACACACACACTACCATTGCAGGCTGCGTGTTTTGGTGCAGCACAAACTGGCATAGGTCAGCCTCCCCTCTAGCTGGGTGCACTACACCAGTGGTGAGGGTACAGATGCAGAAGCCCTGTACCCATACAGTACCTAAGCCAATTCTTAGTGTAAGTGCAGTAATGTCATTGAGTATATGATGCTGGGAGTTTGTCATTACGAACTCCACAGCACCATAATGGCTTTCCTAAAAAATGGGAAGTTTGGCATCAAACTTCTTAGCATATTAAACCAACACTGATGCCAGTGTGGTATTTAATGAAAAATGCGCTCCGAGGGCATCTTAGTGATGCCCCGTGAAAAACGATCCTAAGTCTATTGTCCTGGCTGAGTGGCTACTCGCCAGCTGTCACTACCAGACATTTTTCTGGACCCCTAGGTCGAGAGCCTGCCATGCATGCCTCCTCCCCCAGGATAGGGAGGGTCCACGAAGGGGGAGCTTCAAAGGCTTGCCGCCTTTGTGAGCTACCCCAGCCATTTGCTGCTTCCAGCAACTGGCCCCCACTGGTTCTGACCCCCACTTTGGGCGGGAGAATCGGTGGGGAAACCGAGGGAGGCAGGGAGGTGTGCCCACCTTTGCCAACCCCACCCCTCAGGTGGGAGAGGCAAGGTGAAGCACAACTCTCAGTCCCCGCCATCTTGCAGATGGGGGGGACCCAATCCAACCAACCAGAGAGAGGCATATGTCCACTTCCCACTGGAGGGTGGCATAATAGGGGGTGTACCCACCGCAAGTGAAGGACCCATTGGTCCCAACCTTTACTTACCTGTAACGCCCCATATCTAGTATTTAGGGGCAACTCTGACCCTTGCCTCCTCGGGCAAGAACCGACCAGAAGAAGAGATTATGAAGGACCGCGGAAGCCGTGCTGAACTAAGAGGAGGTGGACGCCTAATGACTTGGCCTCAGCCCCACCGGCCTGTCTGCATCTCAAACCTGCTCCAGCGACATCCCAGTGTGTCCTGCAGCCATCAGCCCTGGCCAAATCCGCGAGCCTGCACCATTCTGCACCCGACGCCCACAGCCTGAGTTTGAGTAGCCCAACACCATGAGGAGGTCGCCCCGGTGATCCTGACCTGATATCGGGTGATCTCTGACCTGCCTCGAATTTCCAATCAACGCCTGTAGCCTCTTTCTGAAGGACGCAAATACAGCACACTGCACCCAGTCGCCCCAGCGCTGTTGTGGGTACACATTGGGTGAGAACTCAGATCCCCATTTGCCCTGAGCCTAACACCAGGAGCTTTGCTCCCACAACCTTGAAGTCTGCTCGTGAGCAGCCACCAACCAGAGGCCCCCTATCCTCCATTGGATAACATTGGGCCTCTGTACTCTGCTGCCCTAGTGCCGCTGATGGTGCTAGGACAGTGCATCCTAGACCCTGGGTGAACCCTGGTTCCAACCCCAGAAAACCAAACTCCCAAACCCAAGTACTTAACTTGAAACCGATAACCTCATTTCCTCCCATAGAATTATTTTCACAAGAAAGCAGTCCATGCAGCCCCAAGTGTGAAGTTGGTTTTGTCTGGGAACTTGAAAAACTGCAAATATCTAAAAACTGCTTTACTTACCTTTTCTCTAGGAAATGTCCCAGTGTGATATCTAGGCATATCACACTGAGTAGAAAAAGTAATCCGTAAAGTAATGTGAAAAGTAATCAAAACTAATTTAACAGTATTTTCCACTGTATCCAAAGTATTTACTAACCTGTAACAAAGTCATTTTTCATTCAGCTTGTTTGTGTTGTTCAACCTGCCTTGAAAAGTACCATTTACACTTACCTGTGCCAGGCTTGCTTGGTTCTAGAAAATAAACATACCTAAATAATATTTTTGTACAATCAAATTGGTCTGAGTTCTGTCTTTAAATGTTTGACATCATTTCTTGCCTGAGTCTGTACAACAAATGGTTAACACTACCCTCTGATAAAGGCTTACTGCTCACCCACACTACCACAAATAGAGAGTAAGGTGCTATCTACTTTTACCTCTGCCTATCTTTCGGGTTCCACTGGACTCTGTGCACACTATACCTAATTTTGGTATAGTATATACAGACCCAGCTGCGTACATGTACCACTTGCAGTTTCTGGATGGAAGCCATGGGAGATCCCAGATAAAAAGAATTCCCATAGTCCAGGCTGGAAAGGATTAACGCCTGGACTACTATCTGCCTTGCAGTCTGAGGGACCAGCGTCAAAATGTTGTGTACCATCCGCATCAGACCAAAGCAGCTGGCTGATGTTTTAATGGCCTGTGCGGACTGCCATTGTGAGAAGTTGGCCTGATGTATGATGTCACTAGTTCTAGTGTACACCTTATATCAGTCCAAACAACCCTTATGGTGATTGGTTGTAAAGTCAACCTTATAGACCAGCTATCCTAGTGGTAGCATGGACAAGAGCAGTCTTAGGCTAAACTCTGAATGGCATGTGAAGCCAGCTGTGATACCATATATAATCCCTTGAATACCAAATGAAAGGACACCACAACAGATATATATATAAAATAAAGTGTATTTATTCTAGTCAAACCCTCAGCACTCTTTATGAGATTAGAGGTAAGTACAACACAGTCTTATTCAAGCATACATCAAGTCACACAGTTAAGTAATACAGTTAGGCCCTAGGGGCCACGCAAACCATATACTAAAGAAGTGGTAAAAGGACCACTGTCACGGAAATAGGATAGGCCTAGGGAATCGCTGGGGCTACACTACGCTAGCAACAGTTAGGAAGTGGGAAGCCCACGGGATTCAGGTGCAGAGTGGAAACACTCACGCGTAATGCGTAAAAGTCGATAGAATTACTAGCAGTTAGAAATTAACAGTTTAAGGACACTTCTGAAGCAGCTAGAGAGTCGAGACTCGGAAACTAGACCCTAGGATAGTCACTACCCTTGTGAGCACCGAAGTACCCAAGTTACCTAGCCCAGGGGCTGCGGGTGCATAGGTGTGAACTTGCGTCGGGTTTCGTCGTAGACTTCTATGGATGCCTGAAGGAAAGTTGCTGACAGGCAGTCAGTGAAGAGTGTCCGGTGGATCCCAAGGCTGGGATCAGGAAGAGAGGATACCTGCAAGCAGAAGGGACAGAGTCAAGGTCACTAGCCAGTGACCACGTGGAACCAGGAAGGAACCAGGCGATGTCGTGAAGATTGCAGGTGAAAGGTGAAGCTTGTCGCTGCAGCCACGGGTACCAGGAGACGTCGAGGACGACCAGGACCAGGAGGCGAGCTGTCCCACGAAGGCTCTTGCTGTCGGCGGTGTCGAAGTCGAACTAGGACTCACCAAGCCTTGGCAAGCGGAACCCACGAAGAACGGAGGACTTGCTTCTGGTGCAGACCAGGAAGGTCTGGGGTGCTTCTCTTTTGCAAAGAAGCGGGAGCCAGTCTGGCGGAGCCAAACCAGCAGTGAAGATTTCAAGGTGTGTCGTCACAAAGGCCGCTAGCCAATGGGCAAGCAACCGGACAGACGCGGCAAGCAGGAAAATGCAGAAGGGCCCCACGCAGGACTCGTGGAGTGTGGGGGGCTGATCTTCGGTGCAGATGGTGCTTGGGGTTGGGGCTTCTTAATCCCCGGTGCACAATTTCGAGGGTGCCTCAGAAGCTGCGCTGGAAGATACTCGCCACTTTTCCCAGGTAGCCGGTCCCACGTCTCTCGTCGCCTCCACGGATCTCAGCTCGGCTGTGGATGTGGATCAGGGTCGGAGAAGTCTGGAAGTCTAGGCTCTGGTCGGGCTCTGCAGTCGGTCCCTCGTAGAACTTCAGCAGAGCAAAGGGTAGTCTCTTGATGGTGCCTGTTTGCACAGGGTAGCCACTCCTTGGCCACAAGGGAGATTCTTCAGTCTTCTTCTTTCGTCGAATGTCGAAGGTCCAGAGTTTCTGTTCAAGTTGCAGGTTCAGGATAATCTAATCTCCTGGGGCCCAGCTACCACTCTTATACTAATCTGGGGGGCTGGGTTGCCTGCTAGGTCACGCCTTATGGGTGGGACCTGGGAGGGGGGTGGTTACACCCCCTTCCCTCTGTCCAGTTTTGCGCCAGGACTGTGGCTGGAGTGCCCCAGCACCGGTTTGAACTGGACTATGCATGGGACACCTTGTGTGCCCCAGGCATGTCTCATTCCTTTCAGCCCTCCCTGCCCCAATACACTAAAGTCTGTCTGGGGAGGTGCTAGCACCTCCCCAAGCAGGAAACCTATTGTCCAAGCCTCCCTTGCGGGGATCACTCCCAGCAGCAGGAGGTCAGACTCGTGTCTGTGGCAGCAGCATCCATTTTGTGATGCTGAGGCTTTGGTTAGAGTTAAATAGCAAAGTAGGATTTTAACATGTCTCTCCCTCTAGAAGGGAGGAATAATATCCTCATCACCAGAAATGGTATGGGGGTATTATTCCAAAGTGTTAGACACCTTACACGACATGTTTTGATAAAGCCAAACCATAGTTAGCATAACCGTTTAAGATTATAAGGCACTTTAAGAGTATATGGTAGGCTATATCATAGAACAGCTATAAGGACATGGTTCCGAAAGCTGCAGACAGGCTCAGCTGATGCTAGAGCACCATCTCACATGTTACACCAAGCACACTGCCTCTAGGATTGTTAAGGCCTGCCATAGGAGTGGCTGATAGGTACACATGTGTCTATATTAAGGGTAGATATAGGTATACTATATCTAAGCAAGGGGTGATTACACGACCTTGCCCCAGCTGAGTGATCAGCCAGTTGTGTCTGATTGGAAGGCCAGACCAGGGGTGGCATAATACATGCTGCAGCCCCTGGGAGGCCTAGGGTACACCTATGCCCTGGGTCCCTAGGGTACACTGTACAGGGTCCAATAAGGTGATCCTTACCAATTGGTTATGTACCTAGGGTACATGGAGTCCATTTTAAAGAGAGAGCAGACAGCCTGAGACCCTGAATGGCAGGATCTCAGGCCAACTAAGTCGAAAAACCAGCTAGACACTAGGCAAAAAGTTGGGGGTAACCATAGTCAGATATCCACCTTCCTACACAACCCCCCCCCCCCCAAACGAAAGGAGATAAGGCTGGCCTTGACAAGGTAAGCCTCTATTGTCTAAGTGGCCATATAAGGAAGAACCAGCACTGGCATGGTTACCCCCTGTCTCATGGTCCACTAAGCAATCCCTCACCCTAAAGGTATCATAGGGTCTCCACCATAGGGAATCTCTACCTTTGGTGTGTCTTTGCAAAGTAAAAGGCTGGTGTTGAGATGGAGTACTGAAGTGAGTGACCTCAAAGTGAGGCCTCAGCTTCCTCCAATCATCCTCCACCATGGATGCCTTTCTTTCTTTCACTGAGTTGCACTGTGCTCTCAGGGTCAGCCTCTGGCTACCTAAAGCTGGAGGCTGGGTCCCTTTTGTGGGCTTACTGGAGGGACAGGTCAGGTTTGGGGCCCTAAGGTCCCATGTTTGCCTGTGCCCAACAGAATCCCTCTGGGGGAGGTCCCTAACTACCTGTAAAGGAGATCCCTCAGGAATGTTTTTAACCATCACCTGGCTAGGGCTACTAGCCAGGCAATCCTCATTCTTTTGATGGGGGGGTTCTTGTGGACAGGGGCCCTCTTGGGGTCCACTGGCCTCCCTGACCTCTGCAGCCCTGGGCTGACTGAGGCAGGGTAGAGCGAGGCAGGCTACCTGCACCAGACTGGGTCCCACCTTGGAAGGGGCCACTGACATCAGAGGCTCTGCCAGGCCAGGCCTGGCTACCTCTGGGGCAGTTCCTTCACAAGGGGTGAGGTCAGATCCCTGAGGAGGCTGACCTTTTCCTAATGTCTGGGGAGAGGGAGACTTTTCTTCCTCCCCACTACTCTCTGTTTGTGTGGATTGATCCATAGTTTCAGGCTTCACTACACCTATGTCAGTCTGAGTATGGGCTGAGACCATTACAGCCTTGCCAACCTTTTCAGGGAGGCACTCAGTTTGGGTTTGAGCTGTGACTGTCACAGCTCTGCCAATCTCTACAGGGAAGTCTGTCTTTGCCTGGGCTGTGGCTACCACTGCCCTTCCAACCTTTTCAGGGAGGAAATCTACTTGGACAGGGGTTGTGGCTGGCACAACCCCACTACCCTTTTGCGAAAGGCCTACCATTTTAGAATGGGTGTCTTGTTCAACTTCAGCCCAAGCTGAGAGTTCTAAGTCATTCCCCAGTAAGCAGTCCACAGGCAAGGTTGGAGACACTGCCACCCTTTTAGGGCCAGTGACACCTCCCCAGCTGAGACATACCTCTGCCATAGGATGACTGTTCTGTTTGCCATCAATGTTAGTTACCTGGTATGAGAAACCAGGCAAAAGCTGCTCAGAGGGAACTAGCCTATGGGCCACCATAGTGATGCTAGCTCCAGTGTCTCTGTAGGCTTCAGCTTTTCTACCATTGATGTAGGGCTCCTGTCTGTACCTACCCAAAGTGTTGGGACAGGCAGTGAAGTTGGCAAACCCCATGCCACCATCACAGACCAGAGTAGCTGCTGTAGGGGAATTGGCTAAGCCAGGGTCCCCCTGTGTTCCCCAAGAAAATCCAACCAAATTTTTGGGGGCACTCCCACCAGCTGGGGGATTACTGCTGACAGTAATAGGTGGTGTGACAGGAGTAGTTGGAGGAACAGTTTTGTTCTTAGCCTTTGGGCAACTGCTGTCAGTTTTCCAATGCCCAGGAGTTTTACACTCATGGCAGTAAGGCTTTTTAACTGTGGTAGAGGAGGGAGCTTGGGACCCACCACCCTGTGTGGAGTTTTGGGGCCCTGAGGAAGATTTCTCTTTTGTTTTATTACCACCCTTCTCTTGAGGCTTGGTGGTATCTTTCTTTTGGTCACCACCCTGATTTTTAGGCCTAATCCTGGTCCTGACCCATTTATCTGCCCTCTTTCCCAATTCTTGGGGAGAGGTCAAATCTGAGTCTACCAGGTGTTGATGGAGAAGCTGGTTCTGACAATTACTAAGGATCTGCTCCCTCATAATCAAGTTGTACAATCCTGTATAGTCCTGCACCTTGCTGCCAGTTAACCAACCTTCCAAAGCCTTAGTGGCATAATCCACAAAATCAGACCAGTCCTGTGTCTGTGTCTTCTGGGTGTCTCTGAACAACAACCTATATTGCTCAGTGGTTAAGCCAAACCCATCTATCAGAGCACTCTTCAGGACTTTGTAATTGTTAGCATCCTCATCACTGACTGTGAGGAGCTTGTCTCTACCTTTGTCAGAAAAGGAGAGCCACAAGATAGCTGCCCACTGACTCTGGGGTACCTGCTGTACTTTGCAGGCCCTCTCCAAAGCAATCATCCACTTGTGGATGTCATCCCCATTCTGATATGGGGGACTATCTTGCTTAGGTTTCTATGGTCATAAGACCTATCCCTATCTCTAGGAATGTTGCTGCCACCAGTGGGTTCTGACCCACACAATTTTTGCTCTCTGGCCAGAGCAAGCTTCTCTTTGGCAAGGGCAAGTTCTTCCCTTTCTATCCTCAGTTTGGCTTCCTTCATTCTGGCCTCATGCTCTCTCCTTTGGGGGGAAGTCATCCCCCTGTGGGATGAAGCATTGGAGCTTCTTGAGTGATAGGAGTGGAGAGAGTCCCCTGAGGGAGATCTACCCCTCCTATCTCTCTTTTTAAGATTACTTGGGGGCCTGTAAGGGAAGCTCCCATGCAAGCTCCCATGCAAGCTTAAGTTAGCCTGACTAAGTCTTCTGACTGGGGTCTTGCTACCTCCCTCTTCTTCTGAGGTCTCTTCTAACTCATCTGTATCAGTTAAGTCAGGGGTCTCTTCTGTGGAGGGGAGGCCCTTATCTACAGCTATGGCACCATACTTGGCAGCTCTTTCAGCATCATAGGCCTCCAGAAGCTCCACTAGCTGTCTAAGGGTAGGGTTGGAACCCTGTTTTAATCTCCTGGAGGTACACAGTTGTCTCATCTCCTGGAAAGTGAATGCATCATATCTAGAGGGAATCTGTGTAGGATTCTCCTCTCCTGAGGGAGTATCAGTGTGATCTCCATTCAGGGACATGATTCTAGTGAGGGTGTGGTGTGTGCACCTACCTACACTAGTTGTTTCTACTAAACCTCTCTAGTAGTTGTAGTCAGGGTGTGTTACTCCCTTCAACCTACAACAACTAAGTCCAGTAGGACTTAAGTATTATAATCTATGTTATATGTACCTAAACAATATCTGTGTGATCTTTCAATTTAGTATCTCAAGATTACAATGGTCTTACAACAGCAAGCTCAGATCCCAACCGCTGCTCACCAATGTGAGAAGTTGGCCTGATGTATGATGTCACTAGTTCTAGTGTACACCTTATATCAGTCCAAACAACCCTTATGGTGATTGGTTGTAAAGTCAACCTTATAGACCAGCTATCCTAGTGGTAGCATGGACAAGAGCAGTCTTAGGCTAAACTCTGAATGGCATGTGAAGCCAGCTGTGATACCATATATAATCCCTTAAATACCAAATGAAAGGACACCACAACAGATATATATATAAAATAAAGTGTATTTATTCTAGTCAAACCCTTAGCACTCTTTATGAGATTAGAGGTAAGTACAACACAGTCTTATTCAAGCATACATTAAGTCACACAGGTAAGTAATACAGTTAGGCCCTAGGGGCCACGCAAACCATATACTAAAGAAGTGGTATAAGGACCACTGTCACGGAAATAGGATAGGCCTAGGCCTAGGGAATCGCTGGGGCTACACTACGCTAGCAACAGTTAGGAAGTGGGAGGCCCATGGGATTCAGGTGCAGAGTGGAAACACTCACGCGTAATGCGTAAAAGTCGATAGAATTACTAGCAGTTAGAAATTAACAGTTTAAGGACACTTCTGAAGCAGCTAGAGAGTCGAGACTCGGAAACTAGACCCTAGGATAGTCACTACCCTTGTGAGCACCGAAGTACCCAAGTTACCTAGCCCACGGGCTGCGGGTGCATAGGTGTGAACTTGCGTCGGGTTTCGTCGTGGACTTCTATGGATGCCTGAAGGAAAGTTCCTGACAGGCAGTCAGTGAAGAGTGTCCGGTGGATCCCAAGGCTGGGATCAGGAAGAGAGGATACCTGCAAGCAGAAGGGACAGAGGCAAGGTCATTAGCCAGTGACCACGTGGAACCAGGAAGGAACCAGGCGATGTCGTGAAGATTGCAGGTGAAAGGTGAAGCTTGTCGCTGCAGCCACGGGTACCAGGAGACGTCGAGGACAACCAGGACCAGGAGGCGAGCTGTCCCATGAAGGCTCTTGCTGTCGGCGGCGTCGAAGTCGAACTAGGACTCACCAAGCCTTGGCAAGCGGAACCCATGAAGAACGGAGGACTTGCTTCTGGTGCAGACCAGGAAGGTCTGGGGTGCTTCTCTTTTGCAAAGAAGCGGGAGCCAGTCTGGAGGAGCCAAACCAGCAGTGAAGATTTCAAGGTGTGTCGTCACAAAGGCCGCTAGCCAACGGGCAAGCAACCGGACAGACGCGGCAAGCAGGAAAATGCAGAAGGGCCCCACGCAGGACTTGTGGAGTGTGGGGGGCTGATCTTCGGTGCAGATGGTGCTTGGGGTTGGGGCTTCTCAATCCCCGGTGCACAACTTCGAGGGTGCCTCCGAAGCTGCGCTGGAAGATACTCGCCACTTTTCCCAGGTAGCCGGTCCCACGTCTCTCGTCGCCTCCACGGATCTCAGCTCGGCTGTGGATGTGAATCAGGGTCGGAGAAGTCTGGAAGTCAAGGCTCTGGTCGGGCTCTGCAGTCGGTCCCTCGTAGAACTTCAGCAAAGCAAAGGGTAGTCTCTTGATGGTGGTCTGGGGAGGTGCTAGCACCTCCCCAAGCAGGAAACCTATTGTCCAAGCCTCCCTTGCCGGGATCACTCCCAGCAGCAGGAGGTCAGACTTGTGTCTGTGGCAGCAGCATCCATTTTGTGATGCTGAGGCTTTGGTTAGAGTTGAACAGCAAAGTAGGATTTTAACATGTGTCTCCCTCTAGAAGGGAGGAATAATATCCTCATTACCAGAAATGGTATGGGGGTATTATTCCAAAGTGTTAGACACCTTACACAACATGTTTTGATAAAGCCAAACCATAGTTACCATAACCGTTTAAGATTATAAGGCACTTTAAGAGTATATGGTAGGCTATATCATAGAACAGCTATAAGGACATGGTTCCGAAAGCTGCAGACAGGCTCAGCTCATGCTAGAGCACCATCTCACATGTTACCAAGCACTCTACCTCCAGGATTGTTAAGGCCTGCCATAGGAGTGGCTGATAGATACACATGTGTCTATATTAAGGGTAGATATAGGTATTCTATATCTAAGAAAGGGGTGATTACACGACCTTGCCCCAGCTGAGTGATCAGCCAGTTGTGTCTGATTGGAAGGCCAGACCAGGGGTGGCATAATACATGCTGCAGCCCCTGGGAGGCCTAGGGTACACCTATGCCCTGGGTACCTAGGGTACACTGTACAGGGTCCAATAAGGTGATCCTTACCAATTGGTTATGTACCTAGGGTACATGGAGTCCATTTTAAAGAGAGAGAAGACAACCTGAGACCCTGAATGGCAGGATCTCATGCCAACTAAGTCGAAAAACCAGCTAGACACTAGGCAAAAAGTTGGGGGTAACCATAGTCAGATATCCACCTTCCTACAGCCATCATCAATGAATCATCAAACCACATGCCCAAACTTTTTATAGTTGGCTTATTAGCCAGGGAGACCCAAGCGAGCTGGCCACTTCAGATCGTATTGGACGGGGGATTTATTGCTAAGTATCATTAATTCAGTTTTGGCTACATTGAGCTTAAGACTGGATTGATTCATCCAGCTGGCTATTTGTTCCCAGCATGCCGGTTCTGGTGGCTCAAGTGGACTAATGCATGGTCCTGTGTTCGACCTCATAGTCACAAGTTAAAATCTCGGCGGGTCCACTCAGCCTTTCATCCATCTTAGCTCGATAAAATGAATACCTTTAAGTTGGGTAACAATAATCATCTGTTATTCAGCGCCAAGATGTCTACGAGTGAACGTGCGCTTTACAAAATGCATACGTTATGTTCCCAAATTAACTGGGGGCGAGTCGTAACCAGGTGTAAGTGAAAGCACCAGTTGGGTGTTCATCCGCGTAGGAGACTATGGACATCCCAATAGGAGCTGCAGTATCCGCCAGTGGCTGAAGATAGATGTTGGGCTGAGGTTGGACCCCTGCGGGACGCCACAAGTGACAGGCAAGATATTCAAGGTGCAGCCCTGGTCAAAGACTTGTAATGTTATCTTATTTAGAAAATAACCAACCCAGTCCAAGACTTTCCCTGTAACACTAGCTTTACCAACCCTGTGCAATAGTATAGAATGGTCAACCGTGTCAAAGGACTCACTAAGGCCCAAAAGGACGATGGAGACCATGCCCCAGATTCTAATCTCGTTTTAGCCTCTTCCACCACCAGTAAAAGGGCAGTCTCAGTACTATGTCTTGGGCAGAAGCCAGTCTGTGTTTGATACAAGCAAGAGTTGGCCTCCAGAAAGTCAGAGAGACACGTGTTGATATGTTTTTCAGCCACCTTACGTAAAAGCGGAAGTTTTCCAGGCAGGCAGGGTCAAGGTTAGGTTTTTTCAGGGAGGCTTTAACCATCGCACATTTCCAAGACTTGGGAACAGACCCAGTTTCCAGCGACAGGTTGGTTCAGTTTGAGCAAAATAGGGAGGATAGTTTCCTGTTCTTGAGCAATGATCCTGGGGGAAGCCTGATCAAGGGGAGAGCCTGATTCTAACTTACTGAAAAGAGCCGTCTGCTCTTCCAGTGTAATGGGAGGGAATTTGGACAGGATGGAGGAACAACTATTTCCTCTATTAATGTTAGGAATCGAGATAGTGCTTCTACAGTCCTTTTCAAAAGATTGGAAAATAACCAACATTTTTTAATTAAAGAAGGAAGCAAAGACAATGCATCTTTCAGTTGATTGTTCAGAAAGAGGTGTGCTGGAAGAAGGGTCTAGCAACATTTTAGTAATTTTAAATATTTCTCATGGGGTATTGCTAGCCTTATTAATCCCTATTTCAAAATAAAACGCCTGGGCAGTGCGGATTTCAGAGTGATGAACTAACTTTCTCCATATATATACCTTTTCTTGGTTCTGCAAAATCTTTCCTCCATTCCTGTCTGCCACAATTTTTTTTTTCAAGTTTTGAGGTGGGGGAATACCACGGTGCAGACTTATTGTTAGATTTTTCATTTCTTATCTGCTTGGTGATATTTTGGGCGGTACAAAAGGGGGTGGTGATGGACTGAGCATCAGAACCAATCAAACACTCACACCCAGTCAACAGATCTGGGTTTGATCCGTCACCGTTCTTTAGCCCACTCTGCCACCCCAGTTCAGACATGGCCACATGCAAATCAGTCTGACCCTGTGCCTCATGATAACAGTCCAGCCCGAACTGCCAAGCCATGCCTTCCCTGGACCGGAAACAAGCTTCCTAGGACCGGTTTCTGGCATTTCAGCCGTCTTCAGCCAGGCTTGCTTGAATCCAGTGGCAAAGTGAGCAAGGGACTCACGTCTGAGCATACCCTGCCAAGTTATGACGAACAAAGCGGTACAAAAGGGGGTGGTGATGGACGGAGCATCAGAACCAATCAAACACTCACACCCAGTCAACAGATCTGGGTTTGATCCATCCCCGTTCTTTAGCCCACTCTGCCACCCCAGTTCAGACATGGCCACATGCAAATCAGTCTGACCCTGTGCCTCATGGGAACAGTCCAGCCCAAACTGCCAAGCCATGCCTTCCCTGGACCGGAAACAAGCTTGGCTTGGCAGTTCGGGCTGGACTGTTCCCATGAGGCACAGGGTTATACTGATTTGCATATGGCCATGTCTGAACTGGAGTGGTGGAGTGAGCTAAAGAATGATGAAAAATTAAACCCAGATCAGTTGACTGGGGGTGAGTGTTTGATTTGCTCTAACGCTCCATCCATCATCCCCTTTGGTATCGCTTTGTTCGCCCTAAGTTGACTTCCCCCAGACGGCTGGAATAGTTCCGCCATCTTGGATAGGGGGGAAGTCGGCGGTACAGCTGCCTGGCCGGACCCTCCCATTCGCCCATAAATTAACCCACAGCCGCGTCCGCGCAGCGGGCGCGCCGCGCCATAGGCGCGCCAGAGGCAAGCCCGTCTGCGCCCGTCCGCGCCGTGACGGCGCTGGGCGCTGGCATTATGGACGGCGGGAGGTCTGACCCTATCATGTATTCACGAGAAAAACTCTTGGCCTTGGCGCGCCCTTCTTGCCCATCCTCCCCATGGTCCCCCCTTGAGTTTCCCTCTCACTGTAAGTCCTGCCCGTTTGAATTATCCCCAGCACAACCGACTTCCTGCTCTTCTGGGTTTAAGTTATTTAAAATTCTCAGTCTCAACTGCCGCTCGCTGATAAAACATCACGCTGTGATCCTGGACCTTCTAACTGATGAATCTCCTGACGCTCTCTTTCTCACGGAAACCTGGCTTCACCAGGACGCCACCGCAATACCATGGCTGGCTCTCCCGCCTGGCTACACACTCAAATCTGTTAACAGAGAATTGGGAAGAGGTGGTGGGGTGGCAATGATAGCTAAGGAATCATATAAAACCAATTTAGTGAGTGAACCCATAGTAGGTTGCGAGTGCGCATCAATCAAAATTGGGCTAACTGATAATATCTCTTTAGCCGGTCTTTTGATTTATAGGCCCCCCGGGTCAGCGACCAGTTTCAAAAAGGATCTTCTTGATAAAGTGGGGCATCTGGCTAGCAAGTCTGCCAATTTCACCATTTTGGGTGATCTCAATCTCCACCTTGAATGCACTGAACAGGTGGAGATTGGCAGTTTCTTGGCTGATCTGGAAGCCTTTCAATTAAAGCAGTGTGTGCTTGAAGCTACCCACATAGCCGGCCATGTTTTGGATCCAGTCATTTCTAACCTCCCCCAAATCATTATGCGTTCCCCAGTTCCTCTGGTCTGGACAGACCATTTTTTGGTCACCTTCTCCCTACAATTTCCGATCAAAATTGACCTTAGTCACCCCATGAAGATCCTAAAGCGTGCCTGGCATAAGCTTAATCCCGAGATTCTTTCTGCTTGGCTTTCTAGCCACCAACCGCAACTACCCGCCTGCGCGGACGAAGCAAACCAGTGTTATCAGGACTGGCTGACGGCTGGTCTGCACACCCATATCCCTGCAAAATGGGGTAAGATTGGGCGTGGGCCATCTAACCCATGGTTCAACGAGGCCCTTTCCTTGACCAAAAAGGGCTGTAAGAAGTTGGAGCGCGCTTGGAGGCGCTCCTACGATGCGACTGCTAAACTTGAATATCAAGCAGCCCTTAAGTCTTACCATAAAGAGATTCGCAGAGCGCGGGCCGACTTTGTGGCAAATAAAATTATGGCGAGCTCCAACCCTACAAAAACAATCTTTTCCTTACTGGGCAATATGAAGAAATCCGGTGGTAATGAGGGTCATCCAATCACCTCGAATAACCAGTGTAGTGCGTTAGCTACATATTTTATTAATAAAGTGGAACTAATCTACCAGGGACTCCCACAAACTTTTTCCCTGTCTGAAGAGCTGGCCCCTTCAGGGGGTGAGTCTTTGAATGCTCAGAGCTTAGGGGAATTCCCTCCCATTACGGCTCTGGAGTTTCCGTCTCTCAGTTCCAAAATCAAGTCCGGCTCCCCGGCGGACCCAGTGACTCCCACCTGTTTCCGTCTTCTTTATCCCTCCATCTCCGAACTATGCCTTGAAGTGGTCAATCGGTCACTACTCACGGCATCAGTCCCCTGAGCTTGGAAGCATGCCAAAGTCATCCCCCTTTTGAAAAAACCCTCCTTGGCTGCATCCGACCCGAGTAATTACCGTCCCATCTCGCAACTGCCTTTTTTGGCCAAAGTAACGGAGGCACACGTGAACTCTATCCTGGCAGGCTTTGTCGAGCAACATGCTTTATTTGACCCTACCCAACATGGCTTTCGCCCTCGCCATAGTACTGAATCTGCGCTCCTGGTGGTATCTGAAACCATAAAAAGTCATCTCGATGCAGGCGACTCCGCGGCTTTGATCCTATTGGATTTGAGTGCCGCATTTGACACTGTATCGCACAAAATACTTCTGAGACGCCTGCAGGACATTGGGGTAAGGGACTCGGCCTTGGCCTGGATTACTTCCTTCCTGTCAGAGAGATCCTTTCAGGTCCTGGCTCCCCCCTTTTCCTCACAAAAGTGCGCATTGCACCAGGGAGTACCTCAGGGCTCTATACTAAGCCCACTCCTATTTAACCTGTATGTCAGCCCATTGGCAACACTGGCCAAGAGTAGTGGGCTTTCACTGGTCTCATACGCCGACGATACCCAATTAATGATCAGCTTCTCTAAAAAAAGTTCCGCCAACCTAAACAATTTCACGGCTGATCTATTGGCTATCTCCGACTGGATGGCAGCAAACTGCCTTCAGCTGAACTCCGGGAAATCCGAAATTCTGCTTTTCGGTAAGGATAGGGAGTTATGGACTGACCTTCTCTGGCCAGAACGTCTCAAGCCTGCCCCAGTCCCTAAGGACTCTGTAAAGAACCTTGGCTTTTGGTTTGACCGCGGTCTAACTTTCGAGAAACAAACTAAGACTGTTGCGGGGGTCTGTTTCGGTCTCCTGCGGAGCCTCAGACCACTGCTTGGGTTCTTTCCTCCATCGGTGCGGCAGTCCATCATCCAATCGTCTGTTCTTGCCAGATTGGACTATAGGAACTGCCTTTACTTGGGAGCAACAAGGGCTAGTATAAACCGCCTCCAGAGGATCCAGAATGCTGCAGCCAGGGTTCTGGTGTCTCTACCCAAGCATTGTTCGGTTGCCCAGGTGCTTCCGAAACTTCACTGGTTGCCAGTGTGTAAACGCATTCAATTTAAAGCACTATGTATTTCACACAAAATTCTTGCAAAGCAGGCCCCGTCAGGCCTCCTGGAACTATTGGAGCCTTACGTTCATACGCGTTCCTTGCGCTCCGCAAACCATGCTCTGGTCTGCGTCCCTCAGGTGCGGAGGGCCAGGGCAGGGGGGCGCTCTTTCCGACACCTAGCAGCTAAATTATGGAATTCTGTCCCGATTTCAGTTAGAACTATTCCTAGCCATTTGACCTTTCGCAAGGCCCTGAAGACGTGGCTCTTCCCCCTTTCATCATCTAACCCTCAGTGATCTGCTCCGGTGCTCGCTCCCTGGTTCTCGCTGCTGCGCTGGGACGCCTCGTTGCTGAGGCAGCCATGCGCATTATAAAATTAATTATTAATAATAATAATAATAATAATGCCCAGACGTGGGTCCCTTGCTCACTTTGCCACTGGATTCAAGATAGCCTGGCTGACGAGGGTTATGAACCCGAAACCGGTCCCAGGATGCTTGTTTCCGGTCCAGGGAAGACATGGCTTGGCAGTTCGGGCTGGACTGTTCCCATGAGGCACAGGGTCATACTGATTTGCATATGGCCATGTCTGAACTGGAGTGGTTGAGTGAGCTAAAGAATGATGATAGATTAAACCCAGATCAGTTGACTGGGGGTGAGTGTTTGATTTGCTCTAACGCTCCGTCCATCATCCCCTTTGGTATCGTGGTGATATTTTGGGTCAGCCAGTTTGTGATCTTATGATTATCCAGTGGACCAAGGCCCACCCAGGGTAAGGATTGATTCAGTGAACACTTCCAGCTTTCCCAGTTTAACTCGGACCATTGTCTATCAAACATGGCTGTACTCTTAATGGGAGCAAACAGCCGGGAATTGTTGGTAAATACCAGATCCAACAAATGACCCCCTATGTGGGTGGAGCACTGAACTCTTTGCTGTAATTGTAGGGCAGCTAGATCGTGCATAAAGCAGGAAGTTTGGGGGTCTTTAGAATCATTCAAGTGTGGATTTAAATCTCCCATGCCCGTTAAGGAAGTATATTTTATGACCAAACTCGCTAGAACATCGGGGTTGATTGAATAAATGACTGGCCTGGCCTGGGAGGGGATATACTAAGCTTCCGACATTGTGGTAGCATGGAAAAAAGATAAAGAAAACGCAACACTTTCACAATAGGAGAGTGAGGGGATCAATTCTACAGTTGAATGAATTTTTGTCTGGGGGTCAGCCTGAACTACATCCGGTCCGGATTCCTCATGAAGCCATGTTTCCGTGAGGAAAACTACATCCAGTTTGTAATCTTCTAGGAGAGAACGGATGTCCAGCTTATGACCTGGAAGGACCATGCAGTTGAGGAGAAGCACATTTTGTCGAGATTTAGGTGCGTGGAGTTCCCTACTTGTAGGATCAAAAGGAAACCTATAGGAGCAATACTTTAGAGTGCTGTTTGAACTAGACACATTTATTGAGTAGCTACAGTTAGCACGTGTTGTCCCTCTAGCTTTAAGTAGGAAGGCCCTGGAATATATTTGCTGGTGAGAGGTTAGAGTTGCAGGTTCCCTGGCCCCGGTCGGGCGTAGATGGGTTTGCCTTAGACGCACCTTCAGCACGCCAGCAGTGCCTCCATTGCATGCTCAAAGAAAACATAAAAATCACTGCCTCATAGGTGCAACTGATCAGCAAACCCTCACAGTGCTGCTGCTTCTCTGATGCGCGCCTGCTGCCCTGCCGTTTTTATGCCAGGCCGGGACTCCAACCACTAGAGCACCAACCAGAAACTGTCTGCTCTATGGTTGGTTTGAAAAGTAAAATGCACAGTGCTTCAATTCCCCTCAGTGCTACCATTACTCTGTTCTTTCCCTCGCCGCCCCCAATTGCGAATTCCCATATCCTAGATGGTTACGAATAGCTATCTTGTGCTCGTTCGTATCTTCACTGTTGGCTGCATCATCATGGTTGGCACAATTCGGTCCATCCACTATTCCTACAAAGACATCTAGATATGCTGTGTCATCTTTACATTCAAGAGTTGCAGCCCTTACCATCATTGGTTGCAAACAAGCTAAAGCAACAGTCTGCATCGTAGATTTGCGTTGTCAGAGAAGACCCTGTTGACTACAGAACTGTCTGCTGCTGCATCGTTGACAGATGTCATGTCACCTACAACATGGTCTGCTGGATACTGACATTTGAAATGCATGTTGCCTGCTGCATCATAAGTTAAGATGTCCTCTTCACAGCAGACATAGATGAATTTTGAGTCTCATTTATTCATTGTCTCTTGTAGAGAAGAATTAACAGTCAACCACAAACAAGAATATTTTTATATTATAAGTTCTCTGGGATAGTTGGCAGGACTATCCAGTGCTTATGAGTTCAATGGAGATGCCCTTGAAGAAGAACTAGGATTACAGGTAAGAAACCTTTCCTTCTCCAACATGGGTAAGAAACCTTTCCTTCTCCAACATAGATTTTTTCATAGATTCACATGCTTGAACCTTCTCACATCATCCAAGTGGGTGCCTCCAATACATACTGAGCAGTATGAAATAACAATTTCTCATAGAAACAGCCACAAAATAGTGTGTTTTGAGCTTTTCAGACTCCTTTTAAAAGACACAAACTTCGTCTAATGAGATTTAAAGTCTATGAACCTAACTTAATTGTACAAAGGGTGCCCAAAGCCTGGAGGTTGGAGACCGAGGTGTGCCCATAGGTCTGACCCCGCCCCCCCCCCCCACACACACACGCACATTGTCGAGCCCTCCATCAGATCTAGCCGGCAGCCTGCCCCGCCAACGAACGAGTTCCTTTAAAGGTAACCGTTCCAGCAGGCCAAACCTGGTGCCCATAGCTGACCCGCACTCCATCGCTGTCGACCATAGCTTTTCACTTTGGCCTGTTCTAGCACGACCAATAACCTTTGGTTCCCGCTTTGCACTTTTTGGTGCTAGACAACTCCTAAAAATTATATTTCTCTTTCCCCAATCCGATTTTTGCTTTTGGTGTCTATTTGCTCATTAAATTGCTAATTATATTCCTATTTTTATAAAATGGAGTGGACTATTTATTGTGTTGTGTTTTCGACTTAACTGTTTTTGTACTAATGAATGCTGTACCCTTGTTCCTTTGAGTTTAGCCTGACTGCTCTGTGCCATGGTTACCCAGGACTGAGGAAGGATTTAATTTTAAGAAACCTAACTGGACTTGATACAGAATAGTGACATTATTACTTGGTGACGTCTCACAACCACCCCAACTGATAATCCACATTCTCACAGAGGCACGGGTGAATAGGCCTCAGCCTGATTAGAATACATGCCGTCACTTCTCAGTCCCACACAGCCTGGTAGGGCGGTCAGTAACCACTCTTGCCAAACAACTGCCTCAGACTTGATGTTAACTCTGGCACTGCTACACCAAAAGTTGGAAAGTCTGGTGCCTAAAAAGCAGAAGTGGGAATTTGTGTGTCTTACACCTGGTTAGCTTGCCATAAGCAGACAGTCTTTTCTCAGAGAAGGTACATGTACAGTATCAACAGGTGAGCCAAATTCAGCATTAAATGAAAGATATGTGAAAGCTGGGTATGATCTAGCACAAACTGATATGCGAGAGCCAGCCTTATGGTTTAAACGAAATGCTATTGCAGGGATTTGCAAGCATGATTGCCTGGTATTTGTTATTTGGAATTCAGTAATTGTGTTAAATATTTTTTAGACCTGCTGTACTCGTACTCTTACAAAGTGTCTGAAGTTGTGAAGGAACCTAGGAAACAATATGGTGTAGGGTGTAACAGATTGAAGTAAATTTTTCCGATTATAATGGAACAACATATTGGAATACGTTTTCTAGTTTATAATGGAAGTCCTTAAAATGTAGATTTTCATTTTTGTACAAAAATTTTTAGATTTCCATTTTGTCACTTTAAATTTATGACCTAAATGAAGATTATTTAAATTGACAACTTAAATGTAGATCCGTAGTAGTGCTGAAATATTCTTGACCATTGACTTGTGCCCGCATGTAGTGAACCTAGTTTTGATTCTTTGAGTCTGGATTAGTGACTGATACTTTTGTGTCTAGGCTAGCGGGCGTGTGCCAGTGCTTGACAACCTGGTGGAACTAGTGTCAAGAGGTCATAGTATCCCAGTGCATTTGGATTCATTACCACGACTGGAGTCCCTGGTGTCAGAGGTCCAAGCTTGGAAAGAGAGTGCATCCAGTACATTCCTGACTCCGGACTTAAACTTCTCTTTACTGGAGGTGAGTGATTTAAATCTTTCTATGTATTAGTTGTTTGAAAGTACTCCATTTTGACATGGACACCCCCACTTTCGCCTGGTACATGTGATTTTGACTAGAAGTGCACTGTGTTCCTGTTAACCAGGTCACCAGTGCCAAATCTCTTTCCCAAAACAGGACAATGGTTCTCCCGATTGGCAATGCCTTTAGCACCCTCTAGAAGTCCCTATTAAATAGCACCCCTGGTGCCTAAGACCTTGGGTACAAACGAGTGTCCCCCAAGTGCTGTAGCACAGTGTCACTCTCAGGGACCCGTCACCAAACTCATACAGGGCTGCTATCGTAGGCTGCATGTTTTGATGCAGACAAAAATGAAAACATGACCTGACACACATTCCCGTGTGCCAGGTCCCCTGACACTGAATGTATTACTTCAAATCAAATTTTATTGCTATAGACCTCGTCAGATATCCACAATATAAAAAAATATAATGTATACAGGAAGTGTTGTTCATGGATTAAACCGCTCTAAAATAGTGGTGAACAAGTTTTTAAAAATTTAAATACTTTATAACATAAAAATTCATCTGGGGGGCTCTTAATAATTCAATCAGATCCATAATTCTAGAGATATTCTATTTAATACAAATAGGTTTTATAAAACAGCTATGTGCTTCAACCAGGAGTTTGTTAGGGCAAACAAACCGTACATGTACCAAATCTTGAATACCTCCTCCTCCTCATAGATCACAGAGGCCAGCTTTATCCAGTGTGCCACCCCAGTTTTCAGTTAATTCTTTTAGTGGTAGTGTCCTCAATCACAACATCAAAATACGACGGCTAACCTTATGATCTAATGAAAATCTCAGATATTTTGAACTCACTTTATATTGTACTCTAGCTAAAAATGTCTTATAGTGGGATAGCTGTATACAGTAAGCCTCATCAGTATCAAAGCTCAATCTTGGGGTGGATTTTTTTAGGAAAAGCATCAAGAGTATTGGGGACCAAGATTGCAGGAGTTTAATAGAACATTGGAAGTATTCCAAAGCATTCTCTAGGTTTTCTTTAAAAGTATTTTCCCTGGACCAGCCTTAAAAGTATCCTGACGTAAGAGCGCGCTCAATGAGTGTGAGAAAGTGGCTCTGTTCCCAAATAGGTTCAGTGTGTACAGAGTCCACAGTCCCCAGAGGTTTGGCAGAGGCTAAAGTTAGATAAAACCTTACTCTCTAAAGTGGTAGTTTGGTCGAGTAGTAAGGCAGTATCAGAGGACCATGCTAAGCATTTGATGTACACACTCAGTCAGCAAATGAATTCACACACTCAAGAACTGAACTCTAGGCCAATTGTTTTGTATAAAAAAATATACTGTTGTTTTATCTCTAGAACCAAGCAAGCCTGGCACAGGTAAGCATGTAAATACTTTTCAGCTACAAGATGCTGTTGTTGAATACTTTCAAAAGATAGTAGGACTTTGTACCAATTCGAGTTTACAGGGGTTGCAATGCAATGCACAAACTTAGTAGACTCAGAACATAGAATCAATAGGCTTTTTGAGTAAAAATGCAGTTAATTACTTTTCGGATTACTTTTTCTAACACAGTGCTGGATCCTAGATTCAGCACTCGGGCATTTCTTGAAAACGGTTGAGTAAATACGTTTTGGTTAGAGGTACGATTTTTAAAGAATATTATTGTATTTCAAAAGTTGACACTTCGAAACTTTTTTGCATAGAATCACCAATGTTATCCTATGGGAGGAAATTAACTTTGCAGGTAAGTTACTTTGACGTTACTTTTCTTTCTCAGTGCTGGATACCTAGATTCAGCACTGGGACATTTCCTGAAAACAGTTGAGAAAATGCGTTTTGGTTAATCGGGTGATTTTTTTTTTTTTCTTTTTTTTTTAGGAATATTCTCAGTTTTCAAAAGTCGACACTTGGAAACTTTTTGGGAGAAAAAGTGCCAATGTTATTCTATGAGGAAAAAGAGGTTACCGGTTTCCAGGTAGGTAATCGGTCTTTTGAGTTAGGGTTCTGGGGTAAAACTCAGGGGTCCTCCAGGGTCAGTGATGCACTGCTGTTGCACCCCCGGTGGCACTAGGGTGGCCGGGTGCAGAGTGTTGAGGCCCAGTGTTATCCTATGGAGGATAGGGGGGCTCCGGTTGGTGGCTGCTGGCAAGCAGGCCACGGGGTTGTGGGAGCAAAGCTCCTAGGGTTAAGCTCAGGGCAAGTTGGGGACTAAAGTAGCACCAAAGGTGCACCCTCAGCGACACTACGGCGGCCGGGTGCAGGGTGCTGTTTTGAGGTCGGGTGCCCTGTTGATTTCAATGGCGATTCTTTGGGACAAAGAAACAGTTCAGGCTCGGGGACGAGAATCTTCCAGGAGCGACCACCACTTCGAGGGGTAAGTTGGGATGTTGAGGGTTAGTTAGGCACTGTTGGTTTGGGCACACAAGGCCGTGGGGCGTCGGGTGCAGGGGTGTCTTGCGACGTCCTGGTAGGGGGGGGGGTCCTCTGGATTGAGGCTGCAGGCGTCAGGAGGCTTGAGGCAGGTCAGGGATCGCTGGATCTCGGGTCAGTATCTCCAGGGGGACCTCCTCGTGGTGTATTTTCACTCGATCTCGGGCCGGGTTCGGCAGGTGCAGATGGGGGCTGGATTCGTGGTTCCTGGCTGGCACTAGGAGCTGCAGTTTAAACACGTCCGGTGTTCACGGGAGAAACAGTCTGGAAAGTGAAGGCAGGCAGGTCCTCTGGGGTTTGTGAGGTTGCTGTCTGCTGGACACGCTGGGATTTCGCAGGTTGAAGGGGAGACAGCCTTGTAGGGCTGGGGCCAAGTCAGTGGGCGTCGTCCTCTTGTTAGCTCTGCACGGCTCTTCGTCCTTCTTCTTATCTTCTTTTTTTGTTGCTGGTTCTGAGGAAGGAAGGTTCAGGGTGCCCCTAAATACTAAATTTAGGTGTGTTACAAGTAGGTAAAGGACAGGGACAAATGGGTTCCTTCCCTGGGGTGGGTACACCCCCTATTCTGCCACTCTTCTCTCTCCAGTGGAAGGGGGGTAGGAGCCTGTCCCTGGTTGGCTGGGTCCCCCCCTCATCTTCAAGATGGCGGGGACTCTAGGTTATGCTTTACCTCGCCTCCCCCACCTTAGGGGTGGAGTTGGCAGAGGTGGGCACACCTCTCTTCCTCACTTGTTTTTCCCGCAGCTTCTCCCGCCCAAAGTGGGGGGGTAGAACCAGTGGGGACCAGTTGCTAAAAAGCAGCAAATGGTCTGGAGAGGCTCACAAAGGCGGCATGCCTTTGAAGCTTCTCCTTCGTGAACCCTGGCCATCCTGGGGGAGGAGGCTTGGCACCTCGTTCCAGGATGTGCATTGTTTCAGGCCTCCGAGAGCAGCAAGCTATCGACCCAGAGGTCCAGAAACATGTCTGGGGTGGCAGCCTAAGCAGCCACTCAGTCAGGTCACTGGAAGTTGCTCGAGTTTCAGGGGGCATCTCCAAGATGCCCTCTGTCGTGCATTTTACATTAAATCCCACACTGGCATCAGTGGGGGTTTAATGTGCTGAGAAGTTTGATGCCAATCTTCCCAGTCTTCAGTGTAGCCATTATGGTGCTGTGGAGTTCGTAATGACAAACTCCCAGCACCATATTCTCTTAATGGCAGCACTGCACTCATGCTCCTGTACCCTCACCACTGGCATAGGGCACCCAGCTAGAGTGGTGACTGATGTAGGGCAGGACAGTGGTTTGTGGGCATGGCACACAGGGATGTGTGCCATGTCGTCTCTGTTTTGTTCTGCACCCAGACACTCAGTCTGCAAAGGCAGTGTGTGAGTGTCATGGTACAGGGCCTCTGAGGGTGGCACAATAAGTGCTGCAGCCCTTAGAGGCCTTCTCTGGTCACAGGACCCTGGGTACCTGTGGTACCATTTACCAGGGGCTGACATGTGGCCAGAGATGCCAATTGGGGTTAGGCTTCAATGCAGTTTTAGGGAAGGAACACAGGCCCTGGGCACACTCAGTCAAAGCACATCAGCAATTCAACAAAAAGTGGGGGCATACCATGCAAGAAAGAGGGCACTTTCTCACAAGGGCCCTCCCTTGCTGCCGTCGCTGCTGCGGGCGGCGGCTCCGTTCGTTCCGCCACCGCCTTTGCCAGGTTTTCCGGACAATTTTGCCCCTAGTTGGGACCTTAATTGTGACACGGAGATGGACCACTGGGAAGGGTGTGAGGACCCTCTCGCACAGCAGCGCGGGTCGGACCAGAAATGGACGGAAGAGCTAGAGGATGTCGGTTGCCTTGACCTCTCCTCTGACCCTGTTTTTTTTCTCTCCTCCTGCTGTGGCTATGGAGGGGGTCTCTACATACACTGTGGTGCTCCGTAGAGCAGCTGAGGCCCTTGACCTTGACCTGCCTACAGTGACCCTCAAGACTAATCTCCTCACTGAAGTACTTCAGCCGACGGCAAGCTCTTTGGAGCCCTGCTGGCGTTCAATGAGGCCCTAACTGACGTCTTGATGGGCACCTGGTCTAGACCAGCCACGGGGGTTCCCGTGGATAAGAATGTGGCCAGGCGCCATCGCCCAGCCCCGGGTGAACCTGCTTTTCTGTGTGCCCACCCAACCCCAGAGATCCTGGTCATCCAGGCTTCCACTTACCAAAGCGCATTCCCTACCGCTCCCCCGGATAAGGAATCCAAGAAGCTGGAACTGTTCGGTAAGAAACTGTTTTCATCTGCCAGCTCAGGGCTGCGGTCGGTGAACACTGCATGCCTCTTGGGCCGCTCTTCCCCCTCTGTGTGGGACATGGTTGCGCAGGTTTTGGCTCAGTGTCCGGAGGAGGTGTCGGATAGTGCTTTCCCAAGCTGTTGCCAAGGGGAAAGATGCGGCAAAGTTCGCCGTCAGGTGTGGACTGGACACCGCGGACTCACTGGGTAGGGCGATTTCCACAACAGTGGCCCTCCGTCGTCACACCTGGTTGAAGTCCACTGGTTTTTCAGGGGATGTTCAAAGTTCTTTTATGGACATGCCCTTTGATGGTACTCGCCTGTTTGGCGATAAGGCAGATAGTGCGCTGGAGCGTTTTAAGGACTCCCGGGCTACGGCCAAGGCCTCTTCACCTCGCGCCCGGCCACGTCTGCTTTTCGTTCCTTTCGTGGCCTCGGAAGGGGCGCCCAACACGTTTGTTCAGCCAGAATCCTGCGCAGAATCAACCTCAGCGCGGACGTGGTGCCCGCCGCGGCAGGGTCAGGGGGCCAGCGTGCGGGTCAGTCCACCTCAGCTCCCATAGCATCCACCTCAAAGCCTTCCTAGTCCGAGCTTTGTGGCACACCCCACGCTGGTGGACGGCAGGTGCCGCCATCACCTTCCTCACTGGCGTTCCGTTACCTCACGCAGGTGGGTGCTGCAAATCGTCCGAAGGGGCTACTCCCTCCCCTTCGAGACTGCCCCTCCAGCCATGCCACTTCAGTTCCACCGCATGTCGGGGGACCATTTCGCGCTTCTCTAGCAGGAAGTCAAGGCCCTCTTGGCCAAGGGGCCCATCGAGCGCGTTCCTGGGCCAGAAGTAGGACGTGGTTGTTGTTCCCACTACTTTCTGGTCCTCAAGAAGGAAAAAAGGGGCCTGCGTCCCATCTTGGACCTCAAGAACGTCAACTGCTTCCTCCGGAAGGAGAAGTTCAAGATGTTGACTCTGGCTCAGGTCTTGGCTGCCCTCAACCCTGGAGACTGGATGGTAGCGTTGGACTTGCAGGACGTATATTTTCATATCCCCGTCCTGCCGGTCCACCGGCGTTACCTGCAGTTCACGGTATGCCTAGTGCACTTTCAGTTTGCCGTGCTCCCCTTCGGCCTTACCAGTGCCCCTCGGGTGTTCACGAAAGTGATGGTGGTGGTCGCAGCTCATCTGCGCAGATCAGGAGTTCCAGTCTTCCCCTATCTCGGCGACTGGTTGTTGAAGGCGGGCTCGCCCCAGGCAGTCGTCTCCCACCTCCAGACTGTGGCCGACCTCCTGCATTTGCTGGGGTTCTCCATCAACGTGGCGAAGTCGCACCTGAGTCCCTCTCAGAAGCTCCCCTTCATCGGAGCGGTTCTGGATTCGACGCAGTTTCGGGTTTATCCTCCCGAGCAGCGAGCAGCGAGTCCGGGTTATTCAGGCTATGATTCCGATCTTTCAGCCTCTATCCCGGGTTACAGTCAGGATGACTCTCCGGCTCCCTGGCCTAATGGCCTCCTGCATCCTGCTAGAGCAACATGCCAGATGGCATATGCGGGCTTGGCAGTGGGACCTGAAGGTCCAGTGGACACAGCATCGGGGCAACCTGTGCGATCATGTCCAGATCTCGGAGGGCGCTGCACGACAATTGCAGTGGTGGCTCACGAATCATGATTGGGTCAATGGCAGATCCCTCTCCCTTCTCCAACCGGAGCACACAATGGTGACAGATGCGTCCCTCCTGGGATGGAGGGGCCACATGGGAGAGGCGGAGATCAGAGGCTTCTGTTCTCTGGCGGAGTCCCGGCTTCATATCAACCTATTGGAGCTGCGGGTGATCCAGCTTGCACTGAAGGCATTCCTTCCCTCTGTACGGGGAAGTGTAGTGCAGGTGTTCACGGACAACACCACCGCCATGTGGTACTGCAACAAACAGGGCGGGGTGGGGTCGTGGACCCTATGTCAGGAGGCTCTCCGCCTCTGCACATGGCTGGAACATCAAGGCATTACCTTGGTGGTTCAACACCTGGCAGGTTCTCTGAATGCCAGGGCAGACGAACTCAGCCACCGGTGCATGATGGATCACGAATGACGTCTGAACTCGGACATGGCACAAGGTCTCTTTCTGCAGTGGGGAGAGCCTTGGTTAGATCTAGTCGCCACCGAAGAGAACGCGCAATGTCATCAGTTCTGCGCATTGGAATTTCCAAGGCGGCACTCGCTAGGCGTCGCTTTTCTTCACGAGTGGAGCTGCGGTCTGTTGTACGTCTTTCCGCCTATACCACTTCTGCCCAGAGTGCTGAAGAAGATTTGGCGCGACCGGGCCCAAGTCATCCTTGTGGCTCCAGATTGGGCACGAAGATAGTGGTATGCCGAGCTACTCAGCATGGCTATCGATCCCCCGATCCGACTGCCTCTTCGGGAGGATCTTGTGTAGCAGCAGCAGGGGACGGTCCTCCACCCGAACCTGTCCAGCCTCCACGCGTGGAGATTGAGCGTCGACATTTGACAGCTTTCGACCTTCCTGTCTGTGATATTATTCTGGCAGCCAGGAGTCCCTCCACTAAGACAGTATACGCCTGCAGGTGGAACAAATTTGTGGCATGGTGCACAGCAAAGGCTGGGGATCCCCTTTCTGCCCCTCTTTCCGAGGTCCTTCTGTTCCTTCTCTCTTTGGCCCAGCAGGGCTCTGCTCTGGGCACTATCAAGGGTTATCTCTCAGCCATTTCTGCCTTTCTAAGGCTTCCAGATCAGCCTTCTCTTTTTAATTCTCCGGTTGTTAAACGCTCCCCCCCCCGTGCCTTTCATAATGCCTCAATGGGGCTTAAATATTGTCTTGACCTATCTGATGTGCGCTCCCTTTGAGCCACTTCATAACTGTCCCTTACGTCTTCTCACTCTAAAGACGGCTTTCCTGGTAGCTATCACTTCTGCCAGAAGAGTGAGTGAGCTCCAGGTTCCTTCTTCTAAACCCCCTTTTCTCTCTGTTCATCCGGACAAAGTGGTTTTAAGGACTCGTCATTCTTTCTTGCCAAAGGTTGTCACGCCCTTCCACATCGGGCAGACCATCACTTTACCCACCTTCTTTCCGCCGCCGCATCCTTCAAAAGAGGAAGAGAGACTCCACCGTCTGGACCCAAAAAGTGCGCTCTCGTTCTTTCTGAAGTGCACACAACAGTTCCGGGTGGATGACCAACTTTTTGTTGGCTACTTGGGTGCCAAAAAGGGTCGGGTCGTGCACAAACGGACCATCTCTCGGTGGGTCGTTCTGTGCATCAAAGCATGTTACTTGTTGGCTAAGATGGAGCCTCCTGTGGGGCTGCGTGCCCATTCTACCCGGGCAGCGGCAGCCACTTCTGCTTTGGGACACGGTGTTCCCTTGCAGGACATCTGTCAGGCTGCTACGTGGGCCTCGCTGCACACTTTTACCAAGCATTATTGCTTTGACAGGCATGTCCGGAGAGACGTCTCTTTTGGCCATTCTGTTCTCCGTGACTTTCTGGTGTGATCTTGTTCGCAGACCCACCACCGGGGTTGGTATTGCTTGGGTATCTATTCTAAGGTAAGGAATCTATCATTAACGTGTCTTTCAGATGCACAAGTTACTTACTTGTGTAACGATATATCTGTAAGAGACATTAGTTAGTGATAGATTCTTTACCGCCCCACCCATCCTCCCCGTTCTGTGAACTGATTTCTAGGGTTAAGGTCATCCCTTTCAGGGCTCTAGTTTCATGGCACCAGTGGTCAGATTCATGTATGACTCTGCGTTCCTGGCGCAGAAAGTCGTGCACAGAACTGACGTCCGCGCGCATGGTTGGCGCCTAAGTAGTCTCCGTGACGTCATCTCGGCGCCTACGACGCCAGCGACCGGTGCGGAGCCGCATGATGCCACCTTTCGACGCGCAGGGGTACTGCTGATGAAAACTTTCTGGATCCAGTCTGATGCCTGGGGATATTCTACGGTAAGGAATTTATCACTAACTAATGTCTCTTACAGATATATCGTTACACAAGTAAGTAAATTGTGCATTACACCAAAAGTCGATTTTTCCTGCAGTAACTGAGTCCCCAAAGCTCGGGAGATCTGCCAGCTCTTCACCCAGGAACCAAGACCTTCAGAGAAGTAGCGTACCTTCTTCCCTGCAACCTGCAGGCACCCAAAGACTCATGTGGGACTTTGTGACGGCAGAAACCAGACTGGTGAAGACACCACTGCACCCCTTGCTCCAAACCCAAGTTGAAGTGGGCCAACGGTGTCATTGTGGTCCCCCAGCCCTGCAGAGACAGAGTACACTGTGTTTTCGCCCCAGTGAATTCACCAAGGCCTGCAGCCTCTCTGGGCAGGCCCTCCCCTACTGTGACTGCTCCCTGCAAGGAAAACCCGCAGCCTAAAGACACCTCTGTACCTGTCGCTCCTGGGCCTTGGAGTAGAGGACTGTGAGAAAGTGCCCTCTTTCTGCATGGTATGCCCCCACTTTTTGCTGAATTGCTGATTTTCTTTGACTGAGTGTGCCCTGGGCTCCTCCTAATCAGCTGCCCAGGGCCTATCTTCCTTCCTTAAAATTGCATTGAAGCCCAAACCCAATTGGCATCCCTGGCCACAGGTAGGCCCCTGGTAAATGATACCACAGGTACCAAGGGCACTGTGACCAGGGAAGGCCCCTAAGGGCTGCAGCACTTATTGTGCGACCCTTAAAGGCCCTGCACCTTTTGTGAGAAAGCGCCATCTTTATTGCATGGTATGCCCCCACTAATTGCTGAATGTACTTTTACTGAGTGTGCCCTGGACTCCTGCCAATCAGGTGCCCAGGGCCTGTGTTCATTCCCTAAAACACAAAACACAAATTGGCAAACCCTGGCCACATGTCAGCACCTGGTGAATGATACCCTAGGTACCCAGGGCCTTGAGACCCGGGAAGGCCTCTAAGGGCTGCAACACTCATTGTGCCACCCTTAGAGGCCCTGTACCCTTACACACACACACTGCCCTTGCAGGCTGGGTGCCTGGGTACAAGACAAAACAAAGAGTCGACATGGCACACATCCCTGTGTGCCATGCCCACCACCTACACTGCCATGGCATACATCAGCCACCCATCTAGCTGGGTGCCCTATGCCAGTGGTGTGGGCACAGGAGCATGAGCCCTGTGCCCCTACAGTACCCAGGTCCATTCCTGGGCCCTGTAAGTGCAGTGCTGCCATTTAAGAGCACATGGTGCTGAGAGCTCGTCAAACACGAACTCCACAGCACCATAATGGCATCACTGAAGACTGAGAAGTTTGGTATCAAACTTCTCAGCACATTAAATCCGCAGAGATGCAAGTGTGGGATTTAATGTACCAAGCACCCAATAGGGCATCTTAGAGATGCCCCCTAAAACCTAACCTTCAATCCTCGTCTGTTCTGAGTCTGCCTAGGCTGCCACACAGCAGACATGTTGCTGGACCCCTGGGTAGGAGAGCCCCTGCTCTCCTGGGCCTGCAACAATGCACATCCTGGGCGAGGTGCTAAATCTCCTCACCCAGGATGGGCAGGGAGAAGCTTCAAAGGCATGCTGCCTCCGTGAGCTTCCCCAGGCCACTGCAACCCCCCACTCTGGTGGGAAGCTTGGCCGGAAACCCCAAATAAGGATAGGGGATGTGCCTGCCTGCCAACCCCACCCCTCAGGTGGGGGAGGCGAGGTGAAGCACATCTCCGGGCTCTCGCCATCTTGAAGATGGGAAGCCCTGCCCAATCAGGATTATGCTACTGCCCGCCTCCCACAGGAGAGAGGCAGGATAGGGGGTGTACCCACCCTAGAACAGGGACCCATTGGTCCCTGCCCTTCACCTACCTGTAACACCCCTAAATCTAGTATTTAGGGGCACCCTGAACCTTCCTATTCCAGATTCCAAAATCCGAAGAAGAGCTAGAAGAAAGAAGACCTCCCTCCAGCTGCTAAGAAGAGGAAGACATCAACTGCTTTGGCCCCAGCCCTACCTGCCTGTCGACCCTCGAACCTGCTCCTGCTCCAACCCGGCATCTCTTGTGGCCAGCAACCTCACAAACCCCGCAGGACCTGGCTACCTCTTGACTCTAAGCCCACTGGGACTCCCATGAGTAGTGGCTCTACTCAAAATCTACTTCTAATCCTTGGCAGCAGCCCGGAACCGCAAACCCAGCCCACTCTGCACCCGCCAAGCCTGGCCTGTGCCAGAGTGAACAAAGACCACGAGGACGACCCCACGGCACCCAAGGACCTCCCTCGACACTCCTGAAGAAGCCTGCAGCCTCAGAGCCAGGTGCCCCCCCAACCGCGATCAACAGAGGGTAAGATTTCCCGACACCAAAAGGCACCTCTGCACCTGGCGCCCCGCGGCCCCCTGTGCCCAATCTCGGGGTACCTACCTATCCTCCAACTACCCAACTTACCTCTCGAAGTGGTGGTGGCACATGAAGAATCTTCGTCCCCGAGCTTGCAGTCTTTTTCTAAACCGGAGATTTCCCATTGAAATCAATTCAGTGCCCGAAGGCTCAAAAGCACCCTGCACCCAGCCGCCCGAGTGGCCCTGGCAGTGTAACCTCTACACCTATCTACTTCCCCACTTGCCCTGAGTAAGTGACCAGGAGCCCATCTCCCACAGTCGCGTGGCCTGCTAGTCAGCAGCCACCAACCAAGGCCCCCCTACCTCTCATAGGATAACATTGGGCCTAACTCTCTCTGCACCCGGCCACCCTTGTGCCGCTGAGGGTGAACCAACTGTTCCTACCTGACCCTGGGAGACCCCTGAGTCTATGCCCAGAACCTTAACTCTGTCAGTCGAGTACTTACCTTTAAACCGATAACTCAATTTTCTCCATAGTGTAACATCGACTGGCTTTTCCTGAAATTTCTTCTTTGTGGACTTTTCAAAACTTAAAATATTCACCAAAAATCAGCAGAGTAACGAAAACGAAAATACTCACCTGCTCTTAGGTGAGCTCCCAGTGCTGGATCTTGGTGCCCAGCACTGACTCTGAAAAATACTTACAACTGTACTTACCAGTAACCCAATTTTCTCCCATAGGAAATCATTGACAGTTTTTCTTTGAAATTTCTTCTAAGTGTCAATTTCTGCAAAGTTTAAATATTCTTTAAAAATCGTATAATATCTGAAAACGTAATTACTTACCTGTTTTGGATAAAGGTCCCAGTACTGAGTCTAGGCACCCAGTACTGGATTACAAAAGTAACGAGCACATACTATACCTGCAACTTGAATTTTCTGCCATAGGGAATCATTGACTGTTTTCTATGAAATATTTTCTAAGTGTCAACTTTTAAAATGGCAAAATATTGTCTAAAAATCATCACAGTAATTAAGTCGACTGTTATCACTTGATTCCAAGTATTGACCCAGGGCTGAATCTAGGATCCAGTCCTGGAGTTCCAAAAGTAATCCTAAAAGTAATCTGTGGCAAATAACTTGAAACTTCCATTGAACTCGGTGCATTATTGTGTTTAGCATTGTGTTGCCTATTGCAACCACTTGTAACTTTATACAAAAGTCAATTGCATATTGCAAAAGTATTTATATAAAGCATCTCATTCTGAGAAAGTATATTTTAATACCTATTGTTGGTTGTAAAATAACACAAGCATATATTTTTTATATATAAACCATTGGCCTAGAGTTCAGTTATTGAGTGTGTGAGACCATTTGCTGGCTGAGTGTGTGCAACAAATGCTTTACACTGTCCTCTGATACTGCCTTACTGCTCGACCAAGCTACCACTTTAGAGAGTAAGGTTATATCTAACTTTAGCCTCTGCCAAACCTCTGGGGACTGTGGACTCTTTACACCCTGTACCTATTTGGGAACAGTATATACAGAGCCACTTTCTCACACCTTTTCACTCACACACTGCCTTTGCAGGCTGCGTGTCTTGGTGCAGAACAAAAGTGAAGAGTCGACATGGCACACATCTCTGTGTGCCATGCCTACAACCCACTGCCCAGATCAGCCACCCCTCCAGCTGGGTGCACTATGCCAGTGGTGAGGGTACAGGTGCATGAGCCCTGTACCACTACAGTACCTAGGTCCATTCTTAGGCATTGTAAGTGCAGTGCTGCCATTAAGAGTATATGGTGCTGGAAGTTTGTTATCACGATCTCCACAGCACCATAATGGCTACACTGAAAACTGGGAAGTTTGCTATCAAACTTCTCAGCACATTAAACCCACACTGATGCCAGTGTGGGATTTAATGTAAAATGCACCACAGAGGGTATCTTAGAGATGCCCCCTGAAACTCGACCAACTTCTAGTGTCCCGACTAAGGGGCTGCTTAGGCTGCCATCAACAGACATGTTTCTGGACCCCTGGGTCAAGAGCCTGCTGCTCTCGGGCCTGAAACAATGCACATCCTGGGACGAAGTACCAAGCCTCCTCCCCCTGGATGTGCAGGGTTCACGAAGGGGAAGCTTCAAAGGCATGCCACCTTTGTGAGATTCCCCAGGCCTCTTGCTGCTTTTAGCAACGGGTCCCCACTGGTTCTGCCCCCCACTTTGGGCGGGAGAACCGGTGGGAAAAACAAGTGAGGGAGAGAGTTGTGCCCACCTCCGCAAACTCCACCCCTCAGGTGGGGGAGGCGAGGTGAAGCACAACTCCGAGTCCCCGCCATCTTGAGAATGGGGTGGACCAAACCAACCAGGGACAGGCTCATGCACCCCTCCCACTAGAGGGTGGTACAATGGGGGTGTACCCACCCCTGGGAAGGGAGCCACTGGTCCCTGCCCTCTACCTACCTGTAACGCCCCTAAATCTAGTATTTTGGGGGCACCCTGAACCTTGCTTCCTCAGATCCGGAAACAACAAGAAAGAAGATAACAAGGACCAAAGAACCGTGCAGAGCTAACAAGAGGACAACGCCTACTGACTTGTTCCCAGCCCTACAGGCCTGTCTCCCCTCGAACCTTCTCCTGCGAAATCCCGGTGTGTCCTACAGCCAGCAACCTCAAAAACCCCAGAGGACCTGCCTGCCTTCACTTCCCAAGACTGCTTCTCCCGTGAACATTGGATTTGTTCAACTGCAACCTCTGGCTCCGGCCGGACACTGCAAATCCAGCCCACTCTGCACCCGTCGAACCCGGTCCGAGCTCGAGTGGAAAAACACGACGACGAGGTCTCCTTGCTGATTGTGACCCAAGAACCGGAGATCCCAGACCAGCCTCAAGACTCCAGCTGACGCCTGCAGCCTCAATCCAGAGGATCCCCCCTACCGCGACCAAGAGCGGGTAAGACTTTCCGAAGCCAAAGGGCACCTCTGCACCCGACGCCCAACGGCCTTGTGTGCCCCAACCAACGGTGCCTAGCCAACCCAAGACATCCCAACTTACCCCTCAAAGTGGTGGTCGCACACAGAAGATCTTCGTCCCCGAGCCTGCATTGTTCCTTTTGACCGGAGTGTCTCCATAGCAAACGGGGTGCCCGGCGCCAAAACAGCCCACTGCACCCGGCCGCCCCAGTGCCGCTGAGGGTGCACCTTTTGTGCTGACCTGCAACCTCAATTGCCCTGAGCTAAACCCTAGGAGCTTTGCTCCCACAGCCGTGTGGACTGCTTGCCAGCAGCCACCAACCGGAGACCCCCTATCCTCCTTAGGATAACATTCGGCCTCAACACCCTGCACCCAGCCGCCCTAGTGCCGCTGAGGGTGTTACAAGAGTGCATCACTGACCCTGGGGACCCCTGAGTCTAACCCCAGAACCTTAACTCACACAGTCGATAACTTACCTTTGAACCAATAACCTGTTTTCCTCAATAGGATAACATTGACAATTGTTCTCACAAAAAGTTTTTAAGTGTAGCGTTTTGAAATCTAAAAATATTCTTTAAAATTTGGACGAATAACCAAAACGCATTTACTTACCTGTTTGCAGGAAATGTCCCAGTGCTGAATCTAGGTATCCAGCACTGAGTTAGTAAAGTAAAAAGTAACTTACCTGTAATTTACTGAAAAAGACTATTCATTTCAATGTACTGTATTTGCTAAGTATTGCAACCTACTGCATCCCCTATAAATCAAACAAAGTACAATTCCTATTGCATTTTCAAACTGTTCTACATTCAGCAACTTATTACTGTAAAGTATTTAATGCTTACCTGTGCCAAGCTTGCTTGGTTCTAAAAAATAAAACAAAAGTATATTTTTTTATACAAAACAAATTCGCCTAGAGTTCAGTTCTTGAGTGTGTGAATTCATTTGCTGACTGAGGGTGTACATCAAATGCTTAACACTGTCCTCTGATACTGCCTTACTACTCGACCACTCTACCACAAATAGAGAGTAAGGTTCTATCTAACTTTAACCTCTGCCTACCTCTGGGGTCACCTGGACTCTCTACACACTATACCTCATTTTGGTGTAGGGTGTATGTGTATATATATATATATATATATTCTCAAAAAAAGGTTGCCCACAGGTGAAGACGCACTCAGAGTAGGTTATTTATTCGGCAAACCGGCATCTGCAGCAGGGTCATTTTCACCAGCCCTACGCGTTTCGGAGATCCATTCCCCTTGTTCACGGGCATGAAATGGGCGGAAGCAGGAACACAACAAGTCTCTAATGGCCCTTATATCGCCCTCTGGTGGGCGTAATTAGTCTTAGGCGTGTTGGGACTTGTAGTCCTGCTGAAATATTACCGTGATCGGTTCCGCCTCATAACGTGTATTAGTTCAGAGCTCTGAAATGAGCCCCCCAGTTGCAGTGCAAGTCTGATTTCAGCCAACCTCCAATCTGCTTGACGACACAGTGTATCCGTGTCAGCAGTCCGCTTGTCATCATGCGGCGGTGCATCCTCCCGACCTGGACTGGCCGGAATATTTTCAAAAAAAGGTTGCCCACAGGTGAAGACGCACTCAGAGTAGGTTATTTATTCGGCAAACCGGCATCTGCAGCAGGGTCATTTTCACCAGCCCTACGCGTTTCGGAGATCCATTCCCCTTGTTCACGGGCATGAAATGGGCGGAAGCAGGAACACAACAAGTCTCTAATGGCCCTTATATCGCCCTCTGGTGGGCGTAATTAGTCTTAGGCTTGTTGGGACTTGTAGTCCTGCTGAAATATTACCGTGATCGGTTCCGCCTCATAACGTGTATTAGTTCAGAGCTCTGAAATGAGCCCCCCAGTTGCAGTGCAAGTCTGATTTCAGCCAACCTCCAATCTGCTTGACGACACAGTGTATCCGTGTCAGCAGTCCGCTTGTCATCATGCGGCGGTGCATCCTCCCGACCTGGACTGGCCGGAATATTTTCAAAAAAAGGTTGCCCACAGGTGAAGACGCACTCAGAGTAGGTTATTTATTCGGCAAACCGGCATCTGCAGCAGGGTCATTTTCACCAGCCCTACGCGTTTCGGAGATCCATTCCCCTTGTTCACGGGCATGAAATGGGCGGAAGCAGGAACACAACAAGTCTCTAATGGCCCTTATATCGCCCTCTGGTGGGCGTAGTTAGTCTTAGGCTTGTTGGGACTTGTAGTCCTGCTGAAATATTACCGTGATCGGTTCCGCCTCATAACGTGTATTAGTTCAGAGCTCTGAAATGAGCCCCCCAGTTGCAGTGCAAGTCTGATTTCAGCCAACCTCCAATCTGCTTGACGACACAGTGTATCCGTGTCAGCAGTCCGCTTGTCATCATGCGGCGGTGCATCCTCCCGACCTGGACTGGCCGGAATATTTTCAAAAAAAGGTTGCCCACAGGTGAAGACGCACTCAGAGTAGGTTATTTATTCGGCAAACCGGCATCTGCAGCAGGGTCATTTTTGTCAGGCCGATCACCCGGTAGTCACTGACTGCCGCGAATTCGCAAAGACTACAATTCCCGTGAAGCGTTGCGCGTAGCGATGTTCCACGTGACGCTTATGCGGTGCGCCGGATCCCTTATCAGTGAGACGGAAGCAGCAAACAGACGCTGGTTATTCCTCCTCGGTGTCCAGTCCTGGCGAGCAGTCGCTACGCTCCAACCCGAAGACCGGCTTCAGCGCTACCTAGACGAGGGAAGTGAGTCGCAGATCAGCCCTAGTTCCCATTCGGTCCGTCCGAGTTGCCCCTCTGTTGGAGAGTCTCCTTGGCGGAGCCTCGTGCAGAGGAGCGCTAAAGCTTCTTGTGGTGCTGTTTCCAAAGCACCTTCCGAGTTGCCCCTCTGTTGGAGAGACTCCTTGGCGGAGCCTCGTGCAGAGGAGCGCTAAAGCTTCTTGTGGTGCTATTTCCAAAGCACCTTCCGAGTTGCCCCTCTGTTGGAGAGACTCCTTGGCGGAGCCTCGTGCAGAGGAGCGCTAAAGCTTCTTGTGGTGCTATTTCCAAAGCACCTTCCGAGTTGCCCCTCTGTTGGAGAGACTCCTTGGCGGAGCCTCGTGCAGAGGAGCGCTAAAGCTTCTTGTGGTGCTATTTCCAAAGCACCTTCCGAGTTGCCCCTCTGTTGGAGAGACTCCTTGGCGGAGCCTCGTGCAGAGGAGCGCTAAAGCTTCTTGTGGTGCTATTTCTAAAGCACCTTCCGAGTTGCCCCTCTGTTGGAGAGACTCCTTGGCGGAGCCTCGTGCAGAGGAGCGCTAAAACCTCTTGTGGTGCTATTTCTAAAGCACCTTCCGAGTTGCCCCTCTGTTGGAGAGACTCCTTGGCGGAGCCTCGTGCAGAGGAGCGCTAAAGCTTTCAGTGCTATATATTAGCCACGCCTGTGAGACACACCCTACGACAAGGGCGAACTATCCGCACCTCAGTCCGACATAACAGTAAGACTCCTTAACGGGAGAGATTATGTACCTACATCTTGCCAAAGTTTAGATACGTTGTGTGTTTTCTCGTTACAGATCTCCTTCCCTGCTGTCCCTACCCTTTCCTTCCCTCACTCGATCACCTCACCAGTCTGTGTTATTCCATAATTCCGGACTTGGGGAGATCGAGAGGTGGACCCCATTCAGCATCAGTACAACCCTGAGGATCACCGGAGGACGAAGCTTGACAGAATAACCAGCCCACGAATTCGCTCCTCCTGGTTGTGCTGGTGTGAGAATGACCACGCTGGAAGATGTCATGGCGGCCCTGGCCCTTGTTCAAGCAGAGCTCACGGCCTCACGAACAGAGAGCGCAACTCTCCAGGCTAGAGTAGATAGGATGCAAAGGAATCCCTTTGATGCAGGAGACACCATGCGCCCTCATTCAGGTCCAGTAGTCGTAGAGATGCCCTCACAAATCCCGTTAGCCTCCCCGGAAAGGTTTCATGGGGATAACAAAAAGATACAAGTGTTCATAACCCAAGCCCTGCTTCATTTTAATTGCAAACCACGGCTATTCAACACGAACCAAGCTAGAGTAGCGTTTGTGATCTCTTATTTGGCGGGAGAAGCAGCCCAGTGGGCAGTGCCCTTGGTGAGAAGGGACGATCCATTATTGTACGACTGGGACGCCTTCAGAATCGAATTTGAGAAGACCTTTGATAGAAGAACCGAGTCCTTCGCGGCAGACAGGGACTTATTGGTATTACGCCAGGGTAATGCAGACTTGCTTACCTACCTGAACCAGTTTCGGCGGTTGGTGGCTGAGACAGACTGGCCCGAATCCAAGCAAGCCGCCGTCTTCTACCAAGGTCTGAAGGATGAGCTAAAAGACGTCCTTGCCCAGATTGACCCTCAACCCTCCACGTGCTCTGCCCTCATAGAGTTGACGTTACGCCTGGACCATCGCCTTCAAGAACGGAAAGGGGATCACCGGAGAAAGGACAGGGGTTCGTTACCACCGGACCTCAGGCCGTCCCTGGACTCTTCGGCTAGCAAATCTGAGCCTATGGAAATAGGAGCTGTGCGGGCCTCCCTCACTCTGAGCGAGAAAGACCAAAGGAGGAAACAAGGCCTCTGTCTTTATTGCGGCAAAAAGGGGCACTTCCTCCGCGAATGTCCTGTACGACCACGGTTTGGGCGTCCACGACCAGGACAGACGGCCGCCGCAACAACCGGAAAAGAGTCGGAAAACTCCAAAGCTTGAAGGTTCATGAAGGGGAACCATCAAGCACGTATCTGATCCCTTCCCTTAACAGCCATAACGCCGTCGAAGGCAAACACTTCTTCATAGAGGTTGACATCCTGACGGACGACCAAAGAAAATCTACACAAGCCATGATTGATTCCGGCGCCACCGGGTGTTTTATAGATCACCAAGAAGCTCAACGTCTAAAGCTACAACTCATTCAGAAAACCACCCCTGAAAGAGTATTTGCCGTTGACGGCAAGGAATTGGAGTCCGGACCAATCAGCTACATGACCCAGAAGTATGAAATTGTCTACGGAGGATATCACCACGAAATGCTGTCCTTCCAAGTCATTCATGCCCCACACTACGGAGTGATCCTGGGTCTCCCCTGGCTTCAGAAGCATGAACCAACCATACAATGGACACACAAGACCTTAATCCTGCAATCCCAGTTCTGTCAGGAGAAATGCTACCACTACCCCACACGACCATCGGAGACGGTGGCCGCGGGTTTCCATGTGGCAACGGCTGCAGAGAAAGACGTGACCCTACCAGAATGTTATGAGAAATACGCAGTAGTGTTCAGTGACAGTAAAGCGGAAGAACTTCCCCCACATCGGGAATATGACTGCCGTATCGATTTGGTCCCAGGCACTGAAATTCCGTGTGGTAGAGTCTATGCGCTCACCACTCCTGAGAATGTACATCTCCGCGAGTATCTTGACAAGTATCTGCACTTAGGATTCATCCGCCCTTCTCGATCGCCAGCGGCGTCCCCCCTTTTTTTTATCCCCAAGGCCAACGGGGACTTGCGGTGTTGCATTGATTATAGAGCCTTAAATGCCATCACCGTTAAGAACCAATACCCCTTGCCCTTGATTCCGGTTCTTCTGGAGCAGGTAAGGACGGCGGTGGTGTACACCAAATTGGACCTACGCGGGGCATACCATCTGGTTCGCATGAGAGAAGGCGACGAGTGGAAGACGGCCTTCAAGACGCGGTATGGGTTGTTCGAGTACTTGGTCATGCCCTTCGGGCTATGTAACGCCCCGGCCGCATTTCAATTTTTCCTGAACGATGTCCTACGGCCATTTCTGGATCGGTTTGTGGTCGTCTACATAGACGATATCCTGGTGTACTCCACTACCGAAGAGGAGCATCAGACCCACGTTGGAAGAGTGTTACAGGCCCTTCAGGAACATCAACTCTACTGTAAAATCTCCAAATGTGAGTTTCATGTGGCCACGGTCGAATTCCTGGGGGTGATACTTACCCCGTCGGGTCAGGTTATGGCAGAAAGAAAGGTGCAGGCGATCCTCGACTGGCCCCAACCCCGAACCGTGAAAGAAATCCAGAGTTTCTTAGGGTTTGCTAACTTTTATAGGAGGTTTATCTCGAACTTTTCAGAGACGGTAACACCTCTCACCAAACTTACCCGAAAAAAGGTACCCTTTCATTGGTCTACTGACGCCCAAGACGCTTTTGAACAGCTCAAACAAGCGTTCACTTCTGCTCCGGTGTTGGCCCATGCTCGTCCAGAGATACCTTTCATCGTGGAAGCCGACGCTTCGGAAGGTGCGGTAGGAGCGGTCTTATCTCAAAAGAATGTAGAAACCGGATACCTGCACCCCATAGCGTTCATGTCCCGAAAGCTCAACTCCGCAGAACAGAACTACACGATTGCAGAGAAGGAGCTTCTGGCGATAAAGGATGCGTTCAGTGAATGGCGACATTGGCTGTTAGGGGCGGTTCACCAGGTCACCGTTTACACGGATCATCGGAACCTCCAATTCATGCGAGCCGCAAGACATCTAACCCCGCGTCAACTCCGGTGGATGTTGTTTTTTGCGGAATTTCATTTTGTTATCACCTTTCGTCCTGGCAAAGATAACCAGAAAGCTGACGCCCTTACGAGACAAGAAACGCCAACAGACCGTCCCGGAACCAAGGAAAGGGCCATAATCGCACCCCACCAAGTGATTGGGGCAGTGCACACGGATCTGTTCTTACAGAAGACCAAACAAGGAATGAATACCTTTCCCTGGAGAACCTGGTTGAAGTTCCACCCAGAATGGCAGAGCCACCAGGGTCTGTTCTGTAAAGGTCACCAGCTCCTGATCCCAACCCAGGAGTTACGGAAGATGGTGTTCACATGGTGTCACGACCTCCCCTGTGCCGGACATACCGGAGTGAAGAAAACATTGGAAAGGATTCAGAGACAATTCTGGTGGCCCACAGTATGTACCGACGTCATGTCTTGGGTCAAAAGCTGCGTCATCTGTTCCCAGATGAAGACCGAACACCGCCCCATTCAGGGATTGTTACAACCTCTACCCACGCCCGACACCCCATGGGAACGATTTTCAGTGGATTTTATCATAGGGTTACCCCGGGACCAAGGCTGCACTGCCATAGTGGTAGTGGTTGACTATTTAACCAAGATGGGGCACTTCATTGCCTGCAAGCAGGTTCCCACTGCAGGTATGTTAGCCAAACTGCTGCTGATCCATGTTGTCCGTCTTCATGGCCTTCCAAAGGTCATTGTATCAGACAGGGGGGCCCAGTTCACTGCCCGGTTTTGGAAGACCTGGTGCTCAGCACTGAAGATCGAGTCCGCCCTTTCCACTAGTTTTCACCCACAATCGGATGGCCAAACAGAACGACTTAATCAGACATTAAAACAATTCCTCCGTTGCTATGTGGACAACAACACAGAGGCGTGGGTGGAGTGGCTCTGGGTAGCGGAGATAGCTTACAATAACGCCAAGCACACCTCCACCCAACACTCCCCTTTCTTTAGCTCTTACGGATTTCACCCTCGGTTCACACCTCTCGACCTACCCCTTCCACGTTCCAAACTCCCCACGGTACAAGAACGGCTAGAACACATTCACTCCACGTTACGAGACACACGGGATGCCTTGTTGAAAGCCAAGACGCTGTACAAAGCTCAAGCGGACAAACATCGTCGACCAGGGCCCTCATACAAGAAAGGGGAGTGGGTTTGGCTGTCGACCAAACACATCAGGTTTAAAAAACACAGCGCTTTTCACCCTAAATTTATAGGTCCATACCGGGTGATCCGGCATGTTAACCCTGTAGCTGTCAAACTGACTTTGCCACCCTCCTTACGCATACATCCTGTCTTTCATGTCTCTCTCCTTAAACCTTCCCATTGTCCTGTGAAAAAACGTCCGGTACCTATATGGGTACGACACGATCAGGAATATGTGGTACAAGGCATCATGGACTCCAAAATACTGAGAAGCAGGTTGTGGTATTTGGTGGCGTGGAAGGGTTACGGGCCAGAAGAAAACTCTTGGGAACCGGCCTCGTCCGTTCATGCGGCCCGGTTAGTGGCGGCATTCCACGCACGATACCCTGACAAGCCTAGAGCCAGTCAGTGTCCTCGGAAAGGGGGATGTACTGTCAGGCCGATCACCCGGTAGTCACTGACTGCCGCGAATTCGCAAAGACTACAATTCCCGTGAAGCGTTGCGCGTAGCGATGTTCCACGTGACGCTTATGCGGTGCGCCGGATCCCTTATCAGTGAGACGGAAGCAGCAAACAGACGCTGGTTATTCCTCCTCGGTGTCCAGTCCTGGCGAGCAGTCGCTACGCTCCAACCCGAAGACCGGCTTCAGCGCTACCTAGACGAGGGAAGTGAGTCGCAGATCAGCCCTAGTTCCCATTCGGTCCGTCCGAGTTGCCCCTCTGTTGGAGAGTCTCCTTGGCGGAGCCTCGTGCAGAGGAGCGCTAAAGCTTCTTGTGGTGCTGTTTCCAAAGCACCTTCCGAGTTGCCCCTCTGTTGGAGAGACTCCTTGGCGGAGCCTCGTGCAGAGGAGCGCTAAAGCTTCTTGTGGTGCTATTTCCAAAGCACCTTCCGAGTTGCCCCTCTGTTGGAGAGACTCCTTGGCGGAGCCTCGTGCAGAGGAGCGCTAAAGCTTCTTGTGGTGCTATTTCCAAAGCACCTTCCGAGTTGCCCCTCTGTTGGAGAGACTCCTTGGCGGAGCCTCGTGCAGAGGAGCGCTAAAGCTTCTTGTGGTGCTATTTCCAAAGCACCTTCCGAGTTGCCCCTCTGTTGGAGAGACTCCTTGGCGGAGCCTCGTGCAGAGGAGCGCTAAAGCTTCTTGTGGTGCTATTTCTAAAGCACCTTCCGAGTTGCCCCTCTGTTGGAGAGACTCCTTGGCGGAGCCTCGTGCAGAGGAGCGCTAAAACCTCTTGTGGTGCTATTTCTAAAGCACCTTCCGAGTTGCCCCTCTGTTGGAGAGACTCCTTGGCGGAGCCTCGTGCAGAGGAGCGCTAAAGCTTTCAGTGCTATATATTAGCCACGCCTGTGAGACACACCCTACGACAAGGGCGAACTATCCGCACCTCAGTCCGACATAACAGTAAGACTCCTTAACGGGAGAGATTATGTACCTACATCTTGCCAAAGTTTAGATACGTTGTGTGTTTTCTCGTTACAGATCTCCTTCCCTGCTGTCCCTACCCTTTCCTTCCCTCACTCGATCACCTCACCAGTCTGTGTTATTCCATAATTCCGGACTTGGGGAGATCGAGAGGTGGACCCCATTCAGCATCAGTACAACCCTGAGGATCACCGGAGGACGAAGCTTGACAATTTTCACCAGCCCTACGCGTTTCGGAGATCCATTCCCCTTGTTCACGGGCATGAAATGGGCGGAAGCAGGAACACAACAAGTCTCTAATGGCCCTTATATCGCCCTCTGGTGGGCGTAATTAGTCTTAGGCTTGTTGGGACTTGTAGTCCTGCTGAAATATTACCGTGATCGGTTCCGCCTCATAACGTGTATTAGTTCAGAGCTCTGAAATGAGCCCCCCAGTTGCAGTGCAAGTCTGATTTCAGCCAACCTCCAATCTGCTTGACGACACAGTGTATCCGTGTCAGCAGTCCGCTTGTCATCATGCGGCGGTGCATCCTCCCGACCTGGACTGGCCGGAATATTTTCAAAAAAAGGTTGCCCACAGGTGAAGACGCACTCAGAGTAGGTTATTTATTCGGCAAACCGGCATCTGCAGCAGGGTCATTTTCACCAGCCCTACGCGTTTCGGAGATCCATTCCCCTTGTTCACGGGCATGAAATGGGCGGAAGCAGGAACAAAAACAAGTCTCTAATGGCCCTTATATCGCCCTCTGGTGGGCGTAATTAGTCTTAGGCTTGTTGGGACTTGTAGTCCTGCTGAAATATTACCGTGATCGGTTCCGCCTCATAACGTGTATTAGTTCAGACTGAAATGAGCCCCCCAGTTGCAGTGCAAGTCTGATTTCAGCCAACCTCCAATCTGCTTGACGACACAGTGTATCCGTGTCAGCAGTCCGCTTGTCATCATGCGGCGGTGCATCCTCCCGACCTGGACTGGCCGGAATATTTTCAAAAAAAGGTTGCCCACAGGTGAAGACGCACTCAGAGTAGGTTATTTATTCGGCAAACCGGCATCTGCAGCAGGGTCATTTTCACCAGCCCTACGCGTTTCGGAGATCCATTCCCCTTGTTCACGGGCATGAAATGGGCGGAAGCAGGAACACAACAAGTCTCTAATGGCCCTTATATCGCCCTCTGGTGGGCGTAATTAGTCTTAGGCTTGTTGGGACTTGTAGCCCTGCTGAAATATTACCGTGATCGGTTCCGCCTCATAACGTGTATTAGTTCAGAGCTCTGAAATGAGCCCCCCAGTTGCAGTGCAAGTCTGATTTCAGCCAACCTCCAATCTGCTTGACGACACAGTGTATCCGTGTCAGCAGTCCGCTTGTCATCATGCGGCGGTGCATCCTCCCGACCTGGACTGGCCGGAATATTTTCAAAAAAAGGTTGCCCACAGGTGAAGACGCACTCAGAGTAGGTTATTTATTCGGCAAACCGGCATCTGCAGCAGGGTCATTTTCACCAGCCCTACGCGTTTCGGAGATCCATTCCCCCTCAGAATTACTAGAAATTTGGCAGAGAGGTAGTCCTCAGGTCAAGGAAGTGCCTTTTGTAGGTTTGGTGTAAATCTGTTCAGTAGATTCTGAGAAAATAGCCTTTAAATCAATATATATATCTGAGCCAGCTTACGGTACGCTTACCGTAAGCTTACCGTACGCGTACGGTGGCATGCGCGAGCGCGATTCTGATTTGCTCTTAGATCTTAGTAAACATTCGAAACAGCCGAAACCAGGAAGCGGCGGCCGCCATTTTCTCTCTCGCACTGAGAGCTAGGTTGTTAAATAAAACCAATAAACATATAAAGGGGCTGTTTAGACAGCTCCCACACACATAGCCATGTTGAGGGAGTCCCCAAAGACCCCCCAAGGCCAAAAATGCAATTTTTATTTTTTCGCTAATTTCGCCGATTACGCTTACCGTACGCGTACGGTAAAAAATGTAAAAAAAAAAAACACTATCCACACTCTCCCCACCCCCTGTGCTTTTGGTGGCCGCAGTCCACCAAATGTGCAGGGCTTATTTGAGGTGTGAAAAACCACAATATTTTAAACAAAAATAATAAAAGAAAAAATTAACAACACTCTCTCCACCCCGTGTGCAAATGATGTCCGAAGGGCACCATTTGTGCATGGCTTATAAAAATTACGAAAAATTAAAATATTACCTTTCAAAACGAAGTGCATCATATGTCCTCCATGTGCGCAAAGCGCATCTTGCGTACATGGCCCATCTAGCGTAACGTGGGCACGCGGTGCGCGTAGCGCACCGCGTGCCCACCGTGCGTGCACGGCACTAACTGCGTAAAGTGGGCGCGCGGTGCGCGAAGCGCACCGCGTGCTTACTGTGCGCGCACGGTGCGCGAAGCGCACCGTGCACGCACGGAACGAACTGCGTTAAGTGGGCGCGCACGCCACGAATGGCGTAAAGTAACTTAGCATTTAAAAAACCGTACAAATTCACTGAAAAAACCATAGGTTTCACACACGTTATAGTTGGGAATTAGCATTTAAAAAACCTTGCAAATTCACTGAAAAAACCATAGGTTTCACACATGTTATAGTTAGCGGAAATTTTACTGATAAAAAACCAGTGAAATTCCCCCGTTATAGTTAGTGTAGGCAACTATAACTCACGCGACCGCAATCTTCTGCTGATGACATATGTGTCTTTATGAAAAAAAAATATTTGAAATATATGTATAGCTAAAAATGTATGGAAGAAGACATGGGCAAATAAGTGTCTAAATACAGTATTAGCATCAGCAGAGGATTGCGGTCGCGTGAGTTATAGTTGCCTACACTAACTATAACGGGGGAATTTCACTGGTTTTTTATCAGTAAAATTTCCGCTAACTATAACATGTGTGAAACCTATGGTTTTTTCAGTGAATATATATATATTTATTCCTACAAGGACCAAAGGTGTCCCTACGTCCCTGAGCATTGTGAGGCCTGAGCCCCCCCCTTGTTGGTCCAGCCCAGCTGCCCTCCAAGCCTGCAGCTTCTTTTCGTTAAGACCGATCCCCATAGAGTAACATTGGGCACCAACACTGTTTTGCACCTCTGCACCCGGGTGCTGCTGTGGTGTTCTGCTGGTGCTGCCTTGGACCTTACCCACCACTTACCTTAACTCCTGGAGATTGGTCCCGTACGTTGCTGTACTACACCTGAATGCCGCATTGACTTTGCCTCCCATAGGATAACATTGCAGCTTTTAAAAATTGCACTGTTGACTATTTAAACTGAAAAGAATTCCGATTTAAAAATGTACTTACCTGAAGGAATTGCTTTTGGTGCCTAAATAGATATATAGATATAGATACATGTTATATTCGAGGCATATGAGCTGCAGATTACCCACTATACATAGATCGCCATCTGGTGTTGGGCCCGGATGTTTGCACTTGTTTTTGTCCTGGAAAGTCTTTGGAAGTCACGAGATAGGTGACTCCTCCTTAGGATCATAGTGCGCATGGGCATCGGCTCCATCCTCAGATGTTTTTTTTCCGCCATCGGGCTCGGATGTGTTTCTCGCGCTCCAGTTCGGAACCGTTACCGATTCCTGTTTCAACGCGCAATCCTTCACCCTTTCGACTGTATTGTCTAGATCGCGAACCCTAATCGGCGCGCATCTCTACAAATCTTCGATTCCAGTCATCCAAGAAGACCTTCGGGCTGACCTGAGCTTTGGCATCTGGCTCATGGAAAGGACGCCTTTCAAAAAGTGTCCTCAATGTGGATCGAAGTTTCCCCACACCGATCTGCATGAGGTGTGTAACCACTGCCTCTCTCCGGAGCACGAGGCCAGAGACTGTCTAGCTTGAGCCTCTTTCCGCTCGAAGAAGACCATCCGGGATCGAAGAGCTCGAAGGACCATGGCTCGCTCATCGAGTTCGATCCCCGACGACATCTTCCAAGAGGGCGTCGATGTGCCAGAGGAGCGGGTCGAACAAGGCCTCATCGGTGCCTCCGAAGCCGATGACTCCGACGTCAAAGAAGTGACTCTGGTTCAACGGGTCGTAAGTAGAGACGTCGACCCCGACCCACTCTCTACAACAACAAAGGCTTCGATCACACCTTCACTTTCGGGCTCAGGTGCACACCGACACACTGCTTCCCATGCCCCTCCCTCGGGCCCGGCAAAGAAGCCTACCAAGCCGTCACGTGACTCTGGCTCGAGTCTGCCTGCCACCGATGCTGAAGCCCAATCTTCGGCACCAAAAAATAAGTTGCACCCATCCTCCGTGCCGACCAGTAGTTCCCCCCCCGAAGCCCTCGGCACCGAAGACACCAAGCAGTGACTCCCCGGCACCAAAAAAACACTCGGAGCCGATGAAGAAGCCACTCCCCAAATGTTCGGACTTGCACTCTTCGGAGCTGAAAAAACCATCGACACCGAAAAAGCACACAGAGACTGGTAAACCACACTGCTCCAAGCCCAAAACCAATCCGGAGCCGGCGCCGAAAAAGCCCTCGATACCGACACAGTCGACACCGAACACCCAATCTTCTTCAGAGCTTTTTCTCCCAGACCCTCAACAAAAAACTCTAAAGACCCTAAAACTGGTCAATTGACTCTGAGTTCCAGGAAAAGACCACTGGACATGCCTGCACCAGCTCCACCACCTAAAAAGAGGGATATAGCCACATCACCTCTTAGAGTCCCTTCTCCACCTCTACCTCCTCCTCCACCACCACCTCGTTCTCCTACGCCATCCCCTACACCAGTAGACGATGACGACACATATGATGACACAGGGGACGGTGCGGACGACCTGCCACTAGGGGATCCCACCAGCTTCCCCTGGGATGACTATAATATGCCTGATGTCCCGCAAGATGACATCTACCCCTCTAGGCCTTACCCACCAGAAGACACCATGGGTTTTAATCAGCTGATACACCGGGTGTGAGAAAGTGGCTCTGTATATACTGTTCCCAAATAGGTACAGGGTGTACAGAGTCCACAGTCCCCAGAGGTTTGGCTGAGGCTAAAGTTGGATATAACCTTACTCTCTAAAGTTGTAGCTTGGTCGAGCAGTAAGGCAGTATCAGAGTACAGTGTTAAGCATTTGTTGCACACACTCAGTCAGCAAATGGTCTCACACGCTCAATAACTGAACTCTAGGCCAATGGTTTATATATAAAAAATATATGCTTGTTTTATTTTAGAACCAACAATAGGTATTTAAAAATACTTTCTCAGAATGAGATGCTTTATATAAATACTTTTGCAATATGCAATTGGCTTTCGTAGAAAGTTACAAGTGGTTGCAATAGGCAACACAATTTCAAACACAATAATGCATTGAGTTCAATGGAAGTTTCAAGTTATTTGCAATAGATTACTTTTAGGATTCCAGGACTGGATCCTAGATTCAGTCCTGGGTCAGTACTTAGAAACAAGTAATAAAAGTCGACTTAGTAACTGTTATGATTTTTAGACAATATTTTGCTATTTTAAAAGTTGACACTTAGAAAATATTTCATAGAAAACAGTCAATGATTCCCTACGGAAGAAAATTCAAGTTGCAGGTATAGTATGTTCTCGTTACTTTTGTAATCCAGTACTGGGTGCCAAGACTCAGTACTGGGACCTTTATCCAAAACAGGTAAGTAATTACGTTTTCACAATTTATACGATTTTTAAAGAATATTTCAAGTTTGCAGAAATCGACACTTAGAAGAAATTTCACAGAAAAACTGTCAATGGTTTCTAATGGAAGAAAATTGGGTTACTGGTAAGTACGGCTGTAAATATTTTTCAGAGTCAGTACTGGGTACCAAGGTCCAGCACTGGGAGTTCACCTAATAGCAGGTGAGTATTTTCGTTTTCGTTACTCGGCTGATTTTTGGTGAATATTTTAAGTTTTGCAAAGTTCACACTTAAAAGAAATTTCAGGAAAAACAAGGCAATGTTACCCTATGGAGAAAATTGAATTATCGGCTTTCAGGTAAGTACTCGACTGGCAAAGTTAAGGTTCTGGGCACAGACTCAGGGGTCTCCCAGGGTCAGGTAGGTACAGTTGTTACACCCTCAGCGGCACAGGGGCAGCCGGGTGCAGAGTGAGTTAGGCCCAATGTTATCCTATGGGAGGCAGGGGGGCCTTGGTTGGTGGCTGCTGACTAGCAGGCCACGCGGCTGTCGGAGCTGGGCTCCTGGTCACTTGCTCAGGGCAAATGGGGAAGTAGATAGGTGCAAAGGTTACACTGCCAGGGCCACTCGGGCAACTGGTTGCAGGGTGCTTTTGAACCTTCGGGCGCTCAATTGATTTCAATGGGAAAGCTCCGGTTTGGAAAAAGACTGCAAGCTCGGGGAGGAAGATTCTTCAGGGGCCACCACCACTTCGAGAGGTAAGTTGGGTAGTTGGAGGATTGGTATGTAACCAGGAGTTGGGCACAGGGGGCCGCGGGGTGCCGGGTGCAGGGGTGCCTTTTCGTGTCGGGAAATCTTACCCTCTGTTGATCGCGGTTGGAGGGGTACCTGGTTCTGAGGCTGCAGGCGTCAGAAGCATCGAGGGAAGTCCTTGGGTGCCGGACGCGGGGTCACAGTCGCCGTGGGGTCGTCCTCGTGGTCTTTGTTCACTCCGGCACAGGCCAGGCTTGGAGGGTGCAGAGTGTGTAGGGTTCGCGGTTCCGGGCTGATGCCAGGGATTAGAAGCTGATTTTGAGTAGAGCCTCTACTCATGTGAGTCCCAGGTGCTTAGAGCCAAAAGGTAGCCAGGTCCTCCGGGGTTTGTGAGGTTGCTGGCCACAAGAGATGCCGAGTTGGAGCAGGAGCAGGTTCGAGGGTCGACAGGCCGGTAGGGCTGGGGCCAAAGCAGTTGGTGTCTTACTCTTCTTAGCAGCTGCAGGGCAGGTCTTTTTCTTCTTGCTCTTCTTTGTATTTTGTAATCTGGGGAAGGAAGGTTCAGGGTGCCCCTAAATACTAGATTTAGGGGCGTTACAGGTCGGTGAAGGGCAGGGACCAATGGGTCCCTGTCCTGGGGTGGGTACACTCCCTATCCTGCCTCTCTCCTGTGGGAAGGGGGCAGTAGCCTAGTCCTCATTGGGCAGGGCTTCCCATCTTCAAGATGGCGAGAGCCCGGTGATGTGCTTCACCTCGCCTCCCCCACCTGAGGGGTGGGGTTGGCAGGCTGGCACATCCCCTGTCCTTATTTGGGGTTTCCGGCCAGGCTTCCTGCCAGAGTGGGGGCTGCCAGTGGCCTGGGGAAGCTCACAGAGGTGGCATGCCTTTGAAGCTTCCCCCTGCCCATCCTGGGGGAGGAGATCTAGCACCTCGCCCAGGATGTGCATTGTTGCAGGCCCAGGGGAGCAGGGGCTCTCCTACCCAGGGGTCCAGCAACATGTCTGCTGTGTGGCAGCCTAGGCAGCCTCTCCGACCAGACGTGGATTGTAGGTTAGGTTTCAGGGGGCATCTCTAAGATGCCCTCTGGGGTGCTTGGTACATTAAATCCCACACTGGCATCAGTGCGGGTTTAATGTGCTGAGAAGTTTGATACCAAACTTCTCAGTCTTCAGTGCTGCCATTATGGTGCTGTGGAGTTCGTGTTTGACGAGCTCTCAGCACCATGTACTCTTAAATGACAGCACTACACTTACAGTGCCCAGGAAAGGACCTGGGTACTGTAGGGGCACAGGGCTCATGCTCCTGTGCCCACACCACTGGCATAGGGCACCCAGCTAGAGGGGTGGCTGATGTATGCCAGGGCAGTGTAGGTGGTGGGCATGGCACACAGGGATGTGTGACATGTCGACTCTTTGTTTTGTCTTGTACCCAGACACTCAGCCTGCAAGGGCAGTGTGTGTGTGTTAGGGTACTGGGCCTCTAAGGGTGGAACAATGAGTGCTGCAGCCCTTAGAGGCCTTCCCTGGTCACAAGACCCTGGGTACCTAGGGTACCATTTACCAGGGGCTGACATGTGGCCAGGGTTGGCCAATTTGGGATTTAGGTTTTTAGGGAAGTAACGTAGGCCCTGGGCACCTGATTGGCAGGAGTCCAGGGCACACTCAGTCAAAGTACATTCAGCTATTCAGCAAAAAGTGGGGGCTTACCATGCAAGAAAGATGGCACTTTCTCACACCGGACTGCCCAGTACCACGGGGTCGACCCAAATACAGAGCCGGTCGAAGAGGATTTTTTAATGGACACTTTTGACACTACCCAAAGGTCCACATCCACTTTACCCATGCTCAAAGGGGTTATTAAACACGCTACAGAGGTATTTAAGGTCCCTGTTAGGGCTAGAGTCATCAATCCTAGAATTGAGAGAAAATACAAAGCTGCCCATACAGACCCAGCTTACATTAAGGGCCCTGTTCTGTTAGACTCCATGGTGGTCTCAAATGCTAGAAAGAGGGCTAACTCGCAAACATCAGGTGATGCAGCTCCGCCCGACAAAGAGTCTAAACTCCTGGATGCCTCTGGCAAAAGAACAGCATCACAGGCAACTAACATTTGGCGCATCGCAAACACTCAGGCCCTGTTAGCCAGATACAATAGGGCGCACTATGATGAGTTGGAGTCCCTACTACAACACCTCCCGGACAAATACAAAAATAAGGCTAACAACCTCATACAGGAGGGTAAAATTATCACCAACACCTCCATCCGGTGCGCTCTCGATGTGGCAGATACAGTATCCAGAGCAGTAAACACAAATGTCCTTCTCCGCAGGCACGCGTGGCTACGCATTTCCGGTTTTAAACCTGAGGTGTAAAGCTCTATCTTCAACCAACCTTTCGACCAACAACACCTTTTTGGCCCTAATGTTGATGCATCCCTTGAAAAGATGAAAAAGGACACAGACACAGCCAAATCAATGGGAGCCTTGCAATCGCAAGCTCCCAGACGTACTTTTTATCCAGTATTAGGGGTGTCTTTCATAGATTCACATGCCTGAATCATTCCCCGTCGTCGAGACGGGAGCCTCCGGTACATAAAAAAGTAATGTTCTATAGACATACATAGAGAAAAATAGGCCTAAGGGCCTCCCCTTAGCAGCCTATCCTAGTCCTTATGTAAAAAGGACCAAACTCTTAGAGTCAGCCAATCAGCTATCACCTCCCTCTAGAACCTTCCTGGCAGGAGCCTCAGTCCCTCAGATTTTCTACCGCACGTTGTGCTAGGGAGTCCCCAGCCTGAGTTCTCCTCAGGATTTCTTTCAAACCAGATTGTTCACTTTTTTGGGACTTTCTACTTCAAGGATTGAACGCAGACCACTTCAGGCCTCTGCAGTGAGTGTTTATTTCTTCTACAACTCCTGGCATGTCTGAATCCCAGAAGAAAGCCCTTTTCAGGGCTTGCTCTTCATGTGGGAAGAAGAGGCTTCATGTGGACGACAAGCATGACCTCTGCTTGTATTGCCTGTATCCGGACCACGTCCCTAAGGACTGTAAAATATGTAGGTCTTTCCCTCACAAGACCTTGAGAGACAGAGAGGGTCGTCTCCTTATCTGGCTGGACAGGCTCAAGGACAGGGAGAGTGTGGTGTCCTCAGAGGCAAGCTTTTCTGGAGCCTCTGAAGTCTCCCTGAAGAGGCCGAGAGTGACGTCTCCTGGCCCCTCAGACGCTCCTCCTATGAAGACACACAAGAAGTCTTCAGAGGCAAGATCTGCAAAGTCTTCAGTGTCTGGCAAGGACTCTCTGACTTTTAAGAAGCCTACCCTGTCGGCCAGCCAAATTGCGACGCCTTCTTCAGCGCAAAAAAGGGCGCCAGGTCATGTCTCCACAGCGACGACGACCGTGTCCACAACGACAGCGTCGTCAGTCCTCTCGTCGACGACAACCACCCCTTCATCGTCATCAGCAGGTACTCCTATTTCGTCTATTATACTGTTAAAACCGTCGGCGGCGGCTAAGTCATCGTCGACGACGAAGATTGTCCCGTCGACGAAGACATCGTCGATGAGGAGTCCACCGTCGACGGAAGAGTCGACGACGAAGACGTCGAAGACGAGGGCGTCGACGACGAAGGCATCGACGACGAAGGCATCGTCTACGAAGATGTCGACGTCGAAGGCATCGACGACGAAGGCGTCGACGACGAAGGCGTCGACGACGAATGAATCGTTGACGAATGAATCGTCGACGAGCGCATCGTCGACGAAGACCTCGTCGACGAGGAGAGTATCGTCGACGGAGCCGCCGTCAGCGAAGACCATGCCGTCGACGACGGTATCGTCGACGGGAAAGTCGTCGTCGTTCATGGGGAAATCCGAACTGGTAGGAATGTCAGCAAGGAAGACAGCAGGGGTTCCTGTAGAGGCATCGCCATCTGGCAAACTGTCCAGACCGCAGATTACACCTGAAACGACATCTCCAAGTAAGGTGCAAACCAATTTGCCTATGGAGATTCTTCAGAGTGAGGAGTCGGAAGAAGAGCTCTTTGATCAGGCTACTTCCCCGTCTGAGCTGTACGTCAAATGTCAAAGCACGGACGAGGAACAGGAGGAGATGAGCGGGCAGGAACGCCCCGTCCAGGAACAGGTTCGCACGGAGGTCACCCCGATGGTATGTCTTCCCCTGTCGATAGTTAATGACCTCAAATTCCTTATCCGGGACTACAAGCAACGTTTCCCGGAGTCGCCAGCACTGGACACAGGGGGCCCAGTGCCTACTACAATTCCATCAACGACAGCCCCAAAGCAATCACGACCAGCGACTCAGGTCTGCCACGAGAAACCGCCACCTCAGGTGATAGTCATCGGATGAGGAGGCTGAGGAGATGGAAGAGGGAGAGGTCCAGGAAGACCGGACGGACCAGGATGAGGAGGAGGAGTATGTGGCATCCTCCCCACCTTCCCCACAACCGCGCCAAGCTGATTCACCGCCAGTGGATATTGGCGGTTTTCATAAGATAGTTGAACGAGCAGCGACGCGGTTTCATATGGTCATGGAATCAACGGAGACTGAGTGCTTCTTGCATGACTTTAAGGAGCAGACGAAGAAGTCGACGAAGTCAATCCCTATCATTGACTTTCTCTGGGACCAGGGAAAGAAATTAATGCTGACGCCGGCTTCCGTACCTGCGGTTGTTCCACGCCTGGACAAGAAGTACAAAGCTCCATCCACGGCACCGGCTTGCCTTAATGGGCACCCGAAACCGGATTCGGTTGTGACCCAGGCGGCCCAGAAAAATTCTCGTAATCCTTCCTCCCCTTTGTCAGCCCCACCGGACAAGGAAGGCAGGAAATTGGACACAATTGGCAAGAGGTTTTCAACCACTTCGGCAATGACCATTAAGGTGGCCAACTCCATAGCCCTGTTAGGGCGTTATAACCGCCAACTTTGGGAGGATATAGCCCCATATTTAGCAGAACTACCAAGCGCAGTTCAGGAGGAAGTCAAGGCACTACTTTCGGAGGGTCAAACCTCGGCGGCCGAAATCATTGACTGTGCCATAGACGTGGCCATGACAGGCTTTCGTCAACTGGCTGGGGCTGCAGTCCTGCGCCGACAGGGATGGCTGAAGGCAACATCGTTCAGGCAGGAAGTGCAGACGAAGGTACTGGACATGCCCTTCGACGGACAACATCTTTTCGGAGAAAAAATTGATGAGGCGCTCCAAGCTATCAAGAAGGACACTGACACTGCTCGAGCGCTTGGAACCTTGCAGGCGAGGAATCAGTCCTTTTGGGGCAACACATCTAGAGGCCAGTCCTCCTACAGAGGGTCCTACCAAAATAGGTCTTCATATTCCTTCCAGAATAAGACCCAGTACCAGCAGAAGCAGCAACAAGGTCGACAGTCTTCGTATGGACGGTCTAACTTCAGGGGTAAGAACCAGAAGAAGGGCACCGGCGGACGCCAGTGACCAGTTATTCCAGCCAGTCCACATACCATCTCCCTCATTAAAAATTGGAGGAAAATGGACCCATTTCCTGGAAAATTGGCGCCTCATCACCACGGATCGCTGGGTACTCCAACTCCTAAGATTCGGCCATTCCCTAGAATTTACCACCATCCCACCTGCAACCCCTCCCCGCAGGTTCCCACACAGACATCTGCGACTGCTACTCCGGGAAATATCGGAGATGTTGAAGAAAGGAGCGATCGAGCGAGTTCCATCGGCTCAGAGGGAGAAAGGATTCTATTCCCGCTTCTTTCTGATACGCAAGAAAGAAAAGAAGTGGAGGCCCATTCTAGATCTCAGGGCACTCAACTCTTTCCTGAAGAGTCAGTCGTTCAGGATGGTGACGCTCCAAGAAATTCTAGGCATTCTAGAAAAAGGAGATTTCATGACATCTTTGGATCTGCAAGATGCCTACTATCACATCCCGATTCTCAAGGGGCACAGGAAGTTTCTACGTTTCGAGGTGGCAGGACAGCACTACCAATTCAAGGTCCAGCCATTTGGCCTCAAATCCGCTCCGCGGATTTTCACCAAGTGCCTTTCTCCTGTGGCAGCTTTCCTGCGTCAAATGGGTCACCAAGTCTTCCCCTACCTAGACGACTGGCTGGTAAAGGCACCCACAGCTGCAGGCGCAACCAAATCCTCCAACGCCTGTACCAATCTTTTCCAACATCTAGGATTGACTCTCAATCTCCAGAAATCCTATATGTCCCCAACAAGAAGCATCACCTTCCTAGGGGCAACCTTGAATACGGAATGCGCGAGGGCATTCCCTTCGGAAGAACGAAAAAACAAGATAATATCGCTGGCCACGGCGGTGGCATCAAGGAAGTCCCTAAGGGTTCGCACCTTCAAATCACTCCTGGGAATGATGTCTTCCTGTATTCTCCTCATCCCTCACTGCAGGCTTCGGATGCGTCCATTGCAAGAAGCCCTCACGAACCAGTGGACTCAGAGTACGGGTTCGTTCGAAGACATTGTGAGGATAACACCGCGAATATCCAAAAGCCTCGAATAGTGGAAAGATTACAGGAATCTGTCTACGGGACTGCCGTTCCTGCTTCCAGCAGCGCCACTTGTGATCACCACCGATGCATCTCTGGCGGGCTGGGGAGCTGTCCTTCAGGACCTCAGAGTGAGTGGCAAATGGTCAGATCAGGAGCAACACCTCCATATCAATCTTCTGGAGTTGAGGGCTGTGTATCTAGCGCTGCAAGCCTTCTTACCGCGCATCCAGAACTCCCAGGTGCTCGTCAGAACGGACAACACCACGACGATGCACTACCTGAACAAACAGGGAGGAACGCGTTCGCTTACTCTATCACGCGAATCGCAAAAGATCTGGAATTGGCTGGTTCTCCATGGGATTACTCTCAGAGCGGACTATGTCCCGGGCAAGGACAACACCATTGCAGACGCCCTAAGCAGGCAGAAATCACTCTCCCACGAATGGGAGCTCGACGAGAATTCGCTAACACACGTATTCTCAGAATGGGGAGTCCCAGGAATCGACCTGTTTGCCACCAGGGAGAACGCCAAATGCCCAAGCTACGCAAGCTGGCATCCCCAACCAGGGTCGCTCGGAAATGCCTTTTCCATAGGCTGGTGCAGCGTATTTGCGTACGCTTTTCCGCCGTTCCCGATGATTTCCAGGGTCCTCAGGAAGATGAAGGCGGAGCCTTGTACCCTGATCCTAATTGCCCCGTTCTGGCCGAGGCAGCACTGGTTCTCGGACCTTCATCGCCTCTCCATCAGGACACCGATTCGTCTCAAACAACACCCGAACCTGCTGTCGATGTCCAACGGGCAGGTGCAATTCCCGAACCTGCAATCGCTCAGGTTATCGGCCTGGCTCCTGAGCACAGAGAGTTCTGCCATTTAAACATCCCGCAGGAATGCAGGGACGTGCTAGCTAAAGCGAGGGCGGACAGTACCAACAAAACCTACTCTCTCAAATGGAAGCGCTTCTGCGTCTGGTGTTTAGAGAAAGGCCTGAGACCACTCCATATCACACCTGAACAGATATTGCCATATCTACTACACTTGGCACAGTCGGGATTGGCGCATGCATCCATAAAGGTGCATCTGGCGGCAATTTCACGTTTTACCAGGACTTACAAGGGTCCGTCTCTCTGGTCCAGTAGGCTTATCAAACAGTTCCTCAAGGGGCTATATAGGTCCTTCCCAAGACCTCGACGGGTCCCACCGACGTGGCACCTCAACTTGGTCCTCAACCAACTCATGAAGCACCCTTTTGAGCCCATTCATCGAGCTTCCATCAAGTACATCTCATGGAAAACGGCTCTGTTGCTCGCTCTAACATCTGCCAGGAGGGTCAGCGAGCTGCAAGCTCTCTCCATTCAGGAACCCTTCATGCAGTTCAAACAGGACAGGGTGGTGCTGAGGACGAATCCTAAGTTCATACCGAAAGCGCCTTCAGACTTTCACCTCAACGAGCCGGTGGTTCTACGGTCCTTCTTTGCAAACCCTGCCACGGCAGCAGAAAGGACACTCCACTCTCTGGATCTCAAAAGGTGTCTTAAGTTTTACATGGACAAAACAAAGAGCTTCAGGAAGTCATCACAACTATTTGTGGCCTACAGTAGGCCAAGGTTGGGTATGCCTCTAACAAAACAGAGCATTTCAAGGTGGATCCCTTCGGCAATAGCATTCTGCCATGACGGGGCCGGACGGCCTTTGACAGACAGGGTGGAAGCGCACTCCACCAGAGCGATGTCCACATCAGCAGCGCTGTTCGCTGGAATGCCGATTTTGGACATCTGCAGAGCGGCGACGTGGAAGTCACCGCACACCTTCTCCAGACACTACTGCCTTGATGCCGAACTTACGAAGGATGCGGCAGTGGGCCAGGCGGTGCTTCGCCATCTATTCCAGTGAGGTGAGCCTTCCAACATCCCGCCATCCTGGTATGCACATTCTTTACTGAGTTACTGTTTTGACGTATGCCAATGTTTCAAACTGATATGATAATAGTTGTATTATCTCAAATATCTTTATGGCATGTTACTTCAGAAATGTGCATAATGTATTGCTAACTACTCTGATTGAGGCATGTGAATCTATGAAAGACACCCCTAATACTGGATAAGAAACGCGTTACTTACCTGTAACAGCAGTTATCCAGTATTGGTGTCTTTCATAGATTCACATGCAACCCTCCCGCCTCCCCTGGAAGGACTCACATCTCTCTCTAACTATATTACGCCTACCTAGCTTGGTGCGTACGAAAATCTGAGGGACTGAGGCTCCTGCCAGGAAGGTTCTAGAGGGAGGTGATAGCTGATTGGCTGACTCTAAGAGTTTGGTCCTTTTTACATAAGGACTAGGATAGGCTGCTAAGGGGAGGCCCTTAGGCCTATTTTTCTCTATGTATGTCTATAGGACATTACTTTTTTATGTACCGGAGGCTCCCGTCTCGACGACGGGGAATGATTCAGGCATGTGAATCTATGAAAGACACCAATACTGGATAACTGCTGTTACAGGTAAGTAACGCGTTTCTTGTCGCTCATCCTACAAGGGCCACTCCAGGGGCTATTCGTCTGATAGCCAATCCACCTCTTACAAGGCTCCCACCCAATCCACCTTCACCAGAGGTTATCAGAGAGGAGGATACAGAGGCAACAATAACAAGAGCAGAGGCAAGACTAACAACACCTGCTCTGCCTCCACCCCTGCCCAATGACTTCCCTCCGCTTCCCCCGGACCATTCCACTCCGGTCGGGGGAAGACTACAACAGTCCCTTCCTGTCTGGACCAACATCACACAGACAGGTGGGTGCGACAAATAGTGCAGTCAGGTTACTGTCTCGAACTTACCTCTACCCCCCACAAACATTCCACCCAAACAGTGTCCAATATCAACAGAACATTTGTCACTCCTGAAACAAGAGGTAATTTCCTTACTACAAAAAAGTGCAATAGAACTGGTTCCCTGGCATCAACAAAACACGGGAGTTTACTCCCTGTATTTTCTCATACCAAAGAAAGACTGCTCTCTGAGACCTATGCTGTACCTCAGGCCAATAAACCTATGCATACAATCAGACCATTTCCACATGGTCACACTTCAGCAGGTCCTCCCTCTACTTTCACCGGGCGAATTCCTGGATACCTTAGATCTCAAGGGCGCCTATTTCCATATTCCCATTCACGCAGCTCACAGAAAATATCTGAGGTTTGTAGTGGACGGGCAGCACTATCAATTCAAAGTACTCCCTTTCGGAGTCACAACAGCACCACGGGTATTCACAAAGTGCCTAGCGGTAGTCGCAGCCCATCTAAGAAGACAACACATTCACGTCTTCCCATACTTCGACGACCGGCTCATAAAAGCCAGCTCGTACAACCAGTGTGTTCATCACACTCACGCTACTATCCAATTACTCCACGACATGGGGTTCACAATAATCCACACCAAGTCTCATCTGCAACCCTCTCACACGCAACAGTACCTCGGCGCCACAATAGACGCCTCAAAAGCGCTAGCCTATCCCAGTCCAGCCAGGATAGCAAGCATTCTCTCTCTCCTCACCAAATTTCAGCCGCATCACTCTCTTCCAGCTCGACTGTTCATGCAGTTCATAGGGATGATAGCCTCTTGCATATTCATAGTGCCTCACGCAAGACTCCAGATGCGTCCCATACAAGAGTTCTTAGCACGCCAATGGAACCAGGCTCAAGGTCAGCTAACAGATTTGGTGTTGGTAGATGGCCGCACTTATCGCTCTCTGCAGTGGTGGAACACCAAAAACCTTTCCAAAGGGCGACCGTTCCTAGAGCCAGTTCCTCAAATTGTCATGACAGCGGACGCATCGCTCTCCGGCTGGGGAGCTCATTTATTACATCACACCATGCAGGGCAGGTGGACACCTCAACAAAAGTTATTCCACATCAACCACCTGGAGTTACTAGCCATATTCCTCGCCTTAAAAGCATTCCAATATCAGGCAAGACTTTCCTAGTCCGCATGGACAACATGACAGCCATCTACTACATACAGAAACAAGGCGGGATACACACTCTGCAGCTCTCTCAGCTAGCACAGAACATATGGAGATAGGCTATACCTCAGAACATTTTTCTCCTAGCCCAACATGTCCCAGGAGTCCAAAACACCATAGCCGATCTGTTAAGTCGTCAAACGCAACAGATCCACGAGTGGGAACTTCATCCACAAGTTCTTCAACCATTCTTCAAATGTGGGGGCAACCACAGATAGACCTCTTCCCCACCCACGAAAACGCCAAATGCCCAAGCTTTGCCGCCAGATACCCACACCCATTGGCCAAAGGCAAAGCGATATGGATGAACTGGTCAAGCAGATTTGCGTACGCCTTTCCGCCTCTCCCACTCATACCACTGGTGGTGCGCAAACTATGGCAACACTCACTGACTCTCATTCTAGTTGCTCCAACTTGGGCCAGACAACCGTGGTACACCACATTACTGGAACTGTCCGTAGTTCTGCACCAAAGATTACACCTATTACCACGCCTCTTAACCCAGAACCTTGGAGAGATCAGACACCCGGACCCAGCTCAGCTCAACCTTGCGATCTGGCTCCTGAAATCTTACAATTCGGTTACCTTAACCTTCCTCCTGACTGTATGAACGTCATTAAGGAAGCTAGACATCCTACCACTAGAGCCTGCTATGCAGCCAAGTGGAAACGATTTGTGATATATTGTCATAACAATAACATCAATCCCCTAGATGTGTCTATCCAACACATCATAGGCTACCTACTACACCTACAAAGGTGCAACTTAGCCTATACGTCTATTAGGCTACACCCTGCTGCCATAGCAGCATATCTACAAAATAGACAACATTTACCACTATTCAGGGTACCTGCCATCAAAGCCTATATGGAAGGACTCAAAAGGATAATTCCTCCCAGAGTTCCACCCTCACCTGTGTGGAATTTAAACATCGTTGTCACAAGACTAATGGGACCTCCCTTTGAACCTCTACATAAATGTGAGCTACAATTCTTAACATGGAAGGTTGCTTTCCTAGTGGCCATTACTTCTCTAAGAAGAGTTAGTGAGCTACAGGCACTAACTATTCAGGAACCTTTCTTACAAATCCATCACAATAAGATTGTTCTCCGAACTAATCCTAAATTCCTCCCTAAAGTCATTTCTCCATTCCACCTCAATCAATCTGTGGAGTTGCCCGTATTCTTCTCGCAACCACACACAGCTTTTTGTTTCTTTCTCACCACCACACAAAGGCAATCTCATATCAAAGTCCAGGATAGCCAGATGGATTGTTAAATGCATACAAATTTGCTACCACAAAGCAAAACATACTTTAACTGTTCCTCCTAGAGCCCACTCTACAAGAAAAATAGGAGCTTCTATGGCATTTTTAGGGAACATTCCCTTAGATGACATCTGCAGAGCAGCTATATGGTCTACACCGCACACGTTCACAAAACACTATTGTGTAGATGTGCAATCAAAACATCAAGCTAGTGTGGGCCAAGCTGTACTCAAAACACTATTTCAGACTACTGCAACAGATACTGGTGGCCGCAGATAAGAAGGGGGACTGCTATACAATCAATGCATAGTGTTTAATCTGCAGCTCATATGCCTTGAACGGGAAATGCTACTTAGCAGTATGCATCTGTTCTTGGCATGTACAGCTGCAGATCTACACACGCCCACCCGCCTCCCCGACTTCCTCTATCTGTTCCAGTATTATCTTATTTAGATACAGCATACAAGTGGCATCTTCCTGTTTCTTACAAAGCTCCATCATTTCCCTGCTGGCGAAAAACAATCTGAGGATGGAGCCGATGCCCATGCGCACTATGATCCTAAGGAGGAGTCACCTATCTTCTGACTTCCAAAGACTTTCCAGGACAAAAACAAGTGCAAACATCCGGGCCCAACACCAGATGGTGATCTATGCATAGTGTGTAGATCTGCAGCTCTACATGGCAAGAACAGATGCATACTGGTAAGTAGCATGTCCCTTTTATTAGTTGGTGTGGATCTTCTTATTGAGTCGTGTCTCATTTATTGACCAGTGTGTGTTTTTTCAGATGTCTTGCACTCCTCTGATGAGCCTAAGGCTGCTCGACCGCAATAACCCCTAGAAGAGGACCTTGGGATTGCCATAGCAAGCCATTGTCCACTTACAAGGGCTCCCCTGGACTCTTTACACAATATCTCATTTTGATATATCATCTAAAGAGCCAGCTTCCTAAGTGAAAATATTGGTCAGTAATGTAGTTATTTTATCTGCACGTTTGACCATGTTTCTAATGGGAAAATCTTATACATTCACCCTAACCACACCTCTTAGGCCTACAAACTGTACAAAAAGGTTCAGGCTTTCACAGATTTGATTGCCAGCTATGCAGGCATTGATAATGGACTTAAACTGGGGATCAAGCCTGACCATAGTGACACCCCCTTCTCCTAAAACTCCTCCCCTCCGTCTCTGCTAACCCTTTGTTGGAAGGCGGGCCTCGGGGGGTCGGAGAGACCACCCAGAGGGGCCCCCCACACTGCACGAAGTAGCCGAGCGCTGCTGAGAAGCCTCCGGGGAGAGGTCCTTCTCCTATAACGTACTAGCACAGTAACACCACCACACAGGACTCAAGGGGATTCAGCAAGACGAGCAGTTCTTTATCAGTACTTATGAAGTTACAATTATCAATATTTACAAGGGGGGGGATCGAGGCATCCACAAGAGTCTCAAAGTCTTTGGTAGGGACGGGGTAGCGGGACAGTCTTTAGCAGCAGCTTGGTACGAGGGTACCTGGGGCCCAGTTCTTATCCCCACGCTGGAGGGCCTCCGGATCTCGGAGGGGTCGAGCCGCGACGGCGTCAGCAGGGCTCTGGTGTTCAGTCCGTGGAGTTCGAGCCGCGACCAGGTCAGCAGGGTTCTTACGGTGTCTTGGTTCAGCTCGAGCCGCAACGACGTCAGCAGTGCTCCGAGGGAGGTTTCAGCGAGGTTGGACCGCGACAGCGTCAGCAGGGCTCCGATGTTCCGTGAGGCTTCGTGACCTCAATAAGGGGGAGCCGCGACGCAGTCAGCAGGGCTCGTGGTAGAGTTTCAAGCAAGAGTTCTTCTCCGTTGGGTCGGCCGCGATTCAATCAGCAGGGCTCTCGACTCCGGGATACAACTGCGGTCCTGTTGCAGGGTCGCCCCAGATATAGGTCTGGAGCCCTTTGGTGTCCGGACCCTTGCGCCCGGGGGGGCGGAGAGGCCGGGCTGGGAGAGGCCAGACGCCCAGCGGGAGAGGCACCAGGCCCAGGAGAGCTGGGGGGCAATCGCACCTGGGTGTGGGAGGACGGTTGGGGGTCCCATCGATACTGCCCTCCGCCGGGAGTGGGGAAGTGTCCACGTGGTACCCCCTGGCCAGTTGTTGGTGCCTGGATGTCGGGGCTGGCTGGGGCCGAGGCCGGGTTGAGCGGGGTCACGTAGGCTGGCGCGCAGAGTTACGTACAATCCAAAATGGAGGAGCCCCAAGGTGCAGGGGACCTCGTGCGGCTTGGCGAGGGGGAACAGGACCACGCCACGAGGCCGGCTCCAACAAGCGTCCCCCCCAGCTGAAGGCAGGGAGAGTCACCCATCTTCTTGGGGATTCTCCTCGTCGAGGCGGAAGAAGCGGGATAGGCCGTCGGCGTTGGCGTGGTCATTGCCGGGCCGGTGTTCGACGGAAAAGTCCATCCCTTGTAGCGAGATGGACCACCGCAGCAGCTTGGGGTTCTCGCCTCTCATCTGCATTAACCACCGCAAGGGCCGGTGGTCGGTTTGAACCCGGAAGTGGGTGCCGAAGAGATAGGGCCGGAGCTTCTTGAGGGCCCACACGACAGCGAAGGCCTCTCGCTCGATGGTGCTCCACCGCTGTTCCCGGGGCAATAGCCGTCGGCTGAGGAAGGCCACGGGTCTGTCGTGTCCCTCCGCGTCTGCCTGGGACAGGACGGCCCCAATTCCATATTCGGAGGCGTCCGTTTGCACAACGAACTCCTTGCTGTAGTCGGGGGCCTGTAGCACGGGGGCAGTGCACATCGCCGTCTTGAGAGTCTCGAAGGCCGACTGGCAGCGGGGTGTCCAGTGCACCTTCTTGGGCTGCTTCTTGGTCGTGAGCTCTGTGAGGGGGCCAACAATGCTCCCATAGTCTTTGATGAATCGCCGGTAGTACCCGGTGAGGCCCAGGAAGGCCCGGACAGCTGTCTGGGTGGTGGGGGGTTCCCAGGCCTGGATGGCATCAACTTTTGGTTGGAGGGGAGCCACCTGACCGCTCCCCACCTGATGGCCCAGATAAGTCACCGATCCTTGACCTATCTGGCACTTGCTGGCCTTGATCGTGAGCCCGGCCCTTTGGAGGGCGGCCAGGACTGCCTTGAGGTGCCCCAGGTGCTCAGCCCAGTGGTTGCTGTACACGGCAATGTCATCCAAGTAAGCCGCGCTGAAGGCCTCTAGCCCGGCCAGAACCTTGTTCACCAGTCTCTGGAAGGTGGCCGGGGCGTTCTTCATGCCGAAGGGCATCACCCGAAAGTGGTAGTGCCCATCAGGGGTGGAGAAAGCGGATCTCTCTCGGGCACCGGGGGTGAGCTGGATCTGCCAGTACCCGGCAGTGAGGTCAAAAGTACTCAGGTAGCAGGCTGCTCCTAAACGGTCGATGAGCTCGTCGGCCCGGGGAAGGGGATGGGCATCGGTCTTGGTAACAGCATTCAGACCCCGGTAGTCCACACAAAATCGTAGCTCCGGGGGATTGCCTGGGGCGGCGGCCTTCGGCACCAGGACGAAGGGACTGGCCCACGGGCTGTCGGAGGGCTCGATGACCCCGAGGGCCAGCATCTTTGCCACCTCGCCCTGGATGCAGGCCCGCACCCGGTCGGGCACTCTGTAGGCTAGGTGTCGCACGGGGGGACTGTCCCCAGTGTCGACGTCGTGGACGCACCATGGGGTCACCCCCGGAGTGAGGGAGAAGAGGGCTGCAAAGGGCTGCAACAGCTGCTGACAGTCGTGGCGCTGTTCCGGGGTCAGGGAGGAGGCGAGTTGAACGCCTTCGATGGACCCATCGTGGTCGCTGATCCGCAGGAGGTCGGGTAGGGGCTCGGAGTCGTCTTCGCCCCCATCGTCGGTTGCCAGTAGCAGGCTCAGTTCGGTCCGAGCAAAGTGGGGTTTGAGCCGGTTAGCATGTAGGACTCTAGGTCAATTAGGTAGGTGACGGGGCTCTTCTTCTCCACCACCTTGAAGGGCCCAGTCCATTTGTCCTGGAGGGCGCAGGGGTCAACCGGTGCCATGACCCAGACTTGCTGGCCTGGCTCAAACTCAATGGTAGAGGCGTTCCGATCATACCATTGCTTCATGTCCTCCTGGCTGGCCTCGAGGTTGGCTTCGGCCAGGGCTCGGAACCTGCGGGTCTGGTTTCGTAGGGTCAGGAGGTATCGGTAGACGTTGGGAGGGGCATCTTGGGGCTTCGTCTCCCAGCCCTCCTTGACCAGGCTGATGGGTCCGCGGACCGGATGCCCATACAACAGTTCGAAAGGGCTGAACCCCAGGGACTTCTGCGGGACCTCCCGATAGGCAAACAGGAGGCACGGCAGCAGGACATCCCATCTCCGCCTTAGGGGCTCTTCCAGGCCCTGGATCATTCCCTTTAAGGTTCTATTGAACCGCTCGACCAGTCCGTTCCCCTGAGGGTGGTATGGGGTGGTGAATTTGTACGTGACCCCGCACTGCTGCCACAGGGACCGCATGTATTTAGAGATGAAGTTCGTACCCCGGTCGCTCACCACTTCTCGGGGGAATCCCACTCTCGAGAAGATCCCCATTAGGGCCCGGCCCACCACGGGGGCCATCACAGTCCGAAGCGGGATAGCCTCAGGGTACCTGGTTGCGTGGTCCACGAGGACCAGGATGAAGCGGTGACCCAGGGCGGTCCGGGGGTCCAGGGGCCCTACAATGTCTATCCCGACCCGTTCGAACGGGGTGTTGACTGTTGGAAAGGGCTGGAGGGGGGCTTTGACCCGTCCCCCCGCCTTCCCGCTGGCTTGGCAGGTCTGACAGGACCGGCAGTGGTTGTCCACGTCTCTCCGTATCCGGGGCCAGTAGAAGTGGGTCACCAGGCGGCTGTAGGTTTTGTCCTGCCCCAGGTGCCCGGCGAGGGGCACATCATGCGCTAGGTTAAGGAGGAACTCCCGGAATCGGAGGGGGACCACCAGCACGCGACTGGCCCCCAGTTCCGCAATCTTCTATTCGCTGTACAGCAGGCCCTCCGCCCAATAGACCCAGTGTGTTCCGGTCTGGTCACCGTTGGCCTGCGAGGACGCCTGCTGTCGGACCCCTTCGAGGGAGGGGCAGGTCTTCTGTTCCTGCTGGAACTGCTCTCGGGTGGGACCCCCGTCGTGGCGCCATTGGGCAAGCTCTGGGAGCGCTTCGAGAGAGGCGATTTCGTCTGGGGAGGGTTCGGTGGATCCGGTATCAGCGTCCGCTTCTCCCTCGCTGGAGGCGGGTGGTGGCGCGGGCCCCTCGGGCCTGGTGGGGTCGGATGCTACGGGCGAGCGTGGGGCCTGGGTGGCCATGGACCGGGTAGTGGCGCAGGCCCATTCTGGTAGCCCCAACATTCGGAGGTGCTCTCGCCGCTCCACCTGAGCCCAGGGAGAACTCTCTAGGTCATTCCCCATACACCTTTAGTATGCCCGTCACCCCTCCCCATTCGAAGGGGACCTGGGCCATCTGGCACATGCTTTCGCTGTTGTCGGCCGTCCGGACGGGGCATAGTACATTGGGCAGGATCTGTTCACCAGGTGGCAGCGGACAGCGGTGACACTGGCTCCGGTGTCACGGAGGGCCTCGGCCCGTCGTCCATTGATAGTGACCCACTGTTGGTACTTCTGGGTGTTGCTCGGGATGGGTGTTCGGGGCACCATTTCTCGGCTGCCCAGGCAGACCAGGGACATGGCCGCCGGCTCCCACTGAGTGGTTCCTCTGTCGAGGGGTTCTTCCTCTTCCTCCTCTTCCCACAGGGCGGCAGCCGCCAGCTCGCGGGGCGGGGGCCCGCCGGCCCCACTTCTTCGGTTTATGGGGCAGGCCGGGTCGCTGGCATAGTGTCCGGTTTGTTGGCAGCCGTAGCAGGTTATCGAGGGCCGGGGTCCGGTCCGTGCCGGGGCCGTCCCTCTTCGGGCCAGGCTCGGGGAGAGGTGTTGCTGAGGCGGCCCTCGAGGCGGACTTCGGGGTGGCCCGGCGGGGATGTCCCGATTCCGGTTCGACCCTCCTCCTCCGCCGCGCTGGCGGGGAGGTCCGGTGGTGTTTCTCTGGTACTCCCCCATCGAGTTCCGGGGGACTCGGGTGTTGACCCATCGATCGGCCTCAGCGGCGAGCTTCCGCGGTTCCGTCAGCTTGCTGTCGAGGAGGTGTTGTCTTAGCTCCACGAAGCAGTTGTTGGAGAGGTGTTCCCAAATAATGAGGTCGACCAGCTGCCCATAGGTGGTGACCTTGCTACCCTTGATCCATCCTTCTAGGGCCCTGCTGAAGAAGTCCACATATTCTACCCACGTGGTACCGGGGATTTTTTTGCAGTCTCTGAAACGCTGGCGGTACATTTCCGCGGTTAGTCCGTAGCGGGCGAGCAGGGCCTCCTTCATATGGTCGTAGGAGGTCACCACCTCTTCTGGTAGCTGGAGCAGGGTGTCTAGGCCCTCACTAAGGAACCGCCCCCACAGGCCAGCACCCCAATCCTTCCGGGGCACCCGATGGGAGGTCATGGCCACCTCGTACGCTGAACCACTGCTGGATGTCGTCATTTTTATAGTATTCTTTGACGACATCTTTGGGGATATGCACCTTGGCTTCGGTGGAGGGTGGAGCGTCTCTATGACTGGGGGTGCCGGTCTCCCCCTTCTGGGCCTTGAGTTCGAGTTCTTTGAGGCCCGCTCGTGTTCAAGGGTCAACCTTTTTTCTTCCAATTCTCGATGCCGCTTTTTCTCCTCTATCTCTTCCTGCAGCCGTAGCTGTTCTATGGCCATTTTCTTTTCGGCCAGCCGGAGTTCGCCGTCCAGCCGAAGTCGTGCAAGCTCTAGTTCGTGGGTCCGGACCTTCTCCCGCGCTTGTATTTCCTCCACGGAGAGGCCGGTTCCCAGGCTGTTTCTCCCTTCGTTTGCCGGGGTCGGTGCGGGTGGTGTGGCTGCATTTAGGGGCAGGGGCCCTTCGTTCTGGGAGGGGTCCGCCTCGGACTCTATCCAGGTTCTCAGGGCTTTCTGCATCTCTTCCTTGGTACCTAGGCCGGTGGTTGCAATGCCCTTGTCTTTGCAGAACTGTTTTAACTCTTTGTGAGTATACTCTTCCAACCGTTCTGGTTGGAACTCCATGGTCGCGGTGGTTTCCTGGTTGCTCATGGTCTCTGTTCGTCTGGATGGATAGCGAGTGGGTTACTTGCTTGTACGAACTGCGTTCGGCTCGGATCCCGTCGCTGGCCACCAAATGTTGGAAGGCGGGCCTCGGGGGGTCGGAGAGACCACCCAGAGGGGCCCCCCACACTGCACGAAGTAGCCGAGCGCTGCTGAGAAGCCTCCGGGGAGAGGTCCTTCTCCTATAACGTACTAGCACAGTAACACCACCACACAGGACTCAAGGGGATTCAGCAAGACGAGCAGTTCTTTATCAGTACTTATGAAGTTACGATTATCAATATTTACAAGGGAGGGGATTGAGGGATCCACAAGAGTCTCAAAGTCTTTGGTAGGGACGGGGTAGCGGGACAGTCTTTAGCAGCAGCTTGGTACGAGGGTACCTGGGGCCCAGTTCTTATCCCCATGCTGGAGGGCCTCCGGATCTCGGAGGGGTCGAGCCGCGATGGCGTCAGCAGGGCTCTGGTGTTCAGTCCGTGGAGTTCGAGCCGCGACCAGGTCAGCAGGGCTCTTGCGGTGTCTTGGTTCAGCTCGAGCCGCGACGACGTCAGCAGGGCTCCGAGGGAGGTTTCAGCGAGGTTGGGCCGCGACAGGCTTCGTGACCTCAATAAGGGGGAGCCGCGACGCAGTCAGCAGGGCTCGTGGTAGATTTTCAAGCAAGAGTTCTTCTCCGTTGGGTCGGCCGCGATTCAATCAGCAGGGCTCTCGACTCCGGGATACAACTGCGGTCCTGTTGCAGGGTCGCCCCAGATATAGGTCTGGAGCCCTTTGATGTCCGGACCCTTGCGCCCGGGGGGCGGAGAGGCCGGGCTGGGAGAGGCCAGACGCCCAGCGGGAGAGGCACCAGGCCCAGGAGAGCTGGGGGGCGATCGCACCTGGGTGTGGGAGGACGGTTGGGGGTCCCATCGATACTGCCCTCCGCCGGGAGTGGGGAAGTGTCCACGTGGTACCCCCTGGCCAGTTGTTGGTGTCTGGATGTCGGGGCTGGCTGGGGCTGAGGCCGGGTTGAGCGGGGTCACGTAGGCTGGCGCGCAGAGTTACGTACAATCCAAAATGGAGGAGCCCCGAGGTGCAGGGGACCTCGTGCGGCTTGGCGAGGGGGAACAGGACCACGCCACGAGGCCGGCTCCAACACCCTTTTAATGGTTTGAGGTTTACTGTATCCTCTCTATATACTCCAAAACTGAATGCCTTGTGAGGAAGGGTCGCCACACAAAGTTGACCCCAGTGAATCTTGAAGACAACCAAAGTCAACTAGAGTGCAGTCCTATGGGCTAACATTAGCCCAGGTCTGATTTTATAAAGAATAGTGTAGGCCTGAACACAAAATATGCTTGGGGTTGTATATCTAGCCCAGAAGGTCTAAAAAAGCTTCCACGTGATGTATCTTAATTCTAACGGATTTATATACCTAGATGTAATTAAATGTCTGTCTTCCTAAAAGCAGTGGCACTTGACTGCCCATTGTTAATGAGTCATTTACTGTCATTCATCTTCAGTATTTGATTATCCAACCCCAGCCTCCTCCAGAGCTTGCTGCTCTCGGGGGCCTGAAACAATGCACATCCTGGGACGAGGTGCCAAGCCTCCTCACTCAGGATGGGCAGGGTCCACGAATGGGAAGCTTCAAAGGCTTGCCGCCTTTGTGAGCTTCCCCAGGCCACTTGCTGCTTTCAGCAACTGGTCCCCACTGGTTCTGACCCCGCCTTGCTTGGGAGAACCGGCGGGAAAAACAAGTGAGTTAGAGAGGTGTGCTCACCTCTGCCAACTCCACCCCTAAGGTGGGGTAGGTGAGGTAAATCACAAATTTCAGTCCCTGCCATCTTGCAGATGGGGAAACCAGCCAACCAGAGTGAGGCATATTCCCCCCTTCAACTGGAAGGTGGCATAATAAGGGGTGTACCCACCCCAAGGAAGAGACCCATTGGTCCCAACCTTTACTTGTAACACCCCTAAATCTAGTATTTTGGGGGCACCCCAAACCTTGCTTCCTCAGACAAGAAAGCAGAAGAAGGACCGAACAGCCGTGCCGAAGCTAACAAGAAGAGGACGCCCACTGACTTGTCCCCAGCCCTTCTGGTCTGTCCCCACCTCGAACCTACAGAAGTGAAACCCCGGTGTGTCCAGCAGCCTCAAGAACCCCGAGGACCTTCCCAGCCTTCAAAAGAAAAGACTCTGTCTCCTGTGAACAACTGATTTGTTCACCAACAGACTCCAGCTCCGGCAGGATCTGCGAGTCTGCACCACCCTGCACCCGACTCCCACGGCCCAGGTTCGAGTGGCCCAACACCAAGAGCAGGTCTCCCATGCGATCCTAACCCAAGATCCGGTGACCCCTGACCTGCCTCAAACCAACACCTGCAGCCTCAATCCAGAAGGCCTCCCCAACCGCGACAAGGAGCTGGTAAGAAGATCCGACCCTAAAAGACACTCCTGCACCCAACGCCCCACGGCCTTGGGTGGCCCAACCAACGGTGTCTAGCCAACACCCAGCATCCCAACTTACCTCTCCAAGTGGTGGTTGCACCCAGAAGACCTTTGTCCCCGAGTCAGCAGTTCTTTTGCAAACCGTAGACTCCTCATTGAAAGCTCTGCACCCGGCCGCCCCAGTACAGCTGAGGGTTCATCTTTTGTGCTAGCCTAAACCCACATTTGCCCTGAGCTTAAGTTCAGGAGCTTGACCCTCGGGGACCCACGAGTCTACCCCCAGAATACCAACTCCCACAACCGAATACTTACCTTTGAACCAATAACCCTATTTTCCTCCATAGGATTACATTGACTGTTTTTGTGTGAAAAGTTAATAAGTGTGAAGTTGGAAAATCTAAGAAACCGTTTAAACCTGTAACTGAATAACAAAAACTTTTACTTACCTGTTTACAGGAAATGTCCCAGTGCATTATCCAGGTATACTGCACTGTCTAAGAAAAGTAATCTGTGAAGTAATCTACTTGACATTCTACTAAAAAGCCAATACAAAGTATCTGTACAATCTATCAAAGCATTGCATTACTAGTAGTTCTACTGTAATCAAATCAAAAGTATATATACCTGAAGGAACTGAATATCAACAAACAGTGCGGACATTATGTATATGTTAATAACATCAGAGGACCGATAAGTTGTTGGAAATGTCTGGTACAGATACCTTTTGACGACCCTTCCTAAACAAGGGAGCTTGTAAAAGAAGCCTGTCATCAGGCGCTCATTAGGGGGGGCTTAATTAATGCGCGTTCCTTAGTCAGACATGCTTTAGATATTAAAGAACTGATCATGGATAATGAATTAGACTTTTTATGCATTACGGAAACTTGGTTAAAGGAGGACTGTAATCCGGATATTGCGGTCGCCTTGCCCCCCAACTTCACTATGTGTAGGAAAGACAGAGAGGATGGCAGGGGAGGGGGAGTAGCCATTATACACAGAGAGACCTTGCTATGGAAGACCTTTATCCTACAAGGGCTAAAAGGAGCAGAAAACATGAGCTTCTGCTGTACTATAAAAAAATTGCTTTTTTTAAATCATTTTATTTTTCAAAATAAAATTGACAACAAAGAAAAACAAAGCATAGACACAGTTCAACCACACACAGCCTTCTGCAGCATATCCAATAGGGACATACCAAGCATATGCCGTAGGAGAATTCAAGGAATAATCAGTAAATGAGTGTATTATGCAAACAGTAAAGCAATCATATCGACAAAACATGCCATAGCGCCCTATCCTGCGCATCGTCGTGTGCAATAGGGAGAGGTAGAGGGGAGGGTAGGGGGGACAAGGGCAGACCCTACCCAGCAGAGATAGCACAGTACCGCTAGCTCTCAAGAGGTGGGGGTGACCCCCTACGGGGACGTTGCCCCTCCCTGCCCCGCAAGCGCAGGTGTCGATCTCTGGGCTAAGTACAGGGCCCAGAAATTTTTAGGTCTATTGCGGGGCGGCAATAATTCACTGTAAATTTCGGTTTGTGTACAACAGTAAAGCATGTCTCTAGTCCACTGAGTCAGAGTCGGCGTCGGGCCGCGTAGCCAACAAACCGCTACACATCTCCTTGCCAGCAGCAGCGCCATATCCACAAGACGCCTATGTGTCTTGGGCAGTGGTAGGGAATAGCCTAGTAGGGCAAGAAGCGGGTCAGGGGACAGGGACAAGTCTGTTACGCGGTTGACCTCCAAGAATACGTCACCCCAGAAGTGGGCAATCCCCGGGCAGGTCCAAGCCACATGGAAAAAATCAGCTGTAGGCTCCCCGCATCTATCACATTGGGGGCTGTCACATAGGCCAAAGCGGTGCAACCTCTCCGGTGTATGGTAGACCCGGTTGAGAAATTTAAAGTGAACCAGTCTATGGCGCCCATTAAGTGAGATTCGTTTAGTACTCAGGCAACAATAACTCCACTTATCATCGGTCAAATCGACCTGCAAATCTCGTTGCCAGGCCAGCCGAGGCTTCATGTATGCGCTGTCTCTAGCAGTTAACGTGGAGTGGTAAATTCTGGAGACCAACTTAGCCGGTGACTGAGCTTTGATGATGGAGGTCAAGATCGGGATCTTTGGGGGTTCCGCCATATCGTCCCCCAGTAGGTCCCGAAGAGCGTGTCTGACTCTGTGAAATTGAAAAAGCGCGAGGGGGGTGACGACTGTATCCCCCTCCGCAACATCCTTCAGGGAACGCGCAGTACCGTTCTCAAACAGGTCCCCCATGGTATATAAATGAAGAGATTGCAGTGCAAGGAGGACACCTCTGTCCCTACAGGGCGCCAGCCAGCTGCACCAGTCCAAGCGGGCTAATGGAGCATACAGAATGTTACCGGCGTGGGCTGCCAGTATATAGTGCCAGGCGTGTACAACCTAGATGAGGGAGTCCATTATGCCCGTACGCCTGTCGCAAGGCGAAAACAGCAAGGCCGGCAGAGGCCTGGGATCGGCAACGATAGACTCAATTAGCAAGTGTGGTATGTCCGAGGGACCATGTATCCAGTAATGTGCATGTGTGGCTTGGGCAGCTCTATAGTACAATTCCAAGTCGGGGGCACTAAGGCCTCCCATCGCATATTGGAGCGTCAGAATCCTCCAGGCAACGCGCGGTTCTGCTGTACTATAAATAATTCCTTTTCTGGGGCTTTGTTATATCGCTGTCCAGGTAACAGTAATTTCTTCCTGGATTCACTAGGGTATGCTCTCAGTGAAGCATTACTTAGATATTCAAATTTTTCATTGCTTGGAGATGTTAACTTGCATTTTGAATGTAATAACAGCCCAGGAGTTTAATCTTTCCTGGAAATGGTCACCCTACTTGGCATGAACCAAGTTGTTCAGGGACCAACACATAGAGCAAGACATACGTTGGATGCCATTTGCACCAACCTCCCGTCACTTCAGATAGAAAATCCAATCCCACAGGTGTGGTCTGATCACTGCTTTATTCCTTTTGCCTTTTTAATCCCTTAGAAGGACTGTGCAGTCATGAACAATAACACGGGTGCACCGAGGCGGAAATGGCATTTATTAGCCGCTAATCCTTCCTTATTAGCAACAGCCCAAGATACGGTTCCAACACTTACGGGGGAACCGGGAGAGGATTCGCATAGGTTCCATAATTGGATAACATCTATAGGTAAGGAACTAGATCCCCTTAAGTGCTCTGCTCGCATACTAAAAGAAAAATCCACAATGATCCTTGGCTTTCAAAAGAGCTGGCGGAACTTCATCTGCATTGCAAACAACTTGAACGCAAATTGAGAAGGGGATATGAAGTAACCAATTTGCAAACCTTCAAAATGTTTAGGAAACAATATCACTTGGCTATTAAAATGGCTGAAAAAGAATATTTCCATAATTGAATAACTATGGCAAAGCACAACCAAAAAGAAATATTCAAAAGCTTTGCATTCTGAGATCCCCCTCGTCCCTTATGCTATGTAATGAAATCGTACTTTACTTTGAAAACAAGATTAAGGAATTTTGAGATCCATAGCCCCCCAGACTTAACCGAGGGAAAGGTGCTAGACCATAGAACGGACAGCTCTGTCCTTCAAGCCTTCCAAACTGCCTCACTAGCTCAGACTAAAGAGGCGATATTAGCCTGTAAATCAGGCTCTCTATTGGACGCATGCCCCCCGACTTTTTTACATCATATTATCGATGTTGTGAATCCTGTGATCAACATCGTGAATTCCTCCCTAGCTACCGGCATAGTACCGGATGAATGGAAATTTGCCGTTGTGAAGCCACTTAAAAAAACCAGAATGTAGACTCATCTAATTTATCCAATTATAGGCCTATATCCCTGTTACCAATTTTAGGTAAGATCACAGAGAGAATAGTTTATAAAGAACTCTCTAGTTTTTCGGAGTCCACTCTGATCTTTCATCCCCGTCAATCTGGATTCCGCTCAAAACATTCGATAGAATCAGCGTTACTCGAGATATCGGACACCCTGAAATTAATAACGGACAGTGGCAGGAAGGCAGTCTTGATTCTTTTAGATCTGTCTGCCACATTTGATACCATTTCGCATAATATCCTGCTAGCAAGACTGAGATCTTATGGCATTTCTGACTTCGCATTGGCATAGATTACATCTTTTCTGTCAAATAGAAAGCAGGTTGGTTTTTAGGATCCTTTCTAACGTCGGAACATACCGTTACTACAGGTGTCCCACAGGGGGCTTCTCTTAGTCCTCTTTTATTTAACATATATATAGCCCCACTCATTAAGTTGATCTCGACTTTTGGGATCGAAATTACATCTTATGCTGATGATACCCAGCTGATTCTGTCACTGGAGGAGAAATCCACGAGAGCTGAAGAAAATTTCAAAGCTTGTTTTACGGCAGTCATCAAATGGATGAAAAATAACCATCTCTGCTGTAATACTGATAAGACCGAAATCCTTCCGATCGGAAAAAACAACTCTTTCCAACCAAAGGATTGGTGGCCAGATGATACTGCAGCCCCCCATCAACGGTGGAGGTTGCAAAAAATCTGGGAGTATGGTTTGACTGTTCCCTTTCTTTTAAACCGCATGTCCTAAAGGTAACAGGGACCTGTTTTGGTCTCATCAAAACTTTGAAAAAATTATTTAATTTGATCCCGCTTGTCGTGAGGAAAACAGTAGCAGTGGCTCTTATATTATCACGGCTGGACTACTGTAATAGCCTCCTGGCAGGGATTGATAAAGCTACCCTGAGGAGACTACAAGTGGTACAGCACGCAGCAGCCAGATTGGTCCTAGGGCTTCCTCGTAGTGCATCTGCCTCTGCCGCCCTGAAGACCCTTCACTGGCTCCCGATTCATAAAAGAATTTTGTTTAAATTACTATTGACAACGTTCAGAGCATTTTGCCGCTTGGGTCCTGTATACCTCTCTACAAGAGTCAAACCATATATCACAACGAGGACACTTAGATCTAGCTCTGCAAATCTACTTAAGGTTTCTGGCTTCAAATTGTCAACCAAAGGAGGAAAATCGGCAACGGTATTGGGGGTAAAGGCCTGGACTTGCATGCCAAAGGAACTTGGAGCGACAGAACAGGAAGAGCAGTTTAGAAAGGCTCTAAAGACTTGGATTTTTGGAAAAGCAGACACCAGCTGTCTGGCCCTGATTTAGCTTTCAAACTGATACAGCTGACTTTAGTTATCTACAGCGCCAGGAGACTCCGTTAGGATTGACAGTTGCGCTATATAAGCTATACTTTTCATTTCATTTCATATACAACTGCAATACAAACTGTTGGCAAACTGATTATTACTGCAAAGTACTTATCACTTACCTGTGCCAGGCTTGCTTGGTTCTAGGAAATAAAATAACTAAAATAATATTTTTATACAAACAACATTGGTCTGAGTTCAGTCTTTGAGTGTGTGACAATCATTTGCTAATTGAGTGTGTCCAACAAATGCTTAACACTATCCTCCGATACAGCCTTACTGCCCGACCACACTACCACAAAGAGAGTAAGGTGCTATCTACTTTTACCTCTGCATACCTTTAGGGTTCAACTGGACTCTGTGCACACTATCACTTTGGTATAGTATATTCAGAGCCAGCTTCCTACAATTGTGCTTCACACAAGCACATGTATCCTTTTTGGTTGAAGAATTGGCATGCCTGGTTCTTTTGCTATATAGTATTTGTGTATATCAACCAATACTGCAGTTATCCAGTAGTAGGGTATCTTTCCTAGTTTCACATGCCTTAATCATTCCCGTCGTCGGGATGGGAGTCCCTGGTACATAAATAAAGTAATGTCCCATTAGACATATATAGTAATAGGCCAATGGCCTCACATTAGTAACAACTCCATGTCCTTTTGTAAAAAGGACCAAACTCTAGAGAAGAGCCAATCGGCTATCACCAACCTCTGGAACCCACCTGGAAGGAGCTCTAGTCCCTCAGATTTTCTACCACATGTCGTGCTAAGGGAGTCTCCCCTGAGCTCTGCTCAGTTTTCCTTCATTTCTGGATTTCCACTGATGTTTTCTTCAGGACTCTCTTCATGGCAGATACTCCTAAGAAAGGCCTTTTTAAGCCCTGCGCTTCCTGTGGTAAAAAGAGTCTTCATTTTGATGACCAACACAAAAACTGCCTCTATTGTCTTTACCCGGACCACTCCTCAAAGGACTGTAAGGTATGTCATACCTTTTCTTCAAAGACCCTTAAAGATCGGGAGGGACGCCTTCTAATTTGGCTGTAGAGGTTTAAGGATAAAGACCAAGTCCTGTCTTCTGAGGAGAGTGAAGGCTGCTCTACATCTTCAAAATCCTCTCAGAAAAGGCCCAGAGTTGCTTCTCCAGGACCTTCGTCGCAGCCCCCTCAAAAGAAGACGCACAAAAACTCTTCAGAGGCTCCCCTTAAGGCTTTCCCATCAATGGTTTCTCCACAGGAGGTCCCTCATACCTTTAAAAAGCCTGGTTCCACCTCGTCGACGACGACTTCGTCGACGGTGAAAAAATCCCCATCTACACCTGTGGGGATAACTTCGTCGTCGACGACGACGTCTCCACCTCTTTTGCATCTTCTGCCTCGTCGACGGCTACTAAACCAGTGTTGTCGAAGATAAAAATTAAAAAGTCATTGTCGATCACTACTCAATGTAGACGAAGAGTGTTTCCTCGAAGTCTATCCCGTCGACGACGACCCCGTCGATGACTGCTCCGTCGACGACACTGTTGACGAGGGCTCCGTCGACGAGAACACCGCCGACGACACCGTCGACGAGGGCTTCGTCGACCGGGACCTTTGTCGACGTTCCCTTCAATGGTGCCAGTTGGTGCTTCACTGTCAACGACTACACAGACGACGGAGTCGTCGATGACGCCAGAGTCCAAAGTGGAGAGTGCGTATGTCCATTTCAAAATCACAAAACGCACATTGACACCTGCCCTGACTTCTCCTAGCAGGGTCCAGAAGTTACCTCCGACTCACCTTTTGGAAGAGGAGGAAGATTCAGACGATGGTGGTATGTTCGGAGCTGCCACAAGTCCTTCCGAACTCCACGTCAAGTACCAAGAGAGTTCGGACTATGACGAACAAGAACCAGAAGACCAGCCATATTATCCTGATGACAGCCATCCTCCCCAATCTCCCATGGTTTGTCCGCCCGCGTCTTTTGTTTCTGACCTCCAATTTCTGATTTCTGACTACAAACAGAGATTTCCTACTTCTGCTACGTCTCCTGTTCCGGTAGTCTCTCCGCCGTCAAGGCTGCAGCCTACACATCTTCCTCCACTGTCTGTGCTGGTCATGCCACCGCCTCCAACTTCCACAGATGATGAGGATGACGAGCAACAAGAGGAGGGAGAACTTCATGATTCTCAATCGACTCATGATGAGTGGGATGATTATGAAATCCCTTGTCCAGCGTCTCCGGTGCCTACTCAAGCTGATTCGCCTCCGGAGGATATCGGGGGTTTTCATAATGTCTTGGAAAGAGCCGCACAGCGTTTCCAGATCCCTATGCCTTCTCACCAACAAGATTGTTTCCTTTACGACTTCAAAGAACCTTTCAAAAAGTCTGTACAATCAGTCCTTATTATTGACTACATCTGGGATCAGGGTGTAAAAATAATGCACAATCCATCTTCGATTCCTCCAGTGTTGCCTCAGCTGGACAAAAAATACAGAGCTCCGGACACTGCTCCAGCCTGCCTTACCGGACATCCAAAGCTCACTCAGGCTGCTCAGAAAAAAATCTAGAAACCCTGCTGCCCCACTGTCTGCTCCTCCTGACAAAGAAGGCAGACTACTTGATAATATTGGAAAACGTTTTTCTTCGATGTCTGCATTGACAGTACGTGCGTCAAATTCTTTAGCGTTATTAGGGCGCTATAACAGGCAGATGTGGGCGGACATTGCTCCATACTTGGGAGCCTTGCCGGATGACTCGAGGAAAGAAGCAAAGAAGATCTTGCTGGAGGGCGAACGTTCGGCTTCCGAGATCGATTGTGCGATGGATATCGCCTCTACTGGTTTTCGTCAACTAGCTGGCGCTGCTGTACTACGACGCCAAGGTTGGCTTAGGGCAACTTCATTCCGGCGGAAGTCCAGACAAAGATTCTGGACATGCCCTACGATGGTCAGCTTCTCTTTGGCCCGCATATTGATGAGGCTCTTCAGGGTATAAAAAAGGATACTGACACAGCTAGGGCTTTGGGTAACCTTCAATTTAAAAAAAAAAAAAACTTTTCATGGCTCAAGGGGTAGAGGTCAATCTTCCACCAGAGGAAGTTACCAACAATATCAGCCTTCCTATTCCTCCTCCAACCAACAATATCGGCCACAGTACCAACAACAGCAATCATCTTACCTTAAAACCTCCTTTCGAGGAAAAGGAGGGCGACAGAAGGACGCTGCTCGGCGGCAATGACTTTCCTCTACCGTCGATCCCCATCTCCTCTCCACCCTTCAAAGTTGGAGGAAGGGTTACCCACTTCCTAAACAATTGGAAACAAATAACAACGAATCGCTAGGTTCTTCAAATGATACAGTTTGGACATTCACTAGAGTTTATTCACACTCCTCCCCAGACCCCTCCTCACCCTATGCTTCACAAAAATCTCCACCCGTTGCTCCTGGAACTTTCACTCATGCTCCAGAAGGGAGCTATAGAAAGTGTTCCTCTTCGTCAGCGGGGGAAAGGGTTTTACTCCCGTTTTTTCCTGGTGTGCAAAAAGGAGGAGAAATGGAGACCAATCCTGGACTTGAGAAGTCTCAACAAATTTTTAAAGAAACAGTAGTTTCACATGGTTACCATCCAAGAAGTGCTGCACCTTCTCAAAGCAAACGACTACATGGTGTCTTTGGATCTTCAGGATGCCTATTTCCATATCCATATCCACAGAAACCACAAAAAATTCCTGAGGTTCGCCGTGGCAGGCAGACATTACCAGTTCCGAGTCCTGCCGTTTGGACTCAAGTCGGCTCCACGCATTTTTACGAAATGCCTCTCTCCAGTGGTAGCATATCTCAGACAGCAACACCATCAGGTCTTTCCCTATCTCGACGACTGGCTCGTCAAGGTTCCTTCTCTGGACGGCGCGACCAGGCCTTCCGACGCCTGTCTGCAGCTTTTCAGTCGCCTAGGACTCCCTCTGAATCAGGATAAGTCCGTTCTCCAGCCTTCTCAGCAGATAACCTTTCTGGGTGCTACTCTCGACACAACCCAGAATTAAGGCTTTCCCATCACAAGAGCGACAGAACAAACTTCTTCATTTGGCAAGTCACATAAAATCCATGAAGTCTCTCTCGGTACGCATCTTCAAATCCCTTCTCGGAATGATGTCATCCTGTATTCTGCTTGTTCCTTACTGTCGCCTCCACAAGCGCCCTCTCCAGGAAGCACTGTCGGCTCAATGGATTCAATCCGAAGGATCCTTTGACGATGTCATTCAAGTGACCCCTCAGATGGTCACTGCTCTGTAGTGGTGGACTCGTCCACTGAATCTTTCGCAAGGTCTGCCTTTCTTGCTCCAGGCTTCTCCACAGGTCATCACAAGAGATGCGTCCCTGGAGGGTTGGGGACCTTTCCTCCAGAAACTTCAAATCAGCGGGAAGTGGTCTCCTGCTGAACGAAAGCTTCACATAAACCTCCTCGAGCTACAAGCTGTCTATCTGGCTCTCCTGGCGTTCCTTCCCAGGATCAAAGGTTCTCTAGTGCCTGTCCGGACGGACAATACTACGACGATGCACTACCTGACCAAGCAGGGAGGGACTAGTTCCCTGACACTATCTCACTAATCTCAAAAGATCTGGAACTGGTTACTCCATCACAACATTTCCCTTCGAGCGGAATATGTTCCAGGTACAGACAACGTACTGGCTGATTCTCTAAGCAGGCAAAAAACAACATGCCACGAATGGGAGTTGAACCAGCGGACTCTCGACCGCATATTCTCCCAATGGGGTACTCCTCTCCTGGACCTATTTGCTACCAAACAGAACGCCAAATGCCAAAATTACGCAAGCTGGCATCCCCAACGAGGATCTCTAGGGAATGCATTTTCGATTGCGTGATTCAACGTCTTTGCTTACGCTTTTCCACCGATTACCCTGATTCCCAGGGTCCTCAGGAAAATGAAGACAGAACCCTGCACGCTAATCCTAATAGCTCCGGCGTGGCCGCGTCAGCATTGGTTCACGGAGCTCCATCTTCTCTCTCTGGAGCCGCCGATCTCTTTGAAATCGTTTCCCACTCTCCTCACAATGAACCGGGAGCAAGTCCTACATCCGGATCCAGCATCTCTCAAGTTATCGGCTTGGCTCCTGAGTTGCAAGAGTATCTTTCTTGGAAGACAGCACTCCTTCTAGCCCTTACCTCTGCCAGGTGTGTAAGTGAGCTCCATGCATTCTCAGTTCAAGATCCTTTTCTTCAGTTCAAACATGACAGGGTCATACTGCGGACTAATCCTAAATTCGTGCCCAAAGTCCTGTCAGACTTTCACCTCAATGAACCTATAGTCTTATGGACCTTTTTTCCGAATCCTCAAACGGCGGCAGAAAGAACTCTACACTCTCTAGACCTTAAACGCTGCCTTAAATTCTATCTTCACAGGACAAAATCGTTCCGCAAATCCAACCAACTCTTTGTGGCTTACAGTCGACCTAGGAAATGTCTTCCACTGACTAAACAAAGTATCTCTCGTTGGATCTCTGGAGCTATTACTTTTTGTCATCAGCAAGCGGGCCACCCCTTGCGTTACACGGTTCGAGCCCATTCCACTAGAGCGATGTCTACTTCCATGGTACTCTTTGCGGGTGTCCCTATCACAGACATTTGCAGAGCGGCAAAATGGAAGACGCCGCATACATTTACCAAGCATTACTGCTTGGATACGGAACTCATGAAGGATGCTGCGGTGGTACAGGCGGTGTTGCGACATCTATTTCGCTAGAGGTGAGCCCTTTTTTCATCCCACCATCCTTTCTTTTATACGCACATTTCTATATTGTGTTCCATAATGGTTTCTTTGATTGACCTTTGGTACTTTCTATGTTTTACATTGATATGTTATTATCTGATGAATTTTTATATGCTGTACCATCCGAAATGTGCTTATCATTGCTTACTACTCTGATTCAGGCATGTGAATCTATGAAAGATACCCTAATACTGGATAAGAAATGCGTTACTTACCTGTAACTGCAGTTATCCAGTATTGGTATCTTTCATAGATTCACATGCAACTCACCCGCCTCCCCTGGAAGGGCTCACCTAGTTCTCTCAGTGATACACCTTCTTAGCACTGTGCTTCCGAAAATCTGAGGGACTAGAGCTCTTTCCAGGTGGGTTCCAGAGGGTGCTGATAGCTGATTGGCTCTTCTCTAGAGTTTGGTCCTTTTTACAAAAGGACATGGAGTTGTTACTAATGTGAGACCCTTGGCCTATTACTATATATGTCTAATGGGACATTACTTTATTTATGTACTGGGGACTCCCATCCCGACGACGGGGAATGATTCAGGCATGTGAATCTATGAAAGATACCAATACTGGATAACTGCAGTTACAGGTAAGTAACACACTCTTTCTCCATCACCTAGGTGAAAACTAATCTACAGCTCTCCTTGAGATGTGCAGTTAACTTTGGAACTACATATTAACCAGCCTAGGCAAAGGATTCTGAGGGCAGTTGAGACCTGCCCGGTTATCATAGAGACCATCTTCCATGTACAGGTCCCCAGGAGACTTTTATGATTAGTGGTTCCAGAGTATGCTGGATTTGATGCTCACTTGTCTTTACAGTTTTTGTCGTTTAACTCATTATAAGCAGATGGAGCTTCGTAATCATTTGGATAACGATCCGATACGAGTTCAAAAGATGTGTGGCTTATTATTCATTGCTTGTGTTTTTCTCAAGGGGTTTGCTCACAGTTTCTTTTAACACAGTAATAATTAACTCCAGTCATCTGAGCTACCTGGTTTCTTCTAGGAAACCAATAAATAAACTTTCAAATGACATTCCACACTTCTAAAAAGATAGTTTCAGACACATGGAAAAATTAACCTTAACCAGTGGATGGCATTATAACAGTATTTTGTTCTTGTATTCTGTATTTTATTATATTGTATTATATTATACAAACTAAATATAATTTTGAGCTGTACCTTCACTGAAGAACTTTTTGTTATTTGCTTTGTCACGTAGGTGCTTTGCCCCAGATGTGATGTTGGCGTTGTGGCACTTAAAAGGAAACAGAAGAAACTGAAGGAACCACCATGACTGAGTGGAAAGAAAGTATTTGCCAACTTGGAGAGCCTGGCTGATTTAGAAAGTGCGCTATCTGAAAGCAAGGACACTGCAGCAGCTGTATGTATTCTATTCTGCGCTGTAACATACATTTTTCTTTTTTTGGAAGCCCCCTAGTCTTGCAAGCCTTAGGCGAGCCCATTGGCAAATATTTCCAGAAGACTTTTAATAAAGTTTGTTACTGCTTTGTTTTGGAAAAGAAACTTGTAGGATAATCAATTGTGAAAGTATGGGGCTGAGATTCTTTAGTCTTGTTTGCTATGGCTGAGCTCCCAATTTCTAAAATGAAGTTACTGCTTAAAAATAAGGCTTTCAAATCTTACCCTTTGTAGCTTGGCACAAGCAGCATGACTTTCCTCAGAGAAAGCGCATATGGTGTATGAACACAAGTACTAAAAAACATTCACGCAGTACAATTTCCAAACTAATTTCCATGAAAGAAAGACAATCCTAGATTATTATAACCCAAAACTAAATTAATGTATTGCATTTTTGGAGAAAAGGATTTACGGCATTAGTGCCCTGGTTGTGTGTTTAAAACATAGCCCCTAGTATTTAATAATTAATTCATCTTTGGCGTCTTTGAAACAGACAATGGGCCCTAGTCAAGTGGTTTAAAAAAATTGTTCTTGCTGGCCTTTTAAACCCCCATCTCTGGAGTTTGAAATATCTTTAAGCTTCAGGGACCATTCCTTTGTTTGGACAGAAGGCCACAGGTGTGGAACAATACTTGCCCCAATTTCTTTTAGGACCACAGTCAAAAGATGAGTGTCAGGTGGAGTTGCCTGGCTTTCTCATGACGTCACACTGATTCTATTTCTGGGACTTTACTTTTCCCCATCTCTATGAAATGTTATCTTCACAGCAAGAGGAATTCCTAGATGAGATTTAATGCTTTAGGAAGAAACTGGTGCAGATCGGAGCTTCCGAATCCCCTCTACTTCCACGGACGGAGTGATCTCACAGTCACACACGCACACACATATCACACGCTGGTGGGGCCCATTACACTAACATTCATCCTACCACTCTTATCCGTGCCATGTATAAGGGGAAACACTTTCAATATACCTAACCAATCTGCATGTACTTTGAGGTCAATGCGACCAACTAGTTGCTTATAAATCTAGCGAAAAACATTTAAAAGAATATACAAATAAATTCAATAAACATGACAAGAAATAACCACCCGACTCAGAGATTCAAACAGAAATATTTGTTTATCTAAAATTGTAAGAAAAGCCAATTAAATGCAAATTAATTTCTCTCATATTTACCTATTCTGTCTAAATGTCAGATCCTAAGTCAGAACCGGTCCTCAGTAGGTGAAACAGAGTCTCTTGCCGTCATGTAGAGTCACCGTCCTCTCCGTCAGCATAGGGACCTCGGATCATCAGTTCGGGAAGAAGTGGCGCTAGACCTCTCTAGTCTACTAATATTTATACTAAATTTACATTCTGTAAAGTTACATTTTACTATTCAGAACGGATGAAATGGCGGAAATAATGTCCTCTTGGTACATTTGCGATACAGTGCGAGATTTTCTCACACTTAGATTGTCCCAAATAATTAATAGAAAAATTGAATGTCCATGACTAATTCGATACTTCTACGGATGTCTATTTAAGATAATTTGTATCCCAGTGGTGGGATCATCAGTTCATAAGTTCAGCATTCTTATTCGCAACAAATTTCATGTTCAGGGGCTCTTGGCATCCGTCCTGGATTTGTCGTCATGATCATGGCTTTTCAGTTTTGTCGAGTGGGCAAGGTCACAGGCAGCGCGAAGCCTCTTTGCAAAATTTCCATCTACTCGAATGCAGGCTGCGGGTGGTAGCCATTTTCTGGTAGGCCACATTAGTCAACTTAAGTGAAAATAGACATAAAACAGAATTACTGCACGGAAATGATTATACAGTGTTATTCCCCAGCTAATACCCTTATGTGTATGTATTTATCTAGCCATTTGCGACATCAGAAGCCATTAATGCATATTAATTATAAGCACAAACACAATAACATTACATAAGCAACATCGATTTCTGTCAGTTTGCTCACCAACTTAGTTCACTTATTATTGAAGCCATGCAATAGCATTCCCACGTGTAATTCTGTTGTTAATAAGGTTGGTTAGGCAAGACTGTAACATCTCTTTAGTAATTAATGATTAATCAGTAGTACTTTTAATTATAACATGCGAAAATGAAACAGGTATTCAATTTTAAAGAAAAACCCTGCTCCATCAATACTACTTTCCCAAGATTCAAATGAAGGCAGGTCGAGACAAGAGCGGGGTTCTTTAACTGCAGTCTTTGTCTTTGTGTCGTCTTAAATTCTATCAACTGTCTGACATGTGAGTGAGCACTTTACTTAATATTGGCAACTCGATAATGATTGTAAGTGGTCCCTCACAACCGCTGTTTCCAACACTGAATGGCTGATTCAACTCAGTGTACTGAGTCCTATCTTTTCGAGAGTGTTCCAGAGAGGTTTGGCTATGCTCTTTCTCCTTGGGCTCCATGGGTCTACCCTAAAGTCTGCCATTTATAATTTTGGCCAGACCTCTTATGATTAAAGCGAAACCCACCCCTCTTTCACACCTTTGCTATCTCAGAGAATGAAATGTAGGAAAGTCTGTTGGAGTAACTTCTTCATCTGAAAGAGACACGTTAGTGATAGATTCCTTACCTTAGACTACCCCAGGCGTCAAACTGGATCCGGAAAGTTTTTTCGTTAGTAGTACCCGTGCGCGTCAGTAGGTGGCGTTGTGCGGCTCCGCGTCAGTTGCTGGCGTCGTATGCGCCGAGATGACGTCACGGAGACTACTTAGGTGCCACCCATGTGCACTGATGTCAGTTCTTCCTTTTTCCGCACCAGTAAGCGCAGATCCAGTTAGAGAACGTACCTTAGTCGCTTTTTGACTATCTTTCTGACACTTTTTGTCTCCTGTAAGTTTGAGTTGGCGTCATAGGGATGCCTGGTTTAAAGTCTTGTAGGGCCTGCCGGTGCAATATGTCTGTGGCGGACCCCCGCAATGTCTCTCTACTGCCTGGAGAGCGACGACGACTCCCAGGCCCGCATGGACTGTTTGGCCATGGCCCGGAAGGCCTTGAGGGAGCGGCGCCGGAAGCTGTTTGAAGTCCGGCACTCGTCCCCACGCCGTTCGCGGTCTAGGGGCCGCTCCAGGGAACGCTCGCGGGGCCACCATCATCACTCCTCGGGCTGCAAGTCTTCACCCTCGGATTCGGGTAAGAGACCACACAAACAGAAGTCGAAGAAGCGTTGTCGCTCTCCGATGTCCCCCTGTTGATCCCCGTATGTGGACGAGGGGGACAGGGGGTTCTGCCCCTGTGTCTCCTTCGGAGCCTGGGAGTCCCGCGGCCTACCCACCTTACCCTGGTCCGTCAGCTACTCCCGCTCAGGTGCAAGAATTTATTGCCACCTTGGACCGCCTGTTTAGGCCTCGGGCTCCCGCCGGCGCGCCCTCGGGCAAGCAGGTCCTCAGACCCCTCCCAGTCATCCTCCGTCGCAGGAGGAGGGACACACTGTGGCGGCAGGGACTGGGGAAGGAACAAACGGCGCTGGGAACGGCGCCGGACAGGCCGAACCGGCGCCGTGTCCCAGTGTGGATCCCAAGTAGGGACAAAAGTGTCCGAGAACCTGGGCAGGGGCGGGACAAATGGTACCTGTGAGAAAGTGGCTCTGTATATACTGTTCCTTAATAGGTACAGGGTGTACAGAGTCCACAGTCCCCAAGGGTTTGACAGAGGCTAAAGTTAGATATAACCTTACTCTCTAAAGTGGTAGCTTGGTCGAGCAGTAAGGCAGTATCAGAGGACAGTGTAAAGCATTTGTTGTACACACTCAGTCAGCAAATGGTCTCACACACTCAATAACTGAACTCTAGGCCAATGGTTTATATATAAAAAATATATGCTTGTTTTATTTTAGAACCAACAATTGGAATTAAAATATACTTTCTCAGAATGAGATGCTTTATATAAATACTTTTGCAAGATGTAATTGACTTTTGTAAACAGTTACAAGCGGTTGCAATAGGCAACACTATTTTAAACACAATAATACATTGAGTTCAATGGAAGTTTCATGTTATTTGCCACAGATTACTTTTAGGATTACTTTTGGAATTCCATAACTGAATCCTAGGTTCAGTCCTGGGTCAGTACTCAGAATCAAGTGATGAAAGTCGACTTAATTACTGTAATGATTTTTAAACAATATTTAGCGATTTTAAAAGTTGACAGAAAATATTTCAAAGAAAACCGTCAATGATTCCCTATGGAAGAAAACTCAGGTTGCAGGTACTGTATGTTCTCGTTACTTTTGTATTCCAGTACTGGGTGCCTAGACTCAGTACTGGGACCTTTATCCAAAACAGGAAAGTAATTACGTTTTCAGATATTATACGATTTTTGAGGAATATTTCAAGATTGCAGAAATCGACACTTAGAAGAAAATTCACAGAAAAACAGTCAGTGGTTTCCTATGGAAGAAAATTGAGTTAAGGGTAAGTACAGTTGTAAGTCTTTTTCAGAGTCAGTGCTGGGCACCAAGATCCAGCTCTGGGAGCTCACCTAAGAGCAGGTGAGTAATTTCGTTTTCGTTACTCGGCTGATTTTTGGTGAATTTTTTAAGATTTGAAAAGTCCACACTTAGAAGAAATTTCAGGAAAAAGCCAGTCAATGTTACCCTATGAGTTAAATAGAGTTTGCGGTTTAAGGGTAAGTACTCGACTGGCAGAGTTGAGGTTCTGGGCATAGACTCAGGGGTCCCGCAGGGTCAGGTAGGTACAGTTGGTTCACCCTCAGCGGCTCTAGGGCGGCCGGGTGCAGAGAGAGTTAGGCCCAATGTTATCCTATGAGGGATAGGGGGGCCTTGGTTGGTGGCTGCTGACGGGCAAGCCACGCGGCTGTGGGAGCTGGGCTCCTGGTCACTTACTCAGGGCAAGTGGGGAAGTAGGTAGGTGTAGAGTTTTCACTGCCAGGGCCACTCTGGGTGCAGAGTACTTTTGAGCCTTCGGGCGCTCTATTGATTTCAATGGGAAATAGAAAAAGACTGCAAGCTCGGGGACGAGGACTCTTCAGGTGCCACCACCACTTCGAGAGGTAAGTTGGGTAGTTGGAGGATAGGTAGGTACCCCAGGATTGGGCACACGGGCCGTGGGGCGCCGCGTGCAGGGGTGCCTTTTGGTGTCGGGAAATCTTACCCTCTGTTGATTGCGGTTGGGGGGGCACCTTGTTCTGAGGCTGCAGGCTACTTCAGGAGTGTCGAGGGACGTCCTTGGGTGCCGGACTCGGGGTCACAGTCGCCGTGGGGTCGTCCTCAGGGTCTTTGTTCACTCCGGCACTGGCCAGGCTTGGCTGGTGCAGAGTGTGCTGGGTTTGCGGTGCCGGGCTGCTGCCAGGGATTAGAGATAGGTTTTGAGTAGAGCCTCTACTCATGGGAGTCCCAGGGGCTTAGAGCCAAGAGGTAGCCAGGTCCTCCGGGGTTTGTGAGGTTGCTGGCCGCAAGAGATGCCGGGTTGGAGCAGGTTCGAGGGTCGACAGGCCGGTAGGGCTGGGGCCAAAGCAGTTGGTGTCTTCCTCTTTTTAGCAGCTGCAGGGCAGGTCTTCTTTCTTCTTGCTCTTCTTTGTAGTTTGGAATCTGGAATCTGGGGAAGGAAGGTTCAGGGTGCCCCTAAATACTAGATTTAGGGGCGTTACAGGTAGGTGAAGGGCAGGGGCCAATGGGTCCCTGTCCTGGGGTGGGTACACCCCCTATCCTGCCTCTCTCCTGTGGGAGGGGGGCAGGAGCCTAGTCCTGATTGCGCAGAGCTTCCCATCTTCAAGATGGCGAGAGCCCGGAGATGTGCTTCACCTCGCATCCCCCACCTGAGGGGTGGGGTTGGCAGGCTGGCACATCCCCTGTCCTTATATGAGGTTTCCGGCCAAGCTTCCCGCCAGAGTGGGGGGTTGCAGTGGCCTGGGGAAGCTCACAGAGGCGGCATGCCTTTGAAGCTTCCCCCTGCCTATCCTGGGGGAGGAGATTTAGCACCTTGCCCAGGATGTTCATTGTTGCAGACCTAGGAGAGCAGGGGCTCTCCTACCCAGGGGTCCAGAAACATGTCTGCTGTGTGGCAGCCTAGGCAGCCTCAGAACAGACGTGGATTGTAAGTTTAGGTTTCAGGGGGCCTCTCTAAGATGCCCTCTGTGGTGTTTTGTACATTAAATCACACACTGGCATCAGTGTGGATTTAATGTGCTGAGCAGTTTGATACCAAACTTCTCAGTCTTCAGTGCTGCCATTATGGTGCTGTGGAGTTCATGTTTGACAAGCTCCCAGCACCATATACTCTTAGCTGGCAGCACTGCACTTACAGGACCCAGGAATGGACCTGGGTACTGTAGGGGGACAGGGCTCCTGCCTCTGTGCCCACACCACTGGCATAGGGCACCCAGCTAGAGGGGTGGCTGATGTATGCCAGGGCAGTGTAGGTTGTGAGCATGGCACACAGGGATGTGTGCCATGTCGACTCTCTGTTTTGTCTTGTATCCAGACACTCAGCCTGCAAGAGCAGTGTGTGTGTGTTAGGGTACAGGGCCTCTAAGGGTGGGACAATGAGTGCTGCAGCCCTTAGAGGCCTTCCCTGGTCACAAGGCCCTGGGTACCTAGGGTACCATTTACAAGGGGCTGACATGTGGCCAGGGTTTGCCAAGTTGGGTTTTGGCTGTTAGACAGTTTTTTAGGGAAGGAACACAGGCCCTGGGCACCTGATAGGCGGGAGCCCAGGGCACAACAAGGAAAAGTGCTTCAGCTATTAGGCAAAAAAGGGGGGGGGGGGGGTTACTGCAACAGAAACCCACTTTCTTACAGTGTTGCAGGTCATCTGCAAGGGTTACTCCCTTCCCTTTCAGTCCACCCCTCCAGCCATGCCACCTCAGTCCCACCGCATGTCAGGGGAACACTTGGCGACTCTCCAGCCTTGGCGACGTTGTTGTTCCCACTACTTTCTGGTCCCCAAGAAGGACAAAGGGGGCCTGCGCCCCATCTTGGACCTCAGGAACGTCAATCGCTTCCTCCGGAAGGAGAAGTTCAAGATGTTGCCTCTGGCTCAGGTCTTGGCTGCCCTCGACCCTGGAGACTGGATGATAGCGTTGGACTTGCAGGATGCCTATTTTCACATACCCGTCCTGCCAGCCCACCGGCGTTACCTGCGGTTCACGGTAGGCCACGAGCATTTTCAATTTGCTGTGCTCCCCTTCGGCCTTACCAGCACCCCTCGGGTGTTCACCAAAGTGATGGCGGTGGTCGCAGCTCATCTGCGCAGGTCAGGAGTGTCAGTCTTCCCCTACCTCGACGACTGGTTGTTGAAGGCCGGTTCGCCCCAGACAGTCGTCTCCCACCTCCAGACTACGGCCGACCTCCTGCATTCGCTGGGGTTCTCCATCAACGTGCCAAAGTCACACCTGAGTCCCTCTCAGAAGCTCCCCTTCATCGGAGCAGTTCTGCATTCGACGCAGTTTCGGGTTTATCCTCCCGAACAACGAGTCCGGGATATTCAGGCTCTGATTCCGATCTTTCAGCCTCTATCCCGGGTTTCAGTCAGGATGACCCTCCGCCTCCTGGGCCTGATGGCCTCCTGCATCCTACTGGTGCAACATGCCAGATGGCATATGCGGGCTCTGTGAGAAAGTGGCTCTGTATATACTGTTCCCAAATAGGTACAGTGTGTACAGAGTCCACAGTCTCCAGAGGTTTGGCAGAGGTTAAAGTTAGATATAACCTTACTCTCTAAAGTGGTAGCTTGGTCAAGCAGTAAGGCAGTATCAGAGGACAGTGTAAAGCATTTGTTGTACACACTCAGCCAGCAAATGGTCTCTCACACTCAATAACTGAACTCTAGGCCAATGGTTTATATGAAAAAGAAATGGTTGTTTTTATTTTAGAACCAACAATAGGTATCAAAATATACTTTCTCAGAATGAGATGCTTTAGTTAAATTCTTTGCAATAGGCACTTGAATTTTGCAGATTATAGTTAGTTTGGTTGCAATAGGCAACACAATTTCAAACACAATAATACATTGAGCTCAATGTGAATTTTAAGTTATTTGCAATTGATTACTTTCAGGATTACTTTTCTAACTCCAGGACTGGATCCTAGATTCAGCCCTGGGACAGTTCTTGGAAACAAGTGAGTAAATTCGTTTTAGTTACTGTTGTAATTTTTAAGCAATATTTTGCTATTTTAAAAGTTGACACTTAAAAACTTTTGCTAATCAAATTACCAATGTTATCCTATGGAAGGATATTCACTTAGCAGGTAAGTGGGGTTATGGTTACTTTTTCTAGGTCAGTTTTGGATCCTAGATCCAGCACTAGTGTATCACCTGTAAGCAGTTGAGAAACTGCGTTTAAGTTACACAGGCGATTTTTAAGGAATATTTATAAGTTTGCAAAATCGACACTTAGAAGAAATTTCATAGAAAAACAGTCAATGGTTCCCTATGGAAGAAAATTCAAGTTACGGGTAAAGTATGTTCTCGTTACTTTTGTAATCCAGGGCTGGGCTCCTAGGCTCAGTACTGGGACCTCTATCTAAAACAGGTAAGTAATTACGTTTTCACAGTTGGTATTTTTAAAGAATATTTGTAGTTTGCAAAAATCGACTCTTAGAAGAAATTTCACAGAAAAACAGTCAATGATTTCCTATGGAAGAAAATTGGGTTAGTGGTAAGTACGATTGTGAGTACTTTTCATGGTCAGTGCTGGGCACCAAGATCCAGCACTGGGATCTCTCCTAATAGCAGGTGAGTATTTCCGTTTTTGTTACTCATTTGATTTTAGGTGAAGTTTTTAAGTTTTAGAAACTCCACACAGAAGAAATTTCAGAAGAAACTAGTCAATGTTACCCTATTGAAGAAAAGTGAGTTATCGGCTTATGGGTAAGTACTCGACTGGCAGAGTTAAGGTTCTGGGCACAGACTCGGGGGTCTCCCAGGGTCAGGTTGGTACAGTTGTTACACCCTCAGCGGCACTGGGGCGGCTGGGTGCAGAGTGAGTTAGGCCCAATGGTATCCTATGGGAGGCAGGGGGGGCCTTGGTTGGTGGCTGCTGACGAGCAGGCCACGCGGCTGTGGGAGCTGGGCTCCTGGTCACTTGCTCAGGGCAAATGGGGAAGTAGGTAGGAGTAGAAGTTGCACTGCCAGGGCCACTCGGGCGGCTGGGTGCAGGGTGCTTTTGAGCCTTTGGGCGTTAAATGGATTTCAATGAGAAAGCTCAAGGACGAACAAAGGCTGCAAGCTCGGGGACGAAGAGTCTTCGGGTGCCACCACCGCTTCGAGAGGTAAGTTGGGTAGTTGGAAGATAGGTAGGTACCCAGGAGTCGGGCACAGGGGGCTCGCAGGGCGCTGGGTGCAGGGGTGACATTTGATGTCAGGAAATCTTACCCTCTGTTGATGGTGGTTGGGTGGGGTCCCTGGTTCTGAGGCTGCAGGCGTCGTCAGGAGCGTCACAGTCGCCGGGGGGGATGTCCTCGGGGTCTTTGTCCTCTCCGGCACAGGCCAGGCTTGGTGGGTGCAGAGTGTGCAGGTTTTGCGGTTCCGGGCTGATGCCAGGGGTTAGAAACTTGATTTGAGCAGAGCCACTGCTAATGGGAGTCCCAGATGCTCAGAGTCACAAGGTAGCCAGGTTCCTCCGGGGTTTGTGAGGTTGCTGGCCACAGGAGGTGCTGGGATTTAGCAGGAGCAGGTTCGAGGGTTGACAGGCCAGTAGGGCTGGGGCCAAAGTTGGTGTCTTCCTCTTCTTAGCATCTGCACGGCAGGTCTTCTTTCTTCTTGTTCTTCTTTGCTTTTTTGGAATCTGGAATCTAAGGAAGGAAGGTTCAGGGTGCCCCTAAATACTAGATTTAGGGGTGTTACAGGTAAGTAAAGGGCAGGGACCAATGGGTCCCTGCCCTGGGGTGGGTACACCCCCTATCCTGTGGGAGGGGGGCAGTAGCCTAGTCCTGATTGGGCAGGGCTTCCCATCTTCAAGATGGAGAGAGCCCGGAGATGTGCTTCACCTCGCCTCCCCCACCTGAGGGGTGGGGTTGGCAGAGGCTGGCACATCCCCTGTGCTTACTTGGGGTTTCCGGCCAGTCTTCCCGCCAGAGTGGGGGTCAGAACCGGTGGGGGCCAGTTACTGAGTAAAGCAAGTGGCCTGGAGAAGCTTATAAAGGCGGAATGCCTTTGAAGCTTCCCCCTTGCCCATCCTGGGGGAGGAGACCTAGCACCTCGCCCAGGATGTGCATTGTTGCAGGCCCAGGAGAGCGGGAGCTCTCCACCCAGGGGTCCAGCAACATGTCTGCTGTGTGGCAACCTAGGCAGCCTCTCAGACAAGACGTGGATTGCAGGTTAGGTTTCAGGGGGCATCTCTAAGATGCCCTCTGTAGTGCTTTGTGCATTAAATCTCACACTGGCATCAGTGCGGGTTTAATGTGCTGAGAAGTTTGATACCAAACTTCTCAGTCTCCAGTGTTGCCATCATGGTGCTGTGGAGTTCGTGTTTGACGAGCTCTCAGCACTGTATACTCTTAAATGGCAGCACTGCACTTACAGTGCCCAGGAATGGACCTGGGTACTGTAGTGGCACAGGGCTCATGCTCCTGTGTCCACACCACTGGCATAGGGCACCCAGCTAGAGGGTTGGCTGATGTATGCCAGGGCAGTGTAGGTTGTGGGCATAGCGCACAGGGATGTGTGCCATGTCGAATCGCTGTTTTGTCTTGTACCCAGACACTCAGCCTGCAAGGGCAGTGTGTTTGTGTTAGAGTACAGGGCCTCTAAGGGTAGCACAATAAGTGCTGCAGCCCTTAGAGGCCTTCCCTGGTCGCAAGGCCCTGGGTACCTACGGTACCATTTACCAGGGGCTGACATGTGGCCAGTGTTTGCCGTTTTAGGGAAGGAACATAGGCCCTGGGCACCTGATTGGCAGGAGTCCAGGGCACACTCTGTCAAAGTACATTCAGCAATTCAGCAAAAAGTGGGGGCACACCATGCAAGAAAGATGGCACTTTCTCACAACAGGCAGATACTGTATCCACCAGAAAAAGCGTTACCGAAGGCAAGTAGCTTGTTCGTTTGGTCATATAACAGTTTTAAACTACAGCAGTCACAGAGGCTACGGTCCACTAAATCCTGCCTAATGACTCGAAGAAACGCCTGCATAGTAGAGTCTGAGATAAAACTGGATCCACACACACTTGCAAAATAGATATTTGCATCTTTAAGCAATTGAATTTCATGAGAAGACACCAAAGTGGGTGGCTATTGTTTATGCTTCACGGTGCAAAGTTCCAATTTTGTTGCATTGCCCTAGTGAGTTGACACTAGAATGCTTATGTGTGCTGCGTGCATGCTCCTCAGTTTGTGCTAGAGGGATCTTTATTGTGTTGTCTAATTGCAGAGACTTAGACTTGTGGTGCCCTCATAGGAAGCAGACAAGTAGACACTTTATACTTTTTGCATTTGATTTACATTTTCTATAGCGCATTTACATGTTGCATGTGCAAGTTTACTATTTAATGCATTGTTTTTTCTAATTCTCAGATGGCCACCTTGGGAGAAGCTCGTCTCAGGGAGATGGAAGCCTTACATGCTCTAAGAACACTAAATGAACAGAAGTTGCTGTCCAGTGAGGAGGACTTGGATTGGCGAGTGTGCAATTGTCAAGAAGCTCCAGCTTCTCCTTTGATACAATGTGAACTCTGCAGGGGCTCATTCCACACGCATTGTGTTACCTTGCCCAGTTTGCAGCAGGGACAGAGAGTATGGCTGTGTCCTCAGTGTCATAGATCGCAGAAGCCAACTTTAGAAAAGATTCTGCCTTTGCTCGCTTCCCTGCAGCGCATCCGTGTACGACTCCCTGAGGGGGATGCTCTGCGCTTCATGATCGAGCGCACTGTGAACTGGCAGCACAGAGCACAACACATGCTGACTTCAGGGAACATTGCACTGTCACTGGACAGATGTGGCACAGGACAGTTGTACAACAGATGGCAAGCTACAGCAGGGCAGCTCCCAGAGACGAACAAGGTAAGAACAGTCCTTGTTTGCATTTTAATCAGTGTCACCTGTCCAGTTTCTTTAGTTGCTATAGCTCCTATGGTAAGTAGCAGTAATCGGATCTAAGTGTGCACTAAAGCCCACTTGCATGTTCTATTGCATTTGTATATAACTTACTACACCAGGCAAGTCGTTAAAGGGCTTTTGGCAGATGGCATTCTACTTCGAAACCCAAAGTTCTCCTCCATGGGATCTTCATCATTAGTTAAATGAACAGAATAGTATGCCCCCCACATGGTAAAAAAGTTATACAAATGTATCATTAGCTTTTATTTTAAAATGTAAAACTGCATGTAAAAGGCTATATTGGCCAATTACTTTAAAAAAAGAAAACAATTTTAAATGCAGAAAAATAGTCACTAGAAATAACAGCCACTAGAAAGTGGTTTAAAAAAAAAAGAAATGTGCTACAAGATAGCAATAGCTGACGCCTGAAAGGCTTGGAAAACTACTGCTGCATTGATAAGGAAAAGCATACCACCAGTTTCCTATCATGCCCTTTAGATGGCAGATAAGCCAGTTCATTTTAATACATTTTTTGCCGTCTTTTCAGCTGCTGCTGACTGGATTCTTGAGCATGGAGCGTGAACTATTTAGGTGTTTTTCCCTCTTTTAAAACCGCTTAGCTCGACGTCTTTAGAGACATGCAGCACATTTTGTTTGAGGCATGTGTGGCTGTAGATACACATGCTGTGTGTAAGTCTGCACTCTAGTTTTGGGCTCGGATGATTCCAAGTTATTCTTCGGAGAATGATTTTGAGTCACGAGGATGTTCGACTCCGCCTCTCGGTGAGACTACGCATGTACATCGACTCCCGATGTATTCTCTCGTGCTCCGGTTCGAGATAACCTTGGGTTCCCTTTGGTTCATCGTTAGTTCATCTAAACGACAATATTGTCTCGATCATGTAGATTTTCTTCCATCTTGAGCTCTGAAACAATCCCTTGTGTCGAATTTAGCTTTGCCTTAGCGGCCTCTGGGCAACATCGAATTGGGTCTCTTTCTGAACATTCTGTTCTGCCCAAAAATGAGATGTTGATGGAACATAATGTGTTCTATTTTTGTCTGAATTACCACTCAAAATACCCCCATATCTACCAACACTCAGTCTGTCATTTATTCCTCTCACCTGACCATCAAGAAGACAACTTTGAGGTCAGCTACTCTTTGGACAACCCGCCGGAGGTCCCTTGAGTTGGGTGAAAGAAGCTTGAGAGAGACCCCTCAAACATCCCAAGCAAGACAAAGTGGACTATGTACCTGGCCTTTGGTCCAGAATGACATGAGTACATGAACAAGGCAGACAAAAACTTGGAGACCAACCCGGAGCTTGTGAATCACTTGTGTGACGAAAAGTACTCAATGGTAGAATACCAGCAAGGGCAGTTGATGTGGTTCTTAGAGCCTGTACCACCCAGAGCATCTAAAAACAAGTGATCTGAGAGAGACATGGCGCCGCTGTAGGAAGCTGGCTCTGTATATACTATACCAAAGTGAGGTATAGTGTGCACAGAGTCCTGTGGAACCCCAAAGGTAGGCAGAGGTAAAGTTAGATAGCACCTCACTCTCTCTTTGTGGGAGTGTGGTCGAGCAGTAAGGCAGTATCAGAGGACAGTGTTAAGCATTTGTTGTACACACCTAGTCTGCAAATGAATTTCACACATTCAGACTGAACTTCAGACCAATTGTTTTTGTATAAAAATATTCTTTTAGTTATTTTATTTTCTAGAACCAAGCAAGCCTGGCACAGGTAAGCAATACATACTTTACAGTAGTAATGCAATTGAAATACAGTTTGAATGATAATTGTATATGCACTTTGGTTTGATTTACAGTATGGATGCAGAGAAATGCAATACTTTGTAAATGCAATACATAGACTTGAATCGGCTTTTTAGTAAAATAGCAGGTAAGTAACTTTTGAGATTACTAGGCTTACACAGAGTAGTATGCCTAGATACTACTCTGGGAGATTTCCTGAAAACAGGTAAGAAAAATAGTTTTTGTTAAACAGTACAATTTTTAGAGAATTCCTTTAGTTTGTCAAACTCCACACTTAAAAACGTTCACAAAAAACAGTCAATGTTATCCTATGAAGGAAAAGAGTGTTATCGGTTTTGAGGTAAGTATTTGGTAGTGGGAGTCGAGGTTCTGGGGTAGACTCAGGGGTCCCCCAGGGTCAAGGATGCACTCTCATTACACCCTCAGTGGCACTAAGGTGGCCGAGTGCAGGGTCCCAATGTTATCCAATGGAAGATAAGGGGCCTCCGGTTGGTGGCTGCTGGCAAGCAGGCCTCTTAGTTGTGGCAACAAAGCTCCTAGACTTTAGCTCAGGGCAAATGGGGAAACAAAGTAGCAGCAAAGGTGCACCCTCAGCGGCACTAGGGCGGCCGGGTGCAGGGTGCTGTTTTGACGTCTGGCACCCTGTTTTCAATGGGGAACCTCCGGTTTGCAAAGACACTGCAGGCTTGGGGACGAAGGTCTTCTGGGTGTGACCAACACTTCGAGAGGTAAGTTGGAAAGTTAGGGGTTGGTTAGGCACTGTTGGTTTGAGCACACAAGACCGTGGGGCGTCGGGTTCAGGGGTACGTTTTGAGGTTGGATCTTCTTACCAGCTTCTGTCGCAGTTGGGATTTAGGCTGCAGGCGTCGGCTGGAGGCTTGAGGCAGGTCAGTGGTCGCCGAATCTCGGGTCAGGATCGCCGGGGGACCTCCTCGGGGTGTTTGCCCACTTGAGCTCGGCCCGTGGACGGCGGGTGCAGAGTGGTGCGGATACGCGGTTTCCAGCCAAGGCCAGATGTTGCAGATGAATAAATCCAGTGTTCACTGGCAATAAAGTCTTTGAGGTAGAAGGCATGCAGGTCCTCTGGGGTTTTCGAGGTTGCTGGCTGCAAGTCACACCGGGATTTCGCAGGAGCATGTTTGAGGTGGAGCCAGGCCAGTAGGGCTGGGGCCAAATCAGTGGGTGTCTTCCTCTTGTTCGCTGCTGCACGGCTGTTAGGTCCTTCTTCTAGTTTCTTCTTGTATGAGGAAGCAAGGTTCTCGGGTGCACCTAAATACTAGATTATGTGGCATTACAGGTAGGTAAAAGGTAGGACCATTGGGTCCCTTCCCTGGAGTGGGTACACCCCCTAGTATGCCACCCACCAGTGGGAGGGGGGCATGAGCCTGTCCCTAGTTGGCGGAGTCCTCTCATCTTCAAGATGGCTTGGACTGAGAGTTCTACTTTACCTCGCTTCCCCCTCCTGAGGGGTGGAGTTGGCAGAGGTGGGCTCACCTCTCTTCCTTACTTGTTTTTCCCGCCGGTTCTCCTGCCCAAAGTGGGGGTCAGAACCAGTGGGGAGCGGTTGCTGAGAGCAGCAAGTGGCCTCAGAAAGCTCACAAAGGCGGCAATCCTTTGAAGCTTCCTGCTACGTGAACCCTGCCCATCCTAGGGGAGGAGGCTTGGCACCTCGTCCCAGGATGTGCATTGTTTCAGGCCCCAGAGAGCAGCAGGCTCTCAACCCAGGGGTCCAGAAACATGTCTGGTGGTGGCAGGTGAAAGCAGCCACGCAGCCTGGGCACTAGTGGTAGGTTAGTTTTCAGGGGGCATCTCTAAGATGCCCTTTGTGTGCATTTTTCATTAAATCCCACTCTGGCATCAGTGTGGGTTTAATGTACTGAGAAGTTTGATACCAAACGTCTCAGTTTTCAGTGTAGCCATTAGTGCTGTGGAGTTCGTAATGACAAATTACCAGCACCATATACTCTTGATGGCAACACTGCACTTACAATGTCTAAGAATGGACTTAGACACTGTAGGGGTACAGGGCTCATGCACCTGTACCCTCACCATTGGTATAGTGCATCCAGCTAGAGGGATGACTGACCTATGCCAGGGCAGTGGGTTGTAGGCATGGTACACAGATGTGTGTGGCATGTCAACTCTAGACTTTGTTCTGCACCAAAACAATCAGCCTGCAAAGGTAGTGTGTGAGTGTAATGGTACAGGTCCTCTCAGGGTGGCACAATGAGTGCTGCAGCCCTTAGAGGCCTTCTCTGGTCTCAGTGCCCTGGGTACCTGTAGTACCATTTACCAGGGGCTGACCTGTGGCCAGAGATGCCAATTGGGTTTAGGCTTCAATGCAGTTTTTGGGAAGAAACATAGGCCCTGGGTACCTGATTAGCAGGAGCCCAGGGCACACTCAGTCAAAGCACATCAGCAATTCCGCAAAAAGTGGGGGCAACCATGCAGAAAGAGGGCACTTTCTCACAGTTTGTAGTTCGGAAGCTCAGACAATCATCCCTCATACTCGTAGCTCCCACATAGGCACGTCAACCTTGGTTCTCCACCCTGCTAGAGATCTCAGTAGTTCCACACCAAAAGCTGCATCTTAACTCCAGTCTCCTCACTCAGAGCCATGGAGAAATCATGCATCCAAATCCTAAGGAACACAACCTAGCGATTTGTCTCCTGAAATCATAGAGTTTGGTTATTTACAATTACCACCAGACTGTATGAATATCCAAAGGATGCTAGGGGACCTACTACTAGGGCATGTTATGTAGCAAAGTGGAAACAATTTGTTATATACTTTAACAATAACAATATTAATCCACTTGATGCTTAAGTGCAAAACCTCATCTGTTATCTCTTACACTTACAGCAATCTGAATTAGCCTAAACATCCATTCGATTGCATTTAGCAGCAGTAGCTGCATACTTACAAAACAGACAACACTTATCTCTGTTCAGAGTACCAGTGATTAAAGCCTTTATGAAATGACTAAAAAGAGTACTAGCACCAAGAGCTCCACATGCACCAGTATGGAATTTAAGCATAGTCCTTACGAGGCTAATGGGTCCACTTTTAAACCAATGCACAAGTGTTAACTACAATTTCTCTTATGGAAAGATGCCTTTCTTATTGCAATCACTTCCTTAAGGAGAGTTGGCGAACTCCAGGCACTAACTATACAAGAGCCTTTCTTTCAACTTCACAAAGACCAATCCCAAATTTCTTCCTAAAGTAGTTTCTACTTTTCACATCAATCAGTTGAATTACCCTTGTTCTTTCCTCAACCTTATTCTGTAGCAGAATGAGCGATAGACACATTAGATGTTAGAAGAGCTCTACTATATTATGTGGAAAGAACAAAAGATTTTCGTGAGACAAAACAGCTCTTAATTGCTTTTTCGCCACCACACAAAGCCAATCCCATTTCTAAATCAGGCATTCCAAGATGGATCATGAAATGTATCCAAATATGTTATCTGAAAGCGAAAAGAACCTTGACACTACCCCCCTAGAGCGCATTCCACCTGCAAAATAGGGGCTACTATGGCTTTCTTAGGAAATATTCCCCTAGCTGACATCTGTAAGGTGTGAGAAAGTGGCTCTGTATATACTGTTCCTTAATAGGTACAGGGTGTACAGAGTCCACAGTCCCCAGAGGTTTGGCAGAGGCTAAAGTTAGATATAACCTTACTCTCTAAAGTTGTAGCTTGGTCGAGCAGTAAGGCAGTATCAGAGGACAGTGTAAAGCATTTGTTGCGCACACTCAGCCAGCAAATGGTCTCACACACTCAATACCTGAACTCTAGGCCAATGGATTATATATAAAAAATATATGCTTGTTTTATTTTAGAACCAACAATAGGCATAAAAATATACTGTTCGAGGCATATGAGCTGCAGATTATACACTTTTGCATAGATCGCCATCTGGTGTTGGGCCCGGATGTTTGCAGTTTGTTTTTCTTCTTGGACAGTCTTTGGAAGTCACGAGTTCGGTGACTCCTCCTTCGGTCCGTACTGCGCATGGGCTTCGGCTCCATCCTCAGATTGTTTTTCTCCGCCATCGGGCTCGGATGTAATACTTCGTGCTCCGGCTTCGAACCTCCCCAGTTCGACCTTCGACGAAAAATCCTCATCCATCGAGATTCTTTAGACTGAATCGACTTCTTCATCTCTCTCTTCGGCACTTCTTCGATTCCAGACATCGGCAACGGCCTTCGGGCCTATCTCGACTCCGGTCTCGGCCGATGGAAAGGACTCCCTTCAAGAAGTGCCCAAAATGTGGGTCTAAATTTCCCCACACCGACCTCCATCAGGTGTGCAACCTCTGCCTCTCTCCCGAATACGAGGCCCGAGACTGCCCCGCCTGCAAGTCTTTTCGATAGAAAAAGACTATTCGGGATCGACGAGCTCGACGCACCATGGCGCACTCATCGACCTCGGCTCCACCTGACATCTTCGGAGAAAACACCGGAGCTTCGGGACAGCAGCACACCGAACGGGAGGAAGATGTCGTTAGCGCTTCCGAGGCCGACGACTCCGACGTGGAGGAGATCACACCGGCGCAGAGGGTCGTGAGTACTCTACCCCCTCCCCCTCCCGCGCCCATACCGAAAGAGACTCCGGTTACCCCTTCGCCTCCGGGCCTAGGGAAAACCAAGCATACTGCTTCCATCACCCCACCTTCGGGCCCGGTGAAAAAGCATCACAAGTCTCCTGGCGGCTCGGGCTCGAGCCAGCCTCCTAGCGGCACCGACGAACATTCTATGGCGCCGAAGAAAACAAGTTCCGTTCCGAAGCCATCGGTGTCGAAACCTGGCCTCTCGGTGCCGACCAAACACAAATCCCTCGGCACCGACGCTTCCGTGTCGAAGCCTGCCTCGGCGCCGACCAAAAAATCGGACACTCCGAGAAAGCACGGCGCGGATAAACCGACAAAGCCTTCGGTTCCGAAAACATCGGCACCGATGGAGGAATCGGTGCCGGAGGAGCTTTTCACACCGGATCCTCTTCAAAAGACTTTAACTAAGGATCCCAGGACTGGACATTTAATTTTGTCTTCCAAGAAAAGACTTTTGGACAAGCCAGCTCCTCCTCCACCACCAAAACGGAAGGACTCTGCCACATCCCCGTTCAGAGTACCCTCCCCACCACCTCCACCTCCTCCTCTTCCTCCTCCACCTCCTCCCCCTCCTTCACCCCCTCCATCTCCGCCCCCACCTTCTCCACCCTTGCTTCATCGGTCTCCAACCCCGTCTCCAGACCCTGATGACCACGGAGATCCATTCTATGATTCCACAGATGCCCCGCAGGACCCCACTCCTCCGGGAACACCTGACCCATGGGAGGATTATCACAATCCCGATGTCCCAGATGTGCCTCAGGATGATCTCTATCCATCCAGGCCGTCTCCACCAGAGGACTCCCTGGGGTTCCACCACCTCTTACAACGGGCGGCACATTACCATGGGGTGGAATTACACAGTGATCCAGTTGAGGAAGACTTCCTACTTGACACATTTGACATAGCAGATAAATCCACCGCTATATTACCCATGCTTAAAGGGGTGACCAAGCATGCCACAGAGGTTTTCAAAGACCCCGTTAGAGCTAGGGTCTTAAACCCCAGAATAGAAAAGAAGTACAAGGCAGCCCCCACGGATCCTGTATATATTAAAGGACCTGCGCCCCTAGACTCACTAGTGGTTTCCACAGCTAGGAAGCGCTCCAACTCTCAGTCATCTGGTGAGGCTCCACCAACTGATAAGGAGTCCAAGCTCTTAGATGCGTCAGGCAAACGCACTGCCTCGCAAGCTGCCAATATGTGGCGCATCGCCAACACGCAGGCGCTGCTAGCAAGGTACGATAGAGCGCACTATGATGAGCTGGAGGCTCTCATGCAGCATCTCCCAGACAAATATAAGAATAAAGCTCATGAGCTCATACAAGAGGGAAAGATTATTACCAACACCTCTATTAAATGTGCACTTGACGCAGCAGACACGGCGTCCAGGGCTATAAAAACACCAGTGTCCTCCTTCGCCGTCACGCCTGGCTCAGAATTTCAGGCTTTAATCCAGAGGTCCAAGCATCTATCTTAAACCACCCTTTTGACCAACAATACTTATTTGGCCCAAAAGTAGACGAAGCCCTGGAAAAGATGAAGAAGGACACAGATACGGCGAAGTCTATGGGAGCCCTGCAATGACAAACCCCTAGACGCTCCTTTCGCCGTTCCTCCTTTCGAGGCTCTGGCAGAGGTTACTCTTCCGATAACGCCTCCACTTCCTACAAGTCCCCTCCTCAAAATACCTTCTCAAAGGGCTACCAAAGAGGTGGATATCGGGGAAACAATAATAAAGGCAGGGGCAAAACCAACACCGCCCGTTCTGCCACACCGCCCACACAATGACTTTCCCCCGCTCCCCCCAGACCATTCCACTCCGGTCGGGGGCAGACTGCAACACTTCCTTCAAAACTGGCAGGCCATAACATCAGACAAATGGGTAACCCAAATTATTCGGTCAGGATACTGTCTCGAACTAACCTCTACCCCCCCAAATATTCCACCCAGACACCGTGCGATGTCACAAGAACATACCACACTTCTGAAACAAGAGGTACTCTCCCTCCTGCAAAAACACGCGATAGAGCAGGTACCCGTCGATCAGCTAAATCTAGGGGTCTACTCTCTGTACTTTCTCATACCGAAGAAAGACGAGACCCTATGGCCCATTCTAGACCTCCGGCCTCTAAATGCATACATCCATTCAGACCATTTTCATATGGTAACTCTTCAGCAAGTCCTCCCTCTCCTCCGTCAGGGCGACTTTCTCACTACACTGGACCTGAAAGACGCATACTTTCATATCCCAATACACCCTGCTCACAGAAAGTACCTCCGATTTGTGGTGGACGGCAAACATTATCAGTTCAAGGTTCTCCCCTTCGGGGTCACAACCGCACCACGGGTGTTTACCAAATGCCTGGCAGTAGTGGCAGCACACCACCAAAGACAAAACATTCACGTCTTCCCCTACCTGGACGACTGGCTCATAAAAGCTGCGTCCTACCACCAGTGTGTACAAAATACAAACACTACCATACAACTACTTCACCAGCTAGGCTTTACGGTGAATCACCAAAAGTCCCACTTGATACCGTCTCACACAAAGCAATACCTCGGTGCCACTTTCGACACCTCAAAAGCTATAGCCTATCCCAACTCAGCCAGGATCGCAAGCATGCAAGCCCTGCGCCAAAAGTTCCTTCTACAGCACTCTCTCCCAGCAAGAGTGTTCATGAAACTAATAGGGATGATGGCGTCTTGCATTTTCATAGTGCCACATGCAAGACTTCACATGCGTCCACTCCAAGAGTGCCTAGCACGCCAGTGGAACCAGGCCCAGGGTCAGCTGACGGATCTGGTGTTGGTGGACGGCCGCACTCATCGATCTCTGCAGTGGTGGAACACCACAAACCTTTCCAAAGGGCGACCGTTCCTGGACCCGGTTCCTCAGGTGATTCTAACAACGGACGCATCGCTCTCCGGCTGGGGAGCGCATCTATTACACCTCACAGTGCAAGGTCTATGGACGCCACAACAGAGGTTACTCCACATCAACCATCTGGAGTTATTGGCGATCTTTCTAGCCCTGAAATCGTTTCAGAAACCAATTTCAACCAAAGCAGTCCTAATTCGCACAGACAATATGACTGCAATGTACTATATTCAAAAACAGGGGGGGACACACTCTCCCCAGCTCTCCCGCTTAGCGCAGAGCATATGGAGATGGGCAATTCCACAAAAAATCTTTCTCCTGGCACAACACGTCCCAGGCATACAAAACACCATGGCAGATCTGCTCAGCAGACAAACGCAGCAAATGCACAAATGGGAACTGCATCCACAAGTTCTTCACCCATTCTTCCACAAGTGGGGGCATCCTCAGATAGACCTCTTCGCCACCCACGAAAACAAAAAATGCCCAAGCTTCGCCGCCAGATACCCACACCCATTGTCCAAAGGCAATGCGATCTGGATGAACTGGTCAGGCAAATTTGCATACGCCTTTCCACCTCTCCTGCTAATTCCATTAGTGGTAAGGAAGCTACAACAGCACTCCCTCACACTCATTCTGGTAGCTCCAACATGGGCCAGGCAGCCGTGGTACACCACACTACTACAGCTCTCAGTGGTACCACACCAAAAGCTGCACCTGTCCCCATGCCTCCTAACCCAGAACCATGGAGAAATCAGGCACCCGGACCCAGCTCAGCTCAACCTAGCGATCTGGCTCCTGAAATCTTAGAATTTGGATACCTTAACCTTCCCCCTGATTGCATGAACATTATCAGGGAAGCCAGACGTCCTACCACTCGAGCATGCTATGCCGCAAAGTGGAAGAGATTTGTTGTTTACTGCCGTAACAATACAATTGACCCCTTAGATGCATCCATACAGCACATCATATGCTATCTGCTCCATCTTCAAAGGTGTAACCTGGCATATTCATCTATACGCTTACACCTAGCAGCAATTGCTGCTTATCTACAAAACAGACAGCATTTATCACTGTTCAGAGTGCCTGCTATTAAAGCCTTTATGGAAGGTCTTAAAAGAGTAATTCCACCCAGGGCTCCACCTTCCCCTGTATTGAATCTAAATGTAGTTCTTACAAGGCTAATGGGTCCGCCTTTCGAACCAATGCATAAATGTGAGCTACAGTTCCTCACTTGGAAAACAGCTTTCCTCATAGCTATCACTTCCCTTAGAAGGGTTAGTGAGATACAAGCGTTCACTATACAGGAACCCTTTTTACAGATACATCACAGCAAGGTGATACTTCGCACAAATCCAAAATTTCTGCCCAAGGTAATTTCCCCCTTCCATCTTAATCAATCGGTGGAATTACCGGTTTTTTTCTCGCAACCCCAATCTGTTGCGGAAAGGGCTCTACATACACTCGATGTTAAAAGGGCTTTACTGTACTACATACAAAGAACGCAATCTTTCAGAAAGACTAAACAGTTGTTTGTCTCCTTCTCTCCACCGCATAAAGGCAACCCCATCTCTAAATCAGGGATAGCTAGGTGGATTGTAAAGTGCATACAAATTTGCTATCAAAAAGCAAAAAGAACATTATCTGTTCCACCTAAAGCCCACTCTACAAGAAAGATAGGGGCTTCTATGGCTCTCTAGGGAACATACCCTTAGATGACATCTGCAAAGCAGCCACATGGTCAACACTGCACACCTTCACAAAACATTACTGTGTAGACGTGCACTCTAAACAACAAGCTAGTGTGGGCCAGGCTGTACTAAAGACACTATTTCAAACCACTGCAACGGATACCGGTAGTCGCCGCTAAGGTTGGGTACTGCTATATAATCTATGCAAAAGTGTATAATCTGCAGCTCATATGCCTCGAACGGAATATGCTATTTACCAGTATGCATCTGTTCTTGGCATGTAGAGCTGCAGATCTATACACGCTCACCCGCCTCCCCGGCTACCTGTATCCGTTCCAGGCTATCTTATTTAGATACAACACACATGGGTTTCTTCACTATTATCCCTACGCTCCATCTTTTCCCTGCTGGCGAAAAACAATCTGAGGATGGAGCCGAAGCCCATGCGCAGTACGGACCAAAGGAGGAGTCACCGAACTCGTGACTTCCAAAGACTATCCAAGAAGAAAAACAAACTGCAAACATCCGGGCCCAACACCAGATGGCGATCTATGCAAAAGTGTATAGATCTGCAGCTCTACATGCCAAGAACAGATGCATACTGGTAAGTAGCATATTCCTTCTCAGAATGAGATGTTTCATCTAAATACTTTTGCAATATGCAATTGACTTTTGTAGAAAGTTACAAGTGGTTGCAATAGGCAACACAATTCTAAACACAATAATGCATTGAGTTCAATGGAAGTTTCAAGTTATTTGCCACAGATTACTTTTAGGATTACTTTTGGAATTCCAGGACTGGATCCTAGATTCAGCCCTGGGTCAATACTTGGAATCAAGTGATAAAAGTCGACTTAATTTCTGTGATGATTTTTAGACAATATTTTGCTATTTTAAAAGTTGACACTTAGAAAATATTTCCTAGAAAACAGTCAATGATTCCCTTTGGCAGAAAATTCAAGTTGTAGGTATAGTCTGTTCTCGTTACTTTTGTAATCCAGTACTGGGTGCCTAGACTCAGTACTGGGACCTTTATCCAAAACAGGTAAGTAATTACGTTTTCAGATATTATACGATTTTTAAGGAATATTTAAAGTTTGCAGAAATTGACACTTAAAAGAAATTTCACAGAAAAACAGTCAATGATTTCCTATGGGAGAAAATTGGGTTACTGGTAAGTACAGTTGTAAGTATTTTTCAGAGTCAGTGCTGGGCACCAAGATCCAGCACAGGGAGCTCACCTAAGAGCAGGTGAGTGTTTTCGTTACTCAGCTGATTTTTAGGTCTCGGCTCGAAGGCTGCGCTTGCGCAGTCTCGCTCCGAGATTTAATGACTTGGAGAAGAGGGGCTTGAACCCGCCCCTCTTCTCCATTGGCTGGCCTCTTGAATGCTGGCCAGCCATTGGAGAAGAGGTTCGTCTCTCCGAACAGGCCCCGTCCTTTTCGGATTCGGGGGCGTGTTTTTTGCTACTTTTCTAATTATCTCCTCCAGCCAATGGCAAGAGGAGAACAAGCCCCCGAATCCGAAAGCGCCGCTGCCTTTCTCCGAGGCATTTCTGCTTCGCCTCGGAGAAAGGCAGTGGTGTGCTTGTTTTTAAAGGGCTGCTGAAGTCCAAATGTTTACAGGAAAAGTCTTGTAGAGAACGGCAGACCGTTGCGACCTCCGGGTAGTAATCTTCATAGCCACCATAATTACGTTTGTGAGAAAAACGTTGTAGCATTACACGTACCGAGACATGGCCATTCCAAATTTATATAGGAGCCACGCAGAGCACTATTTTTTTTTTAACTACAACACAAGCTAAACTGATGAGCAAATCTACGCCAATCTCCTAAACTGCGGGTATTTCCCCTGCAACCCGCACCTTTGTATGGCACAACCCCCAATGCAATGAATGACCTCACAGCGCCGCGTGACGCTCTATTAAATAAATAGGCGCATATAGAGGTCGACAGCAGCAGCTGCCTTTGTACAAATAAGCTGCATTCAGCCGGGAGGGCAAGCGACCCGACCCCACCAATGCTGCGCTGAAACATTGAACTAACCATCGCGTAGGGAACAGCAAGTCGCCACCGGAGTGCGGCCCCCAATTAGAACGGGCACAGGTAGCAATTACGCCACCAAGCGGGCAAGAAATGACCCTCAAAATACACGTTTTCGAAAGTTGTTAGTGGGAGGCTCTTAGGTGATTGGAGCACATCATGGCAGCACTGCAAGAACGACCATGGTTGCAGTAATTGTTAAATGATGATGACCGTCACCCTACCGCAAATTGCAGAGGGAGTGACGCTGCCGAGGCCAGGACCGGACTGGGAAGGCGGCCGCTGCACCAGCGCGGTACACCCACTGCAGTGGCTCGGGGACTTGCCAAGTGTATACAGTGTGTTAATTTGGTAATGCGAAGATCTATTGGGCTCCCGAATGCGAGTGTGAATGACAGTAGTTCTGAAGCGCCTTTGCTTTTTTAAATGATTCTTATGCTGCGTGTGTCCTAGGGAAATACCTACTGCGTGCAGACTGGCCTGTACGTAAACCCGCAGATAGAGAGAGACAGAACTGTGCTTGTGAAAGACCAGTAGAGACCTTTTATTCACGTCCACTGCTTCCGGACTCCTCCCTCCGCCCACACTGGCACTGGCTGCCCCGGTCTCTGTCGGGCAGACTCTTGCTCTGGAAGCACTTGGTGTGCGGAGTGCTCTGCCACATGCCTCCGGTGGCTCGCTGCCCGTCAGGAGAACTGCCTGTGAATGGCTCGGTGGCAGCTGATGGATAAGCGGTGAACCTGGCTCGGCCTGGTCACATTCCATCTCTTATACTGCTGCCCACACTAACACCCTCTTCTGCCACTGCTCCTACCCCAGCCCTCAGTACATTTTCCAAGCCATTGACAAAGGTGCCCACTCCTTTATCCTGACCCGACCCGCCCTTGCTCGATACTTTCAGCCCCTCAGTATGTCAGAATGTAATTACAATCTAGTGGACAATAATTTCGTCTTAAATTGCATAATGTGCTAGACAGATAACAACATGCCTACAATGGATCTTACAAAAACTATAAATATGTAAGTGCGTTTCTAGGCCAGTTTGTGAGCTACAGTTCATCTTGCCTCTTGGATTCTTGAAGTGTACTTTCATCCTCTTCTCTTTTGGTGCTAGCTTTCCAGTTTCATGTTTCTTCCCAGTTGTGGAGAAGTAATTGCCGCAAACATACTTGTAAATGTAGTGGTGCAGGAGAAAGCACGTGGCGGCCTCGGTTTCTGGTGCTTTGAAGCAGTTGTAAGATCGTATTAGTGTTTTTTTGTTCCTCAAATTGGTGTTGATTTTTGATTGCGAGAACGTGTCACTCATAGTTCTTGAATGTCACTCATAATTACAGTGAAATTATGAAAATGTCACACATTAGCAATTTGAAACCTTGGCAGCTATGGACAGGGGTAGGGTAAACTCCAAGGTATGGTGTCGCGGTGCGGGTCCCAGAGGACAGACACGCCATGTGGAGAATGTTCGAGATTTGCTTCCTGGGTGCCCGCTGGTCCCACCCGCGTTCCCATGGCTATGAAAAGCAGATATACAACCTCCTCATACTCGCTTCCGATAAGCGAGGGTGGGGGACTGCGTAACTTCTCAACTCTAGCATTTTGATATTCTTTTAACCTCTGATGAGATACAAGAGCTAATTTCATTTTGATGCATGTTGCCGTTGGAACCGAATATTTTCCATTTTCTTAGGTCGCTTTTTCAATACATCAACATGGCAACCAAGACGCCTTGAGTCCCATTCATGGTGCTTTTTATAGCAAGAGGGCCGATTGATGGATAGGAGCTATGTATGAGTTTTTAAAGACCAGGGCCTTTAACATAAAAGCATGTAAACCCAGAGAAGCCACACTGGTACATTCGTAGGAGACAAGGTTCGAAGTGCAAATCATGACTGTCAATTTAAAATGTAATAAGTCACTACAGAAGGTAAAATATAACATTTAGTCAATCAATTAATAATACTCAAAAGGCAAATACATGTAAATCGGCATTTACAGTGGAAACGGAGTCCTTAACTCGTAAATTGTCAGAACCGAACATGGTTTCGTCCAAAGCAATAGGAGTCAAAGATCATACAGTCTTATGGACTGGACAAATTAGCAGGCGAGAAAGAATAAGAAAATATTGAGGGTGCAAAACAATAAAAGGCTTTACATGAAGTCTGTCTCTATAGTAAGAACTTGGCTCCTTTCCCAAATCTTGAGTTTTTCTACACTTTGACAGAAAAATCGTAGCGTCACTGTGGTTCGGCAAAAAAGTTGCTTATTTCTATCCAATAGTGAAACAGAAAACAGATCTCATGGAAAAATGCCTTTTTCTACATCTATTGAATAATCTGGTATTATGCCCTACAACAAAAGCACATTCCAAATATAAACAACACCTTGGCTCGGCCGATGGAAAGGCCTTTAATTGTATACAATTGAAATCCTATATCCTTTCCTCAGGAACAACATGAATACAAAATAATGCATTTAAAAATGTTATCTTGTGCAATTAATCAAATAATTAAGGCCACATTAGAGATTTCCCGGTGCACAGCAGAGTAAGAGAAGACAAGGCAGTCACTGCAAGGTGGCACTTGCCACGTGCAATTGAAAACAAGACTAGGCTTACCCATCGCCGGCTCTAGCGCTGGTGGCACCCGATGCGACAATCAGTTTTGGCGCCCCCACACCCAATGACCGCCTCCTCTGATTCTCTCACTTCCACAGGGCACAAGTGCCCCTCATCTCTTCAATCATAAGTTATTGTTAAACACAGTGCCCCCCTGAGGTCAGCACCCTCTCCACAGGCTAGCGCCCAGTGCGGCCGCACCAGTCGCACTGCCCTAAAGCCGGTCCTGGGCCTACCCATGTCAACCATAAAACTTTGTTATATTAAACACAGTACAAACCATTACATTCAAGTGTCTCTATTGTTAATTAAAATAATAAAATTATTAAATATAAAACCTGCTTGCCCATCATCTTGGCACGTTTACCTACCTAAGTTTGAGACATATGAACGGTCAGTGTGAGTAGCGTCTAGTATAGCCATATGCAGTCTAAGATGTTCCTGGCTGAGAGTATGAGGTAGCTTTGGTTACATGGATCCCAACGTGTTGAAGGGCTTGAGGATTATGTACGATGTGGAGTAGCGAAGAACTGCTGGACAGAGTGGGAGGGATCTCGGCTCCTTGACCTTAATGAGGTCTCGGGAGTCACAGACAGACTGTGTGAGGGGCCTGGGCCACATGGAGAGATCATGTAGGGTATGTTTGGGCACTTGGATAGACAGTGTGATGAGACTGGGCCTTGGAACTGTGCAAGGTAGCTTAGAACCCATGGGCAGGCAGTGTATGGCCAATGAACAGACCGCATGAGTGGCACTGTCTAACAAGCTTGTGGAGAACGTAAGGAGCCAACACCGCAACTGGTAACTGGTACAGGAGTTTTAAAAGTAGTACAAAACTGGAAACCTTGTAAAGTACGGATTAGTCAAGCTTGCATGCAAGCTTTACACAAATCCATACAATTTCTCGTCATGACGTCTAAAGCATAGAACAGCAGGGAGAGTGAGGTGAAGTAGGAAGAAGGAGTAGGAGGAAGCTGCATATCTAAATATGCACTCAAGAATATCCATTCGCTCATGCAACATATAGACGTATATTACAGATTATAAATGATGCAGTCACGGAATCGCCTATAACCACTGGCCCTCGACACTGGCAATTGTTTTTTAATGATTTATTCAAGAAAAGAAAGCATAGCCTTAATATTCTAATACCGATCTGTGACCACTGTTTAGTGCAGTTTGAGGAAATCTGCCTTTTCAATCTAACTGATGCAAAACAAGCACTTAACACATAAAATACATAATGGGTGCCGTGTATAAGATGGTCCTATATTGCCATCTCAGAGTTCTCGTGACACTTATAAACTACACAGCCTTAGGCTTCGTGGATTATGATATGACCAGAGCCTGTCCTACTGAAACATTTGTGTAAGTGAGGGATGCTATCCACTTACCCCAGTGCCGAGTAACACACTTAATGTCAGATATTCGTGCAGCATGGCCAAACTAGGTGATCCGTGAAAAAAAGTAGTCACTAGATTCAGGAAATGCCCACCATGTGGCAGATCAGTAGGAAGCAAGAATAAGGGACCAGCAGAGGACATGTATAACATCACACGCTGGTTTTTTACACCTCCAACAAGAATCACTTGGGCACAGGCCACTATGCAGCTTATATGGCGTAAAATACCACTGAAGTACACATTTATAATAACGGAACCTAAGTCTAGTACATCTCAGGACCCGGATGTACAACTTCAAGTGAGTTGATCATTTTTCCTCGGTTAGTTCGCAAGACAGCTGGGTTTGCCAGAAGAAACATGAGTCATGCTCCATGGGCTTCCAGAGCAGAACATAAACAAGCATTTGCAATGCAATAGGTCTCGCCTTTGCATAAGTTTGAGCTATTGGCATTGTAAATGACAATGCCTTTCATTTATGTGTTTTGAAAACCTGCAAGCGTGCGTAAACACACACTTTGCACTTATAGTCTTTGCTTACGAGAAGCAAGGCTGGCAATAAAAGAGGCGCAGTTACTGCCAGCCTTGCTTCTCGTAAGCAACGACTATAAGTACAAAGTGCGTGTTTACGCACCGCTTGCAGGTTTTCAAAACACATAAATAAAAGGCATTGTCATTTACAATGCCAATAGCTCAAACTTATGCAAAGGCGAGACCTATTGCATTGCAAATGCTTGTTGGTGAATATTTTAAGTTTTGAAAAGTCCACACTTAGAAGAAATTTCAGGAAAAGCCAGTCAATGTTACCCTATGGAGAAAATTGAGTTATCGGTTTAAAGGTAAGTACTCGACTGGCAGAGTTAAGGTTCTGGGCATAGCCTCAGGGGTCTCCCAGGGTCAGGTAGGTACAGTTGGTTCACCCTCAGCGGCACAAGGGCGGCCGGGTGCAGAGAGAGTTAGCCCAATGTTATCCTATGAGAGGTAGGGGGGGCCTTGGTTGGTGGCTGCTGACTAGCAGGCCACACGGCTGTGGGAGCTGGGCTCCTGGTCACTTACTCAGGGCAAGTGGGGAAGTAGATGGGTGTAGAGGTTACACTGCCAGGGCCACTCGGGCGGCTGGGTGCAGGGTGCTGGGTGCTTTTGAGCCTTCGGGCGCTCAATTGATTTCAATGGGAAATCTCCGGTTTAGAAAAAGACTGCAAGCTGGTGCTGTGGAGTTCGTGTTTGACGAACTCTCAGCACCATGTACTCTTAAATGGCAGCACTGCACTTACAGTGCCCAGGAATGGACCTGGGTACTGTAGGGGCACAGGGCTCCTGCGCCCACACCACTGGCATAGGGCACCCAGCTAGAGGGGTGGCTGATGTATGCCAGGGCAGTGTAGGTGGTGGGCATGGCACACAGGAATGTGTGCCATGTCGACTGTTTGTTTTCTCTTGTACCCAGACACTCAGCCTGCAAGGGCAGTGTGTGTGTGTTAGGGTACAGGGCCTCTAAGGGTGGCACAATGAGCGCTGCAGCCCTTAGAGGCCTTCCCTGGTCACAAGGCCCTGGGTACCTAGGGTACCATTTGCCAGGGACTGACATGTGGCCAGGGTTTGCCAATTTGGGTTTTAGGTTTTTAGTGAAGGAACATAGGCCCTGGGCACCTGATTGGCAGGAGTCCAGGGCACACTCAGTCAAAGTAAATTCAGCAAAAAGTGGGGGCATACCATGCAAGAAAGATGGCACTTTCTCTCACATATAGACCCCACACAAGAAGAGGAAGCTGGACACACCAGACACTCCTGCAGTGCCTGTAAAGAAAAAAGACTGTGCCACTTCACCTATAAGATTCTTTTCTCCTGTTCTGCCTTCTAAACCTGTCTCGCCTCTACAACTTCCACCACATTCACCACCACAGGATGATGATAATGATGATTTAAGGGGTGGGGAAGGCAACAATGACCCTTTCCCTGACCCTGATGATGACACAGACACACCACAGGACGATTGGGATGATCATGATGACCCAATAGATCCCACAGACCTCCCTGAACCACAGCCATATCCAACAAAACCATCTCCCCCAGATGACAACATTGGTTTTGGTCAGCTGGTTAATAGAGCTTCTGTCTACCATGGTGTTCACATGCATTCAGACCCTGCAGACGAGGATTTCCTTCTAGACACCTTCGAACAGTCACAGAAGACTGTCCAAATACTACCAGTGCCAAAAGGGGTCATTAAACATGCCCCTGACATATTCAAAGACCCAGTGAGAGCTAGAATTCTCAATCCCAGGATTGACAAAAAATATAAACCTGCCCCCGATGATCCCATCTACATCAAAGGGAAGCTACCCTTAGACTCACTAGTGGTAACTAACGCTAGGAAACGCGACAACTCTCAAACCTCCGGTGACGCACCACCTCCTGATAAGGAATCTAAGTTGTTAAATGCCTCTGACAAGAGAGTTGCTTCCCAAGCAGCCAATCACTGGCTCATAGCCAACACTTGCTAGGTATGATAAGGCTCACTGTGGCAGACTAGAAACCCTATTACAACACTTACCTGATCATACAAAACCCAGGCAAATGACTTAATTCAAGAGGGCAAATTAATAACCAACGCCTCAATCAAGTGTCCCCTTGATGCAGCTGACACAGCCTCTAGGTCCATTAACACTAGTGTGCTACTCAGACGATATGCCTGGCTACGTATTTCAATCAGCCATTCAATCAGAAACAACTTTTTGGACCGGCTGTAGACACCACTCTAGAGAAGATAAAAAAGACACGGAGACTGCTAAATCCATGGGGGCATTACAGTCTCCACCCACACTTGGTTCCTTTTGTCGCTCCTTTTATAGAGGAGCATCCAAAAACATTGGAACAGAGACCACCTCCTCTTCCTACAAAAAAACCACGCAAACATCCCCCAACAGAGGATATTTTAGAGGCGGATACAGGGGAAATAACAAAGGGAGAGGCCGAGGTAACAACAACACACGTGCCTCCCCCACTAATAAACAGTGACTTCCCTCCACTCCATTCCACTCCGGTCGGGAGAAGACTTTCACAGTTCCTACCTGTCTGGGACTCCATCACAAAAGACAAGTGGGTAAGACAAATTATCCAGTATGGTTACTGCCTGGAACTTACAGCAACCCCACCCACCATACCACCCAAACAACGTCCAATGTCCACGGAATACCTTACACTCTTAAAACAAGAGGTTCTTTCACTGCTTCAAAAGCACACAATAGAGCCAGTTCCCTTACAGCACCAAGAAACAGGGGTTTACTCACTAGATTTCCTAATCCCCAAGAAGGATGGGACTCTTAAGACCAATACTCGACCTCAGACCCCTCAATCTTTATATACAGTCAGATCATTGCCATATGATCACTCTTCAACAAGTGCTCCCACTACTGAAACAAGGCGATTTCCTTGCCACACTAGATCTCAAGGACGCCTACTTCCACATTCCCATACATCCTGCCCACAGTAAGTATCTAAGGTTTGTGGTGGACGGACAACACTACCAGTTTACAGTCCTTCCATTCGGGGTAACGACCGCACCCAGAGTATTCACGGAATGTCTGGCAGTAGTAGCAGCACATCTCAGAAGACAACAAATTCATGTCTTCCCATATCTAGACGACTGGCTAATAAAAGCCAAGTCATTCAACAAATGTGTTCTACACACTCACCAAACCATCCAAATCTTACACAACTTGGGATTCACAATAAACTATCCCAAATCTCATCTCCAACCCTCTCACATACATCAGTATCTAGGAGCCACCATAAACACTTCCACAGCCCTAGCATATCCCAGCCCAGCCAGGATAACCAATATACAAGCTCTTATCACGAAATTTCAAGTCCAACACTCCCTTCCAGCAAGACTGTTCATGCAACTCATAGGCATGATGGCGTTCTGAATCTTCATTGTGCCTTATGCAAGACTTCAAATGCGTCCCTTGCAAGAATGTCTAGCACGTCAGTGGAACCAGGCTCACGGACAACTTACAGATCTGGTGTTGGTAGACAGCCGCACACATCGCTCTCTGAAATGGTGGAACATAACAAACCTGTCCAAAGGGCGGCCGTTCCTAGAGCCTCTTCCACACATAGTGCTGACAATGGACGCATCGCTCACAGGATGGGGAGCCCATCTCCTCGGCAACACCACTCAGGGCAAATGGACCACTCAACAGAAAGTGCTCCATATCAATTACCTGGAACTGCTAGCAGTGTTCCTAGCACTAAAATCATTCCAACTACATCTCCAGAACAAAACTGTCCTCATACGGACAGACAACATGACAGCCATGTAATACATACAAAAACCAGGAGGCACACATTCTCTCCAGCTGTCCAAGTTCGCATAGAACATTTGGAGATGGGCCATTCCCCAGAACATATACCTACTTGCAGAACACCTTCCAGGGGTTCACAATCAAATTGCCGATCTGTTAAGTCGACAAACTCAACAGATCCACAAATGATAACTACATCCCCAAGTCCTCCTGCCCTTTTTCCAACAATGGGGCCAATCAGACATAAATCTGTTCGCCACACACGAAAACGCAAAATGCCCAACCTTCGACGCCAGGTTTCCCCACCCGGAGTCATAGGGCAATGCAATATGGATGAACTGGTCAGGCAGATTTGCGTAAGCTTTTCCACCTCTCCCACTCATTCAATCAGTGGTACGCAAGCTCATGCAACAGTCTCTCAAACTGATCCTAGTAGCTCCCACATGGGCATGCCAGCCCTGGTTCCTAACACTACTGGAACTCTCGCTAGTTCCACACCAAAAACTGCGTCTCTCCCCGTCCTTATTAACCCAGAACCATGGAGAAATCAGACACCCAGATCCAAGTCAACTGAATCTGGCGATCTGGCTCCTGAAGTCCTAGAGTTCGGTTACCTCAACCTGCCCCCAGACTGCATGAATACTATGAAAGAGGCCAGAAGACCTACCACTAGAGCCTGCTATGCAGCAAAATGGAAAAGATTTGCCATTTATTGCTCTCACAATCATAAACCCACTGGATGCATCCATCCAGGACATCATTTGCTGCTTACTGCACTTGCAAAGATATAATTTGACATACTCATCCATACGTCTCCACCTAGCAGTATTAGCAGCCTACTTACAAAATCGACAACACTTGTCACTCTTTAGAGTACCTGCGATCAAAGCCTTCATGGAAGGACTAAAAAGGATTATTCCTCCCACATTACTACCCTCTCCAGTGTGGAATCTAAACATTGTTCTTACTAGGCTCATGAAACCCCCATTTGAACCTCTCCATAAATGCGAACTACAGTTCCTCTCATGGAAAGTGGCTTTCCTTATCGCTATCACATCCCTCAGAAGGGTAAGTGAAATCCAGGCTTTAACCATACAAGAACCATTCTTACAATTACACCATAACAAAGTGGTACTTACAACAAATCCGAAATTCCTTCCAAAAGTCATATCTCCGTTCCATCTTAACGAATCAATAGAGTTACCAGTGTTCTTCCCAAATCCAGACTCAGTAGCTGAAAGAGCTCTTCATACCCTAGACGTATAAAGAGCCCTTCTTTACTACATTGACAGAACCAAATCATTCCGCAAAACAAAAAAAATGTTGTTGCTTTCTCTCCACCACATAAAAGCAACCCCATTTCCAAATCTGGGATAGCTAGGTGTATAGTTAAATGTATCCAAATATGCTATCACAAGGCTAAACGCACACTAACGGTTCCCCCTAGAGCGCATTCCACACGCAAAATAGGGGCTTCCATGGCCTTCTTAGGAAACATTCCCTTGGAAGCTATTTGTAAGTGTGAGAAAGTGACATCTTTCTTGCATGGTATGCCCCCACTTTTAGCTGAATTGCTGAATGTACTTTGACTGGGTGTGCCCTGGACTCCTGCCAATCAGGTGCCCAGGGCCTATGTTCCTTCCCTAAAACAAACCAAACCCAAATTGGCATACCCTGGCCACATGCCAGCCCCTAGTAAATGGTACTCTAAGTACCCAGGGCTTTGTGACCAAGGAAGGCCTCTAAGAGCTGCAGCACACCTTGTGCCACCCTTAGAGGCCCTGTACCCTTACACACACACACTGCCTTTGCAGGCTGAGTGTTTGGGTGCAAGACCAAAACAAAGTCGACATGGCACACATCCCTGTGTGCCATGCCTATCACCTACACTGCCATGGCATACATCCGTCACCCCTCTAGCTGGGTGCCTTATGCCAATGGTGTGGGCACAGGAGCAGGAGCCCTGTGCCCCGACAGTGCCCAGGTCAATTCCTGAGCCCTGTAAGTGCAGTGCTGCCATTTAAGAGTACATGGTGCTGAGAGCTCGTCAAACACGATCTCCACAGCACCATAGTGGCAACACTAAAGACTGGGAAGTTTAGTATCAAACTTCTCAGCACATTAAACCCACACTGATGCCAGTGTGGGATTTAATGTACCCAGCACGCCAGAGGGCATCTTAGAGGTGCCCCCTGAAACCTAACCTACGAATCCACGTCTGCTCTGAGGCTGCCTAGGCTGCCACCCAGCAGACATGTTGCTGGACCCCTGGGTGGGAGAGCCCCTGCTCTCCTGGTCCTGCAACAATGCACATCCTGGGCAAGGTGCTAAATCTCCTCCCCCAGGATGGGCAGGGGGAAGCTTCAAAGGCATGCCGCCTCTGTGAGCTTCCCCAGGCCCCTGCAACCCCCCACTCTGGCGGGAAGCTTTGGCCGAAAACCCCAAATAAGGACAGGGGATGTGCCAGCCTGCCAACCCCACTCCTCAGGTGGGGGAGGCGAGGTGAATCACATCTCCGGGCTACCGCCATCTTGAAGATGGGGAGCCCTACCCTATCAGGACTAGGCTACTGCCCCCCTCCCACAGGAGAGAGGCAGGATAGGGGGTGTACCCACCCCAGGACGGGGACCCATTGGTCTCTGCCCTTCACCTACCTGTAACGCCCCTAAATCTAGAATTTAGGGGCACCCTGAACCTTCCTTCCCCAGATTCCAGATTCTGAAATTACAAGAAGAGCAAGAAGAAAAGAAGACCTGCCCTGCAGCTGCGAAGGAGAGGGAGACACCAACTGCTTTGGCCCCAGCCCTACCGGCCTGTCGACCTCGAACCTGCCCCTGCTCCAAACCCGGCATCTCTTGTGGCCAGCAACCTCAGAAACCCCGGAGGACCTGACTACCTTTGAACTCTGATCCCCTGGGACTCCCATGAGTAGAGGCTCTACTCAAAAACTACCTTTCACCCCTGGCAGCAGCCCGGAACCGCGATCCCAGCCCACTCTGCACCAGCCAAGCCTGGCCTGTGCCGGAGTGAACTAAACCCACGAGGACGACCCCACGGCGACTGTGACCCTGAGTCCGGCACCCAAGGAACCCCCTCGACAATCCTGAAGAAGCCTGCAGCCTCAGAACAGTGTGCCACCCCAACCGCGATCAACAGAGGGTAAGATTTTCCGACACCAAAAGGCACCCAGGCGCCCCACGGCCCTCTGTGTCCAATCCCGGGGTACCTACCTATCCTCCAATTACCCAACTTACCTCTCGAAGTGGTGGTGGCACCTGAAGAGTCCTCGTCCCCGAGCTTGCAGTCTTTTTCCAAACCGGATATTTCCCATTGAAATCCATTGAGCGCCCGAAGGCTCAAAAGCCCTCTGCACCCAGCCGCCCGAGTGGCCCTGGCAGTGAAAACTCGACGCCTACTTACTTCCCCACTTGCCCTGAGTAAGTGACCAGGAGCCCAGCTCCCACAGCCGCGTGGCTTGCCAGACAGCAGCCACCAAACAAGGCCCCCCCATCCCTCATAGGATAACATTGGGCCTAACTCTCTCTGCACCCGGCCACCCTAGAGCCGCTGAGGGTGAACCAACTGTACCTACCTGACCCTGGGAGACCCCTGAGTCTGTGCCCAGAACCTCAACTCTGCCAGTCGAGTACTTACCCTTAAACCGCAAACTCTATTTTCCTCATAGGGTAACATTGACTGGCTTTTTCCTGAAATTTCTTCTAAGTGTGGACTTTTCAAATCTTCAAATATTCACCAAAAATCAGCCGAGTGACAAAAACGAATTTACTCACCTGCTCTTAGGTGAGCTCCCAGTGCTGGATCTTGGTGCCCAGCACAGACTCTGAAAAATACCCACAACTGTACTTACCCTTAACTCAATTTTCTTCTATAGGAAACCATTGACTGTTTTTCTGTGAAATTTCTTCTAAGTGTCGATTTCTGCAATCTTTAAATATTCTTCAAAAATCGTATAATATCTGAAAACGTAATTACTTACCTGTTTTGGATAAAGGTTCCAGTACTGAGTCTAGGCACCCAGTACTGGATTACAAAAGTAACGAGAACATACTGTACCTATAACCTGAATTTTCTTCCATAGGGAATCATTGATTGTTTTCTCTGAAATATTTTCTGTGTCAACTTTTAAAATAGCTAAATATTGTTTAAAAATCATTACAGTACTTAAGTCGACTTTCATCACTTGATTCTGAGAACTGACCCAGGACTGAATCTAGGATCCAGTCCTGGAATTACAAAAGTAATCTAAAAAGTAATCTGTTGCAAATAACTTGAATTTATCATTGAGCTCAATGTATTGTTGTGTTTAGAAATAGAGTTGCCTACTGCAACTACTTGTAACTGTTTACTAAAGTCTATTGCATATACAAAAGTATTTATATGAAACATCTCCTGTCGTGAAAGTATATTTTAATTCCAAGTGTTGGTTCTAAAATAAAACAATCAGTTGTGGTACCGGTGTTTTTTCAAAACCCAGACTCCGTAGCAGAGAGAGCTCTTCACACACTAGACTGCAAAAGAGCACTAATTTATTACATTGACAGGACTAAATCCATTCGAAAAACAAAACAGCTGTTTGTAGCCTTCTCCCCACCTCATAAAGGTAACCCCATCTCCAAAGCTGGGATCACGAGGTGGATAGTAAAATGCATTCAAATATGCTACCAAAAGGCTAAACGCACTTTAAGAATTTCCCCTAGAGCGTATTCAACACACAAACTAGGGGCTTCCACGGCATTCTTAGGGAACATTCCCTTAGATGATATATGTAAAGCAGCAACATGGTCTACACCACACACCTTCACCAAACACTATTGTGTTGACGTGCAGGCTAAGCAACAGGCTTCTGTAGGCCAAGCCGTTCTTAAAACACTTTTTCAAACTACTGCAACGGATACAGGTGACCACCGGTAAGGGAGACACTGCTGTACAGTCTATGCACAGTGTACGATTTGCAGCTCGTATGTCTCGAACGGAAAATGCTACTTACCAGTACGCATCTGTTCTTGGCATGTAGAGCTGCAGATCCGTACACTCCCACCCACCTCCCCGTAACCTGTATCTGTTCCAGTATTATCTTAATTAGATACATTCACATGGACATCTCTTCTATTTCTTACTGACTCCATCATTTCTCATCATGGCGAAAAACAATCTGAGGATGGAGTCGATGCCCATGAGCACTATCGTCCAAGGGAGGAGTCACCTATCACATGACTACAAAAGACTTCTCCCAAGACAACAAGGTGCAAGCATCCGAGCCCAACACCAGATGGTGATCTGTGCACAGTGTACGGATCTGCAGCGCTACATGCCAAGAACAGATGCATACTGGTAAGTAGCATTTTCCTTTACATTTCTGTACAGTGTACACTATACTCCAAAGTCCCAACATAAATTAGGGCTGCGAGCAGAGCAGATGCAAAATGCACCGATGTGGAATAATGGGTGCTGAGTTTTTTAGTTTAGCATGGCACGGCCAGTGGTTGAAAAGAACAAGAAAAAAATCTGGTCGGAAACACTACAGGAACTTTCCAACATAACTAACTGTAGCATTCAATTTTCTCCTTTGGTGACTCTGCTAGGGCTATGTGAAAGACCCACTCCCCACAGGAAACTGTGCACTCTTTGCTACTAGTGAAATTAAGAATTGCGATTCAATCACGGCTAAAGCACATTTGGGCCCTTTGAAGGATTTGACAGCAAGGATAAGACTTTATGGACACTCCAGACAATACTTCTGGATCTTTGCTAAATACTCCCAGATACAGTCTAGATGCATACATTCAATCTCCTTTTTCACCAGGACGTAACTGCATTCCTCTCCATGGTTTGTATTTAACTTCAATTCTATGAAATGTATTCCTTATGTACATAATTGGTGAGAGTGGTTGCCTTATGGCAGTGGTTTATGCTTTTGTGTGACTGGTTTTCTGGTCTGTTCAGCATACACGTGTATGGTATCTTGCTGAGAAACTCTGTATGGGCACCAGGATAGCTTCCTAATTTATCCCCTGTTCAAATCAAAAGCCTCTTCTACTCTCATTATTCTTTTTGAGTACATAAGTTTACCACTGACAAACAAAGGCCACCTTATTGTACTCCAAATTGTTATTGAAGATTCTCCCTTTAACGTTTTAATTTCCTCTAGATAGAGCGGATGAGCAGTCAAGACTTGGTGCTTCATGTGTAAGGGGGAAAGGTGCAGGGGCCAAAGCTTTTCTTGAGAGCCTGTCGGCGCTGTAGAAGCACGGGTCGCTGAACACTAAGTCTGGTTCATCTTGATTCGACTTAATGCCTGTTTCAACCACATCCCTACTCTCTCTCTTGCAGGTTCGTTTCCCATCCCTGCTTTCTCCCTTATCACTGTTTTATATCTTTCTCTAACTCGTACCTTCGCCCGTTGTCTCTTGCTATTGATCAAAGACGGAGGATAAAAAATAGGTCTTGGTCACCAGAAATCAGCGCAGGTACCGCACCTACAACTCTTTGTGGGGGAGGAGATAGAAAGCACTAAGGGCCATATGTAGGAAGCCCAATACCGGTCGGTAACGGCCGATTTTCAGTAAATATCCCGTTACCGACCGGTATTCAGGCTTTTGGTATGTAGGGGGCACATTTCAGGATTCGGTAATTTACCAAATCGGTAAAATTACCGAATCGGTAATTTTACCGATTCGATAAATACCGAATCCTGAAATGATATGTAGGGGGAGTGTGTGGTTGTTGTGGGGATTCGTTATTTACCACAAACTAAAAGTTGGTGGTAAATGACGAATAGCTGGAAAAAAGCATTTTTTGGCACTTTGAAGTGTGCAATGTGGCAGACATACATGCCCTTAGGGCATGTATGTGTGCCACATGTGCACACATGCAGGAATCAGGGGTGCAACAGGGTGTCACTGTGACACCCTGCCACCCTTGATTGTGCTCCCCCCATTACCGAATCAGTATTTACCGATTCGGTAATAGTAACTGGCTTCCCATTGATTCCTATGGGCCTCCTGGCCCATAGGAATCAATGGGAAGCCAGTTACCATTACCGAATCGGTAAATACCGATTCTAAATTACCGACCCATTCCGAATTGGTAAATATTACCGATGGATTACCTACATATCATTTACCACTTCATAAATACCGAATCGGTAAAATTCGGTATTTATGAAGTGGTAAATGTTAGGCTACCTACATATGGCCCTATATATTTAAACAAGCATTCGCAAAGCCAATAGGTCTTTTATTGGCTGCCATCATTTTGGTGTTGTGCTTTTGTCATTTGTCTAACTTTAGTGTTTGCGGAGCTGCGTGATACACTCCAATATCCAAATAAAAAATGGTAAAAATATGTTTTGGTCTTAGAAAGGACACGTTCTCACTGTAGTCCCTGGAACTAAAGGGCACTTTTTTGAGGGTGAACATGTTCCCTGTGAAAGAGCAAGATATGGTCACTCATATTGTAGTTAGCGCCAGTGGCTGAAGTAGACTGATCCATGCTGTAGTGGGCGGAACTAAAATGTGTCTACCACAACAGACCAATGGATGAAGAGAGCTGGTGGAATGCCCTTGTAAGTACACCATACATATAATTTGATTAAAATCAAAAGGACTTTGCTAACACCAGACCTAGAATAGATGGCTTTTACACATGGGTTAGTAAATATAGCAGATAACAATTATTATATTATTATTATTCTGAGTTTTATATAGCGCCTGGTTACCAATAGGCATCCCAGCGCTTGCCGGCACATACCGCTACTGCAAGGATGAGGGGATTAAACGGCAAACAAAAAAGTTTTTAAGAGTTTACGGAACCGGAGGAGACTAGCTTCCGAGCGCAGATGTAAAGGCAGTGAATTCCACAGAGAGGCCACATTTATTGAGAATCTTCTACCACCGGTTCTTGCCTTTTTCACCCTGCCAACCTGAAGGAGATGTTGATGATCAGAGCGGAGAGAACGAGAGGCCTTGTAGGGCTGGACCAATTCCTCCAGAATAGGTGGACCTACCCCATGCAAAACTTTGTGGGCGATACAGAGTGACTTAAATTTCACCCTGTCCCTCACCGGGAGCCAGTGCAATGCCCTCAGTGCCGGGCGGGCAGATTGACGCCTAGGGAGACCCGTCAGGAGCCTAGCAGCCGCGTTCTGAACTTGCTGAAGTTTGTTCAGGGTAGCCTCAGGCGCGCCCAGGAAGAGCGCATTGCTGAAATCCAGTCGCGAGATGATAAGTCCCTGGATGAGAAGCCTACGAGTGGCTACTGGGAGCAAAGGCAGAATCTTCTGGGCAGAGCGGAGCAGGCCGAAGCACACGCCGGCAGTTTTTTTGGCATGGGTTTTAAACGATAGGTCCTGCTCCAGCCATACCCCCAGGCTCTTGATCTCCTGCTTGGGGGGGGGTACCGGTCCAAGACAGTCAGGCCAGCTGCTGGGGGACAAAGATGGAGAAGAGTTCCCCAGCAGCATCAATTCCGTCTTGGAACCATTTAACTTTAGGGCTGAGCTGCACATCCACATGTAGATCTTTCCAAGACACGTGTGCAGCCGGTCGGGATGGTGCGCCGTCTGGGAAAGGCCAACCACCAGCTGAGTATCATCAGCATAGCTGATGAGTTTAATACCCAGCGGCAGTACCACACTCTCCAGGGGGGCCATGTAAACGTTAAATAAGGTAGGGCTCAATGAAGAGCCCTGTGGCACACCGCACTGGAGAGGGGATGAAGATGATTTTTCCTGGCCTTCCCATACCTCAAATGAGCGACCTTCCAAAAAGGAGGCGAACCATTTGAGGGCCAGACCCGTGATCCCCACCCCCGAGAGCCGTTGGAGAAGCACCTGATGGTCCACGGTGTCAAAAGCAGCGCTGAGATCCAGGAGGATCACTGCCACTGAACCTCCCGAATCCAGCATGCTCCTCGCATTCTCCACGACCGCCAGCAGGGCGGTGTCAGTCCCCTGTCCGGGGCGAAAACCCGTTTGGGAGTCGCCCAGAAGGGAGTTGGTTTCCAAGAAGTCCGAAAGGCGGCTGTTCACCAGCTTCTCAGCCACCTTACTGATACCCGGCAGCAAGGAGATAGGCCGAAAGTTGGCGAGGTCGGCGGGATCAAGGTTAGGTTTTTTCAAAAGGGCCTTGACCACCGCCCCTTTCCAACTGGGGGGAACTACCCCCTGGACGAGAGACAGGTTTATCAGGTCCGTCACAGGGCCACCAATTATAGATGACACCAGTTTAAGATATTTAATAGGTACTGGATCTTTCGGGGAGCCGCTCTTCATAGACCCCAGAGCCACCAAGACTTCCTCCTTGGTGACTGGACCCAGGGAGGCCAACTCCACCGATTGCAACCTAAGTTGGGAGGTAGAATTATCCCCCAAGGACGAGACCTCACCTGGCCGGGGAAGGGAGGCCAGTATACTATCAATTTTGCTTTTAAAAAACGAGGCCAGTTCTGTACATTTTTTACGAGGGTCCTCGTGGATAACCTGAGGATCGGGGGCATTCAGTAGCTCCTTAATAACCCTGAATGACTCTTTAGACGAGTTGGCCGCCGAGCCTATACGCTCTTCAAAGAATCTCGATTTAGCCACCCGGATAGCGGCTTTATACCTGCTCAGGGCCGCACGATATTCTGTACGACTTACTTCACTCCAGTCTCTCCTCCAGGACCGCTCAAGCCTCTTGCATCCCTTCCTCAGGGTCCTGAGTTCAGGCGAATACCAGGGTGCAGAGCCCATTCTCTTCCCCTTCGTAAGTTGTTTCTTTTTGGGTAAGAGAGTGTCCAAAGAGTCCACGAGCCAAGTGTGGAAATTAGCATCAGCAACTATTGGGTTAGCTCCCAGAGGGGGCTGCGTGGCCTCCAGGTGTGCCACCCAGGTGTCAACTGGGAGCCTCGACCAGGCTCTCTCCAGAGTGTGCACCCGTGAGACCACTGCAGTTGGGCTATTGAATTGCCATATCGCGGACACCAGAAAGTGGTCTGTCCAAGGCAAGGCAAGAGCCAGGGATGAAATAAGATGGTCCAGATTGGAAAGTATGGGATCAAGCAAGTGGCCCTTCTCATGTGTCATGCCCGAGTTGGCCAAGTTAATTCCAAAGGATTTAAAATCATCGAGCAGATCGACTCCCGCGGCATTGGTGGGGTCCTCAAGATGTATATTGAAGTCCCCGAGGACAACAAAGTTGGCAGTTGAAGAGGCAAGGAGAGCAGTAGTTTCAAGGAGAGAAGTAGAAAAGCTACCCAAGGGTCCAGGAGGACGGTAAATCAACAAACCTACCAGAGACACTGTAGGTGACAACCGAAGGGAGAACTGTAAGCTCTCACAGTCAGTCACCCCTCCATCCTGAATCTTACAGGCAAGAGCGTCTCTATAGAGAACTGCAATTCCTCCTCCCCTCCCCTTAGGTCTATCAAGATGGACTATGTGAAAGCCCAGGGGGAGTGCTCTGACCATGTCAGGACCTGAGCTGGGGGAGAGCCAGGTCTCTGTAAGAAACAACACATCCAGCTCGTGGTCTAAGATAAGTGAGTTAATTTCAATAGCGTGGCTCGGCAAGGACCGGCAATTTAACAAAGCCATGGAGAGAATAGATTTGACAGCCGCTGAATTATGGCCGGAGGGGCAGGCTCTACATGGTAAAAACGGAGTAGTTCCCATCTGTGCAAAGGCACACCTAATGGGGTGGGGCAGACGCAACGTCAAAAGCGCTTCCCTCCCATATCGAAGCCTAGTTATAGGTGGCGCCACAGAGTCGGGCATGGTGACAGGCCCTAGGCCCGTCTGGGCCCGGACGGGCCCAGACGGGCTTGACTCTGGCGAAACTCCGGCGATATTCCGGTGATGACGCTGCGTGATGACGCTGCGCGTCAGCATGGCTGGCTTTATGCTCGCCGAGCGCGGGCTACTAGGAACACTAGCGCGCTACCTGCGCCTCACGCAATGTTCCCCCTCCCAAGATGGCCACCAACACGAGACAGTGGGCAGGGACCCGCTAAAACGCGGTGATTGTCCAAGTTAAGATGAGAGTGAGGTGGCAGCAATGCGGGTATGCGGGTGGCTGGAAATTAAAAGCAGGGGAAAACCAGAAAAGTAAATTAAAATAAATGACAAAAACGGGACGATTTTAAAAATAGAATACAACAGCCGCCAGCAGCGGAGTAGCGGTAGGTGCGAGGCTATCCCAACGCAAGTGGTCAAGATGTTAACAATGTGATGTGCATTTAAAAGTAGCTGGTGCGAGTAAGGAGCCCAAACGTTTTAATACGTTTGAGCGCCCTTTGCTTTGTTATGGTGGTACAGTTAGGGTTAGGTACGCTTGATAAGAGCTATGAGACTTCATTTTAGTACTACAGTCCATGGAGCCAGAGGCACCAGGCAAAAACAATACAGTTGAATTACCTTTCTATGAATTGTCTGGTCCTCTGTGTCAGTGGTCTCCTTTCCTGATTCACCGCTGGGATCTAGCAGACATTTCAATTCCAAATAGTAAGCATCCCCTTCATCACAACTGTACCAACCAAATAACAGGCATGCCACCCCATCTGTCATTGTTGAATATTTTGTTGACATGCCAATGTCTTCACATCCAGCCTAGCATTCGCCTCTTTTAAAGCCTCTCCACATTCCAGTCATAAGCGGTTAGCAATCCAAATCCAACCCCCTGTGATTTCCTCTTCACCTCCAAAATGTTTACATTTTGTACCATGGAATATGGGCAGAACAAACATCTCTGTTTTTGATCTTCCTCAAGATTAACCAATCATTAAACTTTGCAGTGTAAACTTTTAATTCTGTTAACTGCCTCCTTAACTCTTTAGACTCCTCTGTCTTTCCGACTTTTACAACTCAGTTCTAGACTTGGTTCAAAATAAAATGGCCACATTGTCAACAGCACTGTTTGACTGATATACCCGAGGTGAGCCAAATACTTTATATGTGATCCACTTGCACATCTTTCCTTTACGTCTTGTATTTATGGTGACATCAGGTTATGGTGGAACTTTTCTGTTCGAGGCATATGAGCTGCAGATAACACACTTAGGATAGTAGATCGCCATCTGGTGTTGGGCTCGGATGCTTGCAGGTTGTTGTTGTCTTCGGAAGAAGTCTTTGGTCACGAGATAGGTGACTCCACCCTTGGACTATAGTGCGCATGGGCATCAACTCCATCGTTAGATTGTTTTTTCCGCCATTGGGTTCGGATGCAACTTTTCCGCTCCGGTTGGAAATATCAATTCCAAGCTTTTCGAAGCGCAAAACTTCACACAAAACATCAAAGCACCTTCATTCTCGACATCGATTTCATCGGCTCGATTCGGGACGTCGACGCGGGCCGCTGGGCCTATCCACACCGTGAGGCCTACGGCTCATGGAAAGGACGCCTTTCAAAAAATGCCCCCAGTGTGGAGCAAAATTTCCGCACAGTGACCACCACAAAGTCTGCAACCTCTGCCTATCACCTGAACACGACGAGTCCAGCGGTCCAGCCTGCGCATCCTTTCGATCCAAGAAGACCATCCGAGATCGAAGGGCTCGATGACACATCATGGCACAGAGAACAGCTCCGGAACCAGAGGACATCTTTGATGAAGGTCCCGATGTCCCGGAAGAAGAGTCCGAAGATTTGCAAATAATTTCTGAAGCAGACGACTCAGACGACCCCATCACTCCTGGGCAACGTGTGAGTACTACTGCCCCTGCCCCAACCCCAGCAAAACCAAAGGCATTGGTCAAGACTTTGCCTGCTGGCCCCAGTCGAGACCGAAAAACACCCTTCAGAAGCCCCGCCTCCAGGTTCCGCTCCGAAGAAACATAAGCCTTCCGGTAGCTCGGGAATGAGCACACCGCATGTCATTGTCCAACCGGCACCGAAGACAAAAGACCACTCGGCACCGAAATCGGCTCCCAACGCCTTCGCCCCCGAAAACACCAAGGCCAATAGATAAACCGCCACCGAAGCTTCACAAGCCCACAGATACACCTTCGGCTCCGAGACCGACATCGGCACCAAAACCCTCGTCTGTACCGAAACCAACGGCTAAGGACTCTCATACGCCTCCTAAAGCCAAACAATCCACCGATCAACCAAAACCTCGATCGGAACCAAAAAAATCGGTACCGAAGACTGTTTCTGAAGAACAAGAACTTTTTCATCCAGATCCCATCGACCCAAGGCAGAAAAAGATTTACATCAACCCCAATACTGGACATGTCACCGCGGTGTCCTGTAAAAAACGGAAACTGGACACGCCACCTGCCCCGGTTCCTGTAAACAGGAAGGACTCTGCAACATCCCCTATGCCTCCTTCCTCTCCTATACTGCCTCCTATCCCACCCCCTCTGCCTACACCACCCTTACCTATACCCTCTCCATCACATACACCACCTCCACAGGATGATGATGATGACCTAGGGGGTGGGAGTGACCCTAATGATCCGTTCACGGATCCAGACACCTCACCACTGGATGATTAGGCATTCCCTCTACCAGACATGCCTGACCCTCAGCCATATCCCTCAAAACCATCGCCTCCTGACGATCACCTGGGGTTTGGCCAATTATTAAATAGAGCGGCACTTTACCACGGCGTCACAATGCACTCAGACGCACCAGAGGAAGACTTCCTATTAAACACTTTCGAACAATCTCAAAAGTCTGTACAAATTCTACCCATGATTAAAGGAGTCATAAAACACAGCCCGAAGTGTTTAAAGACCCCGTTTATGCCAGGGTTCTCAACCCAAGGATAGAAAAGAAATATAGGCCTGCCCCTGAAGACCCTAATTACATCAAAGGGCAACTCCCTTTGGATTCTTTGGTCGTTTCCAATGCTAGGAAACACGGCAACTCCCAAACCACAAGAGATACACCACCCCCAGACAAAGAATCCAAACTGTTAGAAGCCTCTGGCAAAAGAGTAGCAGCACAAGCCGCTAATCATTGGCATGTTGCCAACACCCAAGCCCTACTAGCACGCTATGACAGGGCCCACTACGATCAATTAGAGACTCTCTTACATCATCTGCCAGACCAATATAAGACCCAGGCAAATGACCTTATCCAAGAGGGAAAACTTATTTCAAATGCAGCAATTAAATGTGCGCTTGACGCCGCAGACACCGCCTCTAGAGCAATTAACACAAGTGTGCTCCTTCGACGACATGCGTGGCTGCGCATTTCAGGCTTTAAGCCAGAGGTACAAACTACAATACTTAGTCAGCCATTCTTTTTTTTCTTTTCTTTTTTCTTTTTCTTTTCATTTTTCACCACCCCCTCCCCTCCCCTCCCGGAAACTAAACAGAAGACCAACAAACAGCCATTCAATCAGGAACAGCTCTTTGGGCCAGCAAACACTGCCCTTGAAAAAATGAAGAAGGACACAGACGGCTAAGTTCATGGGAGCATTACAGTCTCCCCAACCACGTGGCTCCTTTCGGCGCTCTTTCTATAGAGGAGCCTCCAAAAGTATGGGAGTGGACACCTCCTCTACATACAAACCCGCTACACAAACATCCCCCAGTAGAGGATATTTTAGAGGCGGATGCAGAGGAAACAACAAGGGGCGAGGTCGCGGTAATAACAACACTCGTACCTTCCCTGCCACAAGACAGTGACTTTCCTCCACTCCCCCCAGACCATTCCACTCCGGGGAAGACTAAAACAGTTCCTACCTGTCTGGAACTCCATCACAACAGACAAGTGGGTAAGACAAATTATCCAGTATGGTTACTGCCTGGAACTCACAACTACCCCCCCACACATACCGCCCAAGCAGCGTTCCATGTCATCAGACCATCTTACGCTCCTCAAACAAGAGGTTCTTTCATTGCTTCAAAAACACGCAATAGAACCAGTTCCCTTAGAACATCAGGGTACAGGGGTATACTCACTCTGCTTCCTAATCCCCAAGAAGGACCGGACTCTAAGACCAATACTCGACCTCAGACCCCTATATCTGTATATCAACTCAGATCATTTCCATATGATCACTCTTCAACGAGTGCTCCCACTACTGCAACAAGGCGAATTCCTTGCCACACTAGATCTCAAGGACGCCTACTTCCACATTCCCATACATCCTGCCCACAGGAAGTATCTAAGGTTTGTGGTGGACGGACAACACTACCAGTTTACAGTCCTTCCATTCGGGGTAACAACCGCACCCAAAGTATTCACGAAATGTCTGGCAGTAGTAGCAGCACATCTCAGAAGACAACAAATTCATGTCTTCCCGTATCTAGACGACTGGCTAATAAAAGCCAAGTCATTCAACAAATGTGTTCTACACACTCACCAAACCATCCAAATCTTACAGAACTTGGGATTCACAATAAACTATCCCAAATCTCATCTCCAACCCTCCCACATACATCAGTATCTAGGAGCCACCATAAACACTTCCACAGCCCTAGCTTATCCCAGCCTAGCCAGGATAACCAATATACAAGCTCTTATCACGAAATTTCAAGTCCAACACTCCCTTCCAGCAAGAGTGTTCCTGCAACTCATAGGCATGATGGCGTCATGCATCTTCATTGTGCCTTATGCAAGACTTCAAATGCGTCCCTTGCAAGAATGTCTAGCACGTCAGTGGAACCTGGTTCACGGACAACTTACAGATCTGGTGTTGGTAGACAGCCGCACACATCGCTCTCTGAAATGGTGGAACATAACAAACCTGTCCAAAGGGCGGCCATTCCTAGAGCCTCTTCCACACATAGTGCTGACAACGGACGCATCGCTCACAGGATGGGGAGCCCATCTCCTCGGCCACATCACTCAGGGCAGATGGACCACTCAACAGAAAGTGCTCCATATCAATTACCTGGAACTGCTAGCAGTGTTCCTAGCACTAAAATCATTCCAACTACATCTCCAGAACAAAACTGTCCTTATACGGACAGACAACATGACAGCCATGTATTACATACAAAAACAAGGAGGCACACATTCTCTCCAGCTGTCCCAGCTCGCACAGAACATTTGGAGATGGGCCATTCCCCAGAACATATACCTACTTGCAGAACACCTTCCAGGGGTTCACAATCAAATTGCCGATCTGTTAAGTCGACAAACTCAACAGATCCACAAATGGGAACTACATCCCCAAGTCCTCCTGCCCTTTTTCCAACAATGGGGCCAACCAGACATAGATCTGTTCGCCACACACAAACGCAAAATGCCCAACCTTCGCCACCAGGTTTCCCCACCCGGAGTCAAAGGGCAATGCGATATGGATGAACTGGTCACGCAGATTTGCGTACGCTTTTCCGCCTCTCCCACTCATTCCATTAGTGGTACGCAAGCTCAGGCAACCGTCTCTCAAACTGATCCTAGTAGCTCCTACATGGGCACACCAGCCCTGGTTCCCAACACTACTGGAACTCTCGCTAGTTCCACACCAAAAACTGTGTCGCTCCCCGTCCTTATTAACCCAGAACCATGGAGAAATCAGACACCCAGATCCAAGTCAACTCAATCTGGCGATCTGGCTCCTGAAGTCCTAGAGTTCGGTTACCTCAACCTGCCCCCAGACTGCATGAATTATATAAAAGAGGCCAGAAGACCTACCACTAGAGCCTGCTATGCTGCAAAATGGAAAAGATTTGCCATTTATTGCTCTAACAATCATATAAACCCACTGGATGCATCCATCCAGGACATTATTTGCTACTTACTGCACTTGCAAAGATGTAATTTGGCATACTCATCCATACGTCTCCACCTAACAGCATTAGCAGCCTACTTACAAAATAGACAACACTTGTCACTCTTTAGAGTACCTGCGATCAAAGCCTTCATGGAAGGACTAAAAAGGATTATTCCTCCCACATTACCACCCTCTCCAGTGTGGAATCTAAACATTGTTCTTACTAGGCTCATGGGATCCCCATTTGAACCTCTCCATAAATGCGAACTACAGTTCCTCACATGGAAAGTGGCTTTCCTTATCGCTATCACCTCCCTCAGAAGGGTAAGTGAAGTCCAGGCTTTAACCATACAAGAACCATTCTTACAATTACACCGTAACAAAGTGGTTCTTAGAGCAAATCCGAAATTCCTTCCAAAAGTCATATCTCCGTTCCATCTTAACCAATCAGTAGAGTTACCAGTGTTCTTCCCAAATCCAGACTCTGTAGCTGAAAGAGCTCTTCATACCCTAGACGTTAAAAGAGCCCTTCTTTACTACATTGACAGAACCAAATCATTCCGCAAAACAAAACAGTTGCTTGTTGCTTTCTCTCCTCCACATAAAAGCAACCCCATTTCCAAATCTGGGATAGCTAGGTGGATAGTTAAGTGTATCCAAATAAGCTACCACAAGGCTAAACGCACACTAACGGTTCCCCCTAGAGCGCATTCCAACGCAAAAAATAGGGGCTTCCATGGAATTCTTAGGAAACATTCCCTTAAAAGATATTTGTAAGGCAGCCACATGGTCTACAACACACACCTTCACTAAACACTATTGTGTTGACGTGCAAGCAAAGCAGCAAGCTTCTTTGGGTCAAGCTGTCCTTAAAACTTTATTTCAAACTGCTGCAACCGATACAGGTGACCTCCGCTAGGGGAGATACTGCTATATAGTCTATCCTAAGTGTGTGATCTGCAGCTCCTATGCCTCGAGCGGAATATGCTACTTACCAGTATGCATCTGTTCTTTGCATGTAGAGCTGCAGAGCCACACATGCCCACCCACCTCCCCGGGACCTGTATCTGTTCCAGCATTGTCTTACTTAGACATCACACATGGACATCTCTCTCTTTTCTACAAACTCCATCGTTTCCCATCAGGGCGAAAAACAATCTAACGATGGAGTTGATGCCCATGCGCACTGTCGTCCAAGGAAGGAGTCACCTATCTCGTGACCAAAGACTTCTTCCGAAGACAACAACAACCTGCAAGCATCCGAGCCCAATACCAGATGGCGATCTACTATCCTAAGTGTGTGGCTCTGCAGCTCTACATGCCACAAACAGATGCATACTGGTAAGTAGCATATTCCTTTAACGCCATTCCCGCCAACTATTTTAGACCAGGTCAAGCGCACCAAACATGATTACAGTTCATCTTGCGCTTGTTTGATTAGTAGATAGCCCTATCTTTGTGCCAACTTTATTTCTTTTATCGTGAACATGCACCTTTGAGGAGGGATAGCTTCTTCCTCTAAAGCCTCTTTTGGATTGGTTTACAATAGATTATTCATCATGACTAAGTTTTGGATAAACATAATTTTGTAGCGTGAACTTAGTGTAGGTAAACATGCTGTGCATTATTTCGCCATCTAGTGGTTGGGTTGGGAAGCATGCTCTGTTTTCAAAATTTCACTTGGGTATCAATAAGGGCTGAATCGCCCTGACTATCTATGATGTCAACTGTAAGCGCACAAGACAGTGTTAAAACAGCCAGAAATTTGGATGGCATCAAGGAAACTAGTGTCCTTCAGATAGGCCGAATAATGTATTTTGGGTGAGTATTACTTTTGAGACTCCTAGATGCCATTTTACACTATGACCGCATTAAGACCTGTCTGAACTGCAGCAGAAAGACAAGTCTGCGAACATATGTTCTGTCTTCCAAGCAACCAGAAGTCCGAAAAATGCAATGCGTGTTCACAAAGTAATATGTGAGCAGTGCTCCCAGGGAATCATTCGCACGAAAAATTTAGAGGTTAAGCTGCAATATATATGGCGATATACAAATATATGTGTCTTTACATAAATGCATCATTATGTAATCCATTCTAATTGCAAGCAATAATTGCAGTAGATCTAATTTGCACCAAGTATCCGAAGAGAAGCAAACTACATGAAGTGTGTGTGAATATGTTTTTTGCTCTTGACTGTGAACATTTCAACTCTTATTGACACAAAATCCTTTGGTCTCTTCATGACGGGGCATGTCAAACTAATACAGGTCTGGTCTGCAAGGCAGATCCGGGTGGAAAATTCTGAAGTAACACATGCTCGGTTGAATATTCCATACATTGGATGCCAATACACTGCACATACAAAAGGCAGGATACGTTGCGCTGTCCATTAAAGTACGCAATTATAATTGTTGCACTCAGCTCAAACATGGTGGGGCAATCCATTCCCAACGGAGCATGAAGTTGCTAGCTACCGCGCTGCACCTTCACTACTGTTGATGAATTATTGTAGATAAGTATGTTGTATACACACCTGTGTGTAATTCACAAAGTTTTCTGTTTTCGGTGTTTAGTCCTCTTATTTTTTGTGTTGAAATTTTTTATTGAATTTTATAAGACAAATACATTAGAGCATATGCAATAGTAAATAAAAGAGAATAATTACATGTTAGAAGGAATCATGGAATAAGAAATTGATAAATAAATACAATATAAATATGCGTTTAAATAGATAAATACAAATTAATGCAACGAAGATATCAAAACCCAGAATAACATGTAATAAGAGTGAGCAATAGGGAAAAGAGAGAGAAGAAAAACATAGTAGAATAAAGAGTGCTGGAAATATAAAGAAATAGAACAAAGGAAAAAATAATTAAATAAAAACAGAAGAATACCACAACGGAGGAAGCAAAGGATTGTGAGGGAACAGAGAGAAGAGAAAAAACAAAGGACAGAAAAGTGAAAGTTGATTAGTGTGTTTGAGTAGAAGTGGAGGCCAGAGGATCAGCAGCATTTGATTTAAGAAATGGAGACCATATTCGAAGAAAGGTGTCGTTTTGATCTTGAAGATTATAGATTATACGTTCATGGGAAGCAGTTTGCATCATTGCCACCAACCAGTCCTCCTGTGATGGAGGCATAGTTGATTTCCAATGACGCAGTATACATATTTTGGCAGTAGCAATTGAAGTATGATAAAGACGGAGTTGTGGCTTCGTGAGCTTTGGGGAATGACGTAAGTCATGTAGGAGAATGTTAGTAGATGTAAGTGGCAATTTTAGGGGCATAGTGGATTTCAAAGTAGCACCGATAAAAGTCCAATAGGGTTGAATACTAGGACATTCACAAATGATATGAGTAATATCACAACCTGAATTAAAGCATCTCCAGCAGTTAGAATGAGAGAGAAGACCAGCTTGGTGTAATTTGACAGGAGACCAGTGCCAATCATGCAGAATTTTAAAAAGACAAAATTTAAGCCTTGATTCACGAGCTCCCTTATTTAAATTCTCTAGAATCAAATCCCACTCAGCATCGGAAAAGGAAATGGAGAGACGAGATTGCCATTTACGCTGGAGATCATGTGAAAGAGATTTAGAAAAAAGATGAGATGAAAAATTTTTGTATATACCAGAAGTAACACCCTTAAATTTCCCCCAAATGTGCAAATAGGATAATATAGGAGAATCCTGCAGGAGCCATGGTGATGTTCCCATATGGGTCTTTAAACATTGTTGGAGTTGAAGGTATTTTGAAGAATGATGAAGGGGAAGATCAAATTCTACCCTGAGCTGAGAGAATGACTTAAAATCCCCATCATGTAGGAGTTGATCCGGATAGAGAATACCTGCATCTCGCCATTCAGGCCAGGATAACATACGGCCATTAATACGGATCCCCGAATTATTCCACAAGGGAGCCTTAGCATGTATTCTGGAGTTTGAGCCTAATAATCTATGACTTCTCTGCCAGGATTTATGCATGGCAGATAGTATCGGGTTTTTTGGGTCAGAACGACTAGAGCCAGTACCATACAGAGGAGAAAGGTTTGATTCCGAGGATAGAAGATGTCTTTCTATTTGAACCCATTGTGGTAAATCCTTGATGCCAGGTAAAAAATATGAGATTTGGGAAATATGTAACGCCAAAGAGTAGTGTTCAATAGAAGGAAGACCGATTCCGCCAGATAATTGGTGAGCCTTCAACTTAGTGATAGCAAGTCGCGGCTTCATAGTACCCCAGATGAAAGTTTTAATCTGGGCATCTATTGATCGAAGTAAGGATAGAGGGATCTGTAAAGGAAGCATACCTAGAATGTATATAAATCTCGGAAGGGTAACCATTTTAACCGCCTGAGTTCTGCCCCAAAGAGAAAGGCCCAAAGCTTTCCATTTGTCAAAATCCCGTTGCATTTGGGATATAAGAGGAGATAAATTATCTGCAACCATATCTTGCAATCCTTTATTAACGAGGACACCCAAGTATTTAAGGCGTGAAGGCTGCCAATGAAAAGGAAATCCAAAAATGGCTGCTTTGGTGGTACCGTTAGAGATGGGCAAAGCCTCACTCTTGTCCCAATTGATCTTATATCCTGAAAAAGAGGAGAAATCATTAATAATGTGAAGAAGAGAAGGAATCGACCGGGGAAGACGAGTAAGAGTGAGTAGGATATCATCAGCATATAAGTATATTTTAGAATGTCCAATTGGAAGGGGGACACCAGAGACCTCATCCGATTGACGAATGGTGGCGGCCAAGGGCTCCATAGCCAGAAGAAACAAAAGAGGGGATAGTGGACATCCTTGACGTGTCCCTCTCTTAATGGTAAAGGTGTCTGATAGAAACCCACCACAGTTTACCTGAGCAGAAGGATGGTCGTATAATAAGCGTACCTTATCAATAAATTTCGTGCCTAAACCAAATCTATCCATGACTTTGAAAAGATAATTCCATTCAATGCGGTCGAACGCCTTTTCTGCGTCAAGTGAAAGGGCTAACGCATCATCCTTAAGATGTTGAGCCGACCATAATGCATGGGCCAGAGAACGCAGATGGTTCCGTGAGGATCGACCCGGTACAAAGCCTACTTGAGAATGGTGTATCAAGGAAGGCAAGACCTTACGCAAACGCGAAGCAAGAATGCTGGCCAGGATCTTAATATCAGTGTTCAATAAAGAGATGGGGCGATAGCTACTGCAGAGCTGGGGGTCCTTACCTGGCTTTGGAAGCACAACAATAATAGCCTTGTTAGAAAGAGGTCCTAGTGAAGATGAACTATCCGCCTCCTGGAATGCGGCATGTAGGGTATCAATAATATTGTGACCTGCCCAGCGATAGAACTCAGGGGGAAATCCATCTTCACCAGGGGCCTTGTGATAGGGCAGGGCAGTAATCGCACTAGAGACCTCATCTCTGGTTATTTCACCCTCTAGGATGGCTCTGCCCTCCGCCGAAAGAGAAGGAAGATGTACTTTTGCAAGAAATGCTGTCATTTTATCCGAGTCCATTCTACTATCGGAGGTGTAAAGAGATTCGTAAAAGGAGGCGAACTCATTAACGATGTCTTGAGGTTTCGTGCACAGGTGACCTTGCGTAGATCTAATGGCCGGAATGGCCATGGACGCCTCCCTCTGACGCAGCTGCGCGGCTAATAACCTTCCCGCCTTTTCCCCTTGCTCGTAATGCCGGCCTTTCATTTTCTGTAAAGCGAATTCTGCTTTAGATGTAAAAAGGCTATTTAAGGCCATTCGAGCTTGCTCTAGTAATTTGCGGTTTTGTAGAGACGGAGATGCGGTGTATAAGCGAGAATAAGTTTGTATATCAGATTCGAGCTCACTTTGTCTCCTTGCATTTTGTTTATTAGCAATTGCTGCATCACGCATTAATTGCCCCCTCAAAGTAGCCTTCGCCGCGGCCCAAAGAGTCCTGCTGGAGGTGACAGACCCCTGGTTAGTAGAAAGATAATTTTGAAGGTGTGATTGCAGTTGGGCCTTACCAGCAGGAGTCCTGTGGCGTTGGATGCTCATTCACCATGGTTTACGTCCAGGCCGAGAGAGACCCAGATCAAGGGAAAGGAGAACCGGAGAGTGATCAGACAAGGCCGCTTCCAGGATGCAGGAGTCTGTAACGAATTGAACTGTGTTATGAGAAATAAGGAAATAATCAAGACGAGAAAATGTACCATGGGCCGAAGAAAAGAAAGTATATTCCTTATCTGTTGGATGGCTAAAACGCCAATGGTCAACCAGTCCAATATCTGATATGATGTCCCCCAACAAGGCTCTGTCTGACGCATTGCCCCTATCTAATGGGCCAGTTTTGTCTAGAATGGAATCTTGCGTCACATTCCAGTCTCCGCCAATCAAATATTGTGATGCATTAATTTCAAGCAGCAAACGGGAAAGTTGGAGAAAGAATGTTTTTTTGGTACCCGTAGGGGCATAGACAGACCCTACACAAATGTGAGACTCTCCAATTTTAAGTTTGGCAAATACATAACGGCCATTTACATCTGACCATGTTTTAGAGACAGTGACCGGGAGGGATTTGCGAAGGAGGATTGCTACTCCACATTTGCGGAGAGGGCCTGTGTCTGAGGAATCGTCTTGTTGAACACTACTATGGATAACCTTGCCCACCCAGTCTCTGCAAAGTTTATCCGACTCCAGAGCATCCAAATGGGTCTCCTGAAGCAAGGCCACATCTACATGTTTGGTCTGGAGATAGGAGAGTACTTTCTTCCGCTTTATGTAATGGGTGAGGCCATGTACATTCCAAGTGATCGCATTCAGAGAATGTGCCTGTGTCATAGTAGAATAGAGCAAAAATCAGGAGGAAGAAGATAATATAAAGCACAAAACAACGTGGTGAACCAGACAAAAAGAAAAGGGAGAGAAATGACAAAAGAAAGAGGAAACAGAAAGAATATAAGTGGAAGTAGTACTTTTAATCTAGATGAAATGCATAAAGAAAACAATAAAAAATTAAAGACGAAAGAAGGTAAAATTTAGAAAATAGTACAGTAATAAAGAAACTATGGAGTAATAGCGAGTAAAGAACAAGAAACCGTAAAACTGTTACCCGCGGGTCTGGGCGCACTAGAGCGCCGCCACGGGAAAAGACCCCACAGAAAGAGAGAAGCAATTAAGAGGCATTAATAATATAGAAGGGAAGGCCAAAAGAGCAATATAAAAAAAGAACAGAAGAAGGTAGAGAAAGCCAAATAGAGATTGAGAAGCAACACTACAGAAGAGGAGAAATATTGCAGTAATTAAATGTGAGGTAACCTAAGCGCATAAAACATATCATACACATATATCAAAAATCTATACCAATATGCATACGAGCAAATAAGGTGATACTACTATAATCAAACAATTAGGCGCCAATGCACCCGGGTAACTGCAAAACCAGTTGAGAACATGCAATAAAATTGTAACATGAAAAGTGAGAAATACAGGGAGAGAAAAGAATAGCATTATAAGGCAGAGATATAGCAGAAGGCAAAGTGAAAAGGAAAAGAGGGAAGATAAGAAGCTAGTGAGAAAAGAGGTAAAAAAGAAAAGGCAATCAGATATTATAACAGCGAAAAATGCCAAAAATATAATAATGATTTAACAATATAAACAAGGCCCGCAAGGACCGAAAGTCTACGATAAGCTGCCAATAGGTCAAGAAGTGATTTTTCCCACATGAGGAAGTATTATTCAGTCCGCATCCGAAGGGATTTTAAGAGGAGAGCGGGACTTGTCCCTTTGTAAGTCTTGTGGGAATGTGGCTGCTGAGACCGACTGTATTGCTGACTTCCTATCTTCTTGTGAGCGATGGAGTCGTTCGAGGTCCCTGCCCCGAGATCTAGGGCTGAATCATTCAGTCCGCATCTGAAGGAGTTTTAAGAGGAGACCTAGACTTGTCTCTTTGCAGATCTTGTGGGAATTGAGGCGACGAAACCAATTGTGATGCAGATTTCCTATCTTCTTGTGAGCGATGGAGTCTTTCAAGGTCCCTACCACGAGGCCGAGGACTACTAGGAGGGCGTCTGCTGCGATCTGGCAATGGAGTAGAAGACTTATAGGGAGAATGGGACTGATCCTGCTGCGAAGATGGAGTGAGAACCTCCATATCTTGAGGTTGAAGACAGTCCAAGAATTGCTGAAGATGCTCTGGGTCATAAAAGTCCTTAGAATCTCCATCTTTGGTGATGCGAAAACGTGCTGGTTCAAATAGGCCATACTTAATGCCTAATTGACGTAGTTGAGGTCGCATAGAGAGAAAGGCTTTCCGCCGCTCATTTGTTTCCTTAGAGAAATCAGCTGCCATATGAATCCGATGGCCATCAAAGGAAAAAGAACCTTGTAACCGAGCAGCAGCCAGTAATTGTCTTGTTTGTTCGTGACGAAGGAAACAGGCAATGATCGGTCGTGGCCGCGCAGCAGGATCATTACGTGGAGGGCCAAGTCTATGAGCCCGCTGTATCTCCAGAGGTGGAGTGAAAGAAATGCCAGTCAGCTTTGGAAGTATACGACACAAAAATGCACTGGAGTTTTGTCCTTCAATGCGCTCTGGAAAACCAAAAAAACGGATGTTGTCCCTCCTACTACGGTCTTCCAAATCAGTGAGCTTGCTATGTAAGAATAAAAGGTCTTGTTCTTTGTTTGGAAGGGAATCAAATCGTTTCTCCATTGCCAGAACTCTGGAGTCCAGGGAATCAACCTTCACATGGAAGCTGGTGAGTTCTGCTCTAATTGATTTGGTCTCCTCAGCCAAGGACGTGATTGTAAGGTTCATGTCATCTAGTCGGCGACTAACCTCAGATATTTCATGCAGAATACGCTGCATAGTTGCCGCCGACGCTTGCCCACCATTAGAGGGCGCAGCGTGATGTGAAGGGGCCGAGGAGGATGCATTGCCTTTCGTTGGCATAGTAGTAGACTGTTTAAGAGCTTCTGCGAAAAGAAGTGGTTTAGGGGTCTTATTTCCTTGCTTGGCAGCAGACATTTGAAGAATAGGCTTGATGGAAACTTTGAAAATACGTGAAGGCGTCTTTCCGTGTGATGAAATACTTATATGTGAGCACAAAAAATATGGCAAAGTGTCGGAATATACAGAGCAGCACAATTAATAACTGTACATATATATGATAATAGGACACTGGCCCCCCCAAAAGAAGAAACCCATGTCTCACTTTCAAACACTGGAATGCGAAAGCATATTTTCAAAAAGTGGTATCTGTGCAATAACAAGGCATCAATTATCGCTATAGTCAAAAGGGCACAGAAATATAGCAGTAATAGAATGAGAAACAGCGTATGTGCGCTTATGGCGGTGGCAGACAAATTTGCGATTATGACGAGACTAAATTAATCAATATTCCAGAATGCAGATTAGTCATGGACCATGCAGGAGCAGAGAACACAATTCCTGACTGAAAAAGTTGACAAGAGCGCTATGACGACATTATGAGGAGACACATTCTAATGTATGTCAGTCAGTCTGCTCTAAAGAGAGCCATTTTCATGAAGCACCAGCTTAAACAATAGTCAAAAAGCGCAAAATTGTAGCTGCAGTGAAGATGAGGGTAAACAACTCTCAAAAGAACGAAAGGTTCCGTTTTTTTTACATTTCAGCTGAGCTTGAGGAACCAGAAATTCCAATTACAAGAGAGCCGTTGACCGTGTGAAGAATGGAATGCACAAATCCTGTGCGAAATGCGCGTCAAAGGTGCTACAACAGTAGTATGGGAGAAATTAGCCCTACCAGTAGCTGACGAACAGCGCGGCAAAAATCATGGTTCCTGTCAGAAACTCCTGAACTCTGAAGGAGGCGTTGCTGCAGGCATATTGAGGGAGGCGCGGCCAAAGTGAAACCAGGCAGGCGCCCGTTGTCAACATCGGGGGCGCGGCTTCATGAGGAGAGTGAGGCGGCCTGAAGGAACACGTCAGGCAGAGTGCGCCGGGCAACATCACCACAGAACATCGTCGAGGCGGTCAGCAACAGAGAGCCGTTGTCATGCCTCCGAAACTCGCCCAAATCCTGCCCCCCATCTTCCGGCTGCAGCAGGGCACGGAGAGGAGATTCCAAAGCCGGTGGAAGGTGAGAATATTCCGTTAAGGGCTCATCCCGCGGCGGAGCTCACCCGTCAGGCGGCCATCTTCCTGCGTGGCCAGACCACGCCCCCCGTTTAGTCCTCTTATGATACTTTTGATAATTTATGTAAATTAGATATACTGCATTGGTAAGTTGTAGGCATAATTGATTGCATACAGATGCAAGTATGCAAGGAGATATATAAATGTGAACAATACAATGCGTTCTCTTCACAGTGGCTGCAGACTGTAAAGTAGTTACGTCAAGGGTAGCATAGAAAAGCACAGAACTCTCTTCTCTTGAGCAAATGAGACAGCAGGAGTAATGTCATTTCTTAAAATAAGAAGTCCCTTTAGTAAAGGGATTTCTGTTGCCAGGAGAGTTAAAGTAAGGCTGAACTGTGACAGATAAATTACAGAAAGTACTTTTCAAGCACAAGTACAGCGGCTACATTCAGCACCCAATAACACATACTTTTCAGGGGAAAGTTAAGCAAGAGGTCAAGTCAACAGGCTGAACCAAAAGCGACAATTGACTTTTCCCTCCCCAATCCTATCCCCTGTTGAGAGCAGATAACACCTGTAGTGACAGAATAGAATATTACTCATCAAAATGACAGTCCTAAATGCCAGACAATTGGGTGTTAAATGTGAATAAACACAGTTTTCTATTTACTAAAAACCCAACCCACAATAAAAAACCTGTCTCAGTACTGCAAAACAGGTCAGTTTAAAACAATATAACGTGGAAGTAAAGGAACTTTTTCTTTTATCCAGTATTGAGGTATCTTTCATAGATTCACATGCCTGAACCATTCCCCGTCGTCGAGATGGGAGTCCCACTGTAACATAATCAAGCAGTATTTAAAGAATGCCTAAGGCTATAATGGCCCTGAGCCATGTTTTATATAGCCTATCTATGTCCTGGACTAAATGTTAAAGCCAGCCACTCAGCTGCTAGCACCCTCTAGAACCTATCCAGCAGAGGCAGTTTCCATCATATTTTCACCACATGTCGTGTGTGAGGGGAATCTCCCGGAGTTCTACTCAGTTTTCTTCTACAAACTTCAGGATTTTATTCCTGGAATATTTCTTAATTATGCCTGCAAGACCTGTGGCAAGAAGAGGGTTCATGTTGATGATCCTCACAAGGACTGCATTTATTGCCTCCATCCAGCACATGAGGTAAGGCAGTGCAAAATCTGTCACACTTTCTCTTCTAAAACTCTAAGAGATGGTGGGGGGAGGCTGCTTTTGTGGCTGCAGTCCACTAAGCACCAGAAATCATCTGAAGAGGACAGTGATGGATCATCCAGTCCTCACGAGAGCCAGATCTTGTGCAGAAGACTCTGGAGAGGGCAGGAAACACCTCAAACCCTCCCCAGAGAGCAAGTGCTCAAAAAAGTAGAAACATCCAAAAGTCTCCTCAGAGCCTTCATCTTCAGTCTCTTATACTCCTGTGAGGAAAGAAAAGAAACATCATAGAGACTCCTCCCCAGATTCTAGGAAGCTCATAGCCGACAAATGGTCTTTGACGACGACGTCACCGTAAAATCGTCGTCGTCCATGTCGCCATCGATGGCAACCCCTAGATCGTCGACAACAAGTAACACAGTGACATCGACGGCAGGGACGATGGCAGCGGTCATCTCCGGGTCCATACTGTCGATGAGAACCTAATTGACGCCATCATCGTCGAGGTCCACTCCATCGACGTTAATGCTGTCGACAAAGCCACCGTCGACGACCTCGCTGACGACCCCACCGACATCGCCGATGACAACAGTCTACGACTGCACCATCGACGGCAACATTGGCTGCAACAGCACCTTCGGCAACTGGCATCCCATCTTCGTTGGTCGTGATAACATCGACGCCACCGTTGAGGATGATAAAGGTGTCGGACGTTTTTCCATCCAGAAATGCGGACGTTTAGCAAGAGCTCCCCTGTGCCTCTTTCACACCTTTTAGACCTTCAGGAGTCTGATGAAGAGGATGATGATGAGGATGCATTATACGGAGTTGCGCATAGTCCATCTGAGTTACATGTAAAGTGCCAGGAAGAGGACGAGGATTATGACGACTAGCAGCAATACTATCAGTCATATTTGGCGCCACCACATCATTACCAACATTATGGCTATCATCCCGAATCACGCCCTAGAGAGATGGCACATCTTCCACCGTCTTTGATTCAAGACCTTCAGGCTATGTTGGCGGACTATAAACAAAAGTTTCCATCACAAAATATTCAAAAAGAGCCACCACCAGTTCAACCCCAGTTCCTTGAAACACCGGTTTTGCCAGTGACACCAACAGTATTGCGCCCACCTATACAGGAGCCCAATCCGGAAACCCTTTCTCTTTGGATGAGGAGAAAAGAGGGTGAGATTCCAGAGCTTACACCTGCAGATCTGTGGGAAGATTACAGTTCGAGGCATGTGTGCTGTGGATACACATGCTTTGCATACTCCTGCCATTTAGTGTTGGGTCCGGATGTTTGCAAGTTGTCTTTCTTCAAAGAAGTCTTTCCAGTCATGAGATATGGCGATTCCTCCTTTCGGTGCGCATGGGCATAGACGCCATTGTTTTTTTTCCGCCATCTGGTTCGGACGTGTATTGCTGCGCTCCAGTTCGAAACCGTTCTTCGGGTTTCCCTCGGTGCGCAATCCACTCTCCCCTCGATGGTATTGTTCTCTAGCGTGTTTCCCTGTTCTCCGGTTATTGAATCGATTGGGAAACTCTCTATCTTCCGTCGGAAACATCGGAGCGGCACTCTGGCCTAGCGCTTCAGTCCACCCTTCTGCCGATGGAACCAACTACATTCCAATTCTGTCCTCGGTGCCGCGACAAGTACCCTCGCACTGACCTACATCAAGTTTGTAACTTGTGCCTATCACCAGAGAACAAGGAAGAAGCCTGCGATGCCTGTAAGTCATTCCGGTCGAAGAAAACACTACGTGATCGTCTGGCTCGACGACGTGAAAAGCAACACCAAAAGACTAAGCAGCGGCGAAGATTCCGAGCATGAAGACATTGAAGCGTCTGCGGCAGAAGAGGCCATCTCCATCCCATAATCGGATTCTGAACTCTAGATTGACTTGGAGTACGAAGGCGTGCCTCCGGGACAGGGTGCCATGAGTACCGACGACCCCTTTGCCCCAAAACCTCTTCCAAAAAACAAAAGGATAGGGCAGCGCCTCTGCCTTCTGGCCAAAGTCGGCACAAGACCATGTTTCTGACGCCCCGCCTTCTGGCTTGGCACCGAAACAAATAGTCAAGCCTTCCGGCTCAAGACCGAGCCGGACAAAATAATCTTCGGATCCTTAACCCTCCGGTTTGAAGGACAGATCTCGTTCAGAATCGAAACCCTCTTCTCCGAAATAAAAACATGCTTCGGAGCCAAAACCTTCTGCTCCCAAAAGCAAATCTATTTTGGCATTGAAATCCAAGGGCAGCCTCTCCGAGCCTCTGGAGCCAATTTAAGACATTCTCAAGGCTAAATTGGACCCTTAACAGAAAAATTATTATATTCATCATGATACAGGACATATTTCTGCCAAAACACCAGCCGAACGTAAACTTGGCGACCAGCCCTGCTTATCCTGCCCCACAATCCCGTCCACCATTTTCTCTACATTTACCAATTCAAGATCCCTTGCACATAACACCACAGGGATCTCCACATACACAGCCTGAAGGGGATGATGTTGATGAAGACACTCTTTTGCTTGTAGACCCATGGAATGATTACACCATTGACCCTCCATTGGATATTGAACCAGACCTTTACCCTGCAAAGCCACACCACCAAACGATAATATGACTTATCAGGAACTTCTTGCTAGAGCAGAAAAGTACCATGGGGTGGCCTTACATAAAGAGTCCTTAGAGGAAAACTTTATATTTGAAACTCTTGGGTCCACACACAGGTCAAGTCAAACACTGTGAGAAAGTGGCTCTGTATATACTGTTCCTTAATAGGTACAGGGTGTACAGAGTCCACAGACCCCAAGGGTTTAACAGAGGTTAAAGTTAGATATAACCTTACTCTCCAAAGTGGTAGCCTGGTCGAGCAGTAAGGCAGTATCAGAGGACAGTGTACAGCATTTGTTGTACACACTCAGTCAGCAAATAGCTCCACACACTCAATAACTGAACTCTAGGCCAATGGTTTTTATATAAAAAATATATGCTTGTTTTATTTTAGAACCAACACTTGGAATTAAAATATACTTTCTCGACAGGAGATGTTTCATAAAAATACTTTTGTATATGCAATAGACTTTTTAGTAAACAGTTACAAGTAGTTGCAGTAGGCAACTCTATTTCTAAACACAATACATTGAGCTCAATGATAAATTCAAGTTATATGCAACAGATTACTTTTTAGATTACTTTTGTAATTCCAGGCCTGGATCCTAGATCCAGTCCTGGGTCAGTTCTCAGAATCCGCTGTTGAAAGTCGACTTTGGTACTGTAATGATTTTTAACTAACATTTAGCTATTTCAAAAGTTAGCACTTAGAACATATTTCAGAGCAAACAATCAATGATTCCCTATGGAAGAAAATGTAGGTTACAGGTACAGTAGGTTATCGTTACTTTTGTAATCCAGTACTGAGTGCCTAGACTCAATACTGGGACTTTTATCCAAAACAGGTAAGTAATTACGTTTTCAGATGTTATACGATTTTTGACGAATATTGCAGAAATCAACACTTAGAAGAAATTTCACAGAAAAACAGTCAATGCTTTCCTATGGAAGAAAAATGAGTTAAAGGTAAGTATAGTTGTGGGTACTTTTCAGAGTCAGTGCTGGGCACCAAGATCCAGCACTGGGAGCTCACCTAAGAGCAGGTGAGTAAATTTGTTTTTGTCACTCGGCTGATTTTTGGTGATTATTTGAAGATTTGAAAAGTCCACACTTAGAAGAAATTTCAGGAAAAAGCCAGTCAATGTTACCCTATGAGGAAAATAGAGTTTGCGGTCTAAGGGTAAGTACTCAACTGGCGATGTTGAGGTTCTGGGCACAAACTCAGGGGTCTCCCAGGGTCAGGTAGGTATAGTTGTTTCACCCTCAGCGGCTCTAGAGCGGCCGGGTGCAGAGAGAGTTAGGCCCAATGTTATCCTACGAGGGATAGGGGGGCCTGGGTTGGTGGCTGCTGTCGGGCAAGCCACGCGGCTGTGGGAGCTGGGCTCCTGGTCACTTACTCAGGGCAAGTGGGGAAGTAGGTTAGAGTAGAGTTTTCACTGCCAGGGCCACTCGGGCGGCTGGGTGCAGGGTGCTTTTGAGCTGTCGGGCGCTCAATTGATTTCTATGGGAAATCTCCGGTTTGGAAAAAGACTGCAGGCTCGGGGACGAGGACTCTTCAGGTGCCACCACCACTTCGAGGGGTAAGTTGGGTAGTTGGAGGATAGGTAGGTACCCCGGGATTGGACACAGAGGGCCGTGGGGCGCCGGGTGCAGGGGTGCCTTTTGATGTCGGAAATCTTACCCTCTGTTGATCGCGGTTGGGGTGGCACTCTGTTCTGAGGCTGCAGGCTTCTTCAGGATAGTCGAGGGGGGTCCTTGGGTGCCGGACTCGGGGTCACAGTCGCCGTGGGGCCGTCCTCGTGGGTTTAGTTCACTCTGGCACCAGCCAGGCTTGGCGGGTGCAGAGTGGTCTGGGAAAGCGGTTCCGGGTTGCTGCCAGGGGCGAAAGGTAGGTTCTGAGTAGAGCCTCTACTCATGGGAGTCCCAGGGGATCAGAGTTCAAAGGTAGCCAGGTCCTCCGGGGTTTCTGAGGTTGCTGGCCACAAGAGATGCCGGGTTTGGAGCAGGGGCAAGTCCGAGGTCGACAGGCCGGTAGGGCTGGGGCCAAAGCAGTTGGTGTCTCCCTCTCCTTCGCAGCTGCAGGGCAGGTCTTCTTTTTCGGAATCTGGAATCTGGGGAAGGAAGGTTCAGGGTGCCCCTAAATACTAGATTTAGGGGCGTTACAGGTAGGTGAAGGCCAGGGACCAATGGGTCCTTGTCCTGGGGTGGGTACACCCCCTATCCTGCCTCTCTCCTGTGGGAGGGGGACAGTAGCCTAATCCTGATAGGGTAGGGCCTCCCATCTTCAAGATGGCGAGAGCCCGGAGATGTGCTTCACCTCGCCTCCCCCACCTGAGGGGTGAGGTGGGCAGGCTGCCACATCCCCTGTCCTTGTATGGGGTTTCCGGCCATGCTTCCCGCCAGAGTGGGGGGTTGCAGTGGCCCAGGGAAACTCCTAGAGGCGGCAGGCCTTTGAAGCTTCCCTTTGCTCATCCTGGGGGAGGAGATCTATCACCTCACCCAGGATGTGCATTGTTGCAGGCCCGGGAGAGCAGGAGCTCTCCCACCCAGGGGTCCAGCAACGTGTCTGCTGTGTGGCAGCCTGGTCAGCATCAGACAGACGTGGATTGTAGGTTAGTTGTAAGGGGGCATCTCTAAGATGCCCTCTGGGGTGCTTGGTACATTAAATCCCACACTGGCATCAGTGTGGGTTTAATGTGCTGGGAAGTTTGATACCAAACTTCCCAGTCTTTAGTGTTGCCATTATGGTGCTGTGGAGCTCGTGTTTGACGAGCTCTCAGCACCATGTACTCTTAATTGGCAGCACTGCACTTACAGTGCCCGGAAATGGACCTGGGTACTGCAGGGGCACAGGGCTCCTGCTCCTGTGCCCACACCATGGGCATAAGGCACCCAGCCAGAGGGGTGACTGACATATGCCTTGGCAGTGTAGGTGTTGGGCATGGCACACAGATGTGGGCCATGTCGACTCTTCATTTTGTCCTGCACCCAGACACTCAGCCTGCAAAGGCAGTGTGTGTGTGTGTAAGGGTACAGTGCCCCTAAGGGTGGCACAATAAGTGCTGCAGCCCTTAGGGGTCTTCCCTGGTCACAAGGCCCTGGGTACCTAGGGTACCATTTACCAGGGGCTGACATGTGGCCAGGGTTTGCCAATTTGGAGTTTGTGTGTTTTAAGGAAGGAACATAGGCCCTGGGCACCTGATTGGCAGGAGCCCAGGGTACACTCAGTCAAAGTACATTCAGCAATTTAGCAAAAAGTGGCGGCATACCATGCAAGAAAGAGGGCACTTTCTCACAAACACTCCCTATGCTAAAGAGCATGATGAGGCATTCAGATATCATTTTCAAAGACCCTGTGCGAGCACGCATTTTAACTCCCAGAGTCGATAAAAAATATAAACCTTGTCCATCTCATCCTGTGTTCATCAAAAGACAATTACCTCTTGTGAGAAAGTGGCTCTGTATATACTGTTCCCAAATAGGTACAGGGTGTACAGAGTCCACAGTCCCCAGAGGTTTGGCAGAGGCTAAAGTTCGATATAACCTTACTCTCTAAAGTGGTAGCTTGGTCGAGCAGTAAGGCAGTATCAGAGGACAGTGTAAAGCATTTGTTGCACACACTCAGCAAATGGTCTCACACACTCAAGAACTGAACTCTAGGCCAATGGTTCAGGACACAGGAGAGTGCAACTCGTCCCGGACTCGATGGGAGGGGGAGTTGGGAAACGACCTAACGGATGAACAATGGCGATACTGTTGTCGCCAGACGGCACAAATATCGGCTAGCAGTAGGTTTCGGGTCATACATTTCAAATTTTTGCACCAGATTTACTATACACCGGTCAAGAAGCTACGTTTTGGGCTGGCTGACGATGATCGCTGTGGGAGATGTGGTCAGGCGGGAGCAGGCTTTCTGCATCTGGCTTGGAGCTGCGCTGCGGTGCGGGGCTATTGGGAGCAGGTGTTCACGGCGCTTGGTAGTATGCTCGGAATTCGGCTGGACGGAGACCCGTTGCTTGCACTCTTGGGACACACAGCTCATATTCCCCCAGCCCATAAAAAATATGTTGCCATCGCAATGCTCCTGGCGAAGCGCAGAGTGGCCTGCAGATGGGGTAGAGGCCGGGCTCCGAAATTCAAGGAGTGGCTGGCAGACATGACGTTTTGTCAGGAGCAGAGCACCACTTACGCTGAGTTATTGCCACGGGCCTCACGGCCCAGAGATATGTGGGGGCCATTGGTGGGGTACCTCCTGGCGCAGGATCCCGTGCGGGGGCCTCCCGTGCTGGATACGGCAGGAACTACCGCTGGGGACTGAGCGGTGCGGCCGCCCTTGCCGGTAATGTGACTGTACACCCCTGCCTGAGGGGGTTCGGGAGGGCTCCCTGGAAGTTTGGTGGGACGAGGGGCTTAGTACATGGAGTGGTACTACATGCATTGAATGGATGGAATGCCTGTTTTCTTTTGCTGAATCTGCTTACTCATTGGTTGATCTCCTTCCCGCTGATGCTCCTGCCTGAATTGTTTCGTGGGTCCCGCAAAGGCATAGGTTGAGTTCATTACATGATTGAACTTTGGGCTGTGTACCTCCTATGGTCATTACTCCTCAGTTATTGCTGGTACTGTAACTTGGTTTGTCTCATAACTGTTCAAAAAAAACTACAAATAAAGTTTAAAAAAAAAAAACTCTAGGCCAATGGTTTATATAAAAAAAAAATAGATGCTTGTTTTATTTTAGAACCAACAATAGGTATTAAAATACACTTTCTCAGAATGAGCTGCTTTATATAAATACTTTTGCAATAGGCAAATGACTTTTGTAGAAAGTTACAAGTAGTTTCAATAGGCAACACAATTTTAAACACAATCATGCATTGAGTTCAATGGAAGTTTCAAGTTATTTGCAACAGATTACTTTTAGGATTACTTTTGGGATTCCAGGACTGGATCTTAGATTCAGTCCTGGGTCAGTACTTAGAATCAAGTGATAAAAGTCGACTTAGTTACTGTTATGATTTATAGACAAAATTTTGCTATTTTAAAAGTTGATATTTCATAGAAAACAGACAATGATTCCCTATGGAAGAAAATTCAAGTTGCAGGGATATGTTATGTTATGGGGAATTTATTAAGCGCGCAGCTACTCCTAGGAGTGTCCCGGCGCTGATTTGACCCCAACACAGAAAGCAGAATTAGCATATATTACCACTCTAGTATTGAAAAAGCCAAGTTTTCACGCCCTTACGAAATTTTAAGAGGTCGCATTCCTGTCGCAGCTTGAGAGGGAGGCTATTCCATAGTTTTGCTGCGCCCACCTGAAAGGAGCGACCACCCTTACGAGAAAGGAAAAATTTGGGCACATTTACTAGTTGTTGTGAGGCTGAACGTAATGTTCTGAGGGGTTATAGAGCTGAATCTTATTTCTAAGATAAGGTGCTCCAATTCTATTAATGGCTTTAAACGTTAAGACCACGTATTTAAAACATATCCTTTGTCTTACTGGCAGCCAATGTAAGGTGCTCAGGTGAGAAGACATATGGTCTCTCGGCCCAGCTGTCAGAACTGCCCTGGCCGCGGCATTTTGAACTATCTGCAAACAATTCAATAGGTAGTTTGGAAGACCTAGATACAATACGTTTACATAGTCCAGTCTGGACATAATCAAAGCCTGGACCACAGTTTTCTTGTGTGCAATTGGGAGAAGAGGGAGGAAATTTCTCACAGTTTTTAGCAGTCCAAAGCATGTGCCAACCATAGATTGGACCTGAGTTTTCATAGTCAGATCGGAATCAATTTTTATTCCTAAATTCTTTACTGTGCATGCCGGCTTCGCAGGGGGGGGCGCAATTTATTGGCCACCATTGGCGCCATTCATTATCTGGGGTGTGTCCAAAGACGATGATTTCAGATTTATCTGAATTACAAAGTAACTGGTTTTGGCTAAATCAGTTAAACAACTCAGTCAGGCAGATGTTAATTTTATTTCCATCGAACGTCTCCTTCTTTCCACACGTAAATGCAATTGTGTGTCGTCAGCATACAATATAATTTTTGCCCCATATTTTTCAGCCAGTGGGCCTAAGGGGGCCATATATATATATATTAAAAAGGGTGGGGCTCAACACCGAACCCTGTGGAACCCCTACATTTCGGGCTTGAATAGGACTAGAGAAAGGCGGGCCCAAATTGTCTGCTGACGATCACTTAAGAAGATGGTGAACCATCTGAGAACCGTGCCCCCGATATTACTCTCCTTCAACCTAAGAAGGAGCCTATCATGGGGCACGGTATCGAAGGCTGCTGATAAATCCAGTAATATTAGTACTGCTTTGCCTCCGATATCAAGTACATTTTTGATGGTTTCAACAACTTCTAACAGGGCAGTTTCAGTACTGAAATTCGTCCTGAAGCCTGATTGACTCGGGTGAAGCATCTTATTTTCTTCGATAAAATCAGTCAGGGTTGCGTTGACATACTTCTCTACCACTTTAGAAAAAAACGGTAGTAGAGATATCGGCCTGGAGTTGCTGACTACTAGCGGATCTGCAGTAGGCTTTTTTAAAAGAGGGAGAATTTTTCCATGTTTCCAAATTTCAGGCAGCCTTCCCTCGTACAACGACAAATTTAATATTTTATTCACAGCAGGATTTATGACTTCGGCAATTGTTGCCAGTATTTTTTCTGGAATAGGGTCAGTGGGTGATCCCGACTTTAAGGCTGACATGATCTTTAAGGAGGTTTCCTTAGTCATAGGAACAAACTCCAACAGAGTATTCCCACTAGAAACATTTATTGTCAGTCAGTCATAAGCTTTTATTCGATATGCAAGATATCTTGTAAGCACAATAAAAAAAAATACAATTATTACAATGTACACAAGGAAACAAAAGCTACAAGAAGCCAGTATAAAATTCATAAGAAGATAAAAGGACATAAAATGCCCGTTAATAAATTAGCTAAAAAAGAATTAAACAGCTACTGACAATCTCTTACAGCGAATAAGCCAAAACGACTTTAAAAATGTTGCTATTCCACACACTAAAGGGGGGGAAGTGTCCGTGGTTAAGATACGCAAGGCTTCTAGGTGGCTACGTGTGCCCATATTTCGACAGAGGGGTTTCAACCAGGAACTCCTAGGCCTTGCATAATCCGGGCATTCAAATAAGACATGCGCAATGGACTCAACCCTGCTTGGGCAACATGCACAGTTGGGAGAAATACGGGCCGCTGGCGACCAGCTCGATACCAATGCACCTAGGGGGAGGGATCCAACTCTAAATTTAAAATAAAGGGCTCGGTCAAAGGGGAGAGTGATCAAGTCCAGGTAGGGTTCAAAAGCCACAATGTCTTTAATTTGCAAAAAGGCGACAGTGGACTTGCAGTGGTTAGAGTTTGTAATTAGACGCTCCGCACACCATTTCCAATAAAGCGCCTTAACAACTTCTTTTGGAGGGGCTGAACGTGATGACCAACAGCCTCCTAGACCGATCTTCTCCAAAAGCTTTTTAGTTTCACTTAGCCACTTTATCTTAGTCCAACCCCCCAGACTCATTATTTCCCCCAGGGCATCCGCATAGGAGTTTAGTTCTTCACCCCTCCAAATTCGTGTCCAAAGCAGGAGCGGGCGAAGCTGGGCCTGGTCTTTAATGTTTTTACAGCCCGTGTCCAACCGTACTGGTACAGATGGTGTGCTCAGTGGCACGGAGATAAAGGATTTCAATAGCTTGCTCTCCGCTGTCTCTAGGGCGTTCAAACGGCAGTGGCCCCACAGTTCTGCCCCGTACAAGGCTGATGACACTACTTTAGCCTTGTAGATATCAATTACTGGGGTAAGTGATCTCCTAGGAGAGGCCCTGAACTCCCTCATGAGAGCACCTCCCACTCTCCTATGATTGAGGACCATTTTATCAATATGGTTAGCCCAAGACATCCTAACCGTGATCCGAATACCGAGGTAATCGAATTCGGCTACTTTGTCTAAGGGGATCGAGTTAAGTGTGGGTGGTCGGCCCAATTTCTTAGGAGGATTTAGGACTAGATATTTTGTTTTGTCCACATTTATTGTTAATCCTCTTACAGCACAAAACTCCTGAAAACGCGTTAGTAATTTCTGGAGGCCTTGAGGGGTCTTCGAAATCAGGAGCGTGTCGTCCGCAAAAAGCAGGGTGGGGATACGGACTCCTCCGAGACAGGGGGCGTCGGCTGGTTCTTGTTGTAGATGTTTTACCACCCCGTTCACATATAGTGAAAATAGGGTGGGTGCCAAGACACAGCCCTGTCTTACGCCCCTGGACACTGGAATCTTCTCAGTGAGTTCTCCGTTTTTACCCCAACGGACCTGAGCAAAGGTATCGGCGTGAAGGCTAATGAGAAGGGACAAGATGTAAGGGGGTAATCCCAACTCATAAAGTACCCTCCAAAGATCTTCCCGGGGGACTAGGTCAAAGGCAGTCTTCAGGTCTATAAAGGCCAAGTAAAGACTACCCTTGCCCAGTTCCACCACCTTCCACCCCAGTAATACCAGCCTGAACACCTGCTCTATTGTCCCCATTCCAGCCCGAAAACCTGCCTGAAAGTCTGATAGGATTTTGTTCTCCTCCACCCAGTGGAGAATCCTTCCAAGGATAGCTTTACCAGCTATCTTTTGGGTGGAGTCAATCAGACTTATAGGTCGGTAGTTTCCCGGTGTTTCCCTACACCCTTTTTTATAAATCGGGACCACCACCGCCCCTTTCCAGGATTCTGGCACTGCCCCTCCCATCATGATGTCGTTTAGTAGAGCTGCTATGACCCGCGCCCACTCCGGTGGATATGCCCTCATGAGGTCCCCCGGGAGGCCATCAGGGCCCGCTGCCTTGCGAGGGGCTACCCACCCTATAACCCCCTCAATCTCTAACGGAGTGAAGAGATCATAGGCGTGAGGTTCAGTTGTTCGTGTGAAGTCCATCCCCACATTACGATTCCCATCTAGAGGGAGGTATAGGGACCCAAAATGCTTTACCCAGCTTTGAGGCGGGATGTTACAGGGTCTCACAAGTGCATCGGGGTTTTTCCGTGTACTTATAAGATGCCAAAATGCCCTTGAGTCCCTAATTTTACTGGCCTGGAGCAGGTCTTCCCAGTATTTATCTTCCCACTCCCTCCTGGCAAGTTTAAGGGACTTATTGTAGGCCTTCCTTGCTTCCTGTATCACACTACGGGACTTGACTTTGATCGCCTCGACTAGCTTAGCCTTGTAAACCCTACATGTTTGGGTATACCAACCATCGACTGGTTTTTTAGAGTGTTTGTTACCCAACTTGTTATGGTGTGATGTAAAGACGTTAGTTAAGGCTTCTACCAGGGAGACAAAGAGCCCACTCACTTTACCCACCCCTTCTGAGGAGGTTCCAAGGTTTGATACCGCGTGGTTTAGGTGAAATAGTATTTCTTCTACCTTTGCCTCTGATAAAACCAATTTGGCCCATTTTATTCGTCTACCACAAGGGGAGACTTCAGAGTCGTCCGGAGGTGCGGCTACCCGATATGTATTATCCTTGCTTGAAGGACGCCACCACTGGACCATACTTAAAGAAAGCAAGTTGTGGTCACTTTCAGTCGAGGGGACCACCTGCATGTCCCTTACATAAGGCCATAGGTATACGTCTATTAAAAAATAATCTAACCTAGAGGTATGTCCTGGCCTATTATACGTGTGGGCACCCAGCCTATCCGAGAATGTCCTCCCATTTGCTGGAAGAATAGGAAGAAAAGCCCACCCTATGGACCGGTACATAGCTCCATGTCTCTTGGAAAAGGCACAGGGAGTGCTCATCAACCGAGGCAATAAAATCCGGTAGAGCCAGTTTTCTTGCAATCCCTGCGACATTCCGGACTAGGTCCGTCACAGCTGGAGTGTCGCTGGGTGCCGGAATGCCCCTACCTGTGGGCCTCCTCGCAGGAATATGAGGGGGACGTGGATCATGCAGGGTGGATACCGAGTCGTCTATCCCACATGTAGGATTTCTTTTGATAGATAATACTTCCGCTGAATCTGCTCTATACCCAATTTCCAGTCAGATAGGTCCTGCTGTCCACAAATGGTTCTCCCTAATATCCCCTGAAACCCCAATCCAGTTCTGGCCAAGAGCAGGGGGACTTAAACTTCCTCCAGTAGAGTCAACAATTTGCCTGGGGTAAAAGTAGGAAAGATCTACCACTTTAACCCCCGGAGCCCCCATACTTTTAATAGGGGTGCAAATCGATGGTACTACTCTTGGGTCTTGGAAATTTATGATTATACAATCCCCCTCCTGCGTTTTTTTCCCCTGCCCTACCCAGTCCACTCTGCGGACACTTAAGATAATGCCATCCACACCCAGCGGGATTGGCTTGTTTGCCTTCAGCCAGTGGATACACTTATTCTTAAGTGATTGATGATTTTCCAACAGGCCTTCCTTTAAAGGAGGCACATTGACCATGACTGCAACAAAAGGTTGACAGTCTGGTGGGAGGTTTACTGGTGGGATCCGTCGTACTGGCTTACTGGAGGCCAGTAAAGGGGTAGATATAGCGGTAGGATGGGGTGCAGACCTAGGGGCTTTCTCTAGTGCTAACCTGTTAAAATTGCTACGTACCCCTGGTTTTTGGGAGACTTCCATTTTGCCACTAGCTATCTGTGGCTGCTTTTGATGGAGAGGCTTAGGCTTATTTTTATCAGGCTCAATATGAGTTAATGAACCCTTTTGCTGTGGTCCAGCTTTAGAACGGGGGGAGCTGTGAGAGCTGGACTTAATGGACTATTAGAAACACCCTTGTTAAGACATATTGGGTGCTTGGGCTCTCTCTGAGGTAAGGGCTCATTCCCATTTGCACCCAAGTCCTTGTTTTCAGTCACTCTAATTATTTGTTTAACTGTTGTTTTAAGTGAATGAAAGCCGTCAAGGGTTGATTGCTCAAGTTTCTCTATTCTTTCCCCGAGACCTTTAACTTGTGTTAGCAACGGATTCAAGAGGCTGTATACCTTCTCAAAAATATTTTCAGCCGTTGCTAAGTCAAGGAACTTTAAAGGTTTGACAGTATTTGCGTCTGGATATAACCCCTCGGAAGGATTCAAAACATCCCCAACTATGTCAGATTCATTCGCTATAGCCTTGCCCCTTGTGGTTCTCATACCAGCTCCAGAAGGCTTTCTTAGGCTTTGGTAAAGAGCGGCTTGTCTCACTAGGGAACCCTTTTTACGTTTTCGAACCTTTTTACTTAGGGGCCTATTCTCCTGTCTAGTGATTGGAGTTTGGGAGTTTTTAGGAGACCTAACTAGCTCCCCTTCTGATAGAGCTAAGGGCGAAGTGAGCGGTGTTGTGGGCTCCAGATCACCGATAACTTCGCTTGGGAGATTAGTTGGGAAATTGGTAAATGATGATGTGGACATCCTACCAAGGCCATCAACCTCCGCTGTGGCTATAGGAAAAAGAGCAGCCAAATTTTCTAGCCTACCTATATTTTGCTCTATGCCAACCAACTGGGGGGGATCTATGGAAGCACAAGGCACACTAGGAGGAGAAACAGATTGGACCTGGGCACTTGCCGGTATAAATGATTGAGCGTCAACCCCCAGGGATGAGCGTCTTGAGGGGAGGTAAACCTCAGATAAACGCCGTTCAGACATGGCAATCTCCTTTTCAATCACCGCCGCCACCCTGGTGATAAAGCGGTCCATAGTCCCTATGATGGGGCTTGCAACATTTGGCCCCCTTGCGCCTTCGTTCCTTAACAACTTCCCAGAACGAGTAGACATAGTTCTTCAGATACAGGGCGGGGGTATGTACTCACAGTTACTGAAGAGGAAAGGGACGTGGCCCAGCCCAGCCTCCTTCGGCCTCTGACGGCCACAGACGGCCCGCCCTCTGCCCGGGCTCAGCCCGGCGCCGCCCGCGCGCGTCCCGTGACGCGGAGGGAACCTTTCCTTTTAGAAGCGCCTCCGTGCGCGCTGATAGGCGGAAGGCGGAAGTGGTCAGAGCCTGCAATGCCTCACGGGAGCTGTAGTCTCCACCTGCTGTGGCCGGTGATGGAATAAGGCGGCAGGGAGATCGACAGCGTTAGCGCCCCGACTCTGAGGCACTGCTCCACACCCAGGAACTGCCCGCAATGTCCGCTGTGCTGTGCTGCCAGGTGAGAGAGACCTTCCCCCGCTCCACCGAGGGAGCCTCTCCTTTTAGAAGCGCCTCCGTGTGCGCTGATAGGCGGAAGGCGGAAGTGGTCAGAGCCTGCAATGCCTCACGGGAGCTGTAGTCTCCACCTGCTGTGGCCGGTGATGGAATAAGGCGGCAGGGAGATCGACAGCGTTAGCGCCCCGACTCTGAGGCACTGCTCCACACCCAGGAACTGCCCGCAATGTCCGCTGTGCTGTGCTGCCAGATGAGAGAGACCTTCCCCCGCTCCACCGAGGGAGCCTCTCCTTTTAGAAGCGCCTCCGTGCGCGCTGATAGGCGGAAGGCGGAAGTGGTCAGAGCCTGCAATGCCTCACGGGAGCTGTAGTCTCCACCTGCTGTGGCCGGTGATGGAATAAGGCGGCAGGGAGATCGACAGCGTTAGCGCCCCGACTCTGAGGCACTGCTCCACACCCAGGAACTGCCCGCAATGTCCGCTGTGCTGTGCTGCCAGGTGAGAGAGACCTTCCCCCCCTCCACCGAGGGAGCCTCTCCTTTTAGAAGCGCCTCCGTGCGCGCTGATAGGCGGAAGGCGGAAGTGGTCAGAGCCTGCAATGCCTCACGGGAGCTGTAGTCTCCACCTGCTGTGGCCGGTGATGGAATAAGGCGGCAGGGAGATCGACAGCGTTAGCGCCCCGACTCTGAGGCACTGCTCCACACCCAGGAACTGCCCGCAATGTCCGCTGTGCTGTGCTGCCAGGTGAGAGAGACCTTCCCCCGCTCCACCGAGGGAGCCTCTCCTTTTAGAAGCGCCTCCGTGCGCGCTGATAGGCGGAAGGCGGAAGTGGTCAGAGCCTGCAATGCCTCACGGGAGCTGTAGTCTCCACCTGCTGTGGCCGGTGATGGAATAAGGCGGCAGGGAGATCGACAGCGTTAGCGCCCCGACTCTGAGGCACTGCTCCACACCCAGGAACTGCCCGCAATGTCCGCTGTGCTGTGCTGCCAGGTGAGAGAGACCTTCCCCCGCTCCACCGAGGGAGCCTCTCCTTTTAGAAGCGCCTCCGTGCGCGCTGATAGGCGGAAGGCGGAAGTGGTCAGAGCCTGCAATGCCTCACGGGAGCTGTAGTCTCCACCTGCTGTGGCCGGTGATGGAATAAGGCGGCAGGGAGATCGACAGCGTTAGCGCCCCGACTCTGAGGCACTGCTCCACACCCAGGAACTGCCCGCAATGTCCGCTGTGCTGTGCTGCCAGGTGAGAGAGACCTTCCCCCGCTCCTCCGAGGGAGCCTCTCCTTTTAGAAGCGCCTCCGTGCGCGCTGATAGGCGGAAGGCGGAAGTGGTCAGAGCCTGCAATGCCTCACGGGAGCTGTAGTCTCCACCTGCTGTGGCCGGTGATGGAATAAGGCGGCAGGGAGATCGACAGCGTTAGCGCCCCGACTCTGAGGCACTGCTCCACACCCAGGAACTGCCCGCAATGTCCGCTGTGCTGTGCTGCCAGGTGAGAGAGACCTTCCCCCGCTCCACCGAGGGAGCCTCTCCTTTTAGAAGCGCCTCCGTGCGCGCTGATAGGCGGAAGGCGGAAGTGGTCAGAGCCTGCAATGCCTCACGGGAGCTGTAGTCTCCACCTGCTGTGGCCGGTGATGGAATAAGGCGGCAGGGAGATCGACAGCGTTAGCGCCCCGACTCTGAGGCACTGCTCCACACCCAGGAACTGCCCGCAATGTCCGCTGTGCTGTGCTGCCAGGTGAGAGAGACCTTCCCCCGCTCCACCGAGGGAGCCTCTCCTTTTAGAAGCACCTCCGTGCGCGCTGATAGGCGGAAGGCGGAAGTGGTCAGAGCCTGCAATGCCTCACGGGAGCTGTAGTCTCCACCTGCTGTGGCCGGTGATGGAATAAGGCGGCAGGGAGATCGACAGCGTTAGCGCCCCGACTCTGAGGCACTGCTCCACACCCAGGAACTGCCCGCAATGTCCGCTGTGCTGTGCTGCCAGGTGAGAGAGACCTTCCCATTTATAGGAGAAGAGTTAGGCAAGCTACTAATCACATTCTGTCCGGAACTCCCAAACGAGTCTTGGATGTTTTGGATTTTATTATAAAAGAATTGGGCCATTTCCTTAGCCCACATGGCCGTGGGAGAAAAAGGGCTTTTTGAGGCAAGGGGAACCGTGAAATCTTTTACAATCTTAAACAATTCCTTCGCACAGTTCTCGGCTTGTTCAATTTTTCTGGCTAGGAATTGTTTTTTTCCATCACGGATCTTAGCATAGTGGACCTTCAACGCACCTTTATATATTAGTTTTTCCTCTGGATCGAAGTTCCTTCTCCATCGCCGTTCTAGGATCTTACATGCACTTTTACTCTTTCTCAGAGACTCAGTAAACCATGGTGCCGAGTTCCGGCCTTGCTTGGCTACTCGTAGTTTGATAGGGGCCAATTCCATGCTGTACTCCCGGAGCCAATTTTCCAGCGCATAAACATCGTGCTCCAGATTGTTTTTGACCACCAGGGGAAATTTATTAAGCATATAAGCAGTTGATTCAGGGGTTATTTGATTAAAAGACCTGAAAGTCTCTGAACGGGGATTACAATATCTCAAAGGTTTGGTTAAAATCTTAGCTATTGTAAAATTGACCAAAAAATGGTCACACCAGATAATATGCTCAGGGACCTCTACTTCCAACTTCGTAGTGGAAAAGATCTGGTCTAAAGTATGGCCTTTTTCATGCGTATAGTATGTTCTCGTTACTTTTGTAATCCAGTACTGGGTGCCTAGACTCAGTACTGGGACCTTTATCCAAAACAGGTAAGTAATGACGTTTTCACAATTTATACGAGTTTTAAAGAATATTTAAAGTTTGCAGAAATTGACAGAAGAAATTTCACAGAAAAACAGTCAATTGTTTCCTATGGAAGAAAATTGGGTTACTGGTAAGAACGGTTGTGAATGTTTTTCAGAGACAGTGCTGGGTACCAAGATCCAGCACTGGGAGCTCACCTAATAGCAGGTGAGTATTTTCGTTTTCGTTACTCGGCTGATTTTTGGTGAATATTTTAAGTTTTTAAAAGTCCACACTTAGAAGATATTTCAGGAAAAGCCAGTCGATGTTACACTATGGAGAAAATTGAGTTATCGGCTTTAAGGTAAGTACTCGACTGGCAGAGTTAAGGTTCTGGGCATAGACTTAGGGGTCAGGTAGGTACAGTTGTTACACCCTCAGCGGCACAGGGGCAGCCGGGTGCAGAGAGAGTTAGGCCCAATGTTATCCTATGGGAGGAAGGGGGCCTTGGTTGGTGGCTGCTGACTAGCAGGCCTCACGGCTGTGGGAGCTGGGCTCCTGGTCACTTGCTCAGGGCAATTGGGGAAGTAGATAGGTGTAGAGGTTACACTGCCAGGGCCACTTGGGCGGCTGGGTGCAGGGTGCTTTTGAGCCTTCAGGCGCTCAATTGATTTCAATGGGAAAGCTCCGGTTTAGAAAAGGACTGCAAGCTCGGGGACGAAGATTCTTCAGGTGCCACCACCACTTCGAGAGGTAAGTTGGGTAGTTGGAGGATAGGTAGGTACCCCGGAGTTGGGCACAGGGGGCCGCGGGGCGCCGGGTGCAGGGGTGCCTTTTGGTGTCGGGGAATCTTACCCTCTGTTGATCGCGGTTGGGGGGGGAACCTGGTTCTGAGGCTGCAGGCTTCTTCAGGAGTGTCGAGGGAGGTCCTTGGGTGCCGGACTCGGGGTCACAGTCGCCGTGGGGTCATCCTCGTGGTCTTTGTCCACTCCGGCACAGACCAGGCTTGGCGGGTGCAGAGTGTGAAGGGTTCGCAGTTCTGGGCTGATGCCAGGGATTAGAAGGAGATTTTGAGTAGAGCCTCTACTCATGAGTGTCCCAGGTGCTTAGAGCCAAAAGGTAGCCAGGTCCTCCGGGGTTTGTGAGGTTGCTGGCCACAAGAGGTGCCGGGTTGTAGCAGGAGCAGGTTCGAGGGTCGACAGGCCGGTAGGGCTGGGGCCAAAGCAGTTGGTGTCTTCCTCTTCTTAGCAGCTGCAGGGCAGGTCTTCTTTCTTTTTGCTCTTCTTTGTATTTCGGAATCTGGAATCTGGGGAAGGAAGGTTCAGGGTGCCCCTAAATACTAGATTTATGGGTGTTACAGGTAGGTAAAGGGCAGGGACCATTGGCTCCCTGTCCTGGGGTGAGTACACCTCCTATTCTGCCCTCTCCTGTGGGAGGGGGGCAGTAGCCTAGTCCTGATTGGGCAGGGTCTCCCATCTTCAAGATGACGAGCGCCCGGAGATGTGTTTCACCTCGCCTCCCCCACCTGAGGGGTGGGGTTGGCAGACTGGCACATCCCCTGTCCTTATTTGGGGTTTCCGGCCAAGCTTCCCGCCAGAGTGGGGGTTGCAAGTGGCCTGGGGAAGCTCACAGAGGCGACATGCCTTTGAAGCTTCCCCCTGCCCATCCTGGAGGAGGAGATCTAGCACCTCGCCCAGGATGTGCATTGTTGCAGGCCCAGAAGAGCAGGGGCTCTCCTACCCAGGGGTCCAGCAACATGTCTGCTGTGTGGCAGCCTAGGCAGCCTCTCAGACCAGACGTGTATTGTAGGTTAGGTTTCAGGGGGCATCTCTAAGATGCCCTCTGTGGTGCTTGGTACATTAAATCCCACACTGGTATCAGTGTGGGTTTAATGTGCTGACCAGTTTGATACTAAACTTCTCAGTCTTCAATGTTGCCATTATGGTGCTGTGGAGTTCGTATTTGACAAGCTCCCAGCACCATGTACTCTTATATGGCAGCACTGCACTTACAGTGCCCAGGAATGAACCTGGGTACTGTAGGGGCACAGGGCTCATGCTCCTGTGCCCACACCACTGACATAGGGCACCCAGCTAGAGGGGTGGCTGATGTATGCCAGGGCAGTGTAGGTTGTGGGCATGGCAAACAGGGATGTGTGCCATGTCGACTCTCTGTTTTGTCCTGTATCCATACACTCAGCCTGCAAGGGCAGTGTGTGTGTGTGTGTGTTAGGGTACAGGGCCTCTAAGGGTGGCACAATTTGTGCTGCAGCCCTTATAGGCCTTCCCTGGTCACAAGGCCCTGGGTACCTAGGGTACCATTTACCAGGGGCTGACATGTGGCCAGGGTTTGCCAATTTGGGTTGGAGGTTTTGGTTTAGGGAAGGAACATAGGCCCTGGGCACCTGATTGACCCAGTGTGCCCTGGGCTCCTGCCAAAGTACATTCAGCAATTCAGCAAAAAGTGGGGGCATACCATGCAAGAAAGATGGCACTTTCTCATACCTCTTGATTCCGTAGTGGTGTCAAACGCTTGCAAAAGGGCTAACTCACAAACATCTGGTGATGCACCTCCCTCAGACAAGGAATCTAAACTAATAGATGCTGCGTGGAAATGAGTGGCTGCTCAAGCCACTAACCACTGGCACAACAGGGCCTACTAGCTAGGTACGACAGGGCACACTAGGACGAAATGGAGCAACTGCTCCAGTTCGAGGCATGTGGGCTGCTGAATTCATATCTGTGCATAGATCGCCGCCTAGTGTTGGGTCCGGATGATTGCACATTGTTGTCCTGGAAGAGTCTTCGAAGTATCACGAGATAGGTGACTCCTCCCCTGGACCACAGTGCGCATGGGCATCCTCTTCATCCTTAGATTGTTTTTTTCCGCTATTGGGTTCGGATGTGCTTATCTTCGCTCAAGTTAGGAAAATTCAGTTTAAGGCCAAAAGGCCTTTTGTTATCGTCGGTACTGTTCCCGTTCGGTATCGACTAGTTTCTTTAGTGCTTTAGCACCTTCTTCCAGCTCTTCGGATCCGTTTGATCCGAACATCGAACTTCGATCGACGATGGAATCGAGGACTCCATTCAAAAGGTGTCCTTTAAACCACGCGAAATACCCACACTTCGACGTCCACCCGGTATGCAACAAATGTCTCTCACCGGATCACGATGAGTCGAAATGTATGGCCTGCACCCGGTTCCGATCGAAGAAGACTCTCCGGAATCGACGGGCAGCGAGATTGGAGGCGCAGCAATCAGCGCCTGCCCCGGCCAACATCTTTAGCACTGAAGACGAGGACGCCGAGAGCGTGGAAGACGTAGACTCCAGCCCCGCTTCCGAACACGACTCCCGATCGGAAGACGACGACGAGGTGATCTTTGAGAGAGAAGAAGTCGTCGAAGAGGTAGGAGACTACGATGAGGCCTTTGGGGCCGAGGAAGATAGCTCCAGCGAGAAGCTAGGCCAACCCGTCGATATGGAGACCGAAAACATACGTCGTCATGAGGCTCAGGTCGAGGGATCGCCTTCGGGCCTTACCCAAGATCAATCTTACGGTTCTTCGGCCCCGCCTTCAGGCCCGGCCTCGAACACTTCGCAAGAGCCATTATTATCGAAGACGACTGGATTCCCTTTGGCGAAACCGAAACCATCCATCGCTCCAGTTCCATCGAAACCGAAAATGAAACTGGTTGTGATCAGCTCGAAGGCCTCGAAGCCCTCCACTCCTTCGACGCCGGCAAAGGTCATCGGCTCCGACCGCGCAAAAAGGGATTTCGGTGCCGAGCTCACCGCAGCGGATACGGTTGCCGAGCCAAAGAAGAAGGCCCTCGGTCCCCACAAGGCGCCTCGGCCTCTGGCACCGAAGACATCGGCCCCAACCACCAAAGTCAAGGTGGCCACCCCGTCTGCGTCGACGTCGAAGACGGCGGCGCCTGCCAAGTCATCGACTCCAACGAGCGTCGATACCTCCCTTCGGATCGATGACCCCATGGCTGCAAAGAAGTCGGGTGCCGCTTCGACGCCTACCTCCATAGTGCCGACCGGCTCCAAAGAGCCATCTGCGTTCACCGTGCAACAGGTCTCAGCATCGTTGCAACGCATCAGAGAACGGGCAGCCCTCCACTCTACGTCGGGTCCCGACACGCACAAGGCTTCGAAAGCACCCTCGGCGCCGACCAACATCACGTTTGGGTTGCTGCCGCCCACGGCGCCGAAACTGTTCGAGATTCGGACACGTGTCCGCCAGACACAGTCCCCATCCACTGGACAAACAGATTTCGAGCCTTCACAGCCACAATTTATCGACGCCAACACTGGTAGGTTGATGCTCCGCAAGCGGAAAATCACGCCAGAGAGGGGATTGGACTCCTACAAAATTCCTCTCAAACACAAATTGCCGGCAGGGTCAGAGCCAGTGATTCATGAACACTTTCAACCCTTCCATCAGGATCCACCGTCCTTTTCTCCTACGCCTTCAGAGGCAGACGCAGTAGAGGACTATGTAGGGGATGATACCACCTACCCGGGGGATGTCGATCCTGATGATCACCTGCAAGACCCAGATCAGGCATGGGATGACCCCACAGACCAGGGTACCGCACCAGATACCCATGACACGCAGCTTTATAACATAAAGACATCTCCGACAGAGGACACTGCTGCCTTTAATGCCCTCATAGAACGGGCTGCTGCCAATCATGGAGTAGAACTCCATTCTGACACTGTCGAAGAAGACTTCTCGGTGGACACTTTCGCCTCTTCCGAAAGAACTGTCAAAACTCTGCCCATGTTAAAAGGAGTTCTCAAACCTGCAAAAGACATTTTTAAAGAAACAACCAGGGCACGGGTGCTAAACTCCAGGATTGAAAAAAAATACAAGCCTGCACCCGGAGACCCTATGTACATTAGGGGTCAGTTACCTTTGGACTCCATGGTGGTTGCTAATGCTCGCAAAAGAGCCCACTCACAAACAGGTGATGCTCCTCCCCCAGACAAGGAGTCCAAAGTGCTGGAGACATCAGGCAAACGGATTGCAGCGCAAGCAGCAAACATCTGGCGCATTGCCAACACACAGGCACTCCTGGCCCGTTATGATAGGTCCCACTACGACACACTAGAATCACTACTCCAACATTTGCCAGATGAATATAAAGAGGCTGCGGAGCTCCTCATCAGAGAGGGACAACTCCTTACCAATGCATCCATCAAGTGCGCACTGGATGCAGCCGACACAGCGGCGAGGGCAATCAACACAAGCGTCATTTTGAGAAGGCATGCATGGTTAAGAATCTCAGGCTTCAAGCCGGAGATTCAGAACAATATCTTAAATCAACCGGTCAACCCAGACTATTTATTTGGCCCTGAAGTTGACACTACCCTCGAGAAAATTAAAAAAGACACTGACACTGCGAAATCAATGGGGGCTCTGCAGACGCAGCAGTTTCGTAGTGGCTCCTTTCATCGCCCCGGGAATAGAGGAGTAGCTAGAGGTCAGGGGTCACAGCAGCAGTACACTAAAGGGGGCACACAAAGTACCTATGATAAAACCAACAGAGGTGGATATCGTGGCTCCAGCACCAAGGGCAGAGGACGTGGTTACGGCAACACCAGGTCCTCCCCCAAAAACAAACAGTGACGCCCTCTCCCTTCCCCCCGACCACATAACACCTGTCGGGGGGAGACTCCAACGGTTCCTGTCAGCATGGAAAACCATCACCACAGACAGGTGGGTCAGGGACATCATCCAGCATGGTTACTGTCTCGAATTAACGTCCACTCCACCCAACATACCGCCAAAGCACCGTCCTATGTCCGTAGAGCACTTGGCATTATTGCAGCAGGAAGTGCTAAGTATGCTGCAAAAAGGTGCAATAGAGGTCGTGCCCGTCAACCAGCAGGGGACAGGGGTGTACTCTCTGTACTTCTTAATCCCAAAAAAGGACGGGTCGCTCAGACCTATACTAGACCTGAGACCCCTCAACCAATACATTCTCTCAGAGCATTTCCATATGCTCACCCTACAGCAGGTTCTCCCGCTACTCAGTCAGGGAGACTTCCTAGCCACACTGGACTTAAAAGATGCGTATTTCCACATACCCATACACCCATCACACAGGAAATATCTCAGGTTCACTATTCAGGGACATCACTATCAATTCAAAGTTCTCCCCTTCGGAGTAACAACAGCACCCAGGGTCTTTACCAAGTGCCTAGCAACAGTGGCTGCACATCTACGGAGACAACACATTCACGTCTTCCCTTACCTGGACGACTGGCTTGTTCAGGCAAAGTCAGCCCAGCAATGTGCCAGCCACATGTCCCTCACCATTCACCTTCTTCACAGTCTGGGATTCTCACTAAATTACCCAAAATCACATCTCCAACCCGCACACGTACGACAGTACCTGGGCGCGACCATAAACACTCTGGCAGCCACAGCTCAGCCAAATTTAGTGAGGATCAACAGCATGCAACTGCTGATCTCAAAGTTCAAACCTCAACACCCCCTTCCTGCGTGAGTGTTCATACAGTTGATAGGCATGATGGCCTCCTGCATTTTCATAGTCCCGCACGCGAGACTACATATGCACCCGCTTCAGGAGTGCTTGGCACGTCAATGGAATCAGGCTCACGGGCAATTAAAAGACCTAGTGTTGGTGAGCGGTCGGGCATACAACTCTCTGCATTGGTGGAATCCACAAAACCTTTGCAAGGGCCGACCTTTCCAAGAGCCTGTTCCACAAATAATACTGACAGCGGACGACTCTCTCCAGGGTTGGGGAGCTCATGTACTCACTTACACAGTGCAGGGACTATGGACAAAGCAGGTATAGCCAGATGGATCGTTAAATGTATTCAAATTTGCTATCAAAAAGCTAAACACACATTAACGATTCCACCACGAGCCCACTCAACACGAAAGTTAGGGGCGTCCATGGCTTTCCTAGGAAACATTCCTTTACAGGAAATATGTAGAGCAGCCACATGGTCCACTATACATACATTTACCAAACACTACTGTGTAGATGTACACTCAAAACAGCAGGCAGCTGTAGGACAGGCTGTTCTCAAAACTCTTTTTCAGACTGCTGCAGCTGGCACGGGTAGCCGCCGCTAATGGAGGTACTGCTATGTATTCTATGCACAGATATGAATTCAGCAGCCCACATGCCTCGAACTGAATATGCTACTTACCAGTATGCATCTGTTCTTGGCATGTAGGGCTGCTGACATTCATATCGCCCACCCTCCTCCCCGGCGCCTGTAGCGGCTGCAGCACTCAGAATTACTGTATGGCATGGTCATCACTTACTGTATCTACTCCATCACTGCCACAATGGCGAAAAACAATCTAAGGATGGAGAGGATGCCCATGCGCACTGTGGTCCAGGGGAGGAGTCACCTATCTCGTGTTACTTCGAAGACTCTTCCAGGACAAGAATGTGCAATCATCCGGACCCAACACTAGGCAGCGATCTATGCACAGATATGAATGTCAGCAGCCCTACATGCCAAGAACAGATGCATACTGGTAAGTAGCATATTCAATATCTCCCAGATGAACACAAAATCAAGGCACAAGAGTTAGTTCACGAGGGTAAACTAAATTCTAACTCGCCTCTCAGATGTGCTCCAGATGCCGCTGACACTGCGGCTAGGGAGATAAATACCAGCATTATCCTCAGAAGACTTGCATGGCTTAGGATTTCAGGGTTTAAACCTGAGGTTCAGCAATCCATTTTAAACACTCCTTTTGACAGACAGCACCTGTATGGTGATGAGGTCGATCAGACTTTATAAAAAATTAAAAAGGACACAGATGTAGCAAAGTTTAAGGGAGCACTCCAGTCTCCATCAAAATGAGGTTCCTTTTGCTGCTCCTTTTACAGAGGAGGGTCGAAAACCACATCTTCAGACCCGAATGTTTCCTCGTATAAAGGCAACACTCAATCCCCTCCCTCCAGCGGTTTTTACAGAGGAGGATATAGAGGAAACTATTCCAAAGGTAGGGTAGAGGTGCCACAGCGTGTACCTCCCCTTCTCCCAACAAACAGTGACTTGCCAACATTCCCCCCAATTATTTAACACCTGGGGGGGGGGGGGGGGGGGGGAAGTTCAACAGTTTCTCCCCATTTGGCAGTCCATAACTTCCGACAAATGAGGGATCGATCTTATCCAACATGGTTATTGCCTGGAGCTTACCACCAAACCTCCAAATATTCCACCTCGCACTCACAAACTGTCATCATACCACTTACAGGACCAGTTTTATTACAGTACCAAGGTTCAGGAGTGGACTCTCTCTACTTTCTAATCACCAAAAAGGACGGCTCCTTAAGAAAAATGTTGGATCTCGGTGTTAATCCTGTACATACTGTCAGAACACTTCCATATGGTAATGCTCCAACAGGTGCTTCCACTTCTACAGCATAGCAATTTTGTGTCCACACTAGACTTAAGCCCCATACTTTCACATTTCGGTCCATCCAGCTCATCGCAAATATCTCAGATTTCTGATAGCAGGGAAACACTATTAGTTCAAAATACTGCCTTGCGGAGTAACTCCTGCTCCCAGAGTGTTTACCAAATGTCTAACAGTAGTGGCAGCTCATCTCAGAACACAACAAATTCACGTCTTCCCGTACTTAGACAACTGGCTCATCAAAACCATCACACACCAGAAGTGTGTAAACCAACTCAGACCACGCTAAACTTGCTCCACCGATTGGCTTCATAGTCAACGTGCAAAAGTCTCATCTACAGCCTTTATAAATACGATCTTATCTGGGAGCGATTCTCAAAACTCATACAGCTCTAGCCTCTCCCAGTACAGCCAGAATTCGCAATATTTAAACTCTGCTTTACAGTTTCAAGTCAATCAAACCTTAACAGCCAAAACCTTTATGCAACCGTTAGGAAGGATGGCATCATGCATTATATTAGTGCCTCATTCACGACACATGCGTCCTCTACAGGAATGCTTAGCACGTCAGTGGAATCAGTCACAGGGTCAATTAACAGATCTAGTGTTGGAGTTATTTCCTAGAACCAAGCAAGCCTGGCACAGGTAAGTGATAAATACTTTGCAGTAGATATACAGTTTGGATTGTAATTGTATATGCACTTTGTTTTGACTTACAGTATTGTTAATGAGAATGGAATGCTTTGTAAATACAGTACATATACTTCGAATAGGACTTTTAGTAAAATTACAGTTAAGTTACTTTTAAGATTACTTTTCTTACACAGTGCAGTGTGCCTGGATACTGCACTGGGAAATTTACCGTAAACAGGTATGTAAAAGTGTTTTTGTTAGTACAATTTTAAAGAATTTCTTTAGGTTTTCCAACTCCACACACAGAAACTTTTCACAGAAAAACAGTCAATGTTATCCTATGGAGCAAAATAGTGTTAACGGTTTAAAGATAAGTACTTTGTTGTGGGAGTTGGTGTTCTGGGGTTAGACTCAGGGGTCCCCCAGGGTCAAGAATGCACTCTAGTTACACCATCAGCAGCACTAGGGCGGCCGGGAGCAGAGTGTTGTGGCCCAATGTTATGAAATTGGGATAGGGGCTGCACAGATCCCTGTTACAACGTCTCGTGCAGGAAGTGGACAGGTCCCCCACTACTCGGACCAGAGAACACAGATCTCCTGAGCGCAGGTCGATTCAGGGTCATCACAAGAGACGGCGAACACCATCTTGGTCCGCGTCTTCGACACACTCCTCCAAAAGTGACTACTCGCCTACCCTTACTGATAGTCCACCTTCTAGGGTGTCACCCATCGATGATGTGAATACCTTTCACGATGTTCTCTCCAGAGGAGCGCAAAAGCTGGGCATAGCCATGTCAGCTCCTCACACCACCACCTCCATCATTTTCGAGACTCCATCAGAGATCTGCGACGAGGCCATTGCTTCCTTTGGTTTCTGGTATCATTGAGCCGGTAATGGACATCATCCTCACTCCATCATCGGCTAAAGCAGCTCCGGCTCGGATCCTGAAAAAATATAAACCTGCTACATCAGATCCTCTTTTTCTGAAATCTGATCCACCACCAGATTCTGTCATTATTGCAGCAACAAAGAAGACACCCGCAGTGACTTCTTCCTCCTCAGCTCCTCCAGATAAAGAAAGTAGAGCGCAGGATTCTTGGGATAGGAAGGCCTGCGGCTCTGCAGTGTCTTCTCTTCAGGTGTCTAACGCTGCGGCTCTGCTGGGCTGTTATGACAGGTCCTTATGGGATTCGCTGGAGTGTTTTAAAGACAAACTTCCAAAGGAGGATCAACAGGACTTCTCCGAGATTCTCCAGGAAGGGGCGCTGGTGGCCAACCAGGTAATCAGCACTGCAGCGGATGGGGTGTCTTTGGCGGCTTACTCGTATGCACATGGCATATGTGCACGGAGATCTTCCTGGTTGCGCCTGACAGCGTTTAAACCGGTAGAGCAGGAACGCATTTTGAATCTTCCGTTTTCTGGAAAATCCCTATTTGGATCACACACCGATGAGGAAATGGCCAGAATGAAAGCCGAGTTAGACACGTTAAAGGCTGTGGGCCTGGAGAAGAAAAAGAAGTTTAAACGACGCTACAGGCCCTACAATCATAAAAATTACTGATAGAGGGTTCAAACCCCTCAATGCTCTCAAAACCAGCAGAACAAGTCCGAGTTTCAAGGCCATCGTTCCTCGAGAGGAAGAGGAGGACACCAACAACAGTCCTCTTCCACAGCAAAAGCTCAAGGGGAGCAATGATTTTCTGCTTCCTCTAGCACCGTTGCACACTCCAGTGGGAGGAAGTATCTTAAACTACATACAAGAGTGGCGCAACATCACAAAGACCAGCGGGTGCTGAATATACTGAACAATGGGTACGCACTACATTTTTGCGTGTCCCCAAGAGACATTCCTCCGGTAAAGTCACGTCATCTACACCTAGATCTGCTGCGTCAGGAAGTGTCGACCCTTTCTCAAGAAACTAGCCATAGAAGAGGTCCCTCCTGCACAGAGAGGAAAGGGAGTTTACTCCAGATACTTCCTTGTACCGAAAAAAGGCCAACGGAACAAATTCAGACCTATTCTAGATCTACGTTCTCTGAACAAGTTCATCAGAAAAGAAAAGTTTTGAATGTTGGCGCTCCATCAAATATTTCCACATCTGAGGAAAGGAGATTGGATGCGTTCAGTGGATCTCAAAGATGCGTACTTTCACATTCCAATTACACCATGGCATCGCAAGGTCCTGCGGTTCATTGTGGGCAAGAAGCCTTACCAGTTCAAGGTATTACCCTTCGGCCTGAAATATGCCTGAGGGTATTCACAAAATGCATGGCAGTAGTAGCGGCAGCATTACATTGCCACGGCCTGTTCGTGTATCCATACCTGGATGACTGGCTGTTGAAGGGATCATCCCCCCACATTGTGCAGGAGCACCTCCACATTTGCCTGGATCTCCTTCAACGCTTAGGTCTACATGTGAACGTGGAAAAATCAGTTCTTCAACTTACTCAATCACTTCACTATCTGGGCGCCACCCTGGTCTCCAACCTCGGAAAAGTGTTTCCTTCGGAGGAGAGATTGTTATCAATGAGAAACAAATGCAACATCATCCTTCAAGTACATCAACCATCAGTAAGGCAAGTAGCTACTCTGCTGGGGTCGATGGCCTCTTGCATTTTTCTCATACCCAACTCCAGATTGAGAATGAGACTGTTGCAGCAGGATCTGTTGGACAAATGGAATCAATCCTCGGATCATTGGAACGACCGAATTCTTCACTCTCAAACAGCAAAGAAGTCCATTCTCTGGTGGCTGCAGCCAAAGAATCTTCTGGTGGGAGTCCCATTCCATCAACCTCTGTCAAAACAATCTCTGATCACGGATGCATCTGTTCAGGGATGGGGAGCGCATCTGGGTCAACTACAAACTCAGGGCAGATGGACCAGCAAAGACCAGACCTAACATATCAGCATGCTGGAACTACGGGCGGTTCATTTACCCCTCAGGGCATTCCAGCCGTCGATTCAGTCCGAATCGATCCTGATACAAACAGACAATACAACCACCATATATTACTTGAACAAACCAGGTGGAACACGCTCTCGCCCTCTGTCTCTAGAATCCCAGGCGATTTGGCACTGGCTGTTATTCAGGAACCTCTGGATCACGGCAGTGCAACTGCCAGGAGAACAGAACGTGCGAGCAGACGCCCTCAGTCGACACTTCGAAGAACAAGAAGACTGGGTACTCAACAACGAAGTGGTGGCAGACATTTTTCATCAATGGGGTCATCCATCCATCGACCTCTTTGCAGACGATCGAAACAGAAAATGCCACGCCTTCGCGTCCAGATTTTACCGACCAGGAACGAGGGGGAATGCTCTTTTGATAGACTGGTCCAGGACGTTTGCATACGCTTTTCCGCCCCTCCCTCTCATTCCGAAGGTGGTAACCAAGCTAATCCGATCCAGGATGAAGATAATCCTCATAGCACAGGATTGGCCTCGCCAATGGTGGTATCCAGACCTGTTGCTACTCTCGTTCTGTCCGCATCGGAGACTCCCGTGCAGGCAGGACCTTCTGACCAAAATGGGAGGGAAGATTCTGCACCCCAGCCTTCCCTCGCTGTGCTTGGCAGCATGGCTTCTGAAATCCTGCAGTACGGACATTTGAACCTCCCTCAGGACTGCATGGACATTTTGAGGGAGTCAAAGAAGACCATCCACAAGAGCCTCTTACTCTTTTAAATGGAAAAGGTTTTACTTGTGGTGTATTCGTAATAGTTGGAGTCTAATTAGCGTGCAAGAAGAGGTAATCTTGCCGTATCTGATCTACTTGGCCAAATCTGGTTTGAAATGCACGTCCATAAAAGTGCATTTGGCTGCCATCACGGCATATAGAAAATCACCTAACCAGCCTTCTTTCTTTCAACTTCAGATGGTCAAGGACTTCCTACAGGGGTTGAAGGTTTATCCTCCTGTCCGACCTCCTTCTCCGCCTTGGGAGTTGAATCTAGTTTTGTCAAAATTGATGGGTCCTCCCTTCAAACCCATTCATAAGGCCACATTACAACACATTACATGGAAGGTAGCTTGTCTGGTGGCTATTACATCAGCACGTAGAGTGAGTGAAATCCAAGCACTCTCTTCTAAGGAACCGTATACGGTTTTCCATCATAATTGGGTGGTTATGAGAACTCACCGTTCCTTCCCACCCAAAGCAGTGTCTGACTTCCAAATAAATTAGACAATTTCTCTCCCCTCTTTCTTTCCAAATCATGCTACACCTGTAGAAACGTCTCTTCATTCATTAGACCTCAAGAGGGTTCTCAAGTTCTATTTGGAGGGAACAAAATCCATTAGAAAGGCTGATCAATTGTTTGTAAATTACGGCTCTGTTAGGACAGGATTTCCAGCCTCCAAAAGATCCATTTCAAGATGGATAGTGTCTTGTATTAAGTTGGCCTACCAAACAGCGAGCAAGCCTCTGTTAGCCGCCCCTAAAGCTCACTCTACTAGGGGCAAGGCTGCTACAGTAGCATACTTACACAATGTAACGATGGCCGAGATTTGCAAGGCTGCAACTTGGAAATCGGTCCATATGTTTACCAGGCATTACTTTCTGGATTCTGACTCCAGAGCGGATACCCAAGTAGGCCAGGCCTCCTTGAGGAATCTGTTCCAATGCTAGCTTGATTAGAGTCTTTATAATGGTCTATTCTTACTATGTATCTTTATTGTACTCTGGTTACTTACCCGCAGGTTGAGGGGATGGGCTTGCTATTCTATTCATGTGCTTATGACTATTGATGAGGATCCCCTGGAAGAGAAGGATAAGTTACTTACCTGTAACCCTAGTTCTCTTCCAGGGGTATCCTCATCAAAGTCATAAGCAACCCACCCGCCTCCCCGGGCAAGTGATGAAGATACAGTTAATCTCTTTGTGCCATGGCCTTCGGGTCTCCACAAAGAACAACTGACTTTACTGTCACCCCGAGGCATGATGGGAAGCTAGGGGTCATGGCTGCCTTAAAGGCACGGTGCCAGTTTGTTCTGTGTGTTTCTGTGGGTTAGCTTTTTAGCTTTCTACACTGATGTTTCTGCAATGCAGTCTATGTGCTGGCAATGGTTTTTTTCATTCCTCATTGCAGGAATATGATTTCTGCTGTGCATTAAAGCAGTTTTCAAATGCGTTTCTTTCTCCCTGCTTTATTGAAATGGTATTTATGTGCAAGGGAAATTCTTACAACATTGCTCAGCATTGTGGTATATGGAAGACTGCATTGTGTGTTTATTGTAATAAAGATATAGATATAGAGCTACATATATGGTTTCCACATATGTTTTTATATGTTTCCGGGGTCCCGCACATGGGCGGAACTATTCATGTGCTTATGACTTTGATGAGGATATCCCTGGAAGAGAACTAGGATTTCAGGTAAGAAACTTATCCATCTCAAATTTACTTTTCTTATAGCATCCATAAAGAAGACCTCCATTCTTTTAAATTTCAACTTTTTAAGTTAAAACGATCCATAAAGTCTATTTCTGTTCCATACTATCTTTGGGGAGGAAGGATTGTGTATGCAAAACCCAGAAGTAGGATCCTCCTCTATCGCTCTACTAGTGAAGCATAAGGCTGCTTATTCAGCACCTGCATGCTTTCTGAATCAAATTAAGATGGATTTGGTAATGTCTGTTATGGCTCAAGGACCTTCCTGCAATTTAGCAACACTGTAGTTCCAGCAGACAGTAAAGGCAGATGCCTTTAGGGAAGAGAAACTATGTTTTCGCAGCAATATCTGTTAGGATAGCTAACAAGAGTACTCAATTGCCATGAAACAATAGGCCGTTGTGGCTCAACATTATTCCCCCTTTGGAAATACTGCCAGATGATTGTCAGGAGCAGGCCAAATATATTCTCAAAGTAGAAGAGTATACATTTTGATATCTCATACTGATATTTACCACATAGTCACAGGGCCTGCTCAACATAAGTATGGCTGGCTCCGAAGTGCATTCTTCTTTCTGGAGTCCAGTTGAGCGCTAGAAATGCCTTTTGAGGTCTAACATGTATTTGGAAAGCATGTGGATGATGCAGGCAATCAAAACATACAGATGCTGACATCATCTGATCGTTGGAGAGGTGATACTTAATGATAGATGCAAATTTGCTGATTAAAATCATCATTTTTTGGTATGCAGGACCAAAGAGAGCTGTTGATCAGAAACCCAAGAGGTTTTAGAGTCCTCAAGAATCATGGTAAGAAACGGTGCTCTTTTAGTATAGCAATTAAGATTGGGTTGATTATTTAGTTTTTCTGTTTTGTTTTTCTGCAAACGTGGTTTCAAACAGCTGTAATCTGGTTAAGTAGGTTCTCTATGCCTCTCTGAGTGATATCTGGTATGGAAGAAAGGTTTAAGTTGCAAATTATCTGCATATTTGTGTTAAATGCCCACATTTTCTAGAAACCAGCCTAGTAGTTACATGTACAGTTAGAAAAGCACTGGAGATAGTACGGAGCCTTGTGGGACGTTCTGTTGGGTTATTATAGTTGCCTAATTTAACTAAATGGCAACATCTAGTAAGTAACAATCTGAACTAATTCTGTCGCAGGAGTATGGCTTGACTAAGATATGCATGAATCCTTGCATGGTGTTGACGAGTAGACATTTGGAACTAGTTATAGGGAAGCTTGGTGGAATCCACTTATCTAGAAGCCATCTTAGTGTCCGGGGCTAACCTATTCCTAGAGTTTATTAGAAGAAAGTAATACATCTTTAGTAACAGTGTTAACTCTGCTTAGTACTGTGTTCCCACTTAAAGTTCTTTTATTGCTTGCCCGCCTCCTCTCATATCATCATGGATCGTTTAAAGCGTTCTTGACTGGAAAAGTCTGGGAACTGAAGGGTGGCACCATTTATTTTCCTGTGTGATATGTGAATGTCTATGCACATTGTGTCTAGTTTTAAGCATACCAAATTCAAACCTGTTTCGTTTGCAAGTGTCTGGCTGGCTGGAAACGGCCTTTTAGAGAACCACTGCAGGAAATTTAAAAGGGAATTGATGCATTAATTGACCTTAAACTTAGTAGATTGACCTTCTTTCCTAGATTGCTTAAACTCCGAGCTTCCTCCCTCCTCACCTGTCCATGAGTTCTATTTTTACAGTGTTGTAATGTCATCTGGACAAAGAAAGGGCTTTCTCACCAACTTTCGTGGAATGTGATTTAATGTTATGTATATTTATAAAGCATACTATCACCCTGGAAGGTACACTAGCACTGAGTAGGTATGTGTGCCTAGCCCCGCATCTGGTTGGTTTATTGAAGAGCCAGGTCTTCAGCTTCTTGCGGAATTCAAGGAGAGAGTAGGAGGCTCTGATGGGGAGAGGAAGGTCTTCAGGTAGGTTGGGTCTGAGTTGTGGAGGGCCTTGAATGTGACTTTGTGTCCATATACAGCAAATAAATCTTGGCAACAAGTGACGAGCAACATGATTGATTGATTGATAGGGAATTTATAATGCGCTACTTTGCCCGAAGGCGTCAAGGCGCAACTGATGGAAAGCAATCAGCCAGATCCAAGATAAGGAGAGGAAGAAGCATTAAGGGTAAGCTTCAGAGAAAAGCAAAGTTTTAAGGCCTCTGCGAAACAGAGTAAGAGATTCCTGATTCCTGAGATCAAGGGGAAGCTCGTTCCAAAGTCCGGGGGCAAGAGCGAAGAAGGCCCTGCCTCCCCACCTTGCTTTCGCAACGCGTGGGACGATGAGCAACTTCTGACTGGCGGATCGCACGGCCCTACCTGGGGTGTAGTGCGACAGCAGAGACCTAATGCCCTCGGCCCCTGCGTCATGAAGAGCCCAGTGGATGATAATCAGGGTTTTAAATTTTATTCTGGCATGCACCGGGAGCCAATGAAGATGTTTCCTGATCGCGGTTCCTGAGGAGCGTCTAGGGGCATTAACGACAAACCTTGCTGCCGCATTCTGGACCACTTGCAGCCGATGACCAGTTTGTTGCTCATCCCAAGATAAAGGGCGTTGCAGTAGTCCAAGCGCGAAGATAGGAGGGCAACCAAGACTAGTTTCCGGGCGTCAGGGGTGAGGTAATGGGTGAGCTTTCTCAGCACCCTTAGGACCCCACAGCAGGTGGAAACGGTCCTATTCACTTGCTTATCAAAGGCAAGTGAGGTGTCAAATAGGACTCCCAGATTTCGGGCAACGGGGGATGGCTGGGGGCATACTCCCAGAGTCGATGGCCACCAATCGGCTGACCAAACCTCCTTGTTTCCCCCAAACACAAGGATCTCAGTCTTCTCCCCATTGAACTTTAGGAAGTTTGACGTCATCCAACCTGCCACGGCCCCCATACAGTTCCTAAAGTTTGGACCCAACAGATTGTGACAGGGAGACCATGATTTGGGTGTCATCGGCGTACGAGAGTACTTCCAGTCCAAAGGACCTGACCAGCCTAGCGAGTGGGGCCACATAAACGTTGGAAAGTGTAGGGCTCAAAGAAGAGCCCTGAGGGACCCCGCACTGCAAAGGCTTGGCGGTGGAGAGGAAGTCACCCAATTTAACCCTTTTGTAGGAAGGTGGATATCTGACTATGGTTACCCCCAAATTTTTGCCTAGTGTCTAGCTGGTTTTTCGACTTAGTTGGCCTGAGATCCTGCTATTCAGGATCTCAGCCTGGCTGTTCCCTCTTTAAAATGGACTCCATGTACCCTAGGTACATACCCAATTGGTTGGATCACCCTGTCAGCCCCTGTACCAGTGTACCCAAGGCCTGCCAAGGGCTGAAGCATGTATTATGCCACCCCAGGCTTGGCCTAACAATTTGACACAACTGGCTGATCACTCAGCTGGGGTAAGTTGGTGTAATCACCTCTTACTTAGGTGTAGTATACCTATACCTAACCTTAAATGGGACACCTGGTAACCTATAAGTCACTCCTATGGCAGGCCTTAACAATCCTGAAGGCAGAGTGCTTGGTTCCATGTGAGATGGTGCTCTGGCATGAGCTGAGCCTGTCTGCAGTGGTCGGAACAACTTCCTTCTACTGTTTCCAGATATCGTCATACCATATACTCTTAAGTGCATTATGAACCTCGCGGTTAAATGCTATCTTTGGTTTGGCTTTATCAAAACATGTCGAGTAAGGTGTCATACGAATTGGAATACTAACCCCTCGCCAATTCTGGCGACGGGGTTAGCATTCCACCCTTCTAGAGGGACACGACATGTACAGTACCTGAAACCCGGGTAAAATCAGACATAGCCTCAGCTCCACAAAATGGATGCTGCCACCACAGACACAAGTCTGCCCTCCTGCTGCTGGGAGTCCTTCCAGCTTGGGAGGTGTGGACAAAGGGTTTCCTGCCAAGGGAGGTGCGTGCACCACCCCAGACAGGATTTTGTGTATTGGTCAGGTAGGGCTTGAAAGAAACCAGACATGCCTGTGGCTCACAAGGAGCCTCGGTGCATATGCCAGTTCAAACCGGTCCTGGGGCACACCAGTCCCGGGCCTGGGGCGAGCTGGACAAAGGATTGGGGGTGTAACCACCCCCCTTCCTGGTCCCACCCATAGGGAGGGACCTAGCAGGTAGTCCGGCCCCTAGAATCCGCTTAAAGGTAGGAGCTGTGTCCTAAGACTTCAGACATCCTGGAATCAACTTAACACTAAGAAGAAGACGGGAACTTCGACGCTCTGCTGCACAGAGGACTGAAGGAAATCTCCCCGGTGGTCAGGGAGTGACCACCTTGCTAACGCAAGCACCATCCAGCGAATCAACGTCTGCTTTGCCGCCGCCTCCCGCCGGAGCCCGAGCCCAGAGACTGACAAGACCTGGACCTCCAGACCTCTCACCGCCCGATCCACAGTCCCTGAAAAGAAGAGACCCGTGGAGGCACCGAGACACGTGGAGCCAGCCATCTTGGAACGACTACGACAAGCTGACAAGCGCGACAACCGAGGCTCCCTCCAAGTTGTGCTTTGGGATCTGAGAAGCCCAACACCCGAGCAGCATCTGCACCAAAGGTGAGCCCTCCAGCATCTCCACGATCTGCGTGGGGCCTTTCTGCATTTTGCCACTCGACACGCCTAACCGGTTGCTGGCCCGCTGGCTAGTAGCCATCTTGGCGACGAACTCTACAAAATACACCGCTGGTCTGGTTGCTCCAGACTGGCCCTTGCTCCCCTCCAAAGGAGCAGTCCCTCTGACCTTGCTGGTCAGAACAATCAGCTTATCTTGTTCTCCACAACAATTGCTTTTGCCAAGGCTTGTTTGCTTCGATCAAGTCGCCGACACCGCCGACAGCGAGAGCCTGCGTGGGACAGCTCGTGAACCGACTCCTGGACGTCGTCGACCTCCAGGGACCACGTGGCTGCAGAGACAAGCTACACCTTTCTTCCTGTTTGCACCCGACATTGCCTGGTACCCACCTGGTGCCACGCTGGTCACTGGCTAGTGACTGTGAACACTGTCCCCTCTGCTTACAGGTCTTCAACATCTCCGATCCACTCTTGGATCCACTGCATCTCTCCCGGACCGACCGCCTGCAGCATCTTTGTCTTCAAGCTCCACGGAACAGATAGAAGAAACCCGACGCACTTCGAGGCCTATGCACCCGCTTCCTGTGGGTGAGGTAAAGCTGGCACACCTGTGCCCAAGTGTAGTATTACATCTCTAGTGCCTGTGTTCCAAATCTTGAGTTCCTAGTCCATCCGGAAGATCCTCTTTGCAGTAACTTTGTACTTTTTACGCACCCATTGAAACCTATGGGAGCACGCGTGTGACTATTTGCTCTGCACACGCCACCCGTGGACCTCCTGGTCACTAACTGACGTTAGCTCCTTGTAGGCCCAGCGATTCTAGAGGCCCTAGGCCTTTTCCCTTTTCTGTTCGTGGTACTTATACCACTATTTTAGTATATGGTTCGAGTGGCCACCAGGGCCTATCCATATAAAGTGCAACTTCTGTGTATTCTGTGATAATCTTGTTTGACGATTTGTGCTCCTGTGCTCATAAAGAGACTAGGGGTTACTTTGAGAAATAAATACATATATATTTTGAATATATATCTGTGTGGTGTCCTTTCATTGGTATAAAAGGGGGTTGCATTTGGTAAAACAGCTGGCTTAACACGCTTCACGAGTTTAGCCTCAAAGACTGCTTAGCCTACGCTACCACTAGGGCAGCTAGTCCGAAAAGGTTGACTTACAACCACACCATAAGGGTTGCTTGGCATGGTACAAGGTGATCACTTTAACTAGTGAGCATCATATACCAGGCCAACTTCTCACACCTTTGCTCCCTGTTGTTAAGAAAGGAGGTAAGGAGACTAAGAGCCAGACCCTCCACCCCCATCTCACTGAGACGAGAAGCCAAGATAGTGGGGTACAGGGTGTCAAACGCGGCTGTAAGGTCGAGCAGGATCAGAAGGGTGGTCTGACCCTGTCGACCTTAGCGCGGATATTATTGACCACCACTGTAAGAGCTGACTCAGTACTAACATCAGTAGCCGTGGTTCCATACTTCATCTGAAATGGAGATGACTTGTTTTGAGCTTATAGGAATACTAAATAAATAGACCACCAGGGCTATAAAGAGTATAAAATGTATCAGGAGAGGCAGGAGGACTTAAGAATGCTAAGGAAGTCAGACGCGATGGCTTCATATGGAGGCAGTGGCGGCTGGTGACATTTGAAAGTGATGAGGCGTAAAATTATTGTCGTACTGCACCGTGAGCGAGCGCGGCGAGCGAGCTGGAACAACCTACAGGGGGTTTGGGGGGATTCTGCCTCCGAGAACATTTTGAAAAAAGAGTTGACAAATGGTGCATTTTCAAGCAAATTTGAGAAAGCAGGAAGGTTAATAAAGCAATTGTGAACGTGCAGTTATTACATTAATAAAGAGATGTCATATAACATAGGTAGTTGCTTATTCAGTATAACCACAGAGCTTCATAACACACTTCAAGATGCAATGCATTGCTGCTGACGATTTTAGCTTTCCCAGACCAAGTAACTAGTTATGCGACGGTTGTATTTATGTACCAGATGTTGTGAACACTGAAACCAATGTAATTACCAGACTCTTCCACTGACATGCACCCCTTCAACTTAATCCTCAATCCCCTCTAAGTATTCACAATACATGAAGGGTTAATCCACATGCAGTAGAAATCTAGGCACAACTTGTTGACTAAAGCACTACAATTAGTCACCAAGCGAAGCACTATAGCGAGTGTCACGGAGTGAAGGACAACAGCATTTGAGTGAATTATGGCAGTGTCATTGAGTGAAGTGCTGGAGTGTCTGTCACTGAGAAAAGAGCAAGAATACATATCAGAGGAGTATATACTGAATTTTCTTTAGTGTGTCCCTGATTGCCAAAATGTCTGTCTCGGTTTGGAGGGCTGTAGTATTTGTTTCTGGGCGGGCACCCCCCTCAATGAGATGGGATGGAAAAGCCTAATATGTGACAAGTCTGAAGGTGAGAAGAGCCCACTCTGTAACACAGGGGTGCATTTATCATCTTGTAATATAGGCCTGTTAGCAGGGGAAAGCACATATAAAACAATTGGAAGTAATAGGCCCCCTTGCCGGACTCAAGTCGTAATCTTGCCCCAGAGGTACAATTAAAGTGAGATGAAATGTGGGCCGTTAATATCTGTGAGTTGAGCAACTAGGCTGCATTTCTAGACACCCACGAGTTTGGGAATGTTCTATATTCACCAGGCACCCAGCTTCTATCCAAATATCTCCTTCCTGCACCGAGGCGCGTTTCTGTGACCCTGAAGCTTTAAAACAAATTACTATTATTTATTCTTTTATTAGTATGATTAGTATGTTTGCATGTTGATGATTCTTTAGAGCAGTCTATTGATAGAATATAGTGGCCTTTCAGAGGCGTACTTTGCGTTAGTAAGCTGAAATGCAAAAGCACTTGCTTGAACCGCTTTGCTTTCAATAATGAGATAACATAATTGTGTTTGCTGCACATTAGCTCCACCTCGCTTTGGCTAACTGATGAAGCTGCGTCAGTAATTGATTTTCTGATGCAGCACGCGCAGGCACACCGTGAGCGGAGTTCACGAAAGGCAATACTGGATTTCACCGCATGCACGCACCGTCATTAAAAAGGCGCATGTTTTAATTATGTTTATTTAGGGCTGCGAGTGAAGACAGTCCTGCCGGTGCTGGCCCTTTGATTTATGGCTGGGGGCATTCCCAGTACTGGCAGAATTTTCATGTGGAAAGAGTGTTATTTAGGACTTGACTGAATAAGAAACCCTTTGGTTATTAAGACTGTGAGTTGCTTTGTGTCATAACTTGCAGAATAGAGAAAAAAGGAGAGGGACCCCTTAAAGCTCTCAAGGGAAATGAGGTACTTATAACCAAAATAAAAGGAATTCCCTTGACCCAACAATTCCAATTTCCATATATAATAGCTAACAATACAATAAAATATTGAATACTATATCCAATGCATATATTACAAAAACATTTTATTGAAAGAAATGTGTCCGTATTATTCCAAAACAATTAAAATCACATATAATATCACAATAATCCACAATAAAAAAGTATTATTTAAAAAAAAAAAATTAAAAAGACATACAGTACATGTTAATCAGGAGGGAATTGATTAACAACAAATTACAATTATGAGCAGCATAATAGAGACAAACACATATGTAAGACACAGCTTTTGTTCTTTACAGATGCACATCACATTGGACTCAAAAACACAGCTCGTAATACATTGATTCAAACAGTATTTGACCCGTCTGTGTTAGTCCTTGGATTGTGCCTTCCAACAGCGTCGACGCGTTTCGATGGTTTCAAATTAAGCACTTACTAAGGATGATTTTGCAAAGAACTATGACCTTGGTTTATTTTCAATTCACAGTTATGCCTGTTTATATCATGTTTCAACACGAGGTTCTGTTGATTTTTTGAGGACGTGCGGGGAGATGAGGTTGTTTGCACTATTCTTTTCGGGATTAATGAGGAGGGAGAGATGCTAAGGATAATGTGGGTTTCTTAGCACTGATTGAGGGTATTCGGGGTTAAGTGCACTTTAAGTAGAAACGAGAGGCGTAGAGAGCACGTGATAGCCTTGGAACACAGGTGGGAGTACGAGGTTTAAAAACCGTTACGTTAGAAGCAGAACGAACAGAAAGCCTGGAGGAGGAAGACAAGGAGGTTACGTGGGTTTACAAATTCAGGACGTTTTTCAGCAGGTATGCACGAGGATTTAAAGTTTGTTTAGGACGGGTGAAGTTTTAATTCAGAGGTTTTTTGAGGAGCAGGGGTTAACATTTATACTGGATATAGCAATAGTCACTATCGAGTTTAGCACTGATTTAGAAAGGATACTGAGTGCGTTGTTCACCAGAGGGTCACATTGTTTGATGCGTTATGAGAACTAGGGTACTGGGAAGGGTAACAAATGTAGCATGGGGTTGTGAACATTACGTTCAAGAGTCACTTAAATTAAATTTTTGATGGGCACTTAGGGGTGTAGGGGTCAATGTCTTTAGGGTAAAATCAACATGTATATGAACTGTTAGTGGGCAGACTCATTGAAATACATTTTTTTAACATCACAGATACCCCCGAAGAAGGTCGTGAGGACCGAAATGCATTGGGTAGAAACAAATGACTGGAGATGATGAAGTTTCAGAATTTGCCTGTGAATAAGCCTGGATTGGCGATCTCAGTGCACAAACATGCATAAAACATAGAAACTTTATGTCTCTGACGTGATGGTTTAAAAACTGACTTAACTTTGAAATAAAACTGCATAAAATCTGGACAAATTTGGTTAAATCGTGGTATACTTGTGAATACTCGTTCACAGATGTGCATACTGCTGTGCAACTCCTCAGTGACACGGATTTTCCGTGCCACTCTTTGAACTCATGAAATTGTCGGCGCTTGTTTGGGACGGAGCGCATTGGAGTGCTGCACGCTAAATAAGGAGAAAACGAGAGATAAAGTTGGAGAACCTTCAAAAAAGAAAAAAGAATGATGGGTGTGCTTCAGGTTATACTCATTCAAATTAATCATACCATCTTTGTCAAGACACAATAATTGTGTCTCTCTCTTATGACAATCCTATTTCCTTTTTCCTCAATTTATAACAAAAATCCATGCGTGCTCATGGCTCTGATTTATCACTTTAAAGCAGAATCTCTGTAACAATTCGTGGGTTCGATGTCCTTGTTTTTATAAGGTACTCTGCCCCTCATGGATCTTTTTCCGTTTTTGAAGGTACTTCCCGTATTAGATTTCTGGGAGTTGTTTATAAATGTCGCTGCACCGCGAGGCTTTTATTCCTCTTCTTTAGCGTGCAGCTATAGTTCAACGGTGTTTCCTCGAAAATACGAGTGTCGGGTTCAATGTTGTATAATTCCTTTTATTTTGGTCATAACTTGCAGACACAGGGCAGGACAAAGCACCGCTTTCGAATACGTGAGTATCAATAATAAACCATGCTGAGTTATCATTTGGTGGCTTTTGGAAACGCACTGTTGTTTCCCTTGTGTTTGTGCGCGCGCGTGTTTGGGGAGGGGGTGATAACGGTTCTGTTTGCCAGATGTTGACCTGCTTCTACAAATTCGACCACCAACATACCAACGAAACAGAAGGTGTGTACAACTTGAATACATGTAATGCTAAACAAGCCACAGAACTGGGCCTGTTACTCGCGAAATACGGTCACATTTCCGGGGTGTCCCTGACGAGTATGTATGAGGTAAATTACATGTAATAATAGCTGCCAGTTGAGGTTATGCACGTGTGTCACAGACCAGAACAGCAATTAATGGCTGCGGTTTGAACGGTTGCTGTTGGCATTTGGCTGCAAACTACATGTCGCAGGTTCGAATCCCGAGAAAGGTCACGATTTTATCAGTGCAGATAAAATGAGTATCACCAAGCTGGACATCTTTCACCAGGTCCAATAGACTGGAGCGCTAACTGATAGTCCTAGTATGTTAGTGTCCACTGCTACCTCGGGCAGCAGTTCCCAGGAAGGACCTTAGGTGCCAAATTAATTTTCAATACGGTTATCTAGTATTTGTTGATTTTTTTTCTCCTTTCCTCCACTGCATATTACAGGACAGATTTTACAACATAAATATCGCTTCCTTTACTATTTTGGGGAAAGTTGCACTTCCCCCAAATAATAAAGGACTGAACTAGGAATATTGTATTAGTTTTCTCTGCATCGCAGCCACTTTGCTGTACTGACGGCGCTAAGGCCGCGCAGGGGCTCTGTATTTACATGTTCTCTCCGCTTCCGGGGGGAGACTGGAAAGGACCGAAGCAACCGGGACAACGGCTTCAGGTGGCGAAAGAAAGAGCTGGCATCTGTACGTTGGATTTGCAACTAAGACAGCCAAAGAGGATAACCTGTAATGTTCATAATTCGCATTACACAACAATCTTAATTTGAAAAAACATGCTTTTACACTATTTTATTTAAAGACGCAAACGGAAGGCTTTTGTCGCAACGGCCCACTTGGCCATAGCTCAAACAAAATATTTTAAAGTAAAAATAAAGCTAGCTTTGTAGTTAGATGAGCTGTCGAACTCTTTAGCATGTTTTTTTTTTAATGAAAAACGTTTGTAGGAAATTGGCGTTCAAGAGTTTGGTTAAACTTCAGCGACTCACACCAGCGTCCTACTTTTGACAATGGGTACTGCAGCGGCGGCCGGCATGATCGCGGGAGGAGGGGGGGGTTGTGGGTGGGGGATAAAAAAATAAAAATAAAACGTACCTGAGTGCCGGGTACCGTGCCGCCTCCGCTCCTGGCCGGTTACGCTGTAATGATGCAGCGGCAGCCAGGTCTGCATGTTCCTGCTGCAGAATCGGGAAGCAGGCAGCAGGCAGCTTCCCTCCCCTACCCAAGCCAATCACAACACTGCAATGGCAGCGTTATGATTGGTTTGGCGCAGCGGAGAGCGCCTCAGCCAGGCCATTTTCTCTATGTAGGCTGCATGCAGCAGCCTACATAGAGAAAAAGGGAGTGTGCATAACTGCTTTGTTCGGCCCTGGGGCCGACCAAACAGTACAAACAACAGTGGGTAAGCCACTAACCCCCCCGCCCCCCTGCCCTCGAGCAGGACCGCCCACCCACCAGCCCCCAACCAGGCGCAATGGGGCGACGCCCCCACACCCCAATGGGGGAGCCGCCACTGTATGGAGTTACTTTTTTAGGTCGAGCCTAGCTCAGCGCGCATGCGCTGCTCTAGGAGAGGGCCTCTTGGAATCACTCCAGAATTTCTGAAAGCTTGTGCATGTGGTTGTCACATTCTATTGGCCTTTGCGTGTGGCTTTCAAAAATGAAAGCATCCAATTGGCCAAAGGCGGGTGCATGTCTCACCTTTTCACGGCATCCACCTTGTGAGCAGCGGCGCGCAATGTGCCATCTGTTGTGGATCATGTTTCTATTTAGTGCGGTCGCTTTCACTTTCACGGCCGTGCTTGCTGCATTTGTCACCCGCTACTTATCTGTATAGCCTGTCTTTCTGTGTGTCTGCCAGCGGCATGAAAACATGTCGCACTGCATATGCTGACAGTGAATTTATTGTATGTACTTTTGAACAGTTCGTCATGTATACCCTTATTCGTGTTGGCTTGTTTTGTATTCCCTCCCGTGCCCTCACCACTGCCCTGCCTCCACCGCGTTCTTCCCACGTGTCTCCCACCCTTCTAGCCTAGTGCTTTGCTCTGCCCCGGGACAGCATAGCATATGCCCCTGGAGCCTGTGGCGCTGCAGCCTGAGAGTAGGGATACCGGAGGCTGCCGGAAGACACAAACCCTGTTCCGGTACCCGAGCCCCCCAAGGACTTAGTCGCCTGGTCCATCTTCAACGCCATCTTTATCAACTGCTTCTGCTGTTTGGGCTCCATGGCCCTAGTCTTCTCGATCAAGTTAAAAGCATTAAATGGCCCCTCCGAACAAAATACAACCGCAGCACATCCCTGAGTACATATAAAGTTACTTGTAGAGTCAAGGTCAACTGGAGCACCATGTTCCATCCCGGGATTTAATTTAACAAAACACTGCACTCTGGAAGTTGTAGACCTGATTCATCATAGAGGACAAAAATTAAATGAAGAATTGATTGAACAACAACTGATCTGGGTGTTTGTGATAGTTGAGTTGCAAGCACCTCGGGTTTGTTGACAGATTGGCTGTGGGGTGTGCTGCAAAGGTCAGTGGTGTGTACTCGTGGTACCCACGCCATGATATGCTCACTCCCATGGGGTCGTGCGGTTGCCTTCTAGATGGAACGTGTTTAACTCGTTGCAAAGTCGCGCTGTAAAACTCCTCGGTGGAAATGCTGGCAGCGACCGACAGAAGACATATTTTGTTTGTGACAAAGCAGGGTAGCACCCACAGCTGGGTGGCGTTCTTGTGTGTACTCTTTGTATTTTACCACCTGCATGTCCGCTTACAGGGTGCTCACTTGTAAAGTTGTGGAATGTGTGTGCGCTCATTGCACAGACATGTAGCCCCAGTACTGCTGCACACATGTTTGCAGTGCACCCTGCCATAGTTCGGGGGACGGGTGGAGCAGCAACACAGGTGTGTTTCACTCACTATCGCAATACCGTGCTTCCTGTCCTAGTTCAGGGGATGGGAGGAGCAGCAACACAGGTGTGTTTCACTCATTATTACACCGCAGGTGCTCACACTATTGCAATCATTGTGTTCTCGGTGCTACAATTGTAACACATGCATTAGTACATTCGTGGTGCATGTTAGAATAATGATGGTATAGCTTACGAGCCAAATTCACAAATTATCACAGCTCTAGTCAGTGGTGGAAGCGGGAGAGATCTGAGGGGCACACTTTAGGAAAACAATCCCCCTGCTTTTTGTCAAAAGTCAACCGTTCCGGACTATTCATTTCTACAGCTGAAGTGCTTCGACTGAAGTATAAGGCAGGGTGTGTCTTATGCTGCGAAACCAAGGGAGGGGCAGACAGCTAAAATAGCCTTCTTGCCTGGGTATTGCTGACTGAAAAAAATGTAAATGTGCACAACTGGTCAATCTGCATATGTGAAATTGATGGAATAACTTGAAGCTGCCTGGTGACACACATGTATTCTTTTTGAGAGGTATTGTAAGGGACCTAGCTACCTGCTAAGCTGTGATATGTGCTTTTAAAAGAGGGTTAAATAAATAAACCACTGCACTACATACAGCCTGCAAAATACCTATATCGTGGAAGCATTTTTGTAATCGTAATTTTTATCTTAAACATTTTTGCACATTTTGTATCTATACTGTGTGTAATGCAAATGTAAAATAATCGTCTTCATGTTTACAGTGCTTTCTGTCACAGAATGGGGCCTTGTAGCACTAAATATACACAAGTCACTATTCTCCACTGCACCAACCGAGATTTGGTGCGGTGCCTTAACTAATAGAGGTTTCATAACGTACAAATAGTGCATTTCCCACTGATTCACTATGAATTTTCATTTAAGCTGTGTTATTTGATATGTAGTTACTGGAAAGTGAAAGACACAGATGGGTGGAGGGAAGTTAGGCTGTATGTATTTCTGTATTATAGTCTAAATGCTTATAAGGTCCCAAAGGCGAGATCTATTGCTATGCCAATGCTTGGTTTACTTTAATGCTTGTACACCTTGGAAAAATGTAGGTAACAGTGGGCAAGCAGACTCAATATTGCATTTGAGTAGAATGTCCATCAGAAGAACTGGATTGTCCTCCTAAAATTATTTTAGAATTTTTATTCAGGGCCTTTACAAACGTTTGCTGCCTAACTAATAAGTAAGAATCTTTGTGTATTACACACATTAAATCATCTTGGAGGTTTTGCTTTTCGGCAGTCTTTGTAGATTTCAGGTGTTCCTTTTAAGTAACCTTCGAAGAAACCTAGAAAGGTTATTGAAAATGGAAATCTGGAAAACAAATAGTGTAGAACAATTCTAACATGGATAGCAGATTTAACTTGAACGTTAAGGTTTATTCTTATGTGGCCAATTATTGTATTTTTATTCTATTAGCCTATAGGGTCATGTTTCCTGGGTCTCTGTGAAAATGGTAAAAATACTTGATTGTGGACTGTAATCCTCCCATTTGTTAATTTACACGTCATTTACACTATCTTTTACAGAATGAGTGTGGAACTAAAGATGTTCTCACTAGTGTGGAGAGAAAACTAAAACGACAACATGAACGACGGCACTTCTTTGGCAGGAAACAGAGTGAAGAGGATGCTTGCGCCCAAAAAAATGAAATTAAATCAGTCAAAAGATTTGAACATGAGCAGACAGGATACTCCTCGGGAACAGCTCTAGGAGGTGCCAATGCTCAGCGAATCACGGTCCAGTTCAGGGGAATTGTCCTGTTCAGATGGTGAAGATTCTGATGACGAGGATGCTGTTTGTCCTGCTCCAGACTGCCAGCAGCCTGAAGGAGAAGAGGTCAGTGACGCATAGACTCTCAAGTTGTTTTCTGCCTCTAAGGCTTGAAAAGTCAGGAGAACATTATCGTGCTGGCAAATAGGGAATGGACACATTTGTATTATGTTAAAGCACATTGATGGTGATAAACCTAGTTAATACATTTTATCTGCTAAAGCTAGACCAGTGGATTCACACGCCAGATATTCGTTCAACTCCTCTAGTTTTGTATTTGTGCCAGTTTTCAATTTACGATGGGTAGAATTCGAAAAGGGCTTTTATTTTAAAATGCTTAAAATCTGTGTGAAGTAATATAGGGAAATTGTTAAAACATAAGGTTTTCATCATGTGCATGGTCATTCGTGTAAATAAAATAGTCTGAGGTATCTTCTGTACCATTGATAAACAAAATAAATGTTATCACGTTAACTTCTAAAGACAAGACCCATCATAAACCATGTGTTTGTAGATATTATGTAGTTATTCAGTATTGAATCTTTCATGATTCATATGCGTGAATCATCCCCGTAATTGAGGTTAGACCCCACGGCAATTAAACAAGAAGTGCAAAGAAAGCATAGTTAAAACAAGTGACATGGTAACCAATTCACATTGTTTTAATAAGGACCACACTTAAGCAAATCAGGAAGCAGCTTCTGAAGCGCTTGCCCTCAAGGGCAACCGTACCTCAGATTTCTTACTTCATGTCCTGTGAAAGGGAGTCTCCCTGAGCTCTGCTCAGTTCTTCACTATTCCAGTTGATATCTTTCAACTTTTGACCTCAAACTGAATTTTATCTTGGATGCTTAGTTCTGATAAGAAAACAAATTGTCCGAGATCTAAGAAAGGCCTTTTTAGCCCATCTAGAGCTTGTATAAGCCTAAAGACTGCATATATTGTCCCATGTCTTAGGCTACAACATTGAAGGATAGAGAAGCCAGATGTCTTCTATACTTGCAGAAAAAGAAGGCTACGGAAAACCCATCTGGGTATGAAAGAGAGGGAACATCATCTCCTCCAAAGAAACGGGCAGACATGCGGGGGAAAAACTCCTATAAGGAGCCCTCTAAGAACAAGCTAAAGACTAAGCACCGAGAGAAGACCTTGGAAATTGAAATATCTAGGTAGGAAGCTGGCTCTGTATATACTATACCAAAGTGAGGTGTACTGTGAACAAAGTCCAGTGGAACCCCAAAGATAAGCAGAGGTAAAAATAGATAGCACCTTACTCTTTATTTGTGGTAGTGTGGGCGAGCAGTAAGGCTTTATCAGAGGGTAGTGCTAAGCATTTATTGTACACACTCAGGCAAGAAATGATGTCACACACTCAAAGACTGAACTCAGACCAATTTGTTTATATCAAAAATATTATTTAGTTATATTTGTTTTCTAGAACCAAGCAACCCTGGCACAGGTAAGTTTAAATGGTATATTTGAAGCCAGGTTGAACAATACAAGCAAGCTGAATGAAAATTACTTTGTTAAAGGTCTGTAAATACTTTGAATTCAGTTGAAATTACGGTTAAATTACTTTGATTACTTTTTGGAGTACTTTTTAGATTACTTTTTCTACTGTGTGATATGCCTAGCTATCACACTGGGACATTTCCTAGAGAAAAAGTAAGTAAAACAGTTTTTGTATATTTGTAGTTTCTTAGAGTTTCATTCAAAACAACTACACATTTTTTCAAAGAAAAGCAGTCAATGCAATCCTATGGGAGGAAATAGAGTTATCGGATTACAGGTAAGTACTTGGTGTGGAAGTTGGATTTTTGGGGTTAGAACCAGGGTTCCCCCATGGTCAGTATGCACTCAAAGCACATTCAGCGGCACTAGGGCGGCTTGATGCAGAGTGCTGAGGCCCAATGTTATCCAATAGGGGAAAGGGGGCCTCCAGTTGGTGGCAGCTCACGAGCAGGCCACAAGGTTGTGGGAGCAAAGCTCCTGGTGTCAAGCTCAGTACAAAGGGGGAACCGAGTTTTGCACACAAAGTGCAGCCGCTGGGGCGGCTGGGTGCAGGTTGCTATTTTTGGCATTGATTTCAATGGGGATTCTACGGTTGCAACAAACACTGCAGGCTCGGGGACGAAGATCTTCTGGAGGTGGACATCGTTTGGAGAGGTAAGTTGGAATGCCTGGGGATGCTGGGACACAGTCGGTTGGGCCACCCAAGGCCGTGGGACATCTGGTGCAGGAGTGTCTTAAGGCGTCGGGTTTTTCTCCGGTCGCAGTCGGGGGGATCCTCCGGAAAGGAGCTGAAGGCGTTGATTGGAGATTCAAGGCAGGTCAGAGATCACCAGATCTCAGGACAGTATCGCCGGGGAGACCTCTTTGTGGTGTTGGGCCACTCGAACTAGGGCCATGGGCGTCGGTGCAGAGTGGTGCAGACTCGCAGATTGGCCAATTGTGAGAAAGTGGCTCTGTATATACTGTTCCTTAATAGGTACAGGGTGTACATAGTCCACAGACCCCAAGGGTTTAACAGAGGTTAAAGTTAGATATAACCTTACTCTCCAAAGTGTAGCCTGGTCGAGCAGTAAGGCAGTATCAGAGGACGTGTAAAGCATTTGTTGTACACAGTCAGTCTGCAAATAGTTCCACACACTCAATGACTGAACTCTAGGCCAATGGTTTGTATATAAAAAATATATGCTTGTTTTATTTTAGAACCAACACTTGGAATTAAAATATACTTTCTCGACAGGAGATGTTTCATAAAAATACTTTTGTATGTGCAATTGACTTTTTAGTAAACAGTTACAAATAGTTGCAGTAGGCAACTCTATTTCTAAACACAATACATTGAGCTCAATGATAAATTCAGATTATATGCAACAGATTACTTTGTAGATTATTTTTGTAATTCCAGGCTTGGATCCTAGATCCAGTCCTGGGTCAGTTCTCAGAATCAGCTGTTAAAAGTCGACTTTGGTACTGTAATGATTTTTAACTAATATGTAGCTATTTCAAAAGTGAGCACTTAGAAAATATTTCAGAGCAAACAATCAATGATTCCCTATGGAAGGAAATGTAGGTTACAGGTACAGTAGGTTATCGTTACGTTTGTAATCCAGTACTGGGTGTCTGGACTCAGTACTGGGACATTTATCCAAAACAGGTAAGTAATTACGTTTTCAGATGTTATACGATTTTTGAGGAATATTTAGAAATTACAGAAATCAACACTTAGAAGAAATTTCACAGAAAAGCATTCAATGGTTTCCTATGGAAGAAAAATGAGTTAAAGGTAAGTATAGTTGTGAGTACTTTTCAGAGTCAGTGCTGGGCACCAAGATCCAGCACTGGGAGCTCACCTAAGAGCAGGTGAGGAAATTCGTTTTTGGTACTCGGCTGATTTTTGGTGAATATTTTGAGTTTTGAAAAGTTCACACTTTGAAGAATTTCCAAGAAGAAGCCAGTCAATGTTACCCTATGAGGAAAATGAAGTTAGCGGTTTAAGGGTAAGTACTCGACTGGCAGAGTTGAAGTTCTGGGCATAGACTCAGGGGTCCCCCAGTGTCGGGTAGGTACAGTCAGTTCACCCTCAGCGGTTTCAGGACGGCCGGGTGCAGAGAGAGTTAGGCCCAATGTTATCCTACGAGGGATATGGGGGCCTGGGTTGGTGGCTGCTGTCGGGCAAGCCACGCGGCTGTGGGAGCTAGGCTCCTGGTCACTTACTCAGGGCAAGTGGGGAAGTGGGTTAGAGTAGAGTTTTCACTGCCAGGGCCACTCGGGCGGCTGGCTGCAGGGTGCTTTTGAGCCGTCGGGCGCTCAATTGATTTCTATGGGAAATCTCCGGTTTGGAAAAAGACTGCAGGCTCGGGGACGAGGATTCTTCGAGTGCCACCACCACTTCGAGGGGTAAGTTGGATAGTTGGAGGATAGGTAGGTACCCCGGGATTGGGCACAGAGGGCCGTGGGGCGCCGGGTGCAGGGGTGCCTTTTGATGTCGGAAATCTTACCCTCTTGTTGATCGCGGTTGGGGTGGCACTCTGTTCTGAGGCTGTAAGCTTCTTCAGGATAGTCGAGGGGGGGGTCCTTGGGTGCCGGACTCGGGGTCACAGTCGCCGTGGGGTCGTCCTCGTGGGTTTAGTTCACTCCGGAACCGACCAGGCTTGGCGGGTGCAGAGTGGGCTGGGATCGCGGTTCCGGGCTGCTGCCAGGGGTGAAAGGTAGGTTCTGAGTAGAGCCTCTACTCATGGGAGTCCCAGGGGATTAGAGTTCAAAGGTAGCCAGGTCCTCCGGGGTTTCTGAGGTTGCTGGCCACAAGAGAGGCCGGGTTTGGAGCAGGAGCAAGTCCGAGGTCGACAGGCCGGTAGGGCTGGGGCCAAAGCAGTTGGTGTCTCCCTCTCCTTTGCAGCTGTAGGGCAGGTCTTCCTTTCTTCTCGCTCTTCTTGTAGTTTCGGAATCTGGAATCTGGGGAAGGAAGGTTCAGGGTGCCCCTAAATACTAGATATAGGGGCGTTACAGCTAGGTGAAGGCCAGGGACCAATGGGTCCTTGTCCTGGGGTGGGTACACCCCCTATCCTGCCCCTCTCCTGTGGGAGGGGGGCAGTAGCCTAATCCTGATAGGGTAGGGCCTCCCATCTTCAAGATGGCGAGAGCCCAGAGATGTGCTTCACCTCGCCTCCCCCACCTGAGGGGTGGGGTTGGCAGGCTGGCACATCCCCTGTCCTTGTATGGGGTTTCCGGCCAAGCTTCCCGCCAGAGTGGGGGGTTGCAGTGGCCTGGGGAAACTCCTAGAGGCGGCAGGCCTTTGAAGCTTCCCTTTGCTCATCCTGGGGGAGGAGATCTATCACCTCACCCAGGATGTGCATTGTTGCAGGCCCGGGAGAGCAGGGGCTCTCCCACCCAGGGGTCCAGCAACGTGTCTGCTGTGTGGCAGCCTGGGCAGCCTCAGAGCAGACGTGGATTGTAGGTTAGTGAAAAGAGGACGAGGACGCAGGTATGGTGAAACCTCTTTATTCACGTCCAGCTCAGCAGTCCCCTCGGCAGCAACTGCCGTCCAAGTCCGTTCCACGTTCTCTGCACGGAACCTTCATTCCAGGTTCCGCGCAAGGAACGTGGTTAGCACACCCAACGCACCCCCCTCCCTACACAAAAAAAACAACAACCCTCATTAAATACAACAATCACAACCCCTCCTAATCAAAATCTAACCTAGTCCTGTAATTTGACGGGGAATGATCTAGTTCTGGCAGGGAGAAATTTAGTCCTCACAAGACCTTGTTGAGGAGCAAGAATGTTCCTAGATGTGCAACCCCTAGAAACATCAATGCCAGGAACTGGAGTTGCACCACGAGTGTTGATACCAAATTTGTTTTTCACAAACTCAACTTTTGGCTTAGGCACAACTGAAACAGCAGACTTATTCCAAACCTTCCCATTTTCCAGAACAACCACATGTTTTCTCACCTTACTGACCTTAACAGGGGCAGAAAACCGGGAAAAACCTTTACGAACGAGCACTGGTTTCTTGATCCTTACCCAGTCTCCTTGACACACTGAAGACTGCTTGGGACAATTAGATCCATACCTGGCTTGAGTAGCAGCTCTGACATCAGCTACCATCCCTAGTCTTTGTGAATCTATCACCTTCCTTAACATCCAATCTTTGTTAAGTTTGGAACCGGCAACTCTACCTCTCAACAAGGAAAACGGAGACATTCCAGTACTGTAGTGTGGAGTAGTTCTTATCGCCCATAGCATGTCTGAAATCACTAACCTCCAATCAAGACCATTTATGGAGGCCAACTGTAACTGCTCTTTGATAACACGATTGAAACGCTCAACTAACCCATTACTACGCGGATGGTAAAGAGAGGTGAGTATATGTTTGATGCCATGCTTCTTCAGAAAATCTTGCATTTCAGCAGACACCAACTGGGTACCGTTGTCAGTTACTAACTCCTCCGGAAATCCCTCACGAAGAAAAACCTCCATAAAAAATGTGATAATGATACCAGAGTTGATTCCGTCCACAAACTTGACTTCTGGCCACTTGGACATGTAATCAATTAAAACTAGCACATACTTGGGAGAACTCCCTAAACCACTAAATGGACCAGCCACATCAAAAGCCAATTTGCACCAAGGTGATTCTTTGACAGGAATAGGACTGACAGAAGATGGGCAGGTTACCTGAGTTTTGTCACTCAATACACACGCACCACAATCTCTAACACAATGTTCGATGGACCTGTCAACACCCGGCCACCAAAAATCTTCCCTCACTCTCCGCTTCATCGCCCGAATACCCAAATGACCTTCATGGGCTAACTCTAAAACCTTATTTCGTAATGACAAGGGAAGAACCAGTAACCCACCCCTGCGCAAAATTCCATCAACCAGAGACAACTCGTCACTAACTCTCAAATAAGGAATTAATTCCGAAGGAATAGTAGTACTATTAGGCCAACCCAGGGTTACATAGTCTATCACCCTACTGAGCTCAACGTCCTCAGAAATGGCCAGTTTCCAATCAACTTCAGACAAAGCAGCTCCCGTATCAGCTATAGCGCTGACCGCACACACCATTTCCAAATGATCATTTTCAGATTCTACAACATTTCCAGAAAGAGGCAACCTTGACAAACAATCAGCCACGCAATTCTTTACCCCAGCAACATATTCCAAACGATAATTGAACTCGTTGAGTCTGTACTGCCATTTAGCAATACGAGGTGTTGCTCTGCCCCCGCCTTTGGTGGTAAAAAGGTCCACCAAAGGTTTGTGGTCGGTCCTGAGAACAAAATCATTGCCCCACAGGAAATTTCGAAAATACTGTGCACCCCACCATAGCGCCAAACGCTTCCTTTTCAATGGTAGAATAGGTTCCTTCGGCACCACGGAGTGTTCTGGAAGCAAAAGCAATTATTTCTTCCCTATTGTCCGATCTTTTTTGCATTAAAACGACACCAAGTCCAACATTACTGGCGTCAGTGGCGACAATGCATTGATCATTGATGTTAAATAGTTTAAGTGGCTGTGCTTGTACAATTGCTTCTTTCAGCAACTTGAAATCAGACGCACATTGATCAGACCACACATATTTCACATTTTTCTTAAGGAGACCACGCAGACATACAGTCTTATCAGAAAAATTAGCTACAAATTTTGCGTAGTACTCCACTAGCCCCAGAAAAGAACGTAGTTGATCCCTGTTCTTAGGTTCAGGAGCATTTTGAATAGCATCTAGTAATTTCATTTTGGGTTCAACTCCTCTAGCAGAGATATGGTGACCAAGGTAATCTACCCCTTCTTGTAGAAATCTGCATTTGTCTTTTCTTAATGTCAACCCACTAGACTTAACAATTTCTAGTACGTGCTTAACTCTGGCATTGTGCTCCTGAGTGGTCTTCCCGTGAATAAGAATGTCGTCTTGAAAGAACACCACCCCCGCAGTGCTCTTGAATAGGTTTCCCATGAGACGTTGGAACACTGCGGAAGCTGATGCCAAACCAAACGGCATACGCAAATAGCGGAAAGCTCCATCAGGAGTCACAAATGACGTGAGATGTCTCGAGTCTTTGCACAGTTCAATTTGGTGGTAAGCAGAAGATATGTCAAGGGAAGAAAAATACCTAGCACCCTCTAAAGTTGACAACATCTCATTAATGTTCGGTAGGGGTTGACGATCCACCAATATACAAGCATTCAGATCACGCAAGTCCACACACATCCTAAGAGACTTATCAGCTTTGCGCGCTAAAACAATAGGTGACAACCATTCAGACCCCTCTATGGGTTCAATCACTGCGCATACTAAGGGGTACCTTTCGCACTTTGTGCGTTACAGCCCTAGCACCTTCTTTAAGAACAATACGGTGTTGAAATCCTTTAAGTTAGCACAACTTTCCATTAAAAACTTCAGGGTAATTTTGAATCCACTCATTCTCAACACGCAAATCAGTCGTGATATTCTGCACAGGAGCAACATCAGAAAGACCAGCATAGTATTGTTTAGCTTCCCGTTTGGATAAACCATGTCCGCATGATTGGGATCAAGGATGATTCCTAGCTCACCTTGTTCATGCCATCCTAACAAATTTGCACCTTCTTCCACAATGAATACAGTACCATAAAAACAATCACCCGTGAATTCTAAGTTCCCCTTAAATTTGCCTACTACTTCAACTCTTTTGCCACCATAAGCAAACATCCTTATACTTGAGTGAGCTAAAGGAATGTCGCCCAAACTTTTGAAATCCTTGACATTGATGAGAGTAAAAGGGGAACCAGAATCGGCAAGAAATTTAACGCCCTTTCCGTTCACACTTATGGTGCTCACAGGGTTTTTCCTTCTTTGACCCTCTGCAATGGAAGCTATTTCTACAACACCCTCTTCATGTATAGATGACGAAGATAGCATTAATAATTCATAACTTTCACCATCTTCATACTGGTGTACACAGTCCTCTTCTATGGCCCTTACAGTACGTGGGGGTACCTTGTGGGCTAGAGTTCCTTTGCACATGCGTGCCAAATGTCCCTTCTTCCCACATTTGAAGCAAGTCTGGTTTACAGCAAAACAAAACTTGAAATTTCCCAGATGAGAGGTGCTGCCGCAACGATAACATGAAGGATGTTGTCCTTCGGCTCTCATTTTCGGACAATTAGGCACAGATGGTACACGGGAAACAGTATTGGTGCCCCTGATTGATTTGATGGGAGCTTTTGTAGTAACCAGCTTGACTTCAGATAAAGATGCGGTATCAGATGTTGATACAGGTGTATTTAACTCCTTCATACAGAGTTGAGAATGCTCAACACTCTTCGCTAAGATAAGAGCAGTCTCTAAATCAGGATCATCTGAGGATAAAAGTTTCTGTTGAACCTTCTTGTCACATGTGCGTTCAATCAGCTGATCGCAAATTATTTCATCACGAAATTCCCTATAGTTACACTTGACAGCCAAAATTCTGAGAGCAGCAACAAAGTCATCTATAGATTCACCAGGCATCTGTGCGCGCTGCAAAAATGTATGTCGCTCCAGAACTACGTTGCGCTCAGAATTAAATCTTTTGTCAAGAGTTTTTATTAGCGAAGCATAATCATCAACGACTAGTGAATCGCCATCCTCCCCTCCACTGGTGCACATCCAAACTGACTCCAGAGGTAGAGTTTGCAAAATCGACCTGGCCTCAGCACCTACATTGTACATGAGTAACGCTTTCTTTTTTTTAGAAGTGAAAGTATCGCCATTGATTGCCTCAAGATAAGCTTCGAATGTGTCCTTCCGTTGTTGCCATAGCATAGGAGGAGGACCAGGTGACTGTAAAAATGGAGGTGGAGCGACAATGTTATCCATTGGTAATCTTGCGTGGGTGAGTTGCTGCCACTTAAGATAACCACTGTTCAACAAATGTCAGTTTCCAATAATTATTGTTCAACACACATTGCTTTCTTCCTCCAATTCAAGCTGAAATAAATAATAATCAGTAGCGCTTGAAATGACTATGCAGTGAAATCCATGTACAATCTTCGATTGAAACGCATGCTTAGAACGCGCAACAGTTGCCAGGGTAACAGTAAACAATGAAGCGGACTAGAGACGAACACGCGGTGGCGCTCGCCATGACGCCGCGCGTCGGTATACGCGCCGAAGCAACAACCGGAACTCAAGTGTCACAGCAGGAAATACACAAACAGACGTCTCACCAAGTGAAGATCGGTATGAGAAGCAACGACAGGAAAGGATCCGGGTCCACCGACTTCTGGGCTTATCGAAGCTCACTCAATTCTCATGCGCCATGAATACCGCTCCAAGCAGGAAGGACAGCAGAGTCGCAGGACCCGCAGGAAGGGAGACTGGACGCTGGACCAGCCCGTCGCCAGTGAAAAGAGGACGAGGACGCAGGTATGGTGAAACCTCTTTATTCACGTCCAGCTCAGCAGCCCCCCGGCAGCAACTGCCGTCCAAGTCCGTTCCACACGTTCTCTGCACGGAACCTTCATTCCAGGTTCCGCGCAAGGAACGTGGTTAGCACACCCAACAGTTAGTTGTAGGAGGGCATCTCTAAGATGCCCTCTGGGGTGCTTGGTACATTAAATCTCACACTGGCATCAGTGTGGGTTTAATGTGCTGAGAAGTTTGATACCAAACTTCCCAGTCTTTAGTGTTGCCATTATGGTGCTGTGGAGCTCGTGTTTGACGAGCTCTCAGCACCATGTACTCTTAAATGGCAGCACTGCACTTACAGTGCCCGAGAATGGACCTGGGTACTGTAGGGGCACAGGGCTCCTGCTCCTGTGCCCACACCATGGGCATAAGGCACCCAGCCAGAGGGGTGACTGACATATGTCTTGGCAGTGTGGGTGTTGGGCATGGCACACAGGGATGTGTGCCATGTCGACTCTTCATTTTGTCCTGCACCCAGACACTCAGCCTGCAAAGGCAGTGTGTGTGTGTAAGGGTACAGGGCCCCTAAGGGTGGCACAATGAGTGCTGCAGCCCATAGGGGCCTTCCCTGGTCACAAGGGCCTGGGTACCTCGGGTACCATTTACTAGGGACTGACATGTGGCCAGGGTTTGCCAATTCGGAGTTTGTGTGTTTAAGGAAGGAACATAGGCCCTGGGCACCTGATTGGCAGGAGTCCAGGGTACACTCAGTCCAAAGTACAGTCAGCAATTTAGCAATAAGTGGGAGCATACCATGCAAGAAAGAGGGCACCTTCTCACACAACCCCCCCTCACCCCAAACGAAAGGTGATGAGACTAACCTTGTCCTATGGAGTCTTCATTGTCTAAGTGGAAGAACCTGGAAAGTCCATCTGCATTGGCATGGGCAATCCCTGGTCTATGTTCCACTTCAAAGTCCATTCCCTGTAGGGAGATGGACCACCTTAATAGCTTTGGATTTTCCCCTTTCATCTGCATTAGCCATCTGAGAGGTCTGTGGTCAGTTTGAACCAGGAAGTGAGTACCAAACAGGTATGGCCTCAACTTCTTCAAGGACTAAACCACAGCAAAGGCCTCCCTCTCAATGGCACTCCAACGCTGCTCTCTGGGGAGTAGCCCCCTGCTTAAAAAAGCAACAGGTTGGTCTTGGCCTTCATCATTGGTCTGGGATAGGACCGCTCCTATCCCTAGCTCAGAGGCATCAGTCTGCACTATGAACTGCTTGGCATAATCTGGAGCTTTTAGAATTGGTGCTGAGCACATTGCTTCTTTCAGGGTGTCAAAAGCCTTTTGGCAACTAACTGTCCAGTTCACTTTCTTGGGCATTTTCTTGGAGGTGAGTTCTGTGAGGGGGGTCACAATGGACCCATACCCCTTCACAAACCTCCTGTAGTATCCAGTCAAGCCAAGGAATGCCCTGACTTGGGTCTGGGTTGTTGGAGCTATCCAGTCCATGATGGCCTGGATCTTAGGTTGTAAGGGCTGTACCTGGCCTCCACCTACAAGGTGGCCCAAGTACACCACAGTGCCCTGCCCTATCTGGCATTTGGATGCCTTGATAGTGAGGCCTGCATTGTGCAGGGCCTCTAAAACTTTTCCAAGGTGGATCAGGTGATCCTGCCAGGTGGAGCTAAAGACAGCAATATCATCAAGATAAGCTGCACTAAAGGACTCCAGCCCAGCCAGGACATGGTTCACCAGCCTCTGGAAAGTGGCAGGGGCATTCTTTAACCCAAAGGGCATCACAGTAAACTGATAATGTCCATCAGGGGTGGAGAATGCTGTTTTCTCTTTTGCTCCTGGGGCCATGCCAATCTGCCAATACCCTGCAGTTAAGTCAAAGGTACTGAGGAATTGGGCAGCCCCTAATTTATCTATCAGTTCATCTGCTCTTGGGATAGGGTGAGCATCTGTCTTGGTGACAGAGTTGAGCCCTCTATAGTCCACACAGAACCTCATCTCTCTCTTTCCACCCTGTTGATGAGGTTTGGGGACTAGAACCACTGGGCTGGCCCAGGGGCTCTCAGAGGTTTCAATGAACCCTAACTCCAGCATCTTGCTGACCTCAGCTTTGATGCTCTCCTTGACCTGGTCTGACTGTCGATAGATATTGTTTTTTACAGGTGCATTGTCACCAGTGTCCACATCATGGGTACACCAGTTGGTCAGACCAGGGGTCAGGGAGAAGAGGCTAGCATACCGCTGCAAGACTTGCTTGCAGTCAGTTTGCTGTTGGGCAGAGAGGGTGTCTGATAAGATCACACCATCCACTGACCCATCCTTTGGGCTGTAAGAGAGGAGGTCAGGGAGAGGTTCACTCTCTGCTTCCTGTTCCTCATCAGTCACCATCAGCATGGTGATGTCAGCCCTGTCATTGTAGAGCTTGAGGCGGTTCACATGGATGACCCTCTTGGGTGTCCTGCTAGTGCCCAGGTCAACTAGATAGGTGACCTCACTCTTTCTTTCTAGGATAGGGTAAGGGCCACTCCATTTATCTTGGAGAGCCCTTGGTGCCACTGGCTCCAAAACCCACACCTGTTGCCCAGGTTGAAATTCAACCAGTGCAGCTTTTCGGTCATACCAGTGCTTCTGGAGCTCCTGGCTGGCCTCAAGGTTCTTGGATGCTTTTTCCATGTACTCAGCCATTCTGGACCTTAGGCCAAGCACATAGTCCACTATGTCTTGTTTGGGTTCTTGAAGAGGCCTCTCCCAGTCCTCTTTTACAAGACAAAGTGGTCCCCTTACAGGATGACCAAACAGAAGTTCAAAGGGTGAGAAACCTACACCCTTCTGTGGCACGTAACAGGACATCCCATCTCCTTTTGAGTTTTTCAGGGAGCCCCATGATCATACCTTTCAATGTCTTGTTGAATCTCTCAACAAGGCCATTGGTTTGTGGGTGGTAGGGGGTAGTAAACTTATACTGCACCCCACACTCCTTCCACATGTGTGTTAGGTAAGCAGACATGAAGTTGGAACCTCTGTCTGAAACCACCTCCTTAGGAAAACCCACCCTGGTGAAGACACCCAGGAGGGCCTTGGCTACTGCAGGAGCTGTAGTAGTCCTAAGGGGAATTGCTTCAGGGTACCTAGTGGCATGATCCACTACCACTAGAATAAATGTGTTCCCTGAGGCTGTGAGTGGCTCAAGTGGACCCACAATGTCCACTCCTACCCTTTCAAGGGGGACCCCCACCACTGGTAGTGGAATGAGGGGGGCCTTTGGGTGGCCACCTGTCTTGCCACTGGCTTGACAGGTGACACAGGAGCTGACAAACTCCTTCACCTTTTGGTGCATCTGGGGCCAGTAGAAGTGACTCACTAGCCTTTCCCAAGTTTTGGATTGCCCCAGATGTCCAGCTAGGGGATGTCATGAGCCAAAGTTAGGAGGAACTCCCTGTACTTCTGTGGCACTACCACCCTCCTGGTGGCTCCAGGAGTGGGGTTTCTTGCCTCAGCATACAGTAATCCCTCTTCCCAATAAGCTCTGTGGGTACCACTGACATCTCCCCTGGCTTCTGAAACAGCTTGCTGCCTTAGGCTTTCAAGAGTGGGACAGTCTCGCTGACCCTGGCACAGCTCTTCCCTAGAGGGTCCCCCTGGGCCCAAGAGTTCAACCTGGTAAGGGTCAAGCTCCATGGACTCAGTTCCCTCAGGGGTATCCAAATCCTCTCCCTGGGGAGAGGGGTCCTGGATGGTTTGCTGTGTAGAAGCTGGTTCCCCAGTCTTCTTTCCTTTTCTCTTGGTTGGCTGGGCCGATATTCCAGGCTCCAGACATACTTTTTCACCCTTCCTCTTGCTCTGTGCTCTGGTTTGCACACACACCAAGTCAGGGATGCCCAGCATGGCTGCATGGGCCTTCAGTTCAACCTCAGCCCAGGCTGAGGTTTCCAGATCATTTCCAAGCAGACAGGCAGCTGGCAACTTTGGAGAGACCACTACCTGTTTCATGCCAGTAACCCACCCCCCAGCCTAATGTTACCATGGCCATTGGATGACTAGTGGTGACACTGTCAGCGTTGGTGACTGGGTAAGACTTCCCAATCAAGTATTGCTCAGGGGAAACCAGTGTGTCTTTCACCATAGTGACACTGGCACCTGTATCCCTCAGAACTTCTACCCTAGTTCCATTCACCCAGGGGTACTGCAAGTATTTCTTTAAGTTGGGTGGCCACACAGCTACAGTGGCAAACTCTACTTCTCCCAAGGAGACTAGACTGGCTTCAGCGTGTTCCCAGATTTGCTCAGGGTACACCTCTGATCCCATTTGTATACTTGCTGCCCCAGGAGTAGCTGTACTGGGTGCCTTAGGGGCTTTGTTGTGGGGGCAAGCTACAGTTAAGTGTCCTTGCTTCTTGCAGGTATTACACCAGGCCTTTAAGGGATCAAAGTTCTTCCCCCTATATGGTTGGGGCACATAGGGAGTAGTTTGGGTCCCACCCACCTGAACAGGTTTTTGGGGCCCTTTGGAAGACTCAAACTTTTTATCTTGGGGATTCTCACCACCTTTCCCCTGGGGAGGTTTTGGGACCACTTTCTTTTGGTCACCCCCAGTGGTTGTCTTAGTCACCCTAGTCTTGACCCAGTGGTCTGCCTTCTTTCCCAATTCTTGATTAGAAATTAGACCTAGGTCTACCAAATGCTGATGCAACTTTTCATTTGTGCAGTTACTCAAAATATGTTCCTTCATGAATAAATTGTACAATCCATTAAAATCCTGCACACCATGTCCAGCTAACCAACCATCCAGTGTCTTCACTGAGAAATCTACAAAATCAATCCAGGACTGGGTCTGGGTTTTGTGAGCCCCCCTGAATCTAATTCTATACTCCTCAGTGGTGAATCCAAATCCCTCAATCAGAGTTTTCTTAATGAGGTCATAGGATCCTGCCTCTGGCCCAGAAAGGGTCAGAAGCCTGTCTCTGCAGTTACCAGAGAACAGTTCCCACAGGAGTGCCCCCCAGAGAGGTTTCTTCACTTTTCTGATATCACAAGCCATCTCAAAGGCTGTGAACCATTTTGCGATATCATCACCTTCCTCAAATTTAGGGACAATCCCTTTGGGGATTTTAAGGTCAGAAGTTTCCTCCCTATCCTTATTTTTATTATTGCTGCCACCATTGATGGGTGCTAAACCCATCTCTCTCCTTTCTTTTTCTAGAGCCAGGAGCCTGAACTCTAGCTCTAATCTTTTGGCCAGCCTCACAAGGCTGTCCTCTTCACTGGGGGGTCCCCCAGTGTTCTCTCTGGGACCACAGCCACCTGTGTAGTCTCTAGGTTCCCAGATGCTAATCCTTGGATTGGAGGGTATGGGTGCCCTCTCCTCCCTAGGGAATAGCATGGGGGGGTTGTTGTCAACCTCCTCTGCTTCCCTTTCCTCATCTGACTGGCCATCACCATGTTCAGATGGGTGGTCCTTAGCATACTCAGCCAAGAGCTCCTGGAGCCCTAGTTTGGTTGGATGCAGGCCCATTTGTACATTTTTAAGTTTGCATAAGGACCTCAATTCCTTGAAAGACAAGTGTAAGTAAGGTGTGAGGTCGAGCTCCTCCACCAGGTCCATGTTATTATTATCACTAATAGCTGGGTTTGTTTGAGACATTCTAACCTGACAGTTCTAACCCTCTGCCCTGACTATAGTGACTTTTATTTTTCTAAAATTCTAATGGGACTTAAGCAAGGCCCTAGCAAGACTTTTAGTAATTTTGGAAAGACCAATCAGAATTCTAAAGGCAATTTTTAGGAGTTCTGTCGTGTGGTCAGATGGTAACCAGGTAGTCCAACAAATGCAAGTTTGTATCCCACCGCTGATCCAACAATGTGAGAAAGTGGCTCTGTATATACTGTTCCTTAATAGGTACAGGGTGTACAGAGTCCACAGACCCCAAGGGTTTAACAGAGGTTAAAGTTAGATATAACCTTACTCTCCAAAGTGGTAGCCTGGTCGAGCAGTAAGGCAGTATCAGAGGACGTGTAAAGCATTTGTTGTACACACTCAGTCAGCAAATAGTTCCACACACTCAATGACTGAACTCTAGGCCAATGGTTTGTATGTAAAAAATATATGCTTGTTTTATTTTAGAACCAACACTTGGAATTAAAATATACTTTCTCGACAGGAGATGTTTCATAAAAATACTTTTGTATGTGCAATTGACTTTTTAGTAAACAGTTACAAATAGTTGCAGTAGGCAACTCTATTTCTAAACACAATACATTGAGCTCCATGATAAATTCAGATTATAAGCAACAGATTACTTTGTAGATTACTTTTGTAATTCCAGTCCTGGGTCAGTTCTCAGAATCAGCTGTTAAAAGTCGACTTTGGTACTGTAATGATTTTTAACTGATATGTAGCTATTTCAAAAGTGAGCACTTAGAAAATATTTCAGAGCAAACAATCAATGATTCCCTATGGAAGGAAATGTAGGTTACAGGTACAGTAGGTTATCGTTACGTTTGTAATCCAGTACTGGGTGTCTGGACTCAGTACTGGGACATTTATCCAAAACAGGTAAGTAATTACGTTTTCAGATGTTGAAGTTCTGGGCATAGACTCAGGGGTCCCCCAGTGTCGGGTAGGTACAGTCAGTTCACCCTCAGCGGTTTCAGGACGGCCGGGTGCAGAGAGTTAGGCCCAATGTTATCCTACGAGGCATAGGGGGGCCTGGGTTGGTGGCTGCTGTCGGGCAAGCCACGCGGCTGTGGGAGCTGGGCTCCTGGTCACTTACTCAGGGCAAGTGGGGAAGTGGGTTAGAGTAGAGTTTTCACTGCCAGGGCCACTCGGGCGGCTGGCTGCAGGGTGCTTTTGAGCCGTCGGGTGCTCAATTGATTTCTATGGGCAATCTCCGGTTTGGAAAAAGACTGCAGGCTCAGGGACGAGGACTCTTCGGGTGCCACCACCACTTCGAGGGGTAAGTTGTATAGTTGGAGGATAGGTAGGTACCCCGGGATTGGGCACAGAGGGCCGTGGGGCGCCGTGTGCAGGGGTGCCTTTTGATGTCGGAAATCTTACCCTCTTGTTGATCGCGGTTGGGGTGGCACTATGTTCTGAGGCTGCAAGCTTCTTCAGGATAGTCGAGGGGGGGTCCTTGGGTGCCGGACTCGGGGTCACAGTTGCCGTGGGGTCGTCCTCGTGGGTTTAGTTCACTCTGGCACCGGCCAGGCTTGGCGGGTGCAGAGTGGGCTGGGATCGCGGTTCCGGGCTGCTGCCAGGGGTGAAAGGTAGGTTCTGAGTAGAGCCTCTACTCATGGGAGTCCCAGGGGATTAGAGTTCAAAGGTAGCCAGGTCCTCCGGGGTTTCTGAGGTTGCTGGCCACAAGAGAGGCCGGGTTTGGAGTAGGAGCAAGTCTGAGGTCGACAGGCCGGTAGGGCTGGGGCCAAAGCAGTTGGTGTCTCCCTCTCCTTTGCAGCTGCAGGGCAGGTCTTCCTTTCTTCTCGCTCTTCTTGTAATTTCAGAATCTGGAATCTGGGGAAGGAAGGTTCAGGGTGCCCCTAAATACTAGATTTAGGGGTGTTACAGGTAGGTGAAGGCCAGGGACCAATGGGTCCTTGTCCTGGGGTGGGTACACCCCCTATCCTGCCCCTCTCCTGTGGGAGGGGGGCAGTAGCCTAATCCTGATAGGGTAGGGCCTCCCATCTTCAAGATGGCGAGAGCCCGGAGATGTGCTTCACCTCGACCCCCCCCACCTGAGGGGTGGAGTTGGCAGGCTGGCACATCCCCTGTCCTTGTATGGGTTTCAGGCCAAGCTTCCCGCCAGAGTGGGGGGTTGCAGTGGCCTGGGGAAACTCCTAGAGGCGGCAGGCCTTTGAAGCTTCCCTTTGCTCATCCTGGGGGAGGAGATCTATCACCTCACCCAGGATGTGCATTGTTGCAGGCCCGGGAGAGCAGGGGCTCTCCCACCCAGGGGTCCAGCAACGTGTCTGCTGTGTGGCAGCCTGGGCAGCCTCAGAGCAGACGTGGATTGTAGGTTAGTTGTAGGAGGGCATCTCTAAGATGCCCTCTGGGGTGCTTGGTACATTAAATCTCACACTGGCATCAGTGTGGGTTTAATGTGCTGAGAAGTTTGATACCAAACTTCCCAGTCTTTAGTGTTGCCATTATGGTGCTGTGGAGCTCGTGTTTGACGAGCTCTCAGCAACATGTACACTTAAATGGCAGCACTGCACTTACAGTGCCCGGGAATGGACCTGGGTACTGTAGGGGCACAGGGCTCCTGCTCCTGTGCCCACACCATGGGCATAAGGCACCCAGCCAGAGGGGTGACTGACATATGTCTTGGCAGTGTGGGTGTTGGGCATGGCACACAGGGATGTGTGCCATGTCGACTCTTCATTTTGTCCTGCACCCAGACACTCAGCCTGCAAATGCAGTGTGTGTGTGTAAGGGTACAGGGCCCCTAAGGGTGGCACAATGAGTGCTGCAGCCCTTAGGGGCCTTCCCTGGTCACAAGGCCCTGGGTACCTAGGGTACCATTTACTAGGGACTGACATGTGGCCAGGGTTTGCCAATTTGGAGTTTGTGTGTTTAAGGAAGGAACATAGGCCCTGGGCACCTGATTGGCAGGAGTCCAGGGTACACTCAGTCAAAGTACAGTCAGCAATTTAGCAAAAAGTGGGGGCATACCATGCAAGAAAGAGGGCACTTTCTCACACCAATGTCTGAGCAAATCCAGTGCTCCAGAGACAAAGTCTTGGTTTGGGAAGGCAGGGCAGGTCCTCCGGGTTCTTGGGGGCTGCTGGCTGCAGGACTCCGGAATTTTGCTGGAGTAGGTTCGAGGTGGAGACAGGCCTGTAGAGCTGGGGCCAAGTCAGTGGGCCTTGTTCTCTTCTTAGTTCAGCGCGGCTTCTTAAGTCCTCCTTTTTCTGGTCAGTTCTTGTTTGAGGAGGCAAGGGTCAGGGTTGCCCCTAAATACTAAATTTATGGGTGTTACAGGTAGGTACAGGTCTTGTCCAATTGGTCCTTTCCTTGGGGTGGGTACACCCCCTAATATGCCACCCTCCAGTGAGAGGGGGGCATATGCCTCTCTGGTTGGCTGGGTCCCCCATCTGCAAGATGGCGAGGACTGAAAGTTGTGCTTCACTTCGCCTCCCCCACCTGAGGGGTGGAGTTGGCAAAGGTGGGCCCATCTACCTTCCTCACTTGGATTTCCCGCCGATTCTCCCACTCAAAGTGGGCGTCAGAACCGGTGGGGGCCAGTCTGCTGAAAGCAGCAAATGGCTGGTGTACCTCACACAGGCGGCATGCCTTTGAAGCTTCCCCTTCGTGGACCCTGCCCATCCTGGGGGAGGAGGCTTGGCACCTTGTCCCAAGATGTACATTGTTTCAGACCCCCGAGAGCAGCAGGCTCTCGATCCAGGGGTCCAGAAACATGTTTGGTGGTGGCAGCTGGCAAGCAGCCACTCAGCCAGGACACTAGAGTTAGGTCGGTTTTCACGGGGCATCTCTAAGATGCCCTCTGAGTGTCATTTTTCATTAAATCTCACACTGGCATCAGTGTGGGTTAAATGTGCTGAGAAGTTTGATACCAAACTTCCCAGTTTTTAGTAAAGCCATTATGGTACTGTGGAGTTCGTACTCACAAACTCCCAGAACCATATCCTCTTAATGGCATTTACTGCACATACAATGTCTAAAAATTGACTTGCGTATAAGCAACAGGAGTAAACCCATAGACCTAGTTGAGATCTGGGTGAACTAGTGTATACGAACAACAATATCTCAACCGGTATTATTTACAAGACTGGTAACTCGGCATGTACAAGACATTGCAAGAAAAGAAAGTAGGGAGACTCTTTGTTCTGTTAAATGTGCCAATGGCATCCTGTATTGAGAAAATACAAGGCAAAACTTACATTCGTGAAAACTGACAAATTGGGAACAGTTGTAACAGCACTCTAGGCAATAAATACGTAAATAACCGGAAGAACTTTGTGTACACAAGTGGTCGTGACATTCAAGGTGGACGACGCAGGTGACAAGTGGAACAGCGATAGGCGGCGCAAGGTGAGAATGTCACAATGATACAGAACTACTTATGGTTCACAGGTAAGTATTCACATAAACTTGTATGAAATTAGGCATTTTGGTGAACCAGCGTATAGGGCGCCACAAGTTGTGCTGGGATGACGTTTCGATCCATTAGGATTAGGATCATCATCAGGACCGGGTTACAGATAGATGAGTGCTGAGCACAATGGTACGTGGTGTTGTAGATGGAGGGAGGGTAATAGTGTCCGGTGTGTAAGCGGAGCTAGATCGCACCGACAGGCCGCCCTAGGTCAAAGGCAATGAATGGGGCGTAGAGAGGGATCCTATGCCAGTACGGTGGGTTGTAGGGATGTGTGCCATGTCGACTCTTCACTTTGTTCTGCACCAAAATACACAGCCTGCAATGGCAGTGTGTGTGTTAAGGTACAGGGCCTCTAAGGGTGGCACAATAAGTTCTGCAGCCCTTAGAGGCCCTTCCTGGCCACAGCGCCCTTGGTACCTGTGGTACCATTTACAAGGGACTGACCTGTGGCCAAAGAGTGTCAGTTGGGTTTTGTTTTTAATGCAGTTTAGGAAAAGAACATAGGCCCTGGGTACCTGTTTGTCAGGAACCCAAGCAAAAGACACACAATTGATGGACGGAATGCAGAACAAATCAAAACATTCACCCTCAGTCAAGAGATCTGGGTTAAATCCAGCATTCTTTTGCTCACCATGCCACCCCAGTTTAGACGTGGCCATATGCAAATCAGTCTTGACCCTGTGCCTCATGGGAACAGTCCAGCCCGAACTGCCAAACCAGGTCCTCCCTGGACCGGAAACAAGCATCCTAGGACCGGTTTCGGGGTTTCACCCCTCTTCAACCAGGAAGAAACCCCGAAACCGGTCCTAGGATGCTTGTTTCCCGTCCAGGGAGGACCTGGCTTAGCAGTTCGGGCTGGACTGTTCCCATGAGGCACAGTGTCAATACTGATTTGCATATGGCCAGGTCTAAACTGGGGTGGCATGGTGAACAAAAGAATGATGGATTTAGCCCAGATCTCTTGACTGGGGGTGAATGTTTTGATTTGTTCTGCATTCCATCCATCAATTGTGTCTCTTTTGCTTTCTCGCCCTATGTGCGCCAGATTCCCAGACGTGGGTCCTGGGCTCACTGTGCCACTGGAATCAAGCTATCCTGGCTGAAGAGGGGTGAAACCCCGAAAACGGTCCTAGGATGCTTGTTTCTGGTCCAGGGAGGACCTGGCTTGGCAGTTCGGGCTGGACTGTTCCCATGAGACACAGGGTCAAGACTGATTTGCATATGGCCAGGTCTAAACTGGGGTGGCATGGTGAGCAAAAAATGATGGATTTAACCCAGATCTCTTGACTGGGGGTGAATGTTTTGATTTGTACTGCATTCCGTCCATCAATTGTGTGTCTTTTGCTGTCAGGAACAGAAGGCACACTCAAAGTACATAAGCAGTTTGGCAAAAAGTGGGGGCAACCATGCAAAAAGAGGGCGCTTTCTTACACTGCGGGGTGCCATCACCACCTGAGGCTGGCTTGGTAATATGCAATAGAACAGCCTCTCACATACCCTTTCCCTTCCAGGTGTATCGAGCTGCGGGGATGCCATCACCACCCGAGGCTGTACTGCTCTGTACTCTCTGGGTTCCCAGGAAGGACACCAGTCTTTGTCCAATCCTAGACCTCATGATCTTGAATCTTTACTTGTGTAAGGAAACTTTAAGGGTGCTGTCCAAGAACCTCTGGTTGTCGAAGCACAAGACAAGGTCGTGTCCCTTGACTTACAGGATTTGTATTTCCGAATACTGATCATGCAGTTCCACACACTACCTACCAGTTCACGGTCCAGCCATTTGGAATAACATTTGCACCTGGATTCTTCACCAAGGTGATGGTAGTGGATGTCCCATATCTAATAAGGTTGGGGATCTCCGTATTCCAGAACCTAGACGATTGGTTGCTCAAAGCCAACTCACCACAGATGGAGTTTGACCACCTGCAGGCAAAGTATCCCTGTTGTTCAATTTGGGCTATTTCATCACCATCACAAAGTCTCATGAAAAGCCCTCTTAGCACCTGCAGTTCATAGTGGCAGTACTGGACGCAACATTTTTGAGAGCCTTCCTTTCTCAGATGATCTATGACATTCTGGAAAGGATTCCAGTGGTTCGGGAGGGGGCTTGAGTTTCAGTTCTCATGGTTTTTCTCCTGCTAGGTCTGCTGGCTTGCTGCATTCTTCTCGCCACATATGTAAACTGGCATATGGGTGCTGTCTAGTGGCAGTTCCGTCAGTAGTTGTTAAGACACTGGAAGATTTGTCAGACTCAGTCGCTACATCTTGGGACACTGCGATGGACTTAAGCTGGGGAGAGTATGTAGTCTAACGGCTAGGGCGATCGGTCTCAAATCTGGGGAACTGGGTTCGAGTCTTGGCAATGACGCTCAACATCCTGTGATTCTGGGCAAATCACTTAATCTTCCCATGCTTAACAAAAATGAATGTGTCCTTGTGTAACACAACTGGTGCTCATGTAAAGTGCTCTGAAACCTTCGGGTCAAGTTCACGCTATATACAACCTGAAAAGAAAGGGAAAAGTTCTAGTGGTTGGTTGAGGAGCTCCTGTCACAAGGGGGATATAATTTTATTCTCCTTCAGCAGTGACTACAGTAGTGATAGATGCAGCCACCCCCCTAGTGGGGTTTGCATCTGGAGCAACTGGAGATCAGGGGCCTGTTATCTCCTTAAGAGTAGGTTCATCATAATCATTAATTGTCTCAAGAAGAAGGCTATTTTCCTGGCCCTTAAAGCTTTTCTCCCTTCGAGGCCAGTCTGTCCAGATCATGACCGATAATATGATATGGTATGCTAATAGGCAGGGAGGAGTTGGGTCTCACCTTCTGTCAGTAAGCACCACAGCTCTTGGCTTGGGAGTGCAAACACACTCTGGTTGGTCACCAGCCATCTGCCTCCAGGACAGACAGTCCTCATCTTGACAGAGTAGCCTCTCCATGAGGAGGTGGTCCAGACCATCTTTGCTCTGTGAGGCACCCACCTACGTGAAAGAACTTGCACTGGCTACATTTCTCTTCCAGGGGATCCTCATCAATAGTCATAAGCACTGAATTTTCCATGCGTAGGGACCCCGGAAATAATAAAAAAATATATATGAAACATATATACACAGCTCTACATATATACATATATCATCTTTTCACACATCAATGCAGCCCCTATAAAAGGCTAATCAATGTAATAAAAACTGTGTTTGCAACCACATACTATAGAAGATAGACAACAGGAAGGCAAGCATTACTTGAACACTTTTTAATGAGTAGAATAAAAACCAATCTGCAAAAGAGCAAGCATTGTTAGCCTATAGATGCATTGAAAACCAATAGCATAGAAAATTAAAGCAATTGCAAACACATAAACTGGCACTGTGCCTTTAAGGCAGCCATGACACCCAGCTTCCCATCATGCCCCAGGGGTGAGAGTTAGGTCAGTTGTTCTTTCCGGCTCCTTCAGTCAGGACCCTGGAATTCTCAGCTCTGACTTTTTTGTCAAATAATCCAACCTTTAATTGTGGTTTTTTACTTTAAACTTAACGTCTTAAGTCCTAGAGTGAGGTACTACCATTTTTTGTGACATAAATTGGTTATTTTTCTCTCACAATCCCATCTCTTTTTGATCCTTGCCCCTCCTGTGGCAAGAAGAAGGCCAAATCTGACATACATTCTCTGTGTATTCTCTGCCTTCCTGACTCTCATTCCTCAGAGACTTGCCAGCATTGCAAAAAGCTGTCTGGGCGTACTCTCAAAGAGAGAGAAAGGATACGTCTCTATGGACTTTCTGAAAGGAAGAAATCTACATCCAGAGGAAGGTTTCCAGTGAGACAGAAGAAAAAGAGGTCCAGATCGACGTTGAGAAGTAAGATCCCGATTTGTTCTCCATCGGCGTTGAATATACCTCCAGCGACGAAGAAAGAGATGTCGTTGTCTAGACTTCCACAGTCGACGGTGCCGGTGCACCACACGACGCAGAGATTGAAGACGGCAATTTCGACGTCGAGTCATCAGGTAACAGATCAACACCCTCCGTTGGCGTCAACCCGGCTACGCTCAATGTCGAGGAGTAGGTCTCGGTCGGTGTTGGCTCAACTTTCGACGTCGAGACATAAGACTTCGTGTAAGAAACTGGCTCTATATATACTGCACCAAAGTGAGGTACAGTGTGTATAGAGTCAAAGGGTCTCTAGAGGTTTGGCAGAGGTTAAAGTTAGATAGAACCTTGCTCACCAAAGTGGTAGCTTGGTCGAGCAGTAAGGCAGTATCACAGGACAGTGTTAAGCATTTGATGTACACACTCAGTCAGCAAATGAATTCACACACTCAAGAACTGAACTCTAGGCCAATTGTTTTGTATAAAAAATATACTGTTGTTTTATTTCTAGAACCAAGCAAGCCTTGTACAGGTAAGCATATAAATACTTTGCAGTAGTAAATTACTTGATTGAACACAGTTCAAGATTGCAGTATAACTGGTACTGATTTTGGTTACAGTTTAAGTAAGCAGTTTGCAACACATTACAGGTATAGTACATTCGAATAAATGGGCTTTTTAAGTAAAATGCAGTTAATTACTTTTCAGATTACTTTTAGTAACACAGGGCTGGATCCTAGATTCAGCCTTGAGACACTTCCTGAAAACAGGTGAGTAAATGCGTTTTAGTTAGAAGTACGATTTTTAAAGAATATTATTGCATTTCAAAAGTTGACACTTAGAAACTTTTTCACATAGAATCACCAATGTTATCCTACGGGAGGAAATTCACTTAGCAGGTAAGTTATGTTAAAGATACTTTTTCTTACTGCTGGATACCTAGATTCAGCACTGGGACATTTCCTGAAAACAGTTGAGAAAATGCGTTTTGGTTATTCGGCTGATTTTTAAGGAATATTTGTAATTTTCAAAAGTCGACACTTAGAAACTTTTTGGGAGAAAAAGTGTCCATGTTATTCTATGAGGAAAAAGAGGTTATTGGTTTCCAGGTAGGTAATCGGTCTTTTGAGTTAGGGTTCTGGGGTAAGACTCGGGGGTCTCCCAGGGTCAGTGATGCACTGTTGTTGCACCCTCAGTGGCACTCGGGCAGCCAGGTGCAGTGTGTTGAAGCCCAATGTTATTCTATGGAGGATAGGAGGACTCCGATTGGTGGCTGCTGGCAAGCAGACCAATGGGTTGTGGGAGCAAAGCTCCTAGGGTTAAGCTCAGGGCAAGTTGGGGACCAAGTTAGCACCAAAGGGGCACCCTCAGCGGCACTAGGGCGGCCGGGTGCAGGGTGCTGTTTTGAGGTTGGGTGCCCTGTTGATTTCAATGGAGATTCTCCGGGACAAAGAAACACTGCAGGCTCGGGGACGAGAATCTTCGAGGAGTGACCACCACTTCGAGGGATAAGTTGGGATGTAGAGGGTTGGTTAGGCACCTCTGGGTTGGGTATTCAAGGCCGTGGGGCGTCCGGTGCAGGGGTGCCTTGGGACGTTGGATTTTCTTACCACCTCTGGTCGTGGTAGGGGGGGTCCTCTGGATTGAGGCTGCAGGCATTGTCAGGAGGCTTGAGGCAGGTCAGGGGTCACCGGATCTCGGGTCCGGATCGCCGGAGGGACCTCCTCGTGGTATTTGTCCACTCGAGCACGGGCCGGATTCGGCGGGTGCAGAGTGTGCAAGATTCGCGGTTCCTGGCTGGCACCAGAATCTGCAGTTCACACGTCCAGTGTTCACGGGAGAAACAGCTTGGAAAGTGAAGGCAGGCAGATCCTCTCGGGTTTTTGAGGTTGCTGTCCGTTGAACACGCCGGGGTTTTGCAGGAGCAGGTTCGAGGGCAGACAGGCCAGTAGGGCTGGGGCCAAGTCAATGGGCGTCGTCCTCTTGTTAGCTCTGCACGGCTTCTCATCCTTCTTCTCTTCTTTTTCTTGTGGTTGCTGGATCTGAGTAAGGAAGGTTCAGGGTGCCCCTAAATACTAAATTTAGGTGTGTTACAGGTAGGTAAAGCGAAATCAGCAAAAATCAGCCATCGAGGAAGTTCCTATATCGCGTCGAGGTGTATACTCAAGGTACTTCATAGTGAGGAGGAAAGGTCGGAAGTCAGAATTCAGACCTATCCTGGATCTTCACGCCCTCAACAAATCCATCCGGAAGGAGAAGTTTTGCATGTTGGCTCTCAATCAAATATATCCCCATCTCCAACAAGGGGACTGGATGTGTTTGTTAGATCTGCATATTTCCACATCCCAGTCAGCCCACATCACCGAAAGTTACTGCGTTTTCTGGTGGGATCGACCCATTATCAGTTCAAAGTCCTGCCCTTCGGGTTGAAGTCAGCTCGCAGAGTATTTACAAAATGCATGGCAGTAGTAGCAGCTGTTATATGGCGCAAGGGAATGTTTGTTTACCCTTACCTCGACGACTGGCTTCTGAAGGACCCTTCTCCCCAGAATGTGAGGGTCCACTATCAACGATGTCTAGCTCTTTACCAACAACTGGGCCTTCAGGTCAACTTCGAGAAATCGACTCAGCATCCCACGCAAAGAATCCACTATCTGATAGATGATAGACTCCGCAGTAGGAAAAGTGTTTCCTTCGGAGGAGAGACTGGCATCCATCACTCTGAAATGCAAGCAGATTCTGCGCAGCAATTTCCCTTCAGGCCGTCAGGTTGCCTCTCTTTTAGGGTCGATGGCTTCCTGCACTTTTCTTGTCCCCAACGCCAGGCTGAGGATGCGTCCTTTACAGCAGGATCTGGAGGGCAAGTAGGACCAATGAACGGCTCGATGGGACGACAGGATACATCTGTCAAAAGCAGCCAGAGCATCGATTGCATGGTGGATGCAACAGGAAAATCTTCTGGTAGGGGTTCCGTTCCATCAGTCCCCTCCCTCTCAATCATCAATCATTAATCACAGATGGTTCCCTCCAGGGTTGGGGTGCGCACATGGGGTCTCTCCAGACTCAAGGTCGATGGTTGTCAAAAGAGCGATTATATCACATCAACATGCTGGAGCTATGAGCTATGAGCTTTGCATCTAGCCGTCAAGGCCTTCTTCCCATCTATTCAGACCAGTTCCATCTTAGTCCAGACGGCCAATATGACCACCATGTACTATCTGAACAAGCAGGGAGGGACTCAATTGCATCCCTGTCCCTGGAGGCCCAAGCTCTCTGGCATTGGCTCCTTGCAAGCAATCTGACTATTACAGCAATACACCTACCAGGGGAGCAGAATTCACAAGCAGGCGCTCTCAGTTGTCACCTTGAGGACCAGCAGGACTGGGTTCTAAACGACGAAGTCGTTCAAGAAACTTTCCGGTAATGGGGTCGTCCAAGCATCGATCTCTTTGCGGACGATACAAACAAAAAATGCTGCGACTTTGCCTCAAGATTCTACTGACCAGGATCGAGAGGGAATGCCCTTTTGATCAATGGTCAAGAGGCTTTGTATCCGCTTTTCCTCCCCTTCCTCTCATCCCTAAGGTCATAACCAAACTCTCCCACTCCGAGACAAGGATGATTCTGATCTCTCCGGACTGGCCATGGCAGTGGTGGTACCCGGACCTTCTGCACCTATCAGAATGCCCACACAAGAGATTGCCATGCAGACCGGACCTGCTGTCCAAGATGAACGTGAGCATTCATCTCCCCACCTAATCACACCCCAAAGATAGAGCAGTGGATGAAACACCTATCCGTCTTTGAATGTGCTCCCCTCGTCATCCATTCCGTAAAATCCCTGGGAGTCACCATAGACAAACACCTGGATATGAAGTCGCACATCAGCAAGGCCACCAAGGGAGCCAATCACCAGATGAGTTTACTAAGGAAACTTAAACCCTTCCTCCCGCAGAGCGACTTAAAAATGGCAGTTCAAGCCTTGGTGTTATCAAGACTAGACTATGAAAGCACCACTCTGTGGCCACCCCAGATACAAGCTTGCCCCGTTGAGGGCTTCACTTAACGCTGCTGCAAGATTGGTATCAGGAGCTAAAAGAAATAGCCACATTTCCCCGACCCTGAAAACGCTGAACTGGCTGCCATATGAGGCAAGAGTTCATCTAAAAATTGCCTGCATGACCCATAAAGCACTACACAACAACACACCCAGCTACCTAGCTCAAAAACTAGAACGATCCGGAGGATGCAGACAATTACGAAGCGCGAGTTCTCTACTTCTGAAACCACAAACCTTTCATAAAAAGAGAATTGGTTGCAGAGCCTTCTCAGGGATCACCCCAAAGATATGGAATTCCCTACCTCCATTGGTTCGGGGAATCTCTTCCCTTACAGCCTTCAAAAAAGAGGTAAAAATCCTCCTAATGAACAAACTTACGTCCTAAGTCCTGACCCTATACTGGCTTCGAGTCACCGATACGATCCGCATATTACTGGATACCCTGTGTGGATGGAAAGAGAACACTATTGGTCTGTTTTTATCCCAATGCAGACCTAAGGCCCAATAACCTTATTGTCTGCAATATGACGTTGCCCTCTGGGATCATGTTCTCGTCCACTGGTCTACTATGTCATCTTATACCTATGTTATCTTATACCTTTTGCCTCTACTGTAAGTAATGACGAATATCTAATGCGTGTATATTACATTATGTTTTATGTCTCTTTAACTATATACATACTGTAAAGCGCTCTGATACCCTCGTGGGTCACGTTCGCGCTATATAAAACCTTATAAATAAATTCATCACCCCAACCTTTCCTCACTGAACTTGGCAGCATGGCTCCTGAGGTCCTCCAATATGGTCATTTAGGACTCCCTCAGTACTGCATGAGTATCTTGAAAGAAGCAATAAGACCTTCCACAAGACACTCTTATGCTCGTAAATGGAAGCGTTTCTATTTGTGGTGTGTGCAAAATGGTTGCCATCCTACCAAGGGGCAAGAGTAAGTGCTTTTACCTTATCTCCTCCACTTAGCTAAGGCACGTCTCAAATTCTCTTCCATAAAAGTACACCTGGCTGCCATTACGGCATGCAGGCGGTCTCCTTCTCACCCTTCTTTCTTTCAGATGCAGGTATTGAAGGACTTTTTACAAGGGTTAAAGAAGGTTTACCCTCCTATCCGACCTCCTTCGCCTCCCTGGGAGCTGAATCTGGTTCTGTCTAAACTGATGGGTCCTCCGTTTGAACCTGTCCACAAGCAACCCTCCAACACCTAACGTGGAAGGTAGCCTTTTTGGTAGCAATCACCTCAGCTCGCACGGTGAGCGAGATTCAAGCTCTCTGTTCTAAGGAACCATACACGGTTTTTCATCTCAATAGGTTCGTTCTGAGGACTCGCCCCTCTTTCCTTCCGAAGGTGGTGTCGGACTTCCATGTCAATCAATCCATCTCGCTGCCTACCTTTTTTCCTAATCCCTTTACACCAGCTGAGAGGGCCCTTCATTCTTTAGGCCTGAAAAGGGTTTTGAAATTCTACTTGGACAGGTCTAAAGCGATAAGGAAATCTGATCAACTGTTTATTAATTACGGCTCAATCAAAACAGGTTTTCCAGCCTCCAAGCGTTCCATCCCCAGGTGGATAGTGTCATGTATCAAACTGGCTTATCAGTTAGCACAGAAGCCTCTTTGATCTATGCCCAAGGCTCATTCCACTAGAGGAAAGGCAGCTACAATGGCTTTTCCTAACAATGTACCAGGACAGACTACCTCGCTCAATTGGATGGTCAGATTCCAAACCCAACTTCCAGAGGCTCACCTTCATGCATGGAGAGTGAGCAGTGACACTTCCAACTGCCATGAGAGGCAACCCCTTGACGAAATCATTTTACTCTGGGAGGTAAACACGTTTTGTCACTGTGTGCAGAGCAGAAGGTTGATCCACTGAAGACATGTCTTTTGTAGGTCCTATGTTTTGCTCTATCACCGGCCAGATTGTACAGTGGGCACTGTCCGGGACTATTTTCCAGGCCTGTGAGCATTTGTCTGCCAGCCCACCCTTCCCTGTTCAAATCCCTAGTTGTGATTATATTTTTTGGAAGGGATTCCTGTTCCTTTCTACATCCAGTGGGAACCGAATGTTGTTTTTGACAGGGGACCGTTTTGCTCACTTCACAGCTGTCTGTTCCATTTACTGTTGTTTAAGACTGAGTCCATTTTTCTTGTAGCGATTACTTTGGCAAGACTTGTCAACGAGCTGCAGGTGCCATCTTTCATATGCTTCTGCCCAGACAAATTGGTCCAGAATACAAAAGTGGATTTCTCGCCCAAGGCGGTGACCCCTTTCCATCCGGGTCAACTAGTTATTAACCTACCCGCCCGCCCCTTTTCCTGCCACCCCTCCCTACTGAGGAAGAGGAGCGATTACAATGTCTGGACACCTGTTACGCAGTCACTTAATATGCAGACCAGACAAGGGAGGTATGATCTGACTACCAACATGACTTAAGCACGCACCAGAAAGGACAAGGTGGTCCAGAAAAGACCTTACACTGGATCATTTTGTGTATCAAAATGTGTTGCCAAAATAAACCACAGTAGGAAAGTGGGTATCTGAAAGAAACACGTTAGTTAGATTCCTCACCTTAGAATATCCCCAGGCGTCAGGCTGGATCCGGAAAGGTTTTTGTAGCAATACCCCTTGCGCGTCGCTTTTTGACTAACTTTTTGACCTCTTTTGGTTACTCAACTCGATATCTGGTGCCGGTAGAATGCCTGGATTTAAGCATTGTGACGCCTGTCACCGACTGATGTCGGTAACGGATCACCATTGCCGGTGCGCGTACTGCCTGGGGGCCGGCCATGACGCGGAGTCGTGCCTCGACTGTCAGGCCTTGACGTCGAAGGCTAGGCGGGAGCGGTCCCGTAAGCTACTCGAGCTTCGACACTCTGCTCCACGTCGCTCTCGGTCCCGGTCCAGGTGGAGGTCCAAGGACCGTTCGCGGAGCCGCAGCCATCGACATCGCTCGTCGGGATCTTCGGGTAAGTCCCGTCACTCCAAACATTCTAAGAAGTCCAAGCGGCGTCCTCGCTCTTTGGACTCCCCTCGCCGGTCGCGCGACCCGGCCGAGTGTCCGGGTGGTTCCACCCCCGCGGCTCCGTCGGAGCCGCAGGAGCCGTGCTCGTCCCCATACCCTCCGGTCCCTGGGTTTGACGCGACTCCGGCGGAGGTCGGTGCCTTCCTCTCGCCCATGAGGAATCTGGCTCCGCCGTCGACGCCTGCCGGCGCACCTTCGGGCCCCGCAGGGTTGACTGGGCACCTCGCGTGCCGGCGGCTCCGGCCCCGGTGCCGTCGAGGGCACCGGGCCGGACGCCGCAGGTCCCCGAGGGATCCAGGCCTGGATCTCTGCCGGCGCCGGTCGACCTCACGACACCTCCTCCGCCGACACCGGTTCCGCCCCCGACGCCGTCCCCGCACGGCGTCGGGCCTCAGTTTAGCCCTTTTCCGGACCCGGCGCCGTCCGACGCCGTTTCCGGCGCCGATGGGTGACCGCTTCATCCACCGTCCGGCTCCGATCATTCCTCCTGTCTACCAGGAATCGGATGATGAGGGCGACTGGGAGGAGTCTCAGGACCCTCTGGCTTAACAGGCCCAATTGTCTCAGGACTGGGCAGAGGAATTGGGGGACGCCAGCGGTTTGGATACCTCTCCAGACGCTGGATTCATCTCTCCTCCGACTGTGGCCTCGGAGGAAGGTGCAGCCTTTTCTGTGGTGCTGCGCAAGGCGGCCGAAGCCCTGGGGCTCGAGTTGTCTGCTGTGGCTGTGAGGACTAACGTCCTCACCGAGGTCCTTCAACCGACAGCAAGCTCCACTGAGCCTCTGCTGCAGTTTAATGAGGCCCTCATTGACGTTCTCCAGGGCACTTGGTCCAAGCCCTCCACAGTCCCTCCTGTGGACAGGAACGTTGCCCGGCGCCACCGCCCTGCTCCGGGCGAACCCACATTCCTCTCCCACCACCCCACCCCAAAGAGCCTGGTTATCCAGGCCTCTACCTCCCAATCCTCCTTCCCATTCGCTCCTCCGGATAGGGAATCCAAGAGGTTGGAGCAGTTTGGCAAGAAACTGTTCTCGTCCCTGAGTTTGGGACTGCGGTCTTTAAATACCGCTTGCCTTTTGGACCATTACGCCCACTCGCTGTGGGATGCGGTGGAGGACGTGCTGCCCTTGTGCCCGGAAGAGGCCCGGGAGCGACTCACCCAAGCACTTGCTAACGGGCGAGATGCAGCGCGGCACGCCATTAGATGTGGACTAGACACCACGGACTCGCTGGGTCGGGCAATTTCCACCACGGTGGCGCTTCGGTGTCACGCCTGGCTGAGGTCCACGTCGTTTTCAGGGGATGTCCAAAGCTCCCTCATGGACATGCCCTTCGATGGCACTCGCCTGTCTGGCGAGAAGACGGACAGTGCGCTGGCCCGGTTCAAGGACTCCCGGGCCACGTCCTTGGGTCTTGCGGCCGCGGGGCCGCAAACTTCCGCCTTTCGCCCCTTTCGTGGCCAAGGAAGGGGCGCCTCCTCACGTCCGCCCAGCCACCGGCCGCAGAACCAGCCTGCACGCGGTCGCGGACGTGGTTTCCGCCGAGGCGGTTCTGGAGGACATCGTGCCGGTCAGTCCACATCCACCCGGCAGCATCCGCCTCAAAGCCCTCCTAGTCCGAGCTTTCAGGCCCATTCAACGCCAGTGGGGGGCAGAGTTCGCCATCACCTGCACCACTGGCGCTCCATCACTTCGGACAGGTGGGTGCTGCAAATCGTCCGAAGGGGCTACTCCCTCTACTTCGAGACGACCCCTCCAGCCATGCCACCGCAGAACCACCGTATGTCGGGGGGTCATTTGCATCTTCTCCGGGAGGAGGTTTCGGCCCTCTTGGCCAAGGAGGCCGTCGAGCGCGTTCCTGTTCCAGAAGTAGGTCGTGGTTGCTATTCCCACTACTTTCTGGTTCCCAAGAAGGGCAAAGGGGGCCTACGCCTGATCTTGAATCTCAGAAGCGTGAACGCCTTCCTCCGGTAGGAACTGTTCAAGATGCTCACTTTGGCTCAGGTTCTTGCTGCCCTAGACCCTGGAGACTGGATGGTAGCGTTGGACTAGCAGGACGCTTATTTCCACATCCCCGTCCTGCCGGCCCACCGGCGTTACCTGCGGTTCACGGTGGGTCAGGAGCACTTTCAGTTCACCGTGCTCCCCTTCGGCCTCACCAGTGCCCCTCGGGTGTTCACGAAAGTGATGGCGGTGGTCGCAGCTCATCTGCGCAGATCAGGGGTCCCAGTCTTCCCCTATCTCGACGACTGGCTGTTGAAGGCGGGCTCGCCCCAGCAAGTCGTCTCCCACCTCCAGACTACGGTAGACCTCCTGCATTCGCTGGGGTTCTCCATCAATGTGTCGAAGTCGCACCTGAGTCCCTCCCAAAAGCTCCTTTTCATAGGGGCGGTTCTCGATTCGGCGCAGTTCCGGGTCTATCTGCCGGAACAGCGGGTCCTGGACATTCGAGCCCTGATTCCCATCTTCCGGCCTCTGTCCTGGATTTCGGTCAGGTTGGTGCTGCGGCTTCTGGGGCTGATGGCCTCCTGCATCCTGTTAGTACCTCACGCCAGATGGCGGATGCGGGCTCTGCAGTGAGACCTGAAGTTTCAGTGGGCCCAGCATGGAGGCAACCTGTCCAACCACGTCTTGATCTCGGAGGGCACTGTGAAACAGCTGCAGTGGTGGCTCACGAATCGCGATTGGGTCAGCGGCAGATCCCTCTCCCTTCCCCAACCGGAGCACGTGGTAGTGACGGATGCGTCCCTCCTGGGATGGGGGGGCCATATGGGAGAGGCGGAGATCAGAGAACTCTGGTCTCCGGCGGAGACTCGGCTCCATATCAATCTTTTGGAGCTGCGGGCGATCCGACTTGCACTGAAAGCCTTCCTTCCCTCTGTCCGGGGAAGTGTCGTGCAGGTGTTCACAGACAACACCACCGCCATGTGGTATTGCAACAAACAGGGTGGTGCTGGGGTCGTGGACCCTTTGTCAGGAGGCCCTGCGCCTCTGGACATGGCTGGAACACCAGGGCATCACCCTAGTGGTTCAACATCTGGCGGGCTCTCTGAACGCCAGAGCGGACGAACTCAACTGCCGGTGCATGATGGATCACGAATGGCGTCTGAACTCGGACGTGGCGCAAGGTCTCTTTCTGCAGTGGGGAGAGCCTTGGTTAGATCTATTCACCACCGAAGAGAACGCGCAATGTCAGCAGTTCTGCGCGTTGGAGTTTCCAAGGCGGCACTCGCTCAGACGCCTTTCGTCGCGAGTCGAGTTGCGGTCTGTTGTACGCCTTTCCGCCTTTACCACTTCTGCCCAGAGTGCTGAAGAAGATCAGGCGCGACCGGGCCCAAGTCATCTTGGTGGCTCCGGATTGGGCACGAAGGTACTGCTATCCCGAGCTACTCAGTATGTCCATCGATCCCCCGATACGACTGCCTCTTCAGGAGGATCTTCTGTCGCAGCAGCAGGGGACGGTCCTCCACCCGAACCTGTCCAGCCTCCACCTACATGCGTGGAGATTGAGCGGCGGCAGTTGATGCCATTTGACTTGCCTCCTGCAGTCTGTGATTTCATTCTGGCAGCCAGGCGTCCCTCCACAAAGACGGTATACGCCTGCCGGTGGAACAAATTTGTGGCATGGTGCACAGCAAAGGCTGTGGATCCCCTTTCTGCCCCTCTTTCTGAGGTTCTCCTCTTTCTTCTTTCTTTGGCCCAGCAGGGCTCTGCTCTGGGCACCTTGAAAGGTTATCTTGCTGCTATCTCTGCCTTCCATCGGCTTCCTGATCAGCCTTCTCTTTTCAAGTCCCCTGGTGTTTCACGCTTTCTCAAGGGCATTACTCATATGTACCCTCCTGTTCCTTTCGTAATGCCTCATTGGGACTTGAACCTTGTTCTCACTTTTCTGATGTGCGCTCCCTTTGAGCCCCTTTATAACTGTCCCATCCGTCATTTGACTTTGAAAACTGCCTTCTTGGTTGCAATCACCTCCGCTAGGCGGGTGGGTGAGCTCCAGGCTTTGTCATCCAAGCCTCCCTTCCTTTCCGTTCATGTCCTTCTTTCCTGCCTAAAGTCGTGACTCCCTTTCACATCGGGCAATCTGTCACGCTGCCCACCTTCTTTCCTCCTCCGCATCCTTCAAAAGATGAAGAGAGGCTCCACCGTCTGGACCCAAAATGTGCGCTATCCTTTTATTTGGACCGCACAAGACAGTTCCGGGTGGACCACCAACTTTTTGTTGGATACGTAAGGGCTAAGAAGGGTAAAGCTGTGCACAAGCGGACCATCTCTCGGTTGGTCGTGTTGTGTATTAAGACCTGCTATTCTTTGGCGAAAAAGGTTCCTCCTGTTGGGCTACGGGCCCATTCTACTCGGGCCACAGCGGCCACGACTGCACTGGGACGGGGAGTCCCCTTGCAAGACATCTGTCAGGCGGCGACGTGGGCTTCGCTGCACACGTTTGCGAGACATTACTGCCTGGACAGCCAAGTCCGGAGGGATGGCCACTTTGGCCGTTCTGTTCTCCAGGACTTTCTGGTGTGAACTCGGTTCGCAGACCCACCACCGGGGTTGGTATTGCTGGGGTATCTATTCTAAGGTGAGGAATCTAACTAACGTGTTTCTTTCAGATGAACAAGTTACTTACCTTCGGTAATGATGTATCTGTAAGAAACATTAGATAGTTAGATTCCTCGCCGACCCACCCAGCCTCCCCGTTCTGCGAACCGACATCTAGGGTTAAGGTTCTCCCTTTCAGGGCCCTAGATTTTTGGGCACCAGTGTCGGTCTCTTGCATGGCTCAGCGTCCCTGGCGCGGAAAGCTATGTACAAGAACTGACGTCAGCGCGCGAGGGCGGCGTATAAGTACTCCGACGTCATTCCGGCGCACGACGCCAACGACGGACGCGGAGCCGCAGACGACGCCTAGCGACGCGCAGGGGTATTGCTACAAAAATCTTTCCGGATCCAGCCTGATGCCTGGGGATATTCTAAGGTGAGGAATCTAACTAACTAATGTTTCTTACAGATACATCGTTACCGAAGGTAAGTAACTTGTTGTTCTGTTGCCGTAACCCCCCCACTTTTTGCCAGACTACTGATGCACTTTCACTTGATGTGCCCTGGGTCCCTGACAATCAGGTTCCCAGGGCCTGTGTTCTTTCCTCAAAACTAACCCAATTGGCATCTCTGGCCACAGGTCAGCCCCTGGTAAATGGTACCACAGGTACCCAGGGCACTGTTACCAGGGAAGACCTCTAAGGGCTGCAGCACTTATTGTGCCACCCTTAGAGGCCCTGTACCTTCACACACACACTGCCTTTGCAGACTGCATGTTTTGGTGCAGAACAAAGTGAAGAGTCGACATGGCACACATTCCTGTGTGCCATGCCTACAACCCACTGCCCTGGCATAGATCAGTCACCCCTCTAGCTGGGTGCCCTATGCCAGTGGTGAGGGTACAGGTGCATGAGCCCTGTACCCCTACAGTGTCTAAGTCCATTCTTAGACATTTTAAGTGCAGTGCTGCCATTAAGAGTATATGGTGCTGGGAGCTTGTCATTACAAACTCCACAGCACCATAATGGCTACATTGAAAACTGGGAAGTTTGGTATCAAACTTCTCAGCACATTAAAGGCACACTGATGCGAGTGTGAGATTTAATGAAAAATGCACACTGAGGGCATCTTAGAGATGCCCTCTGAAACACGACCAGCCTCTGGTGGGTTCCCTGACTGGTACACACCAGCCTGCCACCACGAGACATGTTTCTGGACCCCTAGGGTGGGAGCCTTCGCTCCCTGAGCCCAGAAACGAAGCCTTTCCTGGGCGGAGTTGTTCACACCTCCCCTAGGAAGAGCCATCTGCAGCAGGGGAGTTTCAAAGGCCTGGCAGCCTTTGTAATGCGACCCCCAGCCTCTCCTGCTATCAGGAGCAGGCCCCCTTCCTGTCTCCCCTCCTTTTCGGCGGGAAGACAGGCGGGAAAAACTAGCCAGCCCAGAAGGTGTGCCCACCTCTGCCAACTCCACCCCTCAGGTGGGGGGTGGCGAGGTGAAGTCCCCTGCCCTCTTGCAGACGGCAGTCACTCCCCAATCTGGATTAGGGATTGTGCTCACTCCCCACGTGGGGTGAGCACACCAAGGGTGTAGTCGCCCTAAGGTCAGTAGCCCATTGGCTACTGACCCAGAGACCCCTTAAAACGCCCCGTAAATACTATATTTAGGGGGCAGCCCTGAACCAAGAAAGCAGATTTCCGCAACCTAAGAAGAAAAAGGACGAAAGAAGACGCCCAGCAGAGGAGACTGCAGAGAACAACTGACTTGGCCCCAGCCCTATCAGCCAGGTTCCGGAGATCCTGCGCCCAAAAATTGTCTTGACCTGCAGCCAGCAACCTCCAGAACCCCTGGGAGGACTGACTGCCTTCAACAAAGACTGGATCTCCTGTGAACAGCAGCCCTGTTCAAAAGAAACTCTGAAAGCAGGCTCAGAGACTGCTGAGGACAAAGAAACCCGATGCCTGGAACTACCACTGCACCCGTTGCCTATGGCCCGATTTCGAGTGGCCCACTAGTTCCAGCGAGGTCCTCCAGCACTCCAGATTCCGAGTCCACCGTGGGTTGACCAATCCAGGACTTCCTGACGTCACCTGCAGCCTCTGCACGGAGACCCCCCACAACCGCGAGTGGCCTGTAAGGTGAAATCCGACCTCAAAAGACACCCCTGCATCGAGCCGCCCTGCGCCCTGAAGAAAAGAACCTGAGGTACACCTATGTCCCCGATCCCTCCAACTTACCTGCCCAGCTGTTAGTTCCTCTCAGAAGTCTTCCTGGACCGACCATGCAGCTAAAAAACAAAAATCCCCATTGAAAACAACAGGGCACCCGACCGCCCCAGCGCAGAGGAGGGTGCACCTTTTGTGCTGGCTTGTTTTCCCCATTTGCCCTGAGCTAAAGTCCAGGAGCTTTGCTCCCACAGCCAAGTGGCCTGGTCGTCGGCGGCCACCAACCGGAGGCCCCCTATCCCCCATTGGATAAAATTGGGCCTCAACACTCTGCCGCCTTAGTGCTGCTGTGGGTGTAACGAGAGTGCATCACTGACCCGGGGGGACCCGTGAGTCTACCTCCAGAACCTCAACTCCCACTACCAAATACTTGCCTCAAAACCATAACACTATTTTCATCCATAGGCTAACATTGACTGTTTTTCTTGGAAAAGTTTCCAAGTGTGGAGTTTGAAAACCTAAAGAAATTCCTTAAAATTAAACTGTTTTAACAAAAACGATTTTACTTACTTGTTTGCAGGAAATGTCCCAGAGTAGTATCCAGGCATACTACTCTGAGTAAAAAATGTAATCCAAAAAGTAACTAACCTGGTATTTTACTGAAAATCCCATTCATGTCTATGTACTGTGTTTACAAATCATTGCAATTCTCTGAAACAATACTGTAAGTCAAATCAAAGTACATTTACTATTGCAATCCAAACTGTTTACAAACTGCATTACTATTGTAAAGTATTTATTGCGTACCTGTGCCATGCTTGTTTGGTTCTAGAAAATAAAATAACTAAAAGAATATTCTTATACAAAGACAATTGGTCTGAAGTTCAGTATTTGAGTGTGTGAATTCATTTGCTGACTGTTTACAACAAATTCTTAACACTGTCCTCTGATACTGCCTTACTGCTCGACCACACTACCACAAATCGAGAGTAAGGTTCTATCTAACTTTACCTCTGTCTGCTTTTGGGGGTCCACTGGACTGAGCGCACACTATACCTCACTTTGGTATAGTATATACAGAGCCAGCTTCATACAGCCACCCATTGGAATCTGGGCTCATTCTACCAGAGGGAAGTCTTTCCCCTCTGCACATGCCAGAGGAATCCCAGTCGCTGATTTTGCCGTGTTATGACATTGGCGTCCCTCCAGAATATATGACGTTACAACGCATGCTTTTACAACTCAGTCTTTACATCGCAACTTTCGCCAACTGTTATCACATGGACTCTGAAGCAAGGAGGCATGGCCATTTGGCATTAGCTATGCTTCAGGATTCTCTTCCCTGACCACTCTGTCCTACCCACCTCATGTAAGGGGGTACTGCTTGTGAGAAAGTGGCTCTGTATATACTGTTCCCAAATAGGTACAGGGTGTACAGAGTCCACAGTCCCCAGAGGCTTGGCAGGGGCTAAAGTTAGATATAACCTTACATTCTAAAGTGGTAGCTTGGTCAAGCAGTAAGGCAGTATCAGAGGATAGTGTAAAGCATTTGTTGTACACACTCAGTCAGCAAATGGTCTCTCACACTCAAGAACTGAACTCTAGGCCAATGGTTTATATATAAAAAATATATGCTTGTTTTATTTTAGAACCAACAATTGGATTTAAAATATACTTTCTCAGAATGAGATGCTTTATATAAATACTTTTGCAATATGCAATTGACTTGTGTAAACAGTTACAAGTGGTTGCAATAGGCAACACTATTTTAAACACAATAATGCATTGAGTTCAATGGAAGTTTCATGTTATTTGCTACAGATTAGTTTTAGGATTACTTTTGGAATTCCAGGACTGGATCCTAGATTCAGTCCTGGGTCAGTACTTGGAACCAAGTGAGAAAAGTCGACTTAATTCCTGTGATGATTTTTAGACAATATTTAGCTATTTTAAAAGTTGACAGAAAATATTTCATAGAAAACAGTCAATGATTCCCTATGGCAGAAAATTCAAGTTACAGGTATAGTATGTTCTCATTACTTTTGTAATCCAGTACTGGGTGCCTAGACTCAGTACTGGGACCTTTATCCAAAAGTAATTACGTTTCCAGATATTATACGATTTTTTAAGAATATTTAAAGATTGCAGAAATTGACTCTTAGAAGAAATTTCACAGAAAAATAGTCAATGATTTCCTATGGAAGAAAATTGGGTTACTGGTAAGTACAGTTGTAAGTAGTTTTCAGAGTCAGTGCTGGGCACCAAGATCCAGCACTGGGAGCTCACCTTAGAGCAGGTAAGTATTTTCGTTTTCGTTACTCGGCTGATTTTTGGTGAATATTTTTAGTTTTGAAAAGTCCACACTTAGAAGAAATTTCAGGAAAAAGCCAGTCAATGTTACCCTATGAAGAAAATTGAGTTATTGGTTTAAAGGTAAGTACTCGGCTGGCAGAGTTGAGGTTTTGGGCTTAGACTCCGGGGTCCCCCAGGGTCAGGTAGGTAAAGTTCGTTCACTCCCAGCGGCACTAGGGCGGCCGGGTGCAGAGAGAGTTAGGCCCAATGTTATCCTATGAGGGATGGGGGGCCTTGGTTGGTGGCTGCTGACTAGCAAGCCACGCGGCTGTGGGAGCTGGGCTCCTGGTCACTTACTCAGGGCAAGTGGGGAAGTAGATAGGTGTAGAGGTTGCACTGCCAGGGCCACTCGGGCGGCTGGGTGCAGAGTGCTTTTGAGCCTTCGGGCGCTCAATTGATTTCAATGGGAAATCTCCGGTTTAGAAAAAGACTGCAAGCTCGTGGACGAGGTTTCCTCAGGTGCCACCACCACTTCGAGAGGTAAGTTGGGTAGTTGGAGGATAGGTAGGTACCCCGGGATTGGGCACAGGGGGCCGCGGGACGCAGATTTGATAAAGTGAACCTGTTATAACTACCAATATCAGTTTACATCAACAAGACTTTGGCAGTGTGAAGGGTTGTCTGCCTAGAACACTACCTATTTCAAGCTATGTCGCATGTTGGAACTATGATAGTGGCACACATACAAGACGTTCGCTTATGATGCGTTGGCACCAAACATGACTCATGCAGCAAATGTCCTTTGCTCACTCGAAGCCCCTCGGAGACAGTGAGGCACAGCTCTGTTTTGCAAGACACAACAAGAAGCAGGGTCGGTCTCTGTCAAAATAGCTGCTATTGGGTACGTCTAGGGCAAAGTCGAAAGATGAGGACAAGTAGGGGGCAAAAAACAGGAAGCACAACCATAGCTCCTCGACATCCAGAGGCTTCCACTCCAGCAGTAGATTGCGCATTTGGTGGTCGTGACACCTAACTCTAACCTCTGTCCACCTCTCATCCTATAACATTTTAGTAGAAGATGCTTCCTGCGCCATAATCTACTCTGCAGCAGCACGTTGTTTCAAGCACACCAAGCTGCAGTTAATGTTCGTTCCGCCTCCCTCTGGTGTGCCATTAACCCAATGAGGCCTCCAGGTCACTCTCTCTCCTATGGTGCTGACTGACTACAGTCGAAGTCATCCTACTCCGCTAACAGCTGTGCCAAGTGCTTGTGCGCCTATGTGAGCCTGTCGGATGTAGAGGTATTCAATTACCAAAACTATTGCTAAAGGTGATGAACTATATATTGTAGTTTAATACCCTCAATAATGGTAGTTGAAGTGGATGGAGGACATTTTGGGGTCAAAATCAACCATCATTCAAGGCCTCCAACATGTTCTGCATGATGAAAAGGGAGATCATTTGCTTCCATCTTGTTAAATTGATGCCTATATCTTGATTTGCAGAATGTCAGTAGCTTAGACACCGCTCTGAACTCTGCCCTGGATTAGTCTTTATGGTGTCTACTTTGCAGTTGTGTTTCAGAGTGCTGCACAAGTCCTTAAATTGCCGCTCCCCACTGACATGAAGGCTGACCTCTTAAACAAATATATATATATGTATGCATGCACTCTTTGTAGCACAAACCTAGCCAAAAGTCAGCTGAACATTGTACAGTGTCCAATATGAACATAAAGTCAACAAGTGATAGAGGTTGCTGGTTTGTCGATTGTCTATTCATTGTGATGTAGTGTTGTTTAAAGAGGTGCATCTTCTGCTCGTTCCTAAATTAATGCAGTGTTCAGGTAGTCAGGATGGATACAGGGATGCTGGTCCCGATCTTCGATATATAGATGTAAAAAGCCTGCTGTCTTTTTTTAGTTTTTTGCACTTCTTGGTTTTCAGTCTGATGGTGTTCTGGCCACAGGTACACCATGTGCCACCAGGGGAGTCAGTGAAGCTCTAGCAGGACAGGGCGCGTAAAATGCAATTACGGAGTGCTCCTGTAGGTGTTAACCACCATCCAGACTCAAAGGTATGAGGTTTGAACAGCAGTTCGGAAGTCTGGAAGAAATAGTTTCATTTTCATACACAAGTGAGCTGCTACCAGGCCATGTGTGTTTTTGCAGTGTGTTTCTTGAGGGTGATGTCAATGTCCAGGGTGAATCCAAGTGACTTGGCATGCGATTAAAATTGGGGTTCGAAACTGTCAAGGTTCAGGTTAGTGAGCCAAATCTATACTATTCATTACTCGTCGTTTTTGGCAAATAACTGAAATTCTCCCTTAGTTGAGCTTTAGGTAGGTGCTGGATATCCTGATCTGGATAAAGTGGAGGCAGTGTTGTAGGTGTTTGATGTCTGAAGCAGAGGCGACTTTCAAGTAGAGTGGGGCGTGACACAGCCCCCTGCAGCCTAAGCACTGCAGTGGGGACCTCCAATCATTCAGGGGCCCGCAACCATTTCAACGGTGCCCCATTCTGCCCAAGGCCAATGGATATTTGTGAGGTTTGGGATACTCTGGGGCCCATCCTTTTGCATTCACATTTTATGGGGGGCATCATTTTTACATTGCACCATTTATGTGGAGTTATGTATCATCAGCATATTGGTGAGCCTTGATGCTGTCATCTGCAAGTGGAACCCCAGGGTGCTCTAGATATAGGTTGAAGATCACTGGGGACCATATGGAACCCAGAGGGACTCTGGAAGTGATGGGCATATATTGGGACCTGGAGGTGGCCTGGTGAACATACTGATGCTTGGCAGAAAGAGCGGAGGAAAACCATTGAAGGAGATTGCCAGTGAATCCCTTGGAAGGTGGTGGACTGGTCGACTGTGTCAAAGGTAGCTGAGGGGTCTAACAACATCAGGAAGCTTCAACTGCTTAAGCTTGGGACCTCTAGTCTTAAATATTTGCCAGGCAGCCACATGGGTATCTTTCCATACTTTCACCAGGCACAACTACATTAATGCACAACTAAGCAGAGGATCATTTTGCCAGCTTGCTCCTGCAAGACTTCCTTGTGTAATGTCTGCTCCCTGAACAATTCTCATTGCAGGGAGCTTTGCTTTTGTATTGGCTCCGAATGTGAGGCATCTGTAGTTAGACGTATCCATCAGAAGGGTACTACCCTTCAATTACACTCTTTTCAGTGAATACTGACCACAGGTTCCTCACCAACCGCCCAGTTTTTCCTGTTATGTAGTGGACTTTTATGTTCTAATCAGGTCCCAAGTTAGCTGGCTTGCACTGCCAATGAAAGATAATGTTCGAGGCATGTGAGCTGTAGATCACATGCTTTACATAGCCTGCCATCTAGAGTTGGGTCTGGATGTTTGCACTTTGTTTTTGTTCGAAGAAGTCTTTTCTAGTCACAAGGTAGGTGGTGACTCCTTTGGGTGATGGTGCTCATGGGCATCGACTCCATTGTTAGATTTTTTTTTTCCGCCTTTGGGTTCAGATGCGAATTGCTGCCCTCCGGTTCGGCACCGTTTATTGGGTTCACCAGGCATCAGTGTGCTTCGGTGGCTCCTTTATACAGCTGCATGTCGTCCCGTTTGGAGACAGGGCGAAGTCACAGCAGAGGTCTGTGACCCAACCTGTTAACGTGCAGGAGCTATTGCAAAAGTTTTTAGATTGTCTAGCATCTGCGAAGATGTACAAGGTAAGGAATATGTGGTTAGAGTATCAATAAGATAGACCGTTAACAAAGGTAAGTAACTTATTCTTTTGTGTACTTCAAATTAAACAACGTGTTGACAGATATGGCTGCTAATTTCCAATAGAGCAGTCAAAATAATATTTCTGCAATAATTCTCAGGTTATTTGTTTTTCTCTTTAACTTTAGGTAGATTGGGTCCAGTGTGACGGCAGTTGCAACCAATGGTTTCATCAGATCTGTGTTGGAGTTACCTCGGAAATGGCAGAAAAGGAAGATTATGTCTGCATTCGGTGCACAGTCAACAATGTTATGAATCGAAAATAGAACTTATTTTGCAAAACATTCAGGACTTTAGTAATTGTTTCCTTCCCTCTTAACTGCTCACTCCTGACCTCCCACCCCTCCTTCTATCCCTTTGCAACAGCCACAGGACTAGGTTCTACTGCAAGACTGCAATTGGTGCTATTTCTACCCTCTCGGGAACATTTTTCAGAACTCTTTACAAAATACAGACTTTTTTGGACAATTTTGTATATTTTTCTTACAAGCAGTTTGTGGTGGTGTTGGCAGTAAAGGCGGGGTCTGTTATGCTGTTTCTCCAGCCAGGGTTTTCAGTGATTTGGAGTCTTTGATACATGCACCTTTTAATGTACAGAGTTACCACTCATACCTCAGCATGGGATTCACCAAGCCACTCCTCTCAAGTCTCTGGTGCTGGAAAGGGAAGAACAAAGCAGGTCCACAAATTCTATTAATTCCTCCCTGGAATTGCTGCTCTCCTTACAGCATCCTCAAAAACAAACCTGTTACCCTTTTTGTTTCTTCCCACACCACCCAATATCCCTCCCACACCTTTACCCTTTTTTTTTTTTTTTGTAGACTAGTTTTATTTATCTGAGCAATAACCGGTATGTCTGGTTTCAGTGGATGGAATTGAATTCTAAACAGCGTGTTGGTGCTTTTAGCATTGATTGGTATACAGAACGGAGATGTTTAGGGTTTAGTGTAACTGACAAATTTGGGGTGTAGCAGACAGGAGATCTGTGAAGTTAAAACCACACCTGTACTTTGGCTTTCCCTTTTTAGAGGGTAGCTTGTATCAAATGTTGCAGTTTATATTGTGAAATAAACCCTTGGTTACCTTGTAAAATCAGCTTTGTTGTGTTCTTTACCAAGTATTGCCTTGCATTCCTTTGTGTCCTTGTGTGAAATGCGGGGTGCTGACATGGGGTGTCTATAGTGTCTTGTTAATATGAATAGCAGGACCCTTCTGGTCCCTGATGGACTCCTTAGAAGAATGATGTTATTGTTTGGGTGTGTCTGGGTGTGGTTAATAAAGTTCATGATGCAGTGCGTACAGGTAGTTAAAGGTTGCACTGTGAAGAATAAGCACGTGCACTTTAGAGCTTCGTGTGTGGCGTGGTAATTTGCAAGCTATCATGCTGGGGTGGACGCTACAACAACCAACGAATTAGCGGATCTGCAAACCAAAGCAACAAGAGTGCTTTCCCTGAGAGTTTGCCGAGGTGCATCAAACTGATCATGTGCGCCTCAGTCGTAGTGAAACAGTCGAAGGTTGGCGTATGTGGAGCAAAGTGCCACTCCAGCCAGTGCAAGACTTTCGAAGAAGGCAAAGGCCCTACGGAAAGTTGTCACAGCCCGTAACATGCTGGTATGACTGAAACAGGTCTGTGCCGCAACACAACAGAGGCAGCATACATACAGTACGACAGCTCTAAAGGCAGCAACAACCAGATACAGAGAAGCACAAACGTCTGCGAAAGCCAGATGTAGAGAAGCGCACCAAAAGCAGAATCATCCAGGTGCCACGAAACGCTAATAGTGGTGAAAACCAGGTACGATGTAGAAGGTTGAGAGCGGTGACAACCATGTACAGGAGACCAAACAGTTACTCACAGCCAAAGATGAAAAAGAGGCCACACATCATCAGATCTGCAGCAACAACACTGATGCAAGCATGCGGCTGGGGCTCAGATGGTATGAATGGAGCAGGTCCAAGCGGGCAACCGATGGCACCAGAGCAAGCCCTGCCCTCAACAGCAGGAAATTCCACAGGTGGTTATGATGCCACCATGTTCTTCAAGCCACCACTTCCATCCAATACCGGCAAAAACAGAATATTGGCACGTCATGGTGTCATGGCCTAGGAAAGCATAAGACCGTGAAAGTGCAACTCCATATCAATGAGGACATTTGCCCTGTTGCTCAACGGCATCATCAAATTTCTTTTCACTTGCAGGAAGCTGTTGATAAAGAACTGGAAATGCTGTTAAAACCAGGTATAATTGAACACTCTACTGGTCTGACACAATGGTTTTCACCCATAGTGGTAGTGCCCAAAAAGGACAGTGGAGGTGACGTGCACATCTGTGTTGACATGTGTTAAACTAAGAAGGCAATTGAGAGAGAACAACATCATGGTCTGCACATTGCAGATATGATCCCACAGCTGAATGATGCCAAAGTCTTTTCTCATCTCTGTCTGAACAAGAGGTATCATCAACTCGAACTAGAGGAAAACTGTAGGTACATTACGACCTTTTTGACCCGTAATGTTTTATTAAGCTATTAAAGACTATGTTTTGGGGGTGTCATCAGCTGCAGAACATTTTCAGGATGTCATTAGCGGTATAGTACAGCCTATTGCACAAGCGCTTAATTATAGTGATGATATGCTTCTATTTGGGGCACACTCGAAAGGAACATGACCAAGGCCTTACCCAAGTATGCAATTTGGTGATGCAGGTCGGACTTTGAAAGGAGTAATTTGTGAGTTTCAAAGAATAAAATTCAAATTACTTAGGCATATTTTCTTCGAAAAGGGGCTGATACCAGATCTGGCTAAATTACAAGCCTTATCCACTACTCCGCTACAAAACGTGACCATGCTGCGATCCTTCCTTGGCATGGCCAATTACTGTTCCAGGTATATTTATGATTTTGTCACAGTTAGTGCCCCGTTGATAAAATTGACAAAAAGGAACGCTGTGTTCCATGGGTCACCTGAATGTGTCCAAAGCTTCAAGAAAATCACACATGCAATTGAGAATGCTACTGAAATGGCCTATTTTGATCCAAAACGTTATACTGAGATTGTAGTAGACACCAGTCCAGTGGAGTTGTGTGCGATCCTTGCCTAGCACAGTGGACACAATTCCCAAAGGCACCTTGTGGCTTATGCAAGCCAGAGTCTGTCGCAGACCAAACTTGCTATTCCCAACATGAAAAAGAAAGTCTAGCCTGTGGTGTGGGCTTGTGAACACTTCCATGTTTTTCTGTATGAAAACACCACCCTTATCACTGACCACCAAGCTTTTCTTACTATTTTTGGGAATCCTAAAGCCAAGATGCCCTCTCGTACCGAGGGGGGGGTTGCAATTGCAAGAGTATGATTACACTATTGTGCATAGGTCAGAGAAAAATAAAAATTCCGCTGACTACTTTTCACAAGTGCCAGTACAGTGTCACAGTACAACTGCTAAAGTGGGTGACGGGGCGTGGCCAATATGGCAGCTGGATGAGACATGACTTCAAGTCTTTCCGGCGCCGCCGACATCCAGCATCATGATTGCTCCCCGGTGCCAGGCGTTATGACAAGGGGGACGCAGTACAAATATCCTTGGAGTAGGAGTGGGTGCAAAAATGGCAAGTAACACCGGATGGGGATGGATTGAGAAAACTGGGCCAAACAGCGTGGTGCTTGAGCTCGTGGAATTGGATGGTGGCCGACCGGCAGATAGATGTAGGAAAGTGGGTGTCTGTTGCAGTAACCCCCCCCCCCCGCACACACACACACACACACTTTTGCCAGACTACTGATGCATTTTGATTTGATGTGCACTGGGTCCCTGCCAATCAGGTTGCCAGGGCCTGTGTTCTTTCCCCAAAACTAACCCAATTGGCATCTCTAGCCACTGGTCAGCCCCTGGTAAATGGTACCACAGGTACCCGGGGCACTGTGACCAGGGAAGACCTCTAAGGGCTGCAGCACTTATTGTGCCACCCTTAGAGGCCCTGTACCTTTACACACACACACACTGCCTTTGCAGGCTTCGTGTTTTGGTGCAGAACAAAGTGAAGAGTTGACATGGCACACATCTCTGTGTGCCATGCCTACAACCCACTGCCCTGGCATAGGTCAGTCATCCCTCTAGATGGGTGCACTATACCAGTGGTGAGGGTACAGGTGTATGAGCCCTTCGCCCCTACAGTGTCTAAGTTCATTCTTAGACATTGTAAGTGCAGTGCTGCCATTAAGAGTATATGGTGCTGTGAGTTTGTCATTACGAACTCCACAGCACCATAATGGGTACACTGAAAACTGAGAAGTTTGGTATCAAGCTTCTCAGCACATTAAACCCACTCTGATGCCAGTTTGGGATTTAATGAAAAATGCACGCAGAGGGCATCTTAGAGATTACCCCTGAAAGACTAACCTGCCACTAGTGTCCAGGCTGAGTGGCTGCTTTCAGCTACCACCACCAGACATGTTTCTGGACCCCTGGGTCGAGAGCCTGCTGCTTTCTGGGGCCTGAAACATCCTGGGACGAGGTGCCAAGCCTCCTCCCCCAGGATAGGCAGGGTTCACGAAGGGGAAGCTTCAAAGGCTTGCCACCTTTGTGAGCTTCCCCAGGCCACTTGCTCCTCTCAGCAGCTGGTCCCCACTGGTTCTGACCCCCACTTTGGGCGGGAGAACCGGCAGGAAAAACAAGTGAGGCCTGCTCCTGTGAAATCCCGATGTGTCCTGCAGCTAGCAACCTCAAACCCCGGGGGACCTGCCTGCCTTCAACTACCAAGACTGTCTCCCGTGAACACCGGATTTGTTCATCTGCAACCTCTGGCCTTGGCCGGAAACTGCAAATATGCACCACTCTGCACCGGCTGTCCACGGCCAAAGCTCGAGTGGGCAAACACCACGAGGAGGTCACCCTGGCGATCCTGACCCAAGATCCGGCGACACCTGACCTGCCTCCAGCCGACACCTGCAGTCTAAATCCAGAAGGCCCCCCTAACCGCAACCAGGAGCTGGTAGAAAGATCCGACCCCAAAAGGCACACCTGCACCCAACGCCCCACAGCCTTGTGTGCCCAAACCGACTGTGCCTAACCAACCCCTAACTTCCCAACTTACCTCTCGAAAGGGTGGTCACACCCAGAAGACCTTTATCCTCCAGCTTGCAGTGCTTTTGCAAATCGGAGGTTCTCCATTTGAAAACAGGGCACTCAATGTCAAAACAACACCCTGCACCCGGCCGCCCTAGTGCCGCTGAGGGTGCACCTTTGGTGCTACTTCGTTTCCCCCTTTGCCCTGAGCTAAAGTCCAGGAGCTTTGCTCCCACAACCCAGTGGCCTGCTTGCCAGCAGCCACCAACCGGAGGCCCCCTATCCCCCATTGGATAAAATTGTGCCTCAGCACTCTGCACCCGGCCGCCCTAGTGCCGCTGATGGTGTAACAAGAGTGCATCCTTGACCCTGGGGGACCCCTGAGTCTACCCCCAGAACCTCAACTCCCACTACCAAATACTTACCTCAAAACCGATAACACTATGGGGATGCCCCAAAAAATGGGATAAGAAATGGTCACGATGGAATAAATACAGAGGAGAGCCCTGTGTGTCGCCCACAGTTGAACTGGAAATGAATAGACGTGCTGCATAAGAATGTTCTACTGAATTGTACCGTACATCTGGGGCTACCCAGCTGAATAGTGGTATATCCTGAACATGTTGTCCATGTTTGCCTTTGTGGCTGTAAAGAAAAACCAATAAACAAAGTTTAAAAAAAAAAAAACGATAACACTGTTCGGGGCATATGAGCTGCAGATCACACACTAGCATAGTAGATCGCCATCTGGTGTTCGGTTCGGATGCCTGCACCTTGTTGTTATCTTGCAAGAAGTCTTTGTAGTCACGAGATAGGTGACTCCTCCCTTGGACGATAGTGTGCATGGGCATCCTTAGATTTTTTTTTCCGCCATTGGGTTCGGATGCAACTTTTCCGCTCCGGTTCGAAATCTCAATTTCAAACTTTTTCGAAGCGCAAAACTTCCAAAACATCATCGGATTCACTTTCATCTTCGACCCTACTTCATCGGCTCGATTCCGGTCGTCGACGCGGGCCGCTTGGCCTATCCACGCCGTAAGGCCTACGGGTCATGGAAAGGACGCCATTCAAAAAATGCCCCCAGTGTGGAGCAAAGTTTCCGCACAGTGACCATCACAAGGTCTGCAATCTGTGCCTATCACCTGAACACGACGAGTCCAGCTGTCCAGCCTGCGCTTCCTTTCGATCAAATAAGACTATTCGAGATCGAAGGGCTCGACGACACATCATGGCGCAGATTCCAGCTCCTGAACCAGAGGACATCTTTGATGAAGGCCCCGATGTCCCGGAAGAAGATTCCGAAGATCTCAAAATCGTGTCAGAGGCAGAAGACTCAGACGACCCCATCACTCCTGGGCAACGAGTGAGTACTACTGCCCCTACCCCAAACCCTCCAAATCCAAAGGCAGTGGTCAAGACTTCGCCTGTTGGGCCCAGTTGAGACCGAAAACATCCTTCAGAAGCCCCGCCTCCGGGCTCGGCTCCGAAGAAAAGGGACAAGCCTTCCAGTAGCTCGGGACCGAGGAAACCTCATGTAATTGTCCCACCGGCGCCTTCGGCACCGAAACCAAAGGAACACTCGGCTCCAAAATCAGCTCTGACGCCTTCCACCTCCACAATGGCCCCCGAAAACCCCGAGGCCCGTCGATAAGCTGGCTTCGAATATTTCCAAGCCTAAAGATCCGGCTTTGGCTCCGAAACAACATCCTCGGCACCGAAACAGAAGCCTAAGGACTCTAATACGCCTCCGAAGGCCAAAGACCATAAGGATCAACCGCAGTCTTGCCCGGAACCGAAAAAATCGGCACCGAAAGCGGTTCCCCAGGAACAAGAACTTTTTCACCCAGATCCTATCGATCCAAGGCAGAAAAAGATTTATATGAACCCAAAAACAGGACATGTCACGGCTGTGCCATGTAAAAAGAGGAAACCGGACACACCACCTGCTCCAGTTCCTGCACAGAAGAATGACTCTACCACATCACCTATGCCTCCTTCTTCTCCTATACTGCCTCCTTACCCACCTCCTCTGCCTAAACCACCCTTACCTCTAACTTCTCCACCACATACACCACCTCCAGATGAGGATGATGTCTGGGGGGGGGGGGGCGATCCGAATGACCCGTTCACGGATCCAGATACCTCACCACTAGATGATTGGGCATATCCTATCCCAACAGATCTACCAGACCTCCCAGACCCACAGTCATATCCCTCAAAACCATCTCCCCCAAAACCATCTCCCCCAGATGATCACCTTGGGTTTGGACAGTTATTAAATAGGGCTGCACTTTATCATGGCGTCACAATGCACTCAGATGCACCAGAGGAAGACTTCCTCTTAGATACATTTGAACAATCCCAAAAGTCAGTGCAAATCTTACCAATGATCAAAGGAGTCATTAAGCATGCCCCAGAAGTATTTAGAGATCCTGTATGTGCCAGGATTCTTAACCCTAGAATAGATAAAAAATATAGGCCTGCCCCTGAAGATCCTATTTACATCAAAGGACAGTTGCCTTTGGATTCTCTAGTCGTTTCTAATGCTAGAAAGCGCGCCAACTCCCAGACCTCGTGGGATGCGCCACCCCCTGATAAGGAATCCAAATTGCTAGAAGCTTCTGGCAAAAGGGTAGCAGCACAGGTAGCCAATCACTGGCGTATTGCCAACACACAAGCACTGCTGGCACGATATGACAGGGCACATTATGACCAGCTGGAAAACCTATTGCAGCATCTGCCTGACCAGTATAAAACCCAGGCAAATGACCTTATCCAAGAGTGCAAGCTAATTTCAAATGCGTCAATTAAATGTGCACTTGACGCAGCAGACACTGCCTCTAGATAAATCAACACCAGTGTGCTCCTTAGACAACATGCCTGGCTACGCATTTCAGGCTTTAAGCAGGAGGTCCAAACTACCATACTCAGTCAGCGTTCAACCAAGAACAACTTTTTGGCCCGGCTGTGAACACTGCACTTGAAAAAATGAAAAAGGACACCGAGACTGCTAAGTCCATGAGAGCGTTACTGTCTCCACAAACACGTGGCTCCTTTCGTCACTCCTTCTATAGAGGAGCCTCCAAAAACATGGGCGCAGACACCTCATCTTCATTTGAAGCCACTACACATACATTCCCCAGTAGAAGATACTTTAGAGGCGGATACAGAGGAAACAACAATAAAGGAAGAGGTCGAGGTAATAACAACATTCACACCTCCCCTACCACAAAACAGTGACTTTCCTCCGCTCCCCCCAGACCATTCCACTCCGGTCGGGTGCAGATTAACACAGTTCCTACCTGTCTGGAATTCCATCACAACAGACAGTTGGGTAAGACAAATTATCCAGTATGGTTACTGCCTGGAACTTACAACTACCCCACCACTCATACCACCCAAACAGCGTCCAATGTCCGCAGACCATCTTGCGCTCCTCAAATAAGAGGTTCTCTCACTGCTTCAAAAGCACGCATTAGAACCAGTTCCTTTAGAGCATCAAGGAACAGGGATCTACTCACTGTACTTACTAATACCCAAAAAGGACGGGACTCTGAGACCAATACTCGACCTCAGACCCCTAAATCTGTATATACACTCAGATCATTTCCATATGATCACTCTTCAACAAGTGCTCCCGCTGCTGCAACAAGGCAATTTCCTTGCCACACTAGTTCTCAAGGACGCCTACTTCCACATTCCCATATATCCTGCTCACAGGAAGTACCTAAGGTTTGTAGTGGACGGACAACACTACCAGTTCAGAGTCCTTCCATTCGGAGTGACCACTGCACCCAGATTATTCACGAAATGTCTAGCGGTAGTAGCAGCACATCTCAGAAGACAACAAATTCATGTCTTCCCATATCTAGATGACTGGCTAATAAAAGCCTAGTCATTCCAACAATGTGTTCTATACACTTACCAAACCACCCAAATGTTACACAACTTGGGGTTCACGATCAACTACACCAAGTCGCATCTTCAGCCCTCTCATATACACCAATATCTAGGAGCCACAATAAACACCTCCACAGCGCTAGCATATCCCAATCCAGCTAGGATAGCCAGTATACGAACTCTTATCACAAAATTTCAAGACCAACACTCTCTTCCAGCCAGAGTGTTCATGCAACTCATAGGCATGATGGCATCTTGCGTCTTCTTTGTGCCATATGCGAGACTCCAAATGCGTCCCTTACAGGAATGTCTAGCACGTCAGTGGAACCAGGCTCAAGGACAACTTACAGATCTGGTGTTGGTGGACAGCCGCACACATCGCTCTCTACAGTGGTGGAACATAACAAACTTCTCCAAAGGGCGGCCATTCCTCAAACCTCTTCCACAGATAGTGCTGACGACAGACGCATCACGCACAGGATGGGGAGCAAATCTCCTCGGACACACAACTTAGGGCAAATGGACCACTCAACAAAAAGTGCTCCATATCAATCACCTAGAACTGCTGGCAGTATTCCTAGCACTAAAATCCTTCCAACTACATGTACAGAATAAGGCTGTCCTCATCCGGGCGGACAACCTAACAGCCATGTATTACATACAAAAACAAGGAGGCACACATTCTCTGCAGCTGTCCCAGTTCGCACAGAACATTTGGAGATGGGCCATTCCTCAGAACATATACCTACTTGCAGAACACCTTCCAGGAGTTCACAATCAGATTGCGGATCTGTTAAGTCGACAGATGCAACAGATTCTCGAGTGGGAACTACATCCCCAAGTTCTATTACCCTTTTTACAAATGTGGGGCCAACCAGACATAGATCTGTTTGCCACACACGAAAACGTAAAATGCCCAAACTTCGCCGCCAGGTTTCCACATCCGCAGTCGAAAGGCAATGCGACATGGATGAACTGGTCAGGCAGATTTGCGTACGCTTTTCCGCCACTCCCACTGATTCCACTAGTGGTACGCAAGCTCAGGCAGCAATCTCTCAAACTGATCCTCGTAGCTCCCACATGGGCACGCCAACCGTGGTACACAACACTATTGGAACTCTCACTAGTTCCACACCAAAAACTACGTCTCTCCCCTTCCTTAATAACACAGAACCATGGAGAGATCAGACATCCAGATCCAGGTCAACTGAAGCTGCGATCTGGCTCCTGAAGTCCTAGAGTTCGGTTACCTTAACCTTCCACCGGACTGCATGAACATTATCAAAGAAGCCAGAAGACCTACTACTAGAGCTTGCTATGCTGCAAAATGGAAAAGATCTGCCATTTACTGCACTAACAATCATATACATCCACTGGATGCCTCCATCCAGGATATCATTTGCTACTTATTGCATTTGCAAAGATGTAACTTAGCATACTCATCCATACGTCTGCATCTAGCAGCACTTGCAGCTTACTTATAAAACCGACAACACTTGTCACTTTTTAGAGTACCTGCAAGCCTTCATGGAAGGACTTAAAAGAATTATTCCTCCCAGATTACCACCCTCTTCAGTGTGGAATCTAAACATTGTTCTTACTAGGCTCATGGGAACCCCATTTGAACCTCTACATAAATGCGAACTGCAGTTCCTTACATGGAAAGTAGCTTTCCTTATTGCAATCACATCTCTCAGAAGAGTAAGTGAAATCCAGGCTTTAACCATATAAGAACCATTCTTACAATTACATCGTAACAAAGTGGTTCTCAGGACAAATCCAAAATTCTTTCCAAAAGTCATATCTCCTTTTCATCTTAACCAGTCAGTGGAGTTACCAGTGTTTTTCCAAACCCTGACTCCGTAGCAGAGAGGGCTCTTCACACCTTAGATGTTAAAAGAGCCCTTCTTTATTACATTGACAGAACTAAATCTTTTCGCAAAACAAAACAATTGTTTGTAGCTTTCTCTCCACCACATAAGGGTAACCCCATCTCCAAATCTGGGATTGCAAGGTGGATAGTTAAATGTAGCCAAATATGCTACCAAAAAGCTAAACGCCCATTAACAGTTCCCCCTAGAGTGCATTCCACATGCAAACTAGGGGCTTCCATGGCATTCTTAGGGAACATTCCCTTAGAAGACATCTGTAAGGCAGCCACATGGTCTACAACACACACCTTCACTAAACACTATTGTGTTGACATGCACGCGAAGCAACAAGCTTTTGTGGGCCAAGCTGTCCTTAAAACTTTATTTCAAACTGCTTCAACCGATACAGGTGACCACCGCTAGGGGAGATACTGCTGTATAGTCTATGCTAGTGTGTGATCTGCAGCTCATATGCCTCGAACGGCAAATGCTACATGCCAAGAACAGATGCATACTGGTAAGTAGCATTTCCCTTTCCTCCATAGAATAACATTGACTGTTTTTCTGTGTAAAGTTTCTAAGTGTGGAGTCTGAGAAACTAATGAAATTCTTTAAAATTGCATAATCTGCCAATTTTTAGGTCTCGCCTGATTCAGCGCTTGCGCTGATCTGGCCGAGACATTTTGTAAACAGGCTTTTTCAAAGTGCTGCCTGGCCTAAAGCTACAGTGCACGTGAACGTGCACGCGCGCCCTCCGTTGCACGCGATCGTAACGCGCGCCCTCCGTTGCACGCGATCGTAATAGAGATTGTGGGCTTGTTCGATTCACTCGCTCCCTAGATAAGACTCAGCCCCAAGTCTTTAGTGTTGCCACCTGCCCCATTGTTAGATTAGTAGGAGTCGGTTTGCAGTGATGTAACAGTGGGAATTTTCTTCAGTTGTCAAAACGGTTCAACAGCACAGCCATATATGTCGAGTCCTGACCTCCTGACATCTTTAACGTGATGAGGTAGGAAGGGAGTCACTTATCAGAGTCTTCCTTCCTTTGCTTGCGTAGAGTGCCTAATTTACAAAATGCGTCACCTTGGTGGTGATGTGTGTCCCTTCTTTCCTTGTCTTACTGTCCTCGGTGACCTTGTTTTTCATGACCTGCTGGTGACCCGGAAGGAAGAAGCACTTGCAAATAAACTTGGCACATTTCGCCTGAAGAAGTACTACTTCCTGTATCCTCACCCTACTGCATCTGTCTTCCGGCTGTCGCGATTAAAGAGCTGGGACCAGTAGACACGATCACGGCCTCCGTACAATGAGAGCTGCTCTACACGCGACGTGGTGTAAGTGAATTAGTTAAGCACTTCCGCGATGGGATCACTAGAAAATAAGTCAAGATCTCATGAGACAGAAGAGGGAACTCTGGAGTTAATACACTTTTAATAACGTGCATTATATGTGGCTTTAATGTTATAGTTTTTGAGAAGTGGAGGGGAGAGCAATGGCCCTGACCTGTTGCCATCAATCACCGAACAAGCCATTGGCAGTGTTGAGTACATCCCTAGGAGCAGCACGGTGAGAGAGACCCATAGGCATGTGCCGAGAGCGAAAGACAGGAAGTGCCTCGTGAATCATCAGCCCAGCATTCAAGTGGAGTGGAGGCGTTTGTGCACGGGGTAGATGTTGACTTCAGGAGCTCTACAGATCAGTTGCACAATGTTACTTTTGGAAAACAGCATTGAGGATTGTAACACGACACAAAACCATTGAATCACTAATACCGTCCACAAGTAACCAGATAACGAACACCGAAACACAAGTATCATACGCATATTAGACCCAGACGTAATGAGCTGCTTCTATGATGCTCATACCAGTTCAAGTTGTATGCTAATGTAAATCGATGAGCGGAAGGTATGTATATGGCTTTTCCTAAAACACATTTTGAAACTGTGTAGAACATCTATCCACTATTGAGTGCAATGTGTGTGGTTGAGGGGACCTCAGCCAGTTATTTAAGATTTGTGCATTGAACGTCCTCAGCAGACCATATAACCTTACTATACTTCAATGATTTTCTCAGGGTTGTCTGCGGCCTTTTACACCCTTGAGCATGATATCTTACTGCATAGGCAAGAATTAGTTGAATTGGATTTGTGGTGCCCCTGGCAAAGGGCTGAAGTTGTTACCCAATGTTCGTGGAGCTTGCCTTTTCACATTTCCCCTTTTTTTGTGGAACGTCCTCTTTTTAGGTCTCGCATGATTCAGCGCTTGCACTGATCTGGCCGAGACATTTTGTAAACAGGCTTTTTCAAAGTGCTGCCTGGCCTAAAGCTACAGTGCACGTGAACGTGCACGCGCGCCCTCCGTTGCACGCGATCGTTTTCTTTCACTTTCGCGGCTGCGTTGCCAAAGCTTGTCAATATTGATCTGGAGGCAGAGCACGCTGTGCAAAAAACGCGGGGCAGCATTTAAAAGCTGGCAGGGAACCAGCTTCATGCCAGTAGTGTGAAAAACAGCTTCTTCTAGTGCACAACTACCAGAAACCGTCAGAGTGACTTTATAATCTCGCCGGCATTCCAGCACCCCCCTCTCCTAATACAACGAAGAATGAATGTGTATTTTTTCGTTCCTTCGCTATGCCGTACTTTATAATCATTTTTGTGCGATCTCTTAGTCTTCGTAGTTGGGCTTGTTCGATTCACTCGCTCCCTACATAAGACTCAGTCCCAACTTTTCTGCCCGACCACTTTGAATTGTTGCTGGCCCTATACCTTCATCCCACCCCTCCCTGTCTATACTTTAAACATGAGCAGGCACACTTGGCCGGGTGACTCATTTAACTGTTGTTACACGATTGTAGGAAACGTACTTGCAGGGCCACTTTGATTTAAAATGCAACCTGGTACCCCATTTTAAAAATAATGTACTTTTATTGATATTTACAATGCACATATTTTGAAAGCATATACGTGTTTATATTCCTCTCTTCTTATTTGTAATAGCCAGGATACCTTTATTGAAGTATATTTCACACAACACATGGCACTCCCTTTATTTTCAGTGTCGAAGCCACATTCCACCAACACATTTTCTTTATAAAGTTAAACCAGATTGGTCGCACACTGCTACACCTACCAGTCGTGTTCCCCCAATGAAAATGGTCCCTGAAGGTCAGCGTCGGCGGATACACCTATGCTCGAGTGTGAATGCAAGTATGCGTGGCGTGTGCCATCCCTGGACACGTGTTTCGAGGTAGTTGCCTCTCGTCAGCAGGGAGTAGGAAAATGTGTGGGGTTGCTGTGTAAGCTGCTAAAATCGTTATCAGGTCTAGTACCTCTCGTAGCGCGCAGGTGCGTAACCATGAGTCCGTCGACTCCACCGGCTCAAGGGAGCCTGAATATAAAGTTAAACCAGATTGGTCGCACACTGCTACACCTACCAGTCGTGTTCCCCCAATGAAAATGGTCCCTGAAGGTCAGCGTCGGCGGATACACCTATGCTCGAGTGTGAATGCAAGTATGCGTGGCGTGTGCCATCCCTGGACACGTGTTTCGAGGTAGTTGCCTCTCGTCAGCAGGGAGTAGGAAAATGTGTGGGGTTGCTGTGTAAGCTGCTAAAATCGTTATCAGGTCTAGTACCTCTCGTAGCGCGCAGGTGCGTAACCATGAGTCCGTCGACTCCACCGGCTCAAGGGAGCCTGAATATAAAGTTAAACCAGATTGGTCGCACACTGCTACACCTACCAGTCGTGTTCCCCCAATGAAAATGGTCCCTGAAGGTCAGCGTCGGCGGATACACCTATGCTCGAGTGTGAATGCAAGTATGCGTGGCGTGTGCCATCCCTGGACACGTGTTTCGAGGTAGTTGCCTCTCGTCAGCAGGGAGTAGGAAAATGTGTGGGGTTGCTGTGTAAGCTGCTAAAATCGTTATCAGGTCTAGTACCTCTCGTAGCGCGCAGGTGCGTAACCATGAGTCCGTCGACTCCACCGGCTCAAGGGAGCCTGAATATAAAGTTAAACCAGATTGGTCGCACACTGCTACACCTACCAGTCGTGTTCCCCCAATGAAAATGGTCCCTGAAGGTCAGCGTCGGCGGATACACCTATGCTCGAGTGTGAATGCAAGTATGCGTGGCGTGTGCCATCCCTGGACACGTGTTTCGAGGTAGTTGCCTCTCGTCAGCAGGGAGTAGGAAAATGTGTGGGGTTGCTGTGTAAGCTGCTAAAATCGTTATCAGGTCTAGTACCTCTCGTAGCGCGCAGGTGCGTAACCATGAGTCCGTCGACTCCACCGGCTCAAGGGAGCCTGAATATAAAGTTAAACCAGATTGGTCGCACACTGCTACACCTACCAGTCGTGTTCCCCCAATGAAAATGGTCCCTGAAGGTCAGCGTCGGCGGATACACCTATGCTCGAGTGTGAATGCAAGTATGCGTGGCGTGTGCCATCCCTGGACACGTGTTTCGAGGTAGTTGCCTCTCGTCAGCAGGGAGTAGGAAAATGTGTGGGGTTGCTGTGTAAGCTGCTAAAATCGTTATCAGGTCTAGTACCTCTCGTAGCGCGCAGGTGCGTAACCATGAGTCCGTCGACTCCACCGGCTCAAGGGAGCCTGAATATAAAGTTAAACCAGATTGGTCGCACACTGCTACACCTACCAGTCGTGTTCCCCCAATGAAAATGGTCCCTGAAGGTCAGCGTCGGCGGATACACCTATGCTCGAGTGTGAATGCAAGTATGCGTGGCGTGTGCCATCCCTGGACACGTGTTTCGAGGTAGTTGCCTCTCGTCAGCAGGGAGTAGGAAAATGTGTGGGGTTGCTGTGTAAGCTGCTAAAATCGTTATCAGGTCTAGTACCTCTCGTAGCGCGCAGGTGCGTAACCATGAGTCCGTCGACTCCACATTTTCTTTATAAACAAACACTCGTATTTTCACCATCTGCTGTTTGATTTGACTACCTATATTTATTGCTCCATCTCACACAATTCTACTCCATGCCATTCCATGCCTTACAATTCCACACCACTCAATTCCACATCCCCCAATTACATGCCACACAATTCCACGCTACACAAATCCACACCACACAATTCCACACCACAACACACAGTTCCACTACACGCCCAAAAATTATACACCACACAATACCATGTCTCACAGTTCCACGCCACATGATTTCACTCTACGCATCCCAATTTCACTCCACTGCCCATAATTCGACTCCACGCCACATAATTCCCTTGCATGCCACAGAACTTCACTGAATGCCACATTATTCCACTCCACTCCATGCCACATAATTCAAATCCTCTATACATAATTACGCTTTATTATATGCCACATAATTTTACACCACTCAATGCAACACAATTCCATGCCATGCTACACAATTCTATGTCACATAATTCTACTCCACATCACATAATGCCACTCCACATCATGCCACATAATTTGACAGAACACCACATAATTCAACAAAGTGTAACATAATTCCACTCCTCCCTACATGACTCCACTCCACACAATGGCATTCCACATCACACAATTGCACTCCAAGTTACACATCTGCCCTTCATGCCACACAATTGCTCTCCATGCTGCACAATTCCATGTATCACAATTCGACTCCACGCCACAGAATCCCACGCAACCAAGTTCCACGCAACGTAATTCAACTCCACACCACATAATTTCATGCCATATATTACCCCTCCAAGTCACATAATTCCACTCCACCTATTTTCAATCCACTCCATACCACATCATTTCACCCCATGCCACATAATTCCACACCACTCAAGGCCTCGCAGTTCCATGCCACACAATTCCACATCTCATAATTCCACTCATGCCACAAATTTCCACTCACACAATTCCATGCCACATAATTCTACTCCATACCACATAATTCCACTTCAGTGCACAACATATAATTCCACATCATGCCACATACTATGCCACATAATTTCACTCCCTACAACATAATTCCACTCTGTGTCACATAATGCCTCTTCCCTTTCGTGCCACATAATTCAGCTCAACATATTTAACTCACCTCAACACAATTCCTTGCCATGCGACACAATTGCACATCACATAAATCCATGCCACATAATTCTACTATATGCCACACACTTTCACTCCACACCAAATAATTCCACACCACGTCACATAATTCCACTCCACATCACTTAATCCCACTCCACACAATTGCACTCCATGTCACACAGTGGCACTCCTCACAATTCCATGTCTCAAAATTTCACTCCATGGCACACAATTGCACGCCATACAATTTCACACCACACAATTCCATGCCACACAATTCCATGCCAAATAATTATGCGCCACTTAAATCCAATCCATGGCATGTAATGCCATGCCACACAATTCAAATCCCCATAATTCGGCTCCATGCCACATAATTCCACGGCACGTAATTCCACTCAACACCACACAATTCATTACCATGTCACATAATTCCACTCCATGCTATATGATTTCCACTCCACTCAGTGACACTCCATGTCACCCAATTGCACTCCACATCACACAATTGCATTTCACGCCACACAAATCCACGGTGCACAATTCCACTCCAGTCAACACAATTACACTCCATGCAACACAATTCTGCACCACACAATTCAACTCCATGCACCTAATTGCACTCCACCCTCATATTGCCTACCCTTAGCTTTGATCAGTCTTTTTTAGGAACTTTTTGGTTAGGCGCCTTGATGCCTTCGGGCTGAGTAGCGCGATTACAAATTCTTTTTCATTTCATTCATTTCATTTCATATTTCCAATCCAAGCCACATAATTCCACTCCATGTCGCATAATTCCAATCCTCTCAATGCCGCACAATACCATGCCAAACAATTCCGTGCAACACAATTCTTCTCCACATATTTTCACGCCACCTAATTCTCCTCTACACCACATAATTCCACTAGTCAACACCCCACAATTTCATGCCACACAGTTCAACTCCATGCCACATAATTTCACTCCATGCAACATCACATGACTCCACATCATGCTACATAATTCCACTCCATGAGACATAATTCCACTCCATATCACATAATTCCACATTGTACCACACTGTACCACCTAAATTTAATCTCCCCAAACCAACATAATTTCACACCACACAATTCCACACCACACAATTCCATGCCAGACCATTCCATGTCACATCTCATAATTCTACTCCACGGAGCATAATTCCACTCCTTGCCACCTAATTCTATGCCACACCACTTGATTTCACACCATGTCACATAATTCCACTTCACGCCACTGAATTCCTCTCCACACAATTGCACACCACGTCACATAATTGTAGTTCACGACACACAGTAACATGTCTATCTCTGTGAATGCAAAATAATTCCACTCCACATAATTCCATGCCACATAAAGTGCTCTCCACCGCTCATAAATCCACACCACATAATTCCATTCCATGGCACACAATTCCATGCCACATAATTCCACACCACACCCCATAATTCCACACCACATCACATAATTCCACTCCACCCCCATACTTCCTCTCTGCAGAATTGCACTCCATGTCACACAATTGCATACCACGCCACACAATTCCATGTCTCACAATTTCCCTCAACACCCCACAATTCTAGGCCACACCACACAAATCCACACCAATTAATTCCATGCCATACCACACAATTCCACTCCATGGCACGTAATTCCATGCCACATAATTCCACTCCACTATTAATGAATCGACTCAATAACATAATTCCACTAAGCAGCATATAATTCAACTCCACCACATAATTTCATTCCATGCCACATATTTCCACTCCATTCCATGACACATACTTCCATTCCTCTCAACACAATTCCATGCCACACAATTCCATGCCACACAATTCCACTCCACACAATTCCACACCACACCATATAATCCTACTCCACGCCATGCCAACTAATTCCACACCACATCCCTTAATTCCACACCATGCCACATAATTTAACTCCAGGTAACATAATTCATTTCCATACAATTGAAGTCTATGCCACACCACGCAAATCAATTCCACATCTCACAATTCAGTGCCATGCCACACAGTTCCAAGCCACTCAACATACTTTCATGCCACATAATTTCACCCCACACATCATAATTTCACTCTGCATATTTCCACTCTACTTGACACCACGTAATTCTACTCCCCTCTACATTTGCAGAACAAGCATTTGCAATGCAATAGGTCTCGCATTTACGCAAGTTTGAGCTATTCACATTACAAATAACAATGCCTTTTATTTTTGTTTTATTTTTTAAAACTTAAATAAAAGGCAGTGTCATTTACAATGCCAATAGCTTAAACTCGCGTAAATGCGAGACCTATTGCATTGCAAATGCTTGTTTTTTCTTGTTTTCAGGAAATGTTCAAGAGCAGTATCTAGTTATACTACTCTGTTAAGCCTAGTAATCTCAAAAGTTACTTACCTGCTATTTCACAAAAAACCCTATCCAAGTCTATGTACTGCATTCACTAAGTATTGCATTTCTCTGCATTCATACTGTAAATCAAACCAAAGTGCATATACAATTATCATCCAAACTGTATTTAAATTGTATTACTACTGTAAAGTACTTATTGCTTACCTGGGCCAGGCTTGCTTGGTTCTAGAAAATAAAATAACTAAAAGAATATTTTTATTACAAAAACAATTGGTGTGAAGTTCAGTCTTTGAGTGTGTGAATTCATTTGCTGACTGTGTGTACAACAAATGCTTAACACTGGCCTCTGAGACTGCCTTACTGCTCGCCCACACTACCACAAATAGAGAGTAAGGTTCTATCTAACTTTAACTCTGCCTACCTTTGGGATTCCACTGGACTTTGTGCACACTATACTTCACTTTCGTATAGTATATACAGAGCCAGCTTCCTACAATAGAAATCTGAGAGAGCCCTCCCCACCTGGGTAGGCAGACCTCCGGAGGAGCGCCAGCAAACGCGCCTGTGACAGTGCAGTGGACTTGGCTGGAAACGGTATGGGCGGAGGTGCTACAGCTGCGGAGAGCAGTCCCCGGCTGGCACTCGAGGTCCTGCGGAGCCCAGCGGGTGCCTGGCCAAGGTGCGGAAAGGTAGGAGAGGTCCCTGGGGAGGAAGATCGTCCCCAGGGGGACATGGGGCTGTGCGCCGCAGACCAAGACCCCAGCTGGCCGGTGAGGTGGCCCAGCCCTCCGTACTGCTCCGTGACACCATCTACGTAGCGAGGTCCTTGAGAAGAAGACTGCACTGCGGTGCCCCTGGCCAAGCCCGGTGAGTGCAGATGATAGCACGGATCTGCTAGGGAGGAGGGCGTCTCCGGGGCTATTCCCGACCAGAGAACTCAGCCCGCTGCTGCCCCCCTGGGATCTAGACGGCACAAGGTGATCTATGTGAGAGCCATTATAAAATAATGGGGTAACCCACTTAATGTCCGCGGACCTGGATATCCAGTAGTACAGAAAACAGTTGGTCCTGAACTTATTTATAAAAGTCTAGGAGTAATCGCGATTTGAGATCAAATTTATGCATGCATGTAGTCAGCAAAGAGTATCAAATACAGACAAAGTCCTTAACTGTGCGCCAGGTATAATAAACGACATTGGCACCTATTGACTTTCTAAGAACATTTCTGTTTTTATTCACAGATACATTTTCAAACTGGTAGATACACTACCATCCTCAGTAATAGTTTGGAGGTTGCTGCAAAAAAGTTGTGGCCATGCGTGCAATAGATAAAGAGAAAAAAGGAATCAGAGTGAGGGTAATTTAAAATACAAAATTATTACAATCATTCCAAAAGATAACTGGTTATACATAACAACAAAACCAGTTGGGCATGGCCTGTCCATCATTGGTCATTTTTTATAAGCATTTTTGGTGATTTCCATGGACTGAGAGATCTGTAGGTTGGGCGAAATAATGGTGATACGTGGTACAGTCCCACTTTGGGACAAGTGTCGACCCTTCGACCCGACTTAGAAGTATAGAGGGTAACTACGTCCTCAGCTGGCGGGTCTTCCTCAGGACAGAGGAATAAGGAGACAACCTATTCAAAGGTGCCCGTTGATGAATAGTTGATAACATCCCCCGGGTATGGGATGTCCGCCCTTCCATTGTGGTCTATAACCAATATTTAAAGGTTCCAAAGTGCAGGCAACTTGAACTGACGAGCGAGGTGTCTTCTTCTGCCCGGGCGAGTTACTTTTTTCAGATGGCGATTAATTCACCATTCTGATAGAGACTACTAGCTGCAGATTCCTTAACGTAGAATTATCCCCAGGCGTGAGACTGGATCTGGAATTTTTTTTGCCACAGCATCTCTGCGTGCCGGGGGGGACACCACATGACTCCGCCCTGACGTTGTCCGCGGACCTGACGTCAGCGAGGTCACATAAGTCCCACCCCGGCGCACTGACGTCAGTTTCCTTCTTTTCTGCATGCAACGCTGATCCGGAGTGAGTCCCCTTGACCTGTTTTCACCTTTGCGTTGGGAACAGTGTGCAATGCATTCGGGTTTCAAGACGTGTGGATCTTGTACACATCAGATGTTGGCGACGGACCCTCACCCTATTTGTATGTGGTGTTTGGGCGAGCACCATGATTCTACGGACTGCAACACTTGTCAGTATCTCGGCAGATGGTGGAGCGCCAGATGAAATTGCTTTCGGCCCGCTTGTCCAGATCGGTCTCGTCACAGCATCCGTCCCCTACCTTGGAAGGGTCCAGAAGCCGCTGATTCTGGCTGCGGCATCGTCCTTCACCGAGGCCCCATGGGCGGCGCTCGCCCACCGGTAAGTCCTAAAGCTTGCCACCGAGGCCCTATCCTCATTCTGCAGAGGGCGTGGGTTCCTCGTCATGCGCGGGGCCTTCTGCGGACTCGCCAGCGGCTTCACCCCTGGCGACGACGGGTTCGGCTTCAGGTTTTGGAGGTGTGGTGTCGTCTAGGTGCAGCCCTACGGGGTTCCCCTCTTCGACCCACGGCGTCCCTGCTTCGCCGCAAAACCCGCGGGGTTCCCTGTGGTGTCGCAGGAGGTCGACGGGACTCGCGGCTCATCCCCGAGTCCCCCTCGGTCCTCTGGGCAGGCGGCTGTCTTACCGGAGGCCGAGCCGACGCCTTTCCGGCGCTGACAGCTTTCCTCCCCGGCCCTGGCGGCACCGCGGGTGGGGGCTGGGACCCCGGGCGCCTCCCCGGGTCCCTCTCGGTCCTCTGCGCCGGCGGCTGCCTCGTCAGAGGTTGAGCCGGTGCCTTTTCGTGGCTGTTCATTGACTGCTTCGACTCTGACCCCGCCCCTTTCTCCTGTGAGGCAGGTGGTGGTGAAGGTCGACTCGGCACCCCTGGTGGACACTTCGGCACCGATCAAGGACACACTGGTGCCCATAGCAGACTTCCCGGCCCCGTCCCGACGTCGGATCGTCGACTCTTCTCCGGATGTCCCTTCCTCTCCGGAGGTTTGTCGTCGCCTCTTCACTGGAGACTGGACGCCACATCGTTGCCTTTTCCCCGGCGGCTTCCAGAGAGGCTTCTACTCCGTCTCCGCGTCCACGGCCCCCGGACCCGCTCTCCGCACCTTGCAGTTGGTTGCCCCGCTGGCTTCCCCGCCTTCTCCGGAGACCCCTCAGGCCCCTCACTCCTCCACGGGTCTTCCGTCCTACAGGGGCTGGCCGTTTCTTTCTCCAGCAGGGCACGGGGACGGGCGCTTAGTTTGCAGCCTTCGCCCACGGAAGAGTTGCTCTCTCCCCCACGACGCCCTACGGAGGCGAGTGTAGCCTTTGTCCGGGCCATCTCCACGGCCACCGGCATTTTGCAAATGGGCAACTCGGTCGATCCACTCCCCATGGACCACTTGTTGGAGGTTCTCCACCAGGGCTCTGGTGGAGGGGAGCCATTTCTTCCATTTGAAGCTTCGCTCCACAACTCTCTTCCGGGGGTCTGGGGGCGTCCTGCTACGGGGGATCTGGTGCCTCAGCCGCTCCTCCACCGCCACCATCCTGCCCCGCACGATCCAGTCAATCAATCAATCATAGCATTTATAAAGCACGCTACATACCCGTGAGGGTCTCAAGGCGCTAGGCGGGGGGGATGCTGCTACTGTTTCGAAGAGCCAGGTCTTGAGTCTCCTGAAGGCTAGGAGCTCTTCGGTGTGCCGCAGGCGGATGGGGAGGGTGTTCCATGTCTTGGCGGCGAGGTGGGAGAATGATCTGCCGCCGGTGGTCACTCTTCGGATGCGGGGGATGGTGGAGAGGGCGCAGTCTGCAGAGCGGAGCTGGCAGGTGGGGTTGTAGAGGCTGAGTCGGCTGTTGAGGTATGCTGGTCCGGTGTCGTGGAGTGCCTTGTGTGCGTGGGTGAGGAGCTTGCAGGTTATCCTCTTGTTGATGGGGAGCCAGTGCAGGTCTCTCAGTTGGGATGAGATGTGGCTGCGGCGAGGGATGTCGAGGATCAGGCGTGCGGAGGCGTTCTGGATGCGTTGGAGCCATTTCAGGAGTTTGGCCGGGGCTCCTGTGTAGTGTGTTTCCGTAGTCCAGTCTACTGCTGACGAGGGCCTGGGTGACCGTCCTTCTAGTTTCGGTGGGGATCCACTTGAAGATCCTGCGAAGCATGCGGAAGGTGTTGAAGCAGGAGGAGGAGATGGCATTGACCTGCTTCGTCATGGAGAGGGTGGAGTCGAGGATGACCCCTAGGTTGCATGCGTGGTCGGTAGGTGTAGGGGGTGCTCCTAGTGCAGTCGGCCACCAGGAGTCGTCCCAGGCCGAGGGGGTAGATCCGAGGATGAGGACCTCCGTCTTGTCTGAGTTCAGCTTCAGTCGGCTGTTTCTCATCCAGTCGGCGACGTCCTTCATTCCTTCGTGGAGGTTGGTTTTAGCGGTGTGGGGGTCTTTGGTGAGGGAGAGGATTAGCTGGATGTCGTCGGCGTAAGAGATGATGTTGAGGTCGTGCCGTCGTGCGACGTGAGCGAGCGGTGCCATGTAGGCATTGAACAGCGTTGGGCTGCCTTTTTCCCACCCATGTTCCCAGGGCACTGTCCTGCAGACTGCTTTTCCTTACTTACCTTCAGTGTTGCTCCCTCCTTCACGGGAGGCTCGGTGGTTGGACTCATGGGGGCATAACATTTGCACTTCCACTAGTGCTGCTCTGCACTCGCTCAACACACTTTGTGTGTTGGCCAGGGCTACCTCCGACCTATGGGACTCCGCGGAGTCCCTTCTGTCTCGCACCGCCCACGAAGGTGCCCGTGCTGATCTGTGACACCATGTGCTGGATGGTCGGGAATTAGCTGCATTTATTCTCCGTTCGGCCTTGGATGTCTCTGATTCTCTCGCCCGCGCTATGGCGAGTTCTGTGGCCCTCCGCCGCCATGCTTGGTTGCGGGATAGCGTCTTTCCAGAGAATATTCAGGAGCGTCTTGTTGACCTGCCTTTTGATGGGATTCTTCTATTTAACACCCACGCGGACTCCACTATTCAACGACTCCTTGCGGGGCTCCGTCCTCCTCCCCCCTCCGTAAGCTTCGGCTTGTCGGTCCTCAGGTGTCTTATGGGAGGTGTTTATCCCAACTCTCTCTTTGGGCCTAGTGTTTAGGTTGGCCCGTCTGTGTGCTGTGTGTGGCTTGGAATGCCTTTAGGGTCCTTACGTTACCCCCTCTGTACTTTTGGCTGCTGGTACAGCCCTTCAACTTTTGTGGTGTGTGATTTTTGGCGGTTAGTGAACCCGTATAGGTCCTCAGATTGGTCGATCTTTGTATTCTTTTTTGACTGATTGGTAAGCCGCCTGTGGTGAAACCCTAGGGTTTTTTCTGTTCTTGACCTCTGCTGCGGGTTTCTCGAAGAGGTGCTCCCCTGTTTTGTTTTGGGGCGTGTCATGCCCTAGGTGGGGTACTTGTAGGCTATTGTATAGCTCTGTCCTAAGCTGGGCGGGTGTCGATACCTTCTCGGGTTCCTTGCGTTTCCTGGTGTCACTGTATACCGCTTAGTGCGGTTTCTTTTGTTCTTCCGCCTTAGCGCAGCTTGCGCTGCTCCAGGTTCTGTCCCGCTCAGTATCCGTTGGTGTTTCTATCCTTCTTCAACAGGGCTTGCCTGTCGTACATTTTGCCCTTTGTTCCTGCGGGATATCTGCTTCTGTGAGTTTTGCCTTCCCACTTTTGTCATGCTGTCTACGGCGTCGCGTCTAGGTGTTTCCACCTTATTATTCAACGTTTCGGCCTGTTCGTCTGCCTTGTGTTACGGGGGGGCTAGGTTATTCCTGGTTTTCTCCTGTGTTCTGGTTGACGGCTTTAGGTCTGTCCTACATATTTCTCACTACCCGGGGGGTCGCTTCGTTCCCCCCCATCCTCCCCCGCTGCTTCTTGGGGGGGTTCTTCTCTTTATCTTCTGGCCGGTCCCACTTCTCTTCGTGGGCCGGGTTGTGCCTCTGGGACGGTCCTTCTCTGGGGCTTGTTCTGGGGTTCTCTTGCCTCTGTCTTCGTCTTGCGCTCGGCTTGTTCTGGGCACGCTGCATCATAGTATTTACCAGCTGCCTACTGCACACACCTGGTAGTTATGGTCCACCTCCATGGGCCTCGGCGTGTACCTGTGTGCTCCTGTCCCTGCTTTGCTGGAGCTTTCCACGACTGTCTTCCTTCTCACGTATGCGCTTATCGTCTGTGGGGCTGTTCCTGCCTTGTTCCCTGCCTCGGGGCTGACACCCGTTCAGCTGTCCCCTTCGCTGTGTGTGTTCTCCTGAGGCGGGCTCTGCCTCCGTTCCACCTCTTCTCCTTGGATTTGCGGGTGGTTCTTTTCTTCCTTTGGTACTCGCTTGGTGCCGTCTGCCCCTCAGGGTTTTCTGGCGGACGCCCTTTGCCCCCCGGGTAGGCTTGTAGTATGCTGGCCTTCCCTTCTCCTTGTTCTTTCTTACTTCTGCTTGGTGGGGTCTGGGCCGTCCTTCCTGTCCCCATGACACATCCCCTGTTGGGGCCCTGTGTTCTTCCAAGCTGGTGAGGTTCTCTTGCATGCCCTCCTTCCCTTTGGGTATGGCTAGGGTATCTATTCTACGTTAAGGAATCTGCGGCTAGTAGTCTCTATCAGATTTACAAGTTACTTACCTTCGGTAACGATCTATCTGGTAGAGACGATTCTAGCCGCAGATTCCTTCATGGCCCGCCCTTCCTCCCCATTCTGCGAGGACCCTTCTGCTTGGTCTTCTGCACTCGCCTCCCTCCTGGTGGCTTTGTCTTCTGCGGGTGCCCTCTTTCACTTCCTCCCTGGCAGGATGCTTTGTTCTGTTTATTTGTTCGACTCCTTCTTTTCCGGTAATTGGACGGTAGGTTCATGTGTACTTCTGCATACCTGCACCCTGGTTATTCCAGTGTGGGGCTTACTCATAATCTTTTTTTCATTGCTTGAGGTTTCTGACTCCTCTGCAGTCCTCTGGGTTGGGGTCTCTTGGCTGTGCCTCAGCCCTTAGCTCTTTACAGGGGATACGACAGTCCTTGATGGTGTTGTCTGGGGGTGATTTGTCATTACTCATCTGTTCCAGACTTGTTGCCCTTCACTGTTCTAGATTGTGGTGGCAGACTTTGTCATCTGCCATGACATTTTTCACATGTTTTCTGCCTCCAAGGAGGATATCGCCTTCGCTTTGCAGGGTTGATTCTCAGAGGGGTGCTCTGCTCTTTCCTTTCCATGGCTTTCAGTAACACAGTGCTTGGCACTGTCTCTAATGGTGCTGTTCCTCACCATTCGCTTCTCTTTCTGTTTCACTGATTTTTTTGCACACTGTTCCCATACTCTCACAGTTTTGTTTGTGATGGCTCCGCGTTGTGGCGCAGAAAAGTTCTCCGAAGAAAACTGACGTCAGCGCGCCGGGGTGGGACTTACGTGACCTCGCTGACGTCACGTCCATGGACAACGTCAGGGTGGAGTCATGTGGTGCCGCCCCCCCCCCCCCCCAGCACGCAGAGATGCTGTGGCAAACAAATGTCCGGATCCAGTCTCATGCCTGGGGATAATTCTACGTTAAGTAATCTGCGGCTAGAATCGCCTCTACCAGATACAGCGTTACCGAAGGTAAGTAACTTGTACATTACATAGATTAATTCACGCAACATGTAATTATCATGAGTGGACTTTGAGTTGCCCGCACTTTGGAACCTTTGAAATGAGCTCCCACAAACAACGCCTTTCAATACCTCCAAATACGCCACTGGGTTACATTGCCAGCATACCAGGCGGCGGCCTCGAGGAGACTGACGGCATTTGAGAAATGGTTGGTCCATATACAGGATGACAAGCACCTCATATCAGGGCTGTATGCGATGCTGATGAAAGATACGGAGGGGGAATGTTTCAAGGGACTGTGGCGGTGGGAGGAGGAACTAGGGTGCGCTCTCTCTGACAGAGTGGGAGGATATATACTTTAGGGCTCACCACACAGCAATAAGCACCGCAGGGACAGAATCGGCCTATAACGTCCTATCATATTGGTACTTCACCCCCTTGCGTATCCATTGCTGGGACAAGAATCGATCCGAAAGATGCTGGAGAGGATGCAGGCAGACAGGCTCACTGGTCCACTTGCTATGGCATTGCCCCAAATTGACGTGCCTCTGGGACACTGTCCTGGATGACATAGAGCATTTAATTCCAGCGTACACTCTCTTGGGGCTGATGAACCCCTCAACATTTCCCCTGCGCTCTCTAAGGGGTCGTCCGATGGCTCTGACGCTGTTGGCAGCACAAAAAAACAAAAAGGGGGAGTGAAGAGGTTCTGCTCACATGGGCAATGGAGGTGGATACGTCCTCCTCAAGTCAGTAGATACAAAACATAAAGATCCACCCTCAGATAGATGTAAAAGCCGTGTCCTCCCAGACTACTTGTGTTTCCTACAATGGTGGAGAAACACAGTTTATTTAAATACCCCTCACACACCAAAAGGGCCCTTGGTGTCATGCTTCATCATAGGGGTCTTCCCGCCCTGCTGCGGGACGGGGCGTGCTGCAACCGACGACTACGTGGGGGCACTGTTATTGTAGAAAGACTATGTGTTGTGTGTGAGTGAAAGGGTCAGGAGTGAATGAAATTAAAATTACAAAAATACCTTGCTCGTTTGACTAAAAGACTTTAATATTCCTTTGAGCTGGTATTCTTAAAAGTGGGGAAGGAGGTGTGTTGCCTCAATGAGCAGTGCCTCATATATCTGTCAACATGTTTCGAAGCCCTCCCCTGGCTTCTTCTTCAGGACCAAAAGGATCCCTTCTACACTCACTTTCTAATATGGAGCGATATTTATAAGGTATCTAAGATTAGTGTATGTACATGTAGTAACTATGTGAAGGGCATGCCAAATAACCATGCACAGTATACAATACCTAAATAGGTATACTATACTACTTTGTGATCTGGAAGAAAAATGACATAGCATTAAGAGGCAAGACATTATCATCATCCATCGTGATAGGTGGTGACCTGCAAAGAAAGTGGTACGTGATAATGTATTCCTTATCCGTAATCAGTGTGACAAAATGATGTGTCCTGCTGTTAGAAAGAAAATACCATTTACAGACACAAACACACATTGAACAAAAAGCACACACACTATATCAAGGGACTAGTTCTAGTGAGTCCAAAAAACGGTACGTGCATCCTTAGAAACACAAGGTATTGCCACATATCCAATTAAATAAAGTGCTATGAGAGAGATATGCGTGGTATCAGGGTTGTCAACCTACTTGATTCCTAAGGAGATAATGCCCCATGAGCCTTATACAGGTGGGAGGGGTGCCTATAGTCGCACTCTGGAAATACAAAAACATGAAGAAACAGTTTACTTTGCGTAATCCTGTCGATCAGAGTTCTAGTCCTTATGTAACCTGCTGGTGCTTGTCGGCTATGCCGTACTTACTACTCCAAGGACACTGCCCCGCCGTATCCAGCCTCCCTGCGGCTCCGTTGAACAATGGAAATGCGTGGGGTGTGCCCTTAAGTAGTCATACTAACTGATGTTGCGGCCGTCAATTAAGGGTTCAATCTTTTTCATCTGTGGCAGTTGCTCCGGAAGTGGATTGAGAAGCCCCCTGCCTGTGGCAGAGTGTAGGGGCTGGTGCGTCAACCTATCTCGTGTTACGAAATAAAAGACTTCCCTTGCTCACAGTGCCTTCGTCACATTAGTATCCCAGCGCGTCTACCCGTTAAGATTCACCCGGCAGTAGTTTCAAGGTAGTGTTTCCTGGCGTTAGGTTTAAGCGATGTCTCTCAAAACTGGACTGCCAACCTTAGCGTAACATCGAGAGCGGCGGCCATTCACAGTTCCGGTCATGCTAGTTCCTACCGGGAACAAAGCTCCCTCAATCCTGGGGAGAAGTGTTATTACATTATCAGTATTTGTTATTTCACAAGTAAATAAGTAAATGGGTATCATTCGTGGTGATGAACATGTTATTTCACAAGTGGGATAAAAACGATCTGGAGTTCCTCCAGGTGGCCATAATTTGAAAGGTTCACAAGTTGTTTAGAGTACATAAGTATTAAAGGAGGAATACGTATTGTGTGAGAATGAGTGTGTTGAATGTGCTTTCTCCTTTTTGAACCGACACTCCTCATACACGATGGAAAGCGATCAGAGTGCTCTGTTGGGCTATCATTTTTAAGGGTTCTGAGCAGACTTTAGTACAAAAAAATGTATGATTAATAGTGAGATTGGGATCCCTGTTGGGTTCTTATGCCCTGTAAAAAAATATAGTGTGCGACACTATCATCGAAACATAACACGGTGGGGCGGAAATAGGTCCCTTTTTCCCATAAAGGCACTTCAGACAAAGACATTTTTGGAACTTGGGCCCAGATTGTGTAGGTCATGATTACAGTGGGTCTTCCTTAGGAAAGGTAAATAGGTGAAGTGTAAGTGGGACCCTGGATCACCCTTTTCAGTGATCATCAGGTTGTTGTCCAGATAATATGACGGTACCCGTCGACCTGCTGGTTATTCGTGGAGGTTTTTAGGAAAACTGACTCCAGGGTATGTCGTCAGTAAGGCCGTCAGTGTGGTTCCCCCCCCCCCATACAGAAATCCCACCGCTGTTCCTTTTCAAATAGGCCATTCTCGCCATTCAGTTGTTCAATTGCGGTTCATTTCAAATCCTCCACACTGTATTGAGGGGTTAGGTAGTGTGTTGACATTTGGGTTGTGCTTTTTCTGCAGCAAATGTTGCTTCTGTGTTCCCCAATGTGAACCTTGATAGATCTGGTCGTCATGCCTATGTACTCCAGGCCGCATGGTCAGGTGACCATATACACAACATTCTTGCTGTTGCAATTTGTAAAGCTCCTTTGTTCCCACTCTGTACCATTTCTGAATTTAATGCGCCTACTCCTGCAGGTTAAGTGGCATGTACTACAATTACCACAGGGGTGGTGACCCTGCACTCGTGGTAGTAGTAGACCCTCCGGTCCTATTGGTAGTCCTGTTCGCGGTCTGGTGTGGACAAGCATGTCCTTCAAATTTCTTCCTCTTTTATGTGCGAACATAGGTTCCGGGAGATTGAGTTTACAGCAATTCAGGAGTCTCCAGTGTTTTTTTACTATTTTCGATACCTGGTTTGAATGGGTGTTAAACGTGGTCACACAGATGGGTCTTTCTTCACATGCCACAGGTACCTTGCCCTCCAACAGGGCATCTATGTTGTTGTTTCTTACTCTCTTCATTGCTTTATTGATGATTCTCGTGGGGTAATTGTGTTTCATAAGCTTGGTTTGTAGGTCGGATGCCTGAGTCTTGTAATCCTTCAACTCTGTTCAATTCCTCTGAAGGCTGAGGAATTGTTCATAGGGGAGATTCTCCCGGAGGTGGCGAGGGTGAAAACTGTTGTACAGAAGTAAACAGTTCTTACCCGTTACTTTGAAATGTGTTGTCGTTTTCGGGGTCCCTTCGTCTGGGTATATGTTGAGATCCAGAAAGACCAGGTTGTCCCGTGAAGTTGTGTTTGTGAATTTGAGAAAGTTGTTCTGTTGGTTGAGCCAGATCATAAAGGATTCTGTAGATGTAATGTCCCATTCCCATACCATCAGGACGTCATCGATGTACCGTTTCCAAATCTTTGTGTTGAAGAAAGGGTTGCTGGGGTGCAAGATTGTTCTTGTTTCTAGATGGTGCAAGTAGAGACGAGCTAAGCTGGGAGCAAAGGTGCTCCCCATACTGGTCCCGTGCTTCTGTACATAGTGTCCTCATACATGAAGAAATTCTTAATGAGTGCTAATGACGCACATTCCATCACCACATTGCATGGGGTCTGATACTCCCATGCAGTGGAGAAAAGAACTTAACTTTAGTTTGCGGATGAACTACTTCATCTCTGCACATAGTTTAAATTTGACTATCCTGTTGGTCGGTACAAATCCAAGTCCTCTTTCCAGGACACGCTCTTGTGCCTGTGTCAGATGGCAATCTGTCAAGTTCACCACTAAATTCCTCTCCTGCTGGTCGATGGTTGGGTGTTCGTTGCGCTGGTCATGTTCCTTGTTGAGACACATGGTGTTTCGTCCTCTGGGGTGGACCAGTGGACATTGTTGCCCCTCCGGTTCCTGCCTCTCCGTGGTCCTTGGCATGCCCCTAAAAAAGGCGGTGGGCCATAGTAGTTGTAATCGTATTCCTGCGGTGGAGGTATCCAGTGTTGGTATGGTCCCCCATCTGTGGTGGCCCGTAAGGATACGGTGGGAAAGACAGTGGTCCTTGGTAATTACCCCATCCTCTCCATCTCGGGTTGAATGGTCGTTGATGTTGGCCTCCCCCTCTATGGTATCGGGGCCGCTTCTCTCTGCTGGATTTGGAGTTATCAGATCCTGTATCTGTCTCATCATCCACCAGCCCCCCAGTTGGGCTCACCGAATGTCCCTGACCACGTAGCATGGCTTCATAAGCTATAATTACCACTGGCAATGGAGTGCATGTCAATGGTTGCAGAACACAAGGAGGAGACCTATGCTGACTTATGGTCCCTGTTCATCCATATATTATCGACTGAATTACGAGAGATCACATGGCTTCAATACCTACGAATACTGCGGTGACTCCCTCCTTGAGAGGGAGAGCACTGGGCTTTCCCCCTGGTTGAGATCTGAGGATCAACTCCTGTAGGGAGGGGAGGGGAGGGTGTTTACTTCCAATGTTACTCTGAGTTCTGTTGATCCCTTTCAAGTGATCCTTCAAACGCTGCCGGTACCAGGGTTATAGGTGTACAGCTGTGTATATTTATATTCTCTGAGGACGCTGCCGGCCTAAGGGTTGTAGGCAATCAGCTGTTTACAAGACGTGGATCTTTTCAATAAACAGAATGGTTTCATAAAGCGGCCGAGGCCTGTTAACTTTTCTAGTCAAGTCGAGCATACCTGCAGCTCTTTCAGTGGAGCAAATTCTTGCTGCTACAACTACATATCGAGATCTGTGTGTTTGCAAAGACATTACTGCCCAGCAATCCTGGAAGAACCAAACTCTAACTCTCACAAATGCCTTTGAATAACAAAGGTTCTAAAATGTGAGCAAGGAACTCTGTTACACAAGAAAGCATTAAATGACAAGGTTCTAGAATTGTCATTCAGAATGTCTGCAACAAGTCATTGATCTAGCCCTTGAGGGTCATTGCCACCAAGTGTTGTAAGGGAGTTAAAAGAATGTCATGTGTGCAACTGCTTGTCTCCCAAAACAACGCAACATCCATTTGTTATGTCTGTTCTCTCGAAGCAGGTGTGGGGGAGGACTGCCGTTTATTTTGTTTGGATCCCTTAACAATCGACATCAACTAATGGTAGTTGCTGAGCACTCATGATTTCCCTAGGTGGAAGACCTGTAGTCATCCTTTCATGATAGTCATTGAAACATTAAATGACATTTTTGCAACATGGGGTGTCCCCTGTATTCTTAAGTCCGACAATGGTCCACCATTCAACAGCTGAGAGTTTAAACAGTTTCTGACTAACATGAATGTCAAACATCAGAAAAGTACCCTCTCTCTGGCCACAGGTATTGTCGAACACTTCATGGGAACACTAAAGAGAATAGTGTGCTGCGCTGCGCTAGAAGAAAGTGATCTTATGTTCAGCCCTTAATGCCTACAGATCAACTCCAATTCTTTTACAGGTGAAAGCCCTGCCACCTTGATGTTTGAGAGAGCCATGGGAACCGAATTGCTGCAATGGACCACTCCTAGGTCGACAGATGCGGATGAGTTCTATACGACGGATTCCTTTCCCAAGCCCCGAACAAAGACCTATGCTGATAAGCACAGGTATGCTCGGGACACGGTTTTCATAGAGGGAAACGAGGTCCTGGTCTAGCAAAAACAAATGCAAGTCTGATGCTGAACCCCTGAGGGTCATGACAAGCAAAGGACATATGGTGACCACTCACCCTCCTATCACAAGAGATTCGGCACACTTCAAGCATCTACTTCGATGTTAGTAGTCTCCAGATGACAGAAGTGAGACCTGCCCACCTGAAAGTCCAGAGAGCTTACCTTTTACGCTTACCACTGCATCCCTGGTGCCTCAAGCAAACCCCGCTCCTCCGCTTAATCAACCTCCCATGACTAGGTATGGAAGACTGGTTCAAGCACCTCAACTACTAATTGAGGAGCTGTGATGTATATGTGTAATATTTGTACTTTTTTTAACAGAGGCGGAGATGTAGTGTCTTGTAAATATGAGTTTGAGGCATGTGTGCTGTAGATGCACGTTTTGCATACTCCTGCCATCTAGTGTTGCGTCTGAATGTTTGCAAGTTGTTTTTCCTCCAAGAAGTCTTTTCCTTTCACGAGGTAAGGTGACTCCTCCTTTTGGTGATAGTGCGCATGGGCATCAACTCCATTGTTAAATAGCTTTTTCCGCCATCGGGTTCAGACATGTATTGCTGCGCTCCGATTCTAAACTGTCAATCGTGATCCCTTCGGTTCGCAATTCACTCTACCCTAGTCGGTATTGTTTTGATCGTGTTACTATCTTCTGAATGTCGCAGAACTTCGGAAACCTTTCATTATCCATAAAAACTCTAACCGTGGCCTACGGGCCTAGATCTTCTCCGATTTCCACTTGAAGATCCTGGATTAAGTCTTCCGATGATGGAACGGACGCCATTCCTATTCTGTCCTAGGTGCCATTCTAAATACCCGCACACCGATCTTCATAAGGTCTGTAACCTTTGTCTCTTCCTGGAGCATAAAAAAGACGACTGCGACGCGTGTCGGTCGTTCGGTTTGAAAAAACTCTGAGACCGTCGTGCTTGACACAAAGACATGCAGCAACAGTCTATCAAAGTAACTCCTGATATCTTCGGAAAGGAGGCCGAGCAGGAAGAGATGGAGGCGTCCGCGGCAAATGAGGAAGAGGCCTTTTCCATTCAGGACTCTTATTCAGAGTTAGAGATGACCTCTGGTCACACGATGTTCCATCTGGACAGGGTGTTGTGAGTAACAAATCCCCTTTGCCCACGAAACCCACTCCAACCAAGCCAAAGGCGTGCCGTCAGGCCATGGTAGGCACTGAGACAGATTCCAACGCCACGCCTTCTGGCTCGGCATCTAAACAAAGTCAAGCCTTCCGGTTTGGGGTCCAACTGAGATGATACCCCCTCGATGCCGAAACATTTGGCATCAAAAGACAAAAAGGACAAATCCAGCTCAAAGTTGCTCCTTTGAAGCCACTCGAGCCGATTCTGGGAAAAAAGCAACACAAGCTGGATCACACACAGAAGGCAACCAGGTTAACCCTCAACCTGGATATATTGCCACTACACCAGTGATACCACCTCCCAAGAGGAATACTGAGTATAGAATACCTCTGAAGAAGAAGGATATAACTACTAGTCCTATTCATTTTCCAACCACTCCACCCTCTCCGACATTACTGGTCATACCACCATCAGGGCCATTACATATTACACCTGCAGGGTCTCCACCGTCATGTACACCACCCGCTAATAACAAACAGTGACTTTATATCAGTTCTCCCCGAACATTCATCACTACATCAGTTTCTACCGGTTTGGCAGTCAGTAACAATAGACAAATGGGTGTTGGATATTATCCAACATGGTTACTTCCTGGAACTCACAATCAACCCTCCCAACATCCCCCCTCGTGTTCACATACTGTCTTTAGAACACAAACATCTACTCCAACAAGAAGTACAAGCACTTCTAACAAAAGGAGCTATAGAACTCGTCCCATTACAACAAGGATCAGGAGTATATTCAATATACTTTCTAATTCCCAAAAAAGACGGTTCGTTGAGACCAATATTGGATCTCGGACCACTAAACCTTTAGTTAGACATATTGTCAGACCTGAAAGAGACAATTAGTTATAGATTCCTTACCTAAGAATAGATACCTTAGAACACGTTTACTCATAGTACGGCCCGCGGGCCGCCAGCGGACCTTGCAAACATCCTACCTGTGTTTTTTAATAATAAAAAAAAATGGTGTTAGCAAACACTGCCGGGTGCAGCATCCCGGACTCTGAGACTCTGCTCTGTGGGGGCCGGGGGATTTCAGTGATTGTCAAAGTGGAGATGCAGGGGCCTAAGAGGTGAAATACAACAAAGCTTTATTAACATGTAAATGGTCTTGTAAATACCTGTGAAGTACTCGGGTGAGGCTGTGGGTGCGCGCTGGGAAGCTGTCTCAGTGCGGCTGTATGTGCGCGCTGGGAAGCTGTCTCAGCCCGGGCTGAGGGCTGACACACACACTGGGTGAGATGACAGAGGGTGAGGGAGGGAGAGGGAGACAGAGGTTGACAGAAGATGACAGAGAGAGGGAGACAGAGAGGCGCAGTCTGGGAGAGACAGAGGGAGACAGAGAGATAGAGGGAGGGAGACGGAGGGAGGGAGACGGAGGGAGGGAGACCGAGGGTGACAGAGGGAGGGAGGGAGACAGAGGGAGAGATAGAGGGAGGGAGACAGGGAGATGGATTGAGGGGAGGGAGATAGAGGGAGAGGTAGGGAAGGAGACGGAGGGAGACCGAGGGAGGGAGGGAGACGGAAGGAGGGAGGGAGACAGAGGGTGGGAGGGAGAGGGAGGGAGACGGAGGGAGGGAGACAGAGGGAGGGAGAGGGAGGGAGAGGGAGAGAGACGGAGGGAGGGAGAGGGAGGGAGAGGGAGACAGAGGGAGAGAGACAGAGGGAGGGAGAGAGACAGGGAGGGAGACAGAGAGAGGGATACGGAGGAACGGAGACAGGGGGAGAGAGAGAGGGAGAGAGAGAGAGAGAGAGAGAGAGAGAGAGAGAGATGTGTGTATGCCGGTCTGGTGGCTCAGTGGACGAAGGCGTCTGCTGCAGGGACCTGTGTTCAACCTCATGGTCACAATCATTTTTTGCTTTAGCCCTGCCCCTCCCCCTCTGACCCCGCCCCCACCGGTGCGGCCCTCGGCCACAAACCACACTGTAAATTTGGCCCCCGAGAGAAAGTTTGTGAGTACCCATGCCTTAGAATTACCCCAAGGTGTCAGACAGGATCCAGAAAGTTTTTCGTCAGCAGTACCCCTGCGTGTCGAAAGGTGGCGTCGGTCGGATCCGCGTTCGTCGTTGGCGTCGTGGTCGCTGGCATGATGTTGCGGTAGCTACTTAGACGCCTCTGTCGCGCGCTGATGTCAGTTCTTTCTTTTACCGCGCCAGCCAGCACAGATCCAGAGAGAGGGGTACCTCCAGTCACTTTTTGACTGACTTTTTGGTGACTTTTGTCGACACCGTTTTTGAGTCTTCGACTCATGGTGCACGTCAGGGATGCCCGGTTTCAAGGCTTGCGGCTCCTGCAGCCGACTGATGTTGGTGACAGATCCGCACTGCGTGTGCCTGTTTTGCCTGGAGTCGTGTTCCGACTGCCTGACCATGAATCTGAAGTCTTTGCGGGGGCGGTCCCGAAAGCTTCTCGAGACCCGGCAGTCTGCTCCGTGCGGTTCGAGGTCCTGTTCGCGTGGGAGGTCGAGGGACCGGTCACAGAGCCACCACCACCAGTCTTCTTCAAAGTCTTCGCACTCCGCAGGTAAGTCGAAGCACAAGAAGAAGTCAAAGAAGCATCGTCGCTCTTTGATTTCTCCCCGTCGGTCGGCCGACGAGGGATACGGGTGGTGCCCCTCCCGCGGCTCCGCGTGCAGACCCTGAAGGGTCGACTCAGAGTTCCCCGGAGCGACCCCTGCCCAGCTTTGCATATTTTACGAAGCAATGCATGCCATCTTTGGGCAACCCGACTCTGCCGGCACACTTTCAGACCCGCAGACTCAGCTGGGGGCCCTGGGCCTTTGACGCTGGTGGCTCCGGCACCGCAGAGTCCCCTTGGATCCAGGCCTCAATCCGGATCTGCGCCGGTCGATCTGATTACACCCCCTGGTGCTGATTCCACTGGCACCACGTCTGCAGCCGACACCGGTTGTGTCCCTAGCCGGCGCCGACCCCGACCCCAGCCTCTGCCCTGTACTGGACACGGAGCCGGACCGGCATCAACCGACGCCGGATCCAGTGCAGATGGGTAACTTTGTGCCCTTGTTCTACCCTGGTGCTCCAATCAGGACAGATTGGGAGCCAGAGGAGGGTGAGGACTGGGAGTGGTCTGGAGACACTCTAACTGACCAGCTGGAGTATGACCCGGACTGGAGAGAGAAACTGGGGGAAGCCAGTGGTCTGGATACTTCCCCAGACCTTGGCATGTTGTCTCCTCCTACCGTAGCTACGGAGGAGGGAGCGTCTTACCCAGTGGTGTTACATAGGGCGGCCGAGGCTCTTAACCTTGAGCTACCTACGGTGGCAGTCACGATTAACGTCCTGACAAAGGTGTTTCAGCCGGCAGCGAGCTCTTCGGAGCCCCTGCTGCTGTTCAACAAAGCCCTCACTGAGGTCCTTTTGGCCACCTGGTCCAGGCCCAGTGGATAGGATGTTTGCCCGACGCCACCGCTCGGCGCCAGGCAACCACATTTTCCTCTTCCAACACCCACCCCTGAGAGCTTGGTAGTCCAAGCCTCCACGTTCAAAGGAAGCGCCTTCCCTACTGCCCCACCTGATAGGGAATCCAAAAAGCTGGACCATCTTGGGAAGAAGATGTTTTCTTTCTCCAGCTTGGGACTGCGCTCTGTAAACACCGCATGTCTGTTTAGCCGTTACACCCACTCCATGTGGGATATGGTGGCGCAGGTGCTGCCTCAGTGCCCGGAGGAGGCCCGGGCAGTGCTCTCGCCAAAGGGAGAGATGCAGACAATTTACGATTCGTTGTGTCCTGGACACTGCCGACTCACCAGGCAAAACAATTTCAACGTTGGTAGCCCTTAGACGCTACACCTGGCTGAGGTCGACTGGTTTCTCTGGGGATGTCCAAAATACCCTGATGGACATGCCCTTTGATGGCCGTCGCCTGTTCGGCGACAAGGCAGACAGTGCACTAGAGTGTTTCAAGGACTCGGGCTACGGCCAAGTCCTTGGGCCTCTCCACCACCCGTCCTGCACAGTCTGCCTTTTGCCCCTTTCGGTGCTACGGAAGGGGTGCCCCGCCACATTCCTCCCAGAACCACAAGCCGGCGCAAGCTCTTCAGCCCCTGCGTGGCCGGGGACGTGGGACCCGCTGCCGTGGGTCTGGGGGCCAGCAAGCGGGCCAGTCCACCACCGCACCCTCTGCAGCAGCCTTCAAACCCTCCCAGTCTGAACTTTCAGGGCCGCCAATCACCAGTGGGTGGCAGGATTAGCCATCACCTCCCCCACTGGAACATCATCAAGTCGGACAGGTGGGTTTTGCAAATAGTCCGAAGGGGCTACTCCCTCCCCTTCGAGACTACCCCTCCATCCATGCCACCTCTGTACCATTGTATGTCGGAGGATCATCTGGCCCTTCAACAGGAAGTTACGGCTCTCTTGGCCAAGGGACCCATCGAGCGAGAAGTAGGTCGTGGTTGCTATTCCCACTACTTTCTGGTGCCCAAGAAGGACAAAGGCCTGCCTTTTATCTTGGATCTCAGGAACGTCAACCGGGGGTAGCTAGAGGGCGCATGGCAAGATGGCGGTGCCGTAGTGCTGCTCTGCCCGGCTGATCCCTAAGCCGCCAAATCGCTGCATCCATGTCCGCAGGGGAACTGCCCTGCCTGCTGACACATTCAGTAATGGAGTGGCGGTGCTGATTATCACCGGAGCCACCGCTGTGGGCGATTCATCGCGGCCGAGGCTCCCTCTACATCTTTGCAACATGGCGCCGCCATTACGTAGCGGCTTATGCTGCCTGCTATACTCCTGGGGGGCGAGACTGGTCTGGTTGTGACGACAACTGGGCGCTGGGCCGCTTCCCCTGGAGTCCAGAGGCTGCCTGTGCCTGCATTGGACCCCTGGCATCGGCGGAGGGCTGCGGTGGAGACTTTGCGTCACGCATTATCGACGGCCTCATGTGGCGTAGTGTGGAGGGGTGCCGGCGTGCAGAGACTGCCTAGAGGCGCTCCGTAAAACATCCTCCTTGCTGCCACCGGAAAGAAGACATCGTGCTGCGTCTGAGTTGCGGTGAGTGGGGGCACGGCCTGGCTCTGGCCTGCGGCAGCAGGCATGGGCCTGGGCGGGTGGCCGCAGCCTGCGAGCCTTAGCTCTGGTGATCACGCGCGCTGGGGGACAGCGGCCTGGGAGTGATGGGACCCTCCCTGCATACCGGCGGTTCCTGGTGCTGATGCCTCGCCTCACAATAGGGAGCTGGGATCTGCTTGCCTCATCGGGCAATTCGAGAAGCAGACTGCGGGCCCGGCGTACCTGCGCCATTGTCAAGCACAGCAAGCACGTGTGGGGAGCAGCGAGGTGGAGACTGGACATTGCAGCCCCTTTCCTATATCAGTCTGCGGCCCTGCATGGGAAAGGAAAATAGCGTTGGCTGGGTCTCCTGCACCTGAAGGAAGTCCTGCTGGTTGAACTGCTCATTTAACACCACATTCTGCTGTGGCTTTACCTTACCCCTTACAGTGCAGGCTCCAGGTCATATAGCCTGTGGAAAGCATCTGGTGGTGCTTAGTGAGCCCTGAACATTATAACACTGTGTGGAATCTGGCCCCCCCATGCTGGTACCTGTGTGACGGGCGGTCTGTGACAATGATATTGGAGTGCAGCGATTTGTCTCTGGGTTGCCTTGGTGAGGGATAGCGAAGCTGCTTCCTGCCCCAGCCTTTCTTACGAGCCCCAATACCGTGGGTGGCCTCCCAGGACTCACGGTTTATGATGGGGAAGATTGACAAATCACAGCCTCGCCTCACTTTTGAGGCACGTGAAGCGCACCAGAAGGCGGCTTCAGACTCCGAGGCAGATCTGCAGGGGGTTGGTCCATCCACGCTGAAGACCACATTGCTGGCAATGCAGCGCAGTCTTCAAACCATTGAGAGAACCATGGCAGCTGTGAACCATCGCCTGGACCATATGTCATCGCAGCTGGAGAACCAAAACACAAGGATGGGGGAGGTGGAACAACAGGTCTCTGCTGCCGAGGATGGTCTCAGTGAGGTCTCTGGAAAAACGCTAAATATGGAGAAGGTCTTAGCGCTGATACAGGCCAAGAACGAGGACCTAGAGGCCCGGTCGCGGCGTAATAACATTAGAATTACTGGGCTGCTTGAATCCACCAATGTGGGCAAGATGGAGACCGTTATTGAAAATCTGATTAGAGATATTTTTGGTGCGGAGCACTTGTCCCCCCATGTTCACCATTGAACTACAGGGACCGGGACGCCATCTTAAGGATGGCAAAAGATAAAGGCACCATTGAGCATCAGGGCAACCCCTTGGCATTTTTCCTGACTTCACGGTCACTGTGCAGGCGGCGAGGCGGGAGTTTGGGTCGGTGAAGAAGTTTCTGCAGTCTGAGGGTATTTCATATGGTATGTTGTACCCTGCCCACCTCCGAAGTGGCTTTGGAACATGCTAAGCAGCTGAAGCGTCGGAAACGAGCATCCACAGCGGAGCGTGACGATGAGAAGCAGTAGGGTGGCGGCATGGATTGGTCTGATCCCGGGCCTGGTACCTCCCTGTGGGCATGACTCTAATGGCTACATTATTGTGTCTTTCTTTTTTGCAATTGTCCCTTTGCATAAGTGCAGAATGGCCCTGTAGGGTTGCTCCATATAAGGTGATGCCCTGGGTTAGGGTGTTGGCTGTTCAGTACATGTCTAGTGCTTTTGTATTTTTCTGATTTGGTGCAGTGATTTACCTGATCAGCCACCTTCAGTAAGGAGGCTAGTAGTTCTCTGGCGCTCCCCAGATGGGAGTACCCCATGCATATTTCGTTTTTTTGTACTTGTTGGGGTTGTTTTAGACAGGGAAGGGATGGCTTTAGCATGTTGGGCTCGCTGGGTGGGGGATTGGCGGGGAGGGGTGGGATTGGGATGTGTGGCACTATTCCTGTGTATGACGACTGTCTCCCTCCGGCATTATGTTACTGTTGGCGCACTTGCATGTTGTAGTATATGGCTGTACGGTCTGAATGAGTTGTAAAGTGAGGTTCCTGACTTGGAATGTGCGTGGTTTAAACACCACCAAGAAAATCTGGTCTGTAATGGCATACCTGGACCGGTTGGATGTCCAAATTGCCTTTTTGCAGGAGACTCATCTCACCAATGCCTCTGAGAAGAATGTGGGTGCGCGCTGGGCAGGTGTCAGGGTAGCTTCCTCTTACTCCACTTACACACGGGGGTGATGATCCTAGTCAAGAAGTGGGTTCCATTCTCTGTTATTCGCTCTGAAACGGATGAGCAGGGTCGGGTCGGGTTAGTCCAGGGTAAGCTGGGCAGAGTGAATGTGTTACTAGCTAATGTATACGTACCAAATATTGATGATCCGTCCTTCTTTGTGGATGTTTGGCATCGCATCTCAGTTTCCCCCCCGTTGAAATCATCTGGGGTGGGGACTTTAATACTTGCTTGGATGTGGCTGTGGATAGGCTGGGAAGTGGGACAGCACGACAGGCAGGCTACGGAGGTCCTCCTGGGTCTAGTTGAGGCAGGGAACACACATGACATCTGGTGCCTGCAACATCCTGGGGAACAGGAAAGCACCTTTATATCCTCTGTACATGAGACATGGTCCTGCTTAGATTATTGGCTCGTCTCTGAGGTCGTCTGCACGTGGGTAGTCAATGTTCGCCACTTGGTGAAAACGCTCTCTGACCACTCCCCAGTTGTTCTCGAGCTCCAGGTTCCTGCATGTGAACGGCCACCTTTCATGTGGCGCCTGCAACCGGCATCCTTAACTGACCCGGTTTTTAAGCACACTATCAGCGAGGCAATTCACAACTACTTCAGGGAAAATGAGGGCACGGTGGAGAGCGCAGGGGTCTTGTGGGAGGCCTTTAAGGTAACGATTAGAGGTGTCTGCATAGGTGCCAGGCCGGCGTCCTGCCAGACTTGCGGCATAGGATCCGTAAATTGGCCACGGAGATATCAACTCTGGAGTGGGAGTATGAGAGGAACCCATCTCCTGAGACACTTTCTGCAATGCGGGAGCTTGTGTCCGAACATAATGCCACAGTGGATCAGGAGATGGTGCATCGGTCCGGATGTAGTACTGCCCGGTACTATGGTGAGGGGGGTAGGCCTAGTCGTTCGTTAGCACAAAAGTTAACAGCGCCCAGGTGTCAGGAGTATATTATGGAGATGCTGGACAAGGAGGGAATGGCGCATTATACCACGCCCGAGATTAGTGAGGTGGTCCAACACTTTTATACGGGATTGTATGCGGATAGGTCTACGGTGCAGCCAGCGGATATACATTCCTATCTCGACGATATTGCACCTGGGTGGCTGTCTTTGGCACAGAGGATATATCTCACTCAGCCCTTCGAAGTTGAAGATGTTAAGCTTGCTATGATGTCACTTCCCACTTGCAAGACCTCGAGGGGCTCCTGAGTGAATTTTATAAAGCTTTTGCGGATGTGTTGGCCCCTAGACCTCTAGCTGTATATGCGGAGGCATATGAGATGGGGCACCTCCCTCCCACTCTCAAGGAGGCCCACCTGGTGATGCTACTGAAGCCTGACAAGGCTGCCAATCGGTGCGACTCCTATAGGCCTCTTTCGATTATTAACATTAATGCCAAAATTCTTGCGAAAATGATTGCCGCTAGGCTTCAGCCGCTTGTCCCTCTGCTGGTTCTCCCTGATCAGTCAGGCTTTGTGCAGTGGCAGTGCTGCTTGAAAAGCGTTCAACTCCCTGCAATGGGAATACATTTAATTTCATTTCATTTATTATTAGTCTTTATTATCGATCATATTTATCATAAAAAGACATTTACAAAAAGCGTTTTGTACATATAAGGGATTACATGTTTACAGTGTTATCGAGAATGGGCTTGCCCCCGTTTTTTCTTCGCTGGATTAAGGTAGTGTATACTGAGCCCGTGGCCCGGGTTCGGGTTATCGGCTGGGTGTCCCCGGAGTTCCCTATTAGAAGGAGTACGCGGCAGGGGTGCCCCTTGTCGCCGATGCTCTTCTCATTAGCGTTGGAGCCTCTGACTTGTAAACTGCGCCAGCGGCATGCATTGGCTGCGTTGCGGTTTCGGCAGAAACCAATTGTGGTCTCACTGTATGCGATGATATGTTGCTGTATGTCCGGGAGCCTGCCATCTATCTGACGGAATTGCTCCGTGAATATGTTAAATTTAAAAGATTCTCCGGCCTCTAGATCAACTGGGCAAAGCCGATGGTGTTCCCGCTGATGGCTGGCACGGATGAGGTGGAGTTGGACGCTGACGTGGACGCAGGACCCAGTGCGATACTTGGGGATATGGTTGCATAGGGATCCCAATCAGGTTCTCTCTGTAAATTATGGTCGAGTTATAATACAGCTCACTGACCAGGCGACGCTTTGGGCCCGGCTGCCTCTCTCTTGCAGACCGGATCGCGATGACAAAAATGTCTATATTGTCCAAACTTCTCTACTCGTTTATTAATATTCCTATTTGGTTGAACCCCTCGCTGTTTAATACGCTTCAGTCTGCCTTGCTATCGTTTGTGTTTGGGGTGGTAAGAAACCCAGATGTAGCTGGGATGTCCTCGTCCAGCCACTTGCCCGTGGGGGCTTCGAAGCACCCGACATGCGGTTGTCCTGTGTGTGCGTGCATGCGCAGTTTGCGCATTATTGGTTCTTCCCGCAGAGGTTCGTGCCGCATACCGCAATCGAGGCAGATGCCGTACTGCCAAAGTCTTTGGTAGCGGCGGCGTTGTCGGTTGGAGGGGGAGGCCCGAGGACTGAAATCAATCCCTTGCAGTGCACCGCGTGGGCCTGGAAGGCACTTGCCAAACATGCACAGCTGGACTACCTCTATGCTCCGTCGCTGCCGCTGGCCGCGCATCCGGAGATCTCTGCAGCTCAGGAGCAGGCCGCTCGACTCGGGCTGAAGTCGGTGGATATCACACGGATGGGGGGTCCTGTATGACGGGTCAATTTCGCTCGCTACTAGATGTGCAGAGGGGTTCGGACTGTGGCATGATGTTGGGTTTCACGTATGTGAGAGTGCTGCAGGCAATTAGAGCCATTTATCCTGATTATCCAGATGAACCTAGAACATTGCTAGGACTGCAGGCGGTGCTGGAGGGGGCAAAACGTAGTGGCCTGATCACTAAGTTGTATAATGTGTCACCGTGGGAGAGAGAGCCAGGGGAGCAGCACTTATACCTCAAATGGAACCCAGCGCTGGGGTCCACACTATCGCTTAAGCAATGGAAGTTTTGGTGTAAGCTGATGGGACACTTGATGGTGAACTGTAATCTCCACATAATCCATTTTAAGTACCTGCATCAATTATATTATACACCAATGCAGCACGGAGGTTCGGTTTGCGGGAGCATGCCTGTTGTGTGAGGTGTGGGCAGGACGATGCGGATTTTCTGCACCTGGACTGGTATTGTGCAAGAATATTTGCACTTTGGAATCAAGTGGTACGTGTGCTTTCGGAAGTGGATTTGGAAAAAGTGGTGTGTGTGCCTGAGGTCTCCCTGCTGGGATGGGTGAAGAAACTTAAGCCGTGCAATCGGCGTTAAGTTTCCGTCTCAACCTTGTTAGCTAAACGGGCGGTTGCGAAATGCTGGGGAGCCAAGACTAACCCCCCTGTCATGAGTTGGGTTTGCAATTTGATCTATTGTAGGGAACAGCTGGAGACCTATGCGGTGGAGCTTCCCGAGGCCTCGCGGCCTAAAGACTTTTGGGCCCCACTCACTATGTATCTACTAAGTCATCCTGACTTGCAATGATTCTGTTGTAACATCATGTGTATAGTCCGGGGAAGCCAGAACTGGGATTCTTACTAGGAACGCCACACATGTTGTTATGGGAGGCTGCAGGTTCAAACATGCATACCTACAGTGCCAGGTTGGGGCGGGGGGGATTCTTTTGTTGTGGGTTTGTTCTATGTTCTGTTTTTTTTTTTTTTTTGAGGTACAACATGCAAAAAACATTGCTTGTATTATCATTTGCTACAGTGATAGTGTGTGTCCCCGATTCCGGGGCTCTATGCACTCTTGCTACAAGCTACTTAATAATTTTTTTTTTTTAAAGGAACGTCAACTGCTTCCTCCGGAAGGAGAAGTTCAAAATGTTGATGCTAGCTCAGGTCCTGTCTGCTCTCGACCCTGGAAACTGGATGGTAGTGTTGGACTTGCAGGACGCTTATTTTCACATCCCCGTCCTCCCGGCCCATAGGCGTTACCTGCGGTTCATGGTAGGCCACAAGCACTTTCAGTTTACCATTGCTCCCCTTTGGCCTTACCAGCGACCCTCGGGTGTTCACGAAAGTGATGGCGGTGGTCGCAGCTCATCTGCACAGATCAGGGGTTCCAGTCTTCCAGTATCTCGACGACTGGCTGTTGAAGGCGGGCTCGCCCCAGGCAGTCGTCTCCCACCTCCAGACTATGGCCGACCTCCTGCATTCGCTGGGGTTCTCCATCAACGTGCCGAAGTCGCACCTGACTCCCTCTCAGAAGCTCCTCTTCATCGGAGCTGTCTGGACACGACGCAGTTTGGGGTCTATCCTCCTGAACAGCGAGTCTGGGATATTCGGGCTATGATTCTGATCTTTCAGCCTCTATCCTGGGTTTTGGTCAGGATGACACTTCGGCTACTGGGCCTGATGGCCTCCTGCATCCTGCTGGTGGACCATGCCAGATGGCATATGCGGGCTCTGCAGTGGGACCTGAAGTTCAAGTGGGCACAACATCAGGGGAACCTGTCCGATTGCATCCAGATCTCGGAGGGCACTGTACACCAGTTGCAGTGGTGGCTAACAAACAAGGATTGGGTTGATGGCAGATCCCTCTCCCTTCCCCCAACAGTGGTGACAGATGCATTACTTCTGGGATGGGGCGGCCGCATGGGGGAGGTGGAGATCAGAGGCCTCTGGTCTCCAGCGGATTCCGGGCTCCACATCAACCTTCTGGAGCTTCGGGATATTCGTCTTGCACTCAAAGCATCCCTTCCCTCTGTCCGGGGAAAAGTAGTGCAGGTGTTCACTGTCAACACCACTGCCATGTGGTACTGCAACAAACAATGCGGGGTGGGGTCGTGGACCCTTATCTCAAGAAGCCCTCCGCCTCTGGACATGGCTGTAACGTCATGGCATATCCCTGGTGGTTCAACACCTGGCAGGTTCGCTGAAAGCCAGGGCGGACAAACCCAGCCGCAGGTGCATGATGGATCACGAATGGCACCTTCACTTGGAGGTGGTGCAAGGTCTCTTTCAACAGTGGGAGAGGCTTGGTTAGATCTGTTCGCCACCCAAGAGAACTCTCAATGTCAGCAATTCTGCATGTTGGAATTTCCAAGGCGGCACTCGCTCTGCGACACTTTTTGTTGCGAGTGGAGTTGCGGCCTACTATACGCCTTAACATCTATACCTATACCTCTTCTGCCCAGAGTACTGAAGAAGATCAGGCGCGACTGGGCCCAAGTCATTCTTGTGGCTCCGGATCGGGCACATAGAGTCTGGTATCCCGAGCTATTACACATGGCCATCGATCCTCCGATCCCACTGCCTCTTCGGGAGGATCTTCTCTGACAGCAGCAGGGGACGGTCCTCCACCCGAACCTGTCCAGCCTCCACCGCCTTGCGAGGAGATTGAGCGGTGACAGTTTTCAACCTTCCTCCCAAATTCTGTGTTGTCATCTTGGCAGCCAGGCGTCCCTCCACTAAGACGGTATACGACTGTAAATGTAAATGTAATTTACATTTACATTTACATTTACGGTATACGACTGCAGATGGAACACATTTTTGGCATGGTGCACAGCAAAGGCTGTGGATCCTTTCCGCCCCTCTTTCTGAGGTTCTCTTGTTCCTCCTTTCTTTCGCCCAGCAGGGCTCTGCTCTGGGCACTCTAAATGGCTACCTCTTGGCGATTTCAGCCTTTCTTAGGCTTCCTGATCAGCCTTCTCTTTTCAAGTCCCCAGTTGTAAATAGCTTCCTTAAGGGCATTAGGGCATTACTCATCTTTTTCCTCCTGTTCCCTTCGTAATGCCCCAGTGGCACTTGAACTTGGTTCTTACATGTATTATGTGCGCTCCCTTTGAGCCGCTACATAACTGTCCTCTCAGGCTTCTGACCTTAAAAACTGCCTTTCAGGTGGCCATCACCTCTGCGCGCAGGGTGAGTGAGCTCCAAGCACTTTCTTCTAAGCCTCCTTTTCTGGCTGTTCATCCGGACAAGGTTGTCCTTTGTACTCGTCCATCCTTCCTTCCCAAAATGGTTACTTCTTTCCACATTGGACAGACCATCACTTTGCTCACCTTCTTTCATCCTCCACATCTTTCCTAAGAAGCGAGGTTCCACCGTCTGGAACCGAAACATGCGCTTTCATTTTATTTGGATCGCACAAAGCAATTCCGGGTGGATGACCAGCTCTTTGTTGGCTACGTGGGTGCTAAAAAAGGTCGGGCCGTGCACAAACGGACCATCTCTAGATGGGTCGTTTTGTGCATCAAAGCTTGCTATTCCTTGGCAAAGAAGGAGCCTCCTGTAGGGCTACGCGCCCATTCCACCAGGGTGACGGCAACTACCACTGCTTTGGGACGAGGATTCCCCCTCAATGACAACTGTCAGGCAGCTACGTGGGCATCGCTGCACACGTTTACAGAACACTACTGCCTTGCAGCCAAGTCCGGAGAGCCTGCATCTTTGGCCATTCTGCTCTCCAGGACTTTCTTCTGTGAACTTGGTTTGCAGACCCACATCTGGGGTTGGTATTGCTGGGGTATCTATTCTAAGGTAAGGAATCTAGAACTAATTGTCTCTTTCAGATGAACAAGTTACTTACATTCGGTAACAATATTTCTGTAAGAAACATAGATTAGTTATAGATTCCTTACCGCCCCATCCATCCTCCCCGTTCTGCGAACTGATTTCTGGGGTTAAGGACTTCCTTTCAGGGCCCTAGTTTTGTGCACCAGTGGTCAGTGTCTTGCATGGGACTGTGCTTCTGGCGTGGAAAGTCGTGTACAGAACTGACGTCATAGCGCGAGGGTGGCGTCTAAGTAGCTACCGCGACGTCTAGCTACCGCGACATCACCGCGGTGGCCACGACGCCAACGACGAATGCCACCTTTTGACGCGCAGGGGTACTGCTGACGAAAAACTTACCGGATCCAGTTTGACGCCGGGGTACTTCTAAGGTATCTATTCTAAGGTATGGAATCTATAACTAATCTATGTCTCTAACAGATATGTTACCGAAGGTAAGTAACTTATCCAACACTTCCACATGTTCACTCTGCAACAAGTACTTCCACTTCTGCAACAAGGCGACCTTATGTCAACGCTAGACCTAAAGGATGCACACTTTCATATACCCATTCATCCAGCACATCGCAAATACCTCCGATTTATGATAGGGAAAAATCTGTATGAGGTCAAAGTGCTTCCGTTTAGAGTAACAACTGCACCCAGGGTGTTCAAGTGCCTAGCAGTAGTAGCGGCACATCTGAGATGACAACAAATACATGTCTTCCCATACTTAGACAATTGGCTCATAAAAGCCAACTCGCATCTCAAGTGTGTGCATCACACTCAAATTACCTTAAACGTTCTACATCAGGTGGGGTTCACAGTCAATATACAAAAATCCCATCTTCAACCCAATCAGACACAACCATATCTAAGAGCCATTCTAAACACTCACATAGCTCTAGCATAACCCAATACAGCCAGGATTCAGAATTTATAGACACTGTTACAACAGTTTCAAGTCAACCAGTATCTCTCGGCCAGAACATTCATGCAGTTATTAGGGATGATGGCATAATGCATTGCGATAGTGCCTCATGCAAGATTAAACATGCGCCCTCTACACAAATTCTTAGCACGTCAGTGGAATCAATCACAGGGTCAGCTGACAGATATAGTGTTGGTAGACAGCCGCACTCCTCTCTCTCTGCACTGGTGAAATACCCACAATTTGTCAAAAGGGCGCCGTTCGTCGACCCTATTCCACAAGTTGTGTTCACAATAAACGCATCTCACAGGGCAGGGAGCACACTTGCAACAGTTGACAGTTCACCTTCTTTGGAATTCCAAGCAGCAGAACCATCACATCAACTTCCTAGAGCTGCAAGCAGTTCAACTAGCGTTAAAAGCATTTCTACCTCACCTGCTAAAGAAAGTTGTCTTCATCCGGACGGACAATATGACAACGATGCACTATATACAAAAACAGGGGGGGGAATGCTCTCTACAACTGTCACCCCTCTCTGACCATTTGACGTTGCCAATTCATCACAAAATCGATCTACTAGCAGAGCAGCTTCCAGGCACAGACAACATTTTTGCGGATCTCCTCAGCAGAAAGACACAACAAATACACGAATGGGAACTTCACCCACAAGTTCTCCTTCCGTACTTTCAGAAATGGGGATTTCCACTAATAGACCTCTTTGCCACAGCACAGACCTCAAAATGCCCAGACTTCACCTCCAGGTTCCCACACCCTCTATCCAAAGGCGATGCCCTATAGATGAACTGGTCAGGGATATTTGCTTATGCTTTTACACCTCTCCCTCTCCTTCCATTTCTAGTTTGGAAACTCAGGCAGCCATCTCTCACAATGATTCTCGTAGCTCCCACATGGTCTCGTCAGCTTTGGTTCACCACACTGTTGGAACTGTCAGTGGTTCCACATCAGAAGCTTCACATAACGTTACATTTTCTCACACAGAACCATGGAGCAATCGGACATCCAAATCGCCAAAGATCTCAACCTTGCGATTTCGCTTCTGAAATGATAGAGTTTGGTTATCTAAACCGGTCACCAAAGTGTATGACAATTATTAAAGAAGCAAGAATGTCTACCACTAGAGCATGTTATGCAGCAAAGTGGAAAAGATTTGTCATATTGTAATAATAATTCAATTGACCCACTAGATGCATGTACACAAAACATTATTTGTTATTGTTTGCATCACCAACGGGCAGGTTTAGCTTACACATTTATTCGACTACACCTTGCAGCAGTGGCTGCATATCTACAGAACAGGCAACATTTATTTTTATTTTAAGTGCCTGTGATTAAGGCATTTATGGAAGATCTTAAAAGAATAATACCATCCAGAGTACCACCTGCACCGGTCTGGAACCTTAACATTGTTCTTACAAGACTTATGAGCCGACCGTTTGAACCGTTATTCAATTGTTCCTTACAATTTCTTTCATGGAAAGCTGCCTTCTTATTAGCTATTCACTAAGACGAGTTAGTGAGTTACAAGCATTAACCTTAGAAGATCCCTTCTTTCAACTGCATAAATATAGGATTGTTCTTCGTACAAACCCAACATTTCTTCCAAAAGTTGTCTCTGCTTTTAACATTAACCATTCAGTTGAGTTACCTGTATTGTTTCCTCAACGTGATTTTGTAGCAGAAAGGGCTCTACGCACACTTGATGTCAAAAGAGCATTATTGTACTACATTGATAGGACAAAAAAGTTATGCAAAACAAAACAATTTTTGTTGCTTTCGCTCCACCTCATAAAAGGAAACCCATCTAAAAATCCAGCATTTTCAGATGGATTGTCAAATATATTAATACTTTCTATGTTAAAGCTTTAAAAGAACTTTAACAGTTCCTCCTAGAGCACACTCTGCTCGCAAAGTAGGAGCATCTATGGCCTTTTAAGGTAACATTCCCATAGCTGACATATGTCAGTCAGTCAAAAAACTTTTATTTCGGCATGATACCATAAAAAGACATAAATACATATCTAGAATAAAATTAAGAAAATATGAAAATATACATGTAATTTAATCCATCAAGAATTAAAACATATTTTAAAAGTTAAATGAGCATTTAGGACACAATTAAATACATTATTAAAAAGGACAAGGTAATATCAATGAGGATGTAATCAAATAGAACAGCATCCCATCCCTAGACAATCTCATACCAAAAGCGCTTTCGCTACAACGCTAAGTTCACCTCAGTAAGAACAGATTATGGTCTGTCAATTTTTAATTTTGTACACCTTGAATACCACATGGAAAGGAGAAATCTAGCCATCGCAAACACTATCATGGGGGTAGTATCATATTTGAGAATTCTAAATACCACCTGATAGTCCCTGAGACCCCTAGACTTGCAGAGTTGAATAATCCACTTTCCTCTTGCCTTGAGGTAAAGAGGGCAAAAGAGCACAACATGCAACTCTGTCTCGCAGATATCAGCACACTCTGGACAAAAACTCGTTGGACAGAGCGCGCTGGACCACCTATGGGTTAGAGCCCTCAGAGGGAGAGAACCATGTCTGAACTGCATATATAATTTCTTAGCCAGTGGAGGCTGGATAACATCTAGAAAGTTTTCATACGGGACTGATCTTAATATCCAAAAAGGTGTTAGTAAGCCTACCCAGGGAAGAATTTAGTAATATTTCCATTTGATAATGCTGAAGTGCCGCGCTAAATGACTTCTTGGTCTGTAGAGCACAGGACTCCTCTGGTGACGTCCACAGGTCCCCCTTACCTAAGGCAAAGCAAAGGTTCTTAATGTGCATTAGCCATGGGATTTTCCCCATACTCCCCCCAGACAAAAGATAACCAAGATCCTGCCTATAGCTCACAAGCTCAGGTGTTGACCAGAGACATCTCCAATACAGGAGTGGACGATTTGGGGCAATCTCTTCAATGGGAACCAGACCTAGATCCCATCTCAGGGGGGTTAAGGGGGTACTCATGGGTAGTTTCAAAAGCCGTCTAATAAAACTGTTCTCAGTTAGGATTAAAGGGGCAATGCTACAATGGCCCCAAAGCTCTGCACCATATAGCGCACCCCCTCTTGCTTGAGATGTATAAATTTCCATGGGGGGGCCCATAGATTTAGATGGAGTGTTATTAAAAACCTTCAAGATACCCCCCACCGATTGTGTCAACTTCAAGTTGGCCTTCGCCAAATGAGACCTCCATTTCATTTTGTCATTAAGAGTTACCCCAAATAACCAAATGTAGATACTCGCTCTAACACTATACCTTCCATCTGGGGATGAGGACAGTTAGCTGGGCTAGAGCTGAAGACCATAAATTTAGTTTTGGGTAGGTTCAGTTCCAGATTCCTTAATTCACAGAAGGGGCAGAATGCCTCTAATGTACGCTGTGTGCCCATAAAAGATTTTGACAATAAAAGCGTGTCATCCGCGAACATTAGGGCAGGTATCTTACGCCCCGCTAACCTCGGGGAATCCAGACTACTAGCACACAGTAAGTGATCAATCAGCCCATTAATAAAAAGAGAAAATAATGTTGGAGCCAAAACATACCCCTGCCTCACACCCTTTTCGACCGGGAATGGACCCGAGATTTCCCCGCTTCTCCCGTATCTCACCCTTGCATATGGTCCATCATGCATTCGCTTAAATAGATGGCACAAATAAGGGGGAGCGCCCATCTCCAATAGTAGCGCCCAGAGCTTCTCCCTTTGGACCATGTCAAACGCGGACCGAAGGTCCACGAAAATCAAGTATAGATTGCCAGCTCCAATAGAAACCGTCTTCCAATAGACCAACTGTAATCTAAACAGTTGGTCAATAGTGGAAACTTTTGCTCGAAAGCCCGCTTGAAGAGAAGTTAGGATATGGTATTCCTCCATCCAACTCTGTAGTCTTGTTAAAAGCATGCAGGCTAACAGTTTCTGTAGAACGTCTATCAGGCTTATGGGGCGATAGTTAGCCGGGTCCAAAGGGAAAGATTTTTTGTGGATGGGTATAATTTCAGCTCCTAACCAAGTCTCAGGAATCTCGAGGCCCTGCAAAATGGCATTGAAATAGACCCAAATGTACGGAGCCCAGATTTTTTGTTCACTTCGATATAAGTCACCTGGGATCCTATCGAGGCCCGGGGCTTTCCCCAATGAAAAACTGCTGAGAGCCAGCTCGATTTCCAAAAGGGTGCAGGTTCTGCTCTCAGAATCCACATGTTCCGGATAAGCCATAACAATAGCGTTTGTTTGGGTTACTAGGTCTGTTCCACAATCGGAATTACTAAGCGAATAGAGGGGCTTAAAGTGCTCTAGCCACACCTCTTCGCTAAGATTGGGAATAATTGCAGATGGACTTTGTCGAACCAACTCGAACAAGATTCCAGAAAACCCTGAAGTCTCTGGCTTCTAGGGCTAGCTTGATGCTTGACCACCTCGAGTCCTCCCACTCAGATTTTGCCTCCTTCATCAAATTTTTATAATTATACCTTGCAGATCTAATGCTTGACTGGGAGCCCAACTTTACTTCCCTAATCAAAGCACTCTTAGCCAACCTACAACTTTTATTATACCAATGATCGTTCTTAGTTGTCTTTGGCCTCCGTGTGGTAGTACTATAAAAATAACCGGCCGTGGAACTAAGGAGATTATTGTGAATAGACTGCAGGCCCAGGAGATAATGCTGGGAAAAATCTCCATTAAGCCCCAAGAGGTAGTAAACCTCTGCTAGAGAACAGGCAACATGGCGGTATAATTCCGCCAGCTTAGCCTCTTCTGTCACAATTTTTGCCCACCTAATGCGTCTGCCACCTGCCGCTAAAACCAAATTCGCACTACTTGTTGTGACTGAACCCCTAGAAACACTACAACCCCCAATATTATTTACTAATTCTAGTGTCAGTAAATTATGATCACTGTCAACCCTAGGGATGACAGAGAAGGCTCCCAGATAGCCCCAAAATTCCACATTCACCAAAATATAATCAATTGTTGAACAATTCCTTAGTCTATTAAAAGTATGTGAACCGGGGACGTCAGGAAGAAGTCTGCCATTACAGGCCCTAAGAGAATGTAAAATAACTAACTTGTTAATCTCAAGGGCCAAAGGCAGTAAGCGTTTTTCCGGGTACATAATGCAGTCTGGGATTTTACAATTTTCATCCTCGTCCGAGGTCACTGAGGGGATCCCAAGAAGGGGTTTAAAATGACAATTAAGGTCAGCACCTATAATTTTGTGGGACATGAGGGGAAGAGAGTGTAAAAGAGCGTCTAAGGCACCCAAAATTGATAAACCCAACTGAAGGGGATAGGGACGTAAGTAGACAATAAGTACTACCAACGAATAGCCAGCAGAGAAGTTAAGCACTAAACATAAAATATCTGGGCACTGAGTATCTATGGTCTTAACTGAACAACCAAGATGAAAGGCAACCCAGATAGCTAACCCCCCCGAGGGTCTTCCCCTAGCTCCTTGAACCGCTGGTGCATGGAAGGACGCATAACCTACCCTCACTGGGATGGACTGTAGCCAAGTTTTCTGAAACAAACATATATCGTAACTGTCCATAAGCTCTCCCCACTCTGGATTGGGGAGTTTAGACCCCCGTCCAGCCACGTTCCAAGACCCTACTAGGGATCTACGTGTCACTGCTTGAGAAGGACAGTCCTCAGAAAATTCACAGGCAACAGAAAAGGGAGATGCTACTGGATCTAGAGTACCTGTCTCTATTATCCCTCGTGCTGGGCTGTTACTTTGGGGGGATAGGGGGATAACTGTTGCTCCTAACCTTGTTCCATGTACCAAATTATGAAGGCCCACCTCCGTACTACAGCCATCCAATACCTGAGCCCCTTTCATATTCATGGCCCTTCCTTCAACGTTCCTCACTGGTGGTGGTCAATCCACAGAACTAAGTACATTGAATGGATTGGCGACCGGAATATTATAATCGTATTCCTGACTATCTTGATGGAAATAGGATGGTTCCGAGGGCCTTAGAATACGAGAGTGCATATAAAAGTACCCCAAGTGACAGGTGTTAATAGAACCGACTTTGGTCGCCCCTCCATAATCCAGTATATGACCAACTGCTCTCGGATACCTGAAGTTAATTATAACACAGTCCCCGCAAATATCTTTAGGTCTGGTCCCCAACCAGCAAACTCTCCGCACAAACAGAATCTCCCCCAGACCTACTCCATTCAGAGGTCTATGGTTGCTTAGCCAATAGATAACTTTATTTTTTAATTCATAGTAGCATTCCCCCCTATCACTAGGCAATGAAGGTACTCCCGTAACCACCACCACGTATGATGAAGCTTCAGGGAGTAACTGCGGATAGGAAGGAGATTTAGTCAAGCCCTTTTTACCAAAATTCACAAGCGAGTTAGGTTGAGGCCTACCCTCCCCCAGACTCCGTGTTCCAAGAGCCTTTGGGATAGGAGGTTGTTCACAGGGGGCCAAACCAGTAGCAGCTCGAGGCAGGTTAAAACAAGTAGATGGACCAGGAGCATTTGGGGGTTGGGTTAGCATCATCGTAGGCAGCTGGACTGGGTCTTGTATTATAAATTGTTGAGAAATACAAGAAACCCGTGGGGTGACTTTACTGGTCATATCAGATGTTCCCAAAACCCCAAGCTGCCAGGATCTCGCAGAGCAGAATTTGGCTGGGTTTTCCCTACACCTTTATTATTAATCAGTGTTACTAATCTGTCGATCCTAGTCGACAGAATTTTAAAGTGAGCATTTAAGATCTGTTCTATGTGTGCCTGTAAATCAATTATTAAGTGGGTAGCCCACACTGGCGGACCCGAGGTTACTGAATGGGGAACAGTATCCAGATGACCAGGAATAGATAAAGATGGCGTTGTAGTTTTAACCGTTTTTTTAGCAAGCTTCTTTTTCTTTGCCCGTGCTCGGGGTTTAAGTGCCACTGAAGATACCATGGAGGATGTGAGCAAAGCAGCCTCTACTGGCGCATTCTCACCGAGTGGAATCTGAGCACATCGTAAATGTGTAAAGGAAGGCAACATAAACGACATAGCTTCCGCATCATCCTGATTTACTATGTCTACAGAACAGTCGTCTAAGGACGGTGCAGGGGGAATAGCAGGGGTGATTGACAACCGCCTTTCAGTGTTTTCAATTGCTGATGCCACCACCCCAATAGTTTTCTGGAGCATTTTGTCAATGGCTGTGAGGCTCGGGAGCGGCGGGTTTGAAGACACTAATTGCCTAGTCATTGGGCGAACGGTGGTGGACTTACAATGTTTCCCCATGTTTATTTATTCGCAAGGAGCATAAACACAAAATCTCCCTTGTGAGTATTACAACTATTTACCACTAAAACAAATACTTAAACTTAAACAACTACGTCAAGAAAAAGGATTTGACTAAATATATCAGAGACAGTAAAACACATATTTAACACATACGCGAATAGTGCAAAGTCCAACTAACCCCCGGACACTGTTTAAGGAGGTGGCCCAGCCCAGCCTCCTCCAGCCTCGGACAGCCACAGACAGCCCACCCTTTGCCCGGGCTTCGCCCGGCGCGACCCGCACACGATCCCGCGACGCGGAGCCTGTCAGTGTTTTATAGCGCCTCCGGGCGCGGGAACAGCAGTGCGGGGAAGCAGGGCAGGCTGGGAGGTGTAATCTCCCTCCCCTCGGCGGCCGCTGGATGGTCTGCTGCGGCGGTGGGAGGGGAACAATAATGACAGCAACACAGGGGTAAGTTTTTCCCAAAGAAAGCACATCGCCCGCTCCACCGAGCCTGTCAGTGTTTTATGGCGCCTCCGGGCACTGGAACAGCGGTGTGGGGAAGCAGGGCAGGCTGGGAGGTGTAGTCTCCCTCCACTCGGCGGCCGCTGGATGGTCTGCTGCGGCAGCGGGAGGGGAACAATAATGACAGCAACACAGGGGTAAGTTTTTCCCAAAGAAAGCACAACGCCCGCTCCACCGAGCCTGTCAGTGTTTTATAGCGCCTCCGCGCGCGAGAACAGCGGTGCGGGGAAGCAGGGCAGGCTGGGAGGTGTAGTCTCCCTCCACTCGGCAGCCGCTGGATGGTCTGCTGCGGCGGCGGGAGGGGAACAATAATGACAGCAACACAGGGGTAAGTTTTTCCCAAAGAAAGCTGACATATGTAAGGCAGCTACATGGTCTACACCACACACATTTACAAAACATTGTGTAGATGTGTTAGCACGTCAGCTGGCTGTCGGACATTCAGTCCTAAAGTCTTTCAAATGACTGCAACACCCACTGGTTAGCCACCGCTTTCAGAGGTTACTGCTATACAGTCTATGCAAAGCATGTATACACATGCCTCAAACGTATTATGTTACTCACCCTGTAAGCATCTGTTCTTGACATGTAGAGCTGTAGATTCACATGTGCCCTCCATCCTTCCCGGATACCTGTGGCTGTTGCAGTTTTTTCACATTATATACTCATGGACATCTCTTTACTACACTCACTCACTTCATTCTCCCCTTCTTACGGGAAAACAATCTTAACAATGGAGTCGATGCCCATGTGCACTATCACCGAAAGGAGGAGTCACCTTACCACGTGACTGGAAAGACTTCTTCGAAGAAAAACAACTTGCAAGCATCCGGACCCAACACTAGATGGCAGGCGTGTGCAAAGCATGTGAATCTACAGCACTACATGCCAAGAACAGATGCTTACAGGGTAAGTAACATAATCCATAGCAGGAAGGAACCTTCTGGCCCATGATGGACTCCTTAGAAGAACGATGTATTGGTTTGGGTGTGGTTAATAAAGTTCATGACACAATGCGTACAGTTAATGGTTGTCTTCTGAAGAATAAAGAGCTCCAAATGTGGTATGGTCATGTGCATGCTACCGGGCTGAGGAGGACGCTAGTGTCATATGTCTCCGTTTCACCTGGATATGATGCGGAGGAGTCATGTAGGTACCACCTCGGTGTGGGACAGTTCTTTGTTTTCACACCTTTCAACGTGGAGCTGGTGCCCTGCCCCCACATTTGGCAATCTTCCAATAGTTTCAAAATTCTCAAAAGCCAATGTGCTAGGGAATGATGTCTCCATCAAAAATGACCAGGTTTGTCATACCCAAGACTGCCTTAAGCAATTTTCGATCACAGACCTCTACGAGGTTTCTCTTAAATGGCTGGTCTCCGCTCAAGACTCAAAGTTGTGTGACTAATGTGCCCAAATGCAATCAAAGTCAATCTGAGATTGGGAGACAAAGCGTTTAATTGCCAACCGTCAGTAGTAGAAACACACTTTGAATAGGTCCTGATTGAATTCACAGGCCTGCTCCTAGTCAAGTCCATCCTGCGACCCCCCCCCCTCCATTTCCCATTCAAAGTCTTCAAGTAACTCAAAGTCTAAGCACCAGACTCAACTCTATCCCACCACTCTGGTTCCAAAGAGAAGTTGCAGGGGCATCGGTATCTAAGCCTAGCCTTTGACATCTGTGGCTACCGAACCAATATCTCAACTGGCCCTGGCACGCCCTAGTTTCCTGGACCATTGTTGACACTGCAGCAGATCAAAGCCATCAAGGAGGCCATGCTGCAAATATTAGTGCCTTGCATTTGGGTCCCAAAGACCCACTGGGGCCTTCAGTTTGTTTACTGCTAGTGAGTGGTCCTCTGGCACAGTCTACCCTATTGGACCCCTATACTGGGCTTGAACAGACTTCCATGCTGGCCCCTACATCCATGCCTGTTTCTGCTGCACCAACATAGATACTGGCTCCACTGGTACTAAGTGACTCGGTGTCAGCGTCTGCTCAAACTCAGATGTTTTTCTGCTGTGAAATAACTAAAGGACTACCAGTGGTTCTGCTGATGGTTGCACTGAGGTAGAGGTGTTGGGTTAGAATCAAGCAGCATAAATTCCATTCTCTTTGGCTCTGACTGATCCTTTAACCTGAACTGAGAGCACTCTAGGATAATGATGATGGGAGGCAGGGTGGCATGCTTTCCCCATCATTGTATTGATGCTGCATTATACCTTGACAAAATGCCAGTGGGCTTAGCACTTCAACTGAAACAGAGCTTGCCTCTGTCCATGGGCCGCCAATGGAGGAAAGTGCTTCTTTTCCCATTGTAGTTCGGTTGGTAACTGAGCTCCTTAAATTGCCCTCCTTTGAAACTTACCGATGTTGTGATGGAGATTCTCCAGCCTGGGTCAGTGACATCGGAGCCCCTACTAACATTCAATGATTCCCTCATGGATTCCTTAATGGCTACATGATCGAAACAATATTCTTGCCTCTTAACTTACAAGTAGCCTGGCAACACAGGCCTGCGCCCAGTGTGGTCAGAATTTCCTTACCAGACACCCGGCCTCAGAAAATTGTAGTGTGCAGAAGTTGATCAGTATGGTTAATCCTAAATTATTTCTGACCAATCTGCCTGATTGAGTATCCGAACAAATTTGGAGCTTTTAGCAAATGCATGTTGTCTTCTTCCAGCATGGTGCTGCAGTCCATAGAGACAGTTTGGTGGTTGGGCTTATAAACTCACACATTAAGGGAAATAGCCAGTGAGGTCTTGCCATCTGTCCCAGAACAAAATAGTGCGGCAAAATGATTTATCCATGCAGGCCTATACACCAAAGACTGCATTTCAGAGCAGGTGGTACCAGTGTCATTCTTCAAAGGCATGCCTCGATGAGGTTGACCGCATTTTTGAGTGGTGTGCAAGCTTCGCTGATGAACATGCATTTGACTGGTATAGGCACCCAACCCCCCAATTATTACAGTCTTTCTGCCCCCCACTGGGTGGCAGATGGGGCATTGGCCCCTAATCTGCCCCTTCGGGGGGGGGCAGAAAGCCCACTAAACACCAGGGATTTTTTTGGTGCAATTGTTTTCAGGGTGTGGGCTGCCCGAAACGGGCACGCCAATGCCCCCACTCTCCCCCCCACAAAAATGTCAGTCTTTCTGCCCCCCAGGAGGCAGATGGGAGCTGTAGCCCCCAATCTGCCCCCCCTGGGGGCGCAGAATGCCGACTAGAAACCATGGATTTTTTTGTTTTATTAGTGTAGCGGTAGGGGCTCCCCAAAATGGGCATGACAATACCCCACCCCACCCCCAGAGAAATTCCAGTCTTTCTGCCCCCCCGGGAGGGCAGATGGTGACAGTGGCCCCTGATCTGCCCCCTGGGGGGGCAGAAATCCCAGTAGGCGCCAGCGAGTATGCAGGCTTTTTTTATGCGTGGGGGTGGGGGCTACCCAAAATGGTCATACCAATGCCCCCACCCCCACAAAAAATAGCCACAGTCTTTCTGCCCCTTTACGGGCATATCCGGATGAAACCCCTTTCCCCGATTCCCCCCCAGGGCAGCAGAAAGCCCACTGGGCTCTGATTTTTTTTTTTTAGCAATGTGCATACCTGTGGATATTGGGCCCTAGCGCAGTTGGCACGTAGGCAAACCTAGCAAAACTGTACATTCTTTAAAACTAGAGACCGAGGGGAATCCAGGATGGGGTGACTTCACTGGCTCTCACCAGGTTCTGTTACCCAGAATCCGTTGCAAACCTAAAAATGTGTTCAAAATAACACTTTTTCCTACCACCCAGTGTTCCCCCGGGTCTCCTGATAAAAACGGTGCCTCACTCGTGTGGGAGGCCCAAGTACCCGCGACAGGCAAGGGCCCAAAACGTAGTGAGGCGCACTACGTTTAGGACCCTTGCCTGTTGATGTGCACTACGTTTTGGGGCCTTGCCTGTCACGGGTACTTGGGCCTCCCACACGAGTGAGGCCCCGTTTTTATCGGGAGACCCGGGGGAACGCTGGGTGGTAGGAAATTTGTGTCAGCCCGGTGATGCCTCAACTTTCCCACACAAAAATGTGTGAAAAAGGTGATTTTTTCAGCTAAATTTGAGGTTTGCAGGGCATTCTGGGTAAGGAAACGTGGGGGGATCCACGCAAGCCATACCTCCCTGAAATCCCCCGGGTGTCTAGTTTTCAGAAATGTGTGGGTTTGGTAGGTTCCCCTAGGTGGCCGCTGAGCACCGGGCCAAAAACCGAGGTGACCCCCCTTGCAAAACCAGGTCGTTTTGAGGTAGGCAATTTTCATGTCGCATCAATACGTTTTGGGCCCTTGCCTGTCGCGGGTACTTGGGCCTCCCACACGAGTGAGGCACCGTTTTTATCGGGAGACCCGGGGAACGCTGGGTGGTAGGAAATTTGTGTCAGCCGAGTGATGCCACAACTTTCCCACACAAAAATGTGTGAAAAAGGTGATTTTTTCAGCTAAATTTGAGGTTTGCAGGGCATTCTGGGTAAGGAAACGTTGGGGGATCCATGCAAGCCATACCTCCCTGGAATCCCCCGGGTGTCTAGTTTTCAGAAATGTGTGGGTTTGGTAGGTTCCCCTAGGTGGCCGCCGAGCACGGGGCCAAAAACCCAGGTGACCCCCCTTGCAAAACCAGGTTGTTTTGAGGTAGGCAATTTTCATGTCGCCTCAATATGTTTTGGGGCCTTGCCTGTCGCGGGTACTTGGGCCTCCCACACGAGTGAGGCACCGTTTTTATCGGGAGCCCCGGGGGAACGCTGGGTGGTAGGAAATTTGTGTCAGCCCAGTGATGCCTCAACTTTCCCACACAAAAATGTGTGAAAAAGGCGATTTTTTCAGCTATATTTGAGGTTTGCAGGTCATTCTGGGTAAGGAAACGTTGGGGGATCCACGCAAGCCATACCTCCGTGGAATCCCCCGGGTGTCTAGTTTTCAGAAATGTGTGGGTTTGGTAGGTTCCCCTAGGTGGCCGCCGAGCACCGGGCCAAAAACCCAGGTGACCCCCCTTGCGAAACCAGGTCGTTTTGAGGTAGGCAATTTTCATGTCGCCTCAATACGTTTTGGGGCCTTGCCAGTCGCGGGTACTTGGGTCTCCCACATGAGTGATGCACCGTTTTTATCGGGAGACCCGGGGGAACGCTGGGTGGTAGGAAATTTGTGTCAGCCCGGTGATGCCTCAACTTTCCCACACAAAAATGTGTGAAAAATGTGATTTTTTCAGCTAAAATTGAGGTTTGCAGGGGATTCTGGGTAAGGAAACGTTGGGGGATCCACGCAAGCCATGCCTCCCTGGAAGCACACGGGTGTCTAGTTTTCAAAAATGTATAGGTTTGCTAGGTTTCCCAAGGTGCCCGCAGAGCTAGGGTTCAAAAACTACAGCTAGACATTTTGCCAAAAAAGGGTCATTTTTCACTGCGAAATTGAGGTGTGACCACGTTGCGTTTTGCACCATTTCGTGTCGCGGGCACTAGGCCGACCCACACAAGTGAGGTACCGTTTTTCTCGTAAGACTTTGGGGAACGCGGGGTGGATGTAAATTTGTGGATCCACACAGATTCCGGAACTTTCCACCACAGAAATGTGTGGAAAATGTGTTTTTTTTGTCAATTTTTTAGGTTTGCAAGGGATTCTGGGTAACAGACCCTGGTAGGAGGCAGTCAAGTCACCCCATCCTGGATTCCCCTGGGTGTCTAGTTTTCAAAAATGTATAGGTTTGCTAGGTTTCCCAAGGTGCCCGCAGAGCTAGGGTTCAAAAACTACAGCTAGACATTTTGCCAAAAAAGGGTAAATTTTCACTGCGATATTGAGTTGTGACCACGTTGCGTTTTGCGCCGTTTCCTGTCGCGGGGACTATGCCTACCCACACAAGTGAGGTACCATTTTTATCGGGAGACTTAGGGTAATTCAGTTTTGTAAAGGAACTGTTATTATCTATTGACTTTCGATGCATTTCTGCCTTCCAAATGAAAGATATTGTGTAAAAAAGAAGTCATTCTAAAAAATGACTGATAATTCTCATGCTAGTATGAGTATCCCCAATTTCAGAAATGTGCAAATATCTACTGTTTCTAAACTCTATATTTTGTTCCCATTTCAGAAATACATAGGTGTCTTTCATACCGATTTTTCCATGTACACATTTTTACAGAATAATTACTATATACCCGGTACATAATAAAAAACCATTGCAAGTTGCTGCTCAGTTTTTGGCTCTGGGTTCGTCTGGTTCTTGGTGAACCTACAAGTCCTATATATCCCCACAACCAGTAATGTCCAGCGGATGTAATGGTATATTGCTTTCAAAGAACTGTCATAATTAGAAGAAGTTACAGGTGAAAACGTTGACACAAAAGGCTTTTTTTTTCCAACTAATTTTTAATTTATCCTATATTTAACTGTTAGTTTCTATAAAAAAAGCCTTGATGGATCTACACAAATGACCCCTTGCTGAATTCAGAATTTTGTCTTCTTCTCGAAAATGTATAGCTTTCCAGGATCCATTATTGCTTTTGTACCCATTTCTGCCATTAACTGGAAGGAGGTCAAAAGCACAAAAAATAGCAAAATTAGGCTATGTCCCAGAAAAATGCCAAAACTGTGTAAAAAATGTTGGGTTTCTGACAAAAGTCTGGTATCCCCAAAAAGCTGGGAAAATGGTGATTCCAATCCCACAAACCCTTTTTTGATAACATTTGCAGGGAAAAACCCAGATGCTTTCATTTGCAGCCCGTTTTTCCAATTTTTCCGAAAAACCCCAAAGTTTTGCTGTATTTTGGCTAATTTCTGTGACCCCTCTGGGAGAATCCACAAACCCTGAGTACCTTTAGAATCCCCATGATGTTGGAAGAAAAGGACGCAATTTTGGCGTGGATACCTTATGTGGTCAAAAAGTTACAGGGGTCTAAGCGCGCACTACCCCAAATAGCCAAAATAGGGCGTGGCACAGGAGGGGAAAAGGCCTAGCAGCGAAGGGGTTAAGAGATTTAATGGCTGATAGAATTTCTTCTGTTTTTGGTTAATTGAGGAACCTTAGGCAAACCGCATTTAGATAAAAAAAATAATCAATCAAAGCAAGGTTCATCAAATTTAGGTTTATTATATAGGGCAGCATAATAATTTAAGAATTCATTAACAATATCTTTTTGTGATAATGCAATTTTCCCATTGGGGCTATGAATTGAATTTATTTGCGTTTTATCTTTTTTAATACGTAAATAGTTGGCCAAAAGCCGGCCAGATCTGTTAACATTAAAACAGACCTTTGCTTTAGACTTACAGAGTTGTATACCCGCTCTTTTGCTTAAGATTGAATTGCACTCATATCGGAGTTTTTGTAATTTCAGCCTATATTGAGGGTCATTGGAGGTGATAAAAAGTCTCTCAAATTTTGCAATGTGTTTATCTAATTCCTTAATTTTGTCATTGAAAATTTTGTTTTCAAGTGCCATAAGAGAAATGGATGCCCCCGATATGATCGATTTACCATAGATGTAGAGCCTTCTGGGTTGATTTGGAAGTAATCTTGAAATGCATTTAAAACTTTTGGTGTATATTGTCCATTGAGGACAATGCTAGAATTCTTGCGCCATCTGGATTGAATTTAAAAATTTGAGTTAAGTGGTAGAACCATGGAAAGCAAAGCATGATCCGAAATATCAATATTGCAAATAGTAGGAGTAACAACTGAATTAATTGTCGAAGTTAAAAAATGATCTAGTCTTGAGTATTAGTTATGTGGGTTAGAGAAAAAGGTAAACATTTTTTCCGTAGGAAAATGTAATCGCCAGATATCCACCAATTTTGTAGTTTTAAAAAAAGATTTGAGAGTAAAAAATGCTTTAAGTGGCCGAAATTTTGTGAGAGAAGATCTATCTAATAAAGAATCAAATATGAGGTTGAAATCCTCTCCAACTATAAGAGGGACGTTGCCCAACTCGAGAACTGCAGTAGTTAAATTGGACCAGAAATTATGATCATCAACTGTTGGACCATACACATTAAGTAAATACATAACTGTATCATGAATTTTAACTTTTGCTATGACATATCTACCTTCTGAATCCGAAGATTTACTAAACATTTGACAATGTAACCCACAGCAGGAGAAGATATAATAGAATCAACCCACTTTTTTTCATAAAATTCAAAACTTTGGGGTCTATTAGGATGGCAGTCAGAAAATCACCTCGACCGCCATGGTAGCGGGAAAAGACCGCCCGCCAGGACCGCGGCATAACCTCCGATCCAATTAGTATGCTCCGCAGTCGAAATCCGACAGCGGCGATACACTCGCGCCCTTTAACATTGCGGCGGTTGCTGCTGCCAGCAGCACCGCCACGGTGTCAAAAGGAGCATGTCCTGCATATCCCTGCACTGTGTAGCAGGCACTGCACAGTGCTTGCCACCTGGTACAGGGACAAGCCCAGTGCACCCACACACCCCAAACACATTGCAAGAGACATTCTCTGCATGCCTTTCCATGGTGGTTCCACAGCAGCGGAAAGGCTGGCTACCGCCGGCTGAGCCTGGCCCTGCACCGGCCCCATTTTAGCAGTCCAGCTCCGCTCACCAGGCATGCATGCGGACTGCTACCGGAGGAAAAGTGGCAGGCGGAATTTCTCACCGCCGCGGTAATCACTGCCATGCTAATATGACCAGCGGTTTGCCGAGTTGCGATCACGGACAGATGTCCGTTCGCCATCCTAATAGACCCCTAAGTCTTCATAATGTGTGTCTTGTATAAAACAAATATCCGCCTTACAATTACCTTAATAATCTAGACTTTTTGTACGCTTTATAGGGTGTCGTAAACCTTTGACATTCAAGGAGACTATTTTAACGTTGTGAACATTAGCCAGAGCAAAGTAGAAAAGATACAACTAAGAAGAAGAGGAAAAGTTGGAGAAGAAAAACAAAGAAAATAGTAGCTCTAGAAAAGGGTAGTAGGGAAAAATAGGGAAAAAAGAAGAAACAAACAAACATAGAGAAAACAACAACAATTAAACATTAATATTAAATTTAAAACTCACACACGCTTTGTAAGCATGACCGAACCATTGGAGCCCTGTGAGGAAATAAACAGTTAAATTAGACAGAAAAACATATTAATGTTCAAGTAGCAGAATCATGTGTATCCATAGAGTGCTGTGAATGTTGATCCAGAAATATTCGTAAATCTTCAGAAGGACTTCGAAAAATTATCTTTCCAAATTCGCATTGTTGAAGGATCAAAAAGACCATACTTAAATCCAAGACTTCTTAACCATGGACGAATGTCAGTGAATTCCTTGTGAGTCTTAACAGTATCTTTAGCAAAGTCTTGGTGGATAAAAGTTATTACCATTGACCATTAAAGAAGGAATTACACGTGCTGCTTTCCTTATCAAGACTAAATGATGGTGACATAAAACCTTGAAAATCATTTGTCTCGGTTTTGTGTGGTGAGGATTACGATGAGAAGGAATCCTATGAGCTTTATCTACTTCAAATTTCTCAGGAAATTTGATGCGCAAAAGACCAGGTATCAAATTCTCCAAATATAATCTACAATCAGAACCTTCTACGTCTTCTGGTAAATTAAAAATGCATAGGTTGTACTGGCTGTTATGATTTTCCAAATCCAGAAGAAGAGCAGACAATAGACATATTTTTGCTACAAGCGGTGAAAAGGCATACATTTTAACTTTATTGTCTTGGATTTTCATGGCATTGACAGAAATCTTCATTGACATACTAGCCATATCTTTGCGCACAATTTTAATCTCTGATGCTATAGTATCAGTGCTAGAGCGAATTGCCTGAATCTCATCAAGTATTAAAGTTTTGGAAGGTTTACTAGATTCCACCACTTTAGATTTAACAGGAGGAGGAGAAATAGTTTGTTTCCTCTTGTTATGTGGAGTTTGTACATTTTTATTCTCCATCTGTCCAAAAATAAAAATTAAGCAGGCAAATATAATCAATGTGTAAGAAGAAGAAATTAATGAAGAGAAAATGCTTCAACAGAGGCTGGTCCAGTATCTAAAACTCACTGTGGGAGTGGCTAGGCAAAATCCAGGTCCTTTCCTGAATGAAACTCCACACCCCTGACAGGAATTCTGGGCAGCACCTTGGTGGAGAGGTCGATGTAGAACCAGGAGGGAAGAGGAACAGCCTCTGATGCCGCGCAGAGCAGGAAAATCACCACAGCGGTTATTAAATTCTTTAAAACACTGCTGCCATCAATTAAAAAAGGATTCTGAATATTTTACGCCTGAAAATCGGCAAATACGGGCTAGTGCGATAAGGAGCTCACTGGGGGCAGTCATCTTCTTTTGCGTGCTTGCACGTTCTCAATGTGCAGTGGTGTCTAAACCTTAGAAACCGCTGCATATCACTTGCCACCTGCCCCTTACATACTCTGCAGTAATTAAAGCTTGTAATCACTGTAGAGTAGCAAGAGCGCCAGCAAGTGGGACATGCAGTGGTTTCTAAAGTTCAGAAACCACTGGATATAACACTCAGTGCCCTTACAACAATCTGCAGTGATTCAAAGTTCATTACTGCAGAGCATTCAAGGGCGCAGAGAAGTGTGCAGTGGTTTTCAAACTTTAAAAACCACTGGCATACTGTTATTCCACCGGTAGAGTGACAGAATGTAATTAATCAAGTCATTACAAGAATAACGCGGAATTACTAAAATTCTGCGGACTCCGCTGGCGGAAATAAAACCTCCGCCCAGTCTGAATACACAGGTCATAGGGTTCTGGCTGAGTTTTTCTTCTGGTCACAGACAGGGCACTTCACCAACAGTGAAGGTCTTCTGACCGGAAAATAAAAAGATTTGTCAGAAAAAAGAAAACAAATGCTCCTGGTCCTAAAGGATGTCGAGTAAGATCAATTTTAGCAGGTTTTGACGTTTTCAGCAGTGAAAAAGTACAAAAAGATTGAGCTTAGTGCTCCAGTATCCTGTTGCCAGGAGGAGGAAAAAAGAACTGACCTGGCACCTGTGGGGCATGATGGGACACAGAAAGAAGAGTGAAGATTTTAAAGGCACAGAGCTGGGTTTTGTTGCCTTTCATGGTGTAGCCTAACTGCTAACTTTGTCTCACATTTTCCTCCTTTTCCTTTCGCATAGGCAGTAAAAAATATACTAACGACTCACCTTTCATAATGTAGTGACTATTAACTTTAAAATGGAGGGCTTTTGCAAATGAAAAACAAATTAAATGTAACCATTTTCGTTTTTAATAGGCTGAAATATTTTTTCAATTAAGTGCAATTTACTACTGAAAAGATTTGCGCTGGTTAACATAAGTACATTTTTTTAAAATATAGTTTTAGCAAAGTGATAGGGGAATCCAGAATGTGGGCCAGAGAATTCAGTGTTTAGGATTATTGATAAGGAAATAATGGAAGAGAAGCTTAGAACTGACCTCTGCGGCTTTAATAAAATCAAAACTTTTCACAACAGTTCTGAAAAATCGGCATTTTGAGACATTAAGGGCATAGATTACCATTACCATTATTGACTTTATTTTCAATCTCAGAGATTCAAAAAAGTACATCGCAGCACAGGTTCCATAAGAAATGCATAAAATCCTTAAATTTCATTAAAATGTTACACTACACAAGATACAGCAATTCATTTTCCTATTGATACAGAGTCATACATAAAAAGAAATATCTAAAAAAGTTCATTGCATTAACTTTCCCCGCCTGATCCACAGAACATAGAAAAAGCGAGAAATACCAAAAACTATTAATCTGCGGGTATCTGTAGACAATATCAAACGACAAGGAATCCGTGGGTCTAGAGAAATAATGCTAAATGCTAATACCTGCAAATCTGAATGCTTAAAGAAAACGAAAAACAGTCCGCATGGAGAGGACGAAGTCCCATCACCCACCGAGGTGGCATGCTTCATCATCTGGGGCCTCCTCTTAACCACACCTGGTGTGGTTAAGGAGCTACAACTCCTGCGTAGATGAGAGAGGAGGAGCTTGCGGATGTTTTCTTAAACTTAACACCCTAGATGGACCATTCTATACAGAAACTAAAGCTGCCTAACGTGTGGTGGAACAGCGTGAAAAGTGCAGTGTGAATGAATAGTGTATTAAAATTGACTATCTAAAGAAAATTATATTTATTCAGTATCCTTAGATGTCAAGAGATAAAAACATATGCAACAAAGAACAGAACAGGGTGAGAAAAATCTCAACCTAGAATAAATTGGAACAATACCACCAACAGAATTACCTACTCATCTAGTAGTAAGTGGAACTGCAGGGGTTCTTATGAGTCACCCGTATTAAATCGGGGATAGTCGCCTCCACTCCTGGTGACAACTCAGGGCGTGAGGCAGCGCTCTGGCCGTCGCTACCCCGGGCGGTCTTCCTGGTTGTTCCAATTTAGTCTAGGTTGAGATTTTTCTCACCCTGTTCTGTTCTTTGTTGCAGTAGTAACAGTTGGTCCTGAAGAAAGCCATGATCACAGAGCATGATCGTTAATGGCTGAAACATGTTGACCATGTTTTTATCTCTTGACATTTAAGGATACTGAATAAATATAATTTTCTAGACCCACGGATTCCTTGTCGTTTGATATACAGCTATTAGGGGATTTTTTCCGTGCAGGTCTTTAAATTTCCCCTTGACCCTCGTTTTTCCTACCGTTGTTTTGCGATCTGTAGACAATAGCCTCAAAATTTCAAGGTAATGACCCGGACCAACAGCTCTGCATAAAGGTATTATCCATTTCTTTCTCAGTAAGGTATAATAGGGACAGAAAAAGAGTAAATGAACAATAGATTCTGCTCAAGCTTTACACGCAGGGCATAGATCAGCTACTGGGGGACACATGCACCACCTGGAGCAGAAAAGATTCGTGGGTAGCGTCTTGTATCTAAACTGTAGAAAAAGCTTGCATGCCAGTCAAGGGGTAATTTCCTCTATTGATGTTTCAAACCGTGGAACACTTTTAAAAAATCTTTTGTTAGACCTTAGAAATGTTCTGTCAATTCCATTTGGAGTATTTTTTCCCAGTGCATTTTTTTCAACTTCTCCTTCGAGATGCTACTCATAGTTCCTGGGCTAGACCAGAAGCTTTCCATCCCTAGTCTCCCCAATAGATCACGCAGGCAAGAAAACCACCTTATTGATTCTGCCTGGGGGAGTCTTAAGAGATCCTTCAGGGCATCACAGTAGGGATCCAACTCTTCTATCGTCCACAGCCTAAACCAAAATGATAACATTTTATAATTTACTTTATGCTTTAGTTGTTTGTGAGCAATATCGAAGTAGAAGGGCATCAGGGGGTAACTGACAGGAAGGTCAACCAATGATCTAAGAAAACGATTTTCTACTGTAGTTAAGGAAACTTTGGTACTCAAGCCCCAGAGCTCAGTGCCATACAGTACCCCGCCCAAACCCTTAGTGTTATGAATTTCGAGGGCGCGAGCGATTTGCCTAGATACAGTCCTCCTATGAATTTTACTTATGTGTGCACATTGTTGTATTAATTGTAGTTTTGATTTTTCCACCTGTGGGCACCAGTTAATAGATGGCGTGAGTTGGATACCCAAGTAGTCAAAAGCTTCGACCTGCTCCAAATTGGTACTACCGGCCCACATTGGCCTAGTCTTTGCTGCACTTCTACCCTTGTTAAAAATCATGAATTTAGTCTTTGTTTCATTTAGACTGAGCCCTCTTTCTTTACAAAACTTTAAAAAATCATTTAAAAGTTGCTGCAACCCTTATGGAGATTTTGTGATTAAGAGGGTATCATCAGCAAACAGTAGTGCCGGAACTCTTCCGAACCCTATTTTTGGAGCATCACAGCCATCTCTATCTAAAAACTCAACAACCCCATTAATAAAAAGAGTAAAAAGGGTCGGTGCCAACACGCATCCTTGTCTCACTCCACGTTTGACTGGAAAGGTTTCAGTTACTTGACTGTTGGCAGCCCACCTAACCTGTGCTGAATTTTCTGAGAGTAATCGAATAAAAATTTTAAAAATATTGATTGGGAGGCCCATCTCAAGTAGCACCCTCCAAAGTTGTTTGCGTGGGACTAAATCGAATGCCGTACGCAAATCGACAAAGGCCATATAGAGTTTTCCACCTTTTACAGCTACTTCCTTCCAATAAATACAGATCAACTGAAACACATGGTCCAATGTGCTGATTTTGGAACGAAAGCCCGCCTGAAAGTCACTCAAAATGTTTGCTTCCTTTATCCAATTCTGAACCCTTCCTAAAACCTGCTTGCAAAAGATTTTCTGAAGGGAATCAAGAAGGCTAATGGGCCTATAGTTCATAGGGGAAGACCTATCCCCCTTTTTTTTTTTTAAATGGGCACTATTTCAGCTATCTGCCGGGAGGGTGGAATAGGGGCACCTGTCAAAATCAAGTTGGTAATTAGATTTATAATTAAACCCCACAGCATTTTGGGCATACAAAAAGACAGAGGACATTTGTGTAATGGCCCGAAAGGGGAGCACATAAAAAAATAATGACTAAATTAAGCCACCTGAAAGCGTTTAGGAGAAAACATGTGGACTAAACCTTGGAGAACTCCAATCACAACAGGTGATTAGAACAAGGACGGGTGGTCCAGTAAATTCAAAAAGGCTGAAAGGGCCGACAGATAACTTTTTTTTTCATGACACATTTTATTGGACTTTTATTGGCTTGTAACATGGTGGCCAACATGGCCAATAAAAACATTACAGTGCAGTAACACCCCAACACCCTCCCTCCACAAAACAGATGTATAATTAGCAGGTATACCGTTCCTACCATCGCAAAACAATAATCAACTTGGCACCATTCCAGGAGTACAACCGTGAGTTAGTGTATGTTAGGGGACTGGGGCGGGGGAGTCATGATCATTCATTGAATTGTCAAATCTCTGTGTCAATAAGGAAATCCACTGATGGTGTTGGTGCCAAAACAATACCACTGTAGTGTGCCCATATCTGCTAGATCTTTGCATGTTTATGTGGACACCCCTGTGCTCGGAACACCGCTACCTCCATTCACATGCAATGGTCCATTCCCAGCTACAGTGCCGGGGACACATCTTGCCACAGACTTGCTGTATCCCGTCTGGCCAGGGTTAGGCCCCGGAAGAGTAAGTGCATTTTATATCTATTATCTCCAATGCCATCTGTGCTGTGAAGAAGTATAGTCTTTAAGTGGGAGGGAATCTCCCATTACAGCACCCTCTCCAAACAGGTCACTACCCCTCTCCAAAAGCTCATCAAGGACGCATACTCCCAGACTGTATGTATAAAGGTGCTGTCTGCTAATTCACACCTCAGACACTGCCGTGAGGCAATGTGCCATAAGTGACATCTAGTGAAGTAGACACTATGAAGAAATTTCAATTGAATAAGGCGTAACCTTGTCCGATATCGCCTCTTCACGAGAGGCCATCAAAGCCTTGGTTCAATCGTCACTATCCAGTGGGGGTAGGTCCTCCAGCCAAGTCTGTCTCAATGCCGGGGGTGTGGAGGTACTATGTGTCACTAGTGTCAGATATACTTGCCTTATTTTATGATTGCCCAGGGGTCCCGTCAGTAATCTGCCCTCCAGTGGGTTGAATTCTGCCAGGTCCTGAAAGCCCTGTATGTAGGGAGTTATGGCAGGTTGTATTTAAAAATATCTATACAATTGTTGGTGGGTCAATTGAAAATCATTCTGCAATTCCTGAAAGGATTTAGGGATTGGGCCATGTGTGATATTCCCTAGGGTTGAGATGCCGATGGCATCCCACTGCGGGAATCCTGAAAGGGAAGCCACCTGAGTCATAAAGGTGTCATAGAGGAGTCATCTGGGTTAGTCTGGCCCACCACCCCATCCATTTCAATGTTTGCTTCTACAGTCGGAATACCGTTTGGGTTGCCCGAGGGATGTGCCTGCCTACCTAGCCACCATATAAGAAGTGTATAAGTGAGGCATCGCCCAGCGTTCTGTCATGTAGGCTGGGTCGGCCCATGGTACATACCACTATTCACTGATAAGGAGAAGGTGCGATAATGCGTAGTAGGAGTAAATGTGTGGGGCAGCAATGTTAAGAATTTGGGCACGTGGTATTGGGTATAGGTATTTTGGCGCCACTGAAAAGATTCACACATTAAATCTCCTATCGTCCAATTATTATGGCGGTGCTGTAAGGTGTGGAGAACCACAAACACCACAAAAGAAAGCGTCAGCTAGCATATATTCAACTTATTCCCCAGCACACTCAAATTAATTTTTTTACGGTGTTCGCGTTTGTTAAAACAAATCACAACAAGCAACATGTAACAATGAATTGTAAATCCAATCTTCTCTCTTTTTCTTTTTATTCAAATAGGCCTTCACAATAGCTCCCAACAGCCAACACGTGTTTCGTCGCGTAAGGAATGTAGTCCCACGACTTTCTCAAAGCTGTACTGGTAAAAACATACAAAAGGCCGATGTATATAGTCAAAATTTAAAATAAAATACATTTAAGTCGTTTTAAGTTTAACACCATAGTAAATACTGTATGTTATGATAGAAAGGTGGACTGATCTTTATATAGAGTATTTCAAAGTTAAAAAACTCACGATATTGAGGGTGACTGTTGATAATAGCGATAATACAGTTGATTAATGCTATAACCCAAATATAGATGGAGAGAACAAAAGGTTTAGCCTACTTAGATCAAACACCTTCGCCGTTAATATTAAACCTGCTAGTGAAACTTCTATTAAGTGCGCCACACCAAAGTGCATCTTAAGTCTTAACACGCATTCCGTGACGTGTGTCAGTTTTTTAGAAGTGCCTAATGTTTAGCTTGTAATTAAAGCATCCATAAAATCACACCATAACACCCTTTCAAGTACTAAAAAATACCTAATTCCTCCGTGTCTGTAAACTCCTAGAAGTAAAAGGAAAGAATGAGGAGGGGGTAGAACAAAAAACGTGTGTCAGTACGAACTAAATCCTCTGGTTATATCAGAAACTGCAATCATAACTCATATAAAGACCCCGGTACCTACTCAATCTGTGGTGATAATTCCGGACCACAAAGGGTTTCTGTGTAGACGGTGTCAATGCGAGTATCTCACTTTGTGCTTCTCAAGAACACGCCACTTTCAAGTATGCTGTAAAAGTTATATATACATATATACGTTTCTGAAATGTGTACAAAACCGACCGTAATAATACGAATATCCTATGGGTAGAGTATTTAATCTATAAAAGGCTAATCCTATCTTATCACTCTGATCGTGCTAAAAAGTATTAACATAAACGTAGAAGATCGCTACTCAATATCATTGTTTAAGACTATAGAAGTAGTCCCATGTGCAAGCCATTCGATATAATAGGTATCCATATCACAGACTCCTCCGTGACAATGCTGCAATTTAGCTCCACTAACATTATGTCAAGCCGTTAATGCCACTTTCTTACCTCTGGGGTTTTTCGTTAAACTTTGGACACCGCCATACGATCGTGAAAAACAATGCTAACCGAGTGCAGCAGCATGAATCGTATCCAACATCCGGCTACCTATAAACCGGAAGAAACACTCGCGACGACGTCAGGCGTCCGGCGTCATCTATATTTCACAAACATAGAAACAGGACTAGAATTGTACTGTTTCTCTCGATACTCGTATAGTGGGAACATTGCCTTAATTCGAAGAAACGTTTCTCTTATCAAATACATAGACATCAACACTGATCACTATTGTCCCAGGTGCCATTCATTTCACTATTCTCATTCATTGAAATAATTATCAGTCATTATGATTCTCTCATACTGATTCGTTCCAATCTAAGTGTCGTGATTCATGTCCTCATAATCACCGCTCTAAAAACGGAAATGTGTGTTATTGCTGTTCACTTCACACGTGTTTTTTCTATTTTAAATGATGTCCTCACGTCTCTCCATCCATTGAGGTCAGTACAGTAGTATAATTAAAATTGCAATTATTTTTGTAACATAACAATTACATATGGTTGAATCACAAAGCATATCGCGGAAGGCTGTGTATAAGATACAAAAAGACATATTGCATTCTTTTACTTATTATGTTCATCTTTGACAACATGTGGTTCTAAAGGCAATAATATAGCTAGAACATTTTTGGTATTGTAAGCTATATAACGCAATGGCATGCTATGGTCAGATGGTAGATCCTTTATTGTAATGTCAATACATGTTACTATAGTTTGTGAATCATATTTTCATCTATTCCAACAACCATCCTATCTGCCTAGGAAGTAGTGTAGTTCCTGATCGATGTTCAAACCACACTCCGTGCTCCTCAATTTTAAAATCCAAAAAGCTTCCTTTCTTCGTAGTGTCAGTCCTCTATTACCACCCCTAGGGTGTCTGGGTATATGGTCTATTCCATAAAAGTCAAAATGTTTGTTAGTAGCCTGTTCCGAACATATCGATATGTGAGCAGCTAAAGGGTATCTCATATCCCCATGTCTTACTGCCTGTATGTGTTCCCCAATTCTCTCCCGTAGTGTTCTGATGGTACTGCCAATGTATCTCTTGCTGCATCTACATTCAATGGCATAGACAACAAATTTTGTGAGACAATTGATATTCGTTCTAATCTCATAGAATTCCAAGGACCAGGAGGTAGAATATGTTTTCTTGGGATAGGCCCACTTGCATGCCGCGCAATGTCCACAGCCAAAGAAACCACGAGTGTGTTGGGTTAACCAGTTTTCCCTATTCTTAGATGTAGGGTAACTCGGGCTTAAAATGTTCTTCAGTGAGAGGCCTCGTCTGTAGGAGATGTTTGGTTTGTCTGTGATGACATCACTAAGGGATCCATCAGCCTTTAGTAAATGCCAATGTCTGTTCATGCTGCGTTTGAGCACCCCTGACCAGTTGTTGTATCCCGTGACCATTCTTATCTTGGCCTCATCCTGTGTTGTCACTGTCCTATCTTTCAATGTGTCGTTTCTTTTGATTCGATCAATTCTTTGTTCCGCTTTTCTCAATGTCTTCCTGTCATATCCCCTGTTCTTGAATCTCGTAAGGACTCCCTTTTTACATGTCTCAAAGTCTGTGTCCACACTGCAGTTACGCCTAACCCTAACTAGTTCTCCGTAAGGGATAGACCGTATTTGGTGCGGTGGATGCGAACTAGAAGCGTGAAGTAAAGAGTTGCAGGATGTTTCTTTTCTAAAAAGTCTGCTCTGTATACAGTTGTCCCTCACATAGAATTCTACATCCAAAAAAGAGATTTTGCACTTACTCTGTTCGGATGTAAAGTGAATGTTATATTAATTTGTCAAAACCACAGGGCTAGCGGAATCCCACTGAGACAGCACCGGATTTAAGAGTGACTCAATATAATAATAATAAGGTGAAAAAAATTATTTATTCACCAGGAGTGTGCACTATTGGTTAGCACCCGCCAGCACAATGCCGTTCCAATACTTGGAATATACATATGAGAAAACACAGCACCAAATGCACCACTCAATTCATATAATACAAATAAGTCCAAGTCTTTAAAGTAGTACGTATTCCAAAAGGTTCTTCTTGTTCAATTTAAAATGTGAATTTTTTGACAACAGCAAAAGCAGCCGACGCGTTTCGTCCAACTTTGGACTTCTTCAGGGCTGCAACAAATTTATATACACAAAACACGTATATACCCCTTTAGGGTAGCGCACTCGACGCATTTGAGGCACCAATTATTTGGTTATTGCCAATCATGGATTGACGTTTGAGGGTGCTTCCCCTCTTACTGGGCTGGGCTTTTTTAACACCTTTAATGCCTGTTGGTTACTCCTGTGATTAGGAGTTTCTAGTCGCTTTGCACATCGCTTCCAACCCTTGGGAGCGATCTGTACTCTGGCCACTTAAAGATGGCGGCGGACTTCGGACATACGTTGGTGGAGACCGTTGTTTCTCCATAAAACCACGCACGCTTCTTACATACTCTAGGATGTTTACTAGTTTCGGATACTAACCCGATTTACACTTGGGTTTGGACGGCTCTTAGTGGTTATGCTTAGAAAAGCAGTTCGTTTTTGTAATAATATATATGACGGAGACATTGGATTTATAATATGCCGTTGACAATACTAATTGAATCAAAGTTTCGTTTATTACTGTACTGCTTACAGGTGACCCTACACTAATCTGGGAATTTACATTAGGTGTAATGGAGAGTGTTTCTGCATACTTATGATTATGAACTTCCTGTTAACGTGACGATACGGGTAACGGGTACACAGGCTTTGTTCATCGTTCCAACATGGCGACCGGCTGTTTGATACTTCTTCCCTTTGGGAGTCGCCAGACCTACAGTTTGGACTCCCCACACCTGGGAATTGCTTTCAGGTGTTATCCATCATAGCCTGATACCTGACACTATTTAAACAAGTTTTCCTTACTAGTGGATGTCGCTGTTACCGGACGGGGCGGACGCTTTCCTTTGACTTCGTTTTTGGATACTGAATCGGGTAAGAAGCTGTCCATCATGCCTTTATGGAGGGTCATGGTGCATGATGCTAATAGCGCGCTGTGGACAGTTTTTGAGGTTATGATTTATTTACTTAAATAGCCGTCCCCTCTTGGACACTCCCCATTTGCTAAACGTAGGATTTACAGAATTCTTGGCACTTTTTATCTTGTTTTGCGCAGGATAGGCTTAACTCATGCTTATTACAGACATTGATGTTTTTGTTACACACCTTTTTACTCTTGTTCACGTTCTTGACTCCTAAGGAATTTGGATAGCCTCTCTCTGCCTTTCTTCGTTCTAACTGTAAAACGCCCATCCCTCGTAAGAAACATGCCTCAGATGTGTCCCTTTCTTCATAGGTATCCCACGATAAGACAAATTCGTTCTTATCATTGGAGGGATTTACGTTCATACCCACCATTCGACTATGGCTTGTCACTGATGGCTAAGGAACATCGTTTCTGTACATTCAAATTCTAATTAATACTATTCATTTCCTTTTCTATACAGTAAGTAGGATTACACTCTGACCCCTATACGACAATTGTTTTGGAGAATTTTCTTGTTTCCCCATAGGGCCTCTGATGTGACCTTCTTTCCCTTTCAGGGACAGTGATCTTATACCAAGGATATACCATATCCGACTGGATCGTGATAGACTCTTTAATTGAGCTAATCAGAACCATATGTGCTTATTTTTCAACCTACGATTTTAGGTGGGTACAGATTGAGCGTTTATCTGGTTATAGACGCTGTCTTCGTCTCTTTCTTACTTCTTGGTTTTATCATCACTAGCTGGTTTCCCTTCACTTGACTGCTATCTCCTTACCTCACTTTTTTCTGTTTCTATGGATTTCTTCAAAATCCCCTTCTCATGCTCTTCTCATTTTGCTTACTCCGCACTTCTTACTTTGGGTGACGTCTCTCCTTTTTTCTCGTTTTTCAACGAATTGTTTTTTCTCCAGTCCTTCGCTCCCCTTATGATGTTTCAAAGGGCATCCTAACATGTGACATATGGTGAGGAGTGCCCCTATGTCTCACTAATACATTGATTTGATATTTCAATGTATACAGTATTTTACTGTAATGTTGTTGTTTACCTTTGTAGCCCTTTTTAGCCGCATTATGATGTGCTCATACAAGCCTGTCACAGGTTGATAATAATATGTTTGTGTTCAACATGTTTTTTTAATATTTATAAATGTACTGTATTTGCTGCTTGTGCCTCTGTCTTTATGTATGTCACTTATTTTCGTGTTTTGTATATATAAATTTGTTGCAGCCCTGAAGAAGTCCAAAGTTGGACTAAACGCGTCGGCTGCTTTTGCTGTTGTCAAAAAATTCACATTTTAAATTGAACAATAAAGAAGAACCTTTTGGAATACGTACTACTTTGAAGACTTGGACTTATTTGTATTATATGAATTGAGTGGTGCATTTGGTGCTGTGTTTTCTCATATGTATATTCCAAGTATTGGAACGGCATTGTGCTGGCGGGTGCTAACCAATAGTGCACACTCCTGGTGAATAAATAATTTTTTTCACCTTATTATTATATTGAGTCACTCTTAAATCCGGTGCTGTCTCAGTGGGATTCCGCTAGCCCTGTGGTTTTGACTTATGTATGTTGTCACCCTGTTAGCACGGATTTAACTCTGTTACACTGTACGAAAGGAACGCTTTGAATATTTCAATTCCATCCTGGTTTAATTGAGTTTATTATGGCACAGTTTAAGGACAGAAGACACGAGCTGGCCCAGGACTTATTTGTCAGTAGCCCAGGAGCAGGAGGACAGGCAACGGCCTCCCCCAGCTCCGAAGGACTACGCAGCAAATTTCAAAAGTTAGAAAGGCTAAAAAAGGCTGAGATGGCACGGTGGTGGGATGGCACCACCCTGACCAAGTATATGGAAATTGATAAAATCCCCAGGGGGTTGAGAATTCTTATTTTCCCCACCTTCGAGAACCTCGAGGAGGGGGACCTTAAGGATTGGGAAAAGAATTTACACGATGCATCATTTGTGATGATGTGAATTCTCATTAAAAATGCAGAATGTAAGGGTAAAAAGCTAGAGCAGGAGATCACTGAACTAGAGTCTGAAATAACATCTATGGACCTAAAGGAGGCCACTAGGAAAAACTATGAAATACTAGACAAGATTCTGGATGACCACCAGATCTACCTAAAGGATAAGAAGGTCAAAAAGATACGCAGGGATGACAAAGATTATAGGGACGGGAGGGTTTATACGTTTGCCCGGAAATACGATAACATCAAAGTGACAGGGGAAGGTAAGAGGCAACGTGAGGACACAATGGGTTCCTCATTGGCGGGCAGTGTGTCTTCAATCTCATCCTCCGTCAGTTCCATAGCCCCTGAGGACACTACTCCAAGACCCACTGATAACATCCAACCCCACTCCGCTTCATCTTTTTTATTAGAAATGGAGAAAGTCAGGGTGGGTGGAAGACCAGTGGGAAAGGAACAAAGACAAGACGAGGTGGTAGGAGATGGCAGGAACAGCGAAAAAAACAAAAACACAACAAAGGAAATCCCAGAAAGGATGACAAGAACCAGGAAGGGAGGAATCAGGAAGTGAGGGAAGTTGATACTAATATGACGGATAATTTGAAAATAATTAACCTTTCAAAAAAAGAACTTTCTGGTGATGAAATTACCGTTCTGAGTAGGGGTTTGGGTTTTTGCCCAACTCAAACAGGCAATGATGTAGATATTTTTGTTGATGTTTACAAATTTGTACGACAACTTAAATTAAAAGACCATTTTGCAAACACTTTGCCTCCATGTATTGATGATTTTGCCAATCGTACTAATACTGTACAAACGGTCTCGGAATTCAACACTTTGAGATCCATGTTATCAATTCAGTCTGAAACGGAGATAGATACAGAGTCACTCCGCATGGAACTAAACATAACGGAGGACTTAAGTGTTAACAGTGGACTCCAACTGAAATCCAAGTTTATTCCATCAGGGACACACCCTAACATCGACACATTCCATGAGAGGGTCACACGTGACCTCTACAAACTCAAAACCGCTCACCCTAGAACGGTCAATACTAAATTCAATCTCTCCCTGGCTGAGAATCAAGCAATAAAAAATTTGAAATCGGACTCCACTCTAGTTATCCGGGAGGCGGATAAAGGGGGCAATGTTGTCGTGATGGACAAGGAGGCCTACATGGGGGAAATTGAGAGGCAGTTGGCGGATGCCACATGCTATAGGAGACTTACACTCAATCCCATTAGACAACTATGCGATCACATTAACAACAAACTCTTTGAGTGGCGCGAGATTGGGCTCATTGACGAGAAAGAGTATAGATATCTGACGGTCATGGAACCCACCTTTCCATGTATATACATCCTACCCAAGGTCCACAAGGGTGGCCCCTTCCCCCCGGGGCGCCCAATAATCTCAGGTATCAATTCCCCCACGGAAAGATTATCTGAGTACGTGGATGGCTTTCTCCAACCACTGGTACAACAACTGCCTGCATATATAAAGGACAGTAAGGATATCCTTTCGAAATTTGAGGGCCTGGAGTGGTTGGATTCAATGATTTTTGTGACCTTGGATGTTACCAGCCTCTACACCAGCATCAAAAAGGAGTTTGGTGTTAGGGCCATGGAGTTCTTTCTGGGACAAAGAACGGCCGACCACCTGGGCCACAATGAAATGTTGATGGAAATGACGGACATAATTCTATCTAAAAACTATTTCATGCATGACAATGGGTGGTACCAACAAAAACAGGGCACTGCAATGGGCTCTAGGTTTGCGCCCGCTTATGCCGGCCTATTTATGGGCTGGTATGAGCGGGTGCATGCCTGGGGCAGACATTTCTCTGCATGGACGGATTATGTATTATTCTGGGGCAGGTACATCGACGATGTTATCATCATCTGGAATGGACCTGTCCCAGAACTCATGGAATACTACAACTATCTAAATGATAATCCGTACAATATCCGACTGACCATAAACTGGAACAGAGAGAGAGGATTGATTACCTCGACATTCAATTTTTTATCAACAACAACACAATACAAAGTACTATCCATCGCAAATCTACAGCCTGCAACAGTGTTTTACACTATGACAGTGCTCACCCCCGACATGTGGTAAACAACATCCCGTTCGGTGAAATGGTGAGAATAAGAAGGGTCTGTAGTACCCAGGAGTCATTTGTTCAAAATCTAACAGAAACGAAAAAAAGATTCTTGGAAAGAGGTTATCCTGCCAGCCTGATGGATAAAACTGAAAAAAGGGCATTGAATATTATGCGGGAAAGCACACTTGCATTGAGAACACCGAGTATGACAGGGAGAAGCTCACCTACTGCCTTAGTAACGGGTTACAACAGGGACAGTAGCAGAATTTATAACATCCTACGTAAACACTGGAGATTACTTGAGGAGGTCCCAGGCCTCAGGAATGAGATCACCAAACACCCAAAGGTTACCTACAGACGGGGAAAAAACTTAAGAAATATGCTTTGTCGCAGCTTGGTTCTGTCACCCAAAGCTCCTAATTGGATGAGGGATGGCCAGGGTGGGTTTTTCACATGCACCCAGTGTTCCGTCTGCATAATAGGTAAAAACAGAACCCGCAACTTTGAATTTAACACCGGCAGAGTGCATACGATTAAACATATCATTACGTGCAGAACTAAGTTTGTGACATATATACTGGGATGCCCATGCAATAAGATATATGTAGGTAGCACGAAGAGAGAATTAAAAGTCAGGATACAGGAACATCTAAGGGCAGTCAAGAATGGGGATCTGAGATACCCTCTTACATTGCACTGCCAGGAACAGCAACATAATCTGGATGAGTTGTGGTTTTTTGGCATTGATCACATACGGATCTCCCCTAGGGGTGGGAATAGGGAACAGGACCTGAGGAGAAATGAAGCAAGTTGGATTTGTAGACTTCGATGCGTAGAGATGGGTCACAACAGTGAATCCGAAATGCATTATTTTCTCTGAAATCTACAAGACCACCCAACTGTTTCCCTCTCCAGATGACCTCTGTGTTTCTAATCTGTACTATAACTTTGGGATTGTTGCCCTGCACTATACATGACCGGTGTTTTAGGGATATATCCTGTGTGTCCCCTTACCGTTTCCCCTGCGGGCTTTCTGGTTTCATTTGCCCCCCTGATATATTGCACCTGATCTATCTGGGACTGACCGTGCTTTTCAACTTGGCTGCCTTTTTTGTCATGCCTGCTTACTAAGATATATCTAGCTTACTCTCTTCCCTTACGTTGGCGAACATATGGGCGTCCGCCACCCCTTTAGGGTAGCGCACTCGACGCATTTGAGGCACCAATTATTTGGTTATTGCCAATCATGGATTGACGTTTGAGGGTGCTTCCCCTCTTACTGGGCTGGGCTTTTTTAACACCTTTAATGCCTGTTGGTTACTCCTGTGATTAGGAGTTTCTAGTCGCTTTGCACATCGCTTCCAACCCTTGGGAGCGATCTGTATTCTGGCCACTTAAAGATGGCGGCGGATTTCGGACATACGTTGGTGGAGACCGTTGTTTCTCCATACAACCACGCACGCTTCTTACATACTCTAGGATGTTTACTAGTTTCGGATACTAACCCGATTTACACTTGGGTTTGGACGGCTCATAGTGGTTATGCTTAGAAAAGCAGTTCGTTTTTGTAATAATATATATGACGGAGACATTGGATTTATAATATGCCGTTGACAATACTAATTGAATCAAAGTTTCGTTTATTACTGTACTGCTTACAGGTGACCCTACACTAATCTGGGAATTTACATTAGGTGTAATGGAGAGTGTTTCTGCATACTTATGATTATGAACTTCCCGTTAACGTGACGATACGGGTAACGGGTACACAGGCTTTGTTCATCGTTCTAACATGGCGACCGGCTGTTCGATACTTCTTTCCTTTGGGAGTCGCCAGACCTACAGTTTGGACTCCCCACACCTGGGAATTGCTTTCAGGTGTTATCCATCATAGCCTGATACCTGACACTATTTAAACAAGTTTTCCTTACTAGTGGATGTCGCTGTTACCGGACGGGGCGGACGCTTTCCTTTGACTTCGTTTTTGGATACTGAATCGGGTAAGAAGCTGTCCATCATGCCTTTATGGAGGGTCATGGTGCATGATGCTAATAGCGCGCTGTGGACAGTTTTTGAGGTTATGATTTATTTACTTAAATAGCCGTCCCCTCTTGGACACTCCCCATTTGCTAAACGTAGGATTTACAGAATTCTTGGCACTTTTTATCTTGTTTTGCGCAGGATAGGCTTAACTCATGCTTATTACAGACATTGATGTTTTTGTTACACACCTTTTTACTCTTGTTCACGTTCTTGACTCCTAAGGAATTTGGATAGCCTCTCTCTGCCTTTCTTCGTTCTAACTGTAAAACGCCCATCCCTCGTAAGAAACATGCCTCAGATGTGTCCCTTTCTTCATAGGTATCCCACGATAAGACAAATTCGTTCTTATCATTGGAGGGATTTACGTTCATACCCACCATTCGACTATGGCTTGTCACTGATGGCTAAGGAACATCGTTTCTGTACATTCAAATTCTAATTAATACTATTCATTTCCTTTTCTATACAGTAAGTAGGATTACACTCTGACCCCTATACGACAATTGTTTTGGAGAATTTTCTTGTTTCCCCATAGGGCCTCTGATGTGACCTTCTTTCCCTTTCAGGGACAGTGATCTTATACCAAGGATATACCATATCCGACTGGATCGTGATAGACTCTTTAATTGAGCTAATCAGAACCATATGTGCTTATTTTTCAACCTACGATTTTAGGTGGGTACAGATTGAGCGTTTATCTGGTTATAGACGCTGTCTTCGTCTCTTTCTTACTTCTTGGTTTTATCATCACTAGCTGGTTTCCCTTCACTTGACTGCTATCTCCTTACCTCACTTTTTTCTGTTTCTATGGATTTCTTCAAAATCCCCTTCTCATGCTCTTCTCATTTTGCTTACTCCGCACTTCTTACTTTGGGTGACGTCTCTCCTTTTTTCTCGTTTTTCAACGAATTGTTTTTTCTCCAGTCCTTCGCTCCCCTTATGATGTTTCAAAGGGCATCCTAACATGTGACATATGGTGAGGAGTGCCCCTATGTCTCACTAATACATTGATTTGATATTTCAATGTATACAGTATTTTACTGTAATGTTGTTGTTTACCTTTGCCGGTTGGTGGCTCCTCATGAGTAGACCACAAGGTTGTGGGAGCAAAGCTCCTGGGGTTAGGCTCAGGGCAAAGGGGGATCTGAGTTAGCACCCAAAGTACAGCCGTCGCGCGCAGGGGCGGCTGGGTGCAGGGTGCTGTTTTGGCTCTGTTCTGTTGTTTTCAATTGAGATTGTCCGGTTCCAACAAAGACTGCAGGCTCGGGGAGAAAGATCTTCTGGAGGTGACCACAGGTTGGAGATGTAAGTTGGAATGCTTGGGGATGCTGGGACACCATTGGTTGGGCCATCCAAGGCCATGGGATGTCGGGTGCAGGGATGTCTTTAGGTGTTGGATGTTCTTACCAGGTCCGGTCGCGGTCGTGGGGGGGTCCTCCAGAAAGAGACTACAGGCGTCATTTAGAGAGTGAAGTCAGGTCAGAGATCACAAGATCTCAGGTCTGGATCGCCGAGTAGACCTCCTCATGGTTTTGGTCCACTCGAACTCGGGCAGTGGGCGTAGGGTGCAGAGTGGTGCAGACTCGTGGTTTTGGCTGGGGCCTGAGTCTGTGTGCAGGCAAATCCGGTGCTCACGGGAGACAAAGTCTTTGGCTTGGAAGGCAGAGCAGGTCCTTCAGGCTCTTGAGGCTCTTGAGGCTGCTGGCTGCAGGACACACCGGGATTTCGCTGGAGCAGGTTTGAGGTGGGGATAGGTCGGTAGGGCTGGAGCCAAGTCAGTGGGCATTATCCTCTTCTTAGTTTCAGCACAGTTTCGATGGTCCTTCTCTGTTCTTGTCTGAGGAGGCAAGGTTCAGGGTTGCCCCTAAATATTAGATTTAGGGGCTTTACACGTAAGTAAAGGTTGGGACCAATGGGTCCCTTTCTTCGGGTGGGTACACCCCGGATTATGCCACCCTCGAGTGGGAGTGTGGCAAATGCCTCAATTTGGTTGGCTGGGTCCCCCCAGCTGCAAGATGGCGGGACTGGGTTGTGCTTCAACTTGCCTTCCCCACCTATGGTTTGGTGTTGGCAAAGGTGGGCACACCTCCCTTCCTCACTTGGTTTTCTTGTCGATTCTCCCCCCCCAAAGTGGGGGACAGAAAGGGTTGGAGCCAGTTGCTGGAAGCAGCAAAGGCCTGGGGTAGCTCACAAAGGTGGCAAGCATTTGAAGGTTCCCCTTCATGGACCCTGCCCATCCTGGGGGGCTTGGCACTGTAGGGGTACAGGGCTCATGCACCTGTACCCTCACCACAGGTATAGTGCATCCATCTAGAGGGGTGGCTGACCTATGTCAGGGTAGTGGGTTGTGGGCATGACACACAGGGATGTGGGCCATGTCGACTCTTCACTTTGTTCTGCAACAAAACACGCAGCCTGCAAAGGCAGTGTGTGTGTGTAAAGGTACAGAGCCCATTAGGGTGTCACAATAATTGCTGCAGCCCTTAGAGGCCTTCCGTGGCCACAGTGCCCTTGTTACCTATGGTACTATTTACAAGGGACTGACCTGTGGCAAAGAGTGCCAACTGTTTTATTTTTATGCGGTTTAGGGAAAGAACATAGGCCCTGGATACCTGTTTAGCAGGCACCCAAGGCACACTCAAAGAACACCAGCAGTTAGGCAAAAATTGAGGGCAACCACGCAAAAAGAGGGTACTTTCTTACATAACCCCCCACCCCCAAATGAAAGAGGATGAGACTAATCTTTCCCTAGTGAGTCTTCATTGTCTAAGTGGAAGAACCTGGAAAGTCCATCTGCATTGTCATGGGCAGTGCCAGGTCTGTGTTCCACTATAAAGTCCATTCCTTGTAGGGAGATGGACCACCTCAAAAGTTTAGGATTTTCACTTTTCATTTGCATTAGCCTTTTTGAGAGGTCCGTGGTCAGTTTGAACTAGGAAGTGAGTACTAAACAAGTATTGTTTCAGCTTCTTCAGTGACCAAACCACAGGAGAGGCCTCCCTTTCAATGGCACTCCAACGCTGCTCTCTGGGGAGTAACCTCCTACTTATGAAAGCAACAGGTTGGCCTTGGCCCTTCATCATTGGTCTGGGATAGGACCGCTCCTATCCCTAGCTCAGAGGCATCAGTCTACACTATGAACTGTGTGGTAAAGTGTGGAGCTTTGAGAATTGGTGCCAAGCACATTGCCTCTTTCAGGGTGTCAAAAGCCTTTTGACAGCTTACTGTCCAGTTTACCTTTTTGGGCATCTTCTTGGAGGCGAGTTCTGTGAGGGGAGTCACAATGGACCCATATCCCTTCACAAACCTCCTGTAGTACTCAGTCAAGCCAAGGAATGCCCTGACTTGCGTCTGGGTTGTTGGAGCTACCCAGTCCAGGATGGCCTGGATCTTGGGCTGTAAGGGTTGCACTTGGCCTCCACCAACAAGGTTGCCCACGTATACCACTGTAACCTGCCCTATCTGGCATTTGGATGCCTTGATAGTTAGGCCTGCAGTCTGTAGGGCTTTTAAAACCTTTCCCAGGTGGATCAGGTGATCCTGCCAGGTGCAGCTAAAGACAGCACTATAATCTAGATAATCTGCACTAAAGGCTTCCAATCCAGCAAGGACTTGATTCATCAACCTTTGGAAGGTGGCAGTGGCATTCTTTAAAGCAAAATGCATACCGGTAAACTGATAATGCCCATCAGGTGTGGAGAATGCGGTCTATTCTTTGGCTCCTGGTGCCATGCCAATATGCCAGTACCCTGCAGTTAAGTCAAAGGTACACAGAAATTTGGCTGTAACTAATTTATTTATCAATTCATCAGCTCTTGGGATAGGGTGAGCATCTCTCTTGGTGACAGAGTTGAGTCCTCTCCACACAGAATCTCATTTCTCTCTTTCTACCCTGTGGATGGGGTTTGGGGACTAGAACCACTGGGCTGGCCAAGGGGTTCTCAGGGGGTTCAATAACCCCTACCTCCAGTATCTTGCTAACTTCAGCTCTGATGCTTTCTTTGACTTGACCAGACTGTCAATAGATTTTGTTCTTGACAGGTAGACTGTCCTCAGAGTCATGAGTACACCAGTTTGTCTGACCATGGGTCAAGGAAAAGAGCTTAGCATACTGTTGCAAGACTTGCTTGCAATCATCCTGCTGTTGGGCAGGGAGGGTGTCTGAGTAGACAACTCCATCCACTGATCTGTTTTTGGGGCTATAAGAGAGGTGGTCCGGGAGAGGTTCACTCTCTGTCTCCTGATCCTCATCAGTCACCATCAACATGGTGATGTCAGCCCTGTCATGGAAAAGCTTAAGTCATTTCACATGGATCACCCTTTTGGGTGTCCTGCTTGTGACCAGGTCAACCAAGGTCAACCAAGTAGATGAACTCACTTTTCTTTACTAAGATGGGGTAAGGGCCACTCCAATTGTCCTGGAGAGCCCTTGGTGCCACAGGCTCCAAAACCCACAGCTTATGCCCTGGTTAGAACTCCACCAGTGCAGCTTTTTGGTCATGCCAGTGCTTCTGGAGGTTCTGCCAGGCCTCAAGATTTTTAAAAAACTTCTTCCATGTACTCTGCCATTCTGGAGCTTAGGCCTAGTACATAGTCTACAATGTCTTGTCTGGGTTCATGGAGAGGCTTCTCTCAACCCTCTTTTACAAGACAGAGTGGTTTCCTAACAGGATTGCCAAACAGAAGTTCAAAGGGGGGAAACCCTACTCCCTTCTGAGGCACACTTCTGTTGGTGAAAATCAAGCATGGTAAGAGGACATCCCATCTCCTTTGGAGTTTTTCAGGGAGCCCCATACTCATGCCTTTGAATGTCTTGCTAAACCTCCCAACAAGACCATTGGTTTGTGGGTGATAGGGTGTAGTAAACTTGTTCTGCACTCCTCACTCTTTCCACATATGTTTTAGGTAAGCAGACATGAAGTTTGCCTCTCTCTCTGAAACCACCTCCTTAGGAAACCCTACCCTGGTGAAGACACCAATGAGGGCCTTGGCTACTGCAGGAGCTGTAGTACTCCTAAGGGGAATTGCCTCAGGATACCTGGTGGCATGATCCACTACTACCAGTATAAATATGTTTCCCCGATGCTGTGTGAAGTTCAAGTGGACCCACTAGGTCCACACCTACCCTTTCAAAGGGAACCCAACCACTGGTAGTGGAATTAAGGGGGCCTTTGGTTGTCCACCTGTTTTCCCACTGGCTTGACAGGTGACACAGGAGCTGACAAACTCCTTGACCTTGTGAGACATCTGGGGCCAGTCAAAGTGGCTAACTAGCCTTTCCCAAGTTTTGGTTTGGCCCAGATGTCCTGCTAGGGGGATGTCATGAGCTAAAGGGAGTACGACCTCCCTCTACCTCTGAGGCACTACCACTCTCCTAGTGGATCCAGGGTTGGGGTCTCTGGCCTCAGTGTACAGCAGCCACTCCTGGGTCCCACTGACATCTCCCTTTTTCTGTGCAGCAGCTTGCTGCCTCAGGCTCTCAAGAGTTGGACAGGTCTGCTGTCCAAGGCACAGCTCTTCCCTAGTGGGCCCCCCTGGGCCTAGGAGCTCAACCTGGTAAGGGTCAATTTCCATAGGCTCAGTTCCTTCTGGGGCTTCCAAGTAATCTCCCTGCGGAGAGGGGTCCTGATTCTTTGGCTGTTCGGAAGCTTGTTTCCAAGACTTCTTATCTTTCCTCTTGGAAGGTTGGGACATTCTTTCAGGCTCCAACACTTTTTCACCTTGCTTTCGACTCTGTACTCTAGTCTTGACACACACAATCTCAGTGATGTCCAGCATTGCTGAATGGGTTTTTAATTCTACCTCAGCCCATGCCGAGGTTTCCAGGTCATTACCAAGCAGACGGGCAACTGGAAGCTTTGAAGACACCACTACCTGTTTCAGGCCAGTAACCCCTCCCCCCCCCAGTCTAATGTCACCATAGACTTGGCATGGTTAGTCGGAACACTGTCAGCGTTGGTGACTCGGTAAGTTTTCCCAATCAGGTATTGGACCGGCGGAGAGAAGGAGCTCCGTGAGGCTTTGGGTGATTGGCATTACGGTTGAATGCTGCACAACCACGAGGACTCACACAAGGAGCCTTAGGGTGACCTCATTGAATGAGCCGGTACGCGAGGCCATGGCTCCACAAGGTCCCCGAATGAGACTCTAAGAAGTGTCCCTGACGTGTGCCAAGCGACTGTAGTTGCCCTGACGAAATCGCCACAAAGACACCTGGCGATGAAACATGTTGGCACATAGGAATGGTATGCATACTTAGCAACCTTTTTAAGCATTGAATTAGGTGCACTCCTAAGGAGGAATAAAGTTTGAACCTATAGAGGGTGTACCTTTTTCACTTTTTATTCTTCACTATTCAGTCGCATCACTTACCTAAGAATTTTTCGATGGGTTTATTTTGTGGACACTTTGTTTATTACTTTTGAGCGTGATGGCTACCGATGATGATAAGAGTGGGCAGAGCTGACGAGTACCAGCCAGCAGGCTCAATTGGGGTTGCGCACGTGAGGTGCCATCGCGTCTTTTTCACATTTTTTCACATTTTCTCTTTACGTTTCTCTCATGAAGCAATTGAATTGAGAAACATTTGGTGTACTATACATGAGTTTTGACACCGGGAGGATCATTGGGGAGACTGCCTGAAGCAAAATCTTTTATTAATCTAAAAAGTGAAGGTGGCAAACTTGTTGGTGACTACCTAAAAATTTCGAATTAAGGGGAGTACAAAATACTTAAAGGGTTTTGAACCAATTTTTTTTTTTTTTTTTTTTTTTAAAAGGTTTTTATTGAACAGAAAAAAGGATACAAGCATGGGCCTACAACCACCAGGGCCGGCCGCTAGAATCAAAAAGGGTCACACAGTGTTAAAGTCATCAACCGACCCATGGTCCCCAGCCCATTACAGAAGCTCCGGATACTCCTAAGGGAATCAGGATACATACGTTTACCATAAATAACAACTAAAAACAAAAGGCGAGGCGTAGTGACATGAAGTGGGCGTCAGACTACAGCAGGGGGACCCTACATCCGACCACCAGATGGCGGTCAAGGGAAAGGAGGACTAAGAGGTCAGGTGGGGTCACGGGAGAGCCAGGTCTACACTCGGATATTCCAAATACGCACGGAACCATCAAGGGTCAGGGGGACAAGGCAACCTCGGAAGTGTCCACCAGGGGGGGAGCACAGATATTTCCCCGATACTGATTCCATTGCCCCCAGATTCTACCCCATGCCCCCGGTTTACCACGAGCCACATACACAGTCTTCTCCCTGAACATGCACCAGTCCATGTTCTCCTTCCATACAGACACGGTGGACGGCCGCTGGGAACCCCAAAGCTGCGCTATATCTCTCTTGGCAATCATGTTCCCCAGGGCCGCCCACCGAGTCTGGGCCGCGTTATAATCATTGGGCTCCCACACATTCAGAACACAGCGACGCACCTCCGGCAACAGAGCGACCCCGGTGACTTGTCCCATTACCACATGCACCCGGCGCCAGTATTCCGCCACCTCGCGGCACTCCCAAAGGATGTGGAGAAAGGTGGCACTAAGCCCACAGCCCCGCTTACAGAGCCCGTCGTCAGAAAATCCCATCGAAACCAAACGGGGACCCGTCACGTAAACCCGGTGGAGAATCTTAAGCTGGACCAGACGGAGACGGGCCGCGATGGCCACCTCCTTAGGGGACGACAGTGCGGACTGCCAGTCCTCGTCGTCCAGCTCCACCCCATCTCCCGTCCATGCCTCCCGAAGACGCACCAAGAGGTCAGCCCGATTATTAATAAGTTTTTTATAAATTAGAGAGATAGTGCTGTCAGGCACGTGACCATCGAGTATGCGGTCCTCGAGGGGCGAAGAAGCCGGGACCTTGGTCCCTACCCCAAAGACCGAGAGCAGGGCATGCCGAACCTGGGCGTAACGGAAGAACTCCCTTTCAGTAAGCTCGTATTCACTCTGGAGCGCCGCAAAGGTTTTAACCGCGCCCTTAATCCATAGGTCTTCCACTCTGCTAATACCGATCGTGTCCCAACGCTCAAAGCCTTTCGTTTTCCAGAGGCTTCCCAGTCGGTCGGAGGCAAATAAAGGAGTGGCACATGTTAAGCGCTCACTCCAGCCCATGGCTGCATTAGCCGCCTTCCAGATCCTTACCGCAATCTTAGTAGGGCCCGTAAGGGTCCTTCCAGCCGAGCGGGAGTAAAGCGCCCTATTATAGTTACCGCCGGGAAGCAGGAATTTATCCATCTCATACGCCGGGTTCAAGCCAGGCGCATACGTGGCATGGTTAATGGCCGATAGCTGTGAGGCCCAATAGTACCTTCTAATGTCGGGAAGCGCGATGCCCCCGTCGTACCAGGGGAGAGTAAGCTTTGCCAGAGCGATACGTGCCCGCCCGTCCCATACCAGTCTCCTCTGCAGGCTCTCCACCTCCCGAAAGTAGGCCACCGGAATGACGTCGAAGGAGTTATGAAGTGCATAAAGGAATCTGGGAAGGGACATCATTTTAAACAGCGCTGCGCGACCAAGCGGGGACAAGGGCAGCTTACACCACCGAGCCGTATCCTCCCTCAAACGCCGAAGTGGAAGCAGGAGGTTCTGCTCGTAGCGAACCGCCGGGTCCAACGAGACGTACACCCCCAGGTATTTAAAGCCGGACAGAGATAGTTGGATCGGAAGCCGAGGCGGCAAGAGAGGAGGGCCACCAGAGATAGGATAGACACAGGATTTAGACCAGTTAATCGTCAAACCCGAATTTCTCCCAAAGGAAGTAGGAACATCAAAGAGAACATTAAGCGACTGTCGCGGCGAGGTGAGATACAAAAGAATATCATCCGCGTACAACGAGACCCGATCCTCGAAGCCCGGGGCCCACCGGATCCCTCTAATCGAGGGCTCCCAGCGGAGCCAGGCAGCGAGCGGTTCCAAGGCGAGAGCAAAGAGCAGAGGGGACAACGGGCACCCCTGCCTCGTACCCCTACCGAGAGCGAAAGGCCGAGAGACCCGCCCATTGACAACCACCTGAGCCATTGGTCCAGTGTAAAGAAGCTTCACCCAGCCAAGAAATCCCTCCCCAAAGCCGAATTTGGTCAAGACAGCCCAGAGGAATGGCCACTCGATGGTATCAAAGGCCATCGTGGCATCCAAAGAAACCAGTACGGCTGGTTCGGAGAGGTACTCCGCCCTAGCGAGGGCGCCGTGGAGACGCCGCAGGTTAAGAGCGGTGTTACGATGAGGGATGAAGCCGCATTGATCAGGATGGATCAGATCACAGATAACGCTAAGCAAACGATTGGCGAGGACTTTAGCCAGTATCTTAGGCTCGGCGTTTAATAGAGAAATAGGCCTGTAGGAGGCACAGCGGTCTCGTGGCTTACCTTCCTTGGGGATCACGACTATAGTAGCCAGACGCTGGTCGGCGGGAAGGGAACCCGTCTCGAGGGACTCCTGGAACATACGACGGAGGAAAGGCGCGATTTTATCCGGGCGCAACTTATACAACTCAATAGGCAGGCCGTTGGGACCCATAGCCTTGCCAGAGCGAAGGGACCGAATCGCAGTGGCAATCTCGTCAACAGACAAGGGGGTGTCCAGCTGTTCACGGTCCTCGACGGACAGGCCGGGCAAAGCAATATCCCGCAGCAGAAGGCGAGAGTCTTCCTCATCCCTATCCGTCACCGGGGAGTACACGGCCCGGAGGTGGTCAGCGAAACACTCCACAATCTCACCAGGCTCAGTCACACACGCTCCATCCGAGGCCCGAAGCTCCGGGACCACACGATTCACTCTCTCCTTCTTGTCCAGCCAAGCAATCAATTTACCCGCCTTGTCCCCGGCGTCATACAATCTACCCTGCTGCTCCCTATACATAGTCTTGGCAGCATCAGTAACAAGAGACCTGTATTCAAACTGCTTCAAGCTGAGGGCATGGAGCCCGTCCGGAGTGACACCCGCCTCCAAGGCCGACTCCAGCCCCGAGATGTCAGTCTCCAGCTTCACCACTGCCTCACTCTTGATCTTCTTAGCCACCACTATCTGGGCGAGGGCGTGTCCGCGGAGCACGGTTTTAAAGGCTTCCCACAGGGACATTGCGGACGACACCGACCCCTCGTTTTCAAGGAAGTATTGGTCAATCGACTTGACCAAGCTGTCGCGAGTCGTAGGGTCTCGCAGGTACCAAGGGTTAATGGGAGCGATCCGCCCTGCAGACCGCGACCCGGTGTCAAAGAGCAGCCACAGCGGGGAATGATCAGAGATACCCCGCGCCAGGTGCCTAACCTCTCGAATTCGAGCAGTCTGGGCCGAGGGCATAAGGAAATAGTCTAATCTGGAAAGACTCCCATGCGCCCCAGAGTGAAAGGTGTACTGACATTGTGTCGGATGCATCAATCTCCAACTATCTACCAGACCGAAGGTCTCCAATAGTCCGCCGAGCCATGCCTGGGCAGCGGGGAGGGCCCTGGGCGGGTGACGATCCAGGTCACCCGAAAGCACCGAATTGAAGTCCCCGCCCATAAGCAAAAGACTGTTGGGAAGTTCAAGCAGCATTCGACCCAAGTCCGAAAAGGTGGAGTTCTGGAGGCCCGGGGGGACGTAAACTGAGACCAAGGAAAGGGACTGCCCCTCCCACCTCCCAGTCAGACCCACATAGCGCCCTCTATCATCCGAGACTACCCTGGTGATCTCTAACGGAAGTGAGGATCGCAGGAGAATGCCCACCCCTCTAGAACCTGTGGTGAAACCAGAATGAGCCACGAGGCGGTATCCCCCCCTGTTCATTGCATGACAAACATTACCAACCAGATGCGTCTCCTGTAAAAACACCACATCAGGAGCCAGACGACGCAAATACTGCAGCACAACACCCCGCTTGATACGGTCACCCAACCCATTGACGTTCCATGACATCAACCTCAACCCGTCCCCCCCCATCCCCTCCAGTAGATCAAAGGTCCCCCAGCCAGTAGCACAGCCCCCGAAACTGGACAAAAATCAATACCTCGCCCTGAAAATAAAAAACACACATCAAAACAACTCCTCCCAACCCCCCCCCCCAAATCCAACTCCCCCCACCCTGCACCCCTGCGGTCCAAAAAACCCCCCCAACTTGCAGTGTGCCTGTCGCCCTACTAACCCCATTCTACGAAAAGACCCCGGAGGAGGAAAGGGACCCGTCCCCGCCCGCCCCCCACACAGGTCATAGTGAGACAAAATGAACAAAAGAAGTAAAACCCAGCCGAACAGTGCAAAATGGCAAAGTCAAGGACCAAAAGTCACTCCAAAGGGGACCCGTCACCTTCGGTACCGGCAGAGGGCCCAGGCCGGTCACCCCTGTCCGGCAGCGAGTCCAGCCAGTCACTCACAGTCGCGGGAGAGTCAAAAAAGGCAGTCCGACCCTCGTGTTCCACTCGAAGTTTTGCGGGATAAAGCATAGAGTACTTAAGGCCCAGGTCACGGAGACGACGCTTCACCCCCTGGAAACCCATCCGCTGTTTCTGGACAAGTTGGGTGAAGTCCGGATAAAAGTTAATTGACGAGTTCTCATGACGAACCGGGCCGTGGACCCGTGAGGCCTGCAGAATCGCATCTCGGTCTCTATAGTGGAAAAGTTTGGCTACAATAGGTCTCGGGGGGGCCCCCGGCCGCGGTCGACCGCCCGGAACTCGATGGGCCCGCTCCACGGCAAAGAACTTACTTAGGCCAGCGGGGGCCAGCTGTTGGAGGATGAGTTCCTCAACCAGGAGGTCAACCGGGCGGTTGTCGGAGGACTCCGGTACGCCTATGACACGGATGTTATTGCGTCGGGCTCGTCCCTCGAAGTCCTCCAGCCGCCGGGCCATCTGATCGTTGGCCATCTTGATGTCGCCAAGAGTGGTCTGCAGGTCCAACACATCCGCACCAAGGGTGGAAGTCCGCACATCGTCCGCTTGAACCCTCTCGTTGGTTTTAGAGAGATCCGCTCGAATTAATGTGACATCGATTGCCACCGTGTCGATTTTACGGGCCAAGGCCTCGTACTGCGTGGCGATGGTCTCCCTGATGCCATCAATGGCGCCCATGATGTCCTGCAGGGACAGCTCCGGAGAGACGGACGTGCCACCGCCGGCGGCGTCTGGGGGGGCGCCGGCCGCTCCAGGGGACCCTCTGCCATGAGTGTAGCGGTCCATGTTGTTCGCCTGGACCGGTCCCCCGCGGAGGGAAGCTTTAGTCTTACGCCCCTCGGGGCCCCCCTTGCCCCCCATTTGGGCCACGCTCACCGAAGGGGACCGTCGATCAAGGGTCGAATGGGCACCGGCACCGCAGACGGGCGCCTCACCAGAGTCCGCAATATAGCGGTGTGAGGGGACCAAAGGCAATGGGCACACTAGTAGCAGGCGGAGACAAAGGCCTCACGCAGAGGCCTAGGAAACACCCAGCCACACCAAGCGATTCCGCCGTCCAGCCCCTTTAAAGTCCAAAAGTGAAACCGAAAGTGATGGAGCGGCCACTGGCACAGCGCTGTAGCCGCTGTTGTTCAATTACGCCCCGGCTCCACAGTTCGCCCTCGCACCGGGCACCGCCGTCGGGTGGGTCCCAAAAGTTCAGAATACGATAAATCAGGATTCCCAGGTCCGATTCGATTTCTGAAAGGAGATCCGTGTTCAGCCAGCCTTCATCTTCCAGATTCCGTAAACTATATCAGGATAATCTCAGGATAAATTCCGAGGAGCAGAGAGGGTCCGGGGAGCCCTGTGCTCACGCGACCATCTTGGATGCGCGCTAGGCTCCTCCCCCCTTGAACCAATTTTTTATGGCCAATATACCTTCGTAAACCTAGGTCTTCGTAGTAATAGATTGTTTGAGTGGAGGGCGACCTAAGGTTTTTTTTTCCCCTCTATAGCTCCTTACTGTGTACACATTGCTCTGGTGAATCCAGTGTATCTCTCACCATAGTGACACTGGCGCCTGTATCCCTGAGGGCCTTTATTCAAGTCCCATAGATCCAGGAGTATTGCAAATACTTCTTTAAGTTGGGTGGCCACACAGCTAAAGTGGCAAACTCAACTTCACCCTCAGTGACTAGAACTGCTACAGCGTGAACCCTGATTTGCTCTGGGCACACTGTTGATCCCATCTGGAGACTGACTACACCTGTAGTAGCTGTAGGACGACTAGAGGGCTTCCTGCTAGGACAAGTAGCATCTCCAGTTAAGTGTTCCAACTTCTTACAGTTGAAATATCAGGCCTTTAGGGGATAAATGTTCTTCCCTTTGCATCTATTACTGTACTGGGAAGAGTTTTGAGACCACACCGCCTTGAGCAGGTGTTTGGGGCCATTTAGAAGACTCAGACTTTTTGTCTTTGGGGTCTCACCCCCTTTCTCCTGGGGAGGTTTTGTAGCCCCTTTCTTTTGGTCACCCTGTGGCTGTTTTTTTACCCTAATCTTTACCCAGTGGTCTGCCTTCTTTCCAAATTCTTGGGGAGAAATTAAACCTATGTAACTTTTCATTAGTGCAATTGCTCAAAATATGTTCCTTCATAAACAAATTGCAAAGTCCATTGAAATCATGCACATTATTTCCAGTTAACCATCCATCTAGTGTCTTAACTAAGTAGTCAACAAAGTCAATCCAGGACTGATTTTGGGTTTTGTGAGCCCCCCTGAATCTAATTATATATTCCTTAGTTGTGAGCCCAAAGCCCTCAATCAAAGTATACTTCATGAGGCCATAAGACCCAGCATCAGCCCTGTAAGAGTCAGGAGTCTGTCCCTGCAGTTACCAGTGAACAGTTCTCAAAGGAATGCCCCCCAGTGTGACTTCTTCACCTTTCATTTCACAGGCCCTCTCAAAGGCTGTGAACCATTTGCGATATCATCACTCTCTTCATATTTAGGGACAATCCCTTTGGGGATTTTAGGATCATAATATTGCTCTCTATACTGGCTTAGTAAATTGCTGCCACAATTGATGGGAGCTAAGCCCATCTCCGCTCTCTCTTTTTCCAGAGCCAGGAGTCTGGTCTCTAGATCTAATCTTTTTGTCAACCTTACTAAAATGTTGGTTTCCTCATTGAGGCTGTCCTCTATGTCCTCAGAAGTACCTGACACACCGGTGTGGGATCTAGGTGCTGTGAGTTGTAGTCTTGGATTGAGGGCCACTGGAGCTCTTCTCTCCCAGTGAAGTGTGGAGGGGGGGGTGGTAGTTATTCTCATCCCCACCCTCTTCATCTAAAACGTCTTTACCATTCTCAGAAGAATGGTCCTTAGCATACCCTGTGAACAGCCCCGGAGCTTTTGCTTGGAGTGATGGGGCCCCATGGTAATATTTTTAAGTTTGCATAGAGACCTTAACTCCCTAAATTCTAAGTGGAGAAAAGGGATGAGGTTGAGCTCCTCAACCTGGTTCTCTATGGCATTGTTGTTCTCTTCACTAACAGCTGGGTTCTTGTTAAGAGACATTGTAAAAGAAAAACTTCTAAGCCCTCTTACCTCTAATTAAAGTGAGCTTTTATTTTTCTAAAATTCTAAATGGACTTAACCAAGGCCCTAACAAGACTTTTAGTAATTTGGAAAAATGTGTCGAATTCCAAAATCAGCATTCTAAAGAATTTAAGACTTCTGTTGTGTGATCAGGTGTTGAACAAGTCAGTCCAACAAATGGAGAGTTGAATATCCCACCACTGATCTATCAATGTAGGAAGCTGACTCTGTATATACTATACCAAAATGAGGTATAGTGTGCATAGAGTCCAGAGAAGATATATACAACAGACCCTGTGTGTACCCAATTAGTGCCATGGAAACGTAAGCCTAAACAATATGACAAAGATACTTGTTGGGTGGAACTCATTGGGCCTGCCGAACAACAACATATGTTAATACAGTAGTGAGCCTTGTTAGGGAGGTGGGGGGATAGGGCAGTTATAATATTATGGGTGGCAGGTGGGTGCCATGTGTTATATGTCCTTTTGTTTGCATTGAATTACTATGACAACAGAGATATGTCTATTATATGTTCAGTTGCCTGTTTGGACTTCTGGCCCGAAGTGTTCATATATCTATTGCTAAAGACCTTTTACCAAAGTATAACTGTGATAACACTGGCCACTTATTAGTGATTCTGACACTGATAATGGATATGCTTCTTGTGTTATGATTTATTGTTGGCGAAAATCAATAAAATACGTTTTTAAAAAAAAGTGTGCACAGAGTCCAGTGGAACCCCAAAGGTAGGCAGAGGTAAAAGTAGATAGCACCTTACTTTCGATTTGTGGCAGTGTTGCGCGAGCAGCAAGGCTTTATCAGAGGGTAGTGTTAAGCATTTGCTGTGCACACAGGCAGCAAATGTCACACACTCAAAGACCGAACTCACACCAATTTGTTAGTATCCAAAATATGATTACGTTATTTTAATTCTAGAACCAAGCCAAGCCTAGTGCAAGCAAGTGAAACAAATGCTTTGCAAAATCTTATGCAGTGTTTTACAGTTTAATGCAGGTTCAAATTCAGTTGGTTGAATTACAGGTAATTCAATATTTCAAAATTACTTTTCAGTTACTTTGCAGATTACAATGCACTTTACTTTTTAGATTACTGTTCAGACTACTTTTATTAATCAGTGCGATATGCCTAGATATCACACTGAGACATCTTCTAGACAAAAGGTAAGCAATTTGCTTTTAGTGCATAGGCAGTTTTTCAATGTTCCATACAAATCAACTCCACACTTAAAACAATTTTCAACGAAAACCAGTCAGTGTATTCCTATGGTGAAAAATGAAGTTAACGGGTTGCAAGTAAGTACTTGTTTGTGGGAGTTGGTATTCTGGGGTTAGAACCAAGGTCAAGGATGCACTCTTGAAACACCCTCAGCGGCACTAGGGCGGCCTGGTACAGAGTGCTGAAGTCCAATGTTATCCAATAGGGGATAAGGGGCCTCCAGTCGGTGGCTACTCACGAGCAGGCCACAGGGTTGTGGAAGAAAAGCTCCTGGTGTTAAGCTCAGGGCAAAGGGGGATCCGAGTTAGCACCCAAATTATACCCGCAATAGCGCAGGGGAGTCTGGGTGCAGGGTGCAGTTTTGGCATCGGGTGCCCTGTTGTTTTCAATGGGGATTCTCCGGTTGCAACAAAGACTGCAGGTTCGGGACGAAGATCTTCTGGAGGTGACCACCGGTTGGAGAAAGGTAAGTTGGGATGCCTGGGGATGCTGGGATACCTTTGGTTGAGCCATTCAAGGCCATGGGATGTCGGGTGCAGGGGTGTCTTTAGGTGTCAGGTTTTCTTACCAGCTCCGGTCGTGGTCGTCGTCCAGAAATAGACTGCAGGTGTCATTTGGAGAGTCGAGGCAGGTCAGAGATCACCAGCTCTCTGGTCAGGATCGCCAGGGAGACCTCCTTGTGGTGTTGAGCCACTTGAACTCGGGCCGTGGGCATAGAGTGCAGAGGGGTGCAGACTTGTGGTTTTGGCTGTGGCCCGAGTCTCTGGGCGAGCAAATTCGGGGCTTACGGGAGACAAAGGCTTTGGCTTGGAAAGCAGGGCAGGTCCTTCAGGTTCTTGAGGCTGCTGCCAGCAGGACACACCAGGATTTTGCTGGAGCAGGTTCGAGGTGGGGACAGGCCGGTAGGGCTGGGGCTGTCAGGATGTGTCAGCAGCTCAAGAAATAAAGCTTAAAGCCGCTAACCTCGAAGATCGGCCAGCAGGGACGACAGCGGGTTGAGGAACCTCCCTACTCCCCTGGGCGCAGCCCCCCACAGAGCAATCAACACTACTATGGAAGGGAGCACTCTGGGGAAATGGGAAGGGGACAAAATAACAAGTACTGCTGCGGTGATGGCTTCTTGTCTCCCTGAGTCTGGTCTGGGGTTTTGGACGTCTCAACTGATCACTTCATGCAAAATTACTGCATAGAAAGGAAGAGAGAAGGTAATGAGAGGCCATACAGGAAAGGGTATACAGACACACGTGACTGGTTAAGTAACGGTTCATTCACTCATTTGTGCCAAATGCACTGTACACATCTCTCATGGATTAGAACTCCCATCATATAGACACCATGTCATTCAGAGAACCATCACCAACGACCAGGACCCAGTAAGTTCCAGGATCAAGTATCTCTAGCACGTAGTTCAGAGATTGGGATCCCTTGACTGGTAGATAATGAGGGCAAATATGATTCCACCAAGGCAAAGCCCCCAACCGCTGTTTAACTCACAGCATGGTAACAACCGGTGTAAGGAAAGTAACAACCTTTTAGAAGGCAGTGCACCCCACCACTGTTTTGGATCACAGCGAGAGTGCGCGTAGATCGCGTCTGTATACACAGGATGTCGTTGTTACAAACGCACCAGCCGCTGTTGTGAATCACAGCGCGAGTGCTTTCCAAAAAACGCACCCTTCCGCGGTTCAACAACACCGCGGAGGTGCTTGCTGGTAGTAGGTGCTAAATGTCACAAAACCCCAGCGCTCGGGGAAAACAAATGTGTCACGGTAAGTGGGGGGAGTGTTCCGACATTTCACCCCCAACCGAGACTATGGAACCTGGGAACTCCCCGAGCCAGGAGTTGGAAACAAAGGAGTGCTGACAGCAAAGAGTAACGCCGTGCTCATCGACGTCTCCTCTTCTACGGCTAAACCTCAAACAAGCCACAAAGTGTTCCAGGAATCCAGCGGGAATACCTTCCGCTTACTTCGTTAGAAATCCAGGCAAGATTGTCAAGCACCTCCCCCCAGAAGAGGAGGTGCTTTATAGGGGTAGTTTTCACAAGGTAGTCTAATCCGGTTTTCCCTGATGTGTCCAAAAGGCTTCTGGGAGATGTAGGGTTTCGGGCGCCTAATTCAAACAGACCGGTGTACTTTCCCACATGGGAGGGAAACACTGTGCGTGGGTGTATTACCTGCCCTTCCTCCCTGTCCTTGTAGCGTGCTCGTGACAGGGCCAAGACAGTGGGCGTCCTCCTCTTAGTTTCAGCACAGCTTCTTTGGTCTTCTTCTTGTTGGTTCTTGTCTGAAGAGGCAAGGTTCAGGGTTGTCCCTAAATACTAGATTTAGTTGCGTTACAAGTAAAGGCTGGGACCATAGGGTCCCTTCCTTGGGGTGGATACACCCCCTATTATGCCACCCTGCAGTGGGAGGGGGGCATATGCCTCACTCTGGCTGGCTGGGTCCCCCCATCTACACGATGGTGGGGACTGAGAGTTGTGCTTCACCTCGCCTCCCACACCTGAGGGTTGGGGTTGGTCACTTGGTTTTACCGCCGATTCTCCCACCCAAAGTGGGGGTCAGAACCGGTGGGGGTCAGTTGCTGGAAGCAGCAAAGGCCTGAGGTAGCTCACAAAGGCGGCAAGCCTTTGAAGCTTCCCCTTCGTGGACCCTGCCCGTCCTGGGGGAGGAGGCTTGGCACCTCGTCCCAGGATGTGCATTGTTTCAGACCCCCAATAGCAGCAGGCTCTCGACCCAGGAGTCCAGAAACATGTCTGGTGGTGGCAGCTGGCGAGCAGCCACTCAGCCTGGACACTAGTGTTAGGTCGTTTTCCAGAGGGCATCGCTAAGATGCCCTCTGAGTGCATTAAACCCAAACTGGCATCAGTGTGGGTTTAATGTACTGAGAAGTTTGATACCAAACTTCCTAGTTTTCAGTAAAGTCATTATGGTGCAGTGGAGTTCATAATGAAAAAATCCCAGCACCATATACTCTTTATGGCATTACTGAACTTACAATGTCTAAGAATTGGCTTAGACACGGTAGGGGTACAGGGCTCATGCACCTGTACCCCTACCATTGATATAGTTCACCCAGTTAGAGGGGTGGCTGTCCTATGTCAGGGCAGTGGGTAGTAGGCATGGCACACAGGGATGTGTGCCATGTTGACTCTTCACTTTGCCCTTGCAGGCTGCGTGTTTTGGTGCAGAATAGTGTGTGTGTAAAGGTACAAGGCTTCTAAGGGTGGCACAATAAGTGCTGCAGCCTAAAGGGGGCTTCTCGTGCCACAGTGCCGTTGGTACCTATGGTACCATTTACATGGGACTGACCTGTGGCCAAAGAGTGCCAACTGGGTTTTGTTTTTAATGCAGTTTGGTGAAAGAACATAGGCCCTGGGTACCTGTTTAGCAGGAACCGAGGGCTCACTGAGTCAAAGTACATCAGCAGTTTGGCAAAAAGTGGGGGCATCCATGCAAAAAGAGGGCACTTTCTTACAACAGAGGAACAAAAGTACCCTCCGGCATCGGCTCAGACGTTGGTCCAGCTCCAACTTGGGATTGAGGATGGGGACGGCGTAAGTCGAGGGCTCGACTTGCGCCGGGGGCATCGTCATCGGGAACGGCACCGGAAAAGGTTGGGTGAGATCGACTGGCGACGATCTGGATCCAGGCCTTGAGCCGCGGTGTCTGCCGGGGCCGGAGCCGCTGGCATCAAAGGCCCAGAACCCCTGAACCACCCAGTGGGGCCCGAAGGCGGGCTGCCCAAAGACGAGGTGTAAGGCCTCGTAAAACTGTCAAAGCTGGGCAGGGGACGCTCTCGCTCCCGGGAATGGGGGATGGCACAGAGTCGTCTGTGAATCAGACACCGGAGACGGAGCATTGTGTCAGATGACTGACGGGGAGAAGGTGAAGAGCGCTTGTGCTTCTTTGCCTTCTTCTTGTGTTTGGAGTCACCCGATGAACTCAACGACTTGGAGTGTGACGAGGAGTGGGGGCTCCACAAACGGCCTCGAGATCTTCCTCTCGAACAAGACCTGGAACAATGCGAAGCTGACTGCCGGGCCTCCAACAACTTTCAGGATGGCTCCCGCAAAGTCTTCGGATGCTAGGCAAGGCAGTCGGAGCATGACTTCGGGTCGTGGTTGCGCTCAAACAACCACAAGTACACGAGGTGCGGGTCTGTCACCGACATCATCTTGTGACAGGACCTGCAAGACTTGAAACCCAATAGCTAGGGGTAGCTCTCTCCAGATCTGCCCTAGACTGGTGCGGGAAAAGAAAGAACTGACGTCAGCGTTCAGAGGCGGTGCCTAAGTAGGCACCGCGAGGTCATCCCGGTGACAATGGCGCCAACGACAGATGTGGAGTCGACCAACGTGCAGTGCTACTGGCTAAAACAAATCTCCGGATGCAGTCGTATGCCTGCGGGAAATTCTATGGAAAGGAATCTATAACTGCACTTCTATAAAACGCTTGCATCTGAAAGAGAGTTAGTCAGCTCATCCGACCCAGGGGATTTATGCGGCTTTAACGCCGCAATTACTTGCCGTACCTCTTAGTCATTGATTGGGGCATTTATACGCTCATTCTGAGCGGGAGAGACCTGAGGCAGATTGATTGAGTCAAGATATGTTAGCTGGGCATTGACCTCTGTAGTTGTTGCCTGGTATAACTCTTTATAGAAGGCCCCGAATATGGTAGCTTTACCCACATCTGAATGTTCAATGTGCCCTTCTCCATCGTAGATTCCCCTTATATCTTCCTTTTCTCTCTTTTCTCTGAGCTGCCTTGCCAGATGAGCTCCAACTTTGTTCCCATGGTCATGCGGCACAGGCGCAGAAGTGTATATTCTGCTTGGTTAGTGTAAATCGCATTGATTTTCTCTTTTAAGGCACTTATCTTATGTTGAAGGGTCCGAGTAGGTGCCAGTTTATGTTCCTTTTCCACTTCTCCTAGTTTTACCTCAAGGGCGGCACGCTCTCTTGTCCTTTGCTAGTTCAGGGCTGCTTTGTTTTCAATCCATTCACCCCTCAGCACCGCCTTGAAGGAATCTCAGTTATTCGAGGGTATAGTGTCTTGTGGCAAGTTCAGTTGGAAATATTATTTTATTGCAGCCCACAGTTCATCGCGAAGCAGCCTGTCCCATGTTAAGGAGACGGGGAAAAAATATTTTGGCGGACCCGGTGCCCTTGTACCCTAGTTCAGACAGGCAGAGACAAGGCTGTGATCTGAGATGGTTCCTTACAAGATGCAAAGATCCACCCTATTACCTAGCAGTCCTTGACTTAGGAATACATAATCTAGGTGGAAATATGTCCGTTGCACATGTGAGAAGCTGGTATAGTCCCTTATAGTATCCCCAAGTCCCATATTCTGAATAGCTTGTTTGGCGCTCTTGGAGAAACTGCCCGTAGGGGTACTTTGCGGATGTGTACTATCCAGTTCTGAGTGCCATGTGAGATTGAAATCCCCCATGAGGACTACCAGGCCTTCTGTGAATCCTCCCACCATACTTAACAGAGTCGTAATAAAGGCCAGTTGACCCGTGTTAGGTGCGTATGCTGAAATAAATGTACATAGTCTCCCCCTCAGTCTGCCCTTCACCATAATCACTCTTCCCTCTCGATCAGCTTTTATTCCTTCCGGTTGGAATTTCGTGGCACTGTGAAACAATAATGCAACCCCTTTCTGTTATGTACCCGCAGACGATCTATATATTAGGGGATAGCTTTTATGTCTTAACCTAAGTTCGTCGGGTCTCTTAAGAGGCATCTCTTGTAGCGCCACAATATCAAATTGGTGGTCTACCATGTATTTCCAGATTTTTCGGTGTTTAAGAGGAGAGCTCAGGCCTTTCACCTTCCAAGACGCTACAGTAATCATATTACACTATATCCCATCCCTGTGGGCCCCGCCCTGTGTGATGAGTTGCCATAGCCCCTCTCCACGAACAAGCCAACACTACCCCACCTACCCCTGTGGCATGCCTACACCTGTTGCTGGTCTGTCGTATTGCCCGTCTACTCCCATTGTATCCTAACGACCCTCTGTGATCCCAAACCCCCCCCTAAATTCTCTGAAACTAATAACATAACTAAACAACAGCTGTGGAGTCCGCAGACCCCCAGAAATGTTACCAACAAAGGAAAAGGGAATGTCAGCAGGTGTCTTGGTCTAGGCCCGCTGCCCCGGCTGTCTGTTAGTAATAAATAATAAATTGTAGCACTTCCTCTCTTTGCTTCCAAAATTGTGGTCGTACAGATCTGTCCATCTTCGTGGGACTATAGTTAGTCCCGTATGACTTCATCTGTCGTTTTTCCGGCCCTTCTAGTCTCTTCCAAGGCCTTCAATTGTCCATGTGGCCAGTCTCTCCCCGGCCTCTTCAGTCTGACCCAAGACAGTAGGTGGGAGGTCACATCTTTTCTACCTCAATTCTTTGACTTCCGACATCTAAGCTGGGCCCGCCATTGAAAGGACTTGTTGCGCTCCGTATCTTTCCCTTTCGTGGATGTCTGGATGTTCGCCTCTTCCGGGGGCAGAAATCCCAGAACTTCCAGGCCTTCCCCCAGTTCTGTGATGTATCGTGCCTTATTGTGGAGTTCAAAAGCCAGCCCAAACTGAGAGGTCCAGCGATATTTGATGCAGTCCTCTCAGCTTTTTAGTTATTGGTCAGAATTGTTGTCATCGTTGCAGGGTGGACTGCACCAAGTCTTGAAACAACGTGCATGTGAAGCCCTGAAAGGATACAGAATCCTTCTTCCTGGCAATATGGCCTACTTTACCTTAAATTAGTGGAGCTTGACCATAATGTCGCTGGTGCGTCTTTGTTCTCCGGGTGTCTGACGTCCGACTTGATGGGCTCTCTCTATTTTGATTTTCGGCTGATGTGACCCCAGTGTCTCCGCAAATAAGCCCTCGATGAAAGCCTCCAGGTCAGGCCCCTCCCCTCTTTCCCACAGGTCTCTCCTTCTAATGTTTTCTCTCCTCAATCTATTTCCCAGGTCCTCATTTTTCAGTAGGACCTGTTGCAGTTGCACATGGAGGTCTTGCACCTTGTCGTGGGTATCAGTTACTCGCTTGTCGAGGTCCTGGGATTGAGCCTCTACCTCTAGTACTCTTGTACCTATGGAGTCTACATCTTGTTGGAGAGAGGTCATGCGCACCGTTAGGTCAGCTTTGAGCTGCTCCAGAGATGCCTTCATGTCCATCTTGAGCTCCATGCGCAGTTCGGCCTTGAACTCCCTCAGAGAGGCCATCAAATCTTCTTTGGTGAGCGCCATGCCTGTTTTAGTGTCTTCTTGTTCCTGTGTGAGCCTCTTTTCAGCGGGAGCAAAATAACTAGAAACTCTGTTGGTGGATTTTTTTGGTGCCATAGGTGCAATCAGTTGACCCCCCCCTGCATTTGTGGGCGGGGGTACACCCGCGGTCCGCAGGGGGACACTGTCCACTCAGTGTGGTACCTTGCGATCTCCAGTTAGCGCGTGCAGTCAGTTGCTCGAAAGGAGTAGTTGTCCCCTGCTGGAGAGGAGCCACCAGTCTTCCATTTTACAAGTGGCTCAAGTGATTGTCACCATCTTAGGGTCAGGAAAAGTAAATTGGCCGGGCATCATGGCTCTGTGCTGAATATGAACCCCACTCCTATAGCGCCTTGCTCCCCGCAGCCCTTCTGCTTGCTCGTGACTCAATACAGGGTCTTTACAGGGCATCTCCCCCTTCTATGATAGTTGTTTCGCCTTGCCACCTCCAGTCCTGCCAAGTACCACGCATCAGGCGTTTGACGCATTTCAGTGTGGTGATCCGCATCACCACACTGAAATGCAT